>NC_135479.1:210306562-211536323 GCF_052094955.1 Ictidomys tridecemlineatus
TAGCTCCAGGGCCTCTCGTGAGTGTTCTTTCTGACAGAATACTGTCTTCCAGCTTGCCGTGATTGGTTTCTATGACCCTCCATTCTGACAAGAGGCTCTCTTTTTGATAGAATTTCCCTGAAAATGTGATGGGGACTCCTGTTCTGTCTCCCCATCTCATTTTTCTGCCCCAACCAGAAAGTGTAGCTCTTCCAACATTCTTTGTACAACTAAGGTTTTTTTTTTTTCAATGTGCCTACTGTTCAGTTCCATTTAAAAAATATGTTTCTTTTTTCCCCTGAATCTCCAGAAAACAAATGCTGTGCAAAATCAGGGCTAAATGATATCACACCAAGTGTCTTTTATTGCCTTGAAGTAAGAAAGGTCACTATTGTCCCCTCCATTCAAAGTTCCAGGGACTTCACTTCAATAATGATATTGCCAATCTGGGAACTGAAATCCCAGCCCACAGATCAAAACAACCTCACAAATGCCAGAGAAAGGAATATTATGTCTAGAAACTCAAGAAAACTGCTTGTGGTTTGCACTAGAACATTGTTGATCTGGAGGATTAAGAGAGGGGGGAATTAGAAGAGAATATTCTTTGGTCATTCTTCCCATCATGAAGTTTTGGAAAACTGTTATTGTCCCTCAGCACCTTAGAAGTTAAACAGGTGGAACCCAGAATCACTGAGGGAGAAAAGTCCAAGGCAGTAAGATGACAGCATGTGAAATAAGGTGTGTCCACAAAGAAGTAAATGTCCTGATAAAAGGACAAATACCATTAATTTTAAGAGCATGCATCAATACCGATGACAAGTACTGATACAAGTCACAGACGCAGAGGAAACTCTGGGTGGGAACAGAGTTTGCCCAGCCTGCTGTGACCACACTGGGATCAGCCTGGAGGAAGCCACTGGCTGGTGACTGGGGACAGTTTGACTATCGAACGGTAATTACTGGAAGTAAATGGTAGATCAGAAATAAGCATGAGCTGTGTGCGTGTGTGAGACAGGTGAAAGTTGTGGGCGTAGACAGACAGATGACAGGCAACAGATGACAGGTAGGAAGGCGCCTGAGACACAGGTGGAAAACGGTGGTTTGAGAGACTACAGATGATGGTGGAACGTGATGGACATGAATATCCAAAGTCCAGGTATGGAGACACGAGTTGGTGTGAATACACTTTGTGAACAACCAGAGATATGAAAAACTGTGCTCTATGTGTGTGATGAGAATTGTAATGCATTCCAGGGTCATATATAAATAAGAAAATTAATAAAAGTTAAAAAAGAAAGATTAAAGATGAAGGATAAAAAGATAAAAAGATGATAGCTAGATGGATGACAGATGGACAGATAACAGATTGATGATTGGTATGTAATAAAAATAGAAATAGATAGGTAAGTAGAGCCATGACAGATAGATAGATGCATAGATAGAGGAATAAGTAGGCTGCAAAACAGCCTCTTGGATTTAGAGCGGTTATCTGAAGCGTGGGGAGGATTTTGTACTAACGAGAAGGCTGGCTGAGCTCCAAAGCCTCCGGACCTCCTTCCTCCCCCTGCACCCAGCTGCCAGGCCGCGATCTCCTCCTCCGAGCGGTGTGTGTCGGAGGGGACCGCTGTGACCGCTCTCCACTGGACGCTCTATGACTCAACGGCCGCGATGCGTTTCCACAGGCGGTAAACTATTCTGGACTCTTCCTTCCAGTGCTCCCTGTTGACTTCCTCTGCACTTCCCCTTCCTGCCTCCCTGAGCGCAGGTCAGCGCCGGGGGCCTCCCTGGGTGGGTTAACCCTGTCCGTCCGGCGTGTTTGGCAGCGAGCTCTCTCCAGGCGCTGGGGATCCTGCAGGAGGGCTGTGGGGGTGGCTTCGGTTTCATTCTTCAAACTTTCCTTGAGCCTTTGCCCTAGTCTGGGCACCGGGCCAGATGTCCAGGGAGCGGAAGGTAAATGCCAGGGCTGTGGCCCTCGGGGACCGTCGGGGGCCAGCTTGGCTGGGTGCTCTGAGCAGCCACCTGTGAACACCACGTGTCCCTCTTTCTTTCAGGCAGGAGCAGAGTCCCATGGTAGCCAGGTGGGTGAAGGGGACCGAGGACGTGTCACCTGCCCTGAAGAAGACTCCCTGTGACCTGCCAAGTGAGTGACCAGCTAGCAAATGGTCTGAGGGCAGAGGGCACTCAGGGGAGGGAGAGGGACAGTGGTGGTGGCAGGTCCCCCAACCGATGTCCAGCAGCTGCTCTGTCTTCCACAGAGAGATTGGGGACCCGGTCCCCACACAGGCCACAGGTCTTGTCCTGTGATTTATGTCCATCTACCCCCAGGGGAGGCACTGGGGAGGCCACTCACCGCAGTGCCAGGTGTGCGGGCCCACAGCCCCAGGGCTCCCCGCAGAGGAACAGGAAGCCGTCCCAAGCCTGGCCGCTGCCCCTGCGGAGGAGAGGTTGGGGCAGAGCCCCGGGGCCCGACCTTCCAGAAACAAGGCCAGGTTTCCCAGAAGCCGGCAGCAGGCTGCGCTGGGAGGTCACTTGTGGCCACAGGACACGGGTGGACACTCACATTGAGAACTTAAGCCTCTGTCTTTACCTCCCTGGGTTGAGGCAGCCACTTCACAGCCGTTTCCTTCTTGCTCGGTTGAAGTGCCTGCCGTTACTTGGTGTGGGCCGTGCTGGCCTTTGGCAGAGCTCATGCTGCGAGCTGGCCTCTGCATCTGGGCGCCTGGGCAGGGTGCACCCTCTGCAAAGCTCCGCTGGCCTCGCTTCCCCTCCTTACGCCAGCAAGTGGGTCCCGGCACAGGACAGGGAAGGCCTGTGCTCACCGCCCACCTCCTGGGCTTCCCCGCTACCTGGATCCCAAGACGGTGGGACAGGCGTCAACCCGTCAAGGGGATTCTGCATAACTGACAGCCCCTCTCTGCGGTGGAACTGACAAGGGGCTTTCCAGGAAAAGAAAGTCGCTTCAAGGGGACATTAAGTAAATGATGTACCCTTCATAAAGTAGCAGGAAATTGAAATGCCCAGCTGGCCCACGGCATCCTGAGCAGGTGTGGGCTCAGGTGGGCACCCTTTCCATTTCCTTGAAGGGCTTTTCCTGGAGGATTACTTCTAAGACTTTTCTTGGGACCATGCCCCTCTAACAGAAAAGGTCACCGCATGAATCATGAACCACTCTATATCAGTTCCTTTTTAAAGAGGAAATTTTTTTTTCTAATTCTTAAAATACTGGTGAGGTGGAAAAACCCCTGGTGACCAGGTGAAGTTATCCTGTAGTCACATGTTAACCTTTTCAAGGAATGTCAGGGCAATTCATCTCAGTCGCCGGGGAGGTACTAAAGGAGCCAGTGCCCAGCCAGCTGGCTCCCAGCTGTTAGCACAGAGCAGGCGTCCCTGGGGCCAGCTGGAGAGCCCGTGCAGCTTCCAGGTAGGTGATTCTGATCCCATGTTAGATGCCCACACTTACCTACTTTTTCAAGTGCTCTTTTAAATAAATTTCTCTTTTTGGTCCTACTGCAGAATTTGCTGTAACTATATTTTTGATTGTTTGATAATTGAATTTTTTTCCAGTGTCATCAAGAACTAAAAGAGGTCATAGATTCACACTTTTCATTGAGTCAGGGAGGAAAATTGTAACAAAGAATATGGGGCATATGGTAGGTGAGAAATCTGTTTTGCTTAGCATGATATTCTCCGTCTCCATCCATTCCTTGGCGAATGCCAGTGAATAATTTTATTCTTCTTTAAGGCTGAGTAATATTCCATTGTGTACATATACCATATGTTCTTTACCCATTCCATCTTGGTTGGTTCCATAGTTTGGCTATTGTAAACTGGGCTGCTATAAACGTTGATGTGGCTATGTCACTGTAGTATGCTGATTTTAAGTTCTTTGGGGTATAAACCAAGGAGTGGGATAGCTGGGTCAAATGGTGGTTCCATTCCAAGTTTTCTGAGGAATCTCCATACCACTTTCTATAATGGTTACACAGCAGTGTATGAGTGTGCTTTCCCCCCTATATCATTGCCAGCATTTCTTGTTGCTTGTCTTCATAATTTCCATTCTGACTAGGGTGAGATAAATCTTAAAAAAGACAAAGGCCAGATCTTTTCTCTGATATGCAGATTCTATCTCACAATAAGGTTGGGGTGGTGGGGCTAGGGAAGAATAAGGTACTTTGAATTAGGCAGAGAGGAGTGAGGGAGGGGAGGAGTTATTGGTATAGGAAGGAAAACAGAAGGAATCATGTATGATTACATGACCAGTGTGATTCTACATCATGTCCAACCAGAAGATTGAGAAATTGTACTCTGTTTATGTATGATGTGTCAAAATGCATTCTAATGTCATGCATAACTAATTAGAACAAGCACAGAAAAATTTTAAAAATTTTATTGATATTGTTTGAGTTGTAAAAACTTGCACCAATATTCTCCATTACTCTGTCAAAAACTCTCTATGGTGGCAGCTTTTGGCTGCTTGGAAAATATCTGATTTTCTAGAATAGAAATCATGATAGCTGATGGTAATGTTCGTAGTGTTCCCTGAGATGCGTGCAGAACAGTGTGTGATCGCAGCTCTCCATCTCATTTAATCCTCACAGACACCCTGAAGAGCGGGATTGATTCCCACTATAAAGATTAAAGAGCTGAGGTCCAGAGAGTTTAAGTATCTTGTGGGTCACACAGCTGATGAATTGCAGAGTCCGCGTTTTACCCACCTTTGCTGTTCTCGGAGCCTAGGTTCCCTGCTCTGTCCTCCTGGCAACCTCCAGTCCACACCCACTGGTCTCCTTCACAAGTCTCCCCTTCCATGGGTCTGAAATTCAGTCCACAGGTCTGCATCCACAGATTCAACTAACCACAGACAGAACATGTTGGTTAAAAAAAAAAATATTCAGGACTGTATTGAACATATACAGACTTTCTTCTTGACCTTATTCTCTAAGAAGTTCCATGACACATCACTGTGACATCTTCCTTTGTCATTTCCGTAGGTGGTCTCAAGAGCTGGGCCATGGACGCCATTCACATCAGCATGTCCGGTGCCCCCCTGGTGAAGCACACTGCCGGGGCGGGACTCAAGGCCAGCAGACCCCGGGTCATGTCCAAGAGCGGACACAGCAACGTGAGGATCGACAAGGTGGACGGCATCTACCTGCTGTACCTGCAGGACCTGTGGACCACCGTCATCGACATGAAGTGGAGGTACAAGCTCACCCTGTTTGCTGCCACTTTTGTGATGACCTGGTTCCTGTTCGGAGTGGTCTACTACGCCATCGCGTTCCTTCACGGGGACCTAGAGTCCAGGGAGTCCGTCTCCAACCACACCCCCTGCATCATGAAGGTGGACTCCCTCACGGGGGCCTTCCTCTTTTCCCTCGAGTCCCAGACCACCATCGGCTACGGAGTCCGCTCCATCACAGAGGAATGCCCGCACGCCATTTTCCTGTTGGTGGCCCAACTGGTCATTACGACCTTGATCGAGATCTTCATCACGGGCACCTTCCTGGCCAAGATCGCCAGACCCAAAAAGCGGGCCGAGACCATCAAGTTCAGCCACTGCGCGGTCATCACCAAGCAGAACGGGAAGCTGTGCCTGGTGATCCAGGTGGCCAACATGAGGAAGAGCCTGCTCATCCAGTGCCAGCTCTCGGGCAAGCTCCTCCAGACCCACGTCACCAAGGAGGGGGAGCGGATCCTCCTCAACCAAGCCACCGTCAAATTCCACGTGGACTCCTCCTCCGAGAGCCCCTTCCTCATTCTGCCCATGACCTTCTACCACGTGCTGGATGAGACCAGCCCCCTCAGGGACCTGACTCCCCAAAACCTAAAGGAGAAGGAATTCGAGCTGGTGGTGCTCCTCAACGCCACCGTGGAATCCACCAGCGCCGTCTGCCAGAGCAGAACGTCTTACATCCCGGAGGAGATCCACTGGGGTTTCGAGTTTGTGCCTGTGGTCTCTCTCTCCAAAAACGGAAAGTACGTGGCCGACTTCAGTCAGTTCGAGCAGATCCGGAAGAGCCCAGACTGCACCTTCTACTGTGCGGACGCCGAGAAGCAGAAGCTCGAGGAGAAGTACAGGCAGGAGGATCAGAGGGACCGCGAGCTCAGGAGCCTTCTGTTACAGCAGAGCAACGTCTGACCCGGGGTGGCGCCTGGGCTCCCCTCCAGGGCCGTCCCCACATCCGGGCTCCCTTCAAACACATGTTTGCTGTGGAAAGGAAAACGTGTGACACACGCCACACACAGTGTGGACACGCTCAGGCCGCGGGTCCCTTTCATCTGGAGGCTAAACAAGCGCTTCCCCCTGGACAGGGTTCTTTTGAAGGGCTTCCTTGGAAGTGACCTCTAAGAATTCAAGTTTTCTGAGATGGGGATGCACTTCAAAGAACGGGGTGTAGTGCAATAGCAATGACATCCTGCTAAGTGACAGACATTGAGCAATGCTGATCTTGAAAGGCAATGCTTTTCCCTACAGGAAGGTCAGCTAGAATGTGAGGTATTTATTTAATCCAAGTATCAAAGGCATTACTGTGGAGGGTTAAAATATGGGTCAGTATTCACTTGTATTATTGCTCTAAAATAGATCTTCTTTTTGTCCAAGCAGAGAAAATGTTATATATAATGATGGCTATCTGGTAATGCTTCAAGAGGGACTGTACTCACAAAATACAGCCATTCCATGTTGACCATTCTTCAGCAGACTGAATTGATCAAAGCAGGAATTAACAATTGCAAAAACATTCCATGTCCCTATGTTGTTATTCCCACTAAATATTTCCATGGGATGTCTGAAGCCCCTTTCTATTAAAAAAAAAAATGTGGTTGAACAGCTGACAGCATCATCGGGTACCAGCTGACCTTGCAGGACTAGTGTCTGTATCTCTGAATATCTGTGGAGAACTAACTCTGTGGGTCCGCTGCCTGGCCTCCAGACCCGTCCTCTCGTGAGCTCTTATAGCTGACCAATGTTTCTTTCAGGCACTTCACCTCTTGTCTATTAAAATAGCTTGCCCACAAAGGAACTGCAGAGAATTATCCACTGATGTCCACAGAGAGCTCTTGAGACTCGTGGCTGTCTCCTCAAGCTCAGAACACAGCTGGATGATCGTGGTCACCACAAAGAAAATATAAGTCTTATGGCAATACACAACGTTCGCTCAGAGGTGGTAGTTTATGCGCTTGGGTGGGCTGTGAGAGAGAAGAGGAGATGAGGGCAAGCAATTCATAAGCAGGAGGACCTCTTGAGCCAGACACGGTGGTGCACGCCTATAATCCAAGCAGCTTGGGAGACTGAGGCAGGAGGTTCGAAAGCTCAAAGCCAGCCTCAACAACTTAGTGAGGCCCTAAGCAACTCAGTGAGACCCTGTCTCTAAATAAAATACAAAGAATGGCTGGGGATGTGGCTCAGTGGTCAAGTGCTCCTTAGTTCAATCCCTGGTAGCCCCCTCCCCGCAAATAAAACCTCTCAATGCAGGAACAAAATTTGATAATCTCATAACATGTTAAAAAAAAAAAACCTCAGTGTTTAAATACATCTCATACAGCTCAGTGTTACAGAGGTAACATTTTGCCTCTGGCAAAATTTAGGAGCCCAGGGCCCTGCATTTCTTTGGGGAAGAGAATAAATGGTCCAGGATTGAGTAAATGTGCAAAAGGTGAATGCTCATTTTATTCAAACCAAGACAGGTTTGCATATTCATTCAAGCAGAACACAACTAAGAATTCGAGAACAGTGCATACACCCACGGGAGCCCCCACGCACGTGCACACATGCGCACACACGTAAGCCTAAGTGGCTCTTCAGGCAGGCTCATGGAGTCACCCACGAAAGACATTGGCCATTGAGACCCAGTTCTCCACCATCATGCTCACGTGTGCTTCATCCTGTGAGAGTATCCACCTTGGGACTCACAGAACCTGGGACAGCAAGCTAGCCTCGGACGGTCCGTGAAGTGGTGACCTGCATTGCAGCACACCTCCTCATGGCTTCTTGTTACCGCATTTGCAAGTGTCTTTGCTAAAACACAAACGTGTAAATAATGTCTCCAGCCTGGGACTGAACTAACCTAATGCAAGTGTGAGAGTAACACAGGCAAAGTTTGCAAAGATTTGAAGAAAAATCTCAACCCAAATGAGAGGAGGATTTTGTCTTTAATTATTCAGGAGGGTTTTTTTCCCTTCTTTCTTTTTCTGTTAATAATTTCACGGCAGTATGCTTTAGGCCTCCATTCTTTTAAAAAATAGTACATGTTACTGTAGTTAGACGTTAGCCCTTTTAGAGATCGTATTCATTTATCTTTATTGTATATAGTGGTATAATCAACAGGGAAATAATGCCAAAGGCACGTTTACAGATTTTTTTGTTGCACTATTAAATTCTTTTTTGCAGTATTTACATCAACACTATTCTGAATGTGATCAAAATTAGGATGCTAGCTTATCTGTATTGTATGTGGTACATATACATAAGCATAGGATTCAGAGAATTTTTGTATGTTCACTTGGCATATCCTATTAGCCAGATTTGGAAGACTTGATAACCTGATCTTTTGCACTACATACCAAACTACATGTGGTAAGTCAACAAATCACAATACGATACTCAATAAGTAGTTCTAAAGTTGGGTCTCGCTTGGAACCTGTTGTTTTCCAGACACACCTGAGTATTATTACTTCATACTGTTAATATGCTAACAAGGAGTTCAGGTAGCCGTTTGTTTGATGATACCCTGGACAGTCCACGGATTGAAACAGATTCCTGCTAAATATCCAACTAAGGAGTCACATCTGCTGGGTTAGATTTGACCCAACCAACCTCTTGCCTTGTGAAACATGGCATTAGGCCTTGTTGGTGAGCCCATTTGAAAACGCTGTGCTCC
Source organism: Ictidomys tridecemlineatus (assembly GCF_052094955.1). Taxonomy (NCBI): domain Eukaryota; kingdom Metazoa; phylum Chordata; class Mammalia; order Rodentia; family Sciuridae; genus Ictidomys; species Ictidomys tridecemlineatus. The sequence continues at coordinate 210,315,421 of NC_135479.1, forward strand.
ATCTGGGAACCTGCAAAGTCAACAGCAGTAGTACCCACGAGAACCAAGTCTTCTTCCAGGAACAAACCAGACGGCACTAACATGGCACCTTCAGCCAGCGGCCCCAGAGAGCGCAGCCAGAGTCAGCTTACGGATCTCCCAGTGAGCCACTGCTGGGGCCTGGGGAGGCACACGGGGTCCCTGTTCCACACAGTTAGAGTTTCCAGAAACCTTAGATAACTAGCTAATGGGGAAACATAACCATTAATTAGTGGAACAAATATCTAGATCAATTTAAAGACTTATTTTGTTTGATTTTTATTTGAATTAAATTCCTAATTTCAACAGACTGTGATTTTAACATTGTTGAAATGCGAAATCACATACATTTTAAAGTGGCCCTTCTGCTCTAAGATGATTCTCCCTTGCTTGGATCCTCAGTGCACCTGTCACGTCTGAAGATGAGAGAAAAAGGAAGGAAGGAAAGAAAGAGAAAGCCTTTGGGGTGGATGCTCAGAGCAGGATCCTGCTGGGCTTGTTCTGTGTGGTGTTACGGGGTTTGACCGTGGCCCGGGAGCCAGTCATGGCTTTGGGTCTTGTTAGACTTTCCTTTGCCTGTTAAAGCGTTGAAATGACGGTTTTAAATGGAAGTTACTCTGTTGCAACTTGCCATGATGTGATTTTTTTTTAATGAAAGTTGCCAGCATTTCGAGTCTTTGTTTCCTGGCCCTGGGCAGGGTCCACTTGGAATCCAGCATGCCGTTTCCTGACCCTGCATAGGTCTAAGGTGCACTTGGCTTTCCTCCCCCCGGAGAACTGGCAGGGTCTCGAGAGCTCAGCATTTCACTTCTCAGTGGCCAACTTCACGCCTTTGACCTTTTGTGAACTTCAGTGTCTTCCGTCAGAGGCACTGGACCTGGGAGTGCTTTTTTGCTCTCAGAATGAACACGACTTCTGAGCAGCCCTGGGGTCTCCAGAGTTGGAATCCACAATGCAACGATGGGATTGAAATGTCATGGGATTTGGAAAATAAAAGGGCTCCTTAATTTCTTGGGGCATTATTATTGGTTAATATCTCTATTTTTTAATTGTTGTTTATTCTTTAAGGGAATCTGAAACAGAATCTTTGTCTTCAAAGTCAGGACAGGAGTGAAAAAAGTGTAAGAAACTAAGCGTCGATCTCCTAGATTTTCTAACAGGGGAAACAACTCTGTGTGTGTGGGGTGGGGAATCAGTTGTTCCATCTCACATTCCAATAAACCACCACCACATTCTTCTGGCTTCCAGGAGAAGCAATTCCCAGTCTCCCCAGCACTAATGGGTCATGTTCAACTCTTTTCCAAAGGTTTGCCACTAGATTCTTAATGGAAAAGAAAATGTAGGGCAAAAATAAAGTTCCTGTCACTGCAGGCCACCTCTGTGCTGTGGCTCTCAGGTCCCAGCCTGTCTCCCTCCCACTGGACCTGGGTGTGTTGGCTTCCTTCACGTTCTCTGTCCATTCTACCCGGTCAGATACTTTGATGGGTCAAGAAAAAAGTCCAAATGAGAAATTGTGGACATTTAGAGACTCAAAAATGATGGCAGGAATTTCCATTTTTCAATTGGTACATGGGTGGTGTGTAAAAACAGAAGACCAAGAGAAAACTGTCGGTTAGATTTAATAGTTAATTCCTAATATGATCATGAAAATAAGCTGCGAGGTCAGGGGACATAATTGACACGTGAGTGTAAAAGCCAAGGGGTGCTGTAATGACAGGTAAAAGCCGTCTCTGAAGGATGAGAACGTGACAACCAGATTCAGGAATTCCAGGCACTAGACACGGAGGACATGTCCTACGTTTAGTGATTTCTGTCCTATGTCTTGTATGGACTCCTTGGAACACCCTAAATGTCCAGTGGCCTAGGCAATTCAGAAGACCCTCGCAGTGAACTGACAAACCTGTGGAGAGAGTTCACATAATTCTAGGCATGGTCACTTCTAGGGCAGACACACATTCACATCCTTTTCCTGGAAGGTCGTGGTTACTCCTAAAACTCCTGGCAGAGGAAGGGGACGCTCTGGGAACACCCCCTGCCCCCCAGCTGGCTCCCTTAGCAGAAGTGAGCGGCAGCCCACCTGGGCCTCCTGCACCTGCCTCCCCAGGGGGCCTTCCCTGGGCCCCACCCTGGAGACTGACCCTCAGTTGCCCCCCCACACACAGGAGCTCAGACTCCCGGCCCCACTTCAGCACCAGGCCAAGGGCTTCAGATTCCTCATCAGCACCAGGAGGGCGAAATCACAGAAGACTCCACCCAGAAATCCATCCCCCAGTTCCCCTGGCTTCAGACCACCACACAGTCAGCCCTCAACTCCAATTTTATTCTGGTTTGAGGCTGAATCTCTTCTGGTACCTATGCCTTCCCACCCTCTTAGGAGATCTAATGTCACTCCTCAAAAACACTGAAGTGAATAAAAAGGGAACCCACTTTTAGACTTTAAGGGAATGGCCACCACAGGTTGTGGCGTACCCATTCCCCGGAGGAAGAAGTCAGAGCTGCTGCCTCTGAGCTAGGAAACGCGTGGCCTCTGAGCTTACGATTCCAAGTACTGCTGTTATTCCAAGTCGGAGAAAAGCAAAGCGCTTCGCAGAAGGCGACTGGAGGAAATTCAAAGGAAAGTCGCTTTCCTTCTCAGAGGTGCCACTGCGTTCTTTCGTCCTCTTCCATGAAACCTGAGCGTGAGGATGTTTTACCAAACCCGATCCTTACAGGAAGCGTGACCGTGTCCGGGACTTTCTACAAAAACAAACCTGCAGAGCACAAAAGGAAGCCCTGTCTGTGTGCTGACGGGCCTTTCGCAGCCGCCAGCAGAGGAAGGCGGGGGACAGCCACCTGGGATCACAGTTTGAGGAATGATTTCTGTAGGGTGTCATGGGACTGTAAGCTACCCAATGGAGCCTTTGGTAGCCAGAATCTCCATTCCGTGAACACCAGCGCCAAGATCCTCCTTAGTGAAGTTCACGGAAATGTGACCTGGGTGGGGATCCCTAGGACACACAGGTTTTTTTTTTTTTTTTATTGATTGTTCAAAACATTACAGAGCTCATGATATATCATCTTTCATACAGTTGACTCAATTGGGTTTTGAACTCCCATTTCTACCCCCAATACAGATTGCAGAATCACATCTGTTACACACTCACGTTTTTACATAATGGCATATTAGTGACTGTTGTGTTCTGCTGCCTTTCCTATCCCCTACTATCCCCCCTCCCCTCCCCTCCCCTCCCCTCCCATCTTCCCTCTCTACCTCCTCTGCTGTTGTTCAATTCTCTCCCTTTTTTTTCCCTCCCCCTTGCCCCTCATAACCTCTTGTAATTTTGTATATCATTGAAGGTCTCCTATCATATGCTTTCCCTTCTCTCTCCCTTTCTCTCCCCCCATTCGTCTTTGTTTACTGTTAGTCTTTTCCTCATGCTCTTCCTTCCTGTTCTGTTCTTAGTTGCTCTCTTTATATCAAAGAAGACATTTGGCATTTGTTTTTTAGGGCTTGGCTAGCTTCACTTAGCATAATCTCACACAGATTTTATTAGTAAACAGCCCCACCACCCGTAGCTCCTGACGGCCACTTACCAGAATCTTGCCCAAGCCTTGGTCTCTCGCTATAGAGAGCACATCTTACCTCTGACCTCTGCCCACAAGAGGGTCCCTGCTCTGCTCTGGTTCTCAGCCACTGGAGGCTTGGATCAGCCTCAGCAGCACAGGGACTGGAGCTTCTCCAGGCTGGAATTCCAGCCCTCGCCCTGGAGACCACTAGCCCAACCACAGTGCGACGGCGCCCTTCAACTGTCCTGTGTCACTCTACGAGTTCACACTCTGTGGTCACCTGGATCTCCCCCACTTAGTGACAGGGTCTCCGTAACCCGTGAGGCAGTGGCATCTACAATAAAGTCGATTCTGTGGTCCTGCATTTCTTTTCATTCCTGGCGATGGATCGTGGTAGTGCTAAGCCGATGGGAACGGATCTGAGTGTCCTCGGGCGGCGTGGGGATGAACTCACCGGAAATAACCTTTTCAAGGATGGAAACCACAGCCAGGTGAGGACAGCCAGGCCCTAACATGATTCAAGTGTTATTCCACCTCAGCTCTGAAGGGAAGCACCCACTTCCTGGCTAACCACAGAGCAGAGAGCAGCAGCCCTCCTCCTCCCGGCCCTTCCGTCAGCGATCCCACATCGGGTCGCTGTGACAACAGCCTTTCAGCACCAGATCCCTCCTCAAAGTCCCTCACATTTCATGACCCTTTTTCCTGGATGGATTAAGAGAGAAAATATTTAATGATATCAATCTTAAAGGCATAGAGCTGGGTGTGTCTGTAAATGACACACCTATTTAAAACCCACAAGGCAGAGATATGCATCTAAAACAGCCTGCATTCACCTAGTCATTTCCTGGGGAAATGTTGTGTTGTTGTATCTGTATGCACTCAATACAACAAGGTGGTTGCCCCAGCTCCAAACACACTTCAAGCATCCCTGTTGGAACCTTTTCCCTTGGAGCCTTGGCTCTTTCATTGTGACATTCTCAGCAGTAGCAAGGCTTTGCTCTCTGGGTGAGCATGGGACTGTTGGAAATAAACCAGCTAGTGCAAAGAGTAGAAAGTCAAATCTGAGGATATTACTTGGACAAAAAAAAAAAAAAAAGATCCAAAACAATGTTTTCCGGAAAGTGCACAGTAACCCACTTGGAACAGAGTAGTGATGACAGACAGTGGGACACATTTATGAATCTTAATTGCATGGAATTTTTGAAACACATTTTTTTCTGTCCTGTTGGCTCAGGTATTACTTTTGGGGTGACCTTGGCAGAGAACTCAGCTGTCTATATCCCAGACGTGAGATGGCATGGCCTTCAGCACAGCATGTTGTGGGCAGAGACCCAGGAATGCTCTCAGCATCCAGGCAGCTGTAATTTCCCTTCCCAGAAACCCGGGATTTCGCGCACCTGCCTCTGAAGATCTCAGATGAACAAGTTCAGTGGTTTAATTTTTCATGCAGAAGTCCACGTTCTTTCCAGAAACTCTCTCCTTCTACAACATGTGCTTTTCTGAATCAGCCTGTTCCTGACTCGAAGGTAAAGCCTGCGCTAGTTCTCAGCAGGTCACCCACCAGGTGTGTCCCCACCAGTCCCAAGAGCTGCCTTCTCTGCCTTTCTTGGTTAGTCTCTACCAAGTCACCAAAAACTTTTACTCTTCTTTTTCCATTAAAAAAAAAATGTTAACATTTTGTTCCCCATATCTATTTATTTTCCACTTACTGTTTGGAAAAATTAAATTGACAACTAATAATGGCATGCATGTGCAGGATGCAAGGTGGTGTTCTGACACAGGTGCACTCTGAGATGATTCCAGTACGTTAGCCAACATAACCATCAACTCACCAACATGTTTTCTGTAGCAGGAAAATTCAAAGTCTATTCTTGGAAATTTTACTTGCTCAGGGTAGTATGTGGCTCTGTAACCCTGTATCCTGTGCCCAAGATTGATTTAAAGATCTGCCATAAATTTGCTACAAACAACAGACTTGCAGGCCTGCCCCTGCCCAGGACAACCTGTGCTGTTTACCCCAGGCCCTGGGATGAGTCTGGATGAGAGCTCTTTGCTACAGCATGCTGTGTGAGTTCTGTTGCTGTGCGCCTCTTCAACCCCTCCATGTCACACACACACACCCATCTCACCACATCTGGTCCACCTTGGACATGCAGAAGGCAGAGGATAAGTTGATAAGGCTCTGAGTGCTTAAAAGACCTTCAAACATTCAATATCCATTTGGTCCCCAATGCAGGATGTAGGATAAGTTGAATTATCTACACATCACTGAGATTTAGGGACTCCTGGTGACCCCACGGCAGCAATCTAGTTCTCCCCGTCTGGTGCAGTGTTCTGTCCCCTAAGTGAACAAAGTGGGAATCTCAGGGTAGAGCAGATTTCCTGTGAGATGGGTCAGATTGGGACCGGTGTGGCAGCAGAATGCAGCACCAGGGAAAGCATGAGGCTGGGGCAGATGGGTACCTGAAGGTCAGGGGCTCTGTCATAGGGCTTAGGACATGGAATAAGGATCCATAAGGTAGAAAGTCATGAAATGATCAGTCAGAAAAGGGAGAGGAGTCCGAATACCATTGATCAAGATCAAAACAGAATTCTCACCCCTGATGTTCATCTAAGGAGGCACACAAAGAGTCGGCTACAGACTGGACACAGGGCGACCAGAGCTAAGAATTCCCAGAAGAAGGCCATGGGATCAAGCATATCTACCTACGTGTTTTGGTCCAAAAGTCCCCACATTGCATGATATTAAGGAGCTGGGCATGACTGGGATCCTCCCTGGCCATACCATGAGAGTAAAGCTCAGAGAAGTGAAGTAGCTTGTCCAAAGTTACATACCTAGCAAGAAGTAATGCAGAAGTGGCCAACACAAAAGCCTGTCTTCTGCTTTCCTGCCTTCCAGATGGACCGTGGCAGGGTACAACTAAAAAACCCTGGGGGATTTGGTGGCTGGTTGCTCTTGGAGGAAAACAACATTTACTTAGTACTCAAGAGTTTTTATCAAGCAAAACAAAACCATGGTTGAGTTGCTGTGTCACCACAAACCTGACCTGTGGGTGTTGGATTAGCACTAAAGGTCAGCAATGCAAATAATAAGGGATTTTGCTAGAGGATTGCCAGCTGCAGACGGAGCCGGGAAGCTTCCGACTCATTGTTCGGCTGAGCTCTGAAAACCTGATTTGTAAGGGTTTATACTGGTCTCCTCAGTGAGTCTGTGGAATAGGTGTCAGTTTAAGGTCTTGGCCGATGGGCCGAGAGACAAAGAGGGCTTTGTAGGGGTAAGTAAGCCCTGCAGAATCAGCAGAGCTCGTGGGAACCTGATACTGGGATTGTGGGTCTAATGGAGGCCATGAGTGGCCCAGTGCACCCAGGGCTAGAACAGGAATCATCAGGACGCAGACAGCAAGCTAGAAACAGAACAAGAGAGCAAGGTTAAAAAGAGTTTCTGACCAATGGGTCTTGGCATTAGAGGAGACTGTCTATGTACGAATCTCTTCATTTCACTTTGTGAGCAATGTGTTAGCTCTCCATCATGATAACAAAATACCTAAGATGACCAACTTATGAAGGGAAAAAGCTTTATTTTAGCTCTCAGTTTTGGAAATACCAGTCCGTGGAGGTTGACCCTGTTACTTTCAGCCTGTGGTGAGGCAGCAGATCTGGTGGCAGCAGGACCATGCAGCTCATCAGCAGGAAAGTAAAGAGAAAGAAGAAAGAGACCTGTGACCCCTTTCAAAAACACACTCCCAATGACCTAAAGTCCTCCCGCTAAGCCCCACCTCCCAAGGTGCCACCAACAGCACCACGGTGAGGACCCAGCTTTCTTTGAATACAGGGGTCTTGGGGGAACTTCAAGAGCCAAATTATAGCAAGAACATAGGTCAATGGAGTGGCAAATAGGACAGGAACGGAGTTGAGTCCACAATCATGGAAGGGGATCAAGGGAGGGAAGTTCAGAAGCAGACACGGAGACCCAGGACCTCCAAATCAGGGACAGCACCCAATCCTGGAAGAGGTCAGAAAGGAAAGGAAAGGAAAGGTATTCTATTTCTGGTGTTGCAAAGGAGGCTTGAACTCAAGAGCCAAGGGACTGCCGGCAGGGGAACCGAACTGGATAAAGCCCTGGGCCTTCTTCATTGGAAAGAAGGATTTGGGAAGAGCTGGATTGGAATAAAGCAGACTCGGTGAGGAGCCAGTGGCCCGTGGCATCTTCAGGTCCCTCAGTAGTGATGGGGACGGGATTCTGTGGTGGTTCCCCAGTCCCATCACACACACACAGACGCACACACACACACACACACACACACATGCACATGCACAATTTTTATTTTAACTTTTGTGTCTAGCATGTTGCCTCCGCAGGAACCGGTGCTACACCGCAGAGTACCTTTCAGTGTTTCCCAGGGCAGAACCTGGCGGCTTCTGGAGGACCGGGCTGCGTGTATTCTTTCCCTCTGGCTTCAAACCGGGTGCCTCAGAACCGAAATTCACTGGGCTTCGTTTCTAGAGATGGGAAGTCTGAAACAAGATGTCAGCACAACCAAGCTCCCTCTGAAACCCGTAGCAGGGAGGGGGCTTCCGGGACTCCCCCAGCTCTCGGTAGCCCTAGAAGTTTCTTGGTTTTGGGGAGCGTACTTCTAACCTCTGCCTCCGTCTTCACCAGGTATTTCCCTGTTTGTCTTCCTGTCATCTTTCCTCTGCGGGTCTACCTTGGGGTCTAAACTTCTCCTTTCCAAGTGGCACCTCTCATGTTGGACTAGGCCGCCCGACTGGCCTCATTTGAACTTTCTCCCCTTTGTAAAGACCGTGATTTGAAACGAGGTCATATTCTGAGGCACCGGGGGCTAGGACTTCAACCTACCTTTTGGACTCAACCTAAACTTGCTTCTTCCCTACCCACTTTGACACCCACCTGTCTACACTCTCGCTCCCTCCTGAGCAGAGCCAAGGAAGCCAACGGGCAGAGCATCCTCCTTGGAAGAGAAGAGACTTCCCCTCGTCACTGTAGCTGTCCTTGACCTGCCAGGAAGCGGAGGGTCTCACTGCTAGCCTTCACCCATGATGGTTTGTCATGGCTTCAGGGGACCTGCCAAGGGACACGCTCAGGCCCTCCTGTGGGGCTGGATTCTAGTTCTCAGAGCTTATGGGACTTCCGTAGTGTGGATGTTTGAATGTCCCCAAGGGCCCCTGTGTGGAGGGCTTGGTCCCAGTCCCGGGTGCTATTGAAAGGCGGTGACATGTCCACTAGGTGGGGCCTAGTGAGAGGCAGCTGGGTCACTCGAGGTGTGTCCTGAAGGGTCTGCTGGGACTCTGGCCCCTTCCTGTCTCTCTGCTGCCGTGAGGTAAACAGACCTCCTCGGCCTCACACTCTTGCCGTGAGCCATGAGGTAATGGCCACCACAGGCCAAAGCAACAGGGGCAAGGGACCACGGACTGAAACCTCTGAAGCCATGGACCAAGATGAGCCTTTTCTGCTTTTGAATTGATTATCTCAGGTATTGTGTCACAGTGACAGAGAACTGACTAACCAAGGGGCCTAATGGGCCTAGTCAGTGGCAGAGAACGAAGAGCTTTCTTTCTTGGAAATTGTCTCAATTGTTCCATACACAGGAGGACTCCTCAATCCTGTGTTTCAAATAGGCAGAGGCTAGTTGCTCTCTCTACAGTGAAAAATATACTGGGCTCCCAACTGCTAGCACAAAGAGCTTGCTGATTTCCCAGAAGTTTTAAGGAGCTTCTGAATGTCCTTCATAACTTTGTTCTGCCATTTCTGACTTTTTGTTGTTGTTCCTTACTATAGGGGTTAGGAAGGCCCATTCTCCACAGCCAGACTCAGGTGAGCTTCATCTAGGGGGTGCCGCCTGCATCGTGAGCTGAGGCCTGACAGGTGGGTCCTCCCAGTGGCAGCTTGGTCCTCAACCCAGCTGCACAACATTGTTAAAACAATGCTCCTGTACACTGTGTCCCTTCCAAACCTCCTCCCCAGGAGACCTGGCGATGCTTGTGTCTTCTGCTCCCCGGCTGCCAGTTTCCAATCCAGCACCCAGCCTCGTCCCTATTCCCCATAAGGTTGCTCTCAGGGTTTCCTCTCCTCCCTAAGTTCCCTCTGTAGCTCAGGCCACTGCCATCTCTCCTCTTTTGTTTTGTGGCTTTAAGTTTACAAACAGACAGCTAGGCAACTCCACACGCATTCATCGCATCAACCAGGGCAAGGCGAGTGAGGCAAAGAGACATCCCCCTTGGTGTAAAATTTGGAGGATGCTAAAGAACTCAGGCATCAAGATACCATTTTGACATAATGCCTTTAACGTACAAAATTATTTTTAAAATAAACATTTGAAAAATCAACGATAGACACAATATCAAACCTTTAAGCAAAGATATGATCAATGAGTTTTTAAAAAACATTTACAGTGAGTTTCAGGTGTTTATTTAAGAGAAGAAGAAAGTTCTAAAATCGATGACCCTAGATCCAACCTTAAGATTAGAAAAAGAAAAAAGAAAGAAACCCAAAATAGAAGGAAGGTAATATTAAAAGCAAGACAGAAATCAATGAAATAAAAAAAATAGACCCAAAAGAGTACCTATTCTGGTGAAAAACTTAGTCTCCCACAGAGAGAAAAAATGTTGCAAAGATCATAAAATTAACTACTCCAAGACTGCAGCTAAGGAACCAAAATGAGCAAACTCTGGAAGAGAACTCAAGCTCCTGGGAAGGGGCTAGCATGGGAAAAACACCCATTTTTTTTTTCATCCCTGCCCTAAGGATAGTTGAAAAACTCCAACAAAATGTTCACTATTTTTCTGGCTCATGAAAACAGATAAAGTGCCCACAGTAACCGGGAATCCCCAATTCTGTGCATAAGTCAGTGGGTGACCCTGAACCTTGCACATGGAGGATGGAGGCAGCCTGCAAAAACCCCACTCAGAACAGAATACTGCCTGAGCACTCCTGAGAGCAGGCTGAAGCTCAACTCGGAACTTAGCTGTAGCCAAGCTTGCTAAAAGAAGAAGGATGTGCATATACTGTGTGGGAAGAAAACAGAGAATCTCTATATGTCTTTGGAGATGTTTGGGATAAGATCCCAGATTCAATGGCATGACGATCAGGAAGATGTAACCTACTCTTAATAGGAAAGCTAATCAAAAGAGACTAACCCTGGGATGATCTTGAGGCTGAAATCATTACAAAAGCTATAAAACATCTATTAAAACTATGCTCAACTATGCTCAACAAGGTAAAGGAAATATAACAACAATGAATTGAAAGAGAAGAAATGTCACTGGAGATATCACATATATAAAAAAGAACCAAAGTGAAATACTAAAACTGTAAAATAAAATATCTGAAATACAAACAGTGCTAAGTGGATAGAATAGAAGATGGAGGCGAAAGAATAAAGGTAGTTGAACTTATATATAAACAGAATTATCTAAACTGGGGGCTGGGGATGTGGCTCAGCGGTAGAGCACTCATGTGTGAGCACCACATAAAATAAATAAAGACATTGTGTCCAACTATAACTAAAAAATAAATATTAGAAAAAGAATTATCTAAACTGAATAAGAAAGAGGAAAAAAGACTAAAATAAAACAAAATTAGTGCGGGCAATGCTCAGCATCTCACTGAGAGTTTCTTCTTCCTGCCAGAGAGGGTGTAAGCCACCTGAGAACTTAAAAGTCTAAAATAATTAGTGAAGAACAAAACACAAAGAGTTGGAAATGTGGTTACAAAAGCAGAATCCCTGATGCATCTAGTTCACACAAGAGCTTGAACTAGACAAAGGAAATATGGCTCCGGTGGTTTATTTAAGGGGTACCTCAAAGACAGGGAGGGATAAGGTTTCATGGGTGGAGTCTTGCTCCATGATGTCTTGCAGTCAGCAAGTTGATTGACATCCTGGCAGGTCTCGTCCACCTAAGGTGCTGTGTGGGGTATGGCACAGCAGGCTAGAAATCCACAATGTCCTTGGGCAATTGATCAGAGAACGTGTCCACTGGTCATTCCCAGACACCGGATGTTTCTATCCAGTAGGCTGCAATGCGCGGTGACCCACACACAACCCATGGATGGCTCGTGACAAAAATAAAAGTTTGCCATACACAAGGACCTGTGAGATACTGACAAACATCGACTATACAGGCAAGCAGTCCCAGGAAATGAAAAGGAAGTGGTGCAAAAAATATGGAAAAATGATGCTGGTGCTGACCCTAATTTGGTGAAAGAAGACCATTTTACACATTCCAGGAGATGTACATATTCCAGGAGCTCAAACTATGCAGGAAACTATACTTAGAAACATCTGTGTCAAACATCTGTAAACCAAATGTAAAAAGAAAACCTTGAAGAGAGTTACAGAAAAATGTCATATTGCATACGGGAGAACAGGGATGCTAATGACCACAGACTTCTGATCAGAAACTGTGGAGTCATAAAACAGTGCAATAGTATCCCAAGGTGCTCAAAGGAAAAAAAACAACTGTCAATCTGGAATTATACTTCTAGCAAAATCCATCAAGAATGAAGACAAAATGAAGACATCTTTCAAATAGTGGAAAAGAGAATTGCCTTGACCTGTCCCACAGTAAAGAAAAAAAAAAGCTGTAAAAGGAAGATTTGTAGGCTTAAGAAATAATATTGGAATCAAATTCAAATAATATTAAACTCAAATCCTTAGGAAGGAATAAATATCACAAGTAGCATCGGAAATGGTAAATATCTGGAGAAAAAAATGAGATTCTCTTAATTTCTTTTAAGTACACATGACTATATCATTCTAAAAGTGTCTTAAGGGATTTTTAACATTCCACACATTTAGTAATCACATAAAGAATGATGGGTAGTAAATGAACCTAAATGCTTACAAGATTTTTACACTGAAAAATAGAGTAACAAGAACTCTAACTAGATTGAAAAGTTAAGTGTGAGCGTTAAATCCTTGAAGCAAACTACCAGAACTGGTGGCTAAATCTGAAAGTTCACACGGCATAAGATAATTACACAAAATCAATTGTACTTTTCAAGATTAGCAGCACAAATTTAGAAAATAAAATTTACATTTACAATAGTTTTGGAAAATTAAAATATTTAGGAATATACTTAACAAAATATGTGTGTGTACAACTTATAACTGAAAAACCACAAAACACTGCAGAAATCATAGAGCACCAGAAGATGGGGAAAGAGAGACCAATCTCATAGCTTGGAAGGCCCGATGTGGTTCAAGAGTCAGTTTACCCATTTATCAGATTTATTACAATCCCAATCAAAAATCCGGGGCTTTGAGGGAAAATTGTCCAGTAGATTCTAAAATTGATGCAGCAATTCAAATGGCTCAGAATAGTCAAAGATTCTCTTTAAGAAACAAGAAATAACATTTAAGGATTTATACTGATGGTGTCAATACTTATTGCAAGACTACACTGATGGTATGGCAAGTGAAAAAGAAGAGACGTTCTCTAAGTGGAACAGGAGGGAATCCAGAAGTAACCTACAAGGTCAACAGGTTTTGGACAAAGCCAAGAAAGCAATCCAACAGACAAAGGAGAGCCCTTTCAGCAAATCTACTTAGATCACCAGAGCCCCATATGGGAGGCGGGGGAGCAGTGGGGAGCCTACCCACATGTATATGACAGACATAGAAAACTTCTAGAAGAAAACAGACAAGAAAAAAAATTGACTTTGAGGTGGGCTAAGATTTCTTAGGACACAAGAAGCATAGAAAATAAAAAGGAAAATGATCATTGAATTGTATCAAGCTTAAGCATCTTGCTAAAAGGAACCTTAAAAAATAAAAAGATGAATCACAAAATATGATAAAGAACTTGAGTCTATAAGACAGAAAATAAAGAAGCCCTGAAACTCACTAAGAGGACAAAAAATATCAATGAAAATTTGGGCAGAAAAGGTGAACAGACTCTTTACAAGAATATATATATATATCTCTCCAATATATAGGTATATCCAGTAAATATGTGAATAGATACTAGATTTCATTATTGATTGGAGAAATGCAAATTAAAACCACAGTGAGATGCCATCACACACCCATTAAAATGTTTAAAATCAAAAGGCCTTACCACACCTAATATTGGTGAGTCTGTGGAGCAAATCAAATGCCCATAAGCCATTAATGGAAATATAAAACAGCACAACTGCTGTTCAAGACTTCCTTCAAAAGTGAAACACACCTCCTCTAAGTCCACCATTGAAAATATCTGTCCACCCGAGGCCTGTACTTCATTGTTCATGGAAGCTTTATTAATAATGACTCAAAGGATCCCAAACATTCATCAACAGGTGAATAGAGAAGCAAATGAGGTCCACCCAGCCGGTGGACTGCCATAGAAACACAGGACCTTGAAGACAAGCCTGCAGATGAATGTCAAAGTCATCATGCAGAGCCAGTCAGGAGTGCACCCTGGGTCATCACATGCGATTCTAAAACATGCAAAGTGCTGTGCAGCCACAGGAAGCTGGTGCTCACAGCCTGGGAGAGGAAGAAACCAACCGCACAGGCATGATCAGGGACGCTCAGGGTGATGAAGCCTTCCTGATTCTTGTTACCAGGGTGGTTCCTGGGTCTCTGCCTGCCCCCCAAACATCAACTTGGACAATCTTGACAGATGCAGTTATTTGATCTTGGTCCTTTCACTATAAATTGGATTTTTAAATTAATAGGCATGCTGATCACTACTGGGCTAGTGAAGATGGTGACCCTGATTTATTGGGTCAGGACCGTCCTGAGATTCTGCTTCTGTTGGAATCTCCCGAGACATGCCGAAGCCGCTGGTCCGAGCCCCACCCTCTGAGGAGCCGACACCAAGACTGTTCAGGCTGCAGGAGACAGAGCAGGAGGACCCTATGGCCCCTCCTCTCATGTGTGTTTACCATCGTCTCTCTCCTTCTAGGCCTGCACCTTGTGCCAGAATCTCTCCCATTCTGTGTTGCTAATCTGCGAGGTTGCTAATAACAATAACATCTGGCATTCATTAAGACACGGTGAGTGTCGGTTCTCAGCTGTGCATGAGCTCCTTCATTCAATCCCCAGTACAAAGGCAGGTTATCCCGTGGTAACAAATGTCACAGGCAAGGCAGGGAGAGCTGACGGGTGGTACCCACAGTCACCACGACTGATAACCAGGAGAGGTGGATTCCATCCCAGCATCCCCTCTCTTACTGCTATGTTCTGTGACATCTCCCCAGCGTGTGGCAGACCTACTGACCCTTGTCCAAGAATCTGCCTACCAGCTCCAGGGAGGGTTTCATTGGTTCGACAGCAAGTTCTGCTCAAGGGTTGCCACATGAGCTCTCCCCAGCCCCAGCAGAGCCTGCTCTCTAAGCTGTTCACCAGGAGCACTGACTGTGTCTTTGCACCTTCTTCTGTTCACTGTTGAGTGGCAGGAACCTGTGCCTTTCCCTGGGCTCTCCATCTCCTCCTATCAGAGGCCACACAACGAGAGTGACATGCTGTGAACGCCTGGATTTTGATAGGCAGTGTCACTCTCGGGCTATCAGGGAGATGGAGCCCTGTTCATAGCCCTACAGTTTGAGGAATTTCATTTGAACTGAAAGCTGGCTGGCCGTGGGTGAGACATAAAGCAGGATGGATGTGGAGTTCCTTCCAATAGGCCAGCCAAACACATCTACCCACTCAGTCTCTGCAGAGACAGTGGATTGTCCTGGGAGAAGACGCTGGATTCCTGAGGATAAGAAAGCAAGCTCCAGGGCCCAGGGGTGATCCTCTAGCAGCCCTGAAGGCTAGCCAGTGACAGCAAACCTTGAAGAAAATAGCGGATGGAGAAGAAAAGTAGCCCCAGGGGATCTGGGTGCTGCATTAGCAACATCCAGGATGGTACAGAAGGCTCTCAGGGAGGAATTTCCTAACAGGGAAGGTGATTGATCACAAAAACAGAATAGCTCTGAGGCTGAGCCTCAGCTGGAGGAACAAGAGCTCTAAATAGGAATCTGTCCTGAGGCAGGGGACTGGACCCATGGAGCCGCCAGGACCCTCACATAGCTGTGCGTCTACCTCAGCGAGTTCCAGAGCTGCTGGGGCTTTGTGGATTCCATGTGGAAGACAGAGAAGCTGGTCCAGGAGGACGCTGGCCAAGCCCACTTCCCAGCTGAGAACAACATGGCTTAAAACCCAGCCTGTGCGGCTTCCTGGACGTCCGCGGCTTTTACCGAATAGCATTTTGGTGAGCTGAGTGTAAATGAATGAAAAACAGATGGATTTAATTTCCCTTGAAATTAGGGATGGGTGAGCCCAGCCACAGTGTGGAATTGCTGAATGTCTCAAACTATTTTTTTTCAAGTGCTTTTGGTTCAGAAAAACCAAACCCAGGGTTTTGCAAGGCATCTTTGCTTCCCCTCATTTGGATGAGACTTGGTGTATTTTGATGGGAATTTGATCTGCATATTTCAACTCCTTTACACGTCACTTATCAAAATGCTTGATACGATTTCCAAGAAGTTGGAGAAATATTTTATCATTATTATTATTATTATGTGTGTGTGTGTGTGTGTGTGTGTGTGTGTGTGTGTGTGTGGGGAGGGAAGAGTGAGGAAGGCTGGAAAATGTGTATGCCAGGAAATGCGGGTTCAAGGGGAAGTTCACACCTTTTGGGGAGAGCTATATATCCCAGAATTACACACACGTTAGGTATAGAGTGACCATGTGCTAAACAAATGGACTCAAATGTCTCTTGGAACACGAGGGAGAGGTGGATAAATTCATGAAGGACCGGCCCTGGGAGAGGCGAGAGGCAGTGCTGAAGAGCTCCCGGCTTCCTCTGATCATCAGGCAAAGGATCCAGCATCCACAAGTGGCTCACCCACCAGCATGGGTCTCCACCATCTCCATGCCTCTCTTCTCTAAGACCCGTGAGGAAGGTGTTGCCTGTGGAATGCATAGGAGGGGTGGGCGACCAGAGGGCTGGTGGGGCAATCTCTGCAGGAAGAGGGCGGGAGTGGGGAGCCGGTGCCAGCTCAATGCTTCAGAGCATGGCCTGAACCACACACTGGTCTGTGAGTCCTGAAGGCTGTGTTCACAGAAAGCTCAGATTTAGGTTCCAGGAGACCAAGTAAGACACAGGACAGAGAGGCAGGGGTCCCACCACTCACAGGATGCTGTCTGTCAGTGTTGAGCTAGCAGCTGAGCAGCTGAGCAGCTGAGACAGGACAGGCAGGCTTCTGTCCATCTGGGCACTGGCTGTCAACACAGAGATGGACACCACCCAGCTGGAGAAAGGGAAAAAAGGCCAACTCCTCAGGGTGTCTGGTTCAGTATATGTCGAGTCCCTGAGGCACATCTCCTGGGAAGTCCCAGAAAAAATGATTTGGGGAGGGGATTTTCTACAGGTGCAATAACGGTTATGGGCAAAACCCAGAGATTCAGCTTCATTATTGCTAGCATATCTTCTATTTCAATCTTTAGGCTGATGTAGGAAGAGCAAACACAGACTGCGTATCTCTTTAAAGGCTTGCATATTCTGGCTTTGAAATTAGGAAACCCAAATAGGACTTTGTGTCACTTCATGACCATAGCAATTCTCAAATATTCCCCAAACTCTCCTCCAATCCCAGCAGCCTCCTTGCTAGCTCAGTTGGGGGTATGTGGTTAGTTTGGGCCAGTGGAGTTTCAGCACGGATGACAAGTGTCCCTTTCTGACCAAGACAGTCAACTTTTCCATTCCTTCCTTCCCTTCAGGGCCCTTGGACTCTATTCTGTCCAGATGACTCGGCCACACTGGGTTGCTCATGCAGAAGAATTAAACCTCTGAGTCTGGGGGAAGACAGGCTTGTTTGTTATAGTAGATAGTATTTACCACCCTGACTAACACTGGCTGTAAACTCTGAGCTGCTGACTTACCATAATGACAAGGTGTCACCATGAAGCCTTGATGGTAATGAAACTGGTGATTTTAAGCTAGCCTCTTAAATCTACCACCTAGTCATACTGGTGGCAGGCTTGCACCCTAGGGAAAAATCTGCATGAGTACCCATAAAAGTATAATGTTGGAATTCAACCCAATGCTGGTGTGACCAGCATGGGATCTGCACAGCAGCACCAGGGACAAGATAAGGCTCAGTCCCAGCCATACCTCCTGGGGCTGTTGGCATTTTAGCAGCCGATATTCAGCAGCCACTGGAGACAGTTGGAGGCTGTGGTCAAGTTGGACACATCCCATTTCCAGGCCCTATTGGCCACGGTGGGAATGGACATCTCTTCAGACTCTCCAGAGGCATACAGCAGCATCAGGTTCCAGGGCCACATCAGTAGAACAGTGAGTCACTCTGAGCTGCCAGCACCAGGTTGTAAGGCCCTCCAGCCTCAAGGGGGCATCACTGAGTTTGGGTCCCCTCACCAGAAATAGAAAAAGAGGGGGCAGAATACCACTAGAGGAGTGTGAACTTCTGTCTCATCTTGGCACCTGCCACCCTGATTGCTGAACTTGGAGGCACCAAACTGGTGAAGTGTGACATCCTGGTTTGAGTCACAAGTTTTACTTTAACTTCAGAAGAACTTTTAAGATGGACCCTCAGCCCCGGGAGAGCTTTTATGTAGCAAGCAGCCAAGGAGGTTACAGCCTCCGCCCCACCCAGGGTAAGGAACATCTGACCGTCAACGCCACAGCCCGCATTGGTTTTTCTGTGTGATCAGTGTAATGCAGAAATTGGCTTACCAAGCGATGCTCACCTGAGTCTGCAGTGACTATAGAAACCGTTCCTCCTGATGAGCCTGGACAGGGAGGCGCGGGGAGATTCTAGACTTCGGTACTGACCTGCTGTGACTCATCAGCTCATTCAACCACTTGAATCTTCCTTTCCTTCTCTCATGAATCTTGATGCGCAGATATTCCAAGAATCTGTGATTCATTTTCCACGTAGGCCTCAAACACGTAGTTATCATTTAGTCCACAGTTGTACATTAATGTGTCTCAGCGTTAGCCAAAAAGGGAAAGAAAATTCCAGAGAGGCTCTTTAGAAAGGTGCCTAAGACAAACACTATGAGTTAAACCAACTTCGTTGAAAGAAAACCGTACTGTTGTCCTTTCTCCCCAAATAATCACAATAACGTCACGGTTCACATGCGAGGTGTTGTGGTCCCCAACAAGTCACGTGTGAGCTGATGCAGGATAGTTTAGAGGGAAGAGGATTGGGTGATGAGAGCCTCTAATCCCCTGCCCGGGACTCACGGGGTGAGTTAGGACTCACAGAAGGAGTTAGGTTGTGGCTGGAGGAGGTGGGCCATTGGGGCGTGCCTTTGGGGTAGATATTTGGTCTTGAGTGAGCAGAGCTCCCCTCTTTGCTTCCTGGAGGCACATCCTGAGCTGCTTTCCTCCATCACACCCTTCAGCCATGATGTTCTGCCTCCCCTCGGGCCCAAGGAATGGAGTCAGCTGTCAACAGACCGAGACTCGGAAATCCTGAGACCCAGAAAACTTTTCCTCCTCCAAAACTGTTCTTGTCAGGTCTTCTGGCCACAGTGGTAAGGAAGCTGCCTAGAATAAAAGGCGATTGCTGAAACTGGCCAGGCTCTAACCGGGCACGTGACAGCGTCTAAGGACGGCACAGCCCTGTGGCCGGTGGTGGGGATGGATTCGACCCTGAGTTAAGAGGTTGGCCCGACCCAGCACACCTGACACGGGGCAGATGAGGCTGACACCAGCTCATTAGTCACACACACTCTCAGTCTGGGGAGGGAGGATGTGGTCTGTGTGCAGGGTCACAGAGGGTTGCACTCAGGGCTGGTGTGAACAGGTGAGGGAGGCTGGCCTCACAGGGAAGAGAGGCTGCTAGACCCCAGGTTCCCCAGGAGGATGCGCCTGGCTGTGTGAATACTTCTGCAGCTGGTGAGCCATCGAAGCCACCACTCAGGGACAACAGGAGCAGTGCTAGGGACATTTAGTAGTAAGAGGGAAGCAGAATGGACAGGGGAGCTTGTGGCTGGGCCGGCAGGGGCCTTCCTGATTTTAGGAGATGTGAGGGGCACCTGACACCTTCATCACAGGCCTCACCCCACACACGTTGCTCCTGGGCAGGGTCGCTACACCACTTCCCATGGCTCAAGCACATGGCCCTGTGTAGTCCAGCAGGTGAAGGGCTGAGCCGGTATTCAAACCCAGGCTGGTTAATCTCGGAGTCAAACCCATAAACCCTCACCTTTTTACTTGGAGACAGTCTCACTAAATTGCCTAGGGCCTTGCTAAGTTGCTGTGGCTGGCTTTGAACTCGAGCTCCTCCTGCCTCCGCCTCCAGAGTCGCTGGCCTGTGTCTCACTGGGAGGAGCCACAAGCCATCTCTTAGAGGCAGGTTAACAGTCCTTCCTAGACAGAGATGAGGAAAACCAAATGCTAAGGAGAGCAGAAGGCACGCTACCCCAGTAGCCAGGAACTCAGCCTCGGCGGTCTTTGACTCTGACCGCCACGTCACCTGAGTCCCACGCAACCTTCCCCAAAGCAGCTGGTTAATGGAGCAGTACCACCGACCACTGGCTCCAGTGGCCTGGCTCACATTTTAATCAGTAGGCCCCTAAAATGCCCACAATCCCAGTGGCTTCAGATACACTTCTGATTACGCAGTCCAAGCAGATCAACCAGCACCCAGATCAGCCAAGACCTCAGGCCTGGGCTCAGTTGATGAGTCATCTTTGCACATGCGTGCTGGGCATTCCAAGCAGACTTGACTTTCTAGAGGAAACTTCTTTGCACTAAAAGAGGCCACGGCTCTCATCCAGTCCAACCCCTGTTTCACAGTTAAAGACACTAAAGTTAAGTGCCATCCATGGTTACAAAACTGAGAAGGGAGAAATTTTTTCAGGTTTTGTGCCCAGGGGAAATCTGTGGGGGAGACTATGGGAGGGACTTTCTCCCCTGAGAGAATGGAGGGGTGGGGAAATTGCACCCCCACTGGCCTGGCCACCCTTGCCCTGGCTCCCACCTTCCAGGAACCCAGCCTGCTTCCTAGGCACCTGTGTGGCACAGAATTCACTGTGCAGCTAGCTCTCCTTCCTCAGTCCTCTGCCCTCCTCAAACTTCTGATCCTGGTCGTCAGAAATGACCATGGGATGAGGCAGGAAGTAAAAGCTCAGATTTCATGATCACTTCCCACACACTGGACACTCCAAGAGACCCACGCACACCCCCTGGACGAGTCCTCATGGTAGCTGTCGTGGCTGCTTGTACACCTGGCCTCCACTTCACAGAGGCCGTAGGGAGGCCTCGCACAGGTCATACCGAGAATGCAGAGCCAGAAGGCAGTGCAGCCAAGTGCTGGCCTCTTTTCACCTCTAGAGGACACCCTGGGACCTGAGATGCTCTTGGCAGGCAACGCCTGGTGGCACGGTTTCCAATACTGGAAAACACATACCTATGCAGCTCTCCTGCAGTCTCTGCTGGGGGCCCGCCTGACAATCCAGGAGGACCTCTCTGGAGATTCTTCACCTAATTACTCCTGCAAGGACCTTTTTGTTGTTGTTGTTCAAATAAAGTCATACCCACAGGTTCTGAAATGAGGACATCAGGGACCAGACACATCCTTTGAGGGGATGCCATTCAACTGGCTACCTGGCCTCTTCTCAGCCATGGGCAGATGTCACAGGCAGTGACAGTCCCTAGAGCATGGGTTTGCCAATGTTTGTGGCAAGAATTTCCCCTCCAAACTAGAAAAATGGGGAAGAGAATGCAGACCTGTGTGGCAAGCTGATGTGGACACCCTCACGAACAAGCTCCAGGTCCCAGCTCGGGGGACATCAAGAAGGCTCAGGACCAGATCACACAGGCACTGAATGAGTCCAGAAGAGCGAATGAGGATGAGGCAGAGTATCAAATAAAGCTGTCACCTCTTTGTGGCCCCAAATTGCCAAGGCCCAGGGGTGACTCTTAGCTCGCACACTTGCACGCTCCGAAGGCAGAGGTCCATCTGGACATGCTGGGCCTGGATTCCTGGTGGGTGGCCTCACCTACCCCACCGTCCCAGGCCCCAAGCCCACATTCCTACCCCACGTTCCCTCCCCTTGCTCTTTCAAACAATGTGGAGAGACCCACCCAACAGCACACTCCTGTGTGAAGTCCCCGTGCTGGGGGCTCCACCTCCTCACCCTGTGGTGACTTCTCCAACTAGGGCCTGTATCTGAAAGCTACGGGTGTTCATGCAAGAGGTGTCCATATTCCTTCTCCTGCCCCCTTTTAAAAATGGGAATTGCATTTTGGGGGCCCATTATTCCTAGTAGGATACAGTGTGTATCAGGTTTTCATCACTGGGACCAAAATACCTGCCAAGAATGTAGAGGAGGAAAAGTTCATTTTGGCTCTCAGTTTCAGAGGATCGGTCCATGGTGGGCTAGCTCCATTGCTCTGGGTCCAAGATAAGGCAGAACGTCATGGTGGAAGGGCTTGGTGGAGGAGCGCTGCTCTGTTCAAGATGGTCAGGAAACAGAGAGGCAGGGCCACAGGAAGAAGCACTCTCCCAGGGCCTGCCCCTGGCAACCCACCTCCTCCAGCCACGTGCCACCCGACTGCAGTTACCACCTGGTCAGTCGGTTCAAACTAGGATGGGCTGATTAGGTCACAGTTCTGTAGTCATTTCCCCTCTGAATAGTCCCACATTAACAGGAGCTCGGGGGCCCCTCCTCTCTGAACCATAGAACAGTGGAATGGCAAGAGAAGAAAAGACAAAAAGATGTCAGCTCTTTAAAACAAGCCATGGGGGTCGAGCAGCAAGGTTTGTGCTCAAAGCATAGAGTGGACCAGGTTCCAGACCCTGCCATCCTGGGAGAGTCACCCACTTGTCAGTGTTGGCCTTTCCTGCCCCGGGGCTCCACCAGTGCCACTCTCTGCGTACTTGGGGAATGCTAGATCCACCAGCAGGGACCTCAAACAGCATGGACCCCCCTCATTTCTTCAATTACGACAACCACCCGGAAGTGCATGGACAGCGCTGGCTTACGGATGAACTGCTGGGGATGGGGTCCTCCTGCAGGGCGCCGTGGATCCCAAGTGACCACCATGATGTGGTGGTGTGTCCATAGCAGTTGTGATTTGCCCTTTGTCCCCAGCTGAAGTACATACATGACATGGGCAGAGGGAACCCAAGCAGTGCCTCAAAGGACCACTTTATGACCCACTGGGGCCCATGGGGCCCGAGACTCCCATTCTTTCCCCATTTCTGGCAGGCACTTCTGCACGTGGTGAAGATCGGTGTGAGAATTGATATATTTGGACCTGTACTGTGACATTCTGGATACAGAACAGCCAAAGAAGTCTGTTGAGTGGCCTTTGTTCTTATACATGTCAGCTGGGTGCTTTGTGGGACATAAAATATGCAGATAAAACTTCCAGGAGGTCCTCCTAGTGTCGGTGTTGATCAAGACAGTCGAGACCCGTCTCCCCAACACTCAACACATTCATTCTCTGCGTCAACACCATGATCTTATCGCATCTCAGAGGATATTGTGTATTCCTCCTGTGTGTTATCAAGAAATAAGCTTTTATAAACTTATGATGAACACATTTAGGTAACAAAGACCCATAGTGGCAGATAGATCTTTCATAATTCTCTGAAGGCATATGTGAACAATGAGGTCTAAAGATCAAGGAGAAAACGAACACCCCTCATACCTACCCGTGTTTTCAAGAGATCATAAATAGGGGAACGAACAGAGGGAGGCCAATAGGAGACCAAATGTATACGGACGGCTGTCCCTCCACATGGGGGATAGAAGAAGCAGTGTCCTCGACCCCCACAGGGTGGCTGCATGATCTGGATACTCTGAGCAGATGCCCACTTCTAGCAACTTCAGAAGAGTGTTCAGGATGGAAATGGCTTGTCCTCTTGGAGGGAGGGCAGGGGACACAGTGGGTCAACTCCACAGGTTCCCCTTCGGGCTAAGGTGCCCTGGAAGCATGGAGGCTGCGTGTCCTTGGCTCTGACAGGTGCCCTGGCTTCCTTTTCCCCAGGGGATCCCAGAAACCCCATCTCCTGCCGGCGCTGCCTTTGCTTTCCTTCCGGGTCCACTTTTCCCACAGAGGCTGACTCCCGCCACAAGCCTCCATTCTTCTTCCCCAGGGATCCTCCTTGGTTTCACTGTAGAGGCGGGTTTCCCTTGCCCAATCCTGGCACTTCTGACTCAGAGCCAACACCTTGCCCGGGGGCTACCAGTCCACCCTGCTAGCTGACCAACTGTCCTGTTTTGCCTCTGAAGAGAAGCACATCGTCTGATTATTAAAACTTCAGCCAGAGGACACGAGGGCCAAAGGTACCAAGCCCCAGGCAAGGACAGTGATGTGAAGTCACCAAAGTCCCTGCTGCTCTCACACACCCCGAGGGGAGCCGGAGGTGCCCAGAAGCAACCAAGAGCTCTCCTTCGGGGCACCCAGCAACTCAAAGTGTCAGCCCTGGAGAAGGAGGCTTATCCAGACATTTCCAATGTTGGGGTCTTGGCCTGGGTCAGCTACCCAAGCAGCCAAGTCTCGTGCTCGGGTATCTTCTGTCCTCCACCAAAAGGTCTGAAGCCTGGCAGGCTCCAGGGGGATGCTCACCATGTCCGCGACAGCCACGAAGTCCATTAATCACCATCCAGGGCCACGTTTCAGCTTGGGAAGGTGCGGCAGTCCTTCCTATGTGGTATTCCACCCATTGGGCTTGGATCCCTGCTGGATCTAACAGTGCCAGACAAATATTGATGGGATGTGATCATTTTGACTTGAAAAAAATGGACGGAGCTTTTGACTCCACCAAACACAGATACCCATGGATTGACATCCCTTCTGTTCCAGCGCAGAGCTTTCGAAGGTCTGCTCGCAGGGCCTCACTGCTGCCTGAGCAGACGAGGAAGGCTGCCCTCCTCCATCTTCCTGTGGTCCTTCCCACCATGTGTGCTTCTGATCTCCAACCCTTTTCTACTCAGAACCCAGTGGACTGGTGGCTGGAGAATTCCACCTTCTGGTAGGTGAACTGCTTCCACCAGATCATCCAAGGACAGAGGCGTATTCATCCCTAACTCTCTCCCTAACCACACTTTCAGATGGGCCAGCCTTGGGATCTTCAAAAGCAGTTGGCCTCCCCAAGAGAAAACCTCAGCTCCTTGTTACCAGGTTGTTCCTGCAAAGAAACGACCCATTAGTGAGCTCCGTCTCTCACCTGCTCTTCCAACACGGTTGCATCTCCTCTGTGATCTTACTTCCCCAGCTGGTGTCTGCATTTCCAAGTAGATCAGGAATTTATGGCGGGATCCAACCCAGAAGCTCCTGACCTCACAGGGAGGCAGCCATCCTTCCACAGTCATCTTGCTGAAGACCATCGTCCCATACAAGCTTGGTTTTGGATTGGACATTCTGGGAAGTACCTGTGTGTACCACCTGTCAGAGCCATGTCACCAACATGCTTACAGTCGCAACTCAGCATTCTAGCCTGGCACTTCCTGACCTCACGGGTGCCCCCGAGGCCTTACATACAGAGGCGGGAGGCAGGCCTTGCAGGAATGGCAGGCACGAGGGGATCCCGCATGGCTGGCCTCTTTAGTTGCATGGTCTCTGTCACTTGGCTATGAAACTGTCTTCTCCTTCAGTTTTCTCCACTTACAATAACCACATGGCCCCTTGCTGAACTTCAAGGAAGTCAAATACAACAGGGTCAACCACAGTGGACTTGGTGACAAACGCCCCTTCCCATCCGTGAAAATGGCCCCCAGCGAGTGTCAGCTCTGGGGCCAGGCTGTTTCTGCTGACTTGGCCTCGACTCGCTCTCCCCAGAACACTTCCTCTGTTATCGAGTTGAGCAGAGCCAGGGAAAGGTAAGCGAATCGAGTGTTTACAGGGTTGCTGAGTGTTGATTCAATGTTGGCCTTTGTGTGGTTTTAAGTGAAGCCACACGTCACACCCCAGCCCGCCCCAGGCCCCAGGGAGAGCGGAGGAGCAGGTGATGCTCTTGAGCAAACCCGGTTCCAGGTTCTAAGCCCTGTGTTTGTTTGTTGACTCAGCAGGGACAGTGTCTGTGCCACCGTCCCGGGGTGGCTCCGGTTGAGTGGCATCTACTGGTGCCAGTCCCACAGCACAGTCCCAGTGCCAAGAGAGATCAGGAGCCCACTGAGACAGGAATGAAAAGGAAGGGACAGAAAGAGAGCAGCCCTGAGTCAAGGAAGCTGCCACTGCCCAGCTGCCCTGAGCTCCTCTCCACTTGCGGAAGACTAGAGGTTCACAGACGCCTGCCGACTGCAGCGCCCGGGAGCAGAGACTCGGTGAGTTAAAACCACAGCCAGCTCAGAGCTTCACTCCACGAAAACCTCCGGAGAGGCAACATGAGAAAATGAATAACGATGCTGCGGGACGTCAACAAGCACAGCGGAGCCCTCTGCCCACTTCCGCCACCGCTTCTTTCCTTTCCGCCTCCTTTGGGCTTCTTTGGAGCAACGTGGCCCAAACTGGACTCCTGCCCTCTGGCTCCAGGAGGAAAGCAAATGGTCTCAGTTTCACAGCATGAGTGACCCAGCCGCACCACGCAGAGCTCCAGGGCGTGCACAGGGAAGCCATCACCCTGAAGGGGTGAAACGTGGAAGAGCAGCAGGCCTGAGGGCTGGGGACCCACGCTCCCCTCCTGCTGCACTGTGAGTCGGAACCCGGGCCTGGAGCACGGCCTCTCTGGATCCCCTTGAGCTCAGAAGCAGGTGCCATCTGCTGTGCATGCCTCTGTACAAGACACCCAGCACATGGAGAAGCCGGCAGAGAACAAAGTGCAGAACAGAAGCAAGCTGTGGGGGAGATGGGGGTCCCATGGCCTCTGGGCCCGCTGCGAGGACACAGGTTCCATGAGCATCGATGGTGCAGAAATTTTACTTACAGCCGTAGAAACCAGGGGAGTGGAGAACAAACGCTCTGATGGAGGAACGGCATGTCCCTGGTACCATGCTCTTTCCTTGATTTTAATTACTTAGACCCACAATCACCCTAGGGTCAGGGGTCACAGCCATGAATCACATACTCAGACACACAGACACCCTGCAGCATTCAGAAAATTCTTTCCATTGATGAAATTAGCAGATGAAGGAGGAGAAAAGGCAGAACCAGGGACCAGCAGGGTGGGCCTGACTCCTGCCCAGCTTCCCACTCGGTGGAGGGCAGGGGGACCCAGCTCCTAGGAGGGTGTCCAACTCTTCAGGGCAGCCTTAGTTGCAGAGAGATGCCCAATTAGGGCGACCAGGACCAGCGGCAGACGGAGGAGGGAGTGTGAAGGTGCAGCTTCTGGCCATGTTGGCCTAGCCGACCCTGCCAGGCCCCTTAGCTCCCGAGTGCCCGCAGGGATGGCTGGGGCTGTCAGCTCTGGGTGTGGGCTCAGATCTCCTCTGCCCACTCAAGGTCCCCTTCACCTCCCCTCCCCTGGGGTCAGCTGAGCTCAAGGACTCTGATAAACATCCTCTTCTCTAAACTCCTTCTCAGAGTCTGCTCCTGGGGAATCCAACAGGAAGTGGAGCAGATGGAAGTCCCCCATGACGAAGGGCAGGATGGGGAGGGGAGGGCCAGACTTTGTTTCTCTGCTGCCATCACTGCCTTTCCCTGTCGGAACGTCTGCTGCGGCCCAACAGCGGGGCACAGGACAAGGACATGGGGACCATATCCCTGGGCCTCCTGCTCACCTTAGTCACCACAGCCATGTGTGGCCTCGAACACGTCCATGTCTCAGGGCCTGTGTTTGCCAGTGAGCAAGTGGGGCAAAGGTTGGTTCCACGGGCAGTGCAGCACCGTGAGGGTCTTCAAGGTCTTGGGGGTGAATGTACCAGGAGATTGTACAACTCCAAGGCTAGGTCATGGTTTGCATGTGAGGTGTCCCCCAAACTCCTGTGTTGATGCAGGAATGTTCTGAAGTGGAAGGACTGGACTGAGAGAGTGGAACCAACCAGCCCGTCCTGGTTTGAATGCACTGAGCGGGTGGTAACTGCAGACAGTGGGGCATGGCTGGAGGAGGTGGGCACCGGGGTGTGCCCTGGAAGGGTGCATCTTTCCTGAGGACCCTTCCCCTTTCTCTCTCTGAGCTCCTCCACCATGCTTCCACCACGGTGCTCGGCCTCATGGACTATGGAGACCACCCACTCTGACTAAACCCCACTCACCATGAGCCAGAATGAACTTCCCTTCCTCTAAGTCGTTCACATCAGGGATTTTGGTCACAGTGCTGCAAAGCTGACTGACATGGCCAGGGACCATTTTCCTCCCCTCCAGCCAAACCTTGAGAACAGACAGGCAGCAGCTCTACCCGGCTGCTTACTGCCCAGGCTGACTGAGGCACAGCAGGACGTCGGCTGCTCCAAGGGGAGGATGGGACGGTGTCTCGGGAGCCCTCACCACAGAGGTACTGAACACCTGCTGAGGGCTAAGCACCAGGCCAGGCCCGCTCTCCTGGACCTCACGTGAGGCTGAGGGACATGGAGAACCTCCCACAGGGCAAGGAGCGGCCAAGTAAGAAGCGGCCCAGGAAGCCTTCCTGAAGTGGTGGCCCTTGGACTGATTTAAATGAGGAGAAACGGATCCAAAGAGAAGGGAGGGGAGAGATTCCTAGATGAGAAAATTGCAGGACCCAAGCAGTCCTGGCGGGAGCGGGCAGTGAGCGGAAGGCCTCCAACCCCAGGGTGAAGCCCGGAGAAGCTGGGAGCGGGGTGTGGGACGGGCCAGCAGAGACGGCCAGGGCCTGCACAGGGCACTTCGTGGCAGGTCAGCTAAAGACTGTTACCTACATCTTCAACAAAGACAATTTGTTTATATTATCATTTTTATATTAAGGGAAGCTGCGGAAAGGACTTCAACAGACCAGTCAGACCATCGTGCTGCCCGCAGGGGGGAATGGAGGAAGGCCAGAGTGGGCAGTATTGATGGCAGTTTCCATTGATCCATTGCGTGCTTGACCTAATTCAGAGTGTTTCATGAAGTATAAGCACCGAATAAAGCAGGTACTATGGTGGTGGCTATTCAAAAGTCAAAGAAACACAAAATAAGCAAACAGGATTCTGGCCAAGCTGTCGGGATGCAGAGCCACACCCTAGACAACTCACCGTGCTGTGCTCCGGGTAGACCAGATGGACAGCGTTCTCCCTGATCCAAGTTTGGGGACGGCAATGCGCCTGGAAAGAGTGGATGTGTTTTGAAGTTGGTAAGATGTTAAAAGGCAGAATTCAGTTATAGATTGGTCTTAGGGGTGTGGGGAGAGGGGTCTCACTAAAGTTGCTCTGTGAGAACAGAGGTGTAGGCAATGAAAAAAGAGATTCACTTGAAGAGAGTCTCAGAACCATAGAGACATTTTCTTTTCTAATGCACACCATGGGTGGACAGTGCCCTTTGTGCCCAATCCTCCTCGTTCCTCAAAGTTGGTTCCCAGAGGAACATGGCAACACCTCAGTGGTTCCTGAGCTGGGGATTGCAGGCGGCAGTGAGAGACGGGGACACTCACTGAGATGGAGGCACTGGAAGAGAATCGAGGCTGTGTGTGTCAGGACTGGGGCAGGTGGCAGTGACCACTCCACCTGAGTCCACTGAGGCCTCCACACCACAGAGGGGCCTGAGTGACATATTTAGAAGTGTCAGGTTCTTGTCAGGAGACATGGTTTTACCCTACCTCACGATTGTGGCTCTCTGTGCTTGACTGTGACCCCCTAGCATGCCGCTGTGTGTGATGATCCAGTCTGTGTGCGCCCAGGGAAGGGGGTCTTCCTTGAAGACTCTTTATGGAGGTAAGAGGGTCCTCACTCATCTCCAGCCCAGGGAATCAGCAGAAGCACCAGGTGACAACAAAGCACTGCTCCACGGTGAGGGGACAGTGGAGGGTGGTGGGTGGTGAAAAGCAGAGATCTGCTGGTCAGACCCCAGCCCGGCATGTGAGCTGTGAGATCGTGTCCTTGCACAACCCGCTGGTCTTCCTAAATCTCAGTTTTCTTCTGAGAAGACACAATGAGATGACACGGACAAGACACTGCCCGTGGCCCGATGTGCCTTGGCCACGCAGTGGTGACCACGTTTGTCTCCAGGGGGGTCTTGGTCCACGATTGCTCTCTGGGCCCTGGAATGACAGGGGTGACCCTGGTCGCCTCTCATCCTTGCTCTGCTGATCCTGGGGCCTGTCTTTCAAGACGAGTGGTCATGAACCACGAGGACAGGGTCCTAGGCAGCCCCGTCTCTGAGTTTGCTCAGTAACAAGAGGAGTTTCAGAGACGAGGAAAGAATTTCTTTCAAAGAGATCTCAGGAACCCAGGGGCAGTGTCGTTCCAGTTTGGATGGAGCAACGCCCTCTGGCGGGGTGCCTGAAGTTGGCTCTCCAGGGGCAAGTGGCAGCCCTCCGGGTGTTCCCGAGGAGCTTCTCCTGGGAAAGACCGCGCCTGTTGAGGAGTGCTCTTGACCGAGGCCTCCGGAAGTCCCACCTTTCTCAGAAGGTGGTGGGTCCATGTGTCATGGCTCCTTAGGGACGATGACAGAACAAGAGATTGCATCACACCTGGTGTTGCTGTCTGGAGGACAGGAAGGGAAGAGGGTGGGGACGTCCCTCAGGTCTTGATTTCACCCTCTGATGGCTTGCAGGAAGCAGGAGTTCTTGGATCCACCAAGCCTCAGTTTACAAAGCCTTAGGGAGTGCCCCCGCCTGGTTTGGACCCAGGGCTCCAGGGGAAAGGAGACCTCACCAACAGGCCACCCCACTTCTCTGAGGCCCCGGGCCCCAGCAGCCCACAGGAATCAGCTCGGTGTCTTTGCTCAGCTGCCTCAAGTTTCAGGCACCGTGCAGAAACAAGTTTCTCAGTCACTGTCACCCCGGCACCTAAGAAAAAACTCAACTCTGGTGGGATCAGTTGTAAAATGTGATCATTTCCTTAACAGAAAAGAGAGGGGCAAAAGCTTACACGTGCTTTGTGGGTATGAGGGGAAAGAGAAGACAAAACACACCAGGAGGCCCGCACCTGACCCCCGGCTACCCTCTGTCGGAACCGGACGGTCCTGTCTGCAAACCCGCAGGTCGGGGCTCTGCAGGCACGCCTGCGTGCCTGTTTCCTGGAATCTGCTAAAAGAGATGGCGGGCCAGCCAAGATATTTGACTGAGGTTTTTTAAGAAAACATATTCTCGGTGTGGGTTGTTTTCTGAGGGCAGGGCCAGAGAGATGTGGTTTGAGGGAGAAGATTGTTCATGGACAGTTATGGAAATAATGACTCCTGATGGTTCCTCTTGTCTCTGGCTGTGGTCGCAGGAAGCAGAGGGGAGCTGGCTTGCCAATCACCTGGGGCACGTGGGCAGGGCAGAGGGAACTGTTCCGCCGCAGTCCTCGGGATTCCTCAGCCTGAGCGCCCATGACTCCACCAAGTGGGGGGTGGGAGGGTCTGACTTCACCCCGAAATAAAAAGAGAAAGAGAATCCAACTCCCGGAGAAGGACGCCTCCCTCCCGGGCTCTGAAGTCCACCTGCCGTGAACCTCAACAGACTCATCTCCAGGCTGTTTTCCACAAGCCTGCCTGTGCCACTCCAGCCCATGCCTGTTCTACTGGACTTGATCTTGAAGATGGTTTGGAGAGTTATAGTTCCTCCAGTAAAGGCACGAACAATCCCGGGCACACCCCAATAGCTGTGCCTGTCAGACAGACAGCTCTGTGACCAGCCAACAGCTCCATGGCGTCTCTGTGGTCCCCTCTTATGGTCCTCATTGTTCTCTTTAGGGAACAATAAACTGAGGGCCTATGATGTTTGTTTTTATATTTTGGATTCAAGACTCAAAGATTCCATCTAAACACCTCTGCCCGTCAGAGGAAGAGCCTAAATTCCTGGAGTTTATGAAGGTCAGTGGTCACGAGCGGCCATCAAGCACTCATCCCTTCCTTTTCTCAGCCCGTCAACACATACCGCAAACCTGCAAAGTGCTCGGCACTGGGCTGAGCCCCGAACGTGAGAGGCGCACCCCCAGCCCTGCAGGCCAGAGCTTCCCAGCTGTGTAGCGACATTCACAGTGCTGTGGGACGGCAGAGGAAGTCACCAGACAGGAGGAATATTTGCACTGGTCCTAGCATGGGAAAGACCCTGCGGGGATAAACAGAGGGCTAAGAGCTCTGGACAGATGCTGTCCCTAGTGTGACCACCCAGAGGGAGCTGGGCGAGAGAGGAAGAGCGGGGCCCACTCAGTGGGCAGCCAATCAAAGGTTCTTCAGGAGGAATTCCTTTGAATTCTTGGTAACCGTGGTCATAGCGTGGAAGCAAATAAAACGTGTGCCACCTGATGAGGAGGGTTGATCCGCTGTCCGTGTGGGGAGCGTTAGAGATGGAGGAGGAGGAGGGAGAAGAGACGGGAGATGGGCTGAGCCAAGTCCAGGGCAAAGGGGGCAGGAAAGAAGGAGGTGGCTGTGAGGAGGTGGAGTCCTGGACCCCCTGGGGACCAGGCGGCTTCCCTGAGCTAGCTAGGGGGAAGGGCAGGTAAACTCAGAGCCTTGTGCAGCAGCACCTCCCGTGAGCACCCGAGACCGCGGAGGACAGAGAGCTCACTCCTGAGTGGACAGACCTTGGAGGGGGTGGTTCTCCAACTCCAGGGTGGGCCAGAGTCACCTGCTCAGCACAGGCTGCACCCCTCAAAATTCAGATGGTGTTCAAAGTTGCCTCTGTGGCTGCCCAAGACTGCAAACCCCGATCTCTCTGCGGGAGAGGTAGGGCCCTCTCTCAGGCTGGAGGAATCGAAGCTCAGAGGAGCTGGCGGGGGTTAGCCCGACAGGCCACGTGCCAGCCACCCGCCTCCCCCTCTGCTGGTTGGAATGTGGTTCACGTGTGTCCCCAAGGATGCAGGTGTGGGGAGCTTCATTCTTAGAATGGTACCTTGGGGAGATGTGTGGGACCTCTAAAAGGTGGGTCCAGGTGGAGGAACTTAGGCCCCTGAGGGCCCTGCTCGTGGCAGTGACCGAGGTAGACCTTGTGGGAACTGTTAGGCTTCATAAGAGGAGTGTTATAAAAGAGCAAGCCCTGTCCTTCCCAAGTCCGTTTTGGTTTTCTGTCTCACTATGTGATCTCTCCCTCTTGCACATGCTCCTTCCATGATGCCATCAGCTATCTTGTGATGTAGCCAAGAGGGCTCTCACTAGAGCTGGTGCTATGCAGCTTGGACTTTCAACCTCCAAAATTATGAATTAAATAAACTTCTTTTCTTTATGACGTACCCAGTCTCAGGCATTTTGTGATAGCAATGAAAAACAGACTAATATACTTACCATTTAGTAAGGGAATGCCCCCAAATGTGGCCCCCAAGTGTCCATTTCTCCCTTTTCACTTGCTTTTAGTCCTCCGCCTCCTATCTTGATGAGAAATGGTGGAGCTCAAAGGATTGCCAAGAGACATGACACAAAGCTGCAGGCTTCAGAGAAGCAGGTCTGAGGTGGTTCAGAGTCTAGCTGTCCTGGTGAGAGCCAGGCGCACTGCAGTATGCAATGCGTCATCAAGTCCCGTGGAGATGTGGACACGCTCCTGAGAGCCACGGACAGGCTCCGGCCACACGGGGAACTCTGTTCTTCCCGCAGGCCTTTCTGTCTAGACTGCCACAGGTCTGGGGGCTGGTTGGAAATGCAGAACTCAGGACCACCCGGGCCCAGGCCCGCGAGTCTGTATGGGAACAAGGTCCTCAAGTGCTTTATGTGTGCCCCCATGAAAATCTGGCCAGCTGTGGCCTGCAGTCTCTGCTGGCTGTGACCAGTGCTCCCACCCTACCCCAGGGTGAAGAGAGAGGGAAGGAAAAGAGGAAACGAAGGGCCAGGGAGGGAGAGAAGGAGGCTGGAGGGGATGGAGGACTCGGGGTCAGGGCTGGCCTCCTCAGGCCTTCTGTCTCCTTTCCCTTTTTTCATGTCTAACTCCAACGGGGATTGAGGGGCCCTGAGGCAGCCTGTCTCCTTGGCCCTCCACTCGGCAGAGGGGGACAGGGGATCACAGGAGAGTCCCCCTCGGCCTCGGCAGGAGGAGGCGCAGCGCCCCCTGGAAGGAGCCTGCAACCGTGGAGACCCTCCTGCAGCTGGGCGCCCCCCTTTAGGACGCCGCCCAGCGCTGGGCTCTGGCCTGGAGCTCGCAGGCGGCCCCTGCGGCCCTCAGCTCGGCCAGCGACCGGGGGACAGGGCGGCGGCAGGAGGTGGGCAGTCAGGGTCCCTCCCAGGCCGGCGGGAGGTGGCTGGGTCGCTGCAAGCTCGCTGTCCCCAGAGCCCTGCCGTGAGGATTAAAGTCACCGCCAGCTCCGGGCAGGGTCGCGGCCAGAGGGTCGGGGCAGGGCGGTGCCCACGCAGGTGTCACCGGGATGAGTCCTCCTCCGGCCTCTAGGGCCCACGGTGGAAGCCTCCTCCCCGCGGCGGGGGCTGCAGAGGGGGGTTTCGGTTTGCAAGCTCCAGCTGGAGCCTGAAGACCCCCGAGCGGATGCGGGCCGCAGGTCAGGGGACACGGCGCCGCCTCCTGGAGGAGAGCGGTATCGACCCACCTGCCGGAGCCGCCTGCACCGGTCCCAGGGTAGCGGGCCCTCTGCCTCCCGGATCAGAACCAGCGGGTTACTGACCCGGATTATTTCTTTTGTACATGTACATACAAAAATATGTAAGAATACACACACACACACACATATAATATATATGTTATTTTTGTTTTAATTAGTGACACATGACAGTACAATGACCTTGACATTTCTTACATTTGAATCAGATGGGACATGATTTCTCATTTTTCTGAGTACAGGTCGCAGAATCATATTGGTCATGGAGTCACGTAGATACCCACAGTAATAATAATGTCTGTTTCTTCTTTTGTTTGTTTGTTTGAGGATGACCAAATCCAGGGCCTCTGGCATGCTGGGCAAGCCTGTATCATCATTTCTTTTTAAGAGTCTTGCATATCTTCCTTCCCCTCTCCCCCCCAAACCATCCCTTACCTCTGCTTTCACGGGGTCTTTGCCAGTCTCTCAAAGCGTCAGTCCCAGTTTCTGAATGTCAGACTCAGCCCACCCTCCAAAGACCGA
Source organism: Ictidomys tridecemlineatus (assembly GCF_052094955.1). Taxonomy (NCBI): domain Eukaryota; kingdom Metazoa; phylum Chordata; class Mammalia; order Rodentia; family Sciuridae; genus Ictidomys; species Ictidomys tridecemlineatus. The sequence goes on from NC_135479.1 coordinate 210,349,968, forward strand.
GTTTCTAAGGCATCTCCCTCTAAGGCAGGGGGCAGCTTTCTCGCACCCCAGGAACCTTGGGGACAAGAGAGAGACTCCAAGGAACAGTAAGGAACCGCTCTGCCTCCTCTCCTGTCCTTGTAGGCAGATAGAAATGTGCCACGCGCCTGCCTGGGTCAGACAAGGGGAGGGGACGGCGAGGGTTCTGAGTGAAGGTCATACAAGGTTGAAGTGGGAAATGTGTCCTTTAAGCTGGGCCCTAAAATGAGGGCCTTTGAAGGACTGCGATGGGCAGGGGGTAGCCTAAGAGGTCCTCAAAGAGTCTCAGCACAGCACCTTGGTGGCCCAAATTGGGACATCTGTTTGTCCCCAGGGTAGGGCCCAGGAGCTGGAGCTGCCAATGCTGTTCCTGCCTTGGGCACCAGGGAGGCAGGAAGGACACAGACGCTGGCTGACAGCCAGGAGCCCTGGTGCCAGGCTGCTTCTGCCCGGACACTGGGCCCCTGAGAGAGACTTGGAGACCAGGAGCTGGGCCATTCTGAAGGCCCTCAGCTCTTGCTCTGGCGTGGAGGAAGCAATCTCCAATCCGCAGCAGGGGGGGCCTCCAGACGATTATTTCCCATCTTGCTCTCATGTCCCCAGAGCTTTAAGAGGACTTCTGTACCCAGCCACCACTTAAATTGCCATGGTCAATCTGTCCTCACCCTACAAAGGAAAGGCCCATTCTAAATTGCATGATATCCAACTCATGGGAAGCAGGAATATCACAAGGTGCTTTTGAAAAATCCAGGAGATCTCTATCTATCTATCTATCTATTTTTTTTTTTTTTGGCCAGGGATCAAAACTAAGTGTACTTAAGCATTGAGCCACATCTCCAGCCCAAAAATCCCAGGATATATTTTGATCGAGGTCATCACAATCAATTTATATTTCATCCTCTGACCAATGAACAAGGCTAAGGGACTGAGGCCCCCTCCACCCCAGCCTCTAGCAAGGCCTCAATTTAAATGCCCATAAAAAGAGACAAATAAAGACAACTAAGTCTTCAAGGAGTTCCATGAGCTGCTGTTACAACTGGCCTATAAATTGTTCTAGAATGATAAGAGAAGCCTGGGAAATAAAATGATAGCAGCAGGCAAAGGAGTTAGGAATGGGTTGGGTTCCCCCATCTGCAATGCCGGTGCGTGAAGCTCCAGCGCCACCTAGTGGAGCCACCGTGTTCCTCCCAGCACTTGTGAGCCCTCAGGCAGGGCACCTACCTAGAAGACTCTGGTCAGAATTCCTCCCAAGTCCTGGGCCCTCTAGGCTTGGTGACCACAGGGGCTCTTAGAAATATTACTAACATAGGCTGTCTTCCAGGAAGAAGGGGAGCAGCTCCAAACTTCTCCCTACCAACAGCAACTGAAAGGAGTTTCAAAGGAGTTAGAGCTGAGGTTGCAGACCAGCCCACACCATGCACGCCCAAGGCCGGGTGCGGCTTGGGGCGAGGATGCTTGCTTAGCACAAGGGTCTGGGTTCCATCCCTGCACCACAAAAAGAAAAAAATACACACAAACAGGAACACACACACACACAGGGACACACATACACACCCGAGACACACAGGCGCATGTAAAGACACACACAGGGACATTCATGTGAGTGTGTGCCTGTAGGCTGCGCCCCAAGACCTGGCTCCAGCCTGCCCAGCACAGAGTGCAGGGGAGACATGGAGCCTCAGGATCCCTCAAGGCCAAAGGCGCCTTATCAAGGTCCTGCCCCTGGCTTTAAAAAATGTCCCCTCCCCTGCCAGCCTCAGATAAGGCTGCTCTGTGGGCAGTCCCAGGACAGCGAACAATAGAACCACCCAGGACTCTTCCGGTGAGAGTTGGCTGAGAGTTGGCTGGCTCACACTCGCCTCGGCCTGCTGGGCTTATCAGGGACAGAAGGTGGGGGGCGGTGCTCCCCTCCTCTGCTCCTATCAGGGGCCGCTGGCCCCCCAGGCTTGTGGAGGCCTTCCTGGTGGGGGCTGGGGAGTCATGGGACTGATAATGCAGCCTGGAGGTGCTGGCTGCCCCTTTCCCAGGAGGGAAAGAGAGGCCAGAACCATCTGCACTTAGCTGGGGACAAGCCTCACCCGGGAATGATCTCCTTGAAGTCAGTAGGAAGCCAAGGGTAAAGAGAAGGCTGAGAAAAGCCAAAGCAAACAAACAGCAAAGGTAAAGCCCAGCTGTCTGCAGGTCCTGCCACCTACTGAGAAGCTCCTAGTGAGAGGAAACCAGCCCCTCTCAGACCTGGGCTCCTTAACCTCTCTGAGCCAGAGCATCCTGGTCTACAAAGAAGATTCTAATAGTGTGTGATGGACTTAGCCCCCTCAAAAAGTAATGTGGGCCTTCATTAACTAGCCCTTGAATGAAGATGGGGCAGAAGAGCCACATCATACCACAGCTGAGCTGACCTTTAAAAAGAACCCTGTGTCCACTCCTCCCACTGAAACCCCTCACGGAAGGTCCAGTCTCTCATTTCACCTCTCCCTGCAGAGCTCTTCCTCTGCGCACTTACTGTCCCTTCTCATACTTGTGGTTCTCAGCCCGCACCCACCACATGCACCCAAGATGCTTTTAGAAAGGTCCAGCTGAGACTTAGGAGACTTACTGGGCAGAATCAGAAAAACCTGCAGCAGCAGCTGGGTCTTTGGTATTAGAAGCTCCCAGGTGGCATCACAGGCATTTAGACATAAACCCATGTTCTAAACACTTTTTTAAAGATTCTTTTTACATGTGAATGCAGACCACTCATGGCTTCTGCTGGTTTTCCTCTGTCTCTCCATGGTTACTCATTGCTGTATTATTTGTATAACAAATTGGAACCAACCCAAAAGTCTATCAATAGGAAAAAGCCAAATAAAACATCACACATCCAAGCTGTGAATACAATCCGGCTCTGCACTGGGCCCTCTCAGATGGGAATATTGCCCGACCCTGGGCAGCATTGCATGCTAAGACGACTCTGGCTCAGCCCGCGTCCAGCCGGCCCTCACCTGCCCAGTGCAGTCTCTCTGTGCCTTATTTTGAGGTTATGTTTCACAGTCAGTTTTCTGTTACTCACATCACAATACCACAGACTTGTACTTGATAAAGAAAAAAGGTTTATTTGGGCTCACGTTTCTGGTCCAAGGTAAAGGGTCTGCCTCTGGCGATGAACTTCTTGCTGGTAGAGTCCCAAGACAGCACAGGGCATCACAGGGCAAGAGACCTAACCAAACTGGCTTCTAGAGCAGACCCACCCTTCAGACAACCATACAGGGATTGCTCCCTGTATCAGGACAGAGCACAAGTCACCTCTTAAAGCCCCAGGGGCCCACCTCCGACAGCAGGTATTGAAACCGCAGAAGTTCTAGTGCCGGGTCCCTGGCCAGCCCCCGTTTCTGCCTCATCTCAGAGCCTTGCTCTCCCTATGGCCAGGCCCTCCCGGGAACTTTGCTGGCTGAGCCCCACACACCACTCTGGCTGTTCCCGGCCCCTCTGTTCCTGCCCCAGGGCTCCAGGGCAGCCAGGGCTTCCTCCCGTCTCCTCCGACACCCAGGCGGTGGATTGGGTCAGGGACTCCAGGGGACAAGGGAGGCTGGCAACCAGGCTGGGGGAAAAGCTGACTGGGTCTGGAGAATCCCAAATCACCTGGGCATGGGCGGGCGGAGACCAGGTAGGGGTGAGCTGCAGGCCCTGCTCCTGCACCCGGCTGTGAACAAGCCCAGTCCCCACCCTGGAGAAGGATCCTTTTGGGGAGGACCCACAGGTGATTGAAGGTGGGACAGGGTGATGTTGAGACAGTGGGTCAGGATGTGTGGCCAGGTGCTGCCAGGTGCTGCCTGGGCTGTCCGGCAGGGTGGGCCTGGGAGTGAGAACATCTGAGCAGGGCCCTGAAGGAAGTGAGGGGGGCCTCGAAACACCCAGGAGGAAGAACCGCAAGGACAAAGGTCCTGTGACGGAAGGGCCTTGAGGACCAGCTGGCGCTCTGGCACCTGGAATGGGGTAAGAGAGCTGAGAAAGAGCAGGCGAGCCCTCAGGCAGGCAGATTCTGCAGGCTGTTGTTGGCCACGGTGAGGATCTGGGGTTCTGCTCTGCGTGTCCCAGATCCTGGGGAGGACTTGGGCAGGGGAGTGGCATAGTGGACGGAGGCTGTGAAAGGCTGGTCTAGCTGCTGTAGCAGAGGAGAGAGTAGAAATAGAAAAGTTAGGAGAGATGGGACCTGGTGGGATGGTCCCTGACAGCCACTGAATTTTGCATCCTTTGCCTTGTGTGCTTTGCCAGGGACAAGGTCAAGGGTCTGCATCTGGCACACATCCACAGGCACACACACACACACAACCCCCCCACTACTGACCATGCTCTTCACCAAGTGACTTGCTTGGGCTCCAGGGCCATGCACAGAGGCTACATCTCAGCTGAAGTTTTAAGGCCATTGCCTGGTTGCCTCTTGCTCTTTCCCTCTCTTCCACAAGAGACTCTTGTAACAAGAGACTCTCCTTCCACTCAGGTCCTAGAATTAAAAAATACGTGAGCAGAATTTCAGCATTTGAACAGGGCCACTGATACGGTGCACAGGTGAGAATTACATGCTGTTGTCATGACCTCGAGATTTGGAGGATGTTTGTTAATGCAGCAAAACTGATACCAGGACTAGGGCAGACTGCGGGGGGTATTGGTGGAGGTGCTGAGAACTGAGCTGATTCTGCACATTGTCTGAAATGTGGAGCCAGCAGGTTTGATTTTGATGATGGCAGGTGTTTGATTTTATTTGGAGACATGCAAAGTTTGAGATGCTCACAGGTATTCAAGTAGACCAGAGTCCACGGAGGATGTCAACCCTAGGTGCCACGTGGAGTCACCTACTCACTTTCACAGCCTCCAGACAGTGTGTGAGACTGTATGGGATTAGCCTGGAGGAGAGGCCGCAGAGTGAGACAAGCCCTGAAGACGGGCCCAGGCCCTCAGGATGTAGGGGATGGAGGTCTGAGATGGTCCTTGAAGGAGCAGTGAGCAGGCCGTGGTGTGGCGGGGCCCGTCAGGGAGACGGAACAGACCAGGAGATGAGGGACAGGGCAGCCCCAGGGTGGGCAGTGGAAAGTCTGCCAGGCCCCTGGGCTCAGCCCCAGCATGGTGGTCTGCCCTTCCCGTCAGGCAGACCCTCAGCCGGGCTTGGAAGCAACTCTCTGAAGTCACTCTTTGTGACACTTCCCATGAACTCCAAGACTCGAGTCCCACCACGACAAGCAGCTGTCCCTGCTCTGGCTCAACCCCTTAGTCACCTGTGCCCACCTCTTTCCCAATCACAGCTCCGTGTGGCCTGGCTTTGCCCCAGCTGCCATCTCTGGGAAGCTCTTCTTGTCACCAGAGGCTCTTATCCTGTCGTGAAAGGCGCGGAGTTTGTCCATGAAATTTCTGTCTTTCCCTCCCCTCAGGTTCAAGATTATCCCCTAATGTTCCGGCCACAACGTCCATCAGCAAATCTGCCTCGTGGCAGTGGACTCTGCTTCCGCTCAGCGCTCCAAGAAAGTTAATCGCCTGCAGGCCCCTGAGCCCTGGGGTCAGGCTGCAGCCCGCTCCTCCCCTCCAGGTCACTCGCTGCCAGACCATCGGAGCAATTCCTCTGACACAGGAAGGCAGTCCTCCCGGCTCCCTCCCACATCCCTGTGACTTCCCTGTGGCCGCCTCAGCTTCGCTGGGACTTCCAGTCCCTCTGCCCGTGTAGAGAACCCTCAAGAAACACCAGGGAAACGCACCTGGTTTTCTTGGAGTTCTTTGGTGTGGAAGGCACTTCATAAGCTCTTCTAGTGAAGCTGAGAAATTAAGACTGGATGACGCTAACCTTAATGTTCATGGCTCATCCACATCAGAAGCTCCAAAACATGTGTTCCATGCAAGGAACCCCAGTTAGGAAAGTCCCGAGTATTTGCAATCTTGCAATCTCTTTTCGATCCTGGACAGTTTTTATGGGATGGAAGGGAGAGGAATAGGAAAGGGACTGGGTGGGGGATTGGGGACAGGAGGTCAGAGAGGCTCCTGGAGGCTGGGCAAGAGAATCGAAGCCACAAGACCCAGGGGCAGAAACTCAACATAAAAGTCATAGAGGTCTTGAGAAAATGGCCTGATGGCCTCCAGTTCAGGTCCTCAGACATAGTGATTGTGGCATAGTCCCAGCAGAGCTGGCCATGTCTATCAGAGAAAGCCAGAAGTCACAGAATTGGACCTGCCTGTGGCCATGTAAAGGGCAGGCATTGCTTTGTCCCCAACCCGCTCACACCTCTCACGTTCCTGCCACCCTGTGGACCCCAACCACACCTACATGTGAACCATTCACCCAGTGGCGCCCAGATACTGTGGAGCGGTCCCAGCAGCTCGTGGGTTCTGAAGTCACAGTGCAAGCCACTGGCATGTTGGCCCCTGATCCCGCTGGGTCCTTCGCCTCCTAGAAGGTGCCATGGGCTGCTGCTTGGCGGGAAGTTTTGTTGACTTGGCTCCTGCTGCTGTGACCACTCACCACCCGGCTATCTTTAGCCTTTGGACAGAAGCAAGATTGCAAATACTCGGGACTTTCCTAACTGGGGGTTCCTTGCATGGAACACATGTTTTGGAGCTTATGATGTGGATGAGCCATGAACATTAAGGTTAGTGTCATCCAGTCTTAATTTCTCAGCTTCACTAGAAAAATGGAGAACCTTAATCGATTCACTTACAGAATATTTGGGTTTATCTCAACTCATCGCTCATTATCTACAAATGATGTTAGTTTAACATAAAGTAGTTGTGGGTCCAGATCAACCAAGTTAAGAGATTTGTTTAGGGTGCCGCCCAGTTAAGTCTAAGCAGCTCTTCCTAGGTCCGTACTCAGTCACCATTAAAAGGTCTGAAACCAGGAAGCCCATCGTTAGAGCTGTTGCTTTTGGAAGCTCTGGCTGGTGGTAAACCTTGCATGAAAACAATAGGCCTCCAACTGAAAAATTCACAAATGCAAAAATGTCTTCTATGCAATTTAGAGGACATCTGGCCCCTTTAAGGATCTCTTCCCTATTAATTAAAATACCTAAATAATCTGAATTCTCTTGGTCCCTGAGGACCGCCATGACATTGGCAGGAAGCAGGCCCACAGCAAACTAACTACTCCACCGGAGAATGCAGTGTCCTCAGAAGGGACTTCCTCCAGACCAGGTGACCTTCTTTGCTTGTGGTATGATTTCCTCCTTCCCCTGGGCACCATCCTCCCTAACCACCAATGGCTAGAGTGCGGCTGAACCATATCATGGCTCTCGGGAACTCAGCTTGACCAAGTCTTGTGCTGCCTGCCTGTGGCCACAGTCCTGGGCTCAGGGGTGACATGTGCCAGGCAGTGAGGTTTCATTCCAGGACTCCCCTCGGGACCACTGGGAAGGAAGCGTGTTTCCCTGCTGGAGTGGCCGAGAGCCAGTGATGGACACCAGCGAGTCCTGACCGCGGTAGGGTTTGCCCCTTAGGGTATCTGGGAGTGTCTGAAGACATTTGGGCGTCATGTCTAGGAGGATGCAGGAGCCAGCCCATGAGCTGAGTTTCAGCAACCATCTTGGTATTGAACTGACTGAGTCTGCCTAGAAGCCTGAGAGGAAACAGCTGAGGGGGGGACAGAGCAGGTGATGAAGGCACCTCTGAGGCCCAGGGAGCACCATAACACAGAAGCCTCGATGGGGAACACCCTGGGCTGGAGGACTGAAAGGAAGAGTGAGCAGAGAGCTGGGCCCTGGAGATGGAGAGCGGGCAGGATGCACCGGGCGGAGCCTTGCAATCTGAGGAGTTTGCTCTGACTGATGCTTCCGGGATCCAAAAGTCCCTGGCAGCTCCCTTGGGGGAAGGAACTGGAAATGAACAACATAACATCCTCAATTTGCATCCAGTTCGTACCACGATGTGTGAAAAATAGGTACGTGCAAGGTCTCCGCTCTCCTCAGGAGGCCGCCGCCGCCCTGGTCATGGGGTCTTGCAACATCTTTACCAAGCTCCAAGTTCAGGCCCTGCTGGGGTGGCTACTGAGGTACCTGTGCAGGAAAGAGCGCTTCTGATCTCCAAAGACACAGCCTGCGGGACTCTGCAGTCCAGTGGCATGTGATCTCTGGCTGGGAACACAAAGGACCTCCAGCATCTGTTCCCATGTTTCTCCTAGTCTCTGGAAGAATCTTTAGGGTCACCATCAAATCACTGAATCCTGGGGGGATCATTCTGTGCAGATGGGGCCCTGCAGAGAGGTGCTCGACTGGAGGCCAGTGGAGGCTGAGGTGGGGCCTGGGCTCCCTACACCAACCCTTGCCTGGCTCAAGGCTGTGTCACCCACAGAGTGGCACCTTGCTGTGAACCATTTGCCCAGAGAGTTTGTCTGCCCAGAGCAGGTGCCTTTCCCAGTCTGCACAGGGGGCTCTGTGGGCTGGTGGTAGCCCTGCTGGCAGAAGCCGAGAGCCCCAGTCTCTTCCCACAGGGACAGAGCCATGATGGCATTCTTCAGGTCCTAGAGGCAGACACTGGCTATGACCTGGTTGGTTAGGAGAGAGTCCATCTGTCACGTGGCAGCTGATAGGGACTTCCCTAAGAGACACCTGTCATTTGTCTCTCTTGTCAGACCTTTGCTTGTCAGTGGCTTGGCCAAGGACATGTTCCTCGCCACACACAGGTCCTGCTGGGAAGCACGAGCTCAGGATCAGAAGTGGGCACGCGGGTCTCCTCCTGGCTCTGTGGGTATGTGCCGTGTGCAGGCTGATACCCAGGTCTGGCAGTCGACGGCAGGAGAAGGACCCTGCTCTGAAAGGGCTGGCAACTTGCCTCTCCTGGGAAGAGCTCGGGTGGGGGTCCAATGGCAGTCAACTGTGACAAGACTTGTCTTTAGCACAACCCAGGAACTCAGCCTCATCGTGGGGAGAACTCGCCTCTCCCCTGGCCAGCCAGGCTGAATCCTCGGTGAGGGCCTACGACGTGGAGTGGCATCTGGTCTGCCACCTTCAACACACAGCTGTGGCTGGTTTTCATCGCTCTGCGGAGACTGAGGGGGAAATCAGTCTTGGGTTAGACTTGCTTCTGTGATAGTCATTGATGTCCCCTTGGCGGTCATCCAAACACAGATGTCAGTATTGCCCTGAGGTATCTTTGGATGTGCTTGGGAGCCACGACGAGTTCATTTTAAACACAGGAAGGAGATGGATTGGCCTCATCCAATTGATTGAAAGACATCAAGAGCCAAACTGAAGAAGAAATGCCTCTGTGGGTGGCAACAGCAGCCCTTGAGGGCTCCCAGCCTGCTGCCCGCAGACCCCAGACTCACCCCGCCTGTCTGCTCTACTCAAGGGAAGACAGATTCCTCCAAGTGGGTGACTTTCGTGGGTGACCACTGTTTGCACCATAGACAAAGGAAGGGTTGAAAGGCTCTGGTCTTCTGAAGGGATAAATGCTATACTCCAAGTCGGGCAGGTGGTAGGAGTCGATGAATATCAATGGGGTCTGGGAGCCCCCACTACAAAAACAGAATTCCAGGCTCCTGCCTCGGCTCCTGCAGCACCCCTCTTACATCTGGAGGAAAGCATTTTTTTAAGGTGCTTTGGCTTCAGAAAATCTGAGAGTCAACACATACTTCAGCAATGCAACTGGAGAAGAACCAGCAAAAGATAAGCCAGAGACAGAGGAGGACCTTGCAGACCTAAGGCCAGTCAAGGCCGAGGCAGCTGAGCCATCTTTATATCTAAAGCAATGTACGAGGTTAGGCAGGACCCGCAGGTAGGGTCCAGAGAAAGCTAAGTGTGCTAGTCCCAGGTAGTGATTGATTACGCAACAAATTTCCCCAATACTCAGGGGCTAAAAATGACCATTTCTGTAGGCCAGGAATTCATAACTTGGCTTGGCAAGGTGACTGTGGCTCAGGTCCCTCATGGGGTTTCAGTTAAGGTATTGATCAAGGTCGAGGTCATCTGAGGACTGACCGGGGCTGGCAGGTGGGCCTTCACGGGAGGCTTGAGTTCTGCACACCACTGGCTCCTCCAGAGGCCCGGTGGGGGATCCTCAAGCAAGGCTTGGCTTATCTGAGAGGACTCGTCCAAGGAGGTGGCCAGTCTGCCCTCTGTGACTGATATCAGAACTCACACACTGTTATGCCTGCCCTGTTTTACTCACTGGAGCAGGTCGTGGGTTCAGCCCACTACGGTAAAAGGTGGGAAACTAAGTTCCAGCTCTTAAAAGGCAGAAAATCATGAGGGAGACGGAATGCTGCACAGACGTTCCTCAACGATAGCTAGCCAGCAGAGGCCATGCAGCAGAGGAAGCAAGCCTTTCTGGGGAATACCTAGCTCAACATGCTGAACTTGAACTTTTCACCCTGCACAGGAAGAAGTGGTGCATCCTCTGGAAGAGTGGCCCCAGGCAGCACAGTCACAGGGTGGCCATTCACTGCTACACAGGGGCACTCCTGGTGGGGAGACCTGGGCCTAGCCTGAGCCTCCTTTAGTTTTTTTTCATATCTCTTAAAGCACAGTTGAATGGAAAGATCATATACATGGAAGTGGGTTTAAAACAAATGCATAACAAAGAAAGAAAGCACCAAGCTGGGGAGGAGAACACGCAGGGTCCTTGAAAGATCTGGAATCTAAGTGTCCTCTTCTCTGGTTTTGGTCTTTTGGTGTTTCTTGTTCTGTTCTGTTTTGGTGCCGGGGATGGAACCCAGGGCCTCTGCATGCCTGGGGAGTGCTCCACCGCTGAGCTCCTTGATCCCATCTCTCATCTCACTAACAAGGAGTCCTCTTGCTGACTTTGGAATCACAATTTCCTGCTTTTCTTCATTATTTTTTTTACTAACTTGGCACGAACCCTAAACAATATATTGTCTTTGCATGCTCTTGAAAGTTAATAAATGAAGCTACAGTCTGCATGCTTCCCCACTTGCTTCTTTGTTCAACAGCAAGTTTGTGAATTCCATTCATTGCTGTCCATACGTCACTATGCAGATGTTTCCAGACTGACTTCTCCAAGGTTGATGGATTTTTTTGGTGTACTTCCCTGTTTTATTTCATTTATCTCAAGCATGTTTGTAGGAACATCATGGGACCCATTTTGTTGTGGAGTTGTGGAACAGTTCCTTGGCTTCCTGTGTAATCTCTTAGAAATAAAAAGATTTGGGGCTGGGATTGTGGCTCAGCGATAGAGTGCTCCATTAGCAAGGGCAGGACCCGGGTTCGATCCTCAGCACCACATAAAAATAAAGGCATTGTGTTGTGTCCATCTACACCTAAAAAAAGAAAATTTAAAAAAATAATAAAAAATAAAAAGATTTGGGGCATGTGCCCCACCTGTTCTGCGATGAATGCCAGTTTTCAAAAAAGATCACACAGAGCTTTGCTCCCACTAGTAGCAAACGATCTGCATTTGAAGTCTTTACCTTCACTGTTCTTGGTTGGACCTTTTAATATTAAACAATATGGTAGGTGTAAAATGAATACCCACTTGATTTTAATTTATATCCTCGATTGCCAGGACCCCAAACACTGCTTAAACATTCCTTGACCATCATGTTTCCACCCTTGAGAGGCGCCCTCTTCTGTTTTTTCACATATTTTCTACAGCTTACATTTTCCTTATTGATTTATAACAGTAACCCATTCTGGATTCTAATGCTTTTTTAGTTAAATGGATTAAAACTGTCATCTCCTACCATTTAGTTTATCTTTTCCCTCTGTTTAGTGACATATTTTAATAGAAGAGTTCTGAGTTTTCCTTTTTCATTTTGATTCTTGCTCTTTTCGATGCTGGGGATGGAACCCAGGGCCTTGAGCATGCTAGACCAGCACTCTACACTGAGCCACATTCTTGGATTCTCTCAATATTTCTTTTACAATTTGTAATATATGTCTAAATTTAAAAAAAATGTTTGTACTTTAAAGTCATGCAGATATTTTCCTGTAATCTTCAGAAATCTTTATAAGTTTGCACCTTACATTTAAGTTCTTAACAAGGAAAGTGTCGCTGATTTGTATGTGTGGTCCCATGAGTCATTTTCCTACACAGATTTCACGTATTTAGTACCACTTCCATAAAGGCCACTTTCTGCCCTGATCTTCAGCACCAGCTCTGGTTGTATCTGGCACCAATGTATGTCAGGTTGTTTATGGACTCTTTCTTCTGCGCCACTGGTCTATTTGTCCCTTTTTGAGCCATTCATGGATTTATTCTTAATTACTATTACTTTATAGTAATGTTTACTACCTGGGAGGACCAAATACAGAAAACGCAGACTGTGTTTTCTTCAAGAACATCTTGGCTGATCAAGGCACTCTGTATAAATTCTGAAATCATTGATGTGGCTGTGTTCCTGTATTGGATGTTTTTTAAGTCCTTTGGATATAGACCAGGGAGTGGGATAGCTGGGTCAAATGGTGGTTCCATTCCAAGTTTTCCAAGAAATCTCCATACTGCTTTCCAGATTGGCTGCACCAGTTTGCAGTCCCAACAGCAGTGTATGAGTGTGCCTTTTCCCCCACATCCTCGACAACACTTATTGTTATTTGTGTTCTTAATAGCTGCCATTCTGACTGGAGTGAAGTGAAATCTTAGAGTAGTTCTGATTTGCATTTCCGTAATTGCTAGAGATGATGAGCATTTTTTCATATGTTTGTTGATTGTAAATTACCTTCTGAGAACTGTCTGTTCCTTTCCTTGGCCCATTTATTGATTAGGTTATTTGTTATTTTGGTGTTAACCTTTTTGAGTTCTTTATATACCCTAGAGATCAGTGCTCTATCTGATGTGCAAGTGGAAAAATTTGCTCCCAAGCTGTAGGCTCTCTCTTCACTTCACTGATTGTTTCTTTTGCTGAGAAGAAGCTTTTTAGTTTGAACCAATCCCATTTATTAATTCTTGATTTTAATTCTTACACTATTATTAAGAAAGTAGGGGCCTAATACCATATGATGGAGATTGGGGCCTACTTTTCTTCTATTAGATGCAGGGTCTCTGGTTTAATTCCTAGGTCCTTGATCCACTTTGAGTTGAGTTTTGTGCATGGTGAGAGATAGGGGTTTAATTTCATTTTGTTGCATATGGATTTCCAGTTCTCCCAGCACCATTTGCTGAAGAGGCTATCTTTTCTCCAATGTATGTTTTTGGCTACTTTGTCTAATATAAGATAACTGTAATTATGTGGATTCGTCTCTGTGTCCCCTATTCTGTACCATTGGTCAACCTGTCTACTAATATTATGTTTATTGCAGCACAATTCACAATAGATAAACTGTGGAACCAACCTAGATGCCTGTCAGTAGATGAATGGACAGGGAAACTGGTATATATACACAATGGAACATTACTCAGCATTAAAAGAGAATAAAATCACGGATTTTGCAGGTAAATTGATGGAGTTGGGGAATATAATGCTAAGTGAAGTTAGCAAATCTCAAAAAAACAAATGCAAAATGTTTTCTCTGACATAAGTAGACTGTTTCATAGTGGGGTGGGAGGGCAAGCATGTGAAGATAGATAAAATCTAGATAGGGTAAAAGGGAGGGAGGGGGAAAGAGGGGGCAAGGGGTGTAAAAAAGATGGTGGAATGAGATGGACATTATTACCCTAAGTACATGTATGAAGACACAAATGGTGTGAATATACTTTGTGTACAGAGGTATGAAAAATGTGCTCTGTATGTGTAATATGAATTGTAATGCATTCTGCTGTCTTATGTAACAAATTAGAACAAAAAATAAAATTAAAAAATTCTGAAATCATCTTGTACAAGTTTTAAAAAGAAAAAAAGACTTTTGGGATTCTTAACAGGATATGTAGTGAATTTCTAGGTAACTTTTCAAATAATAGACATTCTGGATAAAACTGAATCATCATATCCACACACATGACTCACATCTCCATTTATTTAGAGCTCCTTCACTGTCTATCAGTAAAGCATGATCTTCTCATGGTAGTCTCACACTAATAGATTTATTATTAGGTACTACGCTTTTAAATGCTATTGTGAGTGATATATTTTAAACTTTAATTTTCTAAATGTGTGGGTTAGTACTTAGAACTGCAATTGAATATTATTTCCAATGACTTTGCTAAAACTCTCAGGAATTAAATAAATAGCCTAAGGATTAATTTAGATATATTATGCACGGCATATTTTCCATAAATAATAAAAGATTGTTTTTTCCCAATTTGTATCATTTTAATTTCTTTTTTCTTGCTTTTGTGTTCTGAGAACCTCTAACATTCTGTTGAAAAGAAATTATAATAGTAGGCATCTGTCTTGTTCTTGAGAATACCTTCAATTTTAAACCTTTAAGTGCAGTGTTTGCTGTGTGATTGCTATAGATACCACTATCATGTCAAAGTGTTCATGTTCTATTCTTATTTGGCTAGTAGTTTATAGCATATAGACATTTGATTATATTTTGTGTCTATTCAGATGGGCAATTTTCCCCAATCCTGCTCTTATCTGAGGGTTTCATCTCACTTTTATAACAGTGATTGCCCTTTTAGATTTTGGTATCAGGGTCATGCTAGCCTTACAGGTTATATTGCAGAGTGTCATTTTTTACATTAGTATTTTGAGAAAATGTGCACCTTTAATAGTTGGTCAACCTCACTGATAAAGCCATCTCACTTGTAGTTTTCTTTGTGGGAAAAGTTATGACCACTAATCTAACTCCTTTAATGACTATAAGATTGTTTGGGTTTTCTATTTCTTCTTAAGTCAATTGGTCTGTTTCATTTTCTTTTTTTTACATACACAAGTCCAAATGAGTAGGTATAAAATAGCGCACAGTATCCATAAACTTTTTAAAGTATCCAGAAGCCATATTTTATCTTTGCATTTTATAAACACACACACACACACACACACACACACACACACACTTTTTAAACCAATCTCACCCCAAATTTGTTAATTTTATTAATCTTTTCAAAAATCCAAACTTTGTTAGTCCTTTTATTTTGTTTTTAATTCATTTATTTCTGCCCTTATGTTTATAATATCCCATTTTCTAATTCTTGCATTTTTAAATTTTTTGTTCCTTTACTTTTTAAAATGCAAGTTTATTTTACTAATTTTCATCCCTTTTCCATTTCAATAGAAATATTTAAGCCTGTAAATTTATCTTTGCTTGCTGCTTTAGTTACCTTTCCCAACCTCTCCTGTTCTATTCTTCTGTTTCCTTTTACATTATTTCTCAATACCAGATATTTTGATATCTACTTTCATTATATTAAATCATAAATACTTTCTAACTTCCACTGCTACTTCATTGTTGAAATGCTAGTATGTTTATTAAATAAAAATTTTGTCTACTTGTTATTGACACGAAGGACAATCGATTTATGTCTGAGACAGTATTATGTGATTATAATCTTTTCCATGTGTTGAAATCTGCCTTATAATTCTATTTATTATGAATTTTTTAATATTTATTTTTTAGTTGTAGTTGGATACAATATCTTTAATTAATTTTTTTTTTAATGTGGTGCTGAGGATCGAACCCAGGGCCTTTCCCTCAGGCAAGCACTCTACCACTGAGCCATAACCCCAGCCCCTTATTGTGAATTTTAATAAATGATTCAAGTGAATAAGAATGCGTATTCATCCAAACCAGTGCTGCTGTTAGGGGAGCAATACTCTAACACCATTAGGCCAAGTTTTCTAATCTTATATTTTTTGTTTTCCTTCAACTTGTTTTTATCAACAATGGAGATAGTTATATTAATAATTAGGTAGGAAAGTAGTGCAATAACTTACACTCTTTTTTATGAAATTAACTTACCAAGAGCTGGTGGGAACTTAAAATCCTTTAATCACGTCATCACTGTACGTACTTCTCCATCTTAGGTCCTGGAAGCACGTGTGCCCTGGTCTACAGTACATGCTTACTGCCCCAACCCCAATGGTCCATTGCTTCAATTCAATATCAAACAGAGGCACAGCAGTCCCTATTGGGAATAGCCTTCCTAGTGACATGGTTCCAGCTCCCTAAGATCATCATTCGATCACCCTCCTGAATTCTTATCCAGTCCCAGATCTTGCACGTTCACGGAGGTCTAAGTCCCCATAGCTTACAAATTTCATAGGCTCTGATCTTCTCCCATTCTCAGGGTGACCTTTACCAACCCCTCTCCTGCTCCTGCCACTCTTCTTATTGTCTCCCTTCACATTTGTTCTCTAATATTTGTTCCCTAAATAACCTTTAGAACCCTAGTTCAGACTGCTCCATCTTCAAGTTGAGGGTGGAAGAAGGAGATGCTGACACTTAAGACCAGAAAACAGGCAAAAAAAAAAAAAAAAAAAAAAAACAGGTATGATTCACTGCACAAAAACGACAGCACCTGTGTACACATCCAAACAAGTCACCTGGCTTCATGGTGCTTCTATGTCAAGTTCTTGTGGTACCACCGGGGAGGAAGCACTGTGTGATTGAAAATGCATCTGGCTAATTCCCAAATCCTAGATTCAAGTTCAAGTTCTTCTTACTGGCTACACATATTAAGAAATATATCATAGATTAAGAAGTCTATTTCCCTGTAGGAGTCTCATCTTCAAATTGTGACATGATTTCATGAGACTTTGATGTCTACAAAGTCAATTTAATTTTTTATCCCATTGGCCTGATTTCATACCTGCTACTGTAAAATAGATATTTGTTGTGAATAAAGGGGTAAACAAATTTCTATCTCAATGATCTTAGTTTTCAGACATTTTAAAATATAGCTTCTGTTCAACAAGATTTAGGGGCCACTTAGGGAAAAAAAAATTCTTAGAGACATTTCCCAATTTCATTTCCTACCATTTCAATGGCTTATATTTTTTAAAATGTGCATTCTTTCTTAACTCTCTAGCGTATCAATCCTTCTTCCTATCACAGAATATGGCAGGTAGTAACCACAAAAGCCATGCCTCTTCAGTCATTTCTACCATACAGAAAGATCTCCCCTAAAGTTCACACCTCAGTATTGTTTGTTTCATTACATACAAACGTCCTATTTGACCTCATATATTACATAAATCACAGTCTGCAAGTAGTCTCTATCTACCTACCTATCACTCTACCTATCTATTATCCATTTCTTCTTTTCTTGGCATGGAGGATGAAACCCAATGCTTTGCTCACATTAGACAAGTGTTGTACCACTGAGCTATATCCCCAGCCCTGATTGATTTATTTTGCTTTGTTCTCTTCGTGACTGGTATGTTTCCCCCCTGAAGATTAGTGGTTTACTGACTTCCTGCCTTTAATCAAGAAAAGAATGTCTCCCTGCCTGGAATGTGGGATAGCCATTAACATCATCCCCCACCTGCAATAACTCCTCCTTCAAGGAGCCCTCCTCGCCAGCCCACCTAGGGTGACCTTTGCTCCTCCTTGCGCTCCCCTGGAACATATGTGGTTTCATATTGTATTAGATAGCTTCATGTTAATTTTTCCTTTCTTTCTAGATTATTATTTCCTCTCTTCCTGGGTTCTTCAAGGGCAAGAACTCCCCACCTACATCTTTTTGTTCGTCTCACAGTGTTGTGATAATGAAGACATCTAATAAATGCTTGTTGAATAAGTGAGTGCAAATATTTTTGCTCCCCATTGATTTATCTTTTGTTTTAATAATTACAATTAGCATCCTTTCCAAAAGCCATTCTTATAAAGTCTGACTCACAGTGAGAACAAATAAATAAATAAAAGTGTGACTGGGCTCAAGAACTACACAGAAGAAGAAAAACCCTGGCAGATTCACAAACTGCAAATAGTCAAAGCACACCAAGAAGGGCTTCCCAAAACAACCATGGATGATTCAATTTCCCATAACACTTGACCTTAAGACATAGCATTCAATCTGACGACGTTAAATGTTCTGCAGCCTGGATTCACTGACTTGACTTTGAATCATTTTTTTTTTTTTAACTTGGTGCATGTGACACTCTGTAAGAGAGGCAGGGTCCTTCTACTGTGGGTTTACTGGGAGGCCTCAAGTAATGATCTCAGTTTACTCTTTTCTGCCATGGTCTTCCTCTACGGAACATCACAAACTAACAATGTAGTCTTGCTTCACTTGCGTTTCCCTCCTGCAGTTCCTCCCTTCTTACCTGACTTCCTACTATCCGGTGAATTCTCATTTGCTTGTCCACCCTGGGATAGCTTCCCATCCTATGAGCTTTACTATTCAGTAAGACCTTTCTCTGAGAGGTAGATCACCATAGTGACTAGTGATGGAAGATTTGGAGCCAGACACTGATTCAATTCCTCTTACTGGCACTGAAGAGCCTTGTGAACTTGAATAAACTCTTCCTAAGCACCCAGGCTTCACTGGGTGAAAGACACAGCTCTCTTGGTGATGTTTCCTCCTTAATTAGGGTAGGGCAGCTTAGGGTGAATATGTGCCTGACACTGTTGATTTGAAGTCCAGTATCCATTGCATAATTCCACTTTTTTAATGTCCTGTGCCATATGAATGTGATCAGGCAGAGGTACAAGCAATGTTGTGAGCCAATGTTTTGTCCAACAATAATTCTGATGTGACTAGTTAGGGAATGGGCACACGGTGCGGAACGGGAATTCCTTACTATGCCTGTTTCCGGGGGGAGGGCCTTCGCGGCAGTCACACAGGTTCTTCCGCTACTGGGCTGCTCTCGCCCACAGGAAGAGGCGGGGCCTGCGACAGCATCAGGTTCCGGGCGGCAGGGTGTCCACGAAGGGCACGAGGCAGAGGCTGCATTAGACCAGTTCGCCATTGAACGGGGTGTCTGTGTTTTATCTGCCTGACTCCTGGGTTGGTGGAACGTGGAACAGAGCTTGCCCAGGACCCGCGGGCCCGGAAGGGCCTCCACCTCCCACTCCAAGAAGCGGGGATGGCGGTGCCTAGGCCCGGGCGAAGCCCCTTCAGCCCCAGGCAGAAGACCAGGGCCTCCCCCAGGCGTGGCCCAGGGTCCGCACTGTCAGAGCCACTGCTGCAGCGTCTGCGGTGGAGGCCTCGTTGCCGGGAGGCTGGAGAACCCTAGCCCTGCCCAGGCGAGGGACCCGAAGTGGGAGGGCTGCGCCGCTTTCCGCTGGGTAACCACTGCCACTGCCCGTAGGACAGGACACGGGCAGGACTCTGCGTGATGTCCCTTGAAGGCCGTCCACGTGATGGCTGAGGAGGGCCTCAGCATTCTGAGCCCAGAGGTTGTAAGGGCCTCCTGGGATTTGAGTTGCTCAACCTCAGGAGAGGAAGGCATCTCAGACTGTCACCGTGCGAGTTAAGCTGTTGTTCGCTGCTAAGCTATTACTATCACCAAAACATAGTGATTAGTAGTATTGTGGTTCAGAGGAGGAAATGACTTCCATTGAGAGACGCCTTTCCGGATCTGAAACCTGAGTGTCACGCATTATGAGACTAGGATGCAGCAGCTTCCCCTGGCCAGCTGGCTCCCTATCCTGATGAGGAGGCTTGGAAATCATAGCCTGAGCATCGTGGAAAAGAAGAGGAAGCCTACCTTTTTCTTTCCCTTTACCCTTAATAAAAAAAAGAATGTGAAAGTCATCCATTCACCCACCTCAGATAAGTTTGTTCAAATAAGTTTGTTATACTCCAAGTGAAAAACAGAAATTAACAAGAGAACTAATTTAAAGTAAAGAGTTGCCAACTTCTTGAAATACCCTGCCTTCCTAGATGAAGATGAGAAACTTTACAAACTGATTTCATAGCATCTAATGCAAATTCTTTCTCACACATTTAGGCTACAGCCACACCCCTTTCTTGTCCTCTATCTACCTCAGGAGCGTGTGTGAAAAGCCAGCCTTGGTCCCCAGCCTGCTCTGCCTACTAGGAGTGGAAGTGGTTCATCTGGAGTTGGGTTGACCAGGTCCCTGAGGCAGGCTGACACTCTTAGCTGAGCCATGTCTAATGCTGAGCAGGCTGTTACCAACAACCTCCATGTCGTGTGGCTTTGTGCCAGTGTGCTGTGGGGAGCTGGTCTTCCTCATAAGTGAGGGAAAGTCCAGCAGTCCCATTAGCTGGCTGCTGCTGTTCTCAGCGCCCTGCAGAGCTGAACAGTGTCTAATCTCCAAGCCGACTGGGCTCAAATCAGTCTGGAGACACAGCCCAAGTAATCTGGGGTGATTCCACTGCCTCTAATGTTTAAACCCTATGTGGTCTTGCCCTTAGGACTAAGTGGTAATGATTCAGAGAGAGGCTACTGCACCATTATTCATGTCAGAACCTCTTCCTGCATTTCCTGTGGGTCCATATGTAATTTAATAACTGCAGCACCCAAGTTGCATGGAACTGACAAAAGACCTAATGAGCCATATAGTCCATGTGCTGCCAAAAGCCTGGCAATCACATGTCCTTACCTGTATCCGAGAACTCCTGGACAATGTTTGGTCATTCCATTTGTAGTTCCTACAACTATTAAAAAAGTTCTTCCTTGAGTAGGACCAATGGGCAACCCCACCTTTAGTCCTAATACCACCTTTCTGCATGTTCATTCATGAACACAGCCTCCTGCTTTCAGGCACCAAGCTTGTCCTGAGTCAGTGGGTGATAAATGCAGTAGCACTCCCAGCAAAGACATGCAACCTTCCCTCCAGGTCGTCCTCCGTGGCACAGCCTTGGGTTCCCTCCTCTATCTCTCTCCAGTGAGTTTGCTGGCTTATGTCACTCTTCATAGGTAGGCCCAGAATTGATATGGGAATCTGTTCAGTGTAGAGTAAATAATTCTTTTTCACAATCTATTTCAGAAAACATAAACCTGAGATTGAGCTGCCACATCACCCTTTCATTGGATTTTCTGTCACTATGAGGCAAAATAGCTTAAGACTAAGAGTAGAGGTTTGGGGATTGGATAACACTTGAATAAGACTTAGTTCTACCTCTTACCTTGGGCTAACTAGGCAAATTGTTTCTCCAGATTTTTTAAATTGTGCCATGAGGGCAGTTGGAAGGAGAAGGAGTAATGAGGTAATGCATGTGGCATGTCTGGCCCATATGTCACTCATTTGGTGATGGCTCTTCTATATATTATTGCTATCATATCCAAGACTCTGAAATCCTCTTCACACGAGTTTCTGCTCAGTCCAGCACCCTGGTGCTTACATATGGATGGAGGTCCCAGAATCTTAAGATCTAGCCCATCAGTCTTGCCTGTTCTTTGGGATCCTGAATTTGTCATGTAACCTATTGTCAGCCCCAGGACATCTGAAATTGTCTTCAGTGTGCCTTCTGTTCCTTATTCCTGAAACGTATGAACAAGTAAGTTCAAGGAAATAGACATGCAGTTTGATCCTGACCTCCCTTCCAAATACTTCCACATTGATCTTTTTTATTTTATTTTACTTTTTTATTTGTAGTTGGGCACAATACCTTTATTTTATTTATTTATTTTTATGTGGTGCTCAGGATTGAACCTAGTACCTCACATACTCTACCACTGAGCCACAACCCCAGCCCTAAAATATGCATAGATATTTTAATCAATGCTCTTGATCCATACTTTTCTGGTATTCTTAAGGGACATGTTGTTACAAAACATGAAAAACTTGTTTATTTCTATGTAAACCATGTTCCTGCACAAACCTGTAATTGAATATGTCCTACCAAAAATTATGATCAATTAATATTATGGCATATGTCTACAGAATGATAGTTTGTAAAAATTTTGTGAGAAAATGAAGCTATTTTACATAGTAAGATGAATTTATAATTACAGTGATAAGTTTAAAAAGCTTACACACTTGTTTCTCTATAGCACTAACTTGGACTGCTTTTCTTTCTTTTAAAAGAACACAGAACAGCAAATGAAAACTTAGCATTGGTCCTGACAATCCTGATATGAACAGCTTCAAATCCGTCAGATTATAACTATTAGATCGGATGGAGAACCACACTGCCTGCCTGCAGGAGAAGGAGGGATGGATCGCTGGACTTCAGTAAGGTGCGTGAGTGTGGCTGGTCTTCTAGACAATGTGCATATTAAGGACACTTGTTGGCCAGAAGGCTTTCAAAATGCTATAAAGACAGGCAGGATACCCATGGTGCATAAGCTCAGTTCTAATATGGCCCCCAAGAGTCCCACCCTTGTCCACAAGCCTGAGAGACAGGAAGCACCATGGAAGGGGCAGAAGCTGGAACAGTGAAATGACCCCTCAGGCCTCAGAGACTGTTGCCTGGGAAGCAGGGCGTGTTGCTTCTCTCCTCCTGAGCTCCTTTCAATTGACCCACCGCGAGAGCCTGATAAAACCCAGTGGAAAAGGTTTTCACAAGATCAAATTGTTATGGGAAAACTCTAAATAACCTTCTAGCTTCACTTAATCAACTTAAAAGTCATTCATTTTGGAAGTCACACATTGGAACCATGTGCTGTAGTCTCCTGCTGGCTCTGCTGTAAAGGACACCTCTGACTGTGAGTTACAGTCACAGTGACTGAGGCCGGGTGCAGAGACTTGAAGCCCCCTTTTGCTGAAACCACTGACTCTTCACTTGGGCCCACGGAATCTGATGGTGAATGAATGGGGTCTCTGTCCTCATGTCTGTCCCCTTTGCTGCCTTGCCTTTGGGGTGGGAGTCTGCTCATGCTGACATGGTGACTGCCCACGGAGCTGGAACCTGTTTTCTTCTACTCTCACTCCATGCTTTTCTGGCAGCATCAGCAGCCCAAGCTTCCAAAGTCCTTCAGCCCTGTCATCAGGTCCCAGATGGAGCCACAAGGCCAGGAAGTCTGCACATTGATGGCACCAGTAACAAGAGTGACCACCAGCTGGTCCAGGTCTCAAGCAAGAAACATCTTTTGGAATTACGCCATTGACCAGGGGAGATTATAGGACTCTTGCCCACTCCAGCAAGACAACGGAAGCTTGCATCTCCCTTTGTTCAGAGAGCAGCCTGGGCTCTCGGTCAGTGCTATCTCCCTCTAGCTGAAGCCCTAATTGAAGCTCTGCCTGTGTGTACTCACAATAGTTGGCTAGGCTTCATTTCTATTGTTTCAAAGCAAATCATCCCATCCCCAGTATCACTAGTGTGAGCAGACCCTGTGATTATGATGAGGCACGAATCCTGTGATTAAGTTACATTCTATGGCAGTAAGGATTTCACAAACTAAAAAAAATAAATAAATAAAAGATGATTTTCTTGGGTGGGTCTATCCTAATCAGGTGAACCCTCAACCAGTCAGAGAGACTCAAAGTAGAAGTCTCCCTCTGTCCTTGAGTGAATAAATGACCTTGTGTGGACAAGGCCATGTGGAAGGGACCCTGGATGATCTCTAAAAATTAAGACTAGTCCCTGACTGACCAGTAAGGACATAGGAGTTCAGTCTTACAATGGCAGAGAACTCATTTCCACCAAGAACCAGAAAGGACCCTGAACTTCTGGTGAGTTTACAGCTCCAGCTAATTCCTTGATTTAGCCTGATGGGACTGAACCACCCCCCACACACCTGGATTCTTGGTCCCTAGAAACTGTAATGGTACATTGTGTCAGCTGCCAGTTGTGTGGTTATGTGTCATGCACCATGAACAGCTGATTGCACAGGGAGAAGTCTGCACTGGTGAGGACAGTTGCTCTTAGGTGGCACTACTTGAGACAACTCTTTCAGGGTAAGATGGTTTTCTTAGTGGCTGATTTTAATTTGGCTACAGAAAAAACAGTCCTGGATTTCGTACTCAGCATTCCATGAGGAGACTCGGGCTTTCTTTGCTTCCAAGGCAGGGGTTCTCAAACATCAGTGTGCATCAGAATTACCTCTAAGGTTTATTAATGCCATGGTGGGCCCCACCCTGAACCTCTTTCAGCAGGCTTTGGTCAGTTCCTGGAAATTCACTTGTCTTACAGGTGCTAGGTGTTGCTGATACACTGGCCCAGGCTCCTCTGTGTAAACCACTGCGGTACTACAAAAGAGAGGTGCTGGCCATTTTGAATACTGATTTCTATATCCAATATTGCTCATTTAATGGGAAAATGACAAGATTTTTGAAATCAAAGTTAAAGTGCAGAACTTGATATACCTTTGAACCCTCCAAAGCACTTCTTATTCTCCATCTGTCATAATTTTATTTGAGTGGAGTGATAACAGACTAACTAAACCAAGTTTTTAAAACCTTAGGCTGTTCCCTTTCTGCAGGGGAAGGGTCTGTTCAGGGATCCACAGGACATCCATGATCTCCTGCTTCCCATCAATTCCCAGCTCACAAGCATTAGCAACTGGTGCTGCACCTGCCATCCAAGTAGCTGCCCCAGGCCCTTGCACCCAGCAGGCAGGTACTTCAACTGTGCAGAGGCACTTGGAAGAAGCAGAGGACCAGCCGAGCCAGTCCTGACAAGTCACACTCATCCTCAACCCACACCAAATGGAACAAGGGCATCAGACGGGGAGTGACGGTGAGGCCTTGACTGAGGTTTGGGGATTTCTCCAAGTACGAGACCCCAAAGACTGTTTAAGGCAAGAAGAGAAGACAGAGCTCTGCCAGCAAGAGTGGGGTTGTGCAGGGACTGTGATCATCAACAAGGAGGAGCCAGGAAATGGGGAGAAGCCTAGAGAGAGGAAGGATCATGTAATTGTGAAATTGATCCAGGGGGGCTTTGGAATATGATCGTGACAGGAGCAGAGCACCACCATTATTTCAAGTCAACTTTAGAATCATTTATTTGGGGGAACTCAGTATTATCATGTTATCCTCAAATTATCCCAGTTGCTCACACTTGTGGCTAATAACTGAATTTGAGGGAGGGGTTTTGAGAAATCTAACTTAAAACATCTGTTAGAATTGAATATGATAATCATGTCTTGTTTTTATTATTTTGCTCATATTACAGTCTTGAAAGGGAGAATTGAATGATTAGCCAAGCAAACTTGTATTTCACACATGCAGAACGTAGGTGAGCCTTGCATTTGCATTCCAAAATAGAAACAAATGCTCTTTTCCATTAGGACTGTCTGCTTTTCCTCATTGTGTCCTAAGGAGATGCAGGCCCTCTGTGGGCCTTTCCCGAGCTGCTGCAGAATGATTGATGGTTGGGCTCCTTTCCATCCAAATAATGAGGGATGTCTGAAGCTTTGGTAATCGTACCCTACTGAGTTTCAAGACCATTGCCAAAATATGCACAGCACAGAGGTTTGGCAAGTTTGTTTAATCATAGCAAAAGGATTACAAAGTGCAAAACAAGCCCCGAAACCGCTATAAAATGGCCAATTTAAACTGACTCAGGCTGAGAAGGTGCACAGGCTTGCTCCTTTTTACAGGTGACTTGCCTCTCCTCTCCAGAATCACCTTCACCTTGGCCAAGGTGGGCCGCACTTGTGACACAAAGAGAAGGTGTTCAAAGAAATTGAGTTTGGATCACAGAAACAGGATGTGAGAGGAGGGCTGGGAAGGTCAGGCCCAGGGCTGGGGAATCACAAACCACAGTACCTGGTTATTCTGGCATGGAAGGATCAGAGCACTCGTCTAGTTGATGAGGACCCCAGAAAGAAGCTACATAGCAAACTTAGAAGCTGTCCCTGAAGTGAAAAACTGCAGCTGTCCATGATGATTCACCGACCAATGGTAACAACAGCTTTTGTTCACAGGAGTGGCTTGTTCACCATTCTGCAAATGTTTTATGATCATAGCAGAAACTAGGGTGATTTGTGGCCAGTGCTGCACTGGAATTTCTCAACTATAGCCTCAGTTTTAGAGGCCTCTTTCCCTTCTAGGTGTACATGTGGAGGTTTCACGGTGAAGCTTTGGGCCCTTCTGTTGCAGATGGTGCTGAGAATCAAGGTGGAGGCAAGAGGGTCGGGAGGGGTACACATCACCTGTCCAACATCCTATCTACTTGGCCCCCACTGGCATCAGTTCCTGGACAAAGTAACATTGTAACACAAAACCCACAATACTCAGCACAAGTTTCTATTAGGCAACTTTTGTCACTAAAAAAGTGCAGATGCAGACTCCTGTGTAAATCTGATTTGCCATGCTAGGCCAAGCTTATTTTATTACATACATTCTGCATTCTAAGAACTAATAACTTCATATTGTAAACATTAAGCATACAGAGTTAAAGTTCAAGGCCACATTATATCATTGATTGTCTCTTTTTTGTGTGTCGTGTGTCTTTGGCTGGCCGAGATCAACTCGTAGTGTATAAATGCATAAGTTATATAATTATTATATAAAAAGGAAAAAAAAACATTGACTTGTATACTTCATTCTGACAAACGCACAGCGTTCGCGACTCGAAAAGGAAAACTGGACCCCCACCTCCCCAAAATGCCTTTGAGATCTGATTGTGGTGGCCAGAGGCCAACTCTTACCTGACCCTGTGGGGCACAAGGCCCCTACAGAATGCTGAGGTCCTGAACGTGTCTTTTAAATATCAGACAATTCCAGTTAAATTTTTCTTTTGACAAACAAAGAGATGGCTGTTTTGGTTCTTAATTCTACCACTCCCCCTTCCTCCATTACACTGGGTCCTTTCTGGTAACACTGGGTTTGGTATAACACTGACTGCATTAAACCTCAGGTCTCCACGAATAATCTTTCTCCACCAAAAGTGTCCTAAATCCAGTCTTTGCTGCTTGAAAAGTCTCTTCCACTCCTCCTCTCCTCCTCCTCTGCTTCCTCCTCGTCCTCCTCCTCCAGCCCTCTGTCTACCATAACACGCCCACTCAATACACATCCGCAGTCCCACCATTTGGCTCATAGTTCCTGCAGTCCTGTAAAGGAGATGGAAACTTTGGGTTGTCTTCACAGTTTGAGAGAGCTGACAGCCGTCTATCAAATGGAACGAATCGGATTCCACCTGACGCAGCAAATGCCAAGGAGCCCCGGCAGTGTCTGTTGCGGGGCCATAGTCTCTCTCGTCTTCTTGTTTTGGCTTTGATATGTTTCTATTTTAAATACAGGTAGTTTTCCTTAAAATGACATTATAAACGGTAGGTTAGGCCAAGACTGTGTTATCTCTATTGCTTTAGTTTAAACCTGGGTCGCAGGAGCGGGATCCCGCACTCTACTCTACAGTTCATACACTACTTAAGGCCACTTCCTTTGGCACTTGTCCTCAGGACTTCCTGCCTGCTGCACACAATGTCTTTGTCATGGTGGGTCCCCAGATCCTACATGCATATGCATTACACTTTGAGCATCTTATTTCTGCAGTAACACTTTAGTAACTCCCTCCCGCCATGAGTCTTTGGGTCTCTTCCCTGGCTCCCTTCCCCAGCCCATCAAGCTTCTTCCTCCTGCTCGAGGCACTTCTAATTCATGTTCTCGGACAGAGTTTGTGGCAATTGATTGGCGATTGTACACTGTTGGGAAAGGCCTCCATCGAGGGGTTAGTAGTAAGTGCCCAGGTGGGAAGGCATGTGGCCGGCGGGCAGCCTGGTGTTCGGGTATATGCCCCCAGTGGGTGAATTCCAGTAGGGGTTTGGGGCAGCAAAGAAACTGGAGGATGTGACGGGGAGGGCTGGAGGGTGGGGCGCCACGAAGTTCATCTTCTGAGGGTGGGCGTGGTAGGAGCCCATGTAGGGGAGGTCTGAGGGGTACTTGTACAGAGAGGATTCTGGCGGGTGGGGCTGGAGGGCCTGGGCGATCCCGTGGAAGTCGAACTTGTAGGCGTAGCGCTTCCCGTGGACCTTGGTCATGATGTTCTTGTCGTAGTAGTAACGGAGGGCGCGGCTGAGTTTATCGTAGTTCATGTTGGGTTTGCTTTTCCGCTCTCCCCAGCGCCGGGCCACCTCATCGGGGTCTGTCATCTTGAACTCCCCGTTGGTGCCTTCCCAGGTGATGCAGTTGGAGTTGGAGCTGTCAGACAGGAGCTCCAGGAGAAACTGCCAGAGCTGGATCTGGCCACTACCTAGTGAGGATGAAGGACAGAAAGCGCTGGTGAGAACAGGCCCTGAGCGGTGGGCACCTGGCCCGGGACGGCAGCTGGCACTCTTCCCATGCCACCCAGATGCCCTGGACCAGGCCTTCCCCCATCCTTCAGCAGCTGGGGTATTCCTGCTCTTGTCCTGTGGTCACCCACTGCTCCAGAGAGATGGCCTGGATGGACAGGGGCTGCTCATCTCCCCAGGTGTCCCCTGGTCAGAATGACCCAGGAACTACGGGACAGCCCTTTGCCTCAAGAAAGGACCTACACTGTAGGTCTGCTCCCCACTCCCACAGGACCAGGTGGAAGCTAGGGACCAGATCCAAGGAGGCTTTAAGAAATCTGGAACCTCCTCAGTCTCCACGCTGCCCCACGCTGCTTCCTCAGCCTTCCCTGTTGAGAACACGCCTTTGACCATGACTTGCCCAGTAGCCTCATCCCCTGCTCGACACCTAGGAAGCTGGCCTTGGTCATTCTCAGGCTCATCTGAGAGATGCAAGTCCCCTATGGAATGCAGGAAATTCACATGGGGCCAAGTTCAGGTTGGTTCCATCCATTTCTGACTTCCTTCAGAGAGCAGCCAGGGTGTTTGGGGGGTGGAAAAGCTAATTTTTCCTATTTTCTAAGGCAGAGAATGCCATTCTGTGGATGGTCATAATGACTTAATACTATTTATATTGGCTAGGTCAAGTGAAATAATAAAAGTCAGATTTCGGAAATGAACATCTAAATGTTTATGGAAAAAAATAGAGAATGGAAGTAAACACTGTTATTTCTGACAAAACATTTTGCTGGTGCCCAGAAAGCAATTCTGTCAAAACTTTTCCTAACACAGAATTAACCCACTCAAAATGAGGAAGTTCAGAAAAATGTTGGCTCCATTTCAAACCAGATCACCCATTTCCAGTACAGAGGCCAGCACAGGGCAACGGAAATCCACGTGCGGCCCTGCTGGCCACACCGACTGTGAAGCAGAGTTCCCGAGAGAAACCCCCCAACGTTATACCGCGGCAAGTCCTTCTGGGCAACAAAGGAGACTGGCCCAGAGCGCTGCCACTCAGCTGCGAGGACAAAGTCCGGATTCTCTCCATCCATCGCAAGCACATAGAGATGGCCTCTGGTTTTCTTAAATCAGAGAAATTCCTGGCCCTGTCATTCTGACCACCGTGCTACAGTGCTTTAAGTCCACTCACGGCTCTCCAAGGAGGGGTGATGTGAGTACCAACAGCCATCACGAGCCCAGAGAAGCTGAGCCGTGTGGCACAGGCTTTAGAAGCTTTAAAATGGATGAGAGGTGGGTCTTCTCAAAACCCCACTACAGAATTATCTTGGGCTTAATGCCAAAAAAAATTTACCTTCTTTAATATGATAAATAGGATCAATAGATGTGATAAAATGATTAAAATAACTTCAACTGGCAACTACTCAGGGAATTGATGTCATGTGAAAATCAGTGATAAATTTTTTTCCCCATAAATTTTTCCCACTGGCTCCCTATATAATTGTGCAACTCATAAATCCTTGTTTCCACTTTGGCTACATGGAAGTGGATGTTTGTGAACTCATCCTTACCATAGCATCGTGAGAAAGGTCAGCTTTTAAAAATATATATATGTATTCTGGAAAAAATGGTCTTTAGCCTGCAGTACATTTGAAACATATTAACATCTTGTAGCTCATCGCAATGGAAGTCTTTCCTTTTTCGGAACTACATATACAAACTGTTCCCAATCAAGTTGTGTTCCTTCCAACATTTCATTAATATGCATTTTTAAAATACAAAGAATGGTATGAGAGAACCATATGGTTTTAGTATATATATTGTAACCAAAGGATTAAAACTTGAAAAAAGAATTCCATAGTTGACCTGGGAATAGGAAAAACCATGGATGTTTGATTTAACAGTCTAACATATGCTTCACTATAAACATATACAGTTGTTTGAAAATAAATATTCAGTGTCAACTTGCTCCCATAGAGCAACTCCACAGATTTGCCTACACAGCGCAAAGAGCACTTGGTGTCTGTTCAAGCATTGTCGTCACCTCTAAGAAATGTGTCCCTCGCCCACTGCCCCCACCAACATGATGGGAGGGAACCAGTGGGGGATGGTGGGCTCATACCTCTCCCGCCTCTGAGGAGCTAGAGAGTGGGGGACTACATCCAGGGCAGGCAACTCAAGCTGGGCAGACAGGCGTGCCAACGGCCTGCTAGGCCACTTCACCCACTGACTGGCAAGGCACAGGGGTCAGGCCTGGGAACACCCCAGGGCTCTGTGGAACCAGGAGATAGGGGAGCAAGATTCAGCAGCTTCCAAACCTGAGAACTAAACTACACGTGTAAAACTCAGTGCAAGTTTGAGTGAACAACATAGAATTTAACACGCTATCAGCCTCATTAATTGCTAAATTTAACACTGTGAACCAAATGCTTTGCGTTTCCAGTGTGGGCCCCGCGAAGGCTCTCACTGTGTGAGAGCTCTCAAGGACACACAGTGGCAGGTGAGAAGTCACTGTTACTCTTGGCCACAGAATTTCAAAAATTTCAAAAGCACCTTAATAAGTCTTATTTTACTGCTAAAACAATAATGATGTGTGATGAGGTGCATTTTGTGATATGGAATAGAATTCTTTAAAAAAAAATAGCATTTAGAGAAAACCAAAAGTGGCTTGGGTCACACACTGGCTATGCCAACAAGGAAAAAGATAAAAGGATTTTTCATGTGACAGCATTGCCACCCACCTAGAGAATTACCTGTCTGGTAAAAAGCCCTCCAGACCTCCCTTCTCACCCTGTCTTGCTGACTTCTGTCCAACATCAGCAAGGAGGAACCAGTTCTGTCCTCAGGCACTAAACTAAAAAAAATCAGAGTTGGGAAAAGACTGGCATGTGCCAGAGAAAAGGTGGCACGTGCCACCCAGCTACAGGGTGAAAGAGTTGAAGTGTAGCTTTAGGAGTTTGGAAGGCCACCCCTTCCACTGGTGGGAGAAGAGCTGTCTCCCAATAGTCAAGAAAAAGAGGAACATCCTAGCAATGAAGTAGAACTTAGCAAAAAGGGCAAGACACTAAACAGTCCCCAAAACACAGCGAGGCAGAGTGTTGCAGGTGGACACTGTCCCACTGTCCCACTGAGGCCTACAGCCCTCAGCTGACCAGAACCAAGGGCATAAAGAAAGCGAATAGCATGCCCCAAGGTGGCAGTGGTCTGGGGCCACTTTTTATAGAAGGTGGAGGCGGTGCAGAGAAGCACAGCACAGCTGGACCCTCTGCATGGAGGTGTCCCCCTGGGAGCCCCTTCCCTGAGCTCTGGAGCTGGACGGCAGGTGAGCATGTGCGGGCCTGGGATGCTCGATCTTGGCTCTGCTG
This sequence comes from Ictidomys tridecemlineatus, assembly GCF_052094955.1. Lineage (NCBI taxonomy): Eukaryota > Metazoa > Chordata > Mammalia > Rodentia > Sciuridae > Ictidomys > Ictidomys tridecemlineatus. Next base: position 210,381,144 of record NC_135479.1, read on the forward strand.
CTCATGGGACTCTGGGGAACTCCCCAGCTCTCCACACCTCAGTCGTCTCTTCTGCAAAGTGGGTGGGACAGCAGTAGGCCCACCTTGCAGGTCACTGTAAGAATGAACTCAGTTCAGGAATCTCGTTATGATTGTCTGGGCTGGAAACCAGAGTGAGTGGAGGTGTCTCTTCACTGAAGAGGAAGGGGACTTGTCCTGCAGCACTCTGCTGGCTTTTCTGACGCTTAAGATATTGGTGTTCTCAGAACTTCCTGAGATCCTCTGAAAGCTTACTCTGTGCTAGGCACTGTCCTAAATCCTTACAAGTGACAGTTTAATGCCCATAGAATCATGAGATTAGCCCAATGGAGCCACAGGACATTGGAGCTCAGAACTGACTTTGTTGCCCACGGTGGGCAGAGATTGGAACCCAGGCCCCAGGCTGCCGTGCTCAGTCCTGCACAAACCTTTGCTCTCTGGCCTGGCTTCTGCACACCCCTCCGCAGTCCCTCAGGCCCTGCTAGGACTGTCCCCTCCCTGAAGCTTGGTGAACTCGCACTGGAAAAGCACACATTGACAAACAGCAGGACTTCCCCAAGAAGCCTCAGCAAAAGCAAGGGCTAAGCAAGTTGCGGGTAGTGCGTGCAGGACCAGAAACAGACTAGAGACAAGTTTCAAAGCAGGCCTCCCATCTTTTTGGCTGAGTGACTCAGGGAGAATTACTTGACTTCTCTGATCCTCTGACTCTTCTTTTGTAGGCCGGAGATAACAATCTCCCAGGGCTGGCAGGATGCACAGCAGGGCTCTGAGGCATGGTACATCCTGTGGGGGCATCTGTGGGAGCTGCTGGACTGCTGTCTCACAGGATGGTGTGAGCGTTCCCAGAGTGCTCAGCTTCCACATGCTCAGTCTTTCTAAACTGTCCTTAGAACATTGCTGCCAGATCCGTCTTCCTGGAGCATGACTGATTATAATCCTCTTGAAGCACAGCCATTATTGTTATTTAAATGGTTAAGAGCCAGTTGCAAATGGAAGGCTGAGCAGAGGGATGGGGAGAGACCCCTTCGAGACCTGGCCACCAGCTGGACGCTCACTTAGAGAAAGGAGCCTGCTGCTCTGGCCTACAGCTTTATACCGACCTGCATCCTGAGCCCAGGGCCACCTCTCTTGACTCCTGGCATTCAGGAACTCTAGGAATCATGGTTGAGCTCCTAGTTTGAGCCCAGGGCTAAAGCAGTAAAGGAAACAGTCCCCTCTAGCTACTCATCTGCTTAAAAGGCATTTGTTGAATTAATTAGTGCCAACCACAATTCCATGTCAAAGAGCTCGCTGCTGGTGTTCTCCAAGCAGGGATTCTTGAGCCAGAAAGGCCTCCACCTGAACCTGAACTTGCTGGCGTCCCAACCCATTCTGCCTCAGAGTTAGGCAAGGCACACTGCAGCCTGGACTCGCCCTGTGACATCTCTGCACTTGACTGCTGCTGAGAACGTCCCACAGGTGCAGTGCACGGCCGGAGCCGGGGGCCTGCACAGCTGGTTCTGATCTGAACACAAACAGGACGATGAGGTTGGCACGGAAACGTGAGGACAGGTGATGTGTTGTAGCCAGGCGCTGGCTACAAATGGACCAAGGAGGCATTTAAACACCTTATTCTCGTGTTTAGATTCAGAAACAGAGGATGGAAGAGGGTCCTAATTTGAAGTCTTGTGGTTGTCATTAAGATGAGTTATTTTATCTGCATGTGTGATGGATTGAATTGTGTCACCTCCCCCCACAAATTCACGTGTCAAAAGTCTTAGCCCCAGAACCCTAATTCCTATACCTGAAATGTGTGTGACCCAAATCCACCCATCACAGTCTTAGCCCCCAGAGCCTTTGTTTTTACAGAGATCATTAAGTTAAAGTGAGGTCACAGGAGGAGGCTCTATTTCAACGTGACTGTGTCCTTATAGAAAGGGGGAATTAGGACACACAGATACATAAAGAGGGAAGATCATAAAAGGAGATATAGGAGCTGGATGCAGTGGCACACGCCTGTTAACCCAGAGGCTCCGGGAGGCTGGGGCAGGAGGATCGTGAGTTCAAAGCCAGCCTCAGCAAAGGCAAGGTGCTAAGCAACTTAGGGAGACCCTGCCTCTAAATAAAATACAAAGTAGGGCTGGGGGTGTGGCTCAGTGGTCGAGGGCCCAAGTTTAATCCCCGGTACAACAACAAATACAACAAAAAGACATTGAAGGAGGGAGGGAGGCCTGTGGCAGGTCCTCCCTCACAGCCCCCAGTGGCTGCCACCATGGGTGTGGACATCAGACCTGCAGCCTCTGGATGATACTTTCTGTTATTAAGCAACCTGCTCCATAGTACTTGTTACAACAGCCCTAGAAAAGTTACAGCTTAGATTAGGTCACAATGCTCTTCGCTGAAACTAATAATCTTAATTTATACCCCGACCTGTTTTTCCCCTAAAGCAAACGATCCAGTGAAACCTGAGACTACAGTTTGTTCAGTTGTAGGACTTTCTCACCAGTACACGTTTGCCACCACCTGAAGAGTAATGTGTGAGAAGAAAATCATCAGATATCTCACCTGGGTTAGCAAGGCGGCTACTTGTTGGTCCAAGAATCTGGTAAGGATCTACAGCAGAAAGAGAAGAAGTCAAATCCAAAGGCATCACTGTGACTTGGTACCCTGAGTCTTCGGGCTCACAGAACCGATTTCTGTATTTCAGAACTGAAATCGTTCCCTGTCCCCAAAGCACCTGCCTCCATCTCCTTTAGGAGGTGCCACATGGAATCCCAGAGATGCTTCTTGCTACAGGCTTCCTAGGTAGTAGCAGGACTTGGATTCCCAGATTCCCGAAACCTGGCCCACAGCTCCCTCTAGCCCAGGACCAGAACAGGGCTATGAATTTGTGCCGAGTGCCCAGGCTGCCCATTTCAGCTCAGGGCCACATGGACCTTCCTCTGCTTTTCCACCTGGCATGTGTAATCGTCCTGGCCCTGGTGCACACGGCACAGGAAGTAAAATTAAATGAATTTGTGGATCTCAAAGACACAAATATTTTTTTTTCCCATTTTTCAGCAAAATCTGAAAGTCATCCTAAAATAGTGGACAGACTGTTTGGCCCCTGATTTATATATGAAGAAAGACATAAACTAAGTTCTTTTCAAAGATGGCATGTTTTAGACATTCCCTGATGCCCTGGGTCCTCTCTTATGACCATGCGGAGGGGTCCTGAAACATACCTAGTTGAGGACGTTGGTCTTCAGTTTTGGGCACTGTGGAAGGAGACGGCTGAGCAGCTGGAAATTCAAACACACAAAAAGAGGACTGGCTATAACTTAGGTTTGGGTTGGCCACTCGTCTTTGATGTTGTTGATTACATAATGGTTCCATCAATTACTTTCATTATTAAGATAATAATCTGACTCTTTTAACAAGAAGCAACTTACGGTGAGGACAAATTGCCCTTTCCAATGAGAGCAAATGAAGACATTGTAACAAAAAGAAGGATTTAAATTTTCCATTATTTAAAAATTTTGTGACTACCTCATTCCTTTCAAAAGTAAAAAAGGAAGAATTTGAGATGGTTTACAGAATAGGAAAAAAAAATGACTCATAATGTAAAATAAACAGATAAAAGAGAAACCATCAGGAAAATAAAGTGAGGCAGAGCCAAAATTAAGGAAAACACCAGTCATTGGGTCTGTCCTCAGACATCTTGTCAAACACGCACCTCATTCCCTCCTTTCTGTTCCGAAGGTAGGTCTAACCCAAACAGCATTTACAGTTGGTTGTGCTTTGTGGCCGAAGGAATAAGCCAACCACTTGTTGAAAATCATAGATTAATTAAATTGTCATTTACTCCATCAGCAGTCACACACACCTGGTGACGTGCAGATCAAGGCAGAGGGAGACAACTCTGTACCTTTTGACTGAGGGGTGGGGTGGCCATGACTGGTCCAGGCTGATCTCCTGGGAGGCTCATAAGGTAAATCTGGAAAGACAAAAAAGTGGACTCAAAAACCCAATAATGCAATTTTTCTAACAGATTTTTTTAAAAGATTTTATGTTTATTAGAATAAATAGCTTATAGGAAAGTCTAGTAATAGAAAGCAGCGTTCAACCTATGTGCCATAGATCTTGGTTCTATGTACAAATTATACTTTTGTATATTTTGTTGACATAACAAAATATACAAAATTATACATTCTCTCTTCCATTTATCTGAAAATTCCTATTGGCAGATTCCTCCAGAGCTTGCTGACTCTTCTGAAGCATTTTTCTCCAATCAGAGGTCGAGGCCATGTTAAAGTTGTTTTTTGTTTTTGTTTTTTACCATCTAATTTGACCTGCTTTCATCTTGGACAGACCCAAATCCACCCCTCTATTGGATGACCCTCCCTCCAGCTTAGCTGATTCACCCACTTCTTGTTTGTGGTCTGCAACAAAATCCATCCAGAGGCATCTGGACTCCTCCTTCCCATCCCTAGGAACCATTGCTACCTTCGATCCTCACATTTGTGAGTTGACGCCCGTAGTTTCCTCCCATTTTTCCATCTGTTTACACTGCCAGTCGTAACTGGTCTAGTTATGTTTCTAGGCAAATGTCCATCCTTTCCCCTTTTCCAAACAAATTTAGAATGTCTCTAAAATTAATTGTATGAAATGAATTAGAGGACATTACAAGAACTACAGAATTGCCCCACAACCTATTAATGATGACCTTCAGAGCTAAGGACATGTCGATGAAAATATGTCCTGGATCCTTGTTTCTTAAACTGTGGTCCACGGACCAACAACATCAGCAGCACTGGGGAGTTAGTTAGAAATGTCAAGTCTTACTCCATGATTTCTTCGTGTTTGTATGGTGATCTCACTTGTCCATAAACCTCCATTGCACTTTGCAGAGTAAATCTAATAACTGTGCTTCTGCCTCCTCAGTGTGAGTCCTATTAATGAGCACCAAGACTCTATGTTATTTCAAGTTTCTTTCAAAAATATATTTCAAAAATATTATTATGCCGGCTCTCACTCACTATGCATATGCAAAGCTGTTCCTCCTTGCAATCTGATTACAGAGTCATTTCACAACTGCTTCTTGGATCCAGGGGCCTCAGTTCAATGCAAATGTCCACCTGGGGCCAACTGAAAGCCATAGCCAGGTATTCCAACAGGTGTTCTCCTTCCAGACAGCAGGAGATGGCTATAAAAATCTCACTTGGAGGGCAGGCAGTGCCGTTGTCGTTAAGCCTCTCTTTAAACAAACCATTTAATCAAATTTAAAAATGGCATTGGCGTGGGTCAGTCTTCAAAGAGCTTGATCAAGTTGCTGAGCATGTGTCTCTTCCTATTTCCATACCCCAAGAGAATAGAAGTGATATGTGATGTGAAATCCAACACAGGATTGCCTTCATTTATTTGGTCTGTTTGGCTGCAAGCATTGCGACTGGGTGGTCTCTGAAACCCTACCCTCCTGGGCTTTGAAGGGTTAGAGAATTTTTCTTTTTAAACTTGCTGTTGCTCACTTTCCTTCTCGGCTGGCAGTCTTGCAGGAGACCTTCAGCTTTTCCCACCCAGCTCCTCCGAGTTTCACTTTTCTGGAGTTGGGATTGCACGTGGGAATTACATTTGCAGCCGCTATCAATTTACAACTAAATTTCAACCTAACTCTCTGGGAGCATTTTGCACTGTAAAGATTCTTAAAAAAAAAAAAAAAAAAAGGTTAGCCAGAGTCTCAATATGAGAATTGTCTCAGAAAGAAGACTCTACGAGTAATGCATCATCTACCCCAATTCATGAGCAGACAGGCACATATTTACCAAATGAAAAAGCAAGATACCATGGAAATATATCCTGGATCCTTGTTTCTTAAACTGTGGTCCATGGACCAACAACATCAGCAGCACTTGGGCGTCAGTTAGCAATGTTTAATCTTACTCCAGACCTACTGAGTCAGATTGGGCATTTTAATAAGATTCCAGGTGACCTGGGTGCACACTGGAGTTTTGAGAAAGCCACCACTAGGGAATTTCCTCGGGTCCTCTTGATTCCACATTCTTGCAGGTAATGATTTCAGAATGCTCTCTGGAGTGTGCCACTACAAATTTCAAAGATGGCCGTGAGCTCGAGAGCGCCTGCTTCTCCCTGCGCCGGGGGACCATGCCTCAGCTCTCGCTGGCGTCCGTGGGTAGCTCAGACACGACTGCGAACCCAAAAGCTTCGCAGATGAAGTGTGACTGGAAAAACACCAAGCACCAAACTATGACTACAAAAATATTTTCAAACTCTTTATTTATAAAAGTCCTTTTTAGGATGAATAAACACGTCCTCTCCTCCCTAGACAATCAGCCGGGGCCTGAACACACCAGCCAAGTGCTCGACACTTCGTGGGCCGTGATGGACGTGTCCATAAACACGCTGCACGGCAGATAAGCTCCCTTTTGTTTTCCTTCATGCCATTCTGGGCTGGCCTTCCTTGTCAGATACGGATCACATGCTGTGGCACGGAGCTGCCCCCTGTGGGACGTGACACTGGGAAGCGCTGACCCTGGGAACTGCTGGTGTGAGGGACACAGGGTGATGGCTCTAGTGCCACACCAGGGTGAGTAGTTCCACTCTTGGTTCCCTAAAAAGTGACGGCCCCACGTGTCCTGCCTGCCATTTGTCCTTTATCACAGCAGGCACGGGATTGGGAAAGGATACAGTCCGTCTTAGTTTTGGGGGATCATTTCAACACCCTCATCGTTTCTCTTCAACTTCCACTTCCAAGGGCTTTTGCTCCAGTGCCTGGCAGGTTCCGTGGGTGGGAAAGCTGCCGTCTGGCTTCGTTGTGCTCTTCCTCCTGCACAAGACAGGGTTTAGAAACTAAACTTCATCAAAACGACTTCCCGGGCATCTTGGGGTGACTGTAGAGTGTGCTACACACCGTGATCCAGACAAGAAATAATGTGGCGGCACCAGGGAGCCTGGCAGGTGCTGCTTCTGCACACCCGAGAGATGGAGGGGTGCATTTCCTGGGAACAGGATGAGTTTCTGATTCTGGGTGAGGCTCCTTCCCACGGCATCCGTCCTGGCCATCCTTCCCAGGAGGCTGAGTTCCGCCAAGTTCTCGGCTCTCCTTCCCCCCAGCTCACTGACACCGCACGCACTAGAAGCCTCCCAGTCACTTCTGCCAACTAAAAGTCCAGAACCAGGATCACAGAAGAGCTCACTTGCACAGGATCCACTCCCGGTTTGCAAAGCCACTGCGGAGGCCCCTGGCAGGGCTGGCTGGGAAAGGAGGAGACTGGCCCTCTCCCACACGCTCAGATGCCAACGGGGAAGACAAACTTGGAAAGACTGAGAGCTATTTCCCAGAATCATTCTATAAATTCCTGTTCAGTGGAAGGGATTGAGAGTCAGCCCTCATGCCATTAAGCTCATCTTTCTTGTCTTCCTCCAGATCGTCCTAAAGTCTTCTAAAATGCTGTTTGCATTCTCTTCTTGCCCAGGTGTACAATTCTGTGGTTCTGGTATAGCTATAGGGAAGCAAAGAACACCTGCAACATCTGCTAAGATGCAGGCTTTCCACGGCACCTGAGAGCTGGCGCACTCTCCCGCCGTGCTTGGTCACACTGAGCTGAGAGCGACAATGCAGGGGTGATTTAAGATCCCAAGAAACTCCCAAAGAACAGCAGCTTCAGAGTAGAAATCAAGGCTGTGTGTGCAGGTCACACTCTTCAGTCACCTTTGATAACATGCAGATGCTCAGCCAGATATCCGAGTTGTCATGGTGATGCAGGAGGAAGGAAGTGCTAGTAGAATGTCACCCTTGTGACAGAACGGAGCTTCGTAGGACTGCTCCTACGAGACCAGGCAGATGGTGCATCATGAGGTCGAATACTTTGCAATGCTCTGTGGCTCACACCTGTTTTTATCCTGAGATCTCAAGGGGCTGTGGCTTCAAAAGGAGCAGAATTAGCAAAGGAGAAAAGTGTTGACAGAGGAGGAGGAAAGGGTTTCTGGTAGCAATAACTGTGACAACTCAAAAAACACAGTACTGTACAATAATGACCATAAAACCACAGTATGTAAAATAACGTGTCTCTGTGCCAATATTTTATAGAGACTGATCTTAGTGCTAATGCAACACAGGGGTCATGGAAGGTGTGTTTCGAATCAGGAAAGTATAGGGACAAGTAGGGGCTAGAAGGGATGAGGCATGAGCAAAGGAGGTGAGCACTGACCAGAGGTGGCCACCTGCAGGGTCACTGAACAGTCTTTGCCAACCATGAGGTGGGACTGAAGGACAGGGGCTCTGGAATCAATGATTCACTGAGGAAGTTCAGCCATGATAAAAGGAAAAGGCAGACTGGGACAGCAGCCCAGGAAGGGGTGACCCAAGGCAGGAGGGAAAGGAGGCATGGTGGGGAGGGGGCACCAGGAGGAGGACTGGACGGAGATACCCGCAGGTGGAGGGGCCTCACAGAAAGGAGAATGCTATTCAGACTAGCACAGCGGGAAGACCATCCCGCTTCTCCTACAGGGACTCAGTGGTGAACAGCCGAGTGCACAGAAGGGTCTCGACAGACTTTCTGCTAGGAGCCTGGCTTGGTTCAGGGTCAGCACAAGGACGCCAGCCAGGGTCCTGTGCCTCATCCCATGAAGATCACAAGGGTGTAGGGGACAGGAACTTGGGGCTCTACTCCCAGGTTAGAGTCCAAGAGTTAACAGTCATCTCTTCTGAAAGCCACTGGCCACAGGGACAGGGCTAGATTCCCAGTGGTCCTTCCTCCGTGACTCCTGCCACTCTGGGAATCACAAGTACCAGGCCCATTCTCCCTGAGGCCCAATCCCAACCTCTTAGGCCCTGCGGCTGAGTGGTTGATTCTTGGCGATGGCTGAGCCAAAAGGTCAAATCCCTGAATCTGGCCTACAGTAAGTAGTCCTCTGGCTTCTCCAGTCTGATTTACATTCTTTACAAGTCAGATACCAACACTTGTATGCATTTTCATAATGACAGTAGTAGTAATCAAAATGGGAATTTCCGAAGACAAATCAAGTCCCAGAAGCAGACTGTGCTAATAATAAGGGAGCAGTGAAAGTGTGAGACCTCCCAAGTCTGCTTAAACGATGGGCACATGGAAGGGCACCATCAAAGCAATGGGTGAAGTTGGAATCTGGCACCCTGGCCCTCCCTGGGCTTAGGGACAGAGGGAGGCCAGCATCTCCTCTGCTGCCACCCTCCTTTTGATACTTCTGGGTGAGCCACAACTTCTGGGTCTACCACATTCCAAAACATGAAGAAAGTATGGCAGGGCCTGCTGTTCTACCAACCAGCTGGTCTGACCAATGGGTCAGGCGAACAGAGTTGGCCAATGATGTGGTCAACTCACAACATGAGCTCACAAGCCCAGGCCTTGAAACTCAGCAGGTGATATCCATGAGACAGCTTTAAACAAACGAGTTTTAAAAGTTAATTCATTGTGTTTTGAGGGGGAGGAGGTACTAGGGACTGAACCCAGGGCCTCATGCCTGCCAGGCCGGCTCTCTACCCCTCAGCTACATCCCCAGCCCAACTGACCATTTCTTAAAGGCCAAATGTTTTGCAGATAAGCTTACTTTTCTAAAGTATGGATGGAAACATCTCTGAAGTGCTCACAATGTCGCTGCCACCCTTCCCTGTGTTTACCCCCACTCGCACTTGCTAGCCGTGAACTCAGAAATCTCTAGAGCCAGAGGCAAGGTACTTGTTCTTCATTTTCAATACACTTGGTGGGGTTCTTTGGGACCAATCTGGTTTATTGCAGACTCTAGGTCCTGTCGGCATATCAATGGCCTCTAACATGACAGGTAAGGACGCAAGCTCAGCCTTCCCACCGTGCTTCCCAGGAGCAGGGGAACAAGCTCTTAATCTCAGATTGGGGGAGAGAAAATCACAGCAGAGTCCCCATGGCAGTCACAGGGCAGTACAGGGGTAGAAACCTCCCCAGAGAGCTCCTGGTCCACGCCCGTCCAGCTCCTCACCCCGTCCTCATCATGGAAAAGCAGACGCAGAGCCACTCGGACCACCTCAGCTAAGGCTGATGCGACTGGGTGTGGACAGAGTTAGAGGGCAGCCCGGGTCTCGGAAGACACGGGTTCCACATTTAAATATGGAGGAACCAGCCAGTGCCCAGGATCACCACTCCTCCACCTTGAGCTGGCGCTAGTACACTTAGCTCCCAGGTGGTCCTAAAGATGCTGAGGGGACGGGTGTCCAGGGATGGAGCACCCTCGGTCTCAGGTGCCTTCTCCTGCTCACTCTCCACCTGGCAAAGGCCTGGTCCTCCTGGGGCCTGGGCCCAGTGCTGTGGGAAGCTCCTGAGGCCTCTCAGGTGGGCTGAACCCCTCCCGGCTCCTGTGGCTGCCCCCTCTGGGTTTTACAGCTGCAGGGGGCCTCTGCTGTAAGATGCAGCTCTCCAGGTTAAGCATTTAAAATCCTTGTCTGCTCCTCTGGCTCTACGTGCTCTACTGAAGCATCTAGAAATTTAAGCATTTCCTCTGGCTCACTGCTGTGCCCTCTGTGGCCTCTGCAGGGGGCACTCAGCACTGAACAGACCCAAGAGCCCAGTCGACAGGTGAGCTCTCCAAAGACAGCCAGCCTCCTGGGGTCTGGTTCGTGTCTGTAGTCCCAGGGTCTAACTTCATGCTTGGCACTACGAGACACTCAATAAACGTCTATTTTTGGGTGAATGACATGTAAATCAATCACCTAAGTGAACCTTCTTACAAGTGAGATCCAGAGGTAAGTATTATCTATCCAATGCTCCTGCTCTGAAGACTGGCTTCCTGTGCCAATCTGGGAATTTGGTCACTAAAGGTCTGGGGATGCCTCTTGCTTTGTGCTCTCCCCCAAGGAAAGATGACACAGCGGTCCTTCCATCAACCCGAAATTACACTCATTACTTTTTCTCAGGCACCCTGGGCGCCTTTGTTGCCCATCTGTCTTCAGAGCAGCGAGTTAGAGAGCTAATGTTCTTCTAACTCACAAGTTCGGACGCCTTTCCTGGGGTCTTTGAATGCTGTGCTTAGACTGGATTTAGTTTTTGAATCAACAGGGGCAGCAATAAGACTGTGGGGACTCATTTCAGATCCGGGATCGGCTCTCTGTACAGGGGACTTAGGTCCCGGATGTCAGCGGGACATCAGTGGAGGTCACGCGGGGCTGTTGGCGTACCTGGCCTAGTTGTAATTCTTTGCGTAGCTTCAGGATATACTGAAGTATTTGGGAAAATAAAAGCTGCACCCCCTGCAGAGAAGGAAAGACAAAACATGTGAAGGTCTGCGTGGAGGTTGTCCATCTCAGCCTCAGCCAGTCCACCTGCCCTGTGACCACCAGGAGGACCTCCTGGGAGCTGCTCACCAGGCCTCAGGGGAAGGAGCAAGACCGGGCCCAGAAACGGGTTCTGCAGTGCGCAGCAGCCTGCTCTCCCGTGCTCTGTTCGCTGTAAAGCACTTTGTGTTTCAATTTCACAGCTTCTTCCCAGAGCTTCATCTGTGACCCGCCAGCAATTTCATTTTATTTAAAAAAAAAAAATTCTGTGGTGCACATTTTCCCCCCAATTTGTATAAAAACCCATAAAATATTTTACAGATCTCTTAGAAAATAGTACCAGGGACTTGGAAATATTTTGCTTAGGACTGTATGGATATCATTAGAAATCAACCCTCGGCTACTCAACTGCATGTTTTCTCATTCCCTTTTCAATCAATGCTCACAGTGTCAGCTGAGAAAATTCCCTTTTCAACATTCCGTCCATTTGGAATTCATTGTCCTGCTTTTTGAGTGCTTTTATGTTTAACAATATAAAGTTAATGAATTCAGAGCTTTCCTGAAATTTTCGTTCACTGCTAGAGTTTTTTAATGACTGTGAAATTATCAGAAAATGTGCGTAGCTCCAAGGTGTCTCCTCAGAGGGGGACATTACTTTGCCCGTTATTTGTTGTTTCTGGTCACAAGATCATTAGCAGGTTGAATTGAAAAGGTCTACTGCCAACTCAAAGCGTTTGTTATGTTACGTTAAAAGCCAGATCTTTGGAATACAGAATGAGAGACACAGCAATTTCATCGTAACAGTCAAACTAGGACTCACTCAGGTTACACGTTTTCAAATAGAAGGTTGGACAGTTGGGAAATGGCTGTGTTTCTCCAGGAGGGTGGCCCCTGAGCTGGCTGGCTGGCTTTTGAGGCCCACCAAGCCTCTAGGCCTTGCTGCTTTTCCCCCTAGCCTGGGTGGTTGTGGGGGGTCCCTGCAGGCTACCCAGTGGGTGAGCAGTATGTGGTCCCACTTTCACAGCGACTCCATCAGGAGGGAGGAAATGGAGGCAGACCCAGAGCACACCCACCCGCAGAGAACCCAGGCTCCACTGAGCCAGAGGGAAGGGAGGAGGGTTAGCCAGAAGGAAGCTCTGGGTTCCACCCCAGTAGGCCCAGGCCTGACCATAAATAGGTGGAGTGCAGAACCAGTGGTTAGAGAGAGAGGCATGGGGTTAGGGAACACCGTCCCACTCTCCAGTTAGAGCAGAATTTCCCTCAGAGCCAAAGTTCCAGAAAAGTAACAGACATTCTCTCTGACTGCCTTTTCCCAACAAACACGTCCGAGCCAGACAAGTCTGATGATCCAAAACTGTATCAGGAAGGAAAACACAACCCCACTTGTAGTAAGCAATCCCTTGGGAATCCCAGTGGGGGAAAATGGAGGTTACTGGGGATCCCGCTACACCAAACAAGCTGTACGTGTCTATTCTGTAGTCCGCAAGGTGGACGCATTGGGACCAGCAGCAGAATGCTGTAATCCAGCCAAGGTAGGCTGAAGTTCAACCTCCTTTAGACACAAGGACCACCAACTGCCCCGTGTCCTGCCTTCTGATGCCCTGACTGGTCCTGGTTTCGCCCCCAGCGTGCACCTGCAGACGGGGCCCTGTGCTCCTCCTGGGGCGGGCGGGGAGGGCATTACCTGTGTTTCTAGCGTGCATTAACCGTGGCGAGTTTTGTAAGGCTTTATCCACATCATCGGAAGTCAAATGTGGAAGAGGAGCTACAAGACACAACAAAGAGCAACATCCAAATGAAAAAGACTTCCCTTAATAAAAAGAAAGAAGAAAGAAAAGAGAGAAAGAGAGGAAACCACCAGTCCCGTGCTCCCTCAGGGACTGGGGGAAATACCCACATCACCCGCTCAGCATGTTCAGCCCCCATCGGGGCCGCCCTTCTCCAGGGAGAGGTGACTGGCACACTGGGCAAAGCCACGCCGGGGAGGACTCTGCCCCTCCACGCTCTCCTGGCCGTGCCTGGTGGTGCAGAACTAAAGCCTACCGCAGATGCTCGGCTCCCTAGCCTGGGCACCAGTATGCCATGCCCCCTCCGTCCGGTGACGCTGACTGTCTTGATAAAGCGAAAACCTCCCTCCTTGTGCTGGGCTGGGCTGGAGGGCCCTGGCTCCACTTCTGGGAAGGTTCCCCTCAAGCAGGCACCTTGCTCTGGTGCTTCTATTTCAATTGAGGGCACTGTGGAGACCAGTGAGAGTGTGACGGCAGAATGTGTCTTTTCCCTGGGACACTCCACCTTCCTGCCCACAGGGACCTGCGGGAGGTGGCACTGAGCTATGGTGGCTTCAAAGAAAAGCACTCACTACTTCTCACAGGTGACGTCTTGTTCACCTTCGTCCACGACCTTCTAGCACATTGTCCCCTTGCGTCCGAAACAGGCCAGGGGGGAGGGCAGGAAGCTGCTGTCCACCCCTGTGTCTGGACCCTCTGCAGCTCAGGCCCCTCAGCCCCTGGGGACAGCCAGTGCTCCTGGTGGGGAGGGGCGGCTTACTCTCTCTGAGGTAGTGGAGGTGGGAGAGCAGGATGTCAGCGTTGTAGCTCGGGGTGAGCCGCTGGAAGTCGTCCTTGGTCATCTTGCACAGCTCCTTGCCGTCAATGTTCTGGAACAATAAGATGTCCACATCCGGAAGGCCATACTCTTTCACTGCCCATTCCAGCCACTGCCGGACATGGTCTGTGCTCCACAACGTGGGATCTGAAAAGGGGAAAAACATCTGCCATCAACCTCTGAAGACAGGTTTTAGGGCAGAGTGTGTCCCAGCCCCAGGCCAGACCAGACCAGCCCCAGCCCCAGCCCAGACCAGCCCCAGCCCAGACCAGCCCCAGCCCAGACCAGCCCCAGCCCCAACCCCAGCCCCAGCCCAGACCAGCCCCAGCCCAGACCAGCCCCAGCCCCAACCCAGACCAACCCCAGCCCCAACCCAGACCAGCCCCAGACCCAACCCCAGCCTCAGCCCAGCTCCAGCCCAGCCCCAGCCCCAGCCCCAGCCCAGACAGGACCAGACCAGCCCCAACCCCAGCCCCAGCCCCAGCCCCAGCCCCAACCCCAGCCCCAGCCCAGACCAGCCCCAGCCCCAACCCCAGCCCCAGCCCAGCCCCAGCCCCAACCCCAGCCTCAGCCCCAGCCCAGCCCAGACCAGACCAGCCCCAGCCCTAGCCCCAACCTCAGCCCCAGCCACAGCCCAGCCCAGACCAGACCAGCCCCAGCCCAGCCCCAACCCCAACCCCAGCCCAACCCCAGCCCAGCCCCAACCCCAGCCCCAGCCCCAACCCTGGCCCAGCCCAGCGCCAGCCCCAGCCCAGCCCAGCCCCAGCCTCAGAGCAGCCTCCTCCCTGCTTCAGGAGTGCCCGCCTCAGGCAGGGTTCAGGGCCTGCTCCAGAGTGTCTTGGGGGAAAGAGAAATGACTCAGACCACAGATGTGAGATGTCTTTACATGGATTGTTCTGGAAGGTGAGGATTATGCATACCACCTACCTCTTTTGGGGTTCAGGTAAAGTTTCCCATCGGGACCAGGGATATTTTTAATTCTTTATTTTTCCATTTACTTTCATTTTAACTTATTCATTTAAAAATGCATAAGACAAAAAAGGCAACTTTTTCTTCCTTGACAGACTACTGGGATGTTTGGAGAGTTAGAATACACGTGCAGGGGGACACTCACTATGGATTAGAAAAACATTAAAAACACTGACCACAAATGGGTGGTGAACCCAAAACCCTAGCCGCACTTGAGAGTGAGCACCGCTAGCTGTCAGCTGCCAGTTAGACTTTTCCTGCGATGAACTGGCACCTGCAGGAGCCGGGCTGGGTGAGTGACTTCCACATTCCAGAGCCTGGAGCACAGACACCCCCGTAGGGTACAGAGTGTCTTCACGCTCCACTGCCACGTGGAAGGGGACCTGGGTGCAGGACGTGGAGGGCAGGCCCCAGGGAACCAGAGCAGGTGACCCTGCACTGTAAACAGCCCCAGCTGAGGGTCTCCCCCGAGACTGCTCCCCAGAGTGCTCGGAGACACCTGGGCAGGCAGAGGGGCCCGAATCCTGGTCCTGCCACTCTCCACTCTCTGGACCCCACCAGGAGCCCCCTCTCCCCCTGCATCTGCTTCCTGTGGGCCAAGGAGCCTTGACCTCGGGCTCTGGACAGGCCCCGGAAGCCAGGCATGCCACACCCTCTGGTCATCTAAATGAGGAAGTGGCACGGGCCCCTTTGTAGCCAGATGTCCCACTAACGTTTCCAGCCACCTGAGAGTGCAGGAGGAACCCGAGTGAGGGTGAGCACAGGCCGCTGCCCACCACCAGGGCTTCCCTCCCTCCCGTCCTTCCCTGCTCTGGTTCTCACCCTCTGCTTCCCTCCTCCCTTCTCTCCCTCTCCTTCCTACCTGCTGAAAGGAAGAAGTCATTTCAAACCCAGCAGAACCTTAATTCTTTACCATATCAACAACACGTCTTGTTTTGCGTTTTTTCAAGTTAACATAAATGGTATCTGGCTTGCTTTGGGCCCACAGCACTCTACTTGCAAGATGTGGCCCAGTGAATTCAGGCAGATGCAGTGAGTCATGAAGCAGCCCTGGGCCTCCTCTGTGTGAATATCCTCACTGTCTCCCTGCACCCACGTGAGGAGGCTGCACGGGTCCCCAGCCTTGCAACCACCTGGAAGACTGAAGACCTGCAGTGCCTCACCACGGAGGTCCTGGGGCTGGAGAGCAGCCTGGGCATCCAAGGTGTGAAAGGCCCCTGCCGGAGACTCCAATGTGCACCAAGCTTCAGACCCAACACCCAGCACCTCGCCACTCAAGTGAGGTCCTCGGCCTGGGAGCCCAGCTTGGTGGGGGGGCTAATTAGAAACACAGGCTCCCTGCACCCACCCCACCTGCTGAACCACACAGCGCCTTTCCACCAGGCCCTCACTCTAAACTGGGGGAAACTGGCCAGGAGTGAGTACTGTGGTGTGGAGTTGCTGGGACACAGGGCACATGCACCTTCCACAAGGCCAGTGAGCGGTGGGACACGCTCTAAATCAGCAGCCAGGGTGCAGACACTGAAAGCTAAGGGTGCTCTGGTTTTACTGCAAAGAAAACATCTCTAAAAAGGCAAATGGCCATGCAAAGGGAAAGGAGGGGGGTTCCCTGTCGTACATCTGCTCTGTCATATGGGAATAGGTTGTTCGTCTGTGGAAATCGAGTGTGATGTCGAAGGCTAACACTGTCCAGCTCACTGAAGTTCAGAAAGCTCTTTGTCCTGGGTCGGGGTTTTACTTTCAGGGACAGCATGCTCAAACCTTTGGGATATTTTAGTTTTATAGAAAATATGGACTTTTCCTTATCCCCAAACAGATCATATTGACGTCCCAGGATACCCTCGATTGAACCCTTGATTCTCAGTTCTGTGCTGAAGACACTCCACACACCCTCACAGAGGGACACCCCACCTCCCACAGCCCCACCCCAGTCACTCCCAGTGAGAACCTCTGTTAGGCACGAGTCAATCTGTCCGTTTGGGTTGGTTTGGTTTTCCTAGTAACAACATGGGAGGGCTATTTCCTCGGTACAACCACTTCCTAGAAATTGGTTGATTCTGGAAGTGGATTTTCTCCTCTTCATGTCCTCAAAATGTTGAATAAACACCTCTCCTAAAAGTCATGGGCTCCAAGTTCAACGGTGAAGTGCACTGCAGGAAGACAACTCAGAAGAGCAGTCCAGTCTCTCTGGGGTCCCGTGGTGCACCCTTCCCTGGTTTCCCAGTCAATGCCAGGTGCTCGCACCTCGGTCAGCTGTCCTTCAGGAGATGAGGCGCAGTCACCCTACGTGTCCTGCCTCCAACATGCTCCTGTTCCTCTAGGGGAAGGTTGTTCTCGATCACTGCCAAGAGTTTAAATCTCTACCAACTTTCCGATAAACAATTTGACCACACATTTCCATGTCTTTAAACAGGGTCACAGTCCGTGGCTTAAACATCCCATTTCTAGAAGTTCCTCCTAAGGAAATACTAGGCGATGGCTTTTCAAGGATGCTCTTTGCAGTGTTGTATAATAACAAGACACCGGAAGCCCCTACGCCTCCAGCAAAGGAGAACGAGTTAAGTTGTGGTTCATTTAGGAACATTCCTGCGATTTTAGAAACTGAAAGCTCCATTGCTAAAATATATTCATGGATCTGAAAAAATGTTCAAAGCAGACTAGAGTTAAAAGTTCAAAACAGTATTGCAATATAGCTGGCTCTTGTAAGTATGAAATCTGTGGGGAAAGAAGCTGGGGCCATGCAGCAAGATGACAGTGGCTGAGTCTGGAGAAGGGAGAGGGTACTTCAGATTTCTCTTTGCCATTGACTACATTTTCTCTTTCTAAATTTTGGTTTAAATTATTTATAAAAATGTATTTTCTATTTTAAACAATGAAAACCAGGTATTACAAACATCCCCCAGCATTCTCAGGAGATTAGTTCCTGTGCCAGACTTGGAGGATGTTCAAGTCCTTTATATGAAGTGACGGAGCATTTGCACATAACTTATACACAGCCTCCTGCATAATTTGAAGCACCTCTAGGTCACTTACAATACCAAACCCACGTGAATACTAAGTAAATAGTTGCTATTCTACCCAGTTACAGAAATGACCAGAAAATCTCCCTGGATGTTCAGTTCAGACACATTTCTGTTCTCCGTATTTTCCACACCGGGTTGGTTGAACTGGCAGACGTGGGGCCTACGGATAGAGAGGCTGACGGTGTGTGTTCAAGTGTTTTTATGAAATTTCTTTCACGAGTGTAAAGATTTAGTCTCACTTTCTTTTACATTTTGTTAATACAAATTGTTTTATAGTTTTTGTTTTTATAATTGTTTTTATAATGCTAAAAATCGAAAGGGACACTGGCAGAGGAAACGAGGGTGTCCATATCTGACCTGTCTGGGTTCAGCCGTTCTGACCTCCTCTGGGTGCCGCAGCAGGGGCAGGGGCCAGGGGCAAGTCCAAGCACGGAGCTCACAGTCCTCGGTCACCAGTCCCTGCTGTCTTTCCACCTGCCGCCCTCCCTGCAGCCACCCACAGCCTCCTGCCATCTCCAGAACCGACACCCCGTGCCTGTGCCCCACACCAACTCCTGCCCGGAGGACCCTTCTCCTGCCCTCACTTGGCCTTGTCCCCTCCTTGGGCAACTGCCCTGGATGCTCTCACGGGACACATCTTGTGAGCAGGGAAGTGACAAGGAGACTGAAGACATGGCCCTGCCCCTGCGACACAGCCCCCTCTGACCCCCAGCTGCCCGGACCAGGCCCGCAGGCTGCAGTGGTACAGGGTGCCCTGTAAGGTGGGGGTCAGGGTGCTGGGTCCCCGCTGCCATCCATGGGTCACCTTTCACTCCACAGAGAGCCCCAGGAGAGTCTCTCTGTCCTCCTCCACGGGCCTCCTCTCGCTCTTCCCCACCATCACAGACAGAGATTCCTTGAATCCCAGCAGGAGTGACTGAAAGTGAAACTAGAAAGTTCTGAGGGATCAAAATACGTCTTCCACGACCCCCGGCACAGAAAACTTGGCCATGGAAACAGGGCTTCCCTGGGGCCGGGATACGCAGATGTGCACATTGGGGTTCAGAGTCCTCCACTTACTGAACATCAACTGGAATTTCTGGAATTCAACTTTCTTTTTTCTATTGGTCGTTGAATGAAATGTTAGGGAAACTGAAAAGTCAGTGAGATAGTGCATGTGAACACGCTTTGCCAACCACAGCGTGGAGCAGAAAAGGGGTTCGCCAACATGTTGGATTTTTGTATCTCAAACTCTGCTAAAATGAAAGAATATATTTAATCGCTGGGGCCACCTCTTCCTTTAAACACAAAAGTCTGATTTATCGCTTTGTTTTAAGGAACTCTTGGAGTGGCCGCTGTCAGAGGAATCACAAACCACAGAAGATAAGTCGTTCTGTTTTCGTCTCCTGCAGCCACTGTTTTGGAAAGAACTGTCATCGCCACCGCGCGACTCCCGGGCAGGAGGACGGTGAAACCCGCAGCCCAGGGGAACGGGGCCATGATTCCCGGCCGCCTCTTGTGTCTTGGGTTACACGGTAAGAACCCATAAGGTCTCTGAATCCTCTTTCAGGAGGTCCGAGTTTTTAAAGTGTAACAAAGAATAAAGTGAAGCGCACCCTCATGCTGGCGCTCTGGAGACGCGCTCTCTCCTGCCCATCACGTCGGTGGGGTGGGGGTGCCAAGGTCAGGTGGTGGCTGGCACTGAGCAGCGAGGTGCTGCAGGAGGTGTTCTTTACATTACTTTAGGGTCTTCTTTAAACAACTCTCAAAGTGGACAAGAGAGCAGAGGGCGGCAGTTACTCTGCAGCAAACCAACAGAAGCAAAGGCGCTGGCTGGGAGGTCCAGGGCAATGCTGGAGGGACGGACTCTTGACAGGGTCCACTGAGGTGTGGGGAGCTAGGGATCCTGGCTAGGGGTGTCTCCGTTTGTCTGGAAAGGAAGGTAACCCAATCTAAGAAGGCTATACCGAGCATTTACTCTAAGCAATTGTTAGTGTCCAGATATACTAGGGTCACTCCTGACCAGCTACTGACCCCAGCGCCCACATTAACGTGGGATTGACTTGTAGACAAAGCCCCCTGATGAGCATGGCCACCATGACCGCTCCAGAGAGGACCAACTGAGGTCAAAAACTCCACACCCGACGTGACGGAGGAGCTGAACACCTAACTTGCAAAGAACTGAAGGGGCCGGTGCCCGGTTCTCCCAGTAAACGTCAAGCAGTGGTCAATCTGCAGACGGCGCTGCTTCCTGTGCGGTCCTGTGGAGACGGCCGCTCTCTCCCTTGAGAGGGCTCCCTGCCTGAGCCTCACTTGACTTTAACCTCCCTGGTGCTCACAATCAAGTTCTCTGCCTGACTTTGGGGGTCTGACTTTTAATCTTCTTTCTTCGGGACACAAGAACCAAGGTTTGGAGTTTCAGCTCCGGGCGTTCCGGGGACACGGCACTGGGTGGGGGAGGGCTGAGCGGTTTGATCCTCCATGAAACAGGAGTCGGACCAAGGAGAGCTCCAGTGCCACCAGGAAAACACAAAGTCCTCACTGAAACCAGGCCAAAGGGTGCACACTGCCCCAGGCCACTGCCACCCCTCAACGGGCCGGCGTAGTATTTCCAAGGCCCCTCGAGAGATGGGAAGAGGAGCAAGATCAAACAAGGGCCCAGGTGGTGTTAATGAAAGTCCAGAGTGTCCTTTTTGCTGAATCATATCAGTGTGATTTAATGCTTTCCTGATATAAAAGCCACCCTCAATTATAAAAAAAAAAATGACAAAAAATCAAATCAAATAAAATGTGTCCCCAAGCCGTATCACAGGCCTGGGGAGGTCTTTGTTTATGAAACCAGGCCCCAGGCCCGTCTCTGTCCAAGACACTCTCAGAACTGCAAAAATAAGACGGAGCACGTCTGCTCCCGGAGGGTGGGGCTCCCCTTCCTGAAGCAGGCTGGACAGAGAGGGCTGCGGGCTGGGGACAATGCCTTTGTTGGAGGACGGAGCCGCCACCTCAGGAGCGAGCCTGCCTTCCAGGCTGCCTCTGGACCCTTCAAAGTGTTGAATTATGGATCCCTTCATCCTCCCGTTACTGATCGCTAGTTGTACTCCTCTCTGGCAGCGAGTTCTTGTTTGTACTTTTCTGTTAGCACCATCCATGGCCAACCTTTGTTTATGTCTCTTGACATTTAAAATCCATTTCTCTAATTATTAGGTGTAGAGTTCTATAGATGACCATCGTATCAGAAGTGGTCATGCATATAGACATATATTTATACACATATGATCAATTTTAATGTCACTGACCCTGCCTTTGGTCTGCAGAGCTTTTACACAGCACTGTCTTTGGGGTTCTACCATCTCTCCCGGATACAGTCCATGTGGGCAGATTTGCATTGTCCTGCTTGACTTGGGGTCACCGTATTTGCAGGTTGGCCTTATTCACCATTCGTCAATGTCTTAGCTTTCATCGGTTCCAGTGTTTGATCTCTTCCGCTCTCTTGGTTTTTCTCCTTTCCATCCGATCACACAGGACGCTGTCATCTCGTCCTTCCTGTCTTCCAAGTCGGCAGCACAGATGGAAATTTCCACATTGTTCCATATTCTGCATCTCCTTGTCACCGTTTTGTGCCCCGAGTGACGTCCTTGTGTCTACTTTCTCTAATTCACTCCTGTTTCAAGTCCCTGTTCCACCCGCCTCCTGAGTGCACGTCATGCACCTATTTTCACATCTATCCGTTGCTGTTTCCAGAGTTTACTGCTGCGTCTTCCCCATGCCTTATTCTCCTCTTCGATTCCTCCCTTTGGACACGGGTACCTACCCCCATCCATGCCACCCAAGACAACCAGTGCCAACACAAGGTGCTGCTCTCCTCAGTCCTCTCCTTGTTTAGTCCTTAAGGAATTCTTTATTCCCCATCCACCTGTCACTTAAAAAGACGTTGAACTTCATGCTGCATTTCCAGGGGTTTTGCAAAGGGAATGTTATTCTCAGGTCCTTCTAAGCTGTCGGTTTTACTGGAATCTGGAGCATTCTCTGCTTACTTGTTACAGAATCAAACATTTCCCATTTTCAGTGCAGCCCTCAACCCAGTTCATGCTATTGGTATGCTTCCCTCCAGGCATTACGAATCAACTGTCCAAAGCTCAATTGTCCATATAAATTGTGCAGCTTCCTACGAAAGGGTCTAAGTCTGTAAGAAATGGTTTTATATAACTAAATTATTTTTGCTGGGCTCTAAACACACCTTTGACATGTCACCCAAATTTCTTTCTCTGGATGGAGCCATGCTCTGTTCTTCTTGAGCTTATGATCGATGCTGACCTTTGTTTTTCCTTCCTGTTCCTTCCCATTAGTGCTTGGCAACATGACAATGTTCTTGAGCTCATAATGTTGAAGCGAAAGAATGGCTTCCACCTGAAAATTTCTCCCTGCTTGGGTTGTCTTTCTTTGTCCCTTCTTTAAATGTCAGTGCCCCAGAGTTTTGTCCTTGGTCTACCCCTGTCCTTGTGGCATAGATATCTTAGAGCTTTCTTATCCACTCTGTGTTTTAATTACAACATGCAAGTTGTATCAGTTTCCTATGGCTGCTGTAACAAAGTGCCATAACTATGTGCCTTAAATTAATAAAAATGTATTCTCCCTTTGTTCTGGAGGCTGGGAGTCTGAAGCCAAGGTATCAGCAGGGCCACTGCTCCTCTGAGACTATGGGTAGAACGCTCCCTTGCCTTGTGCTGGCTTCACTCCTATCCCTTCCCTCTTCACATGATGTCTCCACTGTGTGCACCACAGCATCTCCCCTCTGTGTGTGTCTATGTCCGAATTCCCACGTTTGTGATTTTACTAAGCCCACACTAGTAAATATGCCTTAACTGGATTGAATCTACAAACACTCTTTGTAAATAAAGTCACATTCTGAGGTATTAGGGGCTATTGAAGCCCTCTCTACATATTGTCAAAGTCGATCCATATGGCACCACGTGAAATGGGCATTACAGGTTAAACATCCCTCTAATCTGAAAACCTAAAATCTGAAAGGCACCAAAATACAAAGCTTTTTGAGCTCCAAGATGGCAGCACATATGGAAATTTCCACACCTGACCTCATGTGAGTTACCGTCAAAATGCAGGTGCACAGGAATATCTAAACGGCCTTCAGTCTGTGTGCATGAGGTGTGTGTGAAACAGCGACTTCTGTTTTGGAATGGGTCCCACCCCCGAGGTATTCATCATGTGTGCGAACGTTCTAAATTAAAAAAAAAAAAAAAGATCCAAGATCCGAGACACTTGCTGGTGCCCGGCATCTTGGGTAAGGGACACTTGGCCTGTACAGTCGTGTTCTGTGCATCCATCAGCATCTACTCAGCTGCTCAAAGTAAAATCTAAGCTCCTTTCAAAGTGGAGACTGTGGGTTTCAAGAAAAGCAGACAAGGTCCTTCCACTGTGGACATGTCCAGGTCAGCTGGGCACCATGGCAGACCATGTGGGCACTTCTGTACCCTCTCCTTCCTTCCTAAGCCTTCTTGGGAAAGGACCCTGCAGGTCCTTCACATAACTGAACCCCTTCTCCTGTGCCCTTTCTGGGTGTCTGCGTGGTGCAGGAACAAGGGTTCAGACGAGTCCACAGAACTGGGCTGGGTGCTGGCTCTCCACACTACTGGCCAGGACATCTTGCGCGGCCCTTCCAGCACCCCTACTTTTGGTTTGTTTGTCTGTAGGGGGATGATAATAAATAGAACCTACACCAGTGGGTTATTTGGAGATAACACCTCAAAGTAAATGTTCAAGCGCCCGACAATTGTGCGTGCTCCGGAGACTGCAGCTGCATATTCATAAATATATCTATCTCACTCTCTCCGGTGACCCAACCACCATTCAGCTGATAACTTTACAAATATAATCGACTCTGACTGAGGATGTCCACTTTAGTTGGTGTGGTGGCTTCGCTGTCTGACCTGCCACAGCAGGAACTTAAACAGAAGCTCACAGAAACACCTTCCACGATGTCGGGTGGTGGGACGGAGTCTTGGGAGTGCTCCGTGTGTGTGAAGAAGATGCAGAGACGTGTAGGCTCACCAGCTGTGCCTGCAACCCTGGGAAAGTCACCTCTAGGCCTCAGTGGTCTCATGTTTAAAAGAAGACACTGAATTAAGATCACTGAGGACCCTGTGACTCCCGGGAGTCTGTGGTTCCCACCAACTGGGTCACAGTTAACCCAAGAGGTCACCTTCACTGCTGCCACCACCCCCCAAGCAGACCACATGCCCCCTGCTTTCTCTGGTGATCAGGAACACAGACACCCTGCATTGCCACCTCAGGAAGCTTCCTCTCCAAGAGAACAGACAGGCTTGTAAATAAAGACAGACCCACAGTAGACTGGCCACCAGTGTGGGCAGTTCTACTACTTATCATGCATCTGCTTTCAAAGGTCAGCTCAGAGGTGTCATATTGAGGGAGGATTATGCGGGAGTTCCGTGGCCCTCTTTCACGTTCAGAACTCAAAATCCTGTCTCGACACGCAAACACCCCACCAAAGACTCACTCCAGGTGTCCGTCTCCTGTCTGCTCTGAGTTGTTCTCTAACATAACTCAGCATTTGCCACCATGTCACAAGCCATGGGCTGATGAAATACAGTGCTGCAACTGTGCGGGAAAGAGCTCAGGTCTACAGACTCAGTGGAGCCCGCTCAGAAAGTCAAGGGATCCTGCCTTTAGGATTCCATGCGAGATAAACATTACCTTCCCTATGAAATTTCTTCTTGAATAATTTTCCCCCAATTTCTCTTTTTATCTTGGCTTCCAGGAAGCTCAAAGCTTGTACTAGAAGAATGACTACAGTATCTTATCCAAGCCTGTGGTCAGAATGACTTTATCCTTCCTTGGCTTGTTCTTAGTTTCCATTGGTATTTTTAACGCCTTAATTAATTTCCAGTTTTCATATGTTTACCAGTAGTTTAGTTGAGGCTTCTCAAACCCTTGTGGAATTAAATGGCATATTCTTACATAAGTAAGTATCTATATTCATTAGAGAATGCAACATGAACAAAATAAAGCGTGTTAATTAAAGAATTAGAAGTGTCACTAAGAGCAACAGTTAATTTGGCAAAGGTATTGAGCACAACTTTGTAGACAGGGTGAATTTCAAAGATGCCTTGAAGAATGCGTCACTCCAGAGGGTGGAAGGGCATTGCGGCAGCAGGAACAGCAGGAACCAAGACTCCTGGCTGTGAGAAGGCAGAGGTGAGCCCAGCAGCAGCGTGGCCAGGGTCAGGACGGGGGGCAGAGAACCCTGGGCTCGGTGTGGGGCCTAGACTGTGGGGTGCTGGTGTCAAGGAAGCTTCTTGAGCCCCCCTGTAGTATCCACCCGCAGTCCTCCGATGGTCTGGAACGTCTTAGCCACACACCCTGCGTCCTCTCTGCCTACGCCACGTGGGTGGGTCTCCTCTGCTACGGCGGGCTTTGGCCAGCCCAGGAAGTTCCCGCTGTGAGTATCTGGAGAGGGGGTCTGGGTCTCACCAGAGACACTCTCAGGTGCAAGTCCTCGTGAGTGAGAGGATGAAGAAGTAGGGAAGTGGGGAGAGTGGCCGCTCTGTCCCTGAGCTGCTGGACGCCACAGGGGCCTGTGCCTAAAGTGAGTGAGTCTAAAAATGAAAGTACAAACGTGAGAGAAAAAAGGTAGAGATGTGGAGAAGCTGGCTGCTCCGCACTTTGGGGAATAACACAGGGAAAGAGAAAAGTATTTCAAAATGCTCTGAGCGGCTAAAGCCAGAGGTCCGATTGCCTTTGGTCAGCATTTTGCAACATTTCAGAAGAGTGGTGAAGATGGAGCCTTCCCCTCCGTCTCCAGCTTGGTTGGCACATCCCCGTCAACACCTAAATCAGCAGTGACGGCCACGAGTGCCCAGAGGCACGCAGGGGACAGTCCCAACGTCAGGTCAGGCGTGGATGGGACTCCCCGACACGTCTGCTGCTCTCGTTCTGCTAATCCTTGCTCACAGCTGGGGAGGCCCAGCTGGAAGCACCTGGAAGTCAGGTGCCTGAGCGGCCAGGTCACCTTTGGCTGTGGACAGGTGCAGAGAGCACGGGCCTCTTGAGGGGCCTGATCTGCTTGTCAGCTTGGGGCTCAGGGTGACACCAGGTGAGGCCGGGGGCTGCTGTGTGCTCCCCGTGTTGGTGCAGTATTTAAGTCATTGCAGGAAATGTTCAAAGCTTCATTATAAAATAGGCTTTGTGCTGGGTTTTGCCCAGCTGTAGCTAAGGCCAGAGTTCTGGGCAGGTTTAGGGAAGGCCAGGCTGAGGGAGGGCATGCAGCAGGTCAGGCGTGTTCAGACCACCGTCCACTTCCAGTTCACAAGGGGGCTGCTGGGGATGTGCCCGCAGCAGGGCAGGGAGCGTGGACACAGCACGATGCCCACGTGTGCGCACATGTATCAACGTGCAGGGCGCCTCACTCTGGCTTCCCTCTGTTAAATGCTGACCTCAGTCCATGCTCCGTACTTATTTATTTATTTTTTTATGTGGTGCTGAGGATTGAACCCAGTGCCTCATGCATGGTAGGCGAGCACTTGACCTCTGAGCCACAACCCCAGCTCCTTATTTATTTTAAAGTTGATTCTACAGTGCTCTTCGGTGTATATTTACGTAAATGTTCTTCAATTCATTCTGAAGTAGGAGGCCGTGTAAATATATCAAATGACAGTAGGTTTTTATTCATTAGGGATATTTTGTAGGATTCTTTATAGTCTTGAGTATTAAAGTCAATCTCAAAACCTCAGTTGAGTTTTTAAAACTGAGTTTCACATATAAGTGCTCCATTCTGACCCCAATAGGGCCCCAAGCCCTGTGTTCTGTGACCTCTCAGTCCACACGCCCATTTTCCTGACTCTATCTGGGCCACTCCGATGTCTAGGACGTGAAGCACAGAACGTCTCTGCTGTTGACGGAGAGTGCAAATGCCTAGGAATAGTAAGTGCTTTTTCCTATTTGGCTGTCTTTCTGATTTGCACTTTTGGGTGCCAAGCAACATGCCTAACTAGTAAGAGCTGTGTGGACGCTGCAGAACTGGATCTGGAGAATTCTGTGAACCGGAACCCTCCAAGCCCGAGCTGTGCCTGTGAGGTGCCTGTGCTGGAGCCAGAGGACAGGGACGTAGCTCGCAGGACTTCCTGAGGTCCTGCAACCCCGTGGCCACACTGGAGGACTGGCCAGATTGTGCAAGGAAGCCCATGTGTGTGCGTGCGTGTGCATGTGTGAACACACACACCTGAAACTTGGTCAATAACTGAAAGACTCCCAACTTGCAAAATCAGCCACAGCTAGCTCTCTTACAAACACGGTTAACTGAATAACTGCCTGCGCGGGCGTGAGGCAACCGGGGGAGGGAGGGCAGGAGAGCCCCTTCCCCGGGGGAAAAGCAGCCTCGCACCAAACCCAGCTCATCTGCAGAGCCACCGTCCCCTCCCGCCGGCACCTTCAGTGAGCACCCACCACACACAGGAATGCTGCGCTCCAACGGGACGACCCTGGCTCTTGGCTGCTTCCTCACAGAAACACCTCCTCTTTCCTGAACAGAAATCGTTTACAAAGAAATAAGGTAGAGAGGCTCAAAGTGGGATGCCCCCCAAGGAGACAGCTGCATCACGGAAATCAACCTCGCCAGTGAAAGGGGCACCAGGATCCCCCCCCACCTTCTATAAGGGACAAGAAAAGCACCTGGCACCTGGGCCGTTCAGATATTCGCTCATCCTTCACAACTCAAAGTGGACCTGCCCAATGTCCCCCCAGAGCCGAGCGCAGGGGAGCAGGCGGGCAGGCTTCCTCTGGTTCTACTGCCCCCTGTCCTACACTGTCCGTGCCCAGCCAGTCTGGCCCCGCCAGGCTCACGGTTCTCTCAAGGCTTTTCAGGTACCACATCAAACACAGGCACCTGGGCCTGGGACACCGCATGGCCAGCCTTACCCATCCCCTGGGCACTGAACCTGTGCTGAGACACGTGGCAAGCCAGGTGGTCTCGGGCAGTAGCTCAGCTGGCATGGGTGGCCCTGGATATCTGCTGGCCCCCTTCCAATGACCAGCACCACGGTTCCGTCCTTCTCCTAAGGCGCACAGCAGGCAGCACCATCCCCGTCTCCCATAAATTCCAGCATGTGCTTCAAAGTCAGGCGTAACCCAGGGGATGGTCCCTTCACATCAAACCTCCTCACATCAGCCTCAGGCAGTTCACGGAAAGCCATGCAGTGACAAACTGGGGAGGAACCCAGAGCACAGGACCTCTGCACGCTATGCTCCTGTGTGGAAAGGGACAGGAGCCACGGGTGAGGTCTGATGCAGGGCACGGGGAAGTAGGCCGTGGTGGCCTTGATCCTGTCTGTACTGTGCTCACAGACATGGATTCCGGGGAACCTGGGGCACGGGGAAATGGAATGTGGGCATGTGTCACCATGCACGTCTTCTGCCACGGTGACAACCAGGAATGAGTAGTGCCGAGCCGCCCAGCAGCCACCCGTGCCCCGTGTCAGTTAATATCCACTGAGCACCTACTGCACGCAGGCACTGTGCTCGGCCCTGCAGAGCACTTACTGCACGCAGGCACTGCGCTCGGCCCTCCAGAGCACCTACTGCACGCAGGCACTGTGCTCGGCCCTGCAGAGCACTTACTGCACGCAGGCACTGTGCTTGGCCCTGCAGAGCACCTACTGCATGCAGGCACTGCGCTTGGCCCTGCAGACAGGGCCTTTGCCAGGGTCACCTCTGGGGAGGGAGGAAGGTAGCAAGAGAACTTTCACACTGAGGTATGACATAATGAAAGATGAGAAGAGGGAAAGAAAGGAGCAGACAGACAGGGGACAGAGCACCACGGGGTGCAGTGGGGAGCACTCCAGACAGGCGTATGGGGACAGGCTCAGAAGGCTATATATTCTCGGAGCTTTCATGAGGAAAGAAGTATAGCACAACCTGGAATCCAGGGCTCCAGGGTTCCAGGGTGAGGTGACAGCAAGTCCAAGCCTGTGGCAGATCTGAAGGTGGTCAGATGGCTAGAATGAGTGACAGGAGGGGATTCTGACTCAGCCTCTATTGGCTGTTTGTCCTTGGAAAAGTTAGTTAGCCTCTCTGTGCGTCATATTTCTTAGCAGGGAAGTTATGAAGCAGGGAATCCTCATTCCCAAGACTGCACATCTCAGCCCCAGACGCTTTCCCACGACACGGAGCACAGAGAAGGCGCTCACTGAGCACTGGCTGCGTTGCTGAGTGCCGGGTTTCTGCAGCCTGGATCTCCCAGGAGCTTTAAGCCATTCTTTCTCCCGTGGTTTTGCTAAATAACTGAGTTCTGGGCACTTCCCTCAAAGTCAAGAAAGCTCTTCCTTGGGTTGAGTTTGGATTAGGTCTGGGGTAAAGAATCACTCTGATTATTACAGTCTGCATTTCAGGCCAGGGAGAACTGGAATTTCAGACGTCCTAGAGCGTGTTGGAGGGCAGGACACAGCTGCCCACTCTTCGTTGTACTGGACGAGAACATGTTTTGGAAGAGTCTGCCATCTATTAAACCCACACCTCGTGACAGACGGGACTGCACAGACACCCCGGGGAAGGGGCCCCCCTGAGGGAAGGTCGCCTTCCGCGGACTCATGCACGTCTGCACATGTGTGTGCGTGTGAGTGTGCGTGAGCCTGAGGGTCGTGCCTGCCTGGACACTTCCTTCCACATGGGTGTGCACACTTACAAGTAAGACAGAGTCGGGAGCCAGCCGGCTCTCCCACGTGTCATAAACTCCAACACGCCTGTGCCGGGGTGTGCACGTGGGCTTGCCCGCTGCCCTGCTCTGGGGCAGATCATGAGCCCTTGGCCTGCATGGGTGACCTCTGCAGCCCCCTCCTCCACGGCCACAGCAGGGGTCCCACATGGCCGCGCCCACCCACCCTTCCAGGAGGGCGTGGGTGCCGGCCACAGCCAGCCGTGAGCACCTCACCTGCTGGGACGATCACTCTGCGCTCGTTCGTGGTCATGTTGGGGGGTGGCATGTGCTTCTCCTCCATGTAGCTGCCGTAGTTCATCCCCACGGTGTCCGGGCTGCCCACCATCTTCCCGCCTTTGGCCACGCTGCACTCATCGGGGGAGTTCCTGGGGAGAAGACAAATTCTTCCATGATTATGGCAACTGCAGGGCTGGCTCCATGGTCTTGGGGTCACATGGAACCAGGCAAGGGCACGGGGAGGAGCCTGGGGCAGAAGGAGCAGGGAAGGCCCCGGGGCAGGGGCAGGGCCAAGGAGATCTGGAGGCTGTGCCCCTCCCCCAGACTCATGATGGCACTGAGAGGTGGGGGCTGTGGGAGGGTCGGGTTAGATGGGGCCGTGAGGGTGGAGCCCCGGGATGGCGTTAGTGCCCTTGCGAGAAGACGGGAGAGCAGCGCTCCCCCCAGTGCCCTTCCTTTCCCCTCTCCCTCTTTCTCCACCAGGTCATCTCAACCCCAGGACTCTAAGGCACCTTGACTGAGAGCCCAGAACTCGAGAACTAGAGTCCTGTCCAGGGGGCCTGGCGATGGCAGCCTGTGCCGGCCACGATGCTGCCTCATCAGAAGCAGCACGCAGCACACTCGTGGGAGACGAGCTGCCACCGGCTCCTGCTTCTCCAGCCAGCTTCTTCTGAAACCACCGGTCAGCTCTCCGTGTGGGAGCCGACCGGGAGCACGTGCAGGAGCAGTGAGCAGTGAGTCCTCACCACGACAGCCAGCACCTGTGCCCAGCAAGGGTTTTCTAGATATTCCCTCGAAACCTCAGAAGGAAGCCCCTGTGTTGGACTCCCTGTCTCCACGGCCAGTCCCAGGATCTGGACTCGGGAGACTCGCCCTGGGGCAGGAAGGGCAGGGTGGGGAGCTGAGGCCGGGGAGGCAGCTGGAGAGCGGACCCCAGCAGCCCACGAGGACCTGGGGAAGGGGTGCAAGTAGCTGCGGGGACAGAGAGGAGTCGGCAGTCAGCCTCAGGTCTGCCACTGTCTAAGGTGGCCACTGTCACTCAGAAAAACCCAACACGCCTTTGAAGGAAGAGGAAACTTGTTTGTTTTAAATGAAATTTAAAAGCTGCAGAACATGGTAGAGTTGGATCTAAAGGGGACGCCAGCCGGGAAAGCCAGATTAACCAGAAACCCAAGAGGCGTGTCGGTGCCTCCCAGATGGCTGACCCACAGCGGCAGGGACCCTGAATTAGGGCTTTAACCTCCAGGCTAGACCTTCAGAAATGCCTCCCCATCTCAACACGATGCTTCCCGCCAGGCTTGGAGAATCCGAACCTTCACTGTCCGGATTTTACATCCCTACCCCAGGGTTTACGGTCAGGGCTCCATACCTTCCTGGCCCAGCTCTGCAGTGAACCTGTGGAACCCTAGAACCACAGGCTTGGCATGGACCTGATCTTCACGTCTGAAAGGTCAAACCCATCTGGGCTGAAGGGCACTCTGAGGGTGGGGCAGGGCTGGAGGGGGATGAGGTCTTTGCACACCCATCAGCCTAGGCAGGGTGTGAACAGGAAGGGCCAATCAAGAACCCTGGGAAGCGTGTTTTGGTGTCTGGAGACTGTGAACATAAGCTCATCCTCAGCGTCTCTTGCAAATGTGTCTGGTGCCTGTGGAGGGAGCTCAGTGTGGACCAGAAGGAGAAAGCAGCAGCCATCTAACAAGGGCCTCCCAGGACTGCGGCCCTCCAGAGGGCCTGGGAAGGCACCGCCCTGCGGCTGCCAGCTCACAGCTGTGCTAACACAGAGGAAATTCAAAAATGTCAACCGTCGGGTTCCCATGGATTCTGTATGTTTCCGATGCGGCGGCACATGCATTATTTCCTCTTGATGCTGTTTTTCCTGGCTTCAGCTGTTTATCTCTGAAAGACCCATCCTAATATCAAAACACAGAATATCTTCACTTGAGACTTTCCCTATTCCTTTGGAAAATTCCACCCGCTGGGTGGAGTGTGCATGTTTTGGTGTATTTGTCTCAAGGAGAGAAGCTACTAAGAAGGAGAAGTTAGAGGGATTTGGTTGCTTAGGAAAGAGATTTTAGATGGTAGATGGTACCCGGGTCATGGGAGTAATCAGAGCAACAGCCACAGAGTCCTGATTCACTGGTCACATCCACTCAGGAGCCCTGAGTGGGTGCAGCCTGTTCGACTCTTCCCCAGCAAGGGAGTCGGCCATCTGAAAAGCTGAAGCTCCAAGAGGTGGGCAGAACTGTAAAAACAGGGGACACTGAGGAGCATGGGCCCTTCAGAATACCATTGATTCATTTTATTCTCATTCTTTCATTTATTTATTTATTTATTTATTTACTGGTACAGAGGATTAAACCCAAGGGCGCTGAACCATTGAGCCACATCCCCAACCCTTTTTTATCTTGTATCTAGAGACAGGGTCTCACTGAGTTGCTTAGAGCCTCTCTAAGTTGCTGAGGCTGGCTTTGAACTCACAATCCTCCTGCCTCAGCCTCCAGAGCTGCTGGGATTACAGGCATGCGCCACTGTACCCAACTCTTTTCATTCTTAATAGTTGAATTTCCATGCCTGAGGATAAGAACGCTGGACACGGATCACAGAGTTTTTCTATGGCATTAGAATAGATCTCCCCACCTCATCTGGACAGGATAAGTCATTAAAATGCATTTGCCAGAGCTATCCAAAAAAATACGTGTAACTATTTAAAATAGGGGCAACACTTACCAGAGTTATTTTGTTTTCATTTTACAATGACCTAACGCAGTTCAGCTCGTTAAGATTTCCCACCCTGGCTTTCATGCTAGCAAATAGTCAAATGAGACCAGCAGGTGCTGATTTCAAAGTTTGTATCTTTAGGGCAATGAAAAATATATACATAGCCTCTTCCTCCCTTGTATTAGCTTTAGTTTTAGAGGAAGCCATCCTAAATGGAACTCCAAGGAAACCCTAACCCCAAGAGGGGCTCACCTAGGTCAACCGATGCCTCACATCTGAAGCTCAGCAGATGCAGGTCAGCGAGGTCTGAGCTACTGTCATTGCCATGTCCTCTTGCAGGCACCCTTGGAAATCCTCACAGCCACAGAGTAGCATTAACAGCTATGGCCCTGCTCACCAGCTATGGTCCTCACCACAGCCCCGGGGGGCAGGTGCTGGCCTGTCGGTCTCACATAGGAGGGGACAGTGTACACAAAGGTAAGAGTCAGGAGGAGGCCCATGGAGCCCTCACTGGGTGACCTCACCTCGGTGCCCATGGCCCTCCCTGGGCGGAGAAGACCTCCACAAATAAAGCTCAGCCACTCCGCTTTGAAAAGCAAGATGGGCACCAAGATCCCCGGCCCACCTGGCTCTGGTTTAAAGTGTGCACCACGGTCCACATCCTGACCCACCACGTCAACCCTGGAGAGTGGTCACTCCCCAGCAAACCAGGATGTGTACATGGGAAGTGCCCAGTAATAACTCAGGGCACTTCCTGCAGAAGCAAAGAACTGACCCTATTAGGGTCCCCGAGTTGCAGTGCATCCATCTGGAAGTCGCGCTCTGAGTGCATCCGCACACCTGCACTCTGGAAGCCTGCCCCTGCTCGCTGCCCAGCGGCCACACCTTCACTGTGTCTTCTAGCAGTGCCTGTCACCAGGAGGAACTCCCCCACCCCCAGGGCCACCTGCACCATGACGGCCTACCCAGAGGCCCCACCACGAGAGGATTGGGGTGTTCCATACACCACTTTCAACATGCGCTAGCAAAGAGCACCCCTTCAAACGCTGTGTTCTTGGCATGTGCCTATGTGTGTCGCAGCAGTCCCCGTGCCAATTCTAAGGTTGTGCATTACACGATTGTCCAGAGGATGATCACTCGGTGATATGAAATGGATCTTATCATTTGGGGGATACACTTCCTTATTGCAGATAAGCACAGTTCAAGATACTGCCCTCAAAGACACTTTCCTTTAAGGATGTCCAAAAAACATCGCACCTTAACCACACGCTCAAATTCACATTCGTAGGTCTGGGTCCTGTTTCCAAACACTGGTCTGGACAAGCGCATATGATACGTAGGGCCAACGAGAGGGAAGAGGAACATGAGGAGAAGCTCCACGTATGGTGGGGTCAGGCCAAAAGGGGACAACTGTCTCAGAACGAAGGATTCTGAGGTGGAATTAGACATGGCCAAGGAGGGTGTCAAGGAGCCGCCCAAGTACCTGACCATCCTCCAGAGATGCACTTGGAGGAGGCCAGACCCTGCAGCAGTCCCATGGCCTTTGACACAACTGTCATCCCCCCAGGAAATAGAGAAACGGTGTAGGGAGACGCGGGACCTTCAGGAGGAAGCCGGGGGAGAGCGGTGCCCCTCTTCTGGTCACTGCAGACATGGCCAACTAAAGGGGCCTGCTGAGCCTCAAGCACATAATCGCTCCTGCGTGGCGGCTGGAGGACTGAGGATCTGAGACGGTGAGCACTGAAGTCTTGAAACACTAGTATTCCAAATCCAGGGTGAAAGAACATGGCGAAGCACACCAGGGAAACCGTAAATCAGCTGAATTTCAATTGAGAAGGCAGACAAGGCCAAGCCCCATAGGTCCAAACCGAATCTGAGGCCTTTTTAATTGGAGAGGTCTCCTGGGTTCAATGCCGGTACCAAAACAAACAAACAAACCAACAACAACAGCTGCTTGTCGGAATCCAGAGCCTGGGAGAAACAAGGCCCAGAGCTCGGTGGACAGACCGGGGTTGGGCGTCCGATGGCTCTCTGGAGCAGGGACGCGGGGTTTCCTGTGCAGCTCTGAAGTGCTGCTGTGTGCGTGCAGTGTTCTGGATACATGTCACTCTCCTGCTCATCCTCACACGCTCTGAGGTTTCAAGTGGGCCACAGAAATGCATCTGAGACAGAAGGTGACCAAGGGAGAGAACCCCAGTCATGAAACACAAGAGAAGAAAAGTCATCAGGAGACAGGAGCCGTCCGAGGCCACTGGCCGCTCTGGAGGCCGGACTCCGGCTGACCCCTGAGCTTTCTACCCGCCAACGCCACGGGCAAGAGGTCTGACCTCAAGGCTCAAGGGGTCCACGGGACACACCAACGAGATGTTCAGCAGGAGCAAGGCGTTCGCTGGGCTGAGACGTGGGAGCAGTCTCTCACAGCATCTCATTGGTAGAACTGGGTGGCCGGGTGCTACAGCCTTTGCAGCATCTCCTAACTGACCCAAGAACCGTCCCCCCATGCCAGCGGAGGCTGGTGACAGCGGTGCTCTGAGCACAGCTCTGCTGCTTCCGCTGCAGGAATCCAGACGGCGTGCGGCTCGCCTTCCAGGCTGCCTGTGCTCAGCACTGGTTCTGGAGATGACGGGCAGCCAGAGACCAGAAAGGTGTCAAGTCAGTGAGCAATTTAAAAACTATTGAAAACACCTCGGGGAGAGGTACGATTTTATACATTCCTCAAGTTTCTACAGTCCCCCAGTTTGTAGATCCAAAATAGAAATCTGTTAACATTAAATAGGTCAAAACTTATGTTCCTGAGCCTCTGGCACATTATTAGCAAACAAATCTTTACAGAACTGATTTGGTGCATTGAGCACGAGTTTACTGGAGCTAGAGATGGCTCCAAACTGTCTCCACAGGTTGACATTAACTACACGGGCAGAGCTTCTAAACAGGGCCTGGCACATTGCAGGTGCTGTGTGCCAGCTGTCATTATTAATTCACCTCACAACTCCTTGAAGTCATGTCTGCAGAAGGACACACAAGCACAGACCACACACAAGGTGGACCTCTTGGATTATACTGCCCAGTGACAGGATGGTTAACTTACTCTGTATAAATACACGTATGATGAAATCACCCAAGCCCACATTTCTCAGAATGCACCCTGTCGTTAAACAGCACACAACTGGATCAGTGCAGCAGGAATTTTACAGACGAAGCACAGACAGGTTGGATAGCTTGCCCACGTCTGCACAGCTGGTGGCAGAACTGGGATTTGAACCTGGACAGTTGAGGTCCTGAGTCCCAGTTCTTGCCTCCCACACAATAGGAGCTCACGCAGTCAGTCCCCGAGGAATCCCTTTCACACACACGAGACAACTGGCGGACCCTCAGAAGACTCAGTTCAGTAGGTGAAAACAATATCCTCAGAGTGGCCCTGGGACAGTCACGGAGGAGTGTTACCAATGGGGACAGGGTGTGGGCAGCCACGGGGGCAAGGCAGGGTCCTAGCTGGCGCCGAAGATGGCCGTGTTTATTCAAACATACAGACGAGTTTCAATGCTTGGCCACCAAAAAAGTCATCCATCTCAATCTGCAGTGAAGTGTCATGTGTCCCTCCCCAGAACTTTACGGAGGGGCTCAGCGTGGTTCGTGTTCTAGGTAGATGATGGATGAGCCTTCCTAGTGTGGAAGGAAGTCAGACTGGAAGGCCCGCTGCCAAGACAGCAGAGCTGGCACGAATCTAACTCAGACGGTGGGCCCAAGGAGGAGGGCCGAGGACCAGGGGAGGCCAGAGGGCCGGAGGAGCAGAGCCTCCGCTGCTCAAGATGGGGTGGGCACAGGCCAAGATGGAGCCTCCTGTGGCCCTGGCCGTGCAGAATCCCTCCGAGAGAGCTCATGAGCCACAAAACACATGGAGTATAACGCGAGGGCTCTGAAGCCAACGAAACTGGGCATCTGACATTAGCCTTCTCACATCAGTCTCCCCGTGGTGGGGCAGACTCTGTCACGGAAAAGCCATAGAAATGGCCCACAGGGAGCCTCGGGCCCATGCTGCGTCTCCACGGCCCTGTGACGGTGAGTGGACCTCGCTGTCCGCGGGTGACCCAGCGTCCAGCCCGGAGCTAACCAGCAGCCACACGGAATCTGTGATTCACCCTCCCTCCGGACAGTCAGCGGAGGCACTGGGCCGTGGGTCAGAACGGACTCCGGGAACCGACACCTCCTCTTCCCGTGGGCAGAGGCCGGACTGCCCACTCTGTCCAAACTTGCCTGTTCTTCCAGGTCCGTCCTCTCCACCCTCGATGCCCTGTGCACCCACAGTCTCTCTGCTGGATCCCGAGCTCCACTTGTGGGGTGTCCTCTTCCCTGCCCCAGGTCTCTCCTCCCCAGGGACGACCCCAAGCTGGCCAGGTCCCAGCTAAGCCCTTCCTTGGCCCATGGCACCCCAGGATAAGTCAACATCTCCAGCTGTCCCGAGGGACCGGCCCTGGCTCCCCAGCTCATCCGGGACTCAACAGGGCGCCTGGAGCCCTCGACACCAGCTGCCCGGCTGCTGGAGGAGCACCAGGGCCCCTGTTCTCCTGGTCCCATGTCCAGGTGTCACTTTGAAGCCACACACGGAGCTCTGGGAGACCACGTTGCACATCACTCCTGCCACGCTCCCATCTGGACCCTGACTTTCGCTCATCCCCAGAGCCCCTGTCGCTGAGGGCACGTGCCCAGTTGACATCTTTGAGAGGGACAGTGAACCATCAGCTTGCGACTGAATCTCTGCAGCCAACACTGAGCTCCACGGTGTGACCCTCATCTTGGATTCAGGAAGTCACGGTTGATCGTGGTTGCCCATGGCTCTCCTCCGAGGCCACCTTCCTCTTTCATGGGGAGGACTGAGCGACTCTGGGAGGGTGTGTGAGGACATCCCTGGGGGTGACAGCCTTCGCCAACTGAGGCTCTGTGCCAGCCAGCTCAGCAGCACACCACACATGTGTATCTGTGGGGGGCGGTACACACGCCTGTGTGCACACGTGTGTGTATGTGCATGTGTGTATGTGATGTGTGCACGTGTGTGCGCATGTGTACATGTGTGTGCAGGTGCGTGTCTCCCTGGCACCTGGCTCCTACTGCGAGCTCAGGTAGGGAAGCTGCTGACTCACCATCATCCCTCCCAGCCTGTGACTGGTTGGTGGAACGCCACATGCCCTCCTTGGGGTCTTGGGTTATCTGATGGTAAGAAGGCGTCTGTGTGGAACTGCGTGGGGGACAGGTAAAGGCGTCTTTGGCAGCTTCACCCAAAGAGGCTGGGGTCACTTGCTGGAGAGCACGGCAGGAGGCTGGCGGAGACGGACACCCAGGCCTGGCGCAGACCCGATCCAAAGCCTCCCTCTGCAGGGGGCTCTCTTCACCAGGACCCCGAGGCCGGGCTTGGTCCTCATCAGCCCAGCAGAGTGTGGATGAGAGGCCGTCGCCACAAGAGGTATTTTGGAGGCCAGACAAGGAGGGGATTGTCTGCAAGCTCCGGGGTGATTTGTGGGCCTGTTTTATTTCGGAATCTGAGGCAGTGGAAAAGCTGCTTCAGACCCCAAGCCCCGAGCGGCGGGTGGGGCCGGGCCGTGATTCATGCACAACTCGGCACCAGCGGAACCCTAGATGCTCGTCTTCACCGCTGCGTGTTATTTTTGCCTTCTCTGAACGTTCTCCACACCTGGAATCCCTGCCTCTCCCCAACAGTCCTGCTCCTTCCCCCTTCTCCAAAGCAGTTGAAGACAAAATTAATCAAACCCTCCCCCTCTCCTGCTCACCAACAGTCGGTCCTTTGTCTCTGGAAGGGGCTTGAGGTCTCCCTGAGAGAGTTTCATTATTTGAGTGTTTATTTCTCTTAACAGCTAGAAATGGAAATCGGCAACCATGCCACATTGAGTTGGTGAAATCTGGGGGGAAGCACACCCTTTGGGGGCTCAGTGTTTGGAAACAGAATGTCCTGTAACCAGGCCTCTATAGGCCACGAGGGAGCTTCGGGTTTTGTTTTAGGAACAGGCTGTGCAAACTCTGGCTACAGAAAACGCCAAAGCAGTCCCCCTGAGCCACGGACAGCACCCACCCTGATCCAGGGGTTTCCTTCCATCTACCCGGTGTGTTCCCCTTGTCCACAAGACAGTGCCCTTGGCCTCCTGGAGATCAGAGAGGGTGGCGCTGAGGAAGGCACTGGACACGTCTCCTCCAGACGGGGTGGCAGTCCTTCCCAAGTCCCAAACCTCCCCTCTCTCAAGCCATGTCCCCTTCTGCAGGGGTGGACCTCTGGTGGACTTGAGGCCCTTTACGAGGAGGCCAAGCCACTACTAACTGACCAAGATGTGTGTCCACACTGCAGGCACCAGGAGGCGCCCTCGGGTGGCGGGGTCATGAGAGTGGACCAGTGCCTTGGCCCAGGAAGAGTCCAGTGTCCCTCCTGTCATGTGAGGATGCAGCCAGAAGCCGCCCTCCAGGAAGCAGGGGGCAGGTCCTCACCAGACACCAATTTGTCTGTGCCCTGGGCTTCGCAGCCCCCGGAACCAGGGGAGACACGTTTCTGTTTCTTCTGAGCCCCCCGGTATGGGGTGTTTTCGTCACAGCAGTCTGTGTCCTCCAAGGCACTTGCTGTGACTGTACCTGGTTTGAAAGTCTCCAACGCTGCGCTGCCCACAGCTCGGAGGGTGGCCCAGCCTAATTAGGAGGCATCTTTTATGGGGATCCAAGCCAGAGCCCGGAGGCAGAAGGAGCAAAGGCAATTAGAGCTGTGAGTTCCACCGGCTCAAAATAACGCACAAAGCTCCATAGAGAAGCCAGAAAGCAGCCTCCCTGCCCAGCCCAGGGGGCCAAAGCCAGCAGGCAGCAGACCAGGCCCCAAACGCCCAGGTGCCCGTCAATGGAAGTGTGACCAGAGGCAGAGCCCTGCCACGGATGGTACTAGATGCAGTGGGCGGGTGAAGCGCCATTTCCAACACCGAGACAGGTGGCGCGTCAACGGTCATCAGCCCAATGTGCATTCCTGAAGGCCACTCAAGTGTCAAGACTGTGGGTCCCTTGGAGAACCCTGTGAAGTGGACATAAAGGTGGACACGGGCAGGCGACGTGCTGTGGCCAAGAACAGCAAGCCGAAAGTCAACGCTCTAAAAATCCACAACGTAAATTTCAACAACATTAATAAATAAATCAGAAATCAGAAAATTCACAGTCAGAATGCAGTGCTCACTCCTTGTCCCCCATCTGGAGTCCCTGCCAGCACAGAAGATGCCCTGCTGAACGAGGATGCTCCAGGCAGCCAGGAGCACAGGCCTGCGGCGGCCTGCGGCGGCCTGCGACAACCTGCGGCAGAGGGACTTGAGCCAGGCACAACAGCCCCCGGAAGCTCCGCGGTCTTTGATGGAAACCAGGCCGCATCCCAACACCGCCATTCCTAGATGGGATGAGGCGGTGGGATGACGTCACAGCAGGCGGTAGAAGTGTGACTGACAGTGACTCTCTGAGGCCACCTCTCCTGCCCGTGGAGCCCATCAGCCCTCGGCCCTGCTGTGGCCGGGCCCTGAGCGTCTCTTCTTGGGCCCATCTCAGGACCTCAGGGGATCTGTTTGCCTGGGATGGACCACGGGCTTCTCCTGGCCTCTCACCACAGCAGCAAGGCCAGGCTTGTCCACACCACCCAGAGGAGGTCAGTGTGCACAGGTGTCCAGGCTCCCAGGCCACTGGCCCCGGGGCAGGTGATGGTCTTGGAAGGGGAAGGCTACCTGGTGCGCTGCAGGATGTCAACAGTCTCCTGGCCTCCATCCCCTGGGTGCCAGTAGTGTCCCCATGCTACTCAAAAATGTCTGTGGACATGGCCAAATGCCACCTGGGGCAAGATGCCCCTGCTGAGATGCACGGTTCCCCTTGCTGAGACCCACTCAGCTCAAGCACGGAGGCAGGAGCACCCCCCTCCACCTGGTGTTCACGAGAGCCAGCGGAGCCCCCAGTTTCTGGGCTGCTGCTGAAGGGGGGTCTGGTCCTTCCACAGCTTGTCTGGGGTACACCTCTCAAGCCTCCAGCCCTCCCTAGCCTCCTGTCTTCCCCAGACCCTGGTCCAGCTCAGCAGCAGAGCACCTGGGCTCTGAACTGGTTCAAATCACACGCAGATACATCACCTCCCCCAGCCCTCCTCACTGCCACTCTGTGGAGACCCCACGCCCCCGCCTCGGCATCGACATAGAGCCAGGACACCCCACTGAATCTGAGTGACATCACATCCCTCCTTTGCTTGAAGCCCTCCACCCCCGGGGCTCCCCCGGCACAATAGTTTCCAGGCTTGTCAGTGGGAGAGGCAAAGCCCCTCAGGGCCCTGTGGTCTCTATAAATTCATGTCCTATGGCTCTGGCCCTTGGTCACTAAATGCCACCATCTACACCTGCATCTATACCTGCTTGCCCTCGAACACTTCAGGGTGGCCACAGGGCCTTTAGCTGAGCATTCCCTTAGCCTGGAATATTCTTCTGTTGCTCAATCATGAGGCTTCTCCCTCAGCCTTTAGGACTAACGGATTGTCACTTTATCAGGGTGGCCCCCTGGAGTGGCCTGCCTCACTTTTCTCCTCACCTGCTGTATAGTTTAATAAGTTTTGAAAGGCATTCTTCCCCACAGAACTTAGCAAGTCGGGATTTTTTTTGTACATTTTATGGCTACATCCCTAGAACAGTGGCTGAACAGAGTAGGTGCTCAATGAATGTTGGATGAATGAATGACTCTGTGCATAATCCTGTGTCTGAGGCCAAGATGGACCAATCAGGTAACCCCTTCCCATCATCCCTGTCACATTACAGACCAGACGGCACACTTTTAAGGTAACACCTCCCAAGCACCTTGTTACCTGATCCTAGGCTGGAGTTCGGCGGTCACACAGGGTTCTCTGCTCAGATGGCATGGGGGACAGTGCCCAAGTAACCTCACTCTGCCCTGCTCAGATGGCATGGGGGACAGTGCCCAAGTAACCTCACTCTGCCCTGCTCAGCTGGCCGAGTGCCCTGTGGAGAGGGTCGGAGGTGCTCCTCACTTGGGCAGACACTGTCCTGGGAATGAACCTGCCCTGCCTGCTGCGGCCCCCAGTCCACTCCCTCCACAGGCAGCCGGCCCCACTCAGGGCACCCTCTCGTTCCTCTTCCTGGATCCTGTAGCAGAGCGGAGCTTCCCCGATCTGTGCATCTGATTCCCCTGGAGAGCTCATTAAAACACAGCCTTCTGGGCCCCACCCCAGGTCCCTTCAGATCCGGAAGGTCTGGGGTGGGGTCTGAGAGTCTGCACCAGGAACAAGCTCCCGGATGTGCTTCTGGAACCCCACTTTGGGAATCATTCAACCAAGCAAATCCTCACCCAACAGAATCAAATGCTGACTGGCTCTGGGTATTCTGGAGACTGGAAAGGGGGTAGGACACGCAGCGTGGAGAACTGATTCATTAAGTTCTGACTGTTGGGAGCCTCAGGGTGGGCTGCAGGGTATTGACATCACCATGAAGAGATGCAGGCAAAGATGGAGGCCACCCGTGGTGGGCAGGCGGGGCCAGGGAGGCTCAGAGGAAGGCAGCCTGGCCTGCAGTTGCGCCCGCCTGTAATGGGAAGGCAGCTTTGGCGTGAACCTCATCTGGGAGTGTGCTGCCTCCTGGCCTGT
The DNA here is from genome assembly GCF_052094955.1 of Ictidomys tridecemlineatus. NCBI lineage: Eukaryota > Metazoa > Chordata > Mammalia > Rodentia > Sciuridae > Ictidomys > Ictidomys tridecemlineatus. Next base: position 210,423,317 of record NC_135479.1, read on the forward strand.
CTCGCCAGCCTGCAGTAGCTTGAACCTTCGGAACCTCACAGCAAACTAAGGCAGCAGCAGGGACTTGGTGGAGGCCGAGCCTCCCGGGTTCCCTGCAGGACACTGTGTACCGTGCCGGAAAGACAGCTGCTCTGAGTTCGGCTGCACATGCCCAGTTTCCCACTGTGTGAACTCTGGGGCTTCTTTTAAATGAGGCTGGAGTAAGGGAAGGGACAGACAGGGACCCCTGAAACTGCCAAATGTATCCTGTGTCTGCACGACTTGCAATCAGGTCCACGCCTGCAGGAATCCTGCCGTGCAATCCCGTGGTGGCCAAGCCAGACCCACAGTGGCTTCCCTGTGGCTCACAAAGCATGGTTCCTTTCTCTCCAGTTTCTCTTTTATTATTTTTTACAGAAATTCTATTACAATGGCGAAAGATCTCACTCCACCATTGGTATTTCACTTCAGGAGCTTGTAAGCACATAGGGCTGAGGTTTGTAGCATTCTGCCTCTTGGTTACAAACTGATCCCTTCCTTCCTCCCAAAGCACTTGGCCTTTTCCTCCGTGGGGGATGCACGGATGGGGACAGACAGAGGGCCGTGCCCTAAGACCCTAGACAAAAGCAGGTGGGTCCTGCTCTGGCCAGACAGGAGCTACAGAGAGGGCACTCCTCCCGTGGAGGCCTTCACAAAAGAAGAGTGACGCACACGCAGGTCACTACACTCGTGTCCCAGCAGCAGCCAGCTGGGATAACCCGATTCCCCTTGCACTTGGCTCCAAGAGGCCCACTGCTACAGGAAAGCCCGTTACACAGAAGCTCAGAGCAGGGGCAATTAGAAGTAGCCGCTGGAAGGACAAGGAGACAGGCCGGCCCCTTGGCACAGCTGAAGGACGCAGAAGGTGGCGCGTGCCGGAGCTGCACCCCTGTTGGTGCCGCTCATGTGGGAGCCATGCTGCCCCAGGCATCCCGGCAGGAAGCCCCTCGGTGGCTGACGGACATCTCAGGACCCCACCTCCAGCCCTGGCACCACAGACGAGGCTGGTACAGCCCTGATGTCCATCCAGGGTCTCCGGGAGAAAGCAGAGGATTGACGGCCATGTTCTTTCCATGAAACTAGACCTGTCCGCACAGGCCTGGGGTGTGATCCAGGTGAGTCCCCGACCCCTGGGTCACTTCTGACCCTCCAGGCAACGTGAGTCTGGGCTGCATTGATGAGCTGTGTGCTTTTCCTTCCTGACGCTCCCTGGGCAGCAGATTCAGAGAGACCAACTGCCCACAGACCTCCCGGTGCTCTGTGAGTCTCAGAGCCCAGAGGCCCCTGGTGAACCATCAATCTGATCCTGACCCCCCAACCACATCCTGTCCAGCCAGGGGGAGTGTCTCAATGTCAGAGAACTGGCCACCTCAGGGCTTGCTGTTTTAGATCTGAAAATAGAATGGTCCCATCACTGAGTAGCACAGTCACCTGGACAGAATCAGGCACGGTGGTTGGCTTCTTGTGACAATGTGATCATGCTATAGCACACAGGGACTCAATCAAATGCTAATCTAGGTACGAAGACATTTGGTACAGGTGGCTAACATCTACTATCAGTTAACAGAAAAATTACCTTGAATAGTGTGGGTTGGCCTCATAATCAGTTGAAGGCCCACAGAGACAAACCTGAGGTTTCCCAGAAAAGCAATTCTGCCTCAAGACTGTGATGCAGGAATCCTGCTGAAGCTTCTAGTCTGTGTGCTGACTTCAGACTTGCCAGCCCTGCCGCTGCATGAGCCAATTCCTTAAAATAAAGCTCTTACAATATTCAAAGCTCCCATAGGTGCTGTTTCCCTGGACCCAACGGACGCGCTGGGTCAGACTCCACCAGCTCCACAAGTCCACAGGACACGGGGCTCTGCAAAGTCAGTCCTGAGCACTGAGCCTGTCTCTTGTGCAGAGAGGACCGACACCTGCCCACACTGCATCCCCAGAACGTTCCTGGGTGGGGCATGCCGCCACTGGGTGCCTGGCTGACATGGGCACCGTCACTGGGTGTCATGGGCGTACGAGGCTCGGGGAGGGGGAAGCTCGCAGCCTCCCTTCGTCCTGTCTGGCTGAGTCTTTCCGATGGGGAGGCACATGGACCTCAATCCAGGTGGAGGGAGCTTTCTCCACGGACAGCGCCTGCCAGGCTGGCGCCCCAACAGGCCAGGAACAGGAGCAGGAGGCTGTGGCCGTGCTCACTGGGCACCCACCTGCCCAACCACATCACCAGCCTCTTCAAGGCTGAGCCGTGCTTGAACATCTACCGTGAGAGTACGAGCCAAGCTGCAGCTCCAGGGCTGAGAGGAAGAGCTGAAAGGTGCGGGCTCCTGCAGGGAGAGTAGGCCCCAGAACACGACTTCCTGTCCCCAGAAGAGACCCGTCTCGTCTCCCTCCTGAGCGAAGGTACATCCGGGAGCTTCCCTAGTTGCAGGGTGAGGGGCTGTGAGCTGCCCCAATGTGTTTCTTGGGCGGGGTCAAGTTACCTGTGCCTAGGCCCTGGGGTCACTGCACAGGCCAGACAGGTTGCCCAGGCCAGACCAGGACGACGAGTGGACCTCAGCCACCAGCCCTGGGACTCACCGGCAATGTCCAGGAGCTCCGTGCTTGGACTTCCCCGGCACACAGCATGCTTGTCTTATGCTGTTTGATCAACCCAGGGGTAGCACAAGAGAGCAGAGGAATCCTTGTTTCTGAGACACTGTCCTCGCCTTCCTGCTCCTTCTGCTCCTGGAGGCAGGCCCTGTGCAGACTGGCCTTCCGACACGTGGGCCCAGGCCACAGTCTAAACAGCAGGCCAAGGCACGGCCATGCTCACTGCCAGGTCCTCTCCCTCTCCGTCGCCACCCACCCTCTCCATGCACACCCACACAGGTGCACTCCCCACAGGTGGACATCAGCCTCCGAGGAGGAAAAGCCTTAGGGCCATATCTTGTTCTTGGTGTTCCCAACATGAGCACGTGGGGACGGGACTGTAGGACTCCTTCCAAAAGGGACTCGGCTCTGTCGTCATCTTAGTCCCATCCCCCCTTTCTTCTGTATAAACATTTCTGCTTTCTGTAGAACTTGACTGCACTGAATTCTTTTAAGACTCAGAAAGTATAATGTTAACGATCAGAAGAAACAGTCTCTAGTCTATAGAATTTAGCACAAAAACATTTGCTCAAAGTTACTAACTTCCCAGGACTCTGGTGTCCTGGACCTCCGCCTGCCCTTTCTGCCAAGGCCCTTTAGAAATGCTGGGACTCATCCCTCCTGGGGACCCGGGAGGAGCCCACCTCCGTTCCACCTGCAGGGCCTGTCACATCCGTCACTTAAGTCACTCCCACCTTCAGGAAGTGCCAAGCACACAGCAGACTTCTGGGAGCCCAGGCCGTGCAGGCACCTCCTGCCTCCCCATGTGGAGCCTTCAGCCCTGGGCTGACATTCCCCGTGGGGCACTATGACCTGGTATGGCTGACCCTGCACCAGCGGTCAATGCCAAGGTCTCCAGGGCCTGGAAAGCCTGGCACTACACACACTGAACACTAAGACATACGCAAAGTAACAAAGAGGACTTGCTACAGCGGTGGGCACTCAACACCCTGCTTCAGCCCAAATTCTGAGCCCCTTTAAATGGTACTTCTGGTTATCATCCGTGTCCTCAGCCACCAGCTGGGGGAAAGCATTCCTCATGGGGCTGCTCAGGGACTGCTAGGCTGCTGGCTATAAAAGTACCTTCGCACAGCAAAGCGCTAGACAGTGGGAACCATTCTTAGGATGCTACGGAGAAGGGTAGATGAGGTGACTGTTAACGGAAATCACCTTTCTTTGTTTTGAGATTTCATATTCTTTTCCCTGAACGAGTCTGGGAAAGCATATTGTAATGAGAGCTAATTGGGCTTTTCAAATGTACATCCAAAGAGATGCTTTCGCGTGCTGGGGCAGGTGTGCACCAGATAACACAGTCTCAGTGACAGCTACGTGTTCATGGCGAACTCAGGAAACAATTATGGGAGCCTGGCGTTAAGTGTGAGTTAAAAAGAGGAAAAACCAGCCTGCATGGGGAGGGGGAAGCCGCGGGGAAGGGTGGAGAGGGTCAGGGCTGGCCGAGTAGACTCATCAGCTCAGTCAGGTGGCTTGGACACAGCCTGGCCACTAGCTGACACTGTCCCTCCATCAAAGCGCAAGACGACATTGTTTTCCAAGTGATGAAACCTCAGAAATCAATTTTGCCACATGTGGACATGGCCCCCCCCTGCCCCCCCACCCCGAGAGCCCTCATGCCTGGGAAGGAGAACCGAATACCCCATGTTCAAAGGGAGTTTTTGGTTTTACAGCCTCTACCCCCAACACGAACCACTGCAGAGCACATTTTCTCCACGTCACCCAGTGTTACCGTCCAGTGGCCTCCCCATCTCAGCAGTCTGTGTAGAAGCGGGACAGGGCTGGGGAGAGGAGGTCGGGAGGACGGGCCAGCTCACTCCTTACCTGGAGCCGTTCACCTGGCTGGGGTTGCATTCCATCTTGATGGTGACCCTGGCCGGGGGTTGAGACAGCCAGTCCTGCTGAGGGACACGCGGGCTCATCTTGGATGTCTGGCCATAGTCACTGGAGGAGGACGCGGTCATCTCCGTCTTGGCCAGGTGTGGCGTTCCGTAGGCACACTCAAATAGCGACTGGTCCTCGCTCACGACGGACAATGCTTCCTGGAGGCCCAAAGAGACACAGATTCAGGACACTGCTGAGGACAGATCTCAACGGGGACACCACGTTTCAGGTACTTTTTATGGTATCCACAACTACCTTTCAGAAGGAAAAGCACCTGGGTTTGTTCCCGCCAGACTCTGCAGGTTGGCCTAGAGGCCCGGGAAGCAGGTCCCCACCACCCCAGGCTCAGCTGCTGCAGAGCAGAGAAGACCACTTTAATCTGAACTCAAGGAAGTTGAATTTCAAAGGTCTTCGAAGACATTCAAGTGAGTGCGTGTGTCATGATTTGACAAATGCACTCTATAATTCAGACAGACAGGGTACAGAACGGGCGTGAAGAGTAAAAAGGAAATGTAAAGGCGGACACCTAAGCATCTGGCAAAACTGCCCCATTCCCAAGAGATTTGGAGGAAGAAGTCCTTCGAAGAAGGGAGGGGAGGCGGGAGACCAAAGGACAGCTAGACAGAGGTACGGATTTTTCCACTCTACATTATTAGCTGGAATCGAGTTCCAAGTGGTGCTTCTATGATGGCAAACATCTGGATGATAAATGAACCAAAAAAAAAAAAAGAAAGAAAGAAAAGAAAAAGAAGCTGTGAATTATCCAGATGCCTCCAAATACCAGGATGTTAAAATATCTGGATCAGTGAAAAGCTCTTTTTTTCCCCCTCTGTACTTTCTATTAATATCTTTGCTCTTCTGCATGATTTGATGAGAAGAAATAGAAATTCGTCATGGTTGGGTCATTTTTCTGTGGTTTTGAGTCAAACAAGTGGTTAGTCTATGGCTGTGTTTATAGTCTACGGCCAAATCAGCAAAGGCAAATGGGATTTGGAATTTCAACTACTTGAATGATCTATCGCATGGCAACTGTGCAGAGCAATGGTGAGACAATCCAGTTTTGGTTTCTGCAACACATACAAGGAACCTCAGGAGAGGGCTCGTTTTCACCTCGTCCCCTGTGTCCTCACCCCCCTCTGGGCTCAAGGGGAGCAAATGTCAGCTTGGCCATATTTTTTAATGGCGCCTTGGAGGCAGTGGGGACTGGGAGACCTTCTCTCTCCCGGGATCCAGAAAGGCCCAAACCTGGGCTTAAATCAGCAGGCCAAGATCAAGCGGGGAGCTGTGTGATCATCCGCCCCGTCTGTCCCCCAGCCCCAGAACGCCCTTGTCCTGTGTGGGGGCTTGGGAAGCGTGTTTGAATTGGCTTCCTCCCCGCTGTTTGAGCTGACTGGGATGCCCGCCAGCAGCAGCGGCCTCCCTCCGTGGCCTTCTGGGATGGGAACCTCCCCGAGGCCTCAGAGCCATTCCGTTTACAAAGCTGCCGCCCTCCCTGCCTGTGCCCTGCCCCTTGCCCTCCACTGCCCAGGCCCCAAGCTTTCTGCCAGCTCCCCAAGGGCCCGACCCTCGGCACCACGAGTTAGCCAGTAGGAAGAACCAGAAGGAATGAGCTTGAGGGTCGGCTCCCAGGGCAGTGCCTGAGCAGGGACGCCACAGCCTGACCCCACTGGAACCCCTGGAATCCCAGCCCCGCTACACCTTGAGAAAGACCGAGGTTCCAACAGGAAGACCCGCTCTCCCCACGACGGCTGTGCCAGCCAGAGCCAGGACCAGGCAGAGGAGAGCAGAGCAGGGGAAATGCACCACACACTCACACCACGCGCTGCAGGGACCCAGGTGACCCACGGCCAGGGGGTGGAGGGGCAAAGGGCAGCCTCGACGCTCGGGGAGCCACCTGCACCCCCTCTCTCCTGGTCACAGTGAGCGAACCAGGACACCCGGGCTCAAGCTCACAGGCGCAGGGTTAAAAGTCAAATCGGCACCACAGACGTAGTGGTCCTGCTGAGCAGTCAAGGCCAAAATGGGAGTTTCTTCTGCCTTCGCGCAGCAGCGCTGAGCAGAGGGTCTACCAACTCCCAACAGAAAACAAGGCGGAGGCCGCGGCCTCTCCTCGGCGGGCGGCAGACCCAGGCAAGGCTCGGAGGGAATGACACGCTATGTAATGTTAGCTTTGGCTCTCTGGTGACAAGAGGCATGAATGCATGTGTGATTTATGTCAGAAGTTGGCAAAAACAGGTCACACATACCAGTCAGGCAAAATTTTAAATTACGAATTAAACATAAAAGGCCTTCAACAACAACAAGACAGGCAATAACTTTAAAATATTAGCACATCCCCCAGATAAAGTAAGAGATTCTTCTAAACAAAGTCACTGGCCAAATACTGTAGCACAGTATTGGGGGGCAGGGGGGGACCAAAACATTCAAAGTAAGCCTAAGTGTGTGCTTGTGGGAAGGACCTGGTCTCACATTGGCAAAGAGCCCGCTAAAGAAAGAAATCAAAATTAATAGAGATGGATTAAGAGGGCAGAGAACCTCACCGGGGCTAGCAATGAAAAAGGCAAACTTCCCTTCTTTGAGAAGAATCTTAAAATTCTTCTCAAAGTTGACTTTGCATAAAAATGAGGGAGGTGACCTAATTCAGAACTTTAAAGCCACCCTTCCATGGCTTTGGCTGACCAAAGGGGAAAGGTACCACCTTCAAGGAGACGTCAGGGTGAACATTTCAGAGAGGGTAAAAGAGAGCCCACATTCTGAACAGAAGAAAAAAATCAAAAGGCACAGCCCTGAAGTGGTTCTGAGTTCACAGAGGCCGCCCAGCCCCAGAATTAGCTGCAGCCTGAGAAAAGGAAGAAATGAACAGATGCACACACTCCCACCACCGCAGCCATTTTCATGGGGGGAGACAAAGAGAAGGCGAAAGGGTCGTTTTCAGAAACCTGTTTCAACAACAATGACCACCAGAGTTAACCGCTAATAAACCACGCCGCAGAGCCACAGGCTCCTCGGTTCCTCCTCCCGACTTGGTTAGATGGAGGCTTATCATCCACTGTGAACTCTGAAGGGCCAAAGCCCCCATGGACACTCCCTGCCGCCAGCCAGCTCCAGGACTTCAAAGGGGAGCCGCTCCAGCCCAGCGGGATTACAACCAGAAGGGGGTGCAGAGCCTGGTAGTAACCAGGAACATGTGAGCTCCCAACTCCTGCAGGGACTCCCTGCTGTGGCTGACCGCCCCTGCTCCCTACCTCTGTCACCTGGCCTGTGGCCTACCTGCCCACCACCTGCCCACCTGCCCAGGGCGTCTGCAGTCCCTAGTCAACAGGAATGTTCTTCTTTCAGAACCTGCAGCCAGCCACGGGGCTTAGGAACGGCAAAAACAACCCAAACCTGACAGAAATGAGGCACAATAACCTAATATGCCGACTCCACGTTAGTATGAAAAGACCTGAACTTTAGCCTGGTGTGCACCAGGGCCTGGAGGTGTCTTTCTGCAGCTCCAGGGAAGTTGGGGGTAGTGGGGTGTAGCAAGTGGCTGCCTCCCAAGCCCATTTTTTATGGACTTAGGAGAAACACATAAATTCTAAGCGAATCGACCCCAAACAAAAGGCACCGCTGTGTTAGAACCCCAGCGTCGACTGCTGCAGTTGAGCACTAAGACCTCAATACCATGTGAGCACCATTCAGCTGGACTGTATTTCGTACCGTAAGACTGAAGTGTCTACTTTCAAGTAAGTGAATCTAAGGAGAGCAAAGCATCCAGAACACTTAGATTAAAAAGAGAAACTAAAGCAGAAAAACCGGGTGGAACACGGTCCGGTCCGTGTGCACACTGACATTCCCAGCAGGAGTTCAAAGATCCCCGTGCAATGGATCAGTGTTTTGTTAGGTTCTTAGGTTTCAAGTAAAATGTTAGAAAAATCAGCATTTCGGCCCAAATTTGTTTCTAATTTGTGATCCCCAAGGCCCATGAAAATACTACATTGTTAATACAGAGAATCCATCGTGCTTAAATTCGCCTGAAAACCTGGGAGTGGCCGAGCGTTGAAACTGAGAAAAGCTTAACAGATGACCAGCTCTCCCCACCGCGAGGCAAGGAAGGGCCACCGAGGGAGGGGGTCTGTACGCACTTTTCAAAAGTGAGCAAGGTGGCCAGGGGGAGACTTGGAGAACTGGATTCCCAGGTCAGTCTTCCGTTTCCTGAAGTCTCATGTGCCTTAATTATTTGATAATAAGTAGAAAAACGATGTGGAACAAGCAGTTTAAGATCATGGTTGTGCTTTAAAACACTGATCTTACAGAGGTGCTTGCTCTCCCGACACAGTGTGGAGACGTCGGTATTTCTTCTCTGATGGCGAGCAAAGTAGTGGCCTATGTTCTCACCTGTGTCATCTTTTAACCCTTATAATAGGCCGTCGTCCCCCTGCCCACAGACGAGAGGGCAGGATTGGGAAGCGAAGCAGCATCACAGTGGGGGGAGGTGGAACAGCCGTGTGGGTGGGATCCCCCTCCCCGGCTGACCACCAGCCACTGTCTGGGGTAATCAGAAGCAGGAAGGGGGACCAGGGAGCACTCCGCAGCTGGCTTCCGATGCCCTGCCTGGTTGTGGCTGTGAACACAGGAGATGTGCTTTCTCAGGTAAGAGATGCAGCCAGCTAGAAAGAGAGTGGCCGGTGGAGAAGAGGTGGAAGGAGAAAAGGGCACAAGGCGCAGAATCCTAGGATCTGGGCTGGATTCAAGGGTCAGGGCCCTAAGTGGAGAGTGGGGGGATCTCCCGGAGCCCAGGAAGGAGCCTGCTAAGCCAGGATTTCCTGAGCCTCAGGCCCCGAGTGCATATAATCCCTGTGGAATGGTTCAGACCAACACACCTGCCTTGTGATTGATCAAATTAATTATTCAGGCCCAAGGAGATGGCCACGTGTGGGACTCACAGCAGGTGGATGGCTGCCCTCTCTTAATGAATGATACACAGGAAAACAGGCAGGTAGGGAGACCATCTGTGAGCATGCCAGAGCCCGTGTCACTCCGGAGACCTGGGACGGATGTCTGTGGACCCAACAGGACTGGAAAACTACTCATTAGCTGTCTCAGCCCACCATCTGAGGTTTCTCTTCAGGGCAAAGCACAGCAGATGCTTCTGGAAAGTCTGGTTCCTAATCACATTTGTAGAAGGAAAGAGCAACACAAACCAAAGCAGAAGCCCCTCTGCCCAGGAGCCCAAAGGCACCAGCCCAGTGGGGATTCCAATCCACCGCCTTCATACTTCTCCAGTCCCAATATGGCAGCGTGAACCTCCTCTGCCCAGGGTGTCTGCTGATTATGACACACGCCCACAGTCCAGCAGTGTGAGTCCAGGATGCCTCGTCCAGCTGGGCATGGGCAGTTTTCTTCCTGCTAAACGTTCTTTTCTTAATTCTTGAGAGGAGGAAGCATTAACTCAGATATCGAATGCAGCATCCAGCTTTGTGTTCACATTTTTCTAATTTAACACATTGCTATTTTAGTCTTTCAAAAATATAAAAAGTCTTGGATTAACCTCAAAGGAAAAATGTATGTAGGCAAATGAAGTCCATCTAAAGAGCCTATTTATCCAATGTGGTATCGCTTCAGTATCAAATGATTTTACAACTCGCTATACCAGCCCAGTGCTGGGGATGAGACTCAGGATATGTTTGCACGTACACACACACACTCTTACATATGCACACTTGCACACACACATACTATGTGCATGTTTGTTAACATGTATGCATACACAAATGTATACACACATATACCTCATGGGTATGTATTAACAAATATAAAGATACGGAGATGATCCTTGTTATCTTTATTAATGGAGCACTTTCATATATTTCTTATCTTTAAGGCAATCTGCACCCTCCAAGACAGATGTTGCCTAAATAATACAGAGAACTTGAATTCTCACTTTCCACCTTTGCCTATTCCTCTCTTGTCCTGCAAGGCTTGATCTCCTGCTTGCACCAGGACAACCTCAGCTCAGACACCTCCTGCTGCTCTTCCCTGCTCTGAGCTCGTTTTCTCTAATGGGCTCTGGGCAGGCTGAACTGGCCCCTGGCTCACACAACTTCTCCCCTGACCTTTATTGAAACAACCATCTGCAGGTCCTGCTTCTCTGTCTTTCTAAACCAAAACAGTTTCTTGACATCACACGTCTGCTGATGTTCATATTGATCATAGGACTGAGTCCGGAAATAATAGAGAATCCCATCATGATTCTCTAAGTGGAGTCCAAAATTCCCATCATCCAAAGTAGCGGGGACACACATTCTGTGAGGAATTGTGGGTAATTATGGGGTTTAGAGGCTTGCTGCAGTCCCCCCCCCCACCGTCATTGCACTGCGGGCTTCGATTTAAATCCCCGAAAGTTTGAACCAGGAACTGCAGTGGGAAACCTACAGAAAAGGGTAAGAAAGCCCTGGTAGAAAAGCAAGAGGAGAAGGCCCGAATTCTGAAAGCAGAAAACCTAGAAATATTCTGAAAGACCGGCGCTTCATAGAAAGCTTTCAGGGAATGGTCATGCTCCCCATCACGAAACGAGATTTAAATGAACCTTGGGGAATTACCAGCCTAGCGTCACAATAAGTCCCCTCTGCCATCTTGGGGCTGTGCACGCCGCTCTCCAAATGCACACAAAATGCAAATGAGCTGGGCGCTTTCAGCCCAGCCAAGGGCATCTGGTCAGTTAAGGATGGTGTCTGAGGCGACCCAGGAAGTTAGCCCAGTGCACAATGTGGACACGCACCCCTGGAGGGTCACGCCGTACCCCACTAGATGCACGACCTCTTTGTCTTTATGAATCAGTTAAAATAAATTTAACTTAAAAAAATGAGTTTGATGCTAATACCTTCTCTTTCCTCTAGCAAAGAAACATTTCCCTCCCACCATAGGCTTCCTTTGGTCGTTGGAGATGAACAAGAAAATGGCAGAACATGAGCAGAAGCACCCTGTTACGATGTTTTAAATCTGAGCAACAAAAGGCCATCCCCGTCCTCCAGCTCTGCCTGCCTGTGGGGTGGCTGGTACTCTTGACTTTGACACTTGTTTTTCTAATCATTGCTGTCAGGTCACACTCTGAATATTCATACGAAAGCCTTTATTGTAACTAGTTTTAAATCACTCATTTGAGATGGAAAGCTTTTTGTTTTTGTTTTTTTAAATCACAAAGCTTCGCAGAAGCATGGAGAGGCACTCAAATGTAGTCAACAACAACGTGACAGAACAAAAATGTCCTGGGTCTGGAGTCGGGGGCCTGGGTCAAGCTGGACCCTTTCCCTCTGTGACTGTGTGAGCCCCTTCCTGCTCCAAGCCTGAGCTTGCTGGGAGCCTGTGAGAAGTGTGGCCTCTGGGCTGCAGCCCCGCTGGGGGAGAATCCACTTTATAACATCCTCAGGTGAGGCTGGTGCACCTGGGCTAGCGCCACAGTTTCTTCAACTGCGAAGCTGGCTCAGGTCGCAGATGCCCAGCTCCCGAGCAGCTGGTTAAATGGCCCAAATGAACTGCTGCATGGAAAAGGCTCGGAAAGCCTTAATATTAAATTTAAATGACTATCACATAGGAAGTTGGTATGACTGAGCCAGAGTCTTCGCATGGCTCAAGGCTGGATTCTCCATTTCTAGACATTTTATTCTAATAAGCCAGATGCCAGAGGATTATGCAGTCTCCTGTACGCCATGGTGGCTTATTCTTCCTAGTCATTGAATTTTAAAATTGTGTATCTGTCTGATTGGGGAGGAAGATTATGTTGGATCTTTCATTGTTAAGAACACACATGTCACTTTGGCCCCGTGTGATTCAGACGTTGTGTCCCCTGGTTCAGTTCTTTTGTGGGTTTCCAGCTGCAATTTCATACTGATGTCAATCAAACAGAGGCTTCGTGCGGGAAGGGATGGATCCTGGTGCATTCCCCAGCTGCTGCTGGTGTTCTCTAGAAAACCAACCAGGCTGGGTAAGTAGCTCGGCGGCAGAGTGCTTGCTTTGCATTCTTAAGGCCCTGGGTTCAATCCCACAAAGAACCCAGGGCCACCAAAAGACAGAAAAGCAAAAAAAAAAAAAAAAAAGAAAAAGAAAAGTCAATGGGTAAATGAATGAGCAGTGCCCCTAGAAATCACTCTTTTCCCCTAGAGGAGCACATGGCACACTGTTGACACTCCTCGGGGTCCTGAAGGAAGGTCTTCTCTTCCAGGGTGGATGGTCCATGATGCTCTTGATCAACTTTCCCCTAAACTTCTTGGGATTTTCCATAAACTTGTAGAAGGACATGTCTCTACGGCAGCTTTATGAAGAAGTTCACGGCGGCCCCATTCTACTTTTCTGATTTGGGGAGTTTGCAAGCCCAGGTGGAAATTCAGATGATTCTGGTTTTGAGGGGCCCAGAGTCTGCTCAGAACATCCGTCCAAGGCTCATGGAGAGACACTGTCATGTGCATCGTTCCTCTCTGGGAAGGGTCCCCTGTGCACGCCAGGCAGGATGGGGTAGCATTCCTCTGGTCTTTCCCGTGCTTGGCCTTCTCAAAACACACATGTGCTACAAATACAGTGTGCTACACATCTGGAATGGGTCTCATCCATGAACCTCTGACACATGGATTCATTGTTTTCGATAAAATTCCAAGTATTTTATTCATGAGAAAATTCTGGCACCGTGGAAAACCCTGGCAAGCAGAAGAGAAGCAGCAGATGTCCTGGCTTCCACCCACGATTCTGTCTCTCGTTTAGCTAATGTTCACCAGGTATCTCTCTCAGGTCTTCAAACATCTGATCCAAAATTTTCCATAAGGAGGTAGTACAACAGCCTTAACTTTGTAAAGAGTTGATGTCATTCCCCCAAGATGGGTATCAGGCCAGCTTCAATATGCAGGTGCCCGGGGGACATCCAGCAGCAGCAGCCTGAGCACAGGGCACTGGTTGGAGAGCCAGCAGCTCATGGCTCGGCCACTCAGTGCCCCTCCTGTTCTGAGGCTTCCACCTCCTTAGCTAGTAAATGAGGGTCTGGTCTCCTGACCTTTCCTAAGGTTGCTTTGTGCACAGAATGACATCTATTCTTTTTAGCCTTCTTCTGCCACACGAGCCTACAACTCCCCCTTTGACATCTTTGAGCAGACTCATAGATGGGTGGAGATCTCTCGGGCACAGAGGTGCCACTGTTTGGTTGCTGTGTGTGGGGGTTAGAGGCTAGTTAACTGTAGGCTCTGCCCACACTGTCTGCAGATTTTAATTCCCCATGTCCTTGGGGACATCTTATTTTGTGTTAATGGCAAGAAGTCGGCACTTGAGAGCTGGTTTTTGTCACCAAATGTGGTTGGGAGCCAACCTCCTGCCTGGGGATGCTGTAGCTATGCTGTGCGCGGAAGGCACCAATCATAAGAACGTCTGGTTCTCCTAACAGGAAGTCTCGCAGAAACCGGGGCTCTCAGAGGAGGAAATCCACACTGTGGACACAGTGCTCTGGGGATCCCTCTTCCTCTTCATCCTTGTCCCCAGATAATGATGCTCACACAGTGTAGAGAGCGTGAGCAGAAGTGGGTATTCCCATTTTCTTAGACGCTGATCCCCACTGTGGAGAGAGAGAGCCCGTGTTCACCCCTCCAAGGGGCCAATTCCTGCCAAGCTGGCACTTGGTCTCCGTGAATGATGGCACCTCCCTCCCCAGGGCCAGGAAGTTAAGCCAGTGCTTTACAGAAGATTTTCCAGCACATAAATCTTACCCAGTTGTTGCACAGGAAGGTGACCAAGTAGCCAGGGTGTCAAAACCTTTGTGAATGCTCTGCACCCAGCTCACTCTTCTCCCATGATGCAGTGTGAGCACCAGTCTGCACCCTGCAGTCCCAACACTTCCAACGCACCAATAATCGGGTTGCTGCACTTGATTTTTGTGACTCTGGGTGTGCTGACCTCAACCCCCAATGCATCTCAATTATAAACGGTAAACCTGCCTGATAATTCCAACCTATGCATGCATAGATCATGCCCAGTGGGGCTCTCGTGCCTCTGGCTTAAGCCTCTTTGAAAATCCATCTACTTTGCAAGTCACAACTGCTCTTTAAAATTCTGTAGGTTCAATTCTCTTGAGTATGTAACAGAAGTGAGTCTGCAATATGTATTTGGGGAGTTCAAAACCTAATTGAGTCAAATGTATGAAAGATGATATATCATGAGCTCTGTAATGTTTTGAACAATCAATAAAAAAAAAAAAGAAAAAAAATTCTGTAGGTTCATTCATATGGAAACCAGTCTGCCCTGCAGAACAGCTCCGTGGCCTGAAATCTCAGTCTCTGACTATCTCCTTACTGGGGATCTGTTCACCACACTCACCTCCACGGAGGAGGCATGTATGGAAATATTTACCACCTCTCTTTTCCGGGAGTAGAGGAGGAAGTTCTAGGGCTCCTGGGCACCATGATGCAAGTCCTGAGCAGCACAAAGACACCTGCTGGTGGACGTGGACAGGTGAGCGGTGTCAGTCACCTGCCCACCAGGCCCTGTGGTCTACGCAGCATTCCCTCCTTTCAGAGCCCACCCCTCCAGCTTGCACCGTGAGCCCAGGGGATCATCTGCTTATGGGAGCAGCTTGCCTAGAATGGAGGACGCTGCCTTCCTGACCTCCAGCCTTCCTGGCTTACACTCAGGCTACCAATCTGTAAACAAAGCTGTGCTTTAGACTAATTTAAAATTAAAGTCAGGTGTAAAGAATCGAGGCCCTGGAAATCAGATGACACCTGTGCCACTGTCTTACCTTAACCCTGAAGCTCCTGATCCGAAGAGACCCAGCCCACCAGACCACCCAATGCTCCAGCCCTCACCCAGGCCCGGGGACCGGTGGCCACGCTGGTGCCCACGGCCCTGACCTCCGAGGCTGGGACTGTAATGACGAATTGCTGCAGATCCAGAGTTCCTACAAGCATGGTTCGCTTCCCCACATCGACCCAGGAAGGATTTCCCCAGGATGGTTCTCTTGATTTTCACACATCATTGTCTCTCCCTTTGTACTTTGCTTTTAAGCAAATGAGTGTCTGTGTTTGGGTCCCGGGGTAGGGATGGGGTCGGTAGCTGGTGATGCATGGGGATGCTGTGGGGCCAAAAACAAAAATGGGACCAAACTATGGGTGACCCATCAGCCCTTCATCTTCTCAATTCCTCAGCCACAGATTAGACCAACAGCAAGTCATATACATATATATTTTTTTTTTTTAATTGCATCTCTAGTAACATGTATGGACTTTCTTTCCTTTCCTTGTCCTTATTCCCTAAACAATCCAGGACAACTGTTTACTCAGCATTAACATCAGAGCAGGTATCGTAAGTAACCAGAGATGACTTAAGTATGGGATGGAGTGTGTGCTTAGGATAGGTGCCAACGCTGCACCCTTTTGGGACTTGACCATCTGAGGGTTGGGTCCCCAAGGTGATCCTTAGATACCAAAGTAACGAGGGAGGGCTGTACTTATGAAAATATTTTATGACGGAGTTTTCGTCTCCCACTGGCTCCTCAGGCCTTGCAGCTGGTCCTGATGCTGCCCTCCTGGGACAGTGGGCTCCCCACAGCCCCGCGCTCCAGGCTCTGGGCTGGCCCCTCGCCGTCC
Organism: Ictidomys tridecemlineatus; assembly: GCF_052094955.1. NCBI lineage: Eukaryota > Metazoa > Chordata > Mammalia > Rodentia > Sciuridae > Ictidomys > Ictidomys tridecemlineatus. The sequence continues at coordinate 210,439,453 of NC_135479.1, forward strand.
ACCCAGGACCACTGAAGACCTCAGCCGCTCTCCTTTCCCACACTCCTTTCTGGGCTGCGGCACTGCTGCCCTGGTTCCTGACGGCCCCACCCCGGCTCCTGCACCTTCCCTTTCCTCCAAGCACCCTCCTGGGGCACTTCCTGCCCCAGACCCAGGCCACCTTGGGTGAGCTCCTCCAGTGACCTCAGCACTGTCACCTCACACAGCCTGTCTAGCTTCCAGGGAGAAAGTGCTCTGGAGGGATGGCAAGTGGGTGCCCTATAGCTTGCTAGGTTTCACCCCCCTTCAGTCGCGGTGACTCGAGGCCCCATAGGTGTAAGCACCAGAGGACAAGGTCCAACACAGAGGAGGGGCAGTCTCAATGGCAACTCTGATCGTGTCACTGTGTTTAAGGTGGCACTTGATTCCCTGTGCAGACTCCAAGGCAATCCAAGGGCTTGGTCACCACTAGACTTTCCTCTGGGGACAATCTTAGCACATCCTCAGTCAGCTTGGCAAACATCTTTGTTTCTACTACTCCGACAACCTGAAGTTACCGCTCGGCTTTGTTATCACCCAAAGACTGGTCCTTCCACACCACACCGAGCGGGACCCAGTCAGCAGTTCAAGACACTTTAATTCAAAGAGGTTAGAAGTTCGCATCATAGGAAAGTCCTCTAATCTCCACTATAATCACATGTCCCCACCAGGAATGACAACATTCACTTACTCATAAGTTAAACAAGTATGTCCTGAACACCATTTATAATCCAGAAACTTCTAGGTGTTTCTACATGACATCAATTACCAAAAAAAAAAAAAAAAAAAGACCCCTGTGTACATAAGGCTTGTATTCTGTCAAATGCAGACAAGAGATACATTCTAATAATTTTTAAAATTCAATCAAATTATAAGTCAATGAGAACCTTGTTTTTGAAGTCGGCCCTGTGGACCGGCAGTAGCCGTAGCAAGTGGGTCCTTGTTAAATAGGCAGAACCTCAGCCCGGCCCAGAGCTACTGCATCAGGATCTGATTTAACCAGGTGGACAAGGAGAGCCACATGCAGGTGAACTCCGAGAACCGGGTCAGAAGATGGCAAGTGTGATGGAGGAAGGCCCGGCTGTGAGGAGGCTGGGGCGAGAGGGGCCGGTGGGTGTTCCTCATGGTGTGGTCAGGGTGGTCCTTGTGGAGGAGAGGCCTGAGCTGACATGGAGGGTGACTGAGGGACTTCAGGGGAATCTGCCTTCCAGCTCTGGCCACAAACCAGGCCACAGATGGGCACTGGAGGTTGAGGGAGGAACACTGGGATCAGGAATGGTCAGGAAGGAAGCCTCGTTGGAGGGAGGGAGAGCGTTCCAGCAGAAGGTGCAGGGTGGGCCAGGTACGGCTGGGCCAGAGCCTTGCAGGCCTTTCCAAGGACCGCTCTTGTTTCTCTGGGCATGACTCTCTTCAGCTGTCTTGGCTGAAAGCCCAGAAATTGTCTTCTTCTGTGAGACGTACTAATATTTTCCACCTCATTAGGGCTCTGCAAAGAAAATTCTTTCTATCTTTTAAGTTTTATTATTTTCAAAACTAAACGCAATCAGAATGTCCACAGTATGCTCGCCATGTGAACAGCAAAAGCCACACCTAATAAAATGTTATGGCCATGCCTGCCCCACGTGCAACGGGAACTTCCATTCATTCTCACGCACAGGAATGCTGGGAACTTTTCATTCAGAATCTACGGCCATTTGTAAAGGACTTGCCACACGCAGGAAGTACCTCACCGAGTCCACCTGCCATCCACTCCTGGGAAAGGGCAGCCAGGGAAACTGACCACAGCAACCATCCCTAGTCGTCCAGGCCCTCATCACTGCCAACCCAGGGACGGCGGTGGGCGTGAGGCTGCAGGGCTGCAGGGCCTCTGGGTGGCAAATGGCCACTGTGGGGTCACTTCCTTCCTGCTCACTGCGCACTGGAGCGAAGGTTTACGACTTGAGCAGTGATGCAAATGGCCAGCTATTTCCTCTTTAAACAAGATGATAAACGTTTAGGAGAACAGTGCACCGCTGTGGAGAATTCCAGTTCTCAGAGCTCTGACTACAGAAGGGGCTGCTAGTTACTGAAGGGCGGCTTGACCTCTACGGTGGACCCTTCTAGGAGCCAGCAACCTGGGCTTCAGAACTGCCTTTGAACCCAGGTTCAGCATCTCTTGCACCATCTGTGCAAGTGCCCCAGGCTGGGTGTGAGCAGCATTTATTGTCTCACAGTTCCGGAGGCTGAAGTCCAAGACCAGGGGGTCAGCACAGCAGGTTTCCCCTGAGGCCTTGCACCTCGGCTCGTAGCTGGCCACCGTCCCCTCACCCACCTATGCGTCTCTGTGCCCCAATATCCCTTTCCCCAAGGACACCAGGCATACTGGGTTGGAGTCCACTCACCTGACCTCACTTTAACTTGATTATTTCTATGAAGATCTTATCTCTACATAAGGTCACATTTTGAGGTGTTGAGGGTTAAGACTTCATCCTCCAAATGTATGAGACACAGCTGAACATGTACGAGTGTGTTAGGTCCCGGAGGGTGGAGGTCATGTCCCACGGTCACTGCTACGTGTCCCCACCCAGCACAGTGCCGGTTACCACGCTAACCACTTCAGGCCACTGCCTCTGGAAGTGTGCTCCAGGAGCCCCCTGGGGTCCCGAGGCCCCGAGGCAGAGCCGGCCCTCACTGTGGTCACAGCTTGCTGTGTCCTCTGCTTTTCCAGTCTTACCCTGGGGGAGGCCAACAGGAAGCTTCCCATGCCATCCTGCAGGACAGCCCCAAGGACACCGCCTCCTGCAAGGCCAGGCATTGAAGCCACTTGCCAGAAAGGAGAGCAATGCCAACTCTCCCCCCGAACGTTTCCTTTGGATGTAGCTCTCATAAAAACGGGACAGTTGTGTTAACATGCAATGGGTTTGTCATCGTCACTTTTAAGTGAATTCGTAAGTCAATGTTTTAAACCCCCTAGTTTTAGCAACAGGTACAGCCAATATAAAGACATTTTAAAGAGACTTCAGGGGTCCTGAGACCATTAGGTTGAGAGCACTGCTACACGGAATTAAAATGTGGCTGGGACCCAGCCCATCCTCCCTCAGGTACCCACAGCCTGATGGCAAGAAGACACTGCACAGGAACATATAGTTAGCACCAAAGTACTGCAACAGGGGACACTCACAGGCCTTTCCCTCAAGTTGACAACAGAGAGCTCTCAGCAGGGGAAAAGCCAGCCTGGATTCTTCCAAAACAGTGCTTGTGATGTGTTAAACTTGGAACTTGGGTGACTTAAAGTCCGGGAGTGGGGGATTGGCATTTTTATGCACCCCAATTGCTGAGTGCTGGCTCTCGACTCTTTAACCCCGGGAATAATCTACTGAAGGAGGGGACTGCCCACTCTCCATTATCTACAAAGCACAAACATCTGTTTCCCCTGAGCCTTCTCAAAAGTGGCGTGTCCTCTGGCAAAACAGGAGGCAGGTCTGTCAAGGGGACCCAGAGCAGCAGGAAACAGGCAGATCATAGAGGCCTGACGGCTGCAGTTAGCTTAGCCTGTGGGTCAGAGGCAGCTTGAGAAGCTGGTCCCTGGACTCCATGCCCAGCGCCCAGCTTGTTCATGTCGGTGTTCCTGGTGCAGCTCAGGTGAGCAGGTGGCATGCCCTGGGTAATGTCAAGGGCAACTTGAGGTTTTTTATTTTGTTTAACTGTCAAGTTGTTCTAATGTTTAAATTGCCTCCTGTACTCGGACGCTAGAAGATCCTTCCTGTTTATGTGCTTCCTGGGGACTGCACACACCTGTCTCATTTTAACACCAATTCTTCTAGTATTTAACCCAAATAATGTCCCTGGGTATCCACTGTGGGCAGAGAAACACAGTGGGCCTTGGTGGCAGTGAAATAAAGAGGGTTTCTCCTCCAAGTCTGTCATTTTAGACTGTCATTAGTTTAATATAGAGGGACAAAAATACACTGGAAGAAGAGTCAGGAGACTCGTCACTATTAGGGGATATCAGCTCCTTAGGGCTGGGATTTATTTAATTTTTCCAGTTTTTGGAAAAAGCGCACACAGCTTGCACACCCAGTGAATACTGATCCCATGGATTCCTACATGTGGATGCTAAGAGTGGGCTGTGATTGACCATCTAGATGAAGGGTGAAGGAAGGCAGGGTGGAAGAACAGGAGTGCGTTGCACTGACCCTTGAAGAATTGCAGGAACTGGGCCCACAAGGGGCATCTCTGGATGAGGACCCATGAGGAGAGGCACGGAAGTAGGACCATCCCCTGTGAGTGAGGACCCTGGGTGGGGCGGGAAAGCTAGGGACGCTCAGATGGACCCGTAACCTGGGCCCAGTTCCCAAAGGCCTGGGCTGCCTCCCCCAGACACGGACTTCTGTCCTGCCCACAGTGCAGGCTGGTGCTCCCTACTCTTACATCTTCCCACTCCTGGTCTCCCCTTTCACATCCTTCCTCTCCATGATGCCAACGAGACTGTGGCTAGGTAAATCTTCCCTAAGAAGCCAAGGGTGCACCCGGGTGGCATTTTCTCCATTGAATCCATGGCAGTGACTCAAATGGGGAAAAACCTGAACACCCGGACAAGCCTTCTGGGAAGATGTGTTGGGAGGTTAGTGGCTCAAAGTCCCACATTGCTTGCTAGTCCTATGCGTGACCCCGCAGGTCCTTCTCTGCCTTCTGGGAACGGAAGCCTAGGGAAACCTGGATTATCCAACCCTGGGAAGTGAAGAGGAAGTTAGTTAGACAAGAAAGCTAGACTTAAAATAATCGTGCTCTGTGTTAGTAGGTTTTTGTTAGTTGACTCACACTTGAAGTTTTCCAGTCAAGTTTGATATACAAAGAGACTGGCTGGCTTTGGGGGAAATGAGGCATTCCGGGGTAAAGGAGCCAATCTGCACGCTTACCTACTGCACACTTTCATCTATGGAACACTCCAGAAAAGGCAGAACTGCGGAGCTGCAGAGGGTCAGGGGCTGCTACCACTGAGTTAGGGAGGGAAAACAGCAGAGCACAGAGGACTTTCAGGGCAGGAAGACGGCTCCATGTGACACGTAAGGAGGGGTCCATGTCATTAGACATGTCTACAACCTATAGGAAGCACAACACCCAGAGCGAGCCCTGAGGTGATCCGCGGATTCTGGATGCCATGTGTGAATGCAGGGTCCTCGACATCATTGGAGTTCTCTGGTGGAGGTACAGATAGGGGGGACACTGGACAGAGGACAAGGAACACACGAGGACTCTCTGTACCTTCTGCCCAATGTTGCTGTGAAACTGCCCTGAAAATAAAATCTATGTGAAAAATGAAGCACTGCCACCACTTTGTGGGTTCTGCCCACTTGTGATGACGACTCTACCCACTTTAGTTTGGTTGACCAGCACTGACCATGCTGAGGCTATATCACCCTCCTCAATCCTGTCCCCTACAAAAAACAGACATAGAGGGTGACATAAGGAGGAGAACAGCCCCTCCCTGGTTCCCACGTGGCTCTCCAAGGAGAAGCTGAGGCCCCCTGCGGGTCCTGATGCTGACCCTGCAACTCTGAGGACAACGGCGCAGCTTTGGAGAAGAGCTCGCGGCGGCCCTAGGTGAGGAGCACTCCTTATTATTCATGTGGTTTTAAAGCTACTCTTTTTAAACTTGTCTCTGAGTTAGAGACATTGATACTTTGTTGAAATAATACATAATATGATAAAACTAGTGGATGCGCTTGTCTTGGGGGTGCACAGGTGCCAACATTCTTGGTCTACAAAACTAGGACCCTCAAGAAAAGTCCCCGCTGCAGCCGTGATTGACTTCATGCTAAAACATTTAAGGCTCTGAAGTGTCTAGACCATCTCCTCTGGTGGAGGATACTGTCACTGTCAGGTAGTAAGGCACTAATTTAACTAATGAGGAAAGCATAACTGGTTTGGTTTACATTAGCAATGAGTGGCTTCATTCTTACAGCGTATACGGAGATGGCCCCTCGTGGGCTCGTGACCCTGGAGGACGCAGTCCCAAAGCAAGGGGGATACCTGTTGGAAGCAACATTAAAGCCAAGAATGTGCAGACTGTCGGATTCTCCTAGGGATGGTCAGTTCTCCAAAAGTGGCCCTGATAAGATGGGCACCGTGTCACAGCACAGTGTCCAGGCACTGATTTGTAACTGATTCATTAACTCACCCGACAGATAAATGACTTAACGGGTCGGGACTCTGGCCTCCACCAAGGGTAACTAACTAACAGCAGGGAGGGAGGCTCAAACTAGGAGCCATGTGAGTTCACTTACAAACTGCAGAACAGGAATTCTCATGGGCACATGGCGATCCTGCCACATGGTCCTTCAGCTCCAAGATAAGTCTAAACTCTTGAGCCTGTCCCAGATGGTCCCATCTCTAGCCCCTAGAAACCCTGGGTCTGCAAAGAGGAGGCTTGAACCCACTGACTGCTCTTCCAGCACTCTCCTGTAAGTGCCTTGGACAACGAAGACAGTGTCCCAACAACCGAAAGAGGAAGGTTGATCTGGAAAGGGGTGGCCTCTGGCCTGGCAGGAAATCCCTCCCATCCTACAAACTCCAGTGGTGTCTGGAACTGCTGCGAGGCAGGATCCTGAAAGACCATCTCATCTGGACGAAGTTCCAGCCAGAGCTCATCAGAAAGGTCCAACGACGGAAAGCAGAAACAGCACGGTGCAGCTCAAGTTCAAACTCCAGAGGCACAACAAGAAAGTTCTTGAACGGCAAATGTTTCCCAGGACACACACACTCCCAAGGGTGCACTGGGAGGAGCGAACACACTCCAGCAGTGTTGTTCTACAAGAATCCTCTTCCTCCTACCTGGCCCCAAGTCTTTGATATATTACATTATGTTATATATTAGTTTTCAAAAAAAACAGTTAGAAACAAAGTGTGAAAAGAGAGTCACACCTTCCCAATGAACAAGTGCATGATACTAACAAGGCGCAGTTAGGTGCATCCTTGGGGAAAGGGAAGGGGGATGGAGGAAGCGTTGGGAGGAAGTGTGTCAGGGACCCAGACATGGACATTAGAAGCAGGGACCCTGGGAGGCACACCAGCAAAGGGTTCTGCAACGCTAATGAGCTCTCATCAAATGACCAGTTTCAAAGGACGCAGGTGTAAGGCCAATAGAAATCCATTAATTTGCACCTTGACTTTGAGTATTTCCAAGTACTTCAGAGTCCAAACAGAAAAAAGAAAAAGAAAAAAAAAGCCATATGTGTTCAGATCATATGATCAGTTGATGAACTCCAAGGGAAGTACCAGAAGAGCCTGCTTTGGTGGCCTTCGATGTAGAAACTGACCTAACACACATCTACAGTGTGTGCGCACGTGTGTGTGTGTGTGTGTGTGTGTGTTAGAGAGAGAGAGGGAGGAGCACGTGGAAGCGCATGCACACACCCAGTAGTCATGGCCCTTCCTGCCTTGGGCTGTCACCACTCTGGGGATTCCCAACCCTGGGTCTCTCTCCCCCCAGCCTCCTGCCTTCTTACCTGTTCCACTAGCTGCCAGTCAATGAGAGGAGCTGAGAGCTAAAGGGAGAGAGGAATGGACTGCAGGCCTACCCCCTGGCTGCCGGTGAGGTTCCTGGGGGAAGCCGGAGGAGCCCTGGGTGGAGTGAGGTGTGTGGCTCACACCTGGCAGAGAAGCCAGAGCTGGCACCACGCCCTCCCGTCCCCCCTGGGCTGTGGATGGACCTGAGAGGCCAGGCTGAGGCTCTGCACCGGGGCAGGGGCGTGCTTCTCCAGACAGCACAGCAGAGGTGCGGGTCCGTAGGGAGCGGATACTGGGAACTCGTTTTCCAAGAACAAAAGTTACACCTGAGATAAGCAAAGGATTCGAAAGCTTGCATCACACTGGCCACAGTTCCTCAAGGGTCCTGAGGTAACTTTGAGGATCTGGCTGCCCCATCTCCACAGCTAATGACCCTCAAGCACAGGTCACAGCGGAGGCAAGAATGGAGCCATCTCAATGCACCTTTGACAACTGCACCCCGAGGGGAGCCTTCCCCATCAACCTCTGTGTCCACCACTCGAGTGTGACTTCAAGGCCAGGCCTCCCAGGAGGAACTGGACATGCCCCTGGGCGTCACTGTTGGATTCCAATGGAGAAGCGTTTCCAAGAAGGATGGTTTCAGGTGAGAGACTCCATCACCTTGTGAAAGTCCCTCTCATCCTGACAACTCTGAGCACCCTGGTTCCTAATATGAGGTCTATCCATCCATGAGCTCATTCAGCAAACATTTCAGGACTAACTCTGTCTCTACCCTGAGACACAATTCAAGTATCTCCTGCAAGAGAACTCAAGAGGCCTAGCCATCTGACATTGATTGATAAGCCATTATTTTAAGAAGAATCCCCATCTTTCTGGGTGGGAGTTTCACAGAAATTCAGCCACAAATGCTCATTACCATCATCAGCACTAGCAGGACTCGATGCTTTGGGACATCTTGTGTCTTAGGAACATGAATGGGGACATATGGACATGATTAACTGCATCTTGCTTTCTCCCAGAATCATTTTATAAATGGCTTTGGGCTATTCTCTTTCTTTCTTTTTAGGCAATATTAATTGGTAGGGAACACTTTTTATTACATAGTAAATTATTTCTCATTTTATTTTCAAATAAACTGAGAAGTGAAACAATAGAACTTGTAGGCAGCCCTTCAGTCAGTCTTATCATCACGCAGTGTTACAGGTGGTATCTGGCTCATGTGGTGAAGGCTTGGTCCCTGCCGCAGGTGCTATGGGGACGGGGGAACTTAGGGAGGTAGAGTCTCACTGCAGGTCACTGGGGCCAGGCCTTTGAAAGGGCCGTTGGGACGCTGGCCCCTTCCTCCCTCTCTTTCTACTCCCTGGTCACCATGAAACCAGCGCCTATGGTCCACCATGCGCTCCCCGCCATGATGTTCTGCCTACCACAGTCCCAAACAAGGGGACCAAGTGACTATGGTCTGAAACCATGAGCCACAAATAAATATTCCCTCTTTTTAAGCTGATTTTCCTCAGGCACTTTCCCCAGGGATGGAGAACTGGCAGACCCACCTGGGTAGTGGAGCAGTCAGTGTGCAGGCAAATTGTCTGTGTGAAGGAGACCATGCTGGGCAGGAATCACAGCATCTCGCAGTCCTCCTGTCTATAGTGCACACGTGCGTTCACACACACGGCCTCATTTAGTTCTAATATGACCTTCTTCCCCACGGGGGTCAACATCGCCGCCTTTAGTACAGCCACTTCCCCAGCGACTTGTCTTTTCGATTGTATCATTTCTATTGAGCACTGCTGTCCACCATTTGCATAGGATGTTATATTCTCTCGCGGCTCATGGGTCTGTTTCAGGCCTTGGAATTGTAAGCATCTGAGGGCAGAGGTATTTTGAACTCGTTTCTGTACCTCCGGGGCCAACCAGGCCATCACTAAATGGATGCAAGTGGCCATCTCCTGATCTGTAAGATGGGGCCAAGGGTCGCTCTCACCTGTCACATCTGCTCCAAGCTGTGAAACATTGCATACGACGCCTCTCTAAGCTCCATCATGACGGCTGTGGTCGCCCCGGTTACTTACTGATCTCAAGTTGGGGAAGGTGAGCTAGCTTATACCAGTGGACATGATGGGAGATGGCAGAAAGAAAGGAAGGGCAGGGATTCTGTGTGTTGATCCCAGATGGTCTAAACTATCACGCTAACATGAAAGGCTTTTCTCTTTTAAAAAATGACTCCAGGGGCCGGGGTTGTGGCTCAGCGGTAGAGCACTCATAGTCAAAGATGACAGTTGACCTCAAAGTCTAGCACGTGTGTGGCGCTGGGTTTGATCCTCAGCACCAATAAAAATAAATAAATAAAATAAAGGTCTTGTGTCCGACTACAAATAAAAAAATGTATTTTAAAAAAAGGCGCCAGAAAATCACTACCTTGAAGGGATTCCTGTGCCGCTTCTCCTGCACTTACCTGAGCACACACCTGTGGGCCATCCTCACGCGGCTGTGTCGGAGGGGACAGACCTCACTGCACCCTGGTGCTCCTTTTCTCGCACATTCACGCTTTACGGTCACATTCAACCAGCTGCTTCATAAGCAAGACCTGGCACTAGGAACCATACAAGATTCATTTTGCTTTCAGAATGTAATGAAAGGAAAACAAAGTGCATTCGACGTGGCCCTACTAAGTTTCTATTTCACTTATTTTTCTAAGAGTCTATTGAAATCACCAGGTAGTAATAGTAGACAAAAGATCTGGTTGAATCATGTGCGTTTTTTAGTAGAAATAAGATGCTAACAAAAAAGACCAGCCTGGGAGACACCTGGTAAATTTTCTCCTAAGACGGGACTGTGGGCCGGGAGGCTCTGGAGGACAGAGGCTGGCTTCTCTGCAGGCACATAAGCACTGGAGACTTCATAAACACGTCCCCTTGAAGACCAAGGTCGTGGAGGCCAGTGGTAAATGGGTACATAGTTCCATTGCTCAAGTATTAAAGACAGGAAAGACAACACGGTTATAGAAAGTGTTGCATCCTGGTTCTCAACTCGAGGCAACCCAGGGAGGAGGGTGTCTGGCAATACGTGGGGCGATTCCAGTTGTCACTGCAATGGACAGGGCGCTCTGGCAGCCAGAGGGCACAGCCAGGAACACCTTCCAAGGGTGGTCTAGAGCCACATAGTCAAACATGACAGCTGACCTCCAAGCCACAGCACCTCCTGTTGAGAAGAGCAATGCCCCCGGAGTTCACTGAAGACACAGAACTGCTACAAGAGCCGAGGCCAACGGCTCGTCTTTCTGGGACACAATCAGTCACGGAGTCTCCCACCCCCACCTTCCCAGGTGAATCTGCCAGACACTCATAGTGTGGCTCAGACCTCACCAAGATCCTGAGCACAGAGTGAAAAATCACTCAGTGACCACACTGTCATTAGCCTCTACAAGTAAGAAAATGAGTTAAGCTTCATTGTTTCACTTTAATTGCCCAATTTCTTCTTCTCTGAACTTGACCGCACAGATCTAAAATCTGAGAATTGTAGGCCAACAAGAGTGACCATGATTCAAAGCCTCACCTATTTGTTAAAGATGGAAAGCAATTCCCTTTCTAATTACATCTACTGTGGAAAACAGGGTTTGGGCTAGAAAGATGAAATGCTTCTAGATTTTTTTAATGTCTAAAATGCACCTTGGACCTCGCAGGCCCACACAGATCACTGGATCCTCCTCTCTAAAATCTGCCTGTCCCTCTCTCCATCCTCTCTATCCTTTTTTTTTTTTAACCATACGATTTATTTTTATTTATTTTTTAGTCCTACATGACAGCAGAATGTATTTTGACATATAATACATACATGGAATGCACATATATCAATCATATTGTCTATTCTATTCTCTAACCTGATTTTTCTGATTGATTGCATAACGTGTGATTTACATATTGTACAACGATTATGAGCATCTGCGGGCATTTATTTATTTGGTTTCTATCTGGAATAATGGTTCTTGGTTTTCAGAATATAAAACCAGAATCAGAATACAAACCCCACGAGGACAGAAACTTTGTCCCCAGAACGTAGAACAACTCTTGGCATACACCAGCCATGGGATATTTGCAGAATAAAGGAATGAATGAATGAAATCCTGCACTATCGCTTGCTACCTTGAGATTCTGATGTAGAATACTGCATTCCAGCACTCTGTGACATGGGTGTCACATGAGCCATTATGCCAACTCATCGACCGACTGTGTGCTGGGCACTTTGCAGTTTAAGAAGCACCTTGCGATCATTATCTCAATTGATCCTCCTAAGTGCTGCCTGTGGCATACCGGCTGAATTTTATGGTGGCCAGTTTAGAGATAAACCCTGGGTCAAGTTGCCAGAGCTCACGTCCATCCGGCTTTTGGATCTTCCAAGGCTCTAACTCTGTCAGGGCACAATGGCAGTGAGGCTGTGGGCTCCCAGGTGAGGGGCCAGAGCCAGGGAGCTCTGATGGACCCATGGTTTGTCCAGGGGCAGCCCCAGTTCCGAGATTTGGAGGTGCAGCTCTGAGGGTCAGGAGGGAAAGAAGACTGTTCCCATTGCAGCAGAGGGAGGGAGGTGACACAGCCACTAAGATAGTTTCCTTTTTTTCATGACCTTAAGAGAAGGAGATGACTGCAAGGGGCAAACCTTCGACTTTGAGCTCCGCCCTGTTCGCTGTCCACGGGGACTCATGGGCACCTTGTCCAAAAGAAGGGACTGTGGCCACCCACCCCCTGCTCTGCAGCCCTCCCCTCACCTGCACTTGACCGCTCTGCTGGCTGTGCCCCCGTGTCTGCTACACTCAACGGAAGGCCAGAGGCACACACAGGAGGGCGGCACTGCCCGCGACCCACAGATCCTGTCCACTTTCCCCTGGCTGGCCTTCTGAAGTGTAGCAAATTTTCAGAATATTAAAAAGCCTGCAAAAATGCACAGGTGGTCGCGTCTGCAGAGGCTCACTGAGGTGAAAGTGACACACATTCGGTAGGAACCATACTCAGGAGTTTGAATCTGAATTTTTCCTGGGCTGGCATCATGCACCACCGTCTCCTGCGATGCTGGGCAGCAGCAGAGCGGTCAGCCACACCACCACAAGGGTGAGCAGGGCCCTCCGGGGGTGCTCGGCTGCTAGGCCAGGAGGGAGGCAGGTTAGGGTCTTCAGCGCTGTCTCAGCTATTTTCAACCTGAGATGGGCTGGTTGGGGTGCCGCCCCTGGCAAGTTGAGGGCACCTGCACTTCAAAATGAAGCAAAGCATGGCTTAAAAACAAGTGAAGGCTCAGAGACAGGACAGAAGGACACCGGAGCACCCGAAGGCTGAAACGGGGGTGAGCTGAGCAACCAAAGAGATCAAGAAAGTTCTCTCTCAGAGTCCAAAGAATAAAATAACTATCCATGTCGATATAAATTAATGATAGAATTGAGTGAACAACTGGAGGATAAGAGACATCTTTTTAAAGAAAAGAATCCCAAATAAGAAGCAGGGAAGGAATGAGGGAGGTGGAAAGTCCCCGTCGGAGCCCCCCAGTCCTGACTCCTGCAGGAAGACCAGCGACAGAGGCTGGATTAGTGGGAGACACACAGCGGGGAGGGGGCGTGCGGTGCTTGCACGACTTCACCTCCTCCCTCAGAAGATCTGCCCGTGACTCCTGCTGCGCTAACACACGTCTACAACCCAGTGACCCCTGACCCTCCAAGAGGGAGCTTAGTTCCTCTCCCTTAGAGCGGGTGCAATGGGTGGCCTGCTTCCCAGACGTAGGCGTGGAGAGGGAGAAAGGCAGGAACCGTGGGGAAGCCACCAGGGACACCACCGAAAGAAGCGAGGCAGGTCAACCTCAACACACCACACTCACGTGACACCACAGACCCTAGATGTGACCCAACAAGGTGCACATGTTCCCTCTGGGATATCCTGCTGACCATCTGTACTCTCTGTCCATGGCAAAACCCAAGAGAGGGACATTCTGTGAATTCCTGAGCCCCGTGCTTTCACACCAAGGTCGGAAAGATAAGGAAAGAATGAGAAACTGTCGGCAATGGGACAATCCAGGAGATGTGACAGCTAGATGGAACCGGTACCCTGGGTCGGAAAAGGGGAGCCACAGAGAATCTGGAAAATGTGGGTAAGTCTGTAATTTATTTAAAGCAGAGGATGGCGATCTCTAGTCGGGTGGTAAATATTTTCAGCTCCATAGGTCACATGGCCTCCTCTGAAGCCACTCCCCTCCGCCATGGCAGGACAAAGGCAGGCAAGGGGTGGCGGATTCTAGTTAAACCTCCTATCGTTGTAGGAGTGGGATGGATTCAGCCTGGGAGCCAAGTTGCCCGGCTCCTGGTTAATAATGTTAATTTTATTGTTCATTTCTTGGTTCCAATCACTGGACCATGGTTATGTAAGATGCTAACACGGGGAGAAGTGGGGTGCAGGGTGCAGGAACTTCCTTACGATGTTCCCAACACTACGGTAGACTTGAAATTTTAAAAAATAAATGTTTTTTAAAGGAAGTAGAAAAAACTTGGTGATCGTGTGGCTCTTTCTGATGGTTTCCGTGTCCCGCTCTTCTCCCTGGTAACTAGACACACTTGAGAAGTGACCCCACATTCAGGCCACATCCCATAAATACAGTCAGTGCCACAAACCACCTCTCCATGTCTCCTCTGAACAAAGTAAGAGATGGCAGGCCCGTGATGTCACAAGAGCACGGAAGAGCGATCAGGATCCAGCTCCTGAGAGTGAGGGTTTCGGAGCCTCAGCCCAGGGGCTGACGGGGATGAGTTTGCAGCTTCAAGCTTTGGACAGAGGCTCTTCCACTGTGCCTCCCTCTGCTCATCAAAACAGCTGGACAGAGCCCACGGAAGCCCAGGCCACAGTACCATTTTCAAGAAAAGCGCACTGAATATGCGTTCATCTTCCACTCCAAACCTCTTCTAATGAAAGAAGAACTGCTCTGTCAAAGGCTACTGAGTAGAGTAGCCGGGACTAGAATTCACGTCTCTAGTCTCGAATCCTTCAAAATCAGAGATGTGGAGGATATTCTAGGGTCGTGGAACCATTCTCCATCACGTTCCTCGGCAGGAGCTCAGTATGCAAAGCAGGCATCCAGATAGGGCGGGGGTGCTGGGGAAGGGGGACAGGGGTGCAGGAGTCTGTTGGCAAACCTGAGCCAGAGCCTTGAGGTCCCCTCGGGGCTGAGGAAGCCTACGAGTGGCCCCCGAGTTTCAGGTGGGAGGACACAGAGGCAAGGCCTGGGACTGAGACTCACGAGGACCTGTCTGCTGCGCTGCGTGGGTTGGCCTGAATGCAGACCACGCGGTGGGAGCCAGCAAAGCTCATCTGCACATCGGGTGACGGGACCAAGTTCACGTCTTGGAACAGTGACACGGAAAGTGAAGGTTAAGGGATGATGGGAACACAGCAGTGAACAAACAGGAAGAGCTGGCCGGCCCTGGTGCCATCCATCCCAAGGGCTGCCCTGGACAGTGCTGCCCTGGACGGTTCTGAACGTGGGTCTGAGGCCTCCGGGAAGCTGAGTTTTCCCATCATGGGCACCTCAGCGGCTCAGTTGAGTCAAGAGGTGCCAGTGACGGCTCAGGTTTCCTAAGTTACAGGAGCAGAACAAGCACAGCAAGTCCAGCCTGGGCTGGGCTGAGCTCTGTTGGGGAAGTTCCTCATGTGGCTTCGTGTGGCACCCCTCGCGCTGTCCAGGCAGGTGCGGCTGTCACGCCGGCCTTTATCTCGCTCAGAGCTCCACTGCTCCTGGCAACGCTGAGCCCAGATTTTTCTATCTCAACATAACCATACATCTGATTCCCTTTATAAGAACATTCTCTTCCTCTTGAAGAGAACGTCATTATCTTCCACACCAGAGAGTGTTGAAATAATGACTCAAGCTGGATCCCACCTTGACCTACGGGAAACTGACTCAAATCTGTCGAACGCGAGGACACATTTACACACACCCAGGAGGAAATATTCTTTGTGGCCACAGAGCAAATAATCAAAAAGAGCCCCGGGGGCTGGGGCTGCAGCTCAGGGGCAGAGTGCTTGCCCAGCATATGTGAGGCACTGGGTTTGATATTGAGCATCATATAAAGATAAACAAATAAAGTCACGCTGTCCGTCGACAATCACACAAAATATATATATATATATAAAGGGGAGGGGACAGAGAGGGATGTTAAAGACCAGGTCTAAGGATGCTATTATTTTGTGAAATGAAGTTGTATTTAAATGTAAGATTTAGTATCATTTTACAGTTCACTTGAGTTCTCCTACATAAAATGGGGTGAGTTTGGAATTACATAAAGGAAACTGCAAAACAAAGGAAGTTGGAAAAAGTTAAGACCACTGATTTTTTTTTTTTCCTGACAGCATGATAATGGGGGCCACGCAGGGAGCTGAACATGTTTCCACCGGCGCTCTCGTTTCTCAGGAGCATTTACTTCCCAGAAGTGGCATGCTATCTGGGAGGGGCAGCTCTGGCCAAGGTCTGAGTCACCGAGTCATCCTAGGAGGCAGGACACTGTGGGTCCTGGACTCCACCCACAGAAATGGTCATGCTGAGGTCGTCCTGCGCTCTGACGCCACCTCCCCCAGCACTCACGGCCCTTGCTCCTGCAGGAGCTCTCGGAAGGGAAGCGGCCCATTTCTCAACAGAGAAGCCGGGAAATGAGAGCGCGGGATCACACTGGGTGCTGCCCTAGAAGGTCACCAGAGGCAACACGGTTCTGCACAGCCTCTTTGCAGTGAGGGTCAGGTGAGCCTCGGCTGTCCCTGGAGGGGCGTGGCCTCCAGTTCTCAGAGGCAGAGCCTCTGAGGCCAGAGAGGACGCACCAAGCACTCACGCCTCCTCCTGCTGTCCCTCCTCCTGGCCTCTTACTGGAAGACCTTGTGCTTTGGGGGCTTAAATGTCTTCTTAAGCCACACAGTAACTTTAGGGACAGAGAGAGGCTCTGACAGGGTCACTGAGAAATGATGACATCTGCTCCTGCCCTGAAGGTGGTGACGTGTCCCTGTATTCAGAATATAGAAACAGCGCCACAAGAAGAGAACACTGGCCCTGGGACGTCTCTCACCCACAGCAGTGTCGCTCGGCCTGACGACAATGCACCTCACTGTTCTCAGTGGAGTGGATGAATCTGAGTAAAGGAAACGTCATAGATCGCCCACCTTAGTGACATGGTCACGACGTGGCAGGCTCTAGGAGAGTGCCCCTCTCAATCCCTGCACAGCTGTACCGGACCTTTTAAAGTAGGAGCCACCATTATGCCCACTGTCGAGGTGGGGAAACTGAGGCTCTGCACTTAGGAAGTTGTCTTGAGCATGTTCCAGAAGGTATCCCAAGTCTAACCCCCACTTCTCCGTACCAGCTGAAGACAGTGCACCAAGCAGCCCCAGACTGACCGCCGGCAGAGTCACCCCAAATACAGGGAGCTAGAGGATCTGCAGAGCTGCACGGGGCCAGGAGATGGGGTGAAAACAGAGGAGCGACCCCTCATCAGGGCAGACCCCTCCTCGGAGGGCATCCTCTGTGAAACCACGAGAGGACACACCGCTCTCAGACACCCAAGCCGGTCCCTGCCTTGGGCCTTGGCCCACTGCCTGCTCCCCAGACAGACAAACGTCACTGCCATCACCGTCACTGACACCTGGTCCACACTGAGCCCCACCTGGCCACCACGGGGCTTCCACCTCCATTCTGCCCAACACTTCTGGCCTCCTGCCAGATCCCATCTTGGCCACCTGTGTGCCACCTGTCAGTGTCCCCCACATGTCCCCACTGCACTGAGGGTGCTCAGTGAGCCTGGCTGTCCTGCTAGGTGGCCCTAGTGGAGCCCAATACGCGGCTGGTGAACAGTGAGTGTGTCAGTTGGCCCACACCAAACCCCAAAGGGACCCAGCAACCTGCCAGTCACCTGTAGGTAAAGATGATACGTGAGAGGCTGGGCTGGCCTCGGTGTAGAGCACACGCCTGGCGTGGGTGAGGCCCTGGGTTTGATCCATTGCCTGTAAATAAGTAAATCCATTGACAATTAAAAAAATATTTAAAAAAGTAAAAGGAAAAAAAAAAGATGATATGTAAGGAATCTGGGAAATTAGAAACTTGAAGTGTACACGGGACTAAGAGGAAGAGCCCAGTGCAGGTCCCTCTGCACAGGGCTCAGCGTGGGTGGCACCTGACACACCCGCCAACTCTAGGACCCTTACTTTGCTTCCCCTGGGTCACTATCCATCAGTTACAGCAGCACTCAGGCTCAGTGGGCGTCCTCTGGAATGACCTCTAACTGCAGAAAAACTATCTTAGAATCTTCAGGAGCCTGAACCACAGCTCTGTGTCACAGGGTGGGATTCTGTGGGGAGGTGGCTGCGATGGCCTTTGGGCCTTGTCACCATGCACGCTGGCCCCAAAGCTCCAAGTGTCCCTGCTATCTGTGAGCCTGGGCCTGGCAACACCTCCCAGTGTGTCCTCCTGCGCTGTTCCCTGAGAAGGGCCACCGCTCTGCGCTGCTCCTCTGCATCCCACCACTCACAGCCCCAAGCAGTCACCCTTCTTCTAACGGCCGATGACAGCTCCAATGGCCGGGCAAAAATCAGTTGAAGGAAAGGGAAGTCTTGTCGGAAACGAGATTAATCTTGTAACGAGTGTTCAGCCCTGATAACCCATCTGGGCACAGAACTGCTTAAACCGGAGAGCAATTAACCTTCACCCGACAGGCAATGTCCAACCGTTATAAACATTAAAGAGACAGAACCGTCCCTGCACCCCTAGACTAAACAACCAGATTTGGACTCCATGCATGGCCCCTTTGTGCAGATGTGCACCAGTGACCAAGCCCAGGGTAAAGGTGGGTGCCGGCTCTGTGGCTGACTCGGGTGACTCCCAGTGCTGGTTTGGGTTGAGGGATGAGCATGACAATCTCTAGGGGACCTGGATGCAGCTGTTCCTCTGCAGGGCCCAGGTCCACTGTAAGGATGAACTCGAAATTTTTCTTTTTCTAACTGCAGAAACATTGGCAGTGAGCTCGCTCTCTCTCACCAGCTGCTCTCTTCCAACCACGCAGATGCTGCATGGGTGCTGTAGCATGTGGGCACAGACGCCAGCCACTTCCAATCTCTGAGAGTTCTTGGCTTCACGTGCAAGCCTGTGATCTCGCCCTTATCAGCATGTGCTCCAACGGACTGAGCTAACCAAGGTGGCCTGTGCAGAATACCAGCAGTGGGGGAATTCACTAGGAAACCTGCAGTTAAAAATAACTTTTTTAAGCCGGGTGCAGTGGTGCACACCTGTAATCCCAGTAGCTTGGGAGGCTGAGGCAGGAGGACCACAAGTTCAAAGCCAGCCTCAGCAATTTAGCAAAGTCCTAAGCAACTCTGTGAAACCCTGTCTGTAAATAAAATATAAAAAATGGGTGGGGATGTGGCTCAGTGTTTAAGCACCCGTGTTCCATCCCCAGTACAAAAAAAAAAGATAATCTCTACAACACCAAAGAGCTCCAAGGTCATTTAGCTCATTAGCCAGGCAGTGGCTTCATTTCGAATTAGGAGTTAGGAATTATATCGAGCCACTGGATTCCATGTATATACAAGGTACTGACAATAAACAGAGAAAAGTTGAGTCCCCTACAACTCAGAGGTGGCTACGAACCCATGTAGGGTACATCACAGGCTTAGCGTTTAAACGAGAACAATATTTAGGTCTGTGTGCAAGGAAACATAAGAAATAGATCCTCTATTTTTCCCAGCCATTGGAGCTCAGTTTTTTTAAAAAGGAAAAAAAAATGAAAGCATTCTTTTAGTGGGTTCTAAGCACATTTCCCTCCCCCAAAGTTTTAATCGAGTTATCATAACGGCCTAGGACAGCTCTCGGAATTGCCCGTCCTACCGTGGCTCTTATCTGGCCTTGAACCCCGTGGGCGACTCGTGGCTGTCAAGGCCCCTAGTGCCACAGGCTGAGACAGGGTTTGGCTCACCCGTGTCTCCAGCTGGGTCCCACGAGCAGCACTCGACGGTGGCATGGCAGGGCACGTGCGCCACACGGAGGAGTTCTGCTGAGTCCCAGGACCAGGTGTTCTGGCAACAGGGCCTGGCCATGATGGCTGACAGTACTTTTCTGAGGGTAAGAAATCCTGACCCACTGAGCGGGCACATGGAGAGCAGAGCAACGGGAGTCACCCCCACCACGGGGTTCCACCTCATCTCCGTGCCTGCAGCTAAGTGGATGCCGGCAAAGGCTGGCAGCAGTGTGACTCTCCCAGGCACACTGGAAGCTTCCCAGTGCCTCAACCTGGGGAGAGGAGGAGCTGGCCGTGGGCACCTGAACCGGCCAATGACGCGTAGTGGAATGGCGTCACCTAACTAGACAAGGGCACTCGGGGATGCCACAGGAGCCCCTGGATTGCTTTTTAAAGTTGTGTTTCTTTCCCCAGATGATCTCGCGGAGTCCTCCGAGTTAGCGGCATGATGAGGCGTCAGAACTGACCGAGTCTGACGGTGATGCCAGCGGAGGGGGCCCACTGTGACTCCTGCCTTGGAACTGTGTGGATTCAGCTGCAGACGTCCTGCAGGAGGCCAAGGGAACCATGCTTCCACGGACCCAGCCAGCACACGGTCCTTCAGGGCAGGCTGGAAGGCGGGAGGAGGGCTGCCTGCGTTTCTTGACATCTCCCAAGTAGAGTGACGAGATAAGGGAAACCACATCATCGTGCCCCGTGTCTTGTGAAACTGAAACAGTTGCCGAGTCCACACTTGGCCTGACAGTGATTTTATTCTGATTGGCACAGGATTTGACAGCGTGATGGCTCGTGGGCCAGCTCTAAATGCTGTGAAGTTTCGCTTCTTTTTTTTTTTCAGGAGAACTAGCTGCACTGCCCTCTTGCAATATTCACACCTGAGTGACGGATTCATGAGCACGGACAGGACAGTCCTGGCAGGACTTCACCTGTTAGTGACTGTGGACGAAGGAGCCCGGCACCACCGTTAGAAACCTACGACCAGGGGAGAGGGTCCCTCTTGAGACCTTTCCTTCCTTCCCACCTGTAGGGTTTGCAGTCACCCCAAGTCCACATTCACCTGGAGCCTCAGGATGTGGTCTTGTTCAGAAACGTCACCTTTGCTAACGTCAAGTCATGGCCGGAGTGAGGTCACACCAGACCAGAGCAGGTCGTGAATTCCGTAAGCGCGCCCTAAGAGACACAGGAGAGCCCCAGGGACACAGAGAAGGGAGAGGAGAGAGCAGAGCGTGGACGGGGGTGTCCACACCCAAGGATCACAAGGACTGTGGGCCACTCCCAGAACCCTGGAGAGGGCCAGGGAACGGAGCCTCCCTCAGAGCCTCCGGGAGGAAGCAGCCTGCCCACCTCGGCCTTGGCCTTCCGGCCTCCTCAGCTGTGGGAGGAGAGGGCTCTCTGCTTTCAACCCCGGTCCCCCTGGGAGACGAACACCCCACCTGTGGATGCTGTTTATAACAAAAATGTTGCCACTTTGGGGAACTAGATGACCACCACTTGCCTTATGGAGTTAGTA
The DNA here is from genome assembly GCF_052094955.1 of Ictidomys tridecemlineatus. NCBI lineage: Eukaryota > Metazoa > Chordata > Mammalia > Rodentia > Sciuridae > Ictidomys > Ictidomys tridecemlineatus. Next base: position 210,460,482 of record NC_135479.1, read on the forward strand.
CAGCTTCCAGCAGCGCTGGAGTGTGTGTAAGTCAAGAATTAGGTTGCTCTCTGGTTACAGCAACCAGAGAGTCTCTATTTTCCAAAATAAATCTGATTTTGTAAACCTTTACACATCAACTCCTGTGCCCTCCCTCACACCGCTGGGCAGAGTGTCCAGTTCACATCTTAATGGCCCTCACACCTGGCCCTGTGGCCAGGTGTGGTGACAAACAGCTTCAGTTCTCTCACAGTTTTATTTGTTTGAAAATAATTTTAGAAGTCAAAAACAAACAACTGAAGGAAATTAAAATCTCATTTCCTCCGCATGTTTTCCAACCAACAATCGTGGGCAAATTAGTCAAAATCATGGCCACTCCACACACACACTCGTCCTCCAAATCCTGGTTGCTTTTAATTATCCTGAAACAATTAAAAGTGGCCTGATCCAAAGGATAATTAGGGTGAGACACAATGGATTCCTGGAGGGCCAGGCAAGTTGCCTCCAACATTTTGACTCCCAAATAAAATCATTTCCTCTTCTTTGACTCCTTAAAAACTAGATGATATACAAGAGGAACCCTGTCAGATTTCTTGGCATCACATCACTGCCAAGTGTGTGCTTCACTGGGGAAAAGTGCTATTTATTTATTTATTTATTGGTACCGAGGATTGAACTCAGAGGCACTCGACCCCTGAGCCTCATCCTCAGCCCGACTTTGTATGGTTTTTAGAGACAGGGTCTCACTGAGCTGCTTAGTGCCTTGCTATTGCTGAGGCTGGGCTTTGAACTTGTGATCCTCCTATCTCAGCCTCCCCAGCCACTGCACCTGGCTGGGGAAAGGTTTTCATGTGCATTCTATCACTTATTCCTGCTTCATTCATTTAGCAAATACTTTCTGTGTGAGCCCCTGTGGAGACAAGGGCAAGATGAATTCTTCAATGATTGGACTGAAAACTTAGTTCATAAAAAACTTGCCACAGTAATAAAAATACTTTAGGTTTTAGGAGACATCACCTTTTCATTGTCTTCTATACAATATTTTAATCTGTAAAATTCCATATATTAAATAATATGTTTGCAGATTTCTAAATTTCAGCAGGGAGTGCCATTTCACTCCCTAAAGCTAGTTATTAATTGCTATTGAAATCCATCTTTATGATAAAGCAGATTATTTTGCCACTGAATATAAATCTTCATTATTGGTGAAACTATGATGCTATACGACATCTACTGTGGATGTCATATACGTAGTAAGTATAGTCCGGTAGTCTGCCAGATTCCAATGAACGTGGAAACCTTTGTGTGAACCGGTTCGTGGAGACCAGCGTGTGTGTTTGAGGGATTAAATTACAGTGTCACTGAAATTTTAAAGGAGTGACTACAGGAACAAAAGTGGAAAAATAAATAGTCCCCATCATAGCCCATTAAATACAACTTTTCATTAGTTCCTACCCAAAAGGCCTTTTGTAAAATGGGCTGTAACCATTGAATATTTCAATGACCCAATGTGAACCCTGAGTAAACACGGGTAAGCACTGCTGCCCCCCAGAGTGAGAGCGCTTGGTCCACCTCTTGAAGACAAGAGCCCGGAACAAACACAGGCCAGTGTCTCCGGGGACTGGGTCTCCCCTTTGATGTCCCAGTGGAAATGTTCCCATTTGTGGCCACGAGAGACAGCGCGCCCCCATCAGGTGCGTGCCCACGGAGGGGCACCCATGTAGAACCCAGAAGAGAAAACAGTGTTCAATATGCAGAGAGACAGGCAATAAAACTAAAATGTGGTTCTAGGCGGGACAGGAAATGGGAAGATGGAAGTCAAAGGATTCAAAGTGGCAGACACCGTCAGGGGAAGATCAACCTGGAAGTCTAAGGTACAACAGGGGGATGACCCTTAGTGATCATAGTCAGGAACCTTGTTCAAGGGGTAGCTTCTAGGTGCTCCTGACACACGCACTCAGGAAATGGGTCACCATGGGAGATAATGGACGTGTTCATCTTTTTGAGTATAATAACTTTATATATAACTCTATGTATATGTGTGGGTGTGTGTCCATATACACACACTTATGTCATGCAACTTAAACATATACAACAAATTAAAGGAAAAAAAGATAAACCGGGGCACAGTAGCATGTGCCTGTAATCCCAGAGGCTGAGGAGGCTGAGGCAGGAGAATCGCAAGTTCAAAGGCAGCCTTAGCAACAGTGGGGTGCTAAGCAACTCACTGAGCTCCTGTCTCTAAATAAAATATAAAATAGGGCTGGGGACGTGGCTCAGTGGCTGAATGCCCCTGAATTAGATCCTGGTACTCAAAATAAATAAATAAATAACGAAAGTCACAGTTCAAAACAGCTTTGGGGGGGAAAGTATGGATTTATTAAAATAAAGGTACATAACAATTGTTCACCCATCTGGGAAAAACCTTAAATGGACTCCATTTGCCTTCGTACAAAAAGCCAATCCTGTGTGAGACAGCGCAGGGCGCCACCCATGTTCCCCCTCCAGCAGGTGTTCCTTCACCCGTGAGACTGAGGATCTGCCCGTCGCCAGGCAAGATCAGCGTCAGTCAAAGACCCTGTGACACAAGCCAGGCCACTGAAGGCGCAGAGTTGCTGGACTGGACTGAGGTGGCCAGACCAAATCACAGCAACGCCCAGCAGGATGGTGACCGGGAGATGCCCACTCCTCTAAAGAAGGTGCCAGCTCTAGGAGGTGGCTGGAAAGCACCCTCAATTCCTCCACTCCAGGACCACTCGTGGCCCTCCCCATGGGAGGGGACGGGAGACAGCTTCAGTCTCTACCTTGATTTCCTCTGAATCATCACAACATTGGCTTTCTGGGTTCCTGAAAACAGGGCTGAGCTGCTGAAAGTTTGGTCACATGCTGCTTGAGCCACTAGATGGTCCCACGATCGTGACCGCACTGTCTCTAGGACCCTCAGAGGAATAGAGTGAGGAGGACGCCAACAGCACCCAGAGAAATACTCTCAGCCCTTGCAAAGAAGCTGCAGATCCCGGAGCCCATGGAGATTCCTTTCCAGAGGTAAGACAATCCAGGAGGAAAAGCAAGGACGTGAGGACCCAGGCAGGTGAATGACCCCCAGAGCTCGGGGCAGCCAGCCCACTCCCGCAGGCACACCCCAGCTCGATGCGCAGACGGGCCGAGCAGCTTCCCCTCCACCACAGCACCATCGTCCTGGGGTCCACCCTCCAGATGAGGACAGGGAGCGGCAGAGAAGGAAGCCACCTTGCCGTGACAAGGGCATGACCTGAGACCCCGCCCCATGCCAAGGAAGCGGGTCCTCGGGAAGGGTCGCCAAACCTGGTCCTAAGCCCGCCATAGAAGACCTGAGAGACGCGGGAACTTCAGAAGAGTCTCTGCTCTAGATAAAAGGAAGTGAGCGGGAAATGACTACCAAAAATGAATTTGATTTCTCCAATTTTATTTAAAGACTCTGAGGAAAATGGAGGGAAGATTTCAAAAACTCCAAAACAATCAAGTGCTAACAGACTTTGATATATTATAATATCAATTATTTTAATTAACCCATTCCTGTGATATCAACTGAATTAATCAATTATTTAATTTTCTAAATATTTATTTTCTAAATTCCTATAATAATTGTTTTTGAAAAAGGAAAAAAGAAGAAACTTTTTGTCATTGTTGTTTCAAACAGACACCATTCGGTGGGTCTGTTGAATCTGTTTACTCCAGGTCTAAGCAAACCAAAAGCAATCCTTGGCCGGCAAGCGTGGTTTTCAGAGAAGATGCCAAAGGGGTAGGCTGCTCCTGCAGGCCTCAGAGAGGATCTATGTGCCATCTGGCTGCACGAGCATCACAGGGCTGAGAGTCGGGTGGCCCTGGGCCCACACAGACACAGGAACCAAGGAAGGCATTTTGCAAAGGAGCAGAAGCAGCAGAGGCATCACGTGGTGTGCAGGGGGATACCGGGAGATGCCCGCAGAGTGTCACTACCAGGTGATAGAGAGGCACACTAAATGTCAAGGAAGAAAGCAGGCCTCATTCCAACAGGAGGCTAGGCATTTGACCGGCCTGTCTACCAATGAGACAAGCAAACTGTATCATCCAATGATTCTCTAAAGGAAAATCTCTTTTTGGATAATTTTATTCAAATACAAATAAACAGATTGGGTGATTACGTAGATAAAAATCACTAGAGTATATTAACATACTTTCCCCCTCATGAGACACTAACTACATCATCTCCCTGTGTCTGCAGCTGCTCAGGGCAACCTTCCTCTGCTCTGCACCTGGCAGCCACCGTCCCGCATTGACTATGCTCCCCAGGGACAAGGCTCCACTGGCCACTGTCTGCTCTGTTGCAATCCAAGACTCCCAGGTGCCTTCTGCTCTCAGGGACAAGGCTCCACTGGCCACTGTCTGCTCTGTTGCAATCCAAGACTCCCAGGTGCCTTCTGCTCTCCAGTGGAGATGCTTCACCGTGATGTGACCCAGGAACGAGTGTTGGCTGGTTTTCTGATCACTGTGGGTCTCTCTGCAGGAGACCTGGGTGGAGCTGTACGTTTCCATGCATAAACATCATTCTTTGGTGTTCTGCCAGTGCTTGAGTGGAGGGCCTCTCAGGTGCTATTTATTTTGTTTAGTTTATTGTTCATTGTTATTGTTTGTTGTCTTGAGATATTCTTCCCCCTACAAAGGGTCTGGTCTGGCAAGGACATATCCTGTGGAGGGGTAATTGATGATCCCCTATTGTTCAGTGTTGATACCTTGTGGTTTTATTTGCTTTGGTTCAAAGGGCCTAAACAATGCATTCCTTGGAATCTAATAACTGGTGTAAACTCAGCAGAGAGAACAAAATAGGAGCTGAAATTTTTGTACCCAAATCTGGTGATCTCTGTTTGAGTAAAGAAAGCAAAATTCAAAATGCCTTTAAACAAAGCAGCCCTGGGAAAAGTCATTAATCGGATCTCAAGGAGAACTATTAGACTCATGCATTGTCATCTGGGATTCAGAAGGGACTGAGGTACCCACAGGACACACCATCACAGACAGGGCTGGTCTCCTCCACCCACCAGCAGACACCAAGATTGAGTCAAGACGAGGACAAAGATCGTTAGTTGAAAACTTCGATTCTTTACCTCTTTCAAGGCAGGGAATTCTCCCCAGAAAACCTAGAGTGACAGGTTTATTCCCCTTGGAGAAGAGATAACGAATAAGGAATGAGCCACACAGTGGCGGAGAGGAAGTGTCCACGGGAGCCCTTCCTGCAGGGCGCGCCTGCGCTGGGCTTGCTATCTGAGTAGGAAGTGAACGCAGGAAGGATCTGTCTACAAACCTTCATCCTCAAGGTAATTGCTGTAGCAGCATTTTACTGTTTACCAAAGCAGTAAACATGTGATCTAAAAAAAGATGTTTTCCATCTCCAGAGAACAAGGCTTTAAAAAATTACATTTGTGCTTATTTCATAACCAGCTTCTTATCAAAACTGGTGGCCACACGCCTGTGCTTCCAACAGTGAGAGAGTCGGAGGGACAGACTTAGAGGACAGAGGGGGTCCTCTCAGGGGTGTATGAGAAACAAAGGAAATCTCTTTCGTAGCAAAGGAAATTTTACTTCTTTACTAAGCCCAACACAGGCTAAACTGAGATCGTATTCTTTGGCTAAAAAGGGGTAAAGTCAATGAAAACTGTCCTTTATAACTTCACTGGTGGAATGAACAAAGTCATTGGAAAGTCGTTTAATTTCGTCTGTGGGCAGTCTTCTTAATTTGTATGTGAACATAAAGGTGCGTCCAGTTCCAGGAGTTCAGAGGAGATGAAGTGGACTGTCAGAGTGAGAATGAGAAGGTGCTGAAGACCCTCCTCTGGCCCAGGCCAACCCTCCGGGCACCTTCTTTTCATCTCTTTATTCTGGATCAAAAGTCTGCAAACCTGCACTGCCCCAGGTTTCCCAGAAGGAGAGAAGTGACTGAGTGTCTGGGAGGGAGCCGCAGCTCTGAGGGACAGGTCCAGCAAGGGCTCTGGGCACAGAGAGGCTCCAGGAGGGTCATCTCCCCAGCACCGTCTGCCTGCTTCTCAAACCTCCCAGTGGGCTGCCAGTAGCTGCCAAGTGGGTGAAAGAGGAGGGAAGGAGAACAAGGAGGAGAGAGGGAAGCCCAGGGGACAGGGCCCTGCAGTGTCCTCCCAGGTCAGGGGAACTCAACACAGGCACTTCCAACCCTGAGCTGAGTCCTCTCCAACGCCCACAGAGTGCTCCTGAATAACTGGGAACTCACTGTTCCTATCAGAGCTTTTATTTCATAATACAGAGAAAAGAACATGTTCGTCCAAGGAAAACGGACACACACATGGGCTCCTTGGGAAAAAACTGAATTTGCAAAACCGTGGTGGCAACTGAACAAAAAAGGAAAGAAAGAAATCTAAAAATGAAAAGCCTTTATGGGTTTCCTGACTGTGGTCCCAGAAGGAACACTGGACCTGAGTGGACGGTAAAACTTGGCTGGCATTGACTGAGCGGCTCCTGGGTGCTGACTGCCGTGTCCAGAGCTTCCACCTTGGTGCACTCACCTAACACCAGAGCTGGGGCCCCAGCCCTCTGTTCCGGCTGTGAGGCTGGAACTCACTCACCAGGAAGGGGCCAGGAGCGGCTCAGACACAGGACCGTCCCCACTTCTGAGGTCCCCGCGCGTGACCTTGCCATGAACCACCCTGGGGCAGCCACATGCAAGGTCAGAAAGGAGAGGGCCCACCAGCCCAGCTCCTCTCTGTGAAGGAACCAGGTCCGGGGAGGGGACCGATTTCTGCGGCAGTCCCACAGTGACAGGCCACCTCTCCCAGGCTGGCCTCTTCCCTGACCTGTCAGCAGCCATCTGTGCCTCCCGCCCCCTGCAGGGAAGATAAGAGCAATCCTTTCCCACAGAGGCTATTTTAAGGGAGCCACGAGAAATAGAGTATCAAGTGCCCCTCGGGGCAGAAAATAAAGGGGGGGGGGGCATGCTCTCGTGATTCAGCTTTCAGGATTTTGATATCCCTTGGAGGGTCAGGTAACCAAAGTGCACTACACAACGAAAAAACCACACACTCTCCTTTTTTCTTTTTTAACTTGGAGCAATGTGTTGAGAAATCTACCTCAAATTGAGACACAAAGTAATACGTTGACAAATTCCAAAGTATCGTTTCAACAGTTCCCTCTTCCTCAAAGGTGAGCTTTGCTTCACGTGGCCACTGTCAGCTTTAAAAAAAAATAAGAGCCAGTGGGACCCAAGGAGAGGGGGCCGGAGAAGTTTGCTGTTGGCTGATAAACCTCAGATTGATGGCCTGAGGTGAAAAGTGAATGTGCAGGTGGAAAGGGGTCCTCTCTGGTGTGCTGCAATGTTTGCTTATTTAATTTTTAAAAATAATAGTAATAAAGCGCAGGCACTATTTGCTAGACGCTAATTTCAAGATGGCAAGAGAGATGGAGGCGGAAGGACTGAAGAGCCAGTGTATTACATTTGCAAGTGCGGGATCTCTGCGCACTGTGGTGTATGGCATTTTCCAGAATTTGACATGCTTTGTTTTTCACAGAAGTGTTGGAAGTAACAGCCCCGATGTTCATGTTATGATTGGATTCTGCCAGGGCACTTTAAAAAATAAATCACTTTGCTCGGCCTTAGCACTTCTTTTCTAAAGTCTCAGCACTTATCTGCGCAGCACAGCAGATGCTGGGTTCCTCCCGGAGCCCAGCCCCAAGGAGACACACCGGGAGGCCTGGCGGAAAACTCCGACCTGCCTCGCTGCTCCTGACGCCCCAAGACGGGAGCGCGGAAGTGGCCTCTTGGGGTGAGGACATGTATGTCGCAGCTGATCTGGCATCAGGAGCCGCTGCCCTTTGGATATTGCCAAATATGGAAAGAATTCTTATCACCGACCACATGTAGAATTGAGTACCAGAATTTTTGTTCCTGAATTTTCCAGCACTTTATTTTGCCCGGCCACCAAGAGTAAAATAACTGCTGCCCTGCGGGACTTTTCACGCAGGAACAGACAACATAAAGGAGCCAGCTGCAAGGACTGTCACTCCCCAGTTTTGGAACGCCTTGCCCTGTCTCTTAATGCAGCGAGTCTCTGCAGTAATTTAGTACCTGGGTCAGAGGGGGAAACGGGGACAAGGAGGTCAGGATGGCATGGAGAGGAGACGGAGACGCCTGGGTCCCCAGCCTCTCTACCCTCCGTCCTCAGCACCCAGGGGCTGCAAGAATTGGGAGAGCAGGAGAGCCCGGCAGCAGCTGGCAGCACCAGGAGGACTCCAACCTGGTCCACGAAGTCAGGATGCTAGAGCTTCCTTTGACAGCAGTTTTACACTCTTTAAAATATTTGTTTCAGCCTAATTTGTTCCAACTTATGAGAAGAACTCTCTCTAAAGAAATGAGAATTCTATTTGAAATTCACAATTGTATTACTCTGATCTCTTTAACTTCCTCTTTATGACTTCAGAGAATTTTAACTAACATTAATGTTTTCCAGTAAATACGTATTTAATGCTTATTGAACGCCCACAGCTGGCCTGCTGAAGACAGACACAGTGGACGGATGCCTCTGGAGAGGAGGGCCCAGGGACTTCGGTGGGGATCAGAAAGTATTCAGGCTCCCAAAGGAGGACGGGAAAGAAAACGAGGGTCAGAGGGTGGACAGAATGAGCTGATCTTACACTTGAGGAATAGATGGAAAGCAAATTGGATCAAACAGGGAACAGAAGTACAAATAGAAATAAAATCAGAGGACACAGCGGACCACTAGTTGAAACAGGTTACAGGAAGAAGAAAGTAAAATTAACAGTAAGAACAGTAAAGTTAGAGAAATAGAAACCAGTTTCTGTCCTGGCCTGCCAGAATGAACAAGATGCAAAGAATAAAGCACTCAGGGTTGTTCTGGGTGCAGTGGAACTGGACGTACAGCTAGAGAAAGTGGGAATCGGTACAATCCTTCCAGGAAGTGAACTGGCAGATAATCTTGAAATCAGCAAATACGTGAATCTGGCAAAGATTAAAGAGATGTATACTTCTTGGCCCAAAGTTCCCTTTCTAAGCACTGATACTAACAAAATAAATTTTTAAAAACAGAAGAGAGGCTACATTGCAATATGATTAGTGAAAATTTGAAAACAGGACTATTTCCTGCAGCAGGATATGGTCATAAGAATTTTAATACTCCTTTTAGATGTCAGGCTCTCCTGCTCTCTCCCCGACATAAAATTCTGCCTATCAAAATCCTTCCAAGATTTGGAGAAATGTCTGTAAAGCAGAGCTAAAGGCAAGAAGCAAAACAGACAGGTGCAGGCAGCAAAGACACACCAAGTGTCAACCCTCATTTTCTCTGCTCGTTGGACCTGGGGCAATTTAGGTTGATTGTTTCTCATCATCTCAACAATGAGAAGGCTTCGTGTTGGTAGTTTGTATAAAGCAACAGGATGCATTTTTTTTTTCAAAATTAACAAGAAAATAGGACCGTGGAGACATTCCAGGGCCCCTCTTCCTGCACTCACCAGGAGCACAATGTCACGGCAGGCCTCTGGCCTCTCTGCACAAACAGAGCAAAAAAAACTCAGAGCAAGAGGAAGCCTCTGAAGGTGGTGGCTGACCAGCACCACCTGAGTGACTACATGGACACTCCTCTGTCCCGTGCTGGACACCTGCCCCAGTGCACCTCCATTGGAGGACCTGGCCGGCTCTCTCCTCCTGCCCTGCCCAGACTCATTGCCACCCGGGTTCGATGTGCCTGCTGCAGATGTGGGAGGACACTGCAGTGCCCCATAGAATGACCCAACCCTGTTACTCTCCCTGTCCCTGCAGAAGCATCAGGACACAAGGAAAGCAGGCACAGAATGAAGAAAAGGGACAGAGAGACAAGGCGACATGCTGGCAGGGCTACATCCCCTGGGTTTTCTGATGGCATCTTCCATTTACTGAGCACCAAACAGAGGCATGACAGACATTAGCCCGCACAGCACAAGACAGGACAGTCACTGCCATCCCATTTTGCAGATGAGGACACTGAGTTCAGACAGGTCGGGACCTTGCCCGGGGGCTCAAGGTGAAAGAGGATTCAAGGGCAGGTGTGTCTGTGGCCGTATCAAGGAGGAGATCGACTTTCAGGGGTGCTGTGGCACGCTCCCCAGGGCAGGGCAGGGGACAGCTCTCCCCCATCCTGTCAGGACAGGAGGAGGGTGGCAGCTCCTGCAGCGTTAAGATGTCCCCAGCTCTAAAGAGGAGGTCCCACAGAGCAGAGTGTGCCAGCCAGCCGGGCAAGGCCCAGAGACCCTGCTCTAAAACGCCTTCACTGAAGCTCAGCTGTCAGAAGGCTTTCAGGTCTGGCCTCCAGGGCCTCTTCTATCTGATTCTCGGAGCATCAGCTGTTCAATTTCCTGCCAGCTCCTGAGCCACCCGTCCTGCCTTGGCCCCCCTTACCACAGAGTGCTCGCTACAGAAGAAATGATTTTCCTGAAGATGTCAGAAATGGTTGTTTTTAAAAATTTGATTTCATTCTTAGGTCTGCTTTTTTAAGAGACTTAAGTGTGGGTATGTGTGTTTGTGGGCTTTTCTCCCCCTTAAATAAAGGTCTGTTTGCAAAACAAAAATTTAATTGAACTAACACTTTTTTAAAAAGTAAAAAATTTAAAAAGATGTAGATAATGAAGAAATGGGTCCATTTTGGAACATTCTTTAAGAGAGTAGCAGACCGATGGCGCACTAAATGAGACCAGGGTCCTCGGGCCCTGGATTTCCCACTTCTGCCCCCCAGGGTGGCTGAGCACCCTTGTGCCCAGGTATGTGCCCAGCCGAGAGCCTGCGGAAGTGAGCTGCGGCCACAGAGGGCAGCCTGGGGTCAGGAGCAGCCCAGGGACCAACAGCGAGTCATTTCAACATGATAGTCTATCAGTGCATGTTTAGGCAAGAGCAGGAGATGAGGACCAGCCCTGGGATGTGACATTTACCCAGCAGGACAACAGCACTTGGCACTGTCATTTCTTTCTACTATCACAGAGTCCCACAGAGTATCAAGGAATAAAATCTGTCACACCCCTTCAAGCCAACAGGTGGGTGGAAGATAGACACTTATTGCCATGGAGACCCTGAGTCACGTCCACCAGAACCTAGGACATTCCCCCCCTTCCCGTCACCCTCCATCTTAATGAGCTTGCTTCATGGGGGTGGCGCTATTCTGGGTGCCTGCTGTGTGCACAGTGTGACATGGAGAAAGCTGGATGGATGGTTTTGAATTAATAAAACCAATTTCCCATCACTTCATGTTTTATCGGCAAACTTCCCCACCCCTGTGGCTTCAAGGAACGCCTTTCCCTAGGAGCCCCCATCCCTCGGCCTTGGGCAAGCCTCTGGGTGGCTTCCACATCCTGCCTGATTCTCCTCTAACACTGCTCTCACCAGCCGTGCTGGGCCTGTGTGACAGGGGCACCCCCCCAAGCTCCCATTCTAAAGATTCAACTCTGGGATCGGGGCTGCAACCTGGGGTTCCTTACCCCCACGGGGGACCCGCGGATAAAAAGAGATTCCCATTGTACGCTGAGTATTTTCTTTGGTGTGTTTGAAAGCACTCTTCTGAGCCGGGCTCCTGACTTCACCAGACTTCCTAAATGGTAAACAGGATCGGGGAAGGCCGGGGCTCGGATGAACCCCCCAAAGTGAACCTCACGGAGTCACGGGGAGAGGAGCAGGTCTCCCAGAGTCTGCAAGCAAACACAGAGCCGGTCTGTGGTGAAGGAGGGACAGGTGGTGTCCAGCACCAGAGGCCAGGGGAGCCCCGGAGGCCAAGGGTGAGCAGCCTGCACACAGGCATGAGCTCCGTCGCTCGCCCGCGTTTCCCCTAGGACTCCGGGCCTCTTCCTAGAACCCGAGACCCTTAAAAAGAGAAACATCAGCTCCTAAGTTCCTTCACTTCTTCCAACTGAGACATCTTGCTCCCGATCTCAAGTCACCAAGGGAGAATGATGGGAATCACAAAGACTGGGCCCAATACTTTTCCTCTCTTCCAAGTGCCTCACAGGATCTTATAAATGTCAAAACAAATCCCACCCAGATGCAGAGTACAACCTTACAGATTCCCCGGGCCTGACACCTGCCCAGCTCATGGATTTATTTACTAGAACAACCCAAAACAGTGCGCACACTAGAAGACTGGAAGAGCCTGTGTCGGGAGCTGTTTCCTAATTCCACCGACAGCGGTGATTTTCCCTGGGCTAATTGGAGCTGTGCACTAACATAACGAACACTGCAGTCCAGGACTCCAGACCTCCTTTCTCTACTCTGTCAACAGGGCTGGAAACTCATCTCTTGACCTTGCCCAGGAAGCCTCACAGAGGCAAGTCCTCTGGGAGTTACCTGTGAAGAGAGGCTTTTAACCAAGGGCTTTGAAGTCACTTTTCAGAGGTTCACTTAAAAGACACACTCCACATGCATCGAGTGTAATAAAGTAGTGAATCAATATTAAATAGAAGCGTGAACTATTTCCCAAAACTTATTCTGAGAATCACAACGCATTCAAACTTCCAAAACAACTTCATGTCTTTGTCAAAATAGACTCTAAATTGAACACTTGAACTCATCCGTGCAGTTTTCAAAGTTTCCCCTACCTCCTAAAGGATGGTCAGTTATTTCTGTCCCTTTTAATGCACGGATGGAGGGGAACAGAGAGGCTTCTACTCAAGCTACTTAAGATTTACACCAAAACATTTGATGGGATTGTAATGAATTATGGCTATAATTAAGAGTAAAAATAAGAACCAAAAGGGTAGCATTTGGGGGCCGCAAAATCAAGGAGTTTCTACTGAAGTTTCACTGAAGATGAAGCACCTCAAACCTCCAGCTCTAAAATTCTTTTTGATGATCATTGTATTTCAATAGAAGAAGCATCTCTGTAAGGCGAGAAAGTCTTTGGTACATGAATTTAGTGACAAAGTATTGAATACACTTGAGTAATAAAACGGAATAGAGCTCCTGAAACACAGTTTATAGGGTGTGTGTCAAGCAAGTCTCCAGAACAAATATTTCAAGCAACAAAAACACCAAGCCAAGAGGACTCTGGGAAACCCTCGGCCCAACTCCAGGCCAGTGTCCACGTCCACGAGCTCTCCAGCTAACCCACACCCTGCGCGGACACGGCCCGCGGCTCCTCGCCTCTCGCCGGCCGCAGAGCTCAGGGCGGGCCCCTGACCCCCGTCTCCCTGCTTCATCTGCTGGTGCTGCTGATTTTTATCATTTCTACAAATGTCACCAAGGCCTGCGCCTGGAAAATGCCCCAGCAGACCCACCGCCTCGCAGACTTGGCCGCTGGCACTAAGCACTGCATTGACTTCATTTCCAGGAGTTGAACCTCACCAGGTTTCCACCGACCTGGGTCTAGCTCCCGGTTAAACTCGACATGCCATCCACTGAAACTCTGCAAGAAAACGCTTCCGACCAAACACCCAGAGCACAGAGAACCCGCAGCGCCTCGCTTCCCAATCCCCACAAACCCAACATCTCTCGGAAGAAATCTTACAGTGCACAGAGGGGTAGGAATTTTATTAACCATAAACACGTCCCCCAACAAACCCAGTTACCACCACCAAGGAACGCTTGGCCTCCCCAGCACGGAGGTCTCACCAACCAAGCCAACACCAGCGTGTCCCATTACCCACAGCCACCTGCTGAGCATCTCTTCGTTTCCACGGGGACTGGCTGGCATGCCTGGGGCTAAGGAGTCCCTGAAGAGCTTCCAAAAGTTCAACTCTGTCAAGCCCATCTCTTCCTTTGCCCCTGCCCTCCAACCTCGGCGACTCTTGCCCAGAGTCGGAACCACCACCAGGCGCCGCGAGGAATCAAGAAAGAATCTAAAAATTCAGAAGCGCTCCAAAAAGCTTCGCGAAAGTCACCCACAGCACTCAACAGTGAATTTAGAAACCCCAATTTTTTTCTGAGTTTGAAGTTTTTAAGCCTTGCGGATGGTTGGAGTAGGAAAAAGGAAATTTACTAGGCAGTGCAGAGGAAATCTTGTTGTCCTCTATTGTGGTAGGGGGGGGTGTTGCCCAACCCTAACTTATCTACCCTGATAAAGGAAACCAGAGAAAGCGCAAGAAGAGCAAGATTCTGTCAAACGAAAAGGAACCCTCTCCTTACCTTGATAGTGCTGGCCATAATGCAATCAAGTTTATTGATCGTTAATAAATGTTAATAATAATTATTGCTTCTCTCTGACCAGAAAGTAGTTTTGATGAGGTTGTTTAGAGCGGATGAGATTGTGCTAAGTCTGGGAAATGAAGTCAGCCAATGGCAGGAAGAGGTTTCTATTGGTCCTGGCCGCCCAGCCCGAAGAAACAGGATATTTGGGAGTGGAGAGATAAGAGACCCTGAAAACAATGTTGTTTTTCTTGATGATATGCAGCCAGGAGATTTTTTTTTTTAATTAAAAAAAAAAAAAAGACATCAATTGCCTGGGACTGAGCCTGCCACAGCAGGTGTGACCGGCATGGCTCCATGTGACACGCTGCACCAGGACCCAGGCAGGATACAGATGTGGTGGGACTCTGCCTGGCTTCACATGGGGAGGGCACCCTCCACCTGGGTGCCAGGACACTCGGCCCCCTTCTCCCAGGACGTGCCACTCAGGTAGGACGGAGGACCTGAGCTGCTTCCCCTGCAGGCCAACTCTGCAGGTGGGACCCTCTTCACGTTCCTAGATGGCCACTGGCCGGCTAGAGTGATCCTCCGTCCCTCAACTGAGTGCTTCAGAGCTACTGAATTTCATGTTATCCTTCCAAACACACACAGTGGTGATCCGCTCCACAAAATAAATAAGTAAAGGGTCAAAGATGTGGGCTCTCAACCCAAAGTCACCAAGAGACGAAAAATAGATAAATAAATAACCCTGTCAAAGTTTTGTTTTCAAATATTTAAAATCCAAACAGCGAAAATACAGCCCACGTTTCAGAATGTCTGTGAGCAGGTCCCCTTGCAGACAACAGCCATGCCAGCGTGGCCGGCCAGGGAATGCCATGTGAAGATCTCGTTAAGGCTGCGGGCCCGGCAGGTTCAGGGCCACACGGCTGTTTTCCACTCAAGGAAGTACAGCTCATGCAGCCGGCACATTCCTTAGAGGGTTCCAGGCCTTTAATTGCTCATTGTCAGGAAATTACTTGTTCTCTGGAAGAAACAACATTCTGTGTTGGATCCAGCTACACAAAAGGGGGACCAGTGAAGAGGTGTGGTCTCAGTGGGGACCCAGGGGCACAATAGACCAGAACCTGAGTCACTGGCCACTCTGGGCTTCAGAGGTGGAGGCTCGGAGTGGCTTTCATTCAGGCTGCGGGCTGGCCCGTGCGGACGCTCTCCACCGGCCTGCGCCTCACTAGTTCTGAAAGGTTCCCACGTCCTCGGCCCCATCCCAGGTCCCCCTCTTGTGTTAGGATAGGGCAGGAGGAGGAGGAGGAGGAGGAGGGATGGGGAAATGAGGAAAAGAGAAGGGAGAGACAAGAGGAAAGGAAAGAGAAGAAAAAGCCAACAAGCAAGAACCTGGGGAAGAAATCCTACGGAGTCTCATTCTGTGTAGCAATCAGAAGCTGTGCGTTCTCAGCACCTCCATGTTGAAGGGAGGCTGATTTCCGCCCTTTTCATCTCTGAACAATGAGTGAGATGGTAGGCCGATTAAAATTGTGTTTCCCCTAAAATTTCAAAGTCCTGAGTTGTTTTATCTGGGAAGCTTCCACTAGAATTCAGGAGTAGTAAGAAAAAAGGAAAAAACACAAAACCCTCTCTAGCTTCCCCAAGAGTTCTTGCTTTTTGTTCTCTTCTAAAGAGGACCAGTTCAGGGTTCCTTAGTCTCCCATAACTGTGCTGCGTTAAGGATCCACCAAGCATCAGCTTAAACAAGACGACCCCTTTGCTAACAGAGCAGCCGGGAGGGAGCTCTGCGTGGTCCTGCCTCCCTGGCTTGCCCTCCACAGCAGGAAGCTCTAGCATGTTTGTGGAGATCCCGTTCTTCCATGATGACCTCCCTATTTATTTATGCATCATATACACATATGTAATATCTCTTATCCTTTAAATAATGAGAATATTGTTTTATTAGAGACTAATTTGTTTGCCTGGATCCCAACAAAGAGAAACCAGATGAAATTTTTATTTCCTAAAGATTCTGCCAGTTTGATTCTAATTTTGAAAATGCATAAAAATCTAAAAAAAAATGATTGCAGAATGTTGACTTTTAGGATCATGAGTTTTAAACCTATTTTTTAAAGACAAATCCAATCTTTCCCATTTCCTCCTTTCTCCTTTCTTTTTCTTTTTTTTTTTTTTAATGTTGCTTAGGATAGAACCCAGAGCCTCGCTCTCACCTGGCAAGCGCTCTGTCACTAAACTATGTCCCCAGCCTTATCTTTGTCATTTCCAATGAAGAAATGCTTGATTCCCAGCATCTTCTCGGAGAGCAAGTCCTGGTGTCTAGAATGTCATGAACAGCATCCACACCTGGGAGTCTCGGGACAGTTAAAGCCAACTTGATCAGCTCCTGGTGGCACAGGGCAAACCTATTAATCAAACACTGCGCTGCAAAAGCCACCTCCCGAACATTACCCTAGGGGAACCACCTGGAAATGGTGACTTCATCCTTCCTTGACCGGACACCAAACCTCAGCCTGGGGCCCAGCTGCCTCACGACTGGCACCTTTACACCCAGACCCCACTCTTCCTTAGGGAAAGCGGCCCTCAAGGTCACCAGTTAGGGGGCCATCTGCAAATGGCCCATCCTGTCCTATCCTGGCTTGAGGAGACACCAACCTGGACCAGGGAGCCCACCCAGCAGCCGTGGGCAGCAGCCCCTCAGTCAGTTACACCTTTCTATCTTGCAGTTATCCGTCAGGCATCCATCGCCCACGAATTCTCCCAAACCCTTCAGAAGTCTGCAGTGTTTTGCTCCAAATAAAAGGAGGATGTAAGATCCAAAGACCACCAATGAACTGCGACAACCAAGAAGCCTCCATGTTTATGTGTCCTGAAACTCTTCCCACTTTCTGAAAGTTCTGCAAGTTCTCATCTTTGTGCTCTTGCTAACTTCTCCACGTGGAGGATGTGAGGGAGCTGGGGAGTGGAGAAGGCTCTGGAGGAGAACAACGTAGTTCTAACAAGGACGTGTGACGTGGTGGAGAACAGAAGAGGCGGTGGAGGCTCAGAACTTACCTCGTCCTTGGCTTGGCCGTGCACGAGGCCTGCCATGCCATGTCCATCGTCACGCAGAGTGTCCAGGAAAATGATGCAGGAGACAGACGCTCTGATATTACGACTTCTCTGACATGCTACCCGGTGAGGTAAAAACCATGAAGGAGAATTACAGCACAGACCCATCATGTTAACAATGAATAAGGAAAGAAAAACTATCAGCAGGTGTATACAGACAATACTCATAGTAGATAATTTTTTGTCATTTTTTTCTTCCTTTCTCTTTAGAATCACCTGTATTTTCAGAACCTTTATAGTGAACAAAAGTTAGATTCTAATGTAGAAGGTGTCTAAGTGAGATGGCATGTTCTGTTTGGGGAAGCTGCTGTCAACTGCAGGCTTGCTCTGTGGAACATGCAGAACAGGACACCTCGAGCCGCCGCGCCTAGCCCATGTGTAATACAATGCATGTTGTTTTTAAATCGCCTCCAGCAAGGCAGGGTTCACCGTTTGGGGATAAATGTTAGTAAGAAGCCCCAGAAGACAGGCCTGTGCTCTGTGGTGGTCACTGACCCAACACTAATCCGTCCCGTCTGTGTCAACGGCATGCCCCTTCCACGCAGGAACTCTGGTGGGCACTCAGGAAGCCGGGGTGACAAGACCCCTCTTGGGGGTTCGGGAAGCTGTCAGTCTGCTTGGATTCCGCACACATGAAACTGAGGAGCCTGGAACCGACCCATGAAATAAACACAGGCTTTAAACAGTAAAACAATAGCACAAAAATGCTGTATATTGTCCCTAAGATGACACATGAATCTTAAAATGCATAGTGTTTGGATTATTCACAAGAGCCCTGCAAGAAGGATGTCCCAAGGAATTCTGCCAGGGACATGCCTGAGATTGTAGATAAGACTCAGCATCTGGAGCAGCCCCACAATGGAACAACATCACTCAGGGGGCTTTTCCGTCTGCATCAATAGGAGGATTTGCCTGAGAACAAATGCTGAGTAAGGCGCTCCCAGCCCTCAAGGTCGCACTGCACACTGCTGAAGGACCCTCCTTCTGTTCATAGCACACCGCAGGACTCGCCCCACTGGGTAAAGCTGTGTGTGTGTGTGTGTGTGTGTGTGTGCGCGCGCGCGCACGTGGGTGCACGCCATCCTCCATCAGCACATGAAGAAACAATCCAATGACAATTTGAATAACTGCTGTTCCAACACTTTTTCTCTGTGGTCAATATACTCTTCAGTCTCTTGCTTGATTGGAACTCCTCTAAACCAAGGAAATTGTTATCACATACTAAATCCTCGACTTCTCAACACCGAGTTGCAATTTCCTTCATTTTGAAGCCCACATCAGGTCGGCCCCATGGGCTGAAATGAAGCAATGATTTCAATAAACACAATTGCAGAAGCAGCCCCCACATTCTCCCGTTTGTGCCAGCTTTGCCTACACCACACGCCTCTGCAAATGCAAGAATGTCGGATCCATTATCAGAGATCCTAAATACGTCAATGCGTTACTCACAATTAAAAAATACAGCCCAAGAGGAGAGCGATTCTCTTGCCACAATGTTCAGCTTAAAGCAACCTTTAAAGTTTTTGATTATGCTATCAAGCTTCTACATAGAATCTGTGAGCAACTAAACGCGTCTAAATGGGCATGTCTGAGCCCAGATGACACAGCCATCAGGTTGCCTCTGGTCACCTTGAGGCTTGGTCTCTCTAGGAGGCACGCAGTCTGAGGGTGCCAGACCATCTGGCCATCCTGTCTCGAGGCTGCCCTGCCTCTCTGCCCCATTCCTGGATCCAGTGGATTCTGTCCCAGGTGCTAGACAACATCTTTGGCCACCCTGAGAAGTCATCTTGGGTGGTTGAAATGAACATCAATTTTGATCACTGGTCAGAAGTTTAAGTGATTTTTTTTTTTAAAGAGTATGTCCATCTCCCTTATAAGATACTGGCCATCATCTTCATCATATAATTTTCTTTTGTCTTGATCTATAATTAATTTTAAAAGAAAATATAAATTATCTCCTAAAGACAGATAACAAATGGCACTCTAATGCCACTCAACTGGTGGAAATGTACAGAGAAGTCTGCATTTAATAATTGCTCCTGCTTTTCTTAAGGGCTGCTTTTGAATTACGATGGTCTTTTATTTATTTCAACATGGCTCAGTATGATGATTTATTTGCTAATTTACTCATATCCCAAATGGAATCAGAAATAAAAGCCAAGACAGAAAATGTGTGCCATAAATTCCTTTACATTCGCATTAGTATCACCAGGCGACTAAGCCTATGCCGAATTTGAAGTCATGAAGCACTCAGAGCCCCTCATGGGGGCAGGGGCCGGGGGACATGGTGACACAGGACGGGATGGGATGGGACAGCTGTCTTGTAGCCTTTATCACAATGACCCCCTCTACAGTGCACCATGTCCCATGCAGCCAGGGCAGGGGGGACAAGGGTAGAGTGGGAGTCAGTCAAGGTGGCCAGTTCTTCCCAATTTGCCCACGTGAAGATGTGCCTAATCCTATTTCAGTAAATGCACTGAACAGCAATGGAGCTAGACAGTAAGTTAATTTGTTGTCATCTGACCCCAATGCAGATCTCGATATGAGTTTGCAGAAAGGCTGCAGTGTTCAGCGCCACCTGGAAAGACTTTCTGAACGTGCTGGCAGTGATAAGCCAGGAGTGAAATCACAGTGTCCCCATTGTGCCCTTGCCTGGTGGAGACGACTCTGTCCTTTAATTACAGCTACAAAAACAATCCTGCCCCAAGAACTTCAGGAAGCAACCACCTACCTATGGGGAGCCAGCCCTGCAGGAGCTTCCCTTCCAGCAGCTCGGCTCCTGGACACTAGAGGGCGCTAAGGGTCCCCCCAAAAGGCCCTCAGAGAGAACACCCACCTGCCCCAGTCCTGACTTCAAATTCCTTGAATTGATGTTATTATCCTACAAAGCGGTTGTGCTTTCATCCATTAAAATTAAAAGACAATATTCATAATGTAGAAAAGTTTTTTTTTAAAAAATGTGAATTGTGTGGTATTACAGAGCAGAAGGACATACAGGCTGTGAGGAGCAAAGACAGCCCAGATCTGCCCCGGAGACTAACGGCGTGGTTTTCTGGGTGAGACTGGACCAAGGACATTGTATAATCAATCGCTCTACCCCACTGCTATAATTTTGAACCCCAAGAAACATTATACTTCACAGTAATTCAAGATGGTTCCAAACCTTCCTGGTACAAGTTGCTTTGAATTAACAGGTGAGTTTCTAGCGTGTGTGTTTTGTGGGCCATACTGGCGTGACTGCTAGAATCTTGCCTAAACTCAGATTTTAGTAGGGTCCTTTTGGAGCTGAAATCTGTGGAAGGGAACAGAGATTACACTATAATACATCAGATGTGAAAGAGTCCTGTGGAACCTCCTTCCTTTATTTAAAAAAAAAAAAGTGGGGGGATAGTATTTTGAGGTGTTTATAGTTTTCATTTACAAAATGGTATCATAAGTATATATAATTGTATATATAATAGTTATATATGTGTGTGTATATTTTTTTTAAAAAAAACAAAAGAAGCTTTAAGACTGAATCTGGTGGTTTTCTTGAAAAATAATATTATACATTACACTAACTTTTTGGTCATTGAATGCTGAACACTTAAACAAAATGCAGTCCTTGGCAATATTTGCCCCAGATATAGCCTATTCTGTAAATTTCCTCTTTCTGTCCTCACTTGTACTTTAAAATATCTGCAGTATTTCCTTTTTGTCCCCTTTCCATCTACACTGGTTCATCTACCAAGCACTGGTGAGGTCAACGGGTGAGAGTTGTTTGCGTCCAGGGCTGTCCGGGGCAGGCTGTGTGTGGTGCGGCTCTGACCAACATCTGAAGAGGCCCCAGGGGCTGTGGTCAGCGTGCACTTTCCTCTCCGTCTGCCAGCCCAGCCGAGAGGTCGGCCTCCAATGGACTCTGCAGAGGGATGATTAATGCAGTTTCATCGGTGACTCGGCCACTTTTAGAGGCAACAAACAGGCTTCTGCATGTCAGCGGTATCACAAAACAGATGGGATGCGGCTGCTCCTGTGTCATGGGGGATCCTGGCTAGCGTCACCATGGTGCACCTGCAGGTAGATAGGACCTTGGTGGAGGAGCCCCAGTGACTGCTGGCTTAGGTGGAGACAGAAACAGGTTGGGGAGGTCTGGCTCGGGGTGGCAAGCCTGGCTTCATCCTTACCTGTCAGGTAGCACCAATGAGGAATTTAATCCATTTGTGCCAATTTTCCTTTTTAAATCAATGAATACCTTTACAGGTGGCTCAAAGGAGGAACTGGCGTGCGTGTGAGCAGGTCCATCCTCCCTCCCAGTTCCCCACAAAGAGCTGCAAACATCTGGAAGCCCCGGGCTGTCACCATGGTGAGTCACATCCAGCACTGGCTATGTGAGTGAATGAAGCCTGTCCACAGAGCACAGAAGTGCAGGGGACAGCGGTGTGGCCGTGGCTGTGGCCAGCCCAGGACAGGCCCTCAGGGGCACAGTCTCACTTGATATTGGGATCTCTTTGTTCTGGGTGAAGTACTAACCAGTGACAGGGCCAGGCCCAGCTGCCCACAAGACAGCTGAGGCTCACCTGTGGGCTGTGGCCAAACCACCAACCCCTCCCTGAACTCTGAACAGAATGTGCCCAGTGTCTGGGCCATTTGTCTGGTTTCCAACAGCCTTCTAAGCAAGTCCTGAGATTTTCACTCAAAATAAGATTATAGCTGCTGCTGTGAGTCACCCAAGTGCACCCCCACACACACACACACACACGACAGTAAACAGATGAGAGACTCAGAGGAGGCCTCAGGCCCACCCATCCCTTCCCCCAGAGGTCTGCGTCTCCCCTCCCTGTGTCCAGCTGTAGGCCCAGGTCACTTTGGAAGTAGCCTTTTGAGCAGCTTTCCAAATCACTGGGAAGGGAGGTAAACAGTCTCTAAGAGGGCGTCTGACCCTGTGGGCTACGGGGTTCCAGCCCAGCAGGAGTCCTACCAGGACCTGGCAGCAAGTGGATACTCAATTTTCTTAAAATCCTGAATGAAGAAGTGAATGAATGAGTGGACATCTATTTCACCTGCATCGTGACAGGGTGACAGAAGATTCATCTGGACTTTGACATAAAATCCTAGCTCCCATTTGGCAATTTTCCAAAGGAACTCTGCCTAAAATTATTTTTTAGATAAACTATTTCAGCAACTCGTTTGGTTTCAGGCATATTTGTAGAAACCATCCTGAAGGCAGATGCATTGCATTGCTAGGCACCCACCAGATCACCAGGAAGGTTCTACCTCCCAAGATGTTCCAGTAGGATTTTCTACCCACCCATGCCCTTCCACATGTCGGCACTGACTTGGCTGCTTAGAAAGGCTGGTTCCAAATGCCACTCCTTGAAGAATCTGGATGGGCGGGTGCCTTTTACAGTTCAGCTACGTGACTTCCAAGGCCAACTTCACCAGGTTTTCTTGGTGGCACCCATTTTAAACCTCAGCCACCATCGTGGGAGGAAGCCCAAGCCACATGCAGGAATTCTGGTGGTCAGTCCCTGCCCACAGCCACCATGAACCCCCAGAGGGATAAATAAACTACCAGAAGACTCCAGCCCCAACAGCCGTCTGACCACAACATACACGAGACCTGAACAGAGAATGCCTGTCTCAGTCGGCCAACCCCTGGAACCACGAAGGACCACTGTGATTTAAAGCCTCTGAGCTCTGGAGCCATTTGTTAGGCAGCAATATGTAGTTAGAATGTCATGGCCAGATGCCTTAAAGAGACATTGGCAACATTGTTAAAGAAGAAAAATATTCTTCCTCGGTGACTGTTCATCTATCCTCCAAATCGGTATTGACCTTGGCTGCCAAGTCATGGGTCAGGCACTGAGGGTGCACACAAGTCCTCACCCAAAGAAGAACCTGCACAGTAGTTGGAAAGAAAACTCTATCGAATCACAGCACTTTAACCTGAGAGAAGAACATAGGAAGTGGGCCTCAGCAGTCCATCCCTCTCCTCTTCCACCACCTTCCTCCTCTGCTTAGTGGCTGTGTGGATGCTGCGGGGGTCACTCTGCCCCAGCAGGAGACCCTTCCTGCTCGGCCTCCAACTCGGGTTCTCTGTCCTTGCTAAGGGCCGCCAGGTCCCGTGTGACTGGATTCGGCCCCATGCTCCAAAAAGATCTCTGCATCCGCCCCAGATCACCTTCCCCAGGAGACGTGGGGAACTCCCATGTGTCTCTCTGTGACTTCCAGATCAATGGGCAAATGGGAAGCAGAGGCTGAAGGTGAGCATTCATTCCCCATGTGACTGAGAAGAAAATCCCTGGTGTGGAGAAGGTGCGGACTCCACGCTCCCGCAGCACCAGCTCCTGGAGGTCAGGGCTCGCTGCCCCTCGCACCCTCCCTCAGGCTTCCAGGGTGCCGTGGGGGTGGGAGTGTGTGCACCAGTCAAGTTCGGATGTACTGAGAGCCGTCTGGAAGGTTCCACCGGTGGGCCCAGCTAGGGACAGGAGCGTCACTGTGGGCAAAGGTGACATGTACAGGTACACACAGTAGGTCTCCATTCTGTCAAACCCTCACCAAGGGGAACAGGAAAAACATATCTGTCCCTAGCAGGATCCTGGCCAGACACCTGCGGGGTTCTGGAAAGGTCAACATTTTCCTTTTGTTTTTCTTTTGAGATGGAGATCTCACTGTGTTGACCCAGACTGGCCTTGAACTCCTGGGCTCTGACCACCCTGAGGGGCGGGGACTGTAGGGCGGGCCACTGAGCCCAGTTGTTTCCCCTTTCATTGGTTCTTTTTAGTGACGCTTCACATTACGACTCATTTTTAACTCACAGATCCAGCTCCTGTAGATAAAGCATGGCTGCTCTGATCCCAGATGGCGAGGGTGCCCGAGTCTCGCCCCCCACACTGAGCAAGGGCGTGAGAGCTTCCATTCCACAGCTTAAAGCTGCCCTGAGCTTCCCACCAGAGCCGGGAGCATCCATGTGCCTCCCCCGCCGCTCTCTGTTTTATGGAATTCTTGCGCCTAGGAGCCCTTTTTATTTTATTATTTTCTTTAATAGCCAGAAAACTGGGAAGTTCACAAAGAAATTTTTCAACTGCCTTTAGTGACCCTTAACCTGAAAGGTCTGGCCTAATCTGTAAATTGGAGTCGAAGGCATTCGGTACCTCTGCCGTGGGGAGCACTTTGCCCTCAAAGAGCAGGGAGACTGCTAACAATGCGGCTGTACGCACGTGGTGCTCCTTTGTCAGCAACCGCAAACCAAAACCAGATGTGGACTATCAGCTGCTACCTAGCAGTGACCCAGGGAAGTGGAGGCTAATCCAGATCATTCTTAATAACTCAAAACCGCCACCTTTTAACCACCTCATTTTTTTCTCACTTACAAATGCAAAAAAGAATTGACAGTACACACTGAAACCCATTTCCCACTGAATATGTTCAGATTTTCCCTGATAAGAACGGGGCGGGGGAAGCTTTCTGCTAAATTGTGTTCTGTCATCTGAGTGAGCTCTGGTGTAGGCGATCAACGCCATCAGCCAACCAGGGCCTGGAAGGAGAGAAGCCATACGGAAATCAGATACTCCTACCATGACCTTGTCCCCAAAGTCAGGAAGCACAACACTCCTTGGCCGATCCGACTGCTTACAAATCTTAGGAAACAGAGAGAGCTCAGGCTGGAGAAAGTTTGCCAGGCATTCCAACCATTAATTGTCATTTTCCTGCATTTAAATGCAATGAATGTAAGTCATGGATAAAAGTCAATGGGTAGAGAAGGATTCATGGCCTCCCAAGTGAATACATGGATCGTTCTGCACTGAATATGAACATTCTATCAATATTGTGTCTGTTACTGCATCCAAGAGAACTATTTTAATGTAAAATCGAATATATGGGATGGTTTCAGACCTTGCATTTCACTCTCGGCCCTGGAGTAGGCTGCGGTTGATGGCACAGGCACCCAGCTGGACACGGAGCGGCTTCTCACCCCTACAGACACGGCGATCACACGGACTTCCTTTTCCTACACTGGAATTAGACGTAGTCACGCGCAGAAGTAACTCACAAGACATGGTCATGTTATCATCTTTCATCACCTCGGAGGCTGAGGCTGGTCAGATAGAAGGGATCACGTGGAAAGAGAAACAATTCTGCCAATCAAAATCAGCCATAATGCAACCTTAACGATTGTAAGACACACGCCAATTCTTGAAAATCAGTGTGTGCCCTAGAATTGATGCAGTGCGGTGTAGCCATGGAAGGACAGTCAGGAAAACCCTGGGACTCCTCAGCCTTCGCAGCATCAGCATCCGGGGCTGAATGATCCTGCTAGGTCCAGGGGGCTGCTGGGTATAGGAGGCTGGCCAGACTTCCTGGCCTCCCCTCAGTAGACCCCCCAGCTCCTCCCTCCTTACGGTTACAGCAACTGAACCTGTCTTTAGACTTTGCCAAACGTCCCTGAGGGGAGACAGAAGTGCTGCACTTGGGAACAAGTGGAATCAAGAAATCCAACTTCCCAATGTAGTTTAGTGTCTGTCTGTCTGTCTGTGTGTGTGTCTCTCTCTCTCTCCCCCCTCCTCTCTCTCTCTCTCTCTCTCACACACACACACACACACACCCTATGACAGACAGATGTCAGCCAATCAGAAAGTACATCGCTGGATGAGACATAGCGACATCAAAAATACTAACAGGTGGACCACGTACCAGAGTACATTATCTCGCTGACGAGTAAAAGTTAAAAAAGAACATACTGCACGTCTAATGATCAGAGATTGATTGGATAGACATACTACACGTATTGACAGGAATGAGGCAGAGCTAAATGAACTGCACAGAAAATAGGTGTAATAAATTTTCAAATGATCCCATGAATATATTAGCATATGCAGAGAAACATTCAGAAGAATAAATTTCACTTTGGAAGCTAAGATCACGTGATGACTTTTTAAGTCAAACATTTGGGGGAAATTGGGATATAATAAGTGTATACTACTTTTGTAATTAGAAAAACTTTTCAAGTCATCCATATTTTAAGATAGAAACATTAAAATATCAAGAAAATTTAAATATACTCATTAAGACATGTACTAAGCTATCAGACTTTGTAGAATACTTAAATATCAACATAGATGCAAAGAGATTGAAGTTTATTCATTAACCCAAGAAATATTTATTGAACATCTACTTCATGAAACACACTGTCAGCAAAATTCTGAGACTTACTAATAAAGACTCCTGAGGAAATGAAGCTTGTTGAGTCCCAAAGAAACATACCATGTTCAGACGGTGGCGGGCGGGGAATGGCAAATCAGTGAAGATTAGGAAACTTGGGTAAAGAACTCGGTTCAGCACTGAAGGAAAAAGTAGTTGAAGGTTTTTCTGAGAAACACCGTCAAGATGAGAAGATACCGTGGACCTCCACAGACTGCTGTGCAGTGGACTGACTGGCCCTCCTGGGAGGGCTCCGGACAGTCAATGTGAGGGCTTCTCGCTAGAGTGCAGGTGGTGACCCGGTGAGAGGAGACGGCCACAGGGACCGCACACGTCACATGAACTTGAACTAGGCTTGGTTCCACAAACACAGGAGAGGATGCATGAAGTGGATCAGGGACCTTGCTGTTCCCCTGGGCGACTGTCCCAGGAAACCTGCCAAGGAGTCCACCTCAAGAACTTAGAAACACCCGAGGAAAACAACCCAAAAAGAACAAGATTCATGAAACAGAAAATGAGCATGTGGTAGAGCAGACTAACAAGGCCAAAAGGGGTCCTCTGAAGATTGATTATTCACTAGCCACTAGTGAGTACAATTAAAGAGAGAACACAAACATGAAGGTAACAAAGTCAAAAATAAAAAGGGAAAATTACTGTCGGTCCTGGAGACATCAGAAGGGATAATAGCATATTGTGACCAATTTCCTATCAAGAAATATGGAAAAATCAGCTAAAATAGATAAACTTCCTGGAAAATAAAATCTACCAAAACTGTTAAAAAAAAAAAAAACACAAAGTCTGAACCTCTACACCATCAAAGACATTGAATAATCTCAAACCTTCTGAATCTCAAAGTCCAGGAAAAAAAAATAAAATTCCAGTCTGAGACTGATTTATCATCAAATTCTAAAAAATACTTAAAAATGTGATTCTGGACTTACACAAACATTTTCAACCAACAGAAAAGGAAGAAATCTTGACATTAAAATGTAACTAGGGCATTATTATTTTGGGAGCGGGTACCAGGGATTGAACTCAGGGGCACTCGACCACTGAGCCACATCCTCAGCCCTATTTTGCATTTTATTTAGTGACAGGGTCTCACTGAGTCGCTTAGTGCCTCACTTTTGCTGAGGCTGGCTTTGAACTCGAGATCCTCCTATCTCAGCCTCCGAGTTGCTGGGATTAAAGGCATGTGGCATGTGCCCCGGTGCCCAGCTGGAACATTATTTTTAAAAAAGAAAATTACAGGCCAATATCACACATCAATGTGGTCACAAAAATCCAAAACAAAATCCTAGAAAACAAAATCCAACATTATATGAAAAAAATAATGTATACTATAACCAAAATGGGTTTATTCTCAGGATAAAATGTTGTTTGAATCAATGCAACTGTAAAAAAAAAAAAAGAAACTCATATAGTAATCTTACATAGAGGAGGAAAAGCATTTGATAAAATTCAATATCTATGCATAATAAAAATTCTTGGTAAATTAAAAATAAAAGGTAATTTTATGAATCTCACAAATTGATAACCAATTGCATCAACCAAAACCTAAAGTAACCACATATTCAGTAGTAAGACATTAAAATCGAATCCTCTGAAGATGGGGTATAAACAAGGGAGGCTCATATATCACCTCTCCTTGTTTTATCAGAAATTGCACTAGAGATCTAGCCAGTATATAAGGCAAGAAAATGGATACAATGTCAGGAGATATTTTCAGATGGAAGTTTTTACATAGAAATTCTAAGAGACTTTAAGAATAAATCATTAGAATTAATGAGCAAGTTTAAGAGATTAGATATAAGAGCAACATAGAAAATTTGATTTCATGTCTATATATCGGCATCAATAGAAAGTGAAAAATTTAAAAGATCCTATTTTCTTTAGCACCAAAAAATATTATTATGATATGAGAATGAATCAAAAATAAGAGGTACACAAAATTTACACTGAAAACTACAAAAAAAAATGGAAAGAAGATAAATAAATGGATACTGTGGTCACAGATTGACAGAATTAATACTGTGACGATGTCCACTTTCTACAGATTCATCAATGGATTCAATGAATATTCAATAAAAATCACAGTGATATTTGTGTGGAATATAACAAATTAAATCTAAAGTACACATGAACATGCACAAGGTCAAAGACAGACAAGGCAGTCTCAGAGGAGGGTGAGGTAGACGAAGCTGCTTAAAGAGAGAGCAAGCACAATCATGAAGTCACAGCAATCAGCATGCAGGTCCTCACAAATAGATCCATGAAGGAGGCGAAGCCCAGGAGCAAGTCCACAGGCAGAGGGACCCACTGGATTTTTGACAAAAGTGGCACTGTAGCGGAGCCAGCAAAGGGGGACATTCTTAGTAAATGGTTCTGGGAAATGTGACATCCACATAAAAAATTTTAAAAAAAAAAAGAAGGAGAAGGAGAAAGAAAGAGAAATTTGGTGAGTCATTATACGATCAGAGAGATCAACGCCGCACAAGTCACAGATCTAAATATGAGAAGCAGCATTATAAAAAGTCTCTGAAACATACTGAAATAAAATACGTTCACGACTCTGGGATGGGGATTTTGCATACAAGGCCAAAACACTATCTGTAGAGGGAAATAACTTGAACTGGATTAAAATCTTTAAAAATAAAAGCTATTTTTTCCATCAAAGATTCATTGAGAAACTAGAAGGAACCCCAAAAGTGGAAGGTGATATTTTTAGCCTCCTAGCCTACGATCCACATCCACGATTCGTAACGAACTTCTATGAATCCATCAGTAAGACACAACCCAAAGGGAAATCCAGGAAGAGGTCTGAAAGGCCTTCATGGAAGAAGACACCCACAAGCATTAAAGACATGGAGGGCCTCCACGTCCCTAGAAACCCGGGAAAGGCAGGCCAAGCCATCGCAGAGAGCCTGTCCCACCTGGGAAGGAATGGAGTCGGGGGGCGCTCCCTGGCGGCTGTGGCACAGGCCCACGGAGACGGGGGAAGCAGAGGGCATGTTCCAAGGGGAGCTGGGAAGAGCTGAATGGGAAGCTCACGAGGACCAGGGCATCTTGAGTGAGGGGCAACGAGTCTCCCAGGGCTGCGAGAAAGGGAGGCCACCTCCATCCTCCAGCCCAGGATGGCGAGGAGGGACACCCAGAAACTGGCCACAGAGACGCCACGGAGGGGATAAAGGGAGAGAGGTGGGAGGTGGACCCCTGGTCTCTCCTGCTGCCCCAGCCTCCTTCCAGGGCCCCTCACTAGCTGAACCCAGGGGAGACAGGCCAGGGAGCCCCTCTGCGGCCACCAGCCGGAGCCAAACCCCTGGACGAGAAGCAGGGCCGGGAAGGACAGCGAGGGAGTGGAGGGCATCCACCGGGATCCCACCTCAGAAGGCTCGGCACCCCCACCACTGCACGTGTGCCCTGTGCGCCTGGAGACGCCCGCCTGCTCGGCACGGTGCTGCCCAACGCCCTCGGGAAGGGAGGGATGGAGGGGCCGTGGCACACACGCCACACTCCCTGGCAAGCAACCCCAGGACAACGGGGCTACAGGTGAGCACAGGAAGGAGCCTCAGAGACGGAGAACCTGGGGCAACACCGAGGAACGCGGAGCGACTGCAGCTTCATGAAGCTTGGAGGCAGCCGGGCTCCAAGAGTCGGTAGGCAGCGACACTGAGCCAGCTCCAGACCGCAGCAGGGAAGGCAGAGAACAGGACGGCATCTATCTCTAGAGGAAGGGAGGCTCCGACCTGGGAAGGAGCCCAAGGGAAGCTGCTCTATAACTAATCCTGATAAGCATTTACTGCCCGGGGACTTTTATTTATATGTTATGTTCCAAATTTTTTAGAAATTAACTTAAAGATGGATCTGAATGAAAATTAATGGAATTGGTGGATGCAGTTAAATTCAATGAATAAATTTAATGCAAATTAATGAACAGTGCATGAGACATTAGATGCTTGGAAGGCGACCTCTCGCTGGCAGGTCAAGCAGTGTCCGACCACATGAGGAACTCAGGATGCACCCCAGCCACACATACAGGAGCAGGACGAAGGAGCGGCCAAGGAGCCCCCACCGTCCAGTTAGCGTCCAGCACAGGAGACTCAGCTCAGGTCACAGAAAGCCTTTGGTAGAAAGCGCCTCGTCATGATCCATCCCGGCTGGAGCAGAAGTGAAGAACCAAACCCTCGAGGGCTGGCTTTGTCCTGGGTCAGCGCATCCAAGCTGGGCCCCAGAGGCACCCTTTCCAGCCCCACAGGAGAGTGCAGAACCTGCTGTGGGTGGCTGCCGACTCTCTTCCTGCCGGGGAAGGAGCACAGGGGAAGGAGCCTGTAGGTGAGAAGCAAACTCAGGACCCTCGCAGCTCCCGAGGGAGGGCCAGAGCTGGAGAGGGTCTCGCTGAGGAGTGGCCCTCGCCAAGGAGGTGGTGTCAGGCCCCAACCTGCAGGACAGGCAGGAGTCAGCCCTTACAGAGCGAGAGAAATGGCCCCTGAGGGTGAGGGACCAGACAGGTAGCTATTCCCCAGCCCCAGGCAGGGGACTCAGGACAGACAGAGCGCTGACATCTGTGGGCGAGGACCCCAATGCCACAGGGAGCGGGGGCCAGTTCACCCGAGGGAGTGTGAGTGAGCCCCGCTCAGGCAGGAAGCCTCTGGGGCCAGAGACAAGTGGGGATTGTCTGACTGGCTCATCCTAAAGGTTCTCCAGCTGCTACGTGAATAAAAGATCTGTGAGCATCACAGAGACCTGGGACGGGCGGCACCCGACCAAGATATCACCAACCAGGAGCGGCTGCAGGAAGAGGGACAGGACGGGCCAGACTAGGGGAAAGGGGGAAAGAAGACCCCGAGACCCTCTGCACTGTGTGGCAGCTGGCAGCCTCACGGTCCTCACACCTGGACGACAGTCCTCCACTGCACGGAGCTGAGGAGACAGAGAACAAACCGCGAGGACCCGTCAGTCCTTTAGCGAAGAGCTCACGATACGTTGAGACCTCAGTTGGGGGCTGGCTGTGGACAGGGACACAGGATTGCAAAGCGCCAGGTGGGGCTTAAAGGCCAAGACTGAATCTCACTTCTTGGATGGGAGAGACAAGGGCAGACAAAGAAAAGGTGGTCAGAGCAGGTCCGTCCATCACTCAGAAGCTCAGCAGAGAACTAGGCACAGAGGACCGACCTCCCAGCTTCAGCCAGGCCCATCAGAGGTCTGTGGTCACGAGGCTACAGTGAGACCATCCTGTGGGGAGCTGTATGCAGACACTAGGAGCCACGTCCCACCAGCCACCAGAAAACCTCACCAGTGTCTGTTATTAGCTGTTTTATAGCCGAGGGTAGGAAGGCACAGAGATGGTAAGAGACTTACCTACGGCACAGCAAGTAAACGGAAAAACGGCCAAGTCCTTCCAGAGCCTTCTCTCACGTCCTTTAAAACTAGGCAATGCCACATCCAAAAACCAAGCAGGAGCTCTGAGACCAAAGAAGCCCCCAAAGAGGAAACAGACAGAGAGAAGCAGGGACCTTGAGAATCCGGCAGAGGCGTCCTCCACGTGGACGCAGCTCAGCGCATCAGAGTGAGGAGAGACAGGAGCCAAATTTGTCAGCGAAGAGAAAATGCAATTCAGGTTCTGAATTTTGGAAATCAAGGTAAAATAGTAGATAACTGGACCGGTCTGAGGAATTTGCAGCCTGACAGGCAGGGCAATGACAGAGTGACTCTGAGCAGACGGGACACACCGTGGCAAACTCCAAGGGAGGGACCGCGCCTCAACCTAGCCTGGGCTCCTAGGTCCCCTGGGAGGGGTTCCCGGGAGGGCTGGGTCCTTTGCACACTCGGGCATTGGTGATACTCTCCACTAAAGATACGCAATGTGGAGTCCGGGTGTTACAAACGTGGTGTGCGTCACATTCAGCCGTCTCTGGGTGAATCTGATCATCCTTCTGATCAGCTCAGGTTCTCAGTACGAAGAGCCATGGTGGGCATTACGTATGGACACTAAATGGCAGCACATCACAAGGGAGCATTTCCTGTTATAGGAAAGTCACTTAAACTTGAACTGAGGGGAGCATCCATCATTCCCCATAATGTGCATCCCCCTGCCCAAGAACAGGCTGCCAGAAAACTGCTTTTAAGAAGGAGTATAATTGCGGGCCGCTTCATAGGTAAGTGTTGGCAAAATCTAGCCAATTAAATTAAAAGATATAAAATAAGATTTGTACTTTCCCTCAAATGTAAGGGAAGATTCATTTCTGATGTAATGGTCTTTAAAAAAATATGTATTTTTGGTTCCTTTTTCTTTTTGTATCTATAAATTTACTAATAAAAGGCTTCTGCCTTGATTTACTAACATTTGAAAAGATGGATTATATTGGTATTGCAAAAGAGACTATCATAAATTAAAGATCCATACAGTGCTCTATTGGCAATATGACAAACGATTATCTAAAAATATCGTCAATCAAAGCTATTTGAAAGTTACAAAAAGGAATTTTCCATAACTGCTCTTCTAGCAAAGTTAAAACACGCCCACTATTTTTAATCATCAGTTTACAGTGTGGTTCTAGTATTTTGAAATATTTCACTTTAATCAAGCAATTATCCAAGCGGAGCTTCGCACTACAGCATGACAGCTGGGTTCAGAACAGCTCCCAGGTATTTATCACAGCTCAGCCCAGGTCCTGCCTCATAAATCAACTTCAGGCAAGACAAAGGGAAAAAGCAAACTCTTGTTTATTTCAGTATGGCTCCAGCCAATCCCAAACACTGAGCCGCTCTTCCGTGTGCATCTCCCGCTGAAGGCTGAGCAGTCCCGCGCGCGGTCTCCTCCGATACCGTGAAGTAAGCTCCAGCGCGTGAGACTATTTCTCTTGGACCTAAGATCTGCCACTCCACGTGGACCAGCGAAGTGACTTCTCCCGTGGGAGCGACTCTGACAAGAAGGCTCGTCAAAGGAGCTTTGTGTCCAGGCCAGGCCAGTTTCCAACTCTGGATCACACGCCTCCAGGTCCCTCTCTGAAACCTATCCTACGGTTCTTAAAAAAACACGGAGGTGGCAGGAAGGCAAGACAAAGGGGTCATGTGCAAATCCTGCCCGGCCACGAGATACTTTAAATGAACTATCAGAAGGCTGTCTCTCCTGCATCAACAGCCCAGGATGGTATCCCTGCGCCTCTGCCTAGACTCCAGGAGGGAGCACTGCGAAGACAGATCTTAGTCCATATTTATGATAAACAGCCCATGAGCATCCATCACTAACACCTTCCCCAAAATACTCAGGGAAACATTAATTCTAATTTATTTATTTATGTATGTATGTATGTATGTATGTATGTATGTCTCCCCTCCTCCTCATTAATTCTAATATCTTCTGCTTCTTCTTTCCTTCTTTCTTCCCTCCTCCTCCTCCTCCTCCCCCCTCCTCCTCCTCCCCCTCCCCCTCCTCCCCCTCCTCCTCCCCCTCCTCATCCCCCCTCCTCCTCCTCCTCCTCATCCTCCTCCTCCCCCTCTTCCTCCTCCCCCTCCTCCCCTCCTCCCCCTCCTCCTCCTCCTCCTCTTCCTCCTCCTTTAATTTCATGGAGAAAGTGGAGTTGGTTAGACAACAATGACAAACTCTGCCAGTTTGGCCCAGGCCGGAAACCACAGTCAGTGCTTGGTGATCCTAAGTCACCTCAGCCACCTCTCACCACCACCCGCTGGAAGGCGCCTTCTTCCGTCTCTACACGTGAGGGAGCAGTCACAGCGGGTAAGTGCTGTTCCCAGAGCCAGACAGTGAGAGGCAGAGTCCCTGGGAACCAGGACCCTGGCCTGGAGGCTGGGGCCACGCTGCTGTCCCCACCCCGGGCGGCCACCTTGAATGATGCTCTCTCTGATTCTCTCCCACCCGTCACGGCGACTCCAGCGAAGCCGCCGTCACCCACATGGAACACCATCCCGTCCGGCCCAGTGCGCTCCTGGGCTTCAGCGTGATTCCACATGAAAACCATCAATAGCAGAAAGCACCCAGCTCTGGTTTGAAAACACACTTGGAAAAGAATTCACTGGGAAGCTCCAGAAGCCCGGTGGTCATCCTGGCTCCTGAAGGGCCTCTCAGGTACCCTGTCGTGCGACGGAGGCCACCAGGTTCAAACTGTGGGTCTGGCTGCTCTTGCTCACCAAGAGGAACGGGGTTCTTGAATCCAGAGTCGAGGCTGCGCTTCAAGACTGACTTTGTTTTTGTAGGTGTTCCAAGATCTGGCATCAGAGTGGCAGAATGATTAAAATTAACCCAATTTTCTCTCATTTATTTTGCTAGCTCATACCTCTAAAAGACATGTTTTGGAAGGCACCGTTCAACCCTCCGCGGACAAACCAAGCTTTCTTTGGAATCCCGGAGGCCTAACCTCGACAGCGGGGGGGGGGGGGGCCCTCGTCAGCTCGGTGGCCCCCCACCCGGAGGACGGGGGAAAGCGCCATCTGACTGGAGCTCACATTTAATGACAGTGTCAAAATTCAAACTTCACTTGCTTTAATCAGCTGCCAAGACTGTGAGTCTTCCTGGCTTGGATTTCTATAAACAAAGAATAAATTCAAATATGACACAGAGTGGCAGCGGCGCGTCCACCACTGAGCTAGGAATAGTTATGCAACCCCTGCTGGCCAGGCGGAGTTGGCATCTCCGCACAGGACTCTGTGCTGATCCTTCCAAACCGTGAGCGTGCAAAACGGTCCCGAGGCCCATGAGCAATGGGCACTGAGATGCATCCTCAGTCCTCCCGGCTGCGGTTCCTGTACCAATAAAGGAACATTGTCCCTGACTTTTCCTGCTCCAACCTAGGACCGTTTTACCAACGTCACTGCATGATTCAAAGGTGATGAGCAACAGAACCCCTGAGAATAAAATGTGCTTGACTTAAAACTCCAGAGACAGGAGAGATGATAAGAAGTTAGGGGTCCTCTTCTGAGGGGGAAAAGACAGGAACCGCTTGGCCCTTCAAATAAAAGTGGCAGGACCTGCAGAGGCAAACACAGCCTGCTTTATTTGGGAAATGTTTAAAAGTCTGTAAGGAGAGAGACCCGTCCCCAGCACAGGTTCAACCCAGCGCTGGTAAGCAAGTGACCTCTCGGATTCCCCGGCACCAGAGCTCCGGAGCCTTCTGTTTCCGTGCGACCTAGGGCAACCCACCCGCACTCGTGCAGGGTCCAAGCACTGAGGCTGGCAGCGGCCAGTTAGGAGTCCATGTGGGCAGCCCTGCTTCCCACCGTGAGCCACCATCTGGAGGAAGGGACGTGTGCGA
Organism: Ictidomys tridecemlineatus; assembly: GCF_052094955.1. NCBI lineage: Eukaryota > Metazoa > Chordata > Mammalia > Rodentia > Sciuridae > Ictidomys > Ictidomys tridecemlineatus. The sequence goes on from NC_135479.1 coordinate 210,496,152, forward strand.
AGGGACAGCAATTGCATTGCAGAGAGATCAGAAAATTGAACTTTGAAAGGGAAATTCATGTAAGACAGTCCAAGTAAGGGTGACACAGGGGACCTCAAGACCCCTCCCTGCTGGTACCTGACAGGCTCATCCCGGAGTCCCCCCAGCCCCCCTCCTTGGCCTCTCCTTTGGCATTACCCTCTTCTGGCTTCCACGTCCTGCTCATGAGCTCCAGGAAGGGCCACATGCACATCCACAGTTTCCCTGCCTCTTACAAACAGACGCCTCCACAGCTGCCCCAGCTCTGCTGCGGTGCTCACCTGAAAGTGCACCTGACAGTTCTTCTGTATGTCTGCCCTCTCAGGCTCCAACACAGCAGGATCAGAATCCAGCACAAAGCTCACCTAGGCCTCAAGTCTCCCCCTCCAATGCTCCTTTATGCTCTCAGTCATCAGAGATAAGCCTCTTGAGTCACCTCTCCACCTCGTCCCCAAGGTCCTGCCCACCCACCTCCCAGATGTTGTTATGGACATTACCAACGTCTGCTTTGTATGCAGGAGGAGAGCTTCATTTATAACAGTGGGGGGAAATGGCTCCCTAAAGCTCCCATCAATTCACTGAAACTGGGAGGAGAGGAAGAAAGCAGGCCTGAGGTCTGAAAGTTTTTGCCTGTTCTTCTACTGATCACACCTTTGGTTGACATACAGGTCTGTAGAAATGCAAAGGTAGCCCAAGGCCTACTGGGCCCATGGGGGATCTGAACAAAGGACTAGCTCACTCCTCTTTAAGACGATGAGATTAACTATGATGCACTCGGAATCCATTTTTTAAAAAATAATACTGTTTGTGACTAATGTGGGGGAATAGCAGCTGAGGGTGGTGGGTGTGAACCAGGTGTGAACATGCAAAGAGCCCGTGGAGAAGGAGGGCTCAGCACGATGCACGGTGGGGGGTCACAGAGCTGCTTGTGAGGGACACACTTGGAAAGGAGCTGGCTCTGCCTCTGGGGGACAGCTGGAGGGCAGGAAGGGACACCAGGAGCAAATCACCCACGCAGGGACCCACGTCCTGGGAAACAGGACCCAGAGCCAGGGGAGGCCAGCGAAACGTGAGCTGCACACCTTGCTCCCCGACCCTTTTCTAGAATGCCATCTGAACAAGGCAGAGGGATCCACTATGTTTGATCCCAACTTTGTGGGTGACATGTCCACCCATGTCCACCTCCAAGAGTCAAAGACTAAGAGCAGTTCAGAGCCGACTGCCCTGGAGAGGGCGGGTAGCGGGGGTGCATTTGTGGTTATACTGATGGAGCAGTGAAGAAGACTGTAAGTAAGACATGTCTAATTTTGCTAATTTAATTTTCATGTTTCAAGTAAATGCATACATTTATATATAAATGCACGTAACTTCATTAAAATATGTAGAGAGAGAACTAGGACCTGAACATATCAATGGGGCACAGGAGAGCTTTAATTTTCTTTTTACTGATCGTACTTAACTAAAATGTTAACCATGTTGTGATTCTGTAACAAAATAAATGTCCCTTTTGAAAATAAAAGGAATGAGAAGCACAGGTACACAGATATTATTAGAACATGTGAAAATATAAAATCAAGCATCAAAAGCGGGAAATTATACTAAGAGTCAGAAAAAGTGGGTTAAGAATGTGTCGGAGTGAAGCTACCGTCACTGAGAAAAAGCCCAGCTCCGGAAGCCCCTGGGAGCCTGGAGAGCAGCACAGCCCCCGGGGCCCTGCATCCTGCTTCCCTGGCTGCCTGGCGCCACCTGGCAGTGTCCTCGAGCTACTCAGAGGCGAGTCCCTACTGGCCTCTCCTGCAGGCCTCCACCACAGCACGACCCCGGCAACGGCACCTCTGTCCCCAGGTCCTCTGCCTGCAGCGGCTCCCACAGGGTCTCTGCGCCCTCCAGTGCGGGCCCTGTGAGCTCCTCACTCTTCCTCCTGCCCCCTCTCCTGCTCCTCACCAGCATCCGCATCCACTCACCACCACTGATGGACACTGACCTGAGTTCTGCTGGTGATCATCTCCCTAGGGAGGAAGGCTCTGGGGCGAAGGGGTTTTATCGGGTTTGCCCACGGCTTGAACTCTGGGTCAAGAAGAGGGCTTACTTAGCACCCAGCACACACCTGAACACTGCTGAGTGACCGAGCCACCTTCTTCTTTGTAGGAAACTAGGTCACTTCCAGTTCCAACCTGCAGAATAAAGTTCTTTTTAAACTTGTCTAATCACTTAGGAAAAATAATAGAAATAGTATTAAATCAGAAGATGCAAATGTTTTTATTTTAAGTTTCTAAGTAACACAGCTAAATATGCCAGGCATGATGGCGTGTTCCTGTAATCCCATCAACGCAGGAGACAGAGGCCAGCCTCAGGAATTCAGTGAGGCCCTAAACAACTTGGCAAGATCCTGTCTCAGAATTTCAAAACAGGACCAGCGATGTAGCTCAGCTCCCCTAGGTTCAATTCCTAGCTCCAATAAATAAACAAACATTGCCAAATTTGTGCTTCACACTGTATTATCAAACTTATGATTTTTAAATTGCTTTCAGAGACATTACCATGGAAATTGTGACAATAAGTTAATAGGAGATGACAATATAATGATTTTCCCCAAAATCTGTCCACCCCTGAGGTTAGACACTTCACTCAGACCCTCACCTGTAGTTTCCTGAGAAATCTGATGTGGAGCTTTGAGCCAACCAGTGGGTGCACCTGAAATTTGCTTCTGGAACACAAATTTGCTTCAGGGAAGCAATCCTTCTGGTAAAAGCAGGTACCCAACTCCTCCTATGGGTACACTCCAAGGAGTTAAGAGCCCTATTTTCAAGATTTTAGACCCATCGATTAGAACATAATTGTGTGTTGTTGTTTTTTTTTTTTGTAAATTCTGATTTGAAAAAAATACATATCTTTCCAGGGTCTTTCTTCAGTCTAACACAATTAATCACAGGACATGTGACGGGGTGTGACGAGGGCACAGTCAGGCCCTTGTGGCAGGGAGTCTCTGCGTTTCCTCTGCTGCAGACGAACCAGTGTTTGCGGCCAGCATTCAGATCCCAATCCAGGGGTCAGTGCTAAAACCTTCAATGGCCCAGCTGCTTACCGCCTGTACGCCTAGGAAATGAGCTACCCAATTGGGAATTCCCAATGCTTAGAATCTGAGTGCGTTTCTTGGCAATTTCTTTTCCTATCATGCCTACACACGTGTGTATCTTCCAGCTTAATGATTCCCGGTGTGCTGGAAGATTCCTGGTTTTGTGAGGCCATGACACTGGCCACTGGCCTGGGAGTGAAAGCCAAGACGTCACGGGTGTCGAGGTGGACAGTGCAGAGCAGGCCTGAATTCTGTGAGTGCTTCTCCTCCCTCTGACGCCGCGCTGGAAGCCTGTGTGGACGTCACGGTGTCATCAGGTGGCAGAGCCTCTGGTGAGTGAGTGCGGTGGCACAGGAAGCAAACCCCCGTCTGGCTGAGCCCCGGGAGGTGGAGCTGGTGTCTCCCGCGCACACCTGGCTTGCCTGACAGACCGCCTCCTCCAGCCCACTCACGGGCCGCTGCTGCTCGCGGTTTTCTGGTCTCACCATCACTGACATCTTGTCACTCCTCCTTTCACCACTCTCTCTAAACATGACAGATACAGAGATCTGATTTTGCTTTCGAACTTTGCACTTCCTATTTTGGTGACTCACTCACACTTTTTGAACGGGGCAAACAGGAATCCACGTAATCCCGTACTGACAGACGGAGTGAAGTTCTCGGGAAAGCTTTCTCATATAGGGAAAAAGAAAGCGAGATGCAGAGAGGGAGCGGTGGCTCTTGAGCCTGTGCAGAGGACCCCAGAGAAGCCCTCCGACCCCTGAAGCAGATCTCCTCTGCGGCCGCCGCGGAACTCACGACTCTCTGCTTGGCTCCTCTTGGGGTCCCACCCGCACAGACGGAAATGCCGGTGTTAAGAAGCGACTCTGGCTTTAGGAAATGCCCACTGCAGAACAGGCAGATGCTTCAGGAAATAAAATCTACAGGACAGAATGCTCAAGGAAGCTGGAGAACTGTCCCGGGAAGGAAAACAATGGCTCCCTTCAGGAGCCCCAACTGTGTGGTCCCCACCACCTGGAAAATTCCATTTCTAAAAGGGGTGTACTTCATGGTTCCAGTCGTTCCCGTGGTCAGTCTGAGACCCCTGGGTGAACCTTACACCCAGTGAACTGACAGCCTCCTCCCGGGGAAGAAAGGTCACCACCCGCCAGTCTTCTGTGGGGAGACCACATGGCGGGGTGCAGAACTGGCCGCGTGGTGCCGAGTTCACTCCACACAGTCTGCATCGTCAGTGTCTCGGGGACAGACCACATGGCCAGGTCCTGATCATTCATCAGGGACATTCCTGCAAGTGCTGGCAGTTCCCATGCCCGTGGCGGACACTGGGGAAGCATTCTGCCCTGCAGGATGGCCTGTCTGCACCAGGACTCACAATGTTCAAGGGTCTAAAAGCAAAGGCAAGAATGGAAAGACCTGCAGGAAGAATGGGTCTTCAAAGCCCATCCGGGTTTCCCAGGTCGGACTTTGTAGGTGTGCCTGTCTACACATAAAAATTCCCATCTTGGAAAATGTGCACAGTATTTAGTATTTAGCTCAGAACAAGCGGTAGAGATGCCTGTGGGCAGCAGCTGAACCCCAGCTGCACCAACCTTCGCATCCTTCAGAGAACAAGGGCTGAGCTCACAGACACGGATATGAAGAGTGGGCCTCACAGCCCAGAACCTTCTTTAATTGGGTGGGGGCAGGGAGCGTGGGCTTCAGGTCTGGCCTCCCTCCAGCAAAGATGAGCACGAGGAGAGCCTGTGAGCAGTGCAGCCCGCAGGACCGCCCTCGGGAAGCTGCGCGCCTGCCCTATCACATCTGGTGACCAGTGGTGCAGATTCCCCATGGAAGGGATGTCAAGGCGTCGTTATTCAAAGTGGCCCTCCCTCACTGGGGATAATTAGAACCAGTTCCCGAAAAACAGACGCCGTGAGACTCTTCATTTCTCTAGGTGAGCTCCCCCAGTGACATCACTTCACGTGCGGCTACGTGGCTTCTCCAGGACCTTTGTCCCCCCACCCCCCCCAGGACTGGAATCCAGCAGAAAGCTAAGGTTACCACTTCAACAAAGGCTGACCCCTCCTTGACACTTTGAAAAGGGGTCTGCATAAGCAGCTAACCTCCCCCACTTCCAGGAGTGGTGGGTTGTGCTCATCCTGAACTGGAGAAAGACTTGGAATGAAGGAAAAACAGACAAACTTCAGACATGCAATTTTTTACTTGCTCCTTCAATCCGGCTCGGGTCTATTGAGGAAATGGCCATTTTCTATGTAGAACAGGGGCAAACAAATCTCAAGAGATTAAAAATCATGTTCTTGTGGTTTTCTTTTAAAAGCTGCAAATTTGAATTCAATGTTCAAAATCATGGCACAGGGACAAAACAAGAACGAACAAAGATGGGGAAAAAAGTCCGTGCCATTCTGCAGTCAAGAGCCCCGCAACAAGCATGTTTCCAATTACAGACCGCGGCCGGCGCTCCGGGGGAAGGATCCAGCAGAATGGCAAGCTGCATCCACCAGAACTGGCTGGAGAAGTTACAGGCACCGTGGCCTCCGTTTCACTGAAACAGTCATGTGGATGATCCAGTTTACTTCAAGAAGGAAAAATAATTATTGGTGTGCAATTTCTCTTTTGCATCCTCAAAGTCAAGTTGTGTTGGTGTAGGAGCCACATTTAGTACTTTCTTGGCTGCGTTTAGGACAATGGCAGGTCACAAAGAGAACAAGAGCAAGAGAGAGAGACGGCTGAGGTTTAGCCGGGGGCGAGACCTGCTTCCCCTCTTGCACAGGGGCAGACACAGCCAATGGTAACTGGGCGTGAGGAGGTTCTGACAAGATAATCAGTTAAGGGAGTCAAGGTGCTAACTTCTGGCTTCATCTGAGCTGCAAGAAAAACATATATATATATATATATATATATATATATATATATATATATATATATATATATCTCCCTGCCCACCACCCATTATCAGACCCACTGGTGAGAGGTGGAGAATGGGAAGGTAGTTAGGGACCAACGTGTTTGTGAGCTTCCATTTCTACCTTTCACGAAATGAAAAGAAGCCTTGATATCTTGACTGTCCCTTCACCAGGAAAAACTCTGGTCTGGAAACAGGTGACCCTCTGTGGAAGCATCTGGAACCCAAGCCCACCCCTTGTCCAACAAGCCTGCCACTCACCGGTGGATCTGAGAGATGGCTGGCCCAAGAAGGAACCACCCCTTTCCATTCCCATTCCCAGGACCTGGGAATCCGCAAAGTGCTTTGATGCCTCAGAATGAAGTAATGCGCTCTCTGTGTGCAAATCAGCCGTTCGCTGGTGCAAACAAAAATGGCCACCGATTTAAAAACGTCTCCCCTTTCATTTTAGCTTCTTTGTGTCAAATTCAAAGAAGCCTCACATAAAATGATCAAAGACTTTTTAGTGGTTCCTCCCAACGTACATACCAGCGACGGCTGCTGCACTTCAATACATTTCTGTGAATCCTCTAAAATTGAGGGTTTTGAAGATGCCTGCCAACGGAACGCTGTGCCTCACGGCTATAATATTTTTTAAAAGGCATTCAGTTTAAATTAATATATTTGGCCAGACAACTGCATTAAAGTTCTTGTTATTTTTTCTGTTATAATGGTAGCCTGTGGTATGACTAGTCTTCTTCAAAAAATCTGCGTTCGTTATTGCCTCTCTCTTGCCTGGGGGACTTCATGTGTTTTCCATTTGAGTGTGCTACACTGCAATACCTCATTAAAACAAACACTCGGGCACAACCAAAGTCTTCATACCGTGCCACAAAGGGCGTCAACTAACTCAGAACGTTTCAGAGCCTCGTAACTCATTGCAAAGGCTCCTCCACCAGCTGCCCGGCTGATGCTCAACGCTGCGGGATGATGTCACAGGCCCGGCTCTTAACAGCCTGCCGGGGAAAGGAGGGCTTCCTTCTCATGCAGCAAAACAGATTACAGTGAGCTCAGACCTTCTTCTCCCCAACACAGAAACAAGTACTGCGCGTGCGCGCACACACACACACACAAGCACACACACACGCACACACCAAGCACTTACACTTGGGCTGCAGCAGGAGCCACAGACACTGTGCGAACCAAGCCCTGTGGCTCGTCCACCTCTGTCCTGCTGGACAGCTCCTTGCTCAAGCGCTTCCTGAGACTGACAGTCACGAGGGACGAGGGACAAGGGGCAACAGGACGAGGTTCTCGGCACCAGTTCTAGGATCCTGTCCTACTAACGTTTGCCTCGTCGTGTGCCAGTAAGTCCTCGTGCACAGAACACACGTTTGTGATTTATTTTTAACAGACTGATTTTCCAATTTTTCTTCTAAGGTTTGGGAAAGGAAGTCGTTTTGGAGGCTTTCTCAGCTTCTCTTGCCAGAAGAACACCTGGTTCAGGAGTCCCTGGACGGCACCCTGAAGAGGCCCCCGACGGGGGATGCTCTGGGGATGACTTCCAGGGGGACATCGAGGGGAGCACACGGGGGGGGGTGATGTAAGGGGGACCGCCGCTGTGTGAGACGGACAATGGCTCCTCGGAACTCTGAAACTAGAGTCGCATAATTGAAGATTCAGAGAACAACATCTCACCTGAATACCTTCACAGCGGTATTATTCAAAACAGCCAAAATGTGGAAGCGATTCAAGTGTCCGCGGACAGATGAACGAATAAACAAAATCTGACCAGCACATGATAGAACATCACTTAGCCTCTCTAAAGAAGACAATTGTGACTCGAGAGTTGACTCCTGAGGCCACTGTGCCAAGTGAAATGGGCAGTCGCAGCTGGATGAATGGTGGGAGGCCCCGAGTGGTCAAATTCACATGGAGTGGTGGGGGCCGGGGTGCGGAGCGGCAGGATGGGGAGTGTCTCTAATGGGGACAGAGGTTCAGTTTTGCAAGACAGAAAGTTCTGCAGACTCTCTACACAGCACCAGGAGCACACTTCACCTCACTGACGCGTACCGCGGTCAGGATGACACGTGTCGTGTGCATAGTTCACCCCCCTGAGCTTACAACACTTATGATGGTCAATTTGATATTGTGTGCATCTTAAGACCACTTAACTAAAAATAAAGTAAAAACCCGAGATTCGCATCCCGTCTGAATCCACTTGGTACCGCACACTGGGGGACACTTCTGATCTTCCAAGTGCCTTCACCCGTTCCCTCTGCATCCGCTCTCTCACACAGATGACCCACCGTGCGTCAGGCCAGGTGCGGCCAACTCAGGAGTCCCAGAGATGCACCGACCAGAAGAGAACCCAAGATCAAACACCTCGAGTGAAGAAAACACCAGTGACATGAAGCAGGATGTGGTCTTGGGCAGCGTCTTCACCACGTGACCAAAAGACCTGACAAGGACAATCTTGCTGGAGGAAAAGTTGATCTGGGGCTCATGGTTCACAAGCGTCGGCCCATAGATGGTCGACGCTATTCCGCCAGCCTGGGGTGAGGCAGAACTTCTTGGCAGAAGGGGATGGAGGAGGAAAGCAGCTCAGGACATGGCACCAGGAGGCAGAGAGACAGGGCTCTGCTCTCGAAGAACAAAATGCATACCCCAGAGGCACCCCCCACCTCACCCCCCCCCCAATGACCCACCTCCTCAGGCACCCCTGCTGCCTACAGCTACGGCCTGGTTAGTTCCCATCAGGGGACTAACAAACCAACTAGATTAAGGCTCTCATAACCCAGGCCCTTCACCTCTCTACCCTCTTGCACTGTCTCACATGGGCTTTCGGGGGACACCTCACACCCAGCCATACAAGCTGGGGTCACTGCTGAAAACTGCCACGTTTCACAGATGTTTCAACTCGATTGCAATCTCCAGTATTCGGTCACAGTGGTCCAGAAAATCCAGCTGAGTTTACAAGTTTGTGTTAATCAGTGTTTCATCATCGTGATCAAAATACCTGCTAAGAAGTTTATTCTGGCTCACAGTTCTAGACGCCAAGTCCACGGTCAGCTGAGTCCATCACCCTGGCCCACTGGGAGCCAGAACTTCATGGCAAGAGGTTCTGGTGAGGAGCACTGGGCACGTCCCCAATGACCCACCACCTCCAGTGACACCCACCTGCCTACAGTCACCACCCGGTCGGCGCATGCAAATTAGCATGGCCTGACTAGGTCACAGCCCTTACCATCCAACCCTAGCACCTCTGGATATTCCTGCATCACAGGAGCTCTGGGGGACACCTGGTATCCAAACTAGGACAAAATGGGTGTGCTTGATTTTCACATAGCCACTCTTTTCCCAAGAGGGATACAGATCAAATGCTAAATGGAATTTCAGGCCGACGAGGAATTTCCTGTTAAATCCACATCTTCAACCAATAAAAAGTAAAAAATCAACACCATCTTCTCGAGGCCTCTCCACCTCTCGTTCTTTTAGCTTCTCCGTCCTTCCTCAGCAAGCTGTCTCTGGACCCGATCTGGGTTATTATATCTGGTGACAAGAACTGCGCTGGCTATCAGCCACCGGCCCCTCCACACTCCGGGGAAGGACCTCACGCGAGGACTTCCCACATATTTTGTATTAGTTTTTTCTTTTTTTTTTTCCTGTGGCTATACAAAAATACCTAATCTGAGAGTGTGATAAATAAAGAATGTTATGTAGCCCCCCGTTCTGGAGGGTCAAGGGCATGGTGCTGAGAGCAGCTTCGCCCGGCTAAGTCCTCCTGGTGGACAGCGTCACAGTGGTGTGCAGTACAGACAGGTGACATGGCAAGGCTGGAATCCGGGAGCCAGTCTGCTCTTTGACAACAGCCCCCTCCTAAGGACTAACTGGAGTCCTGCAAGAAGGCCGTCCGTTCTTTCCGAGGGCACACGCTCGATGACCTAATTTGCACCCCACTAGCTATTCCACACCACCTCTCACATGAGGACCACGTTCCCAACATGTGAATCACTGCGGGGACACCCTGAGACCACTGCTGTTTGGGACTAAATACCTTGCTGATGGGTTAATTTTGAAAATGGACTCTCCAGGCAGATACTGAAGTAGCCTCCAACCCCAACTGACTCACACACAGGGGCTCTGGGAGCTCATCCCAGCTAAAGCCACATCTCCATCCGGGGCCCAAACTGAAAAGCGTATCACATGACACCAAGGAGGAGCCCGGGGGAAACGGGCACTCGAAAATAACTGTGCTCGGGAACAGCCGTCCTCCCACCTGAGCATTCTTCTCTGCATGCACCTTGAGCTCACCTCTCGTCCTCCCTCCCGGGTCAAGCCTCCCTGTCCACGTGAAGGCCCCCTGGAGGGCAAGCCCTTGCTGTGGGCTCTGGCATTTTTGCGTGTCCTCTGTTGGAGCCCTGGCTCCACGGGCATATGCACCACTACACTCAGAGGCAACGGGCTACGCGCTGAGCCTCCAGCCAGGAACGGCAAGGGTTTCCAGGGCACAATGCAGGAGAAGACCCAGCAAGCAGGCTGAGCCGGCCATGGGCACTCACGGCTGAAAACTGTGGGACTAGCTGTGATCCGTCAGTGTCTTAAAAGGCTCAGCTGATTTAGTCCAAATCATTTCAACCCTGACATGACTTTCTAGAAGTTAGGTCTTTGCTTAACCAAAACAGCAACAAATAAATAAACTAAAGATGAATGAATGAAGTCTAAGCATTTTGTGCATGGGAGGAAAGTACACAGAACGTGTCCCTGATTGGGTCTCATGGGTTCTACGTCCTTCGTGGCCCTGAGAATGAGGAGACAGAACTATGACCAAAATGACCAAGTTATCTCTGAGAACCGGGGTCCCACCTCATTGCCACCTGCTCTGTGGCAGAGCTGCATGGGGGAGGCTCTGTCTGGGGTCTGGCTGGAGGGTGTCCATGAACCAAGTGGCTGAGACAGGGATCTGGCCTGTCAGTATCTGGGGCTGAAGGACAGCCACACAATTTCACCACCCACCATGGCCTTCTGCTGTCTGTAAATGACCGGGCAGGACAGGTTCTGGCCCAGGAACTGGGGGATAGGACGTGCCTCGGTTCCTCGTTGGGCCCTGGAAATAAAAGGAATTCTTGGTGAGGCTCTCATTGGAAGTCCACTGTCACCAGCACGTGACCTGCAGGAGAGCTGCTTGACCCTCGGGTTCATTTTCGGTTCTGTCAAATGAGGCTGAGTTCCTTTCCCACCAGGAACAGAGACCACCCAGAGCCTCTCCAGAGCACTGGGGAGCCAGGACATGGTGGGCCTTCCTGGACAAGAAAAGTGACGCCAGTAAGCTCTTGGCCGCAGCTGCCTCACCTGTGAAGTGGGAAAGGACAGTGCCTCTTTGACTACTGAGAGATCGATGAGGAGAAGGTGCTTCAACACGTGAAGGCGCATTTCTGACCCTCAACGTGGTGTCAATCATCCCCCTCTGAAGTTTTAGTTCACTGAGCACCTCTAAGACCACAGGGGCCCCCAAAACAGTGACTTCTAGATCCGCACTCTCCCCACGGCCACAACTAGCAGCCACTGCTCACTAGTAAAGCGAGTGGTCCAGGCTGAGGTGTGCTGGAAGTGCCAAGCCCCACTGCACTTGGAAAACACAGTACAAGAGGGGGTGAACAGCTCCTTAAAACTTTTATTGTACAATTATAATGCACCAATAAAAAAGGTGGAAAGAAAATAGAAAAGTTTTTTATATTGACCACTTACATGTCAGAAGAATTCTATTGGGACATACTGGACTCTCCAGGCAAATAGGGAGAACATATCTAAGAAAGTACTGTTTCAAACATGACTGACATTAGTTCACCTATTTCTTTTAACTTTTTTTTTTTCTTTTGGCACTGGGGATGGAACCCAGGGAAGCTTCCACTGAGCCACATCTCCAGCCCTTTTTATATTTTATTTAGAGACAAGGGCCTCCCTAAGTTGCTGAGGCTGCCTTTGAACTCGTGATCCTCCTGCCTCAGTCTCCGGAGCTGCAGGATTACAGGCGTGCACCGCGGTGCTCTTCTTACTTTTTTACGTGACTCCTGGAGAATGTGAAGTCACCCTGGTGGCCCACATTCTGTTCTCTGGACAGCACTGATCTAGATGGAGGAAGGTAGCTTTTGAGTTGGTTCCTAAGCCTGGGACTCAGGATAGAAAGAATTCAAAGGGCTAAAAAGGAGAACTTGGAGGCTATTTAACATCATCCCTGAGCTGTCTGAAGAGGTTCTCTAGTGCACATTCCCACGTGCCAACCTTGGACTGCCCACCTCCCCGTCTACCCGGCATTTCTGCTAACATGCCTTGTGCCTGCCACACCAGGAAGGAGGGCTCCCAGGATCTGACCCCAATGGCGGCCAGCACTGCCCGACACCCAGGAACACGGCACGTGCCCTGATGCCAGGGAGAGCTGGGAGGGCGTGTTTCCAGCCTCCTTCCACTCTAGGTTTGGCACAAAAGAGCACCTTGGAGGCTTGATTTTCTTAAATACCACTCAAATTTTGGTTTTCTAGCTAGTTTTTGGTTTTGTGTTTTTTTTTTTTTTTTGAGGTAAAATTCACAAGAAATTGCCCACTTTCTTATACTGACTTTTCATTGTCACTAACTTTGACTTCTCATTACTATATGCCTTTAGCTGATAGTCACTGAATGTATGCAGGGCACACAGTGTGGATGACGTGAAGAGGGTCCCTGGCAGGCCTCCGCAAACACACATGGGTTCTGCACAAAGTTAGCCTTGTGCAGTGAACGATCTGGGGCACTGAGCGCAGCCGGGGATGCACCCCACCCCTCTGCCTCGTTCAGACATTCCCACCATCAGCCCAAAAGAAAGCAGCCATGAAGCACAGACTAACCTCCCCCACTCTCCCCAGGCCTGTGTTTTGTGCACGGTCGACTCATCCTGAGGCCCACAAGCTCAAATTTAAATAAAACTCGTGACCTGCAGACCAAACCCTGGCGAATAAATTATTAATTGCTCTCAAGAATTCTGACCCCAGTGATCCCCCAGGACAGCAGTGGCCGGCCATGACAAGGACATCCACCTCTGCCTGCACAGAGCGGGGCTGGCCAAGTGACCAGCCTCCTGCTTCCCATCACCTCCAGGTCAGCCACCCTGGCACAGGTCACCAGATGCACAGGCGTGATACGCGGTCTTCCTGGGCCTCCCTGACCCTTGGCCTCCTCCTCGAGGAGCCGGGCTCTGCTTGTACAACGTTTCTGTCTGTCTCAGAAAGTGCCTTCCGAGTCAGCTGGATAACCCACCCCGGGTTCCCAGAGAGACCCCCCTGGGAGGGGACAATGGGGGGACTGAAAGGCCACACCCTGCCCCCTTTGCCAGCTCTCCAGGAAAGGCTCTGGCCCTCAGTGCCCTGGTGACAGCCCAAGGGACAAGCCGGGAACGTGCTCCCTTGAAATCTCGCTGAACCTGACCCCAGCCGTGAGTGGAGAGAGTGCCGCTGTGAGTCTGCCCTGCCTTTCTCTACAGGGCTGTCAAGATGCATCTGGAAGAAAGATGCCAGCCAATTATAAATGCTTATTACTCTTTTTATTGCCCTTCGAGAGTTCTGATGCGCGCTCTGCACGCCCATGTGTTTCTGTTTAAGACGCTTCATTCAGACCAAATCTAAAGAGAAGTCCAGATTACACAACCACAATCACCTGGGGAAAAATCCCCTCTGTCACCTAGGTAATCCAAGCAAACCCGGAGCAGGCAGCCGGCCGCCGGACACGCGGCTGGAGAGCACCCTCTCCGTGGTTCCGCTCACAGGGGCGCGGACCCTGAAGGCCAGCTCCTGAACACCCACAGGAAGGGCCCGCTGGTGCACGCACAGTGCTATCTGCGGGAGCGACAGGTAAGCCTTACATGACGATGGACATCCCAGTGAACTCTCTGCAAAAGCAATCATAATGAGTTCTAAGGCCATGCAGAGGCTTGAACAGAATCTTAATTTAAAATTGGTGAGTAACCGAAATTAAAATACTAACAAATTTATATCCAAAATGTTTAACTCCAAACCCATTTAAAATATAGGCAGAACAAGTCAAATGACCTATGATCGTATTTAACAACAGACCTTCTGCAATCCAAATGATTCATGGGACTCTCCTTGGGGGGGGGGGAAGACATTCTGAAAATATCAATAGCTTCAAAGTAAAAACACTACACACTGTTAATTCTACCACTTCATTTTAAAGCCATCAAGATGCCCTGTAATTTTTGAGCATGAATTACTCAAATTACAGCCTTTTCTTTGTGTGTGTTTCCAATGGATTGTTTATGAATTCTGCTGGTTCGTCTGCTCCGATTTCTCCCGAGACTAAAAGATGTTTACAGGACAGATGACATCATGACCACGGCAGGACTGACTGTGTTTACCCGGTGGAGTTTAGAGGGGCTTCACCACGTGGCCTGAAAAATCTCAGTTATTATGGAGCTTAACGGGTTCCTGATGTCTCTGGAGTAGCATGTTGCTAAAAATAGAGAGGTGGATTTGCCGTCAGAAAGTGAACTCTTCGCGTGATCTACCGTAGACATAACTGATTAAAGGTGTTTTCCCACTCTTCCAAGATAACATGACAGATAAGCTGCGAGTGCCAATGGAGTTTACCCTAACAGAGAAAAGTGAGTAAATGAGGAGATACTCCCCAAAAGTCACTATTAACAAACTTCCTATGACCGTCAGAAGATTGACTGTGACTTGCTTAAAACCGTGAGCTTCTCAGTCGTGTCTTTGCTGGTTTTGATTCTTTGGATGAAAGCCATCAAGTAGAGGGTTGACACGTGGCCAAGAAGTTTCTACTTGAGTTTCTAGTGATGCCAAAGCCTCTTCTCCAAAGATGAGCCCACGAGGGGTGGCCACCCAGAGAAAACCCCATCTGTCTAGGGAGCCGGAATCGCCCTTCCACAGCTTCGCCCACCCCAGGGCGCACGCCGCCCCCAGCCAGACTCTCAGAACCCTCACACTGTGCCGAACACCGATGCGCCCCCTGCTGCCCAGAGCCTGCTGCCCTCCAGCCGCCCATCAGATGATGTGAGGATCACGCTTCCTCCGGACCGGTCCCCAGGGCCATGCTCTATCTACCAAAACTCCCGCCTGCGGAAACATCGGACTCGATGTGCACAGGTTAAAAAGAGAGATGGCACCGAAACATTAGTGGGAGTCATTGCTGCAGAGAATCACGGCTGTGTTCTGCTCTTTACTCTGTTGAAAAGAACGGAGACGCAGAATGTGAGATCGGGCGTGTGCGACTTACACTCTGGTGATTCCGTGTTCACTCCGTGAACATGACTGAGCCCCCACTGTGGGCCGGGACCACTGAGGGGGGTGAGAACGGAGCAACGAACAAGCCAACAAACCCCAGCCCCACCCTCCTGGCCCCTCCTGATCCTTGGAAGCGATGTGCATTTTAAAGATCAGGACAAACGCACACCACAGACAGCAAGCTGACGGAGAGTGACACCGGGAGGGGGCGGGGCGGTGGGCGCGGAGCACTGATAAATAGGCCTTACCATGGAGGTGATGGAGACCTAGGGTGAGGGGATGACCCACAAACACTGGGCAGCACACTCCACACTCGGGAGCCAGCAAGAGCACCGGCCTGAGGCAGGGACACAGCCGGCCTGTGTGGGTGGAGTGGGGACAAAGTCCAGCCAAGCACAAGATGACACCAAAGCAGTGACCAGGGTCAGGCAGCAGGACCACTGTGCAGACCCAGGCCGTGTGGAAGGCGCCGGAAGGTTCACAGCGCACAGGGGCCTGGTCTGGTGCTGTGTTTCCACAGGGAGGACTCAGGGAGGACTGGGGCCGAAGGAAGCCTGGCTGGGAAGGCAGAGCCCGGAGCCACGCGCTCGGACCAGAGGGGCAGCCGCAGGGCTGGGAAGAAGTGGTCACATCCCGAGTCCCACGTGAGCCGGCGGGGCTCCCACGTCATGAAAAGCAACGCCTGGGACCCAACTCAGCCCGCCAGTGTGGTCTCCCGACGGCAGACGGGAGGATTTTACACTTCCTTTCCCAGGGTATCTTATTCTCACAAACACAGAAACCCCAAGGCCAGCCAACAAACTCCATGAAAATGATTCAACAGGACACCCGCCCAGGCCAACGGGAGCGGAGCTGAGATGTGCTGGTGAACGACCACGGCTCCTCGCTCTGGCTTTCCGCAGCCCGCCTGGGCTCTCATTAGAACCCCGTCCCCCACTCGCTCCTGTTTCCAGACTCTTCATCAACTCCCAGTTCCATTTACGGCCCCGGGTCAGCTTCAACAGGACCCCGAGGTCTCCCAGTCGCTAACCAGACTGGCCACCCCTTCTGAGTCCTTCTGTCTGCCCCAAGGCCAGAGAGAACCAAGCATTGCCAGAGAAAAGTCACACGGCCACAGCAGCTGGGGCTTCCACAGACCTTCTGATTTTTAAACTTGCTGGGAATTGACTCCCATTCCATAAAGCTCCTTCTGGGGTTCATGGCTAACCGACTCCCCACGCAGTCCCCCCTCGTGCTGCCGTGGGGCAACGTTCACTCCCCTGCCTCTATCCCAAACCCCCTTAACTCCACACAGGTTGACCCTGGATTGTTCACTTGGTTGAGAAGAAAGATGATCTAGAATGCGTCTTGCGGCGCGGGCCTCTCGTCCTCGGTGTTCTCACCAGCTTTCCTTTGCTCCCGACTCGGGAAGCAGCTACCTGTCCAGGCCCTTGGTCAGTGCAGTGCTGGTAGCTGCTCCTCTCCAAGTCCACCTCTCCATCTGCACCCTTGACAAGACTCCACCACGGTTCTCGGGTTCACTGTCCATCCACGGCCTTCCCTCTCACATCTTCCACCCACCTTTCTGCCAAGGATCTTTTCCCTGTGCAGGAGAAAGGTCTTCTATGCTATAGTTTAAAAAAAATCCAAACATCTCCACCTGCTAACATTCAGCGTCTCGCCTTCCCTTGTGTTTACAAAAACTGAGTCAGGGAGGTGCTACAACCCGTGCACCATGACAAGCAGGACCTCGTTCTGACATTGCCACCACTGTCCTCCGGGGATCATCAACCATCAGCACCCTTGGCCATTTTGCCTGTTTTCTCCTTAATTACTTTCAGGACGGCCTCTCCTGAGCTCCACTGAAAGACCTTCCATGATAGGACCAATTAATCCCAAGGTGACACTGACCCTGCTGAGGGCCTTCAAATCCCTCCAGTCCCAGACTGTCTCCTGACCCCACCCATGTCTTACCCGACACCTCTCTTCAATTCTTCCAAATCAAAGGTCAGAAGCCAACTCTCCAATCTTGTCCATCCCCTTTTCCGTCCAACTCCATTCTTCTCTTCCTCATGAACCATCTGACTCTGGAAGCGGCACGTCCACCTTCTGGGCCTCCCAGCTCAGGCCTTCGGCCATCTTTAGTTCCCTCACACTGGGAGCCCCAGACCCGGCCAGCTCTGCACACAGCACCCTGGTCCCACTGCCCTGCTCCAGTTCCCCTCATCCACATGCCGCCTGTCTGCAAAGCCTTTCTTCTACCCCAGAGAGCCCCACTCAAGTCCATCAGAAGTTTTCCTGGGACCCTGGGACCCTGGGATCCTGTCCCATTCGTCTCTGTCCAACATGAGGTGTGCACACTGTGACCCGGGAGAGCTGTGCCCCCCTCCCCCGTCACCTCCAGCCCCTCCTCCACCAGGTGTGGGCCCTGAGCTGCCACTCGGGCCCTGCTCACTGTCCAGTCCGTGGGCCACACTCACAGAACTGCTCAGGCCTCAGCACAGGGCCCGACCCTAGGAGACCGTGCTCCCCCTTTAGGATGTACACTTGGCGACTTCTCTCCCTGGTGCCAAGGAGTTTCTCTCGTAATCACTGCGTCCCCATCAAGAGAAACCAACAGGGGAGCTGAGGGGGCACCAAGGAACACCCTGGTCCAGCCTCTAGTTCCACAGAAAATGCCTGCCGGAGGCCCAGGCCCGGCTCCATGCCCCAGACCCGACCAAGGTGGGGCTTCCCTGGAGCATGGTGGTCGGTCTCTCCGTTGATCTCCCTGAATCCGCTGCACATTTCTTGACAGTCGGAGTGACGTCAGATTCATCTCTCCTGCCTGGCAGGGGAAGGACGTGGCTCGGTTCTCGTTTGTGGGTGAGGGTATGAAGCCGTCTGCTTTCCAGCTGACAGTCATTAGAAATCATATTCCTCTTTTAGACCTCAAAGGAGGTTTTTCCTGTCTGTGCGCCGTCTGCCTGTCTGTCTGTGGAATCACTGCTTATAATTTCCTTGGAGTTTGGAGTTGGAGCTGAGACTGTGGGAAGGGGAACGGTCTAAGGGAGGGTTCACGGGGTCCTCAAGGCCATCGGCTCCGTGGGCCTGGACAACTGGAGTCAGTTCTCCCTGAAGGGTAAAGGGAAAGCCATAGATTCTGCGGCATCTTCCTAACCTCAAATGTCCTCATTTGGCATTAAAGCCCAGCATCCCATCAACAAGGCTGTGGGTTTGTGACCAGAGCTGAAATCCATGGCACTGGGCCAGCGGAGGAAAAGGGCCATTCTGCATCACACAGAGCCTCGTGGCTGCCAGGTGACAGGTTGACCACATGTGATCTTGATAAACCCATTACGGTTTAGAAACAGGTGTCCCCCAAAACTCATGTGGGAGACCACGCAAGACAGTTTAGAGGTGAAACGACGGGGTTATGAGACCTAATTGGTGCATTAATCCACTTAAATGAATTGACTAGATGGTGAGCGCTCTCCCCTTCTACCCCGATGTCCTGACCCCTTGGTCCCAGAGCAATGGAACTGGCCATCTATAGACTGAAACTTCTAAAACTGTGAGCCCCAAATAAACTTCTTCTTCTCTAAAATTGTTCTTACCAGCAGCAAAAAAGCTGATAAAACAAAACCCCGATGTCAATTCACCAAAATGGAGAGATCCTGGCTTGCTCCCCCGGGACAAGAGAAGATGCTCCCTCCAAGGACAGTATGCAGGCACCTGGGAGACTCTCCAAAAGTAAGTACAAGTAAAGCAAAGGACAGCAGCTACCCTCGAACCGTGGGAGGGCAGCCAGAGGCGGGGACATCTGTAACTGGTGACCAAATGCCACATCCGACTTTACTGGCTCATGACCGCTTTTGTTTTGGTTTGTTATTTACTTGTAGGAACTTGTTTTCCTTCTATAGGCAAAATAACTGAGCAGTTATAACCACATATATTTACAAAAGAAAGAAAAAGCAATGCCCTTGACCAGGTCAGATCCACTCTTGGCCACTGCAACGTTTCTGCACCTATCAGGCAACAGGATACAGCACCAAAGCCAGAATGTGTAAGACCACACCAGTTTTTAATAAAGACTAGTTCCGTGTTTACTGTGTTTAAAAAAGGGGGGGCAAAAAATGCACAAAACATCACATACTGCTTGTGCTTCTTACAAAATTAAATAAAATACACAGACACTGAGCAGGAAAATACTTCAGAGCTCTAAAACTGCATGATCATTGTGCCACACCAAAATTATTTTGCACAGTAGACACGTATGATGACATTTTTCTCAAACGTAAATCTCTACCTTTTCACTCTCGGCTTTCTCTCAGCTCTTAAAGTCCAGCAAAAAGGAACACAGAAAAGGGCCAAACGGCAACCCGTGGCAGCTCTATGACAGGAGAAGTCCCACCACCCCCTCGTCTCCCTGGTCCCACCCTGACTCTGGGAGGCGAGGACCCCATCTCCCCTAGGGAGCTAGCTTCATCCTAAGTGCCACCAGGAGACTTGCACCCACTTTTTAAAATCATGACACTGTTTATAAGAGCATGCATGGCTGGCTCAGCTTCTGAAATCCTGAAACCAACACAGGCCCAAACAAAGATCCCTACAGAGGCTTCCCTTGGACAGAGACCTTGCTCGTGGGGCTTTTAAAGAGAAAATAAGAATCCGTTTTAGAAGTTCCACATGGTGTGATTTTAGAACAGTGCTTAGAAAAGTGATTATTTAGAATGATGGCATGAAAACCTCAGGCAGCATATCGGAGCCACGCCGAGGCTTTTTAAACAGCCAGCCCAGCCCACCCCGGCCAGTCCCTGCTCCCATCTCCAAGGCTGCGCACAGAGGTAAGAATTTTTTAATGCTTCCCGAGTGATCCCTGTACTAAGGGTTGCCAACCCAGCGTGCTAACACACCATCTTCTAAAGGATCTTCACAGCACAAGAGACGTTCTGAATTAAAATCCCATTCTATTGCACATGGTGTCACTGAACAGGTGCAGCTGGGCACCCTGACAGGGACAGACATCTACAGCCAAAATGTCACCCATCAACACGACAGCTTCCACTTCCCTGGGCCAGCTATTCAGTGTGCTTGCTGTGATTTGCTGTTAAGGTAAATCCCTCTCTCTCTCTCTCTCTCTCTCTCTCTCTCTCTCTCTCTCTCTCTCTCTCTCTCTCTCTCTCACACACACACACACACACACACACACACCAGGCACAGCACAGACCGCTGGGGACTGTTTGTTCTGCACTGGCCACTTCTGTAGGTACATCACAGGATGACGTCATGGCAGATGAGCATTTGGGAACAGAGCTGGTTTGTGTGCATAGATTTGTCTTCTATGAGAAACAGGTAGAGAGAAAAGAAGCCCAGCAGCCACGCAGTCACAGGGCCTGTCTCCACATCATGCTCTAGCCCGGGTTTCTCAGGACAGGGATGAAGCAGGTCCGTGCTGTTGCTCCTCTGGGAGGTGCACACACACCAGGGCAGTGGGAGTGGGTGACAGAAGCGAGGCCCGTGGCAGGGGAGTGATGTAAGGGGGCGCCAAGCCCTGGCTTCGGACAAGGCCCAGTGAAGCCTGCCTGTGGCTGGGCAGGTGCTCCCTCGGCCACGTGGCTGCCTGTGGCACGGTGCTCAGACAAGCCCTGCTGCACCACCATCAGCTGCCCGCTCAGCTGCCCGTATCACTCCTGCACCCCACCGGCCACCAGCAGTCACCTGCACCCCACTGGCCACCAGCAGTCACCTGCACCCCGGGCTCTGCCGCAGACTGCGAGGGAGGAATCTGCTCAGGTTCCGCACCTTACATCCAAGTGCAGAGGTAGCAATGGGGCCTGGAAACTGGAGGCTTCTTGGGCAGGCGACAGGCCAGCGGCAGACAGGGGGCCTCAGAACCAGCCTCGGAGGCAGAGCCAGGCTGAGGGTCCTAGGGGAGGAGTCAGTGGGCCGCGGGGTGTGCTCAGAGGAGCTTGCCAGGTCTGCTGCCACACAGGTGTCCCTCCGGATTCACATGTTGATGGCCCAAGGAGGCGGGGCCTTTGGGGAGGTCCAGCTCATGAGGTGGAGCCCTGAAGAACGGGATTAGTGTCCTTACCAAAGAAGCCAGAGATCCCTCTCCTGTCACCACACGGGGACAGGCAGGCTATGGCCATCTGCAACCCGACGGGGGCCTCACCAGGCTGCTGGCACCTTGGCCCTGGGTTCTGGCCTCCAGAACTGGGAGAAGTGAATCTCAGTTGATAAAAGCTGCCCATCTAGGACACTTTGCTAGGCAGCCCACATGGACTCAGGTGAGTACACCATGCTCCAGCAGGTGGTTTCTAGGAAACTGAGGGGCAGAGACTAGAACCACAAGCCACCAGAGACAGGATCACTGCAGTGGGTTGTGCAGTGAGATGTGAGAAACACGAGGTGGACAGATCAGCAAGGGACAGTAAGGGGCAGGCACTCGAGGACCGAGAGAACAGAAGGGAAGCCCACCCAGACTTCCATGTAATCACAATTTAGAGGAAGATGAAGGATGCATTTCCTATCAGCTGGATGAAAACGAGGTATTCAGTAAACAGCACCGGAATAGCCATTTACTTAAAAGTAAAACTCACTAAATCTCTCTCTCCCATCATACACCTAAAAACCTAGAGATTTAGTGTTACAACATTAAACCACAGAAATACAGGAAGAAAACAGCGGTGGATATTTATTAATGTAGGAGGAAAACATTCTGTCAGGATGAAGGAGCAGCAGAATCCATAAAGAAGAAGGTTACAGATGAAAGTGCCCATTAAAAACTTAAGCTCTTTATGTTGAAAAGACTATAAATAATTTTAAAAGCAAAGTTTTATTTTTCTCAGTAACAAAAGAAATATCTATTTATTGGTTAAAATTTAAAACGTGGGCTGGGGCTGGGGCTCAGTGGTAGAGCGCTGGCCCAGCATGCGTGAGGCACTGGGTCTGACTCTCAGCACGGCATATAAATAAATGAATAAAATAAAGATCCGTCAACATCTTAAAAATATTTTTAAAATAATTTAAAACTTTCCCAGCATTCTGTGGGAAGTGCATGAAACGCATCTGGCAGAGTTTAACCCCGTTAGGTGTGAAGGGTCTTCTGATTTCCCCTGTTCCTCTAACAAGGGTTTGCAGAGCGTCCACACGGTCGTGTCTGATGCTGGCAACAACCCGGGGCATGAAGAACAATCCACGTCCACGTGCAGAAACAGACAAGGGACATGAAGAAGCTCAAACGCCGACCAACTCGGAGGAGAATCAGGATCAAAGAAATGCAAAGAGACCCACCTACCAACGCCTCTCCGTTTTCATTGTCAAATTAAACAATATCCTAGCAAGCATCACCAGAGGCTGGGGGCCAGCGGTCTCACAGACTGTCTACGCCCAAATGGGGCCAGTCTCCAGGAGGGGGATGGGAACACAGGAGCCCTGTGTTGAGGGAGCTCACAGGGACAGCCAACCTCCACAGCACTTTCTGGGTGTGACAGAGGTTGGCTGGCCAAGCATTTTCCAATGCCCCTCTCCCCCTTGGCACCGGACACTGTTCTCCCTGCCTCCTCCGCAGTCAGGGTGGTCATGTGACTGAATTCTGGCCAATGGAAAGTAGGCAGAACCTTCTACTTTGTGAAACCAGCCCAGCACAATGAGGGTCCACGTGTACCTTTCTGAGCCCGACGCATTCAATAACCTGCTCACGTGTGTGCACCCTGGCGCTCTAGTAAATGAGCAGATGACGCCTACTATTGGTAAAACTCCTCCTGGCAACAGTTTTTACCCTCATCCTTCACACAGGGGTCAATCGCAGTCCCTTCTATCAAGGTCCTATGAAGCGTCCCAAGACAAAGACTGCAGAGTGTGCTCTTCACACCACACCTGGTCCCACACCTCTCCAGACCCTCAGTCAACAGAAGGGCAGAAACGCCAGACAGACCGTGTGGAGCGCTCCCCCACATTCCTACCAGGGAACCCTCTTCCTTGGAGTTGCTTCCTATTATCTGCCAAGATGTCCAGCATGCGCACGGTGGGAGGGGCCCCGCCCCGTGTTCCCATCTGACATCCACCGCCACATCTCACGGTGGCACAGCACAGGCCCGAGGCAGAGCCCGAGTAAAGACCAGCTGCTAGACTCAGGTTTGTGCCGGGCAAAGATGGGTGTCATGAACACCATGACACACAGTCTAAACTGAGGACCCAACTGACCAGCCGCAGGCCTAACCAAGACCACCAAGAGGTCGACCTGGAGTAGAGGCAGATAATCTGAGTCAAGCATTGCGTATCCAGGATCTAAATCCAAGACACCTCCTCCTAGCATTAGTTCTAAAGGATTTTTAAAAAATAATCATCTGTTTTAAAACATTCCAGTTTTTTAGTCAAAGTGGTACTTCATGGCAGAACTGTCCCCCAGCCGGGGACCCAGGATGAGCACTGGGAGGTCGTGGAAAGCACATGGACTTTGAGAACAAAGGGCATTTATTTCTGAGCAGAAGATGATTCTGTGAAAAGTGAATTTAAAAAAAAAAAATGACATGCCAAGCCAACGCTAAAGGGACTCGAACTCCTTCCAAGAAAGCACAAGGGCAGCATGCATCTGCCCAGCTCCGGTGTGCCCTGCGCCTCCCACAGCAGCCAGTTCAAGAGCCCTTCTGCCCAGGGCTGGACCCTCCAAAGGCCAGTTCTACTCCTCATCCCTGATTTCTCCTTCCCAGGTGTCCCCCTCCCCCTCCAAGGAACCTCCTGCGTTCCTAATTCTGTCCAATATCCACTCCCCCGGGACTCCCAGGGACTCAACGCTCCCTAAACCAATGCTAGTGACAAAGACAAGAGTGGCCTTCCACACCCCGATATAAAAATTCACTTTTTAGAAAATAAAATTTTATGTCATTCCAACTACCCACGTTGCTAATTGGCCACTTCAAAGGAAACGAGCAAACATCTCAAATTGCAATCCTCAGGGAGTGGACCGATCACTGATGACGTTGCCATGTCACGATGACATAAAATCATCCAGGCTATCTGTGACACACTGCTTTTAGATTTTCAGGGAAATGTAATTACTTCTAATTGATGGGAAAACGATCATGAATACTTAAGTCCCTCAATTGATCTATATCACGTATTAACATAAACCAAAGGTTTTCTGAAACACAGACTTTCTAACACCGTAAAGTGTGTTACAAGACAAACACATGCCATTTGTTTCCTTACCCGTAGCCACATCTGGTCAGAAGGTATCCTTGTGTAACAGAACTGTTCCTGGCTTCTTATATTATTTTTTTTAATTCCAAGTTTGGGAATCAAGTCTTATTATTGGAAATAAAAAAACTTTCCATGCCCCTGGAAGACCAAGGAACCAGAACACAGCCTAATGTTTGAATTATTCATAGATAAAATGTCTCTTTGGTCTGTGTTCTTTCCTGGTGTCTTTGTTCACTGTTAATACAGGTTGAGCATCCCTAATCCCCAAACCTAAAATCCAAAATGCTCCCAAATCAGAAAATTTTTGAGTGCAAACTCATGATGCCACAAGTGGAAAATTCTCCACCTGACCTCATGTAAGGAGTCACAATCAAAATTCAGGTGCACCAAAAATACTGTATAAAATTACTTTGGGGGCTCTGTGGATAGGAAGAGAATGAAATAAAAACGGATTCTGTGTCTGGACATGGGTCCCATCCCCAAAGTAACTCATTTTATATAAAAGATATTCCAAAATTAAAAAATAATAATAACTGAAATCTAAAACAATTCTAGTCCCCAAGCATTTTGGATTAGGGATGCTCAATCTGAATTGTCTACTTGACCTATCATCTATCCAGGACACCCTCCCCTGGTGACCAAGTGGGCAGGAGGAAGACAGTCCAATGGCCTGTCTCACCTGTGGCCTCTAAATCGGTCTTGCAATGTATGATGAGACCGTTACCTTTCACATCAACTTTTTTCCCTTTACACAATAGCAGTAAGTTAAGTATTTGAATTGGGTGCTTTTTCAAACAACAGGTCCTGAAAAATCTGAGTTGTTTTTGACTGTTCTTTTAGGCATACACTTTTGATTAGTGACAAAATATAATGGCATTTTAAACTTGGGCTTTAAAACAAAACATGGCTAAAATTACATATTCTGTCAGTTTCAAACTCAATTCAATAATGCCATTCTCATAAAATTTTATGAGATTAATTTGAAGGTCCTGTAAGCTAGTGTTATTGTTTACTTTTAGCTATTGATAACAGCGGCATATTAGCAGTGTATAATAGAGTTAATGCTTAATACAAATAAATAGTACTCTCCAGAAAATCCACAAAGAATCATTAAAAATTAATCGTCATGCTGCAGTTAAATCTGTTTACTTTTTAAAAGCACAGTCTCAGAAATAACATGTACCCTCTATTAAGCAAAACACAACCAGAATTTTCATTTTAAATTGTGGAATTTGATCTTTATAATAAAAGAAGAAGAAGAAGAAAAGAAACTTTCTCTGCTATTTACAGTTCCTGCTTTAGGATTCATTTCAACATCTGGGTACCAGAATCTAAGCAGCTAACTCCAGGGAGACACATGTGCGATGTTATGCAGGCCAATCGGCTATTTTTTAGGGTAAAAGCAAAGTGGTGCTTCCACCCTCACTTCTTATTCCACGGGAATCTCCGAGAGCGCTTTCCACGTGCATCCAGAGTGAGAAGCAGTGTGCAAACCAGCCTGGGGCCCACAGCTACAGCTAACACCGGCTGCTGGACGGGGTGCGTCTCCTTCCAGGTGAAGCACCCAACGGCTCCATTCTATGCTGTCCCCTTATTTCTTCCATCAATACCAACCTCAACTCACTCAGACAAGCGGGTGGTGATGGGGAGATAGTGACAAGGTACTGGAGATTTGGAGCCTTGGCATGAGATCGGTCCTCAGGTTTAGGGTCCTCGACCTGATGCTGCAGAAGGCCCACCCGGGACCCACTGCATGGGGAGCTGCATTTCAGCAACGTCCCAAGTGACCTGGGAGCACATGAAGGACTGAGAAGCTTTGCTCTAGAGCACACAACTGCAGAACGAGTGTCTGTCACCTGAACTGAACCTAAACCAAGAAGGTGCCTCTCAACAATTTGCTCAGAGAAGCTCTCTTTCTCCTGGGCTCACGATGCAGCTCATCGCCTGGCCAGATGGTCAGGGGTAAACGGAAGCACACTGTCACTACACTGACTGTCCAATGGGGTTCCCACGGCCAGCAGAGGGTTCCTAACCTGGGGGACACTGAGGTGGTTGCGACTGACCTGCAAGCATGCACGAGCGTGTGCTTGCGCTGATTCTGGGCAGGAAATGCCAATCATTCACCATTTTTTTTTAATTTGCATGATTTAAAACTATGAAGCCATGAAAAGCCACAGAGAAAACTT
The DNA here is from genome assembly GCF_052094955.1 of Ictidomys tridecemlineatus. Lineage (NCBI taxonomy): Eukaryota > Metazoa > Chordata > Mammalia > Rodentia > Sciuridae > Ictidomys > Ictidomys tridecemlineatus. The sequence continues at coordinate 210,522,768 of NC_135479.1, forward strand.
CAGTGCAATTATTAAATGAAATAAGCAAATATAAAAGGCACACTCTGTGTGGTTCCAACTGCAGTCAGGGGCCACACATAAGGACATCTTGGCAGTGAGGGGCCACGTGTCTGACAGGGCTCCCATGAGATCAGAAGGGACCTGAGGACTACTAGGGCCCCGTGACATGGCAGCTGTCACAATGACACAGTTCCACACGTTTCCATTTGACTGTGTCTCTTGACTGCCCTTAGAGGCCAGGCCAGGGACACACCTATTCACCTGGTAAGGTCACTCCATGTCACCACACCGTGATGAGATCGCCCAACCATACACCTCTCAGAAAACAGAGCCTGGTTAACCAGAGCATGGCTGTCGGAACACTCTGGAAAAGGCAAACTATGGAGACGATAAAGATAAGTTACCATCAGGAGTCAAGAGAGAGGCAGGGGGAATAGACAGCACGTGGGGATTTTGAGAGCAGTGGACCTGCTCTGTGTGACACCACAGTGGTGGACACATACCAGAATGTACTGTCCAAGCCCAGAAGGGGTGTCCACTAACACAAGCCCTGATGTGTTAGGGGATCACAAGCCCTGATCCCACTGCAGACTGTGGGATCGTGGTGTCCCCGTGTGCGTCCACAACTGCCCAAGTGGACACTCTGGTGTGGATACTGATAGTGATGGGGGCTACATATGTGTGCAGGTGGGGGGACAGGAAATAGTGTCCTTTCTGCTCAAGGCTGCTAGGAACCTAAAACCACTCCAAATATTACCCGTGCATGTGTAAAGGTTGAGACTCATGGCCCCTTGGGGACACGCTGTCTCTGTTACACACTGGCTGTGTGGTTACAATCAGACCTACAGAGGGGACAGAAAATAGGGTGGAAAAGACTGAAATACTGAATCCTGCACAGGGAGCAATGAAGGCCCTGGGTCACTGTTTCTGCAGTGTGACCGCCGCATGTTTCATTCAGTTCACACACATGCACTGGGGTCCACAGGGAGCGGTCACAGTGCAGCAAGCAGACAGAGCAGCCACACTGTCACCTCACAGGGCAAATGCCCCTCCTGCCCACGAGGGCGAGCAGAGGAACGACAGGGTTCCTAGGACCAGGCAGGCAGAGGAGACGGCCAGAGGAGACGGAGCCAGGCGCCTGCTCTGTAGGAAGAGCACCCCAGAAGGAAGTGGGTGTGCACCAGGGGCTCCCAAGGGGCCACCTCCATCTTTCCTGCGGGGTCTGGGCCCTGTTCTGGGCCCTGCTGTGCCCACGCTGATTGTCAAGTACTTCTGTGATCCGCCCTGCAGGAGCAGGGACAGCAAACCCCTGCTGCAAGGTCACCTCACACTGGTTCATTCTGCACAGAACCCAGAACTCCAGGTGAAGAGATGGGGTCTGGCCTCCCAGCCACTCCACCGGGCTCCCCCGAAGGCTGAAGGACCCTCCTGGTGGTTTTTGAGATAACATTGTTATCTAAGAAAGGTCTACAGACATACGGAGTGCTTCTTAAAACACAGCCCCCTGGGCCCCACCCCAAACTTGCTAGAGAAGCAGCTGTGGGTAGAGACCAGGAATCTGCATCTCAACAGGCTTCTAAGGTGCATCTGAGGACCCCCTGGGGAAAAGGACCCCCTGGGCATCTGAATCAGCCACACCCAACTTCTAGCCTTTCTCCTGGGGGAGATTCAACCTCCTCCTACCCTTGCCTACACCTGCTGGCTAGAGCCCTCAGTGAATACCTGCTTCACCGGGTCGGAGGAGTCCCCTGCTGGGAGGCCACTGGGCACTGACCTTAACCTGCTGCCCATGCCCTGAACACAGCCCCACCTGACAGGGACTATGCTCAGCCTCCGAACCTGTCCCAGCAAGGAGACTCCAAGGAACACAGGGGCCAGAGAAAAGGAAAAGCTCCACCACCGCTCACCAAACCCAATCTGCAGGCAGGGTCGTGGACATCAGAGGTCTCCATTATTGCCGGGCACAGTGGCACACGCCTATAATCCCAGCAGCTCAGGAGGCTGAGACAGGAGGATCATGAGTTCAAAGCCAGGCTAAGCAACTTAGCAAGACCCTGTCTCTAAATAAAATATTAAAAGGGCTGGGGATGTGGCTCAGTGGTTAAGCATCTCTGGGTTCAATCCTCAGTACAAAAAAAAAAAAAAAAAGTCTCCATTATTTGGCCCTACCAAGTACATTGACGTCTTTAAGCGATATTGTTTTTTGTGGTTATAAAAGCCATGCACACTCATTGTAGAAGCTTTAGCAATTCACTCTTCCATTAAGTGCACCATCCCGCAGAAAAAAAAAGCAAGTTTGAAAAATAGAAGTGTAGCACTATACAGTCGCAAAGCCCCAGCTCACCAGAATGTGACAGTTCCCTGGAAACTGCCCGGAGCTGATGTATTAAGGAAAAAAGAGGCAAGGTATCAAAGACTTCCATCACCGCCCTCTTCTCGGACTCTAGGGGGAAACACCACCTCCTTTGAATATCTTCCCAAATGGATCAAGTTCCCACCTTCCCGAGAAGCACAGGTACTATTATAAAGCACGTTTGCAAACGTGTGGGAAACTCTCCAATGCTGGGTGTCATCTGTCAGCCAGGTGGGAATGAGCTAGTGAAATCCACCCTTTACTACAGTGACAAGATAAATCATGGCCAGCCCAGAGACCACCCCTCCTCCCTGCCTCGTGATGTGACTCGGGCACCTTCTGTGTGGGCTTCGTGTCACTGAGAAGAGACCTGTTCATCCGCCAGTCTCTCGGGCTTCCAGTGACCTTGTGTGTTACTGCTACTTCTAAAACCACTTAGGCTCTTCCTTCTATAGGACCCACAGAGTTCAAGGTCAGCATCTTTTAAGGTCATAACCATTTAGCAATACTTCAGAAAGGCAGCCACGGGACCAGGGGGAATGAGGGGGTCCTCTGCCCACCTCTCGGAAACTACCAACTCGATGATTCAGTTATTTTCAGAATATTGTCCTTCTGCCTTCTCTCCTTCTACTGCTATTATGTAAGAGCAATGTACAACATCAGATATTAGCAGTGTCGTGTACTGTTAATGCTATGTAGAGTATGCAGAGAGGCCTTGATGATACACTGATGAGAATGCCATGTGGTTGGAATAAGTGCTTCTGGGAACCAGGCACCCTCTGAAGCCTTCAGATGCATTCCCTAATCTGACCTTCACGGATCTATGAAGCGGGTGCACTGAGGAAACTGAGGCTTAAGCCTTGACCACGTCGCCCCAACACACTCACAAAAATGTGAAGAAATAAAACACGAAAGAGCAAAGGAATCGTGATTAGACATGAAGCCCGAGTAAAGGGATCTCTTCTTCCTTGTCCACACGTGGGAACAACTAGAGACCTGGACGCAGACCTTGCCTGCACCGTGGTCAGACACTGTGGCTGATGCTCACACCAGTCTCAAGGTCCACGACAGAGTCAAGCCTGGACGTCCTTCGTGGGCTGAAGGACAGAGGTGGTCCGTGGGCGTCACACCCAGCATCCAGTCATGGGGTGCAGAGGGGCGTGCCTGAAGCCAGCAGCCTCATGGAGCACGTTCACAAATCACCGGTGCACTTCCCCTGAAATCAGCAGCAGGGTGTGACCCCAGAAGACCCCTCGGGGTGTCCACCTGAGCACAGGTGCCACAGTCGGAGGGTGCTGGGAGATCCAGCAGAGCAGCCCAGGTGCAGACTGAGGCAGCCCCTGTCCCTCTCCAGTAGCCCTGCAGTGCATCACACAGGGTCCCAGGACCAGGGGACCTGTGTCCCGGATGGCAGATGCGGGGTCTGTTTGATGGCTTTCCCTCTGTGCGGGAAGGCTCTGATGAATGCTGAAGGAATGAAATCTCATATCTTCCTCATTGCGAGTGAGTGCCGTGGAGCCACCCATGCACCCAGGCAGGTGGAAGCAGCTGGAGGCGCTCCGAGAGCCCCAGGTTTAGCTGCAGTGCAGGCAGGGTCCCTGGAGGCAGTCTGCTGCAGGATGTCACTCTACCAGAGCTGGCCTCCACCCTCCCTTGCAGCCTGACCAGCACCAGACCGTGAGACCGCTGCTGTGGAGGATTTGCAACAGTGCACAGTGGTCTGCAATTAGAAAGCACCTTCCTTCCAAATGCAACTTCACCGGAGCCACCAGCTGAACCGTACCTACATCTTCTTTCACTACTTGAGAATTTTAATTTAAAAATCATACTTACAAAAATAGCATATACCCAGGCATGATGGCACACACAGGTGATCCCAGCAACTTGGGAAGTTCAAGGCCAGTCTCAGCAACCTAGTGAGGCCCTAAGGATGTAGTGAGACCCTGTCTCAAAATAAAACATATAAAGGGGCTGGGGATGTGACTCAGGGGTTAAGTGCCCCTGAGTTCCATCTCTGGTACCAAAAAAAGAAAAAAGAAAAAAAATAGCGTATGTTGTCTATTAGGATCAGAAAGCAAATACCCTGGCCTGTTGCTCTCCCCAGTCTACGTCAGACATGCCAGGACCTTCAAAGACCCTGCGCTCTTTTAATGAGATCTTCCCTCCCCCACAAAACAACTCCTAACTGGAATTATGCATTTGTTGTGAATATTTTCCTTTGTACCATATATGTATGTTTTTCTGAAGAAGCATTTTTGATTCTTTAAAGTTTTTTTTTTCATGTTTGTACAAGGAACAATGTTCTCTATGTTCTCCTGTGATTTTTTTTCTTTCAACATTTCAGAATTTTCTGCCCTGACACATGAATACAGGTAGATACTTGTAGGTTATTTTCCCTGCTGTACCGTATTCCCTTGAAGGACTGAAGCAAATAGCTCTATCCATTCTCCTGCTGATGGGCATTAGGGTGACTCCCAGTGTTAGCTCACACACATCTCCTAGTACTTAGATGTGACAGGGTATGGACCTGGGGTACGTTACAGGTAACCACATCTTCATTTACTGAGCAACACCATCAAAATGCCAATCTGCTCCCCGCAGCCTGGAGGACCCACTGTGCTACCTGCAGACAGATGAAGCTAAAATAAATAGAACCTTCTGCTCATGCTATTTTTAAACAAATTGCCACGATTGCTGTATTATTTAAATCAAGAACATTTTGTATTCCACAGTCATTAGCCACTCTTCCTTCTTTTTATTATTTCCAGTTCCTTAAACATATAAAAGGGTAAAAGCCATTTGTTCTGGCACAAGAGGACTGTTGTAAATTACACAGAATGAATTTATTTAAATGAAAGGCACGTTCCTCTCCCAGGACAGCCTGTGGTCTTGAACGTGAAGGACATGCCAAGTCTCGGGGCATCACCCTGCACACCTGCAGTGCCGCGTCCCCTAGCGGAGAACTCAAGCCCTTTACAGACAACAAAAGCACCCCCATAGCCTCAAGGCAGACTCCCCACCATTGACCTTTACCCAACATGTGGAACCATTCATGGCCACTCCTAGAAACTTCCCCTCCCAGAACCTTGGTCACTTCAGATGTCTCTGGGTTCGACCCTCACATCAGGCATGTGAAGGAAATGGAGGGAGAAACTTCGTTCTCCAGCTTTTTGTCAAGAACACTAATTTCATTAAAAAAAAAAAAAAAACCTCCAGGAATAATCATGCAAATTCCAGTAGGTGGAGTCTGGTAGGTTTATGAAGGAGAAGGATGGCTTCACTATAATCCTCTGTACCTCACAGCCAGCATCAGCGGTTACTGTCCGCGACTTCATATCGCCAGTCCATCTTTCCAAAACACAGAAGAAACCTGAGCTGAAATCATTTCTTAAAAGCTCTGTTACCCTTTCTCAAAATTGCCCTTCACTTTATGTCAACCAATATGATGATAATACGACTTTTTAAAAGAGACTTGAAGACAGAGTTAATTCCTGACATCAATGTAGAGCATTTTCCACTTATGCATATTTTCAGAGACCATTCCTCAGCTTTATGGATCAACTCTTAAAAATCTGCAGTGACTTCTTGCCAACTTCATCTCTTCCTTCTGGCTGGTTAGAAAAATTGTGCCAATAAGATGGACTTCAGTTGTTGGCCCTCGCACACCTCTGGTGTCCCCTTCCTGTCCTACAGTCCTACAGTTCTTAATCAGCAGACACGAAAAAGATAAGGTCTCCTCCACCATCCATCCCCCGCCCCATTTGTGGATGTAACAAATATACAGCAAGAAAACACACTCACCAAATATGTTCCAAATATTTCGGAAGAAACCCAATCATACCTACAGAGAGTGCCCACAGACTCTGTTTAGATGTCAGTGTCATATCCCAGTAAAATGTCACACAAAAAACAAATTACGGTCCCCCATAAGGATCTGCTCCTTCGTGTCCCTGGACAATATGCAGGGACCTTATTACCCCTGGAGTCACCTTGGTCTCTGGAACATCAGGAGCAGCCACAAAGCTCAAAGGACACATGATAAACTTCCAGTATTTTTAATTTCATTTTCAAAGTTGCACAGGGTCTATAACACCTTCCCAAGCATACCGTTTTAAACTGTCTGCGTGTGTGCATAAATTATACGTGTGGAATTTTGGGGAATATTTTATATTTTAGCAGGAAAAAAGAAAAGTTCGTTTTCCAAACCATAAACATTACTTTCAATTATAAGCCTCTTTCCATTTTCAGTATATGACAAGAAATATAAATTAGTAAAACCGACCAGGCCACTTAGGACGAAGGAGTTTATATGAGGAAAGTGAAGAGCTGGGCACACGTCAGAGACAGCCAGGAGTAGTCGGTGGGGGGGCTGGCGGTGTGGCCAGTGACTGGTGGGTATCGAGCAGGGTGAGGTCCTGGGTTCCACGCTCAGCACATGTGCAGACTTCCTCTCTGGATAATGCTGCTCAAGGCCCAGTTTTTTCATCCTTCGTGTCAAGTGTATCACAACCATTGCCAGGCTGCTGCCTGGCCTTTGGTGGGATGAATGGGCACATTGGAATGAACAGGTGAGAGTCCTCTGCGTCCTGGGGACTTGCTGGACACCTCTCTCACCAGGGAGCAGCGAGGCCAGGTATGAGGTGACAAGCTGCTGACATGCCAACACGCTCAGATAAAAGGACATTCCAACCCTGGAAATCCAAACGCCCACCCTCCAGCACCCTGCCAGGCTCCCGGGGCCTAGTTAGGAGAATGCGGATGTGATCTTGATACACTAACTCAGAGCTCTGCACCTTTTTCTACAAAGGCCCAGGAGTAAGTATTTTTGGCGTGCCAGCCCTGTGGTCTTTGTCACAGCCCCTTGACCCTGACGTGATTGAGTGGAATCAGCAATGGGTCACATGGAAAGGAACGAGTGTGGATATATCCCAATAAAACTCTTTATGGACACTGACGTGTAAACTTCACACAATTTACACGTGCCATGGAATAGTCTTCTTTGAATGTTTTTCAAGGATTTAAGACCATGCAAACCATATTCGTAGCCCCTGGGCTGCACCAAAGCAGGCGGTGGGCTGGACTTGGCGGCAGGCTTAGCTGGCCCTGCTTCAGCCAATCTGTGGGCAGTCATCCACGGAAGCAGCCCAGAAGGAGGCCAGGGCCAGCTTCCCGGCCAAGACGGGACTCACCTTGATATGAGCTGCTGGGTCCGGGACAGTCTGGATCATGTCCTCTAATAAGGCAGCTCATTAGCAGGCGTGACGGTCTGAGAGAGCTGGAAAGCAGAAAGGGCAACAAACAATCATAAGCAACATGGCCCTGCGTCCTATCTCCCCGTAGGGCTGGACACGGCACTCCAGTGGGAAAAGCTCCGCATTCAACAGTTGCCTAAAAGCATCCTCAGGTGCAAGAAATGTCCAGAGGACTCGCTTCTACTCCCCTGGGCCATCCCCGTCTGCCCCAGTAGAACCCAGTCTGTTGGGCCAAAGACACTGCCCCGTCCTGGTCTAGAGATGACCCATGCGGTTGGAAAAAAGCCATCACTTCTAACATCCTAGGGTGACTAGGGTTGGTGACAATGCAATCGTCAGAGCAGCTAATCGATGGAATTTGAATGCTCCTAAAGCAAAGAAGTAATATGTGGTTAAGCCCACGGATATGCCGCTTACCCTGACCTGGTCATTCCACGATGTATACAGTATTGTATGTGGCACCCCAAAAAATATGTCTGATTAGCATGTGTGAACGGAAACCGTATGTGAATTTCTCAAAAGATAATCCACACTGCATGCAGCTCACATGTGTCACTTCACACCGTCAACCCCTAGGAGTGATTCTGTCAATGAAGACGGGAAGCTAAAACACGAGACGTTTTCTATCAGGTGGAGAAAACTGTTCATTGGAAGTTCCCACCAAATCCATGCCGTCTATACACCTCTTTAAGCTTCCCTGTTAAGCTCTTAATAAAACACACGGCCGCCATCGCATGGAGAGGTGACGGAGACTCGGGAAGGTGTGATCCTGCATGACCACCTGGTTCACAAGCTGTGAAGCCAGGCTTCAAATCAGATTGGCCCTACTGCAAAGCCCAAGAGAAACTTGTGGTTGACGTAACAGGAATCAGGCCGTATTTGAAGATACTGCTTTTTTTTTTCTCTTTTGGTACTGGGGATTGAACTTGAGGTGCTCTACAAAGCTACATTTCCAGCCCTTTTTATTTCTCATTTTAATTGATTGATTGGTTTGGGGTACTAGGGATCAGACCCAGGGGCACTCAAACCCTGAGCTACGTCTCCAGCCCTTTTTTTCCTTTTTTTTTTTTTTGAGAAAAGGTCTCTCTAAGTTTCTCAGGTCTACACTAAATTGCTGAGGCTGGCTTTAAACTTTTGATCCTCCTGCCCCAGCCTCCCAAGCAGCTGGGATTACCGGTGTGTGCCACCACACCCTACCCTTTTATTTATTTATTTATTTTGGGGGGGACAAGCTCTCAGGAAACTGCCCAGGTTGACCTTGAACTTGGGATCCTCCTGCCTCAGCCTCGCCTGTCACTGGAATTGCAGGCCTGTGCCCATTGCATCTGGCATTAAAAATACACTTTTAAATATGTCTGACATGAGTTAAAGGTGAGCACACCACAGGCAATGTATTCTCCTTCCAGAGTATAAAGCAGAGTGTTCTCGTCACAGTCACTATGTCCCTCCCCATTGCAAGGACACCTCCCATGCTCCATGCTGTGACCCCCTCCTTCCTAGGGCAGATGCCACAGTAGGTCCCTGGCCTTTGCTCACCTGTTGGGTTGTTCCTCATTGCCTTGGGGAGAAGAGAGAAGGCTGGGGCATCTGATCCCCTGCCCACCAACACCCCCAGGCTCCCCAGGAGGCTGGCCCACGGCTGTGGTCACAGCTGGTAACCTCTCCCAGCCTGGGTCCCTCTGCCTGGGGCTCAGCTCCAGGGACAGTCCACCCCAGTCTCAGGTGCTCTGTAGACCTCAGCCCTCGGCCGTTTTCTGTACTAAAAATGCCTGATTTATATTTTTAGGTGCTGTTGCTTTTTTTTTTTTTTATCAGTTTTTATTTTGGCTTTCTTTGGACATCTGCCCTATGCCTCTTTGCAATAATAAACCTTGAAACAAACGAGAGACAGACACAAAAGCCGTCTTTCAAATTTGCCATTGAGTTCATTATCCCGGGGATATGCCAAGGCATTCACGGGAATCCTAACTACATTTTAATTCCCCTCTCCAACCCCCTCCTGGTACAGTCGCGCCCTCTTCCCACACAGACCGCCTCTGGCGGGAGGCGCCCGCCTCCGGGTCTGTCTGCCTGGTGGCGAAAGGCCTTCCCAAAGGCTCCTGGAGTCCTCCCAAGATGGCGGAGGGGCTTGGCTGGTAAGAGGCCGGCCTGCTTGGGAGTCACATGCCATAGTTTTCCCTACAGCCAAACTGCTTGGTCTTGGAGAGTTGTCATTTTTTCCCTCGGCCTAAAGAGAGCCTTTTATTTTGTGGGGGGTGGGGTGGGGTGGATAATAGTTGTTAAACAGGCAAAAAGAACGAAGCTCTGGGTGAGGCGGAATTGGGTGGCAGCTAAGATAAGCCAGGCTCTTAATGGAAGAGATGGGGAGAAGGCCTGGCCCCCAGGCACAGGAGTCCCCAGGCTGTGCCCAGGGAGAGCCCACTGTGCCCGGGGTCTTTCACCAGTGGGGTGCGTCCTGAAGCTACCTGGAGGAAGGCAGGCTCCTCCACGGTGTCTGTGGATGGCTCACCCCACAGGATCCCTGCTACTGCCCCCACTAGGCTGTCCCCGTCCTGTCAACCTGGGCTAAGCTGTGACACCCCTGGACAGCACAGCGGGGGAGGGACCTTCCAGGAGCCGCAGGTCCAGGCTGAACGGAACCGTCAGCTCCCCTTTCTGCCTCTTGGACCTGGTCCCCACACCCCGAGCAGCACGGCACCATGGCAGACAGCTGGGTGCCCCACCAGCGGCCAGCACCAGGGGCCAGCCCTGCAGGGAGCCTTCCTGGATGCTTGGAGGGTCATCTCTCCGAGGACTGCAGCCCCTGCCCACGCCACAAAGCAGAGCGGACAGCATCGTGACAGGTAAAGAAGGGGCTGTTATTGATGGCTCTTCACACACAGATCAGAGAAACACCCCGAGTGTGCTCCAGCTGCACAGAGAAGCTGACCTGAGGGGCTTACAGCACTGCCCCCCCAGGCAGCTTCCCTGGTCCCCGTCCTCTGCCCCTCCCAGGAGCCACACCTTGCCCCAGGCTTTCCCACTGTCCATCTGACCCGCCCCACCCCCACAGTGAGCAGAAGGAAGGTGGACCAACCCGGCAGAGCCTCCCGAGGCAGGAAGCGCCCCCCTTGCTCCCCGGAGCCTCCCACCACCACAGGAACCCTGGAGGCTGCCGAGCGGAGGCTGAGAGCCTCCAGTCACCTGCCAAGACAGGCGAGGGCAGCAAGGGCCCAGGAAGGCCCTCTAGAGCCATCTGCATGGCCAGCCCGCGGGTCCGCAGGCCAGACGCATGCTCCGTGTGTGTTACGGTTTGGATATGAGGTGTCCCCCATAGCTCCTGCGTGAGACAACACAGGGTGCCCAGAGGTGACAGCCACCACCCCATCAGTGGTCAGTCCACTTAATGGACTAACTGGGTGGTAACTGTAGGCAGGCAGGTGTGGCCGGAGCAGGTGGGTCCCTGGGGGCGCCTGTGAGGTGGACAGAAATCTCCCTCCCCACTGGATGTCCTGGTCTCAGCCGCCTTCCCTGCCAGGACGACCTTCCGCCATGATGCTCTGCTCACCGCAGGGCGGCAGACCAGGGCTGCACCTCGGAAGCCATGAGCCAGGAGAGACTTTCTCTCCTCCGAGTTGTTCTTGTCGGGCCTTTGATCGGGGCAACACAAAGCCAGCTGCACCCTTGGCATTTTCACGCCAATGGGTTACAGATCAGCAAACTCCGCCCCAGACACTCGGGTTTTCCCAGGAGGAGGGAAAGGGAATTCAAACTGGGGTCTCAGAGGAAACTAACTCCCTCCCAATATCCTCATGCAGCTTCCGGTCCGCTCAGAGACAGACCTAAGTCTCGAGCCTACCCTCCGGAGGAACTTGAGACGGCAGGACAACCAGAAGACTCCCCAGAAGACTCCCCGGGACCCTCAGGGCCGCCCAGGAGAAGCCAAGCTCCCTCCACAGGAGGGACCCTGCAGCCTGAGGGGATTCCGAACAGAGGGAAGCGGAATCCACACTGAGGATCCCCAGGGCCCCAGGAACCTCAGACGGCTGTGGCGCCACTCCACCTGCGAGCCACCAAGAAATGACTCTAATAAACAACGGCTGTGCCCTGTGCCTCTCATGGTGACGTCTTGGGACTTCCTGTGCACTGAGGATAAGCGGACAGGGAGGAGAACACAGATTCTGGGTGCCAGGGGGTGCTGCTCTCCAGGGGACTGAGACTCGGTGCAAGTGCCCAGAGAGGAAGGTGTGGGTAGAGCCGAGGGACAGGCTCCCACAGGGCCCACCACACCGCCGTGGAGCAAGCAGGACCAGGCGTGTGGGCGGAAGAAAGGCAGGGAGGTGAGGAGGGAGAGCCCCCAGGTCCCTCCCGCCAGGACCAAGGCGGCGACCCCTCAGTCCAAAGGCACCACCAGCCAGACTCCCTAAGCACCCAGTGGGAATGCACTGCCACCCGCCAAAGCAGATCAGAGAAACCCTTGGGCCTGGGGACCAGGAGAGAGCTCAGCCTGGCCACACCACCCTCCCTCACTGCCACTGACCGTCTCTCTGTGGTCAGTGGGGTCTGCTCTCTCCCCCAGTGGGAGGGGCGCCGTGGGCTATTAAAAGAGCACTTCTAATTTACTTGTGTGGCTTTAATGATCCTTTCTCAGTTAGTTGAGGAAGGATGTCATAGTTCTATGTCACAGTTTTTATTTTCTACTTCATCTGCCTGTCCTTGAAGCTGTACAGAACATGGATCCGTGCACCCTGCGACCTTGACCGTGTCGTGTCTGTTGCTGTAACAGACTCATCGGGCAGTGCCTACGCCTGCACGGGCAGGACTCTCGTGGTAGGGCCATGCTGGACGTGAACACAGGAGTGGCGAGGGACGTAGGACGGAAACCAAAGCCTGTCTTCTCCTAGGTAGCCAGACGGACCCCAGCACAGCCTCAGGATGGGGCTGGTTGAAAGATCAAGCCTCGTTCACCATCTGAACCACCAGTGACCAGGGAACTGACCCATCAGGCCTGTGCCACAAGACTGCCATCAAGCCCCCCACCCACGGGGCCTGGTGTTCACACGGGGCTGGTGAAGACAGGATGCGCTCCAGGGTGGCACACCCGATCCACCGGGAAAGGCACCCACAGAGGAACCATCTGGACCTCACCCCCTGCCCATCCTCACCTGGCTTTGTCTTGGCCTCTGAAGACAGTAGGCACAGAGCTTTCCCGAGATCTGAGAGTCACTTCAGAAAATTACCACAGCTGGTGGGATGCCATGGGGAGCCCTCCATGTTGTGGTCAAGTAGGCCACAGAGTACGTGGCCGGGAGACCTGAGGCTCGCAACTGGCACCCGATGGGAAGACAGGGCTGGGGGAGGGAGCCTGCAAGCCTGCAGAGTGTGGCGCTAACTCCAGGGAGGTAATGTCACAATCTGACTCACTGCAGGACACATAGCTGGGGTCGGGTGTGGGGGACTTAGGTGGTGTCCACAGAGACACCACGTTTGGGTGTCCAGGAGATGAACAAAAGCTAAACGGATGGCCTTGGGCAGTTGACAGGGGTGTGCATGTGAGACCTGCAGGTGTCTGTTCTAACTGGCTGGTGTCTTGAGTTGAGCCTCTGTGCTGCCATCCTCTGGGTCCCCTGACCAAGCATCAGGCTTTTGACAGGGGACCTGAATTAGGCCTAAGACACCTCTCACAGTGCAGGGCACACAGTGAGTACTTAGCAAGGAGTCATCATTACCATTAAGAAAGCAAAAGCTCTGTGAACGTGTGATCGGATGCTGCATAAAATGAGGGAACTTGGAGAAAAACAATTCCCAATAAACAAACCTCTCCTTCTCATAAGGATCCTCTGTCATTTGACTCAGGGCCCTTATTTTTTAAAAAACTGAATTTTAAATTTCAAGCTAACCAACCATTCAGGGAAAACATTTCAGGAGAAGTGGCACTAGGCAAACTCATGACAAGGGCCCGGGTTGAATCCAGGTTGGCTGAAGGAAGGGTCCTCAGCAGCACTGGGTGGGTGGGACGGGCCGTCAGCCCTTCACCAGCAAGACCCTCAGGAGAACTGCACAGGCCTGACCCTGCCAAGCCCAGCGCCGTCTCTGGGGCAGGGACCTCAGGTGGAGAAGCAGGTGATCAGGAGGCAGCCCCACCCAGGCCCTGCACGGCCAGGGGCAGCCGAGAGTGGGCACTCCTCCCACCTGCTTGGCAGCCCCGGAACCAGCCTGGAATTGGCTACAGAGACAGCGGTGCTGAGCCCGGGGTCTTAAGTGGCCCCCAAAGGCCCGTGTGTGGGAGGCTTGGTCCCCATCCAGGGGGGCTCTCTTACAAAATGGTGCCACCTTTAGGAGATGGGGCCTAGTGGGGAAGTGTGTCTTTAGGGATGCGTCCTTGGAGGGGATATTGGGACCCCAGACTCTTTCTGGTTTTTTTTTTTTTTTTTTAGAGACTTGTAAAAGGTTTATTTAGGAAACCAGAGACTTGTTCAGGGGAGAATGGGGGTAATCTAAGAGTGAGAAGCTTGGGGGACAAAGCAAGGGACATGGGGGCCATCTCCAGGACAGACAGCCCCCCTCAGTGTGGGTGTTGATCTTTAGAGAGCAGAGGCTGTTGGGGGCTGGGCTGGAGGTGCGGCTCAGTCACTTCACCCCAGTCCCTCCAGCACCTGTGTGCTCCCTCGGGGTCCTGCTGCAGACCTGGCAGGGGTCAAGGGCACAGGCCAAGGGTACAGACTAAGGCCAGGGCTGGGTCGCCTGTTTTGCATTTCACAGTTCCTGGGAGCTGCCTTCCAAGACTGAGTCTACCATTACTTCTCTCTATCCTCATCTCCACCTCCCCCTGAGATTTGCAATCCTTTTTTCTTAAGGGTTGATGAAGGGCAAAGATCTGTCTTTTCTGGCTGCTTCGAGCTCCCCCAGTCATCTCCTATCTCCTTCTTTGCTTTCTGGCCTCTAGGAGGTGAGCAGCCTCCACTTTCATGTGCTCCTGCCACGATGTTCTGCCTCACCAAGTCCCAAAGCAACAGGGTCAAGTAACTGTGAACCGAAACCATGAGCCAAAATAAACCCTTCCTCCTTTTAGGTTTGTTTATCTCAGGTATTTTGTCACAGTAACAGAAAACAGATTAGCAGCAGGAAAGAGCAGTGGGAGTCTGGAGAAAGAATGAGAAACAGAATGGAACCCACGTTTATCTGAAAATAAGAATTGAACTTAGGCTACGCCTCATCTTTGCAGATGAATAAAAGTACCCATTGCTGGGGCTGATCATTTCCCCTCTACCCACTTCATGTGTCAGAGTCCTGACCACCAGTTCCTGGGATGTGACTGTACGTGGAGAAATGGTCTTCACAGAGATAATCAGAATAAAGTGAGGTCCCTGATCCCTTATAAAAAGGAGAAATCTGCAGAAAAACTAGGAAAGGTGGTGTGAAGACATGGAGAGAAGATGGCCATTGGTAAGCCAGGAGAGAGGAATGGAGCAGATTCTCCCTCGGGGCCAGCAGAGAAACTAGCCCTGCCAGCACCTAGACCTTGGACTGCCAGCCTCCAGAACTGTAAGACTGCACATTTCTCTTTTTTAGGCCACCAGCCTCTGGTACTTTGTTACAGCCTTAGGAGACTCGAAACCTCCATTGAGTGACATGTGACCTATGTTAGCTGGTGAGCTGGGAGCCCCTGGTGATGTGTCCTCAAGGCCTCATGACCCATGTCCATTGTAACTGCTCCATTTCCTCCTGGACACCAACCCTATTCAAGGTACGTCCCAGGCATTAGGTTATACCATCTACTAATGGCCCCTGGCTTAACTTGAAGAGAGACTCTTGATCTTGCCTTCCCGAGTGCTCCGTGGGCCCAGCAGCACGCGCCCACCTGGAGGGCTTTCCTGGGGGAACCCGGCAGGTGCCGACATTCGCCCACATGCGGACCTGTCTCTGTGTTTTATTATGAGGGCCTCATTAGTGAACAGAGACTCATTCCCCGTGTGCCTCCGGAAATGAAGCTTCAACTACATTTGGGCAAATACTATAAAACGACTGTAAACCAAACTTAGTCGGGCACAGAAAAGTAGAGATACTGGAAAAGCATAGATCCGTGGTGTTGATCTGTAGATACCGCCCGGCCCCTGGTTCTTCTCGAAGGGCGGAAAAGTGGAGAGGTTGAAGACAGAGGAGATGTGACGGCAGCAGTTCTCGTGAGCAATGATTCTAGAATCTCCTGCTGCGTGGCAGCAGGAACAGTCTCCCTGGGGAGAGGGGCCTCTTATTTGGGAGAAACTGCCAAGGGTGTCACATGGACAGAATGAACTTTCTCAAGGTATATCAAAGAACCCAGGAAAGGTCTTTGGGGGGTTGGGACCACAGATACCAAATATGAAAGACACAAAATGTTTACATATGCACATTTTTTAAAAAAAGTCTTAACTAGGAGCACATATTATTTGTCAGCATCTTGTTACCGTAATGAAATACTTGAGGCAGACTACTTTCTAAAGAAAAGCGGTTTATTTTGACTCACATTTGGAGAGTCTCTTCCCTCTCCTAATAAAGCCACAGGACTCCATCATGGGCGCCGTGGCCTGATGACCAGTTTAATCTAATCACATCCCCAAAGCCCGACCTCTGCACCCCAGTCAGATTAGAATCCCACCTTCTGAACATTACTTACAGGTGACTTTGGGACTTACACTGCATGAATTCACAGGGTCAAACCCTAACAGAGGGACAGGGTCATTGGGGTCTTTCGAGATCTTACCTTGAGTTGCCCTCGGTTCCACCATCTCCTCTCTCTGTGAGTCGTCTGTCTTGCTTTCCATCAACACGGCTTTTCTGGAGTCACCAAAGATTCTGGAATAACCTGAAAAAGAATTCAGGCATATTACACCTTATTTTTTCCATAAATACCAAGGATCGACTGTACATTAAATGACAAAACATATTTTTCAAAACATTATTTTAAAAATATCCTAAAAGAGAGAAGAACCTAAAACCCTTCCCTTTAAAAAAAGAAGAGGAGAAAGAGGAGGAGGAGGAGGAAGACATCGAGGAGGATGACGACATCCCAGCGCTCCGAGGGGACCTGGGCTTTTTCTCTTGTAGAGCAAAACCCGAGGCTGACGTAAAGGAGCAGGCTGAGCTGATTTCTGAGGCACAGGCTCCTGCAAAGAGCCCGTTTTCAAAATGTTCCCCTCTCCTGGCCGTCCCCAGCTTGAGGAATAACGGCCTCCCCAGATCCTTCTTCTAAGGAGTGAGGATTGTGAACACCCCCCACCACCTAAGCAATTGTTTTAGTCCCAGGAAAGACAGGAGCCTTTTAATCAGTGAAGGTGGGAGGATTTCAAGTTCAACAGTAGAACACTCCAGACCCCAAAGAAAGACTCTTTCTTAGAATGGGCCTGGGCACAGCTCAAGCCTGACCCCTCTTCTTTTTCTGGACATACGGGAACTGCTGCTCTTACGAAACTTTCCGAGTGAAATATCCAACCCCCAAATATGATATTTAGCAGAATCCTCACAACATGACAAATTGGAAGTGGCAGCAGTTTCGGCTGGAAATGTTTTCCAGTTAAAATGGCTGAGGAGTTGCATCAGAACCAACATTTGTAATGGGCACAATTATTTATAAACGTTGGTTCCTCCCAGTCGGCTCAGGAGGCCCAGCCAACCCACCTGAAGTCCTCAGACCTGGGTGAGGGCCCTTTGGTCCAAACCGCCCCAGGGCCAAGGCCAGGCACGGGTTGGGACGAGGAAACTCCGACATATTGTTCTTGGGAAGCAAAACCACGTGTGTGACACGATCCCAATATTGAGAAGAAAAGATCACAGGTGCCAAGGAGGGAAGGGGACAGGGGACAGCCTGGAGAAAGTCCCTCTGGACCCAAAGACATGCTTTCAGTCTCCAGTGTGAACTATGAGGGATCCTTATTTTCTGCTTTTCAAAATCCTCTTGACTTTTTATCTAGTATTTAACTGACAAACAAAGACCGTGTGCAAGGATCGTGGGCAACACGATGCTTTGGATCCGTGGAAACACTGGGCGATGACTGAACGCACTTCATGAGCGTACCCAGTACCCTGGGTGAGCACTCTTTAAACATTTTATTAGTTGTCAATGGACTTTATTGATATGTGGTGCTGAGAACTGAACCTCACACATGCTAAGCAAGTGCTCTAGCCCTGAGCTACAGGGACCCTCAGCATCTACGGGTGGCCATTTTCAGGAATATGACACATTGTCACCAACTGCAGTCTCTGTGGAGTAGAGGCCCCTTAACTTACCGCTCCTAAATGAACCTGTGTGTACATGGACCCTCATCTCCCCAGGTCCGTGCTCAGCCTCACTCATTATCCATGAAATGCAAACTAGGACCACAGTGAGATGTCACCCCAGACCCCTTAGAATGTCAAAATGACAAAGACAAAAGAAAAGGGTGCCCTCGGGCACTGATGGCGGTCCAGCCACTCTGGAAAACAGCACAGTTTTCTCATGAAATTAAAACCAGAAGCACCTACAGCCCGGCAACCCTGCGGCTGAGTGTCCATGTATCCGCAGGAGGTGGAACCCGGCGGTCAGCGGAGGTCTGCACACCCCGGTTCACTGCAGGACTCCACAGAGGCCAAGGTAGGAAAGCGGCCTCCCTGTCCCTCAGCGGCTGAACAGATGAAGAAAACGTGGCATCCAGACGTGGCGTCCAGACGTGGCAGGACACGCTGTCATTCACAACAACCTGGACGAGCCTGGTGGGCACCATGCTAAGGGAAGTGGCCCAGGCCGGAGGGAGACAAAGCCACCTGTCCTATTCACAGGTGGGAGCTTACAAAGTCCAACTCTTATTTTCTCATTCATAGTTTTGCGTATTTGTCAAATTTTTCAAAACCAAAATTACTCCCTTTTTTTTTTTTTGAATCATCATTTTATAAACCTGAGCATATTTTCAGAGTGTCTCCCTGACAGTCTTGTGTCACTCTCCGCGGCAGCCCCGGGGAGCAGCGTGGGCCTCGGTGCCAGGGATGCCAGGCTCCAGAGGAGGCGGGGCACGGCTAGTCTGTGCCCTGCAGATCCCCGGTCTGTGAAGGTGTTTCCAGATTTCTTTCCCTAAGCCAACAGCCAGTGCTGGTGACCTCTTGGTTAACTGTGTCCACGGCGAGTGGTTAAAACGGTATTTAGCTCCCAGTGTTGCAAAGGGAACCTGGCTTTAAAAGAAGGGCCGAGGTTTCCTACTGTACGCCATCCTATGGAATGTGCTCAAGCCAAATTCTCTGCTTGGCCAAGAGAACAACTTGATTTATGGCTGAGACATTGTTGGACTTGATTTAAAGACCAGGATCAAGCCCAGGGAGGATTCCATGAAATATGTGCACTGGGCATTTTTAAATTCACATTACAGCGTCATTAATATTTCATTTATCCCGAGGGCGTTTATCTGACAACGTAAATTAGCCATGACACAGCTGAGAAGCCACAGAGAATCCAAAAAGATGTCACGAAATCTGGGGAAAGGCGCTTTGCCAGAGAAAGGCACGCTACCAGCCGCATGAGGTCACAGCAGCTGGCCCCGTCGCAGCTGCAGAGACGGAGAGTCGGGCGAGCAGGACTCCAGCTCTGGGCCAGGCAAACTGTTCAGGGGGCTCAGGCACGCCTGGCCCGGGCAGGGACCCGGCCGGTGCCACTGGAGGGCAGGACACACCACGTCACCCCCGGGAGACACCCAGGCTCTACATCCAGTCTTGTAGGAGGCGAAGACTGCATGGGATTGTCAGGAAGCCCGACTGAAAATGGCCAAGCTGAGCACCTCTGAGCACCAGAGGGGTTGGCTGCAGGGCAGAAAAAGCTCGGATCCCAAGAGCGCACTGGCCCACCAGTAGCCAGCTGAGCCGAGCCCAGCCCTGTCCACCTGGAAGCTGTACAGAGGAGGACCGACCCACAGAGAGCTGGTGCCAGCTCAAGGAGACGGACCGTGACGTGGGCACTGTTCAGTTCAGAGATGGGTGACCTCCTTGCTCCCAGAAGTGCAGACACAGAGAGCTGCTCTTTGTGCGGAGCTTCCCAAGTGGAGGTCAGCTACTGGGGGACACAACCCAAGACCTGCCCCGGTGCCGGGAGGCAGCCTGGAGCTGGGTGAGCCCTGGAGCCTGGCGAGCAGCTCCGGTTCCAGCAATGGCGAGCAGAGGGGATGGGGCTGTCCCCACAGACACAGCCAACACAGCCCACCATGGCACCTGGGAAGGCGACCCTGACCCCCATTCAGGGTAAACCCCATCACTGGCACCCACTCCTCCTGCCCCTGGTTGGTCTAGGGACAGGCCTGTGATACCATCTGGCCAAGCCAGGGAGGGGACAGCCGGAAGGTCTCGGCTGATGAGGGAAGGTCTCACGACATCATCGGTCTTGTGCGTGAGACACTCGGAGCCGTGACAGCACCTCAGGATGTGACTTCAGTAGCCTGAGGACAAGCCAACCTGCTGCAGACGGATGGACGGGAACGGAGGGGACACCCTGGATTTCCACTCGGGAAGCAGAGTCCACCACAGTGACGGCGCCTCAGCCAGAACCTCTGGTCATCTCAACGACATCAGCCTCATCAACCATGCTGCTCGGCGTTGGGGAGGCTGCTGCCACTGCAGCACCGGAATGCTACCCAGTACCCACGTCCACTGTCACTGCCCGCTCTTACTGTCCATAAGTGTGGATCAGCCAAAAGTGCTCGGCCCTCTGCTAGTAGCTCCAGCGCAGGGGCCCAGAACACGCTCCATGGAGTTCCACAGGCAGCCGGGGGCGGAGAGCTGCACCAATGATACTCGGCAGACTCGGGGGCGGGGGGAGAAACAGCTAAGACGGCAAGGAGCAGCGTGAGAAGGAGCAGAGACAGGGACATACACACTCCCAGATCAAAGTCCTGGGAGCCAAGAAAGGACGCTGTTCAAACCGACGAGCCCAGAGCCACCCTGCAGAGGCCACTGAGCAGGGACAGTCATCAGCCACTTGTACCCAGAACAGGAGCTGGTGTGGCCAGCCCAGAGCCCTCGTGGCCTTTCCAAGTCACACATCAGCATGACGGAAACGGAGCGAGCCAGCTTCCACGTGGTACCATGGCAATGACCAGGAGGACATGCTGAGGACAGTGTGGCTACTCAGAAAACAGCAGTTCAAGGACAAAGCCCTGAACCTCTACTGCCCAGCCCTTGCTGGCACCCAGTGCTTCAGAAATGGCTAGTGGCTAGGGTCACCGCGGCACAGGAGGCCCAGTCGGACCTGCCCGTAGGGTTGCAGTCTAATTAAAAGAGAGTTTCTCTTATTTGTTCAGTTGGTTCAGTTTGTTTGGAAGGAGACAAGTGCCAGTAAAACTCCTTAATTACACAGACAAATGACTCAACATTTCCAAGCTCAGCCTCTGCAGCCTATGTGGACGCCAAGATGAAAGGCCAGCTCCTTACAGCACCTCTCCCCCGAGGACTCGGACCCCTTCCTGCCCTGTGCGTCTGTGGGTTGAGGAGAACAGGCAGAGCATCCCCCTTAACCACAGGGGACCTGCTCCAGGAACCCAGTGGATGCTTGAAAGCTCTGATGGTACCAAACCCTAGGTAGACGGGGAGGTAGACAGAAGAGAGAGGACAGACGGATAGATGAGAGCTACGGAACACGGATGACGGACAGATGACGAACAGATGAGGGAAAAGATAGGGTTAGATATCGAAGGTAGATAACAGACGGACAGATTGGGGTAGAAGACACATGATAGATGAACAGATGATAGAAAGATGGAAATTAATGATAAACAGATGACAGTATAGATGAGAGACGATACAGAAGACAGGAGATGGATACAGGAGGTGGGATAGATGGTAAGTGATGGAAGACACAGGAGAGAGATGGTAGATGATAACTGATACAGAAGACAGATGATAGATGTAGAAGATAGGTGATAGATAGATAGATGGATAGATTGATAGATGGATAGATGGAGGTAAGGCAGAGACAGGGACATACACACACCCATGATAAAGCTCAGTTGATAAATGAGGCCCTATACTAACTACTGAAATAAAATGTCATGACAACATGCTGAGATGGCAGGTCTGTGAACAGGGACTCTTCAGAGCTGACAAACACGAGTATTGGGGGCTGGAAGGTGAGCCCTTGGCCTTGGTGGACCACTGCACGTGTACAGACAGGAAGAGGACCAGCAGAAGGGCAGAGCTGGGGGTCTAGAGATGAGGGTCGGGGCAGTCCGGTCTGGGAGGAGGCAGGGGGAGGCTAAGGTGGACCACACAATGGTGGGGTCAGCTCCGGGGGGAGGAAGACCTGCTGCCCCCAGGCGGTGTCCTGCCTGAGGTCCACACTTTCCCTGGAATGAGTGTTCCCCACGACGGCTGAGTGGTGGGGCCCACGGAGCCCTGCAGGTGGAGACGGGAGGAGACGGGCACCGTTGGCCACGGGAACCTGCAGACGCAGCTCTAACCATCTGAGCCCAAAGCCACATAGGGCCAAATGGGGCCTGGGGACGCTGCTAAGGAAAGGGCGCCCCAAGACCCCCGCGAGGACCGCACATCCAGCTGCTCCCTGTCGCCCCTGGAGGGGTCACCCACGATGACCTATAAGGAACTCGGGACGTGGACGTCCTAATCTAAAAAGGAGGGGCCGGGCTCCTCGGCTGCTTCTGCGCAAGCTCTTCTGCTTGTCCCTCAGTGTGACACTGCCAGTGTGCCCGGTGACCATCTGTAAGCCACCGGGCTGAGGACTCTGCTAAAACGTAGCCCTGGGTGAGGCGACTCCTGGAACCTGAGAGAGCCCCCGGGGGTCCCCTTTCACAGGGGCAGTGTGGCCAGAGGAGAAACTCGCGAGTCCCGTGGAGCATGTGTGAGCTGTGACGCGGCAGGACGGCCGGCTTCCCGTCCGCTCCGTCTCACTCTGTGTTCCAGGACCCAGCACTGAGTCCCCCTCCCTGCCGCGCACCTTCAGGCCTGTTCCCGTCAAGAGGACAGAAGGAGCAACAGGGCCAGCCGAGGGGCGTGGGGTGCGAGGTCCCCTCACTGGGGCCCAGGCTCCTTCCCTCCTCCTCAGCCATGCCGTCTCCCACCTGAAAGTGTGCGAGCTGATCTCAGAGCAAAGAGGTGGCAGCCAGCTCCCACGGGGACAAGACAGACAGCAGCAAACGGCACCAAGACCTGCCTCCGTCTGGGGCCCCGATCTGCCGCAAGGCCCCAGTAAAAACCAGACACTTGAAGGAAAACAGGCTGCACTGAAGGCGGATGACATCAAGAAAGTGACGGTAAACATGACCTCCCCCATTCACACCGAGCCTTCTGTGCAGGAAAACACATTTACTAGGGACTTTCTTTTTCCTCGCAAGTTCAACTGGAAAAACAAATAGTTAGTCATCTCTTAACAGCAGACACCTGAAAAGCAAGCCACAGATTAAAGGGACATTATGTACTTCTAAGAAAATTCATCAGGCCAAATGCATCTCGGAGGACAGAATCCCAGACTCTGCTTCAGAAGCAAATTTGTCCTTCAAAATGAATTTGGCCCCAATACAATCTCAAGGTCAAATCTGAGGAACAGCAAAAGCATCCCTGCTGATCTCTGCCATAAGATTCGTTTCTTATTTTCAGATTAAGAACACTGGGCAGGAAAACAGACAAAACACTGTTCACAATACTTCACTGTTTGTGAGGGTGGATATAAAACAGCTAATGGCTAGTGAGTCAATATTGAGTTAGTATCTCAATGTTACAGGTGAGAAAGGCAAAATCTCCAAGTGCAAGAAGATCTATAATTAAACAAAATTGACAATGTACATCAATTGATCACATGTCAGGGATGTGTTACTACAGATGACCGTTTCCTAGGTAAGATTCCACTTTGATGCCTGTAGGAGACACAGGGCTGTATTTTGAGTATGTTATAGAGAGACAGAGAGACAGGTTAGCAACTTTCCCAGGAAGAATCAACTAGTATTTAGTTATAAAGAAAAAGGTTTTTCGAATTTTTGAGTCTCTACCTTATCTGTCATTTTTGGTACTGGGAAGGAAAAAAAAAATCCCTGACAATACTTACAGAATACCTACAGGAAAAGGTTTCTTTGGGTTTTTAACCTGGAGTGATCAGGAAAGAGGATCCATGGTCCAGACTTCTGCTCAGACCCCTGAGGTGGGTAGGTACCCACGCAGGGCACCAAGAGTACCTTCTCCATTTCTATGAGTTTGAGCAGGTTTAGAAGATTGCATAAGATCATCTCACTGGTACTAGACACGTGGAAATAAAAGACGTAAAAGTCATCCTTGATATTTAAGATAGGAATCAAGAGTCTCATCTCAACTGCTCCTCACTGATGTCCTGAACATAACATTCAGAGCATGCTTCTGGCTTTAGAGGTACACATCAGGTCTCTACGGAACTGTCCATGAACTCTACCAACAGCAAGTCGTTCAGCATGTGTGAACTGAGTGCTTACCCTGCAAAGAGCTGTGGACAGGGCTCCAGGGAAAGCAAAAGCCTGAGCTGTGTCCCTCACTCCAAACAGACTATGCACCCTGCAGGAGAGTAAGGAATCAGAATAAGGAGCCACGTAGCTATCCCCAGAAGCAGTGGGATAGTTCGGGGGAGACGGAAAGGGGGTCTCAGCCTTGAATGGCAGAAGTTAAATGGATCACAAAAAATTGGAAGAATTCTTACAGATAACAAGGAGGAGGGCAAACCAGACAAGGAAGCATCATTTAAGAAAAAGAGGCAGTGGAGCATAATGTGGTTGTGTCAATCAGCTTTCGTAGCTGTGACAAAATACCTGAGAAAATGAAAGAGGAAAGATTTATTTTGGCTAATGGTTTCAGAGATTTGGGTCCATGGTCACTTGGCCCCATCCCTTTGTGCCTTTGGTGAGGCAGAACATCATGGCAGGGAATGTGTGGTGGAACAGAGGTGCTCGCCTCATGGTACCCTGCAAGCAGACAGAGAGAGGAAGGGTCCAGGGACAAATACAGCCCTCATGGAACTGCCCCCAGTGACCACCTCTTCCAGCTACACCCTACCTCCTGCAGTGTCCACCACCTCCCAGTGGACCTTTGCAGACAGTCCAGAGCCAATTTATGACAGGGGTTGCTCCACGCACATTCTTCAAGGGGGAGATCAATGCACCTACTTCTTCATGTGAAGACCAATTTGACCCTACAGCAAACCCTCTGTCAACCGCACCAAAATGTTTCCATCACCTCTGCCATCTCCCGGGGCCACGGACAGGGACTTCCAAAGCTGGGAGGGCTAGGGGTGCTGGGAGCAGAAGGTGTGGAGAGACCTGGACCCGTCTTGCCAGCTCCAGAAGGGCAGAGAAGTGGGACAGTCAAAGACAGAGGAAGATGGCGGGCAGGCTAGTGGGGTCATGAAGACGATCCCAGGTGTCACCTTATTCTGAAACAGCAGCTGAAGTTTCTGAGCATCTGAGCATCCAGTCTCCTAAGGAGGCAGATTCACGAAGCCGCTGAGTGCAGGAAGGGCAGGCAGGAGGAAAACCAGCAGCGAGGCGGCTTCCACGGTCCAGCCCAAGGTACTAAGGACAGGGGCAGCCTCAGAATGCAGGAGACAGACCAGGAGAGAGGACATGTCAGAAGCTGTGGCCAGTCGGACACAGAGGAGAGCAGGGGAGGAGGTGGAAGGGGAGGAAGGGTGGCGTCCATGGCAGAGGGCAGGTCAGCTTCAGCCCGAGAAGGAGAAAGACGTCCTCCAGCCTCGAGCCAAGAGGTGGCCCAGGTGAGCAGGAGCGCCCAGGCTTTGTCTGGTGGGCATCCAGGACTCAGGCTTGAGCTGGGGCCCTCGGAGCCAGCCTCCCTTCAAGCCTCTGCTTTCGAAGACGAGCAGAGGACAGTGGTGCTGGCTCGGAGGCTCCTGTCCCCAGAGACACATGTAGGAGGGGACCAGGAAGGGTGCAGCGGTGGAGAAGAGCCACGCAGCACCACAGATGTCCCCTGCAGGGCACAGCCTTCTGGGGCAGGGAACCTCACCTCCGCCCTCCACACCTGCCTGGGAACCACAGGACAGGGGAGTCCTTCCTGGCTCGAAGCTTCTTGGGGTTTTCAGTTTGCGACATTCACCAGGTTCAATTACAAGATGGATTCAGCATCCTCTGCCTCTTCCTGGGAAAGAGACGGTAAACACCCCAACTTGTCTTCGCTGCCTCAAACCCTCTGGAATCCCACCAGAGTTTGCAGTCCCCAAACTGAGTGCTCTAGATTGGCCTGCTCTTTAAAACAGGGACAGGGGACCACCTTCCTCTTTTTATAGGAGATAGCACATCTTCATTTTTTAAATTTTTTATCTGTTCTAATTAGTCATCCGTGAGAGCAGAATGCATTTCGACTCCTCATACACAAATGGAGCACAGCTTTTCATTCCTCTGGTTGTACCCGATGTAGAGTCGTGCCCCTTGTGCAGTCGTGCACGTACCTAGGGTAATCTTTATCTTTTATTGATCAAACACAAACACCCGACCAGCTAAGCCCACCAGGCTGCCGCCATGTTTCTGGGAGGCAGCGAAGCGTTGATCGTCAGTGCAGAACTCAGAGCCTGGCCACCATTCATCATCAGGCCCGTCTGCTGAGAGACCCTGAGACGGGGTGAGCAAAAGCTTCACTGCATGAGAACTGTGTTTTGTGAAGATTCCAGATCTGGCAGGTGGAGGTGTGGGGATTCGAACTCAGGCTTCAAACCCAGCCCCTGTTTATTCCCCTGAAGCGGGCCTACTCTTGCTCCTGCCACACGCTGACTCTCAAGCAGAGCAGGCAGATTTCCCGGCTGCCCTTGTGGTCAGTGCTCCCACGGAGGCCCCCTTTCTTGTGACCCAGGGCCACTCCCTCAGAGTTCAAACCCAGGAAGCCTGGAGAGCCACCTCTGTGAGCCACAGTGTCACACCTGGCCTGATGCCCCGGCAGAAGTGACTCAGCTCACCCAGTGACCTGATCCTCGTGAGCAGTCTTGGATTAATACCTCCCAGCGTCTCCGGCGAATCCCTGGGTGTACTGGCCATCTGAAGTGCTACGTTTCGACAACCAACTCTGTGAGTTAACTCCGGGAAATCTCACCCAGCCAGGATGTGCTTCTTGCTGAACCCCAGGCCTGGTGGGCACCGTGTGGATTTACGGCTGAGCTGGAAGCAATTTCCCTCCCACACTCAAAGCTCCCACTCTGGAGCTTCGGTGGACACACCCCAGGCGCCTCGTCAATAGTGACACGAGATGACCTGAGTGTCCCCATGGTAGAGAAGGAGAGGGTCAACCCCGCCCAAAGAGGCGGGAGCAATAGTAGGGCATGAAGAAGCCAGGGGCAGGGGATCACAGGCTGCCACTCCCTGGGGGCAACACCAGGCCATGGAGAGCTGAGGGGCAGCTGGAGGAGACTAGGAGACCCTTCAGTGCCAGCATGACAAGAGCCAGCATCTGGTCCTGAGCGCGCAAAGGGACTCCGCTCACAGCCCCGCCAAGAAAATCCCCACTAGTCCCAGCCATCTTCCCTCTTCCTGCTCCAGCCCTGGAGGACTAAAGGCCAAGGTCAGGGGGCAGGAAGACCAGAAGAGCAAGCCTCAGGGGCAGGGAACTGACCCCAGAGAAGTTTCTGATCCAGAGACAGGCTCAAGATGCAAAGGTCCTCCAAGGAGAATTTTGTAAGTGGGCTTTCAAAATACACTGACACGGCATCTCACCCCAGTCAGAATGGCAGTTATCAAGAATGCAAGCAACAAAAATGTTGGTGAGGATGTGGAGCAAAAGGTCCGCTCATCCATTACTGGTAGGACTGAAAACTGGTGCAACTCCTGTGGAAAACAGTATGGAGATTCCATAGAAAATCTGCAGTGGAACCAGTATTTGACCCTGTTACTCCTGTCCTCGGACTATTTACCCAAAGGACTTGACACAGCCACTTCAATGTTTATAGCAGCTCAATTCACAATAGCCAAGCTACGGAACCAACCTAGGTGATCTACAACAGATAAATGGATAAAGAAAATGTGGTGTATATATACATAATGGAATATTACTCAGTCAAAAAGAAGAATGAAATCATGGCGTTCGCCAGTCAATGGATGGAACAGGAGATTCATGCTAAGAGAAATGACCTAATTCCAAAAAACAAAGCTGAATGTTCTCTGTGATGTGTGGATGCTATCCCACAACAAGGGAGGGGAACATTAGAAGTTCACTGGATTAGACAAAGGGAATGAAGGGAAGAGAGGGGGAACAGAAATAGGAAAATACAGTAGAATGAGTCGGACGTATATTTCCTATCCTCATATATAGAAGAATGACCTATGTAACTCCACATCATGTACAACCACAATAAGGGGGCCCTAGCTGGAATGAGTCATATTTATTCTATGTACTTACCGTATTTCAAAATATACTTTTTTGTCATGTAAAAAGTAAATAAATAAAAATTTCAAAATGGGCTTAGATTCATCTTGAAAATCAAACTGGTCCTAAAATTATTAGGAGACATAAATTGGATAAGGCCTTATCTAGGTATTCCAACAGGAGAATTGGGACCTTTATTTGATATCCTAAAAGGTCCATCAGATCCAAATTCACCCCGAATGTTAACGCCTGAAGCAAGAAAGGCATTAAAAATCATTGAAACATATATGGAAAATATGCATTTGGATAGAATTGATATAAGTTTGCCTTTATCATTTATTGTACTACCAACAAAAAATATTCCTACAGGAGTATTTTGGCAAGAAGGTCCATTATTGTGGATATATTTATCTTATTCTCCTAACACTATTCTTACTAGGTATCCTGAGGCTGTAGGACAATTAATACTCAAAGGAATAAAAGCAGCAAAGGGAGTGTTTGGAATTTCTCCCAATAAAATTATTACTCCATATACTATGAATTAAATTGATGAATTAGCTAATGAGTTAAATACTTGGGCAATAATCATGTGCAAATCTAATGTTTCATTTGATAACCACTTACCATCTAATCCTTTATCGTCTTTTTGGTCATCGCATCCTGTAATTTTTCCAAAAATGACAAGAAAAACACCTATCATAAATGCTCCAAATATATTCACTGATGGGTCAAATAATGGTACAGCAGCAATAGTTACACCTGAGCAAACTTTTATATTTTTAGTACCCAAACAATCAGCTCAAAAGGTAGAGCTTAATGCAGTATTACAAGCTTTTGTGATGTTTAAAGATTCTGTATTTAATTTATTTTCCGATAGTCAGTATATAGTTAATGCTATAGTATCCCTTGAAGTTGCTGGTAGGATTTCCCCTTCTTCTACTGTTTTCTCTTTGCTTTCCACTATACAAAGTCTAATCTGGGCCAGAAAAGATCCATTCTTTATAGGACATATCAGGGCACATTCAGGATTGCCTGGAGCCCTTAGTTTGGGCAATGATTTAGCAGATAAAACTACACATGACATACATATTTTCTCTACACTAAAAGAAGCTATAAATTTTCATAAAAGGTTCCATGTCAATGCTAATACTTTACAAAAGCATTTTAAAATAACTAAGGAACAAGCTAGACAAATAATAAAACAATGTCAAAATTGTGTGACCTTTTTACCACAAGTTAATCTTGGAGTCAATCCTAGAGGATTGATACCTAACCATATTTGGCAGATGGACGTCACACACTTGCCAGAATTTGGAAAATTAAAATATTTGCATGTTACAGTTGATACTTCTTCTGGATTTTTGATGGGCTCCCTTCATGCTGGAGAAAAAAACTAAAGATGTTATAGATCATTGCTTACAAAATTTTGCCACTGTGGGCGGTCCAAAACAGTTAAAAACAGATAATGCCCCTGGTTATACTTCTACTTCTTTTAAACAATTTTGCTCATCATTTGGCATTACTCATATAACAGGAATCCCATACAATCCACAGGGACAAGGCATAGTTGAAAGAGCTCATCAAACTATTAAAATGCACTTATTAAAGCAAAAAGAAGGAATTGGGAAGGGGTATATATCCCCCAAAGATAAACTTAAAATAACCCTTTTTACTCTAAACTTTTAAAATTTGGATTCATCAGGACTTAGTGCTGCGGAAAGGCATATGTGTCCAAAAAAAATGTACATAAGCCCAAGGTACTTTGGAAAGATATTCTAACAGGACAATGGAAAGGTCCTGACCCAGTAATTGTCTGGAGTCGGGGCTCTGTCTGTGTGTTTCCACAGGAAGAACAGCAGCCGATTTGGATTCCAGAGAGATTAACTAAAGCGATTTCTACAGACCAAAAAGAAGATGATTTGGCTCAAATCCATAACAGCTGATATCCAGAACTCCAGTTTGGCTATCCTTATATCTGCGACAGAACCAGGATGCTTTGCTGATCAGTTCTATTTTTTGACTATAGAGTTTTTAAAGATTGCAATGGAGATTTCACCTTTACTATTATGTTATGTGTTGTGTGTATTATATTATGTGTGCACACTTGTGTTTTGTGTTATATGTTTGAATGTACATATGTCCATATATCATATATGATGAGCGCTCATGAAAAAATGGATCCAAATTTTTTTTCAAGTGATTTAAATGGTTTAATTTAAATTGGGTAAACAGCTGTTGAGGATTGTTTTAATATGTGAACAAAAAAGGAGGTTAACAGATCTGTTTGTTTACGTTCACCTTTCCTTTTCATTATATTTAATAATTGTCTTCAAGATAATGTAAATTGTTAAGAAAATTGGGTTTTTTTAGTGCCTTCTGGAATGTTATATAATTTTTTCTTTAGCCATTATTGCCAGAATTCTTATCTTCATCCCAGTGCCGGTGAAGACAATGTAAATTGTTAAGAAAGTTGTTTTCTTTTAGTACCTTCTGGAATGTTACATAATTTTTTCTTTAGCCATTATTGCCAGAATTCCTATCTTCATCCCAGTGCCGGTGAAGACAAAGATAAAACCAATCTACAGCTTCTGCAATAGCCATCACTGAACCTCTTACAGAACTTGCCTAAACTATGTGTCACTTGTATGCATTGTGAACTCACTTGTATGCATTGTGAACTATCTGTTGGTGCAGCGACTTGTGGTAGTGTTGGGGTATTTTTGCTGATGATGTCATCGGTGGTACAATTTTTCCAACAAGAGCCGTCAATTGGCTTGGTGTATCTTCCTCCCTTCTGCTTGTCATGATCATTCAGCTAAAATTTGGGGGCCAACAGAGGTGAGGCAAAGAACCTCACCCCCCCACTGGTACAAAGACCTCTCTACGGGTGTGGCTGTATACTGGACCGGTAGTCAATGGCAGGTAAGATCCAATTACAATGGTACCAACCTAAGACAGGAGGCTGACGCCCTGAGGTCAGCTTCCGAAGACGGGTAAGGACCATATGTAGTATTGGACAACCTAAGGCAGGCACAGTCCCTAAGCCACATGCTTGTTGTTTAAACAGAGAGGGGGAGATGTTGAGAGCCACAGCCAAAGGGGCCCCAGCAAACTTCTAGCTCCTGGCTGATGATTGGCTCACAGCGGCCCCAGCAACATCTAGCTGATTGGCTCCTCTGTGGTGATGCTCATTGGGCTGTTTCCCTGCCCTTTCAGACCATGGAGCTGCTCATTGGGGGACTTTTTGGCTCCGCCCACAGGACCCAGCCAATCGGCCTCAAGAGCAGGAGGATTATGGGAGGTGGAGAGGCTGGTGTGGGGGGGAGAGGCTTGTGGAAGCCGGTGGTGGCAGTTGAGCTCTGGGGGTTTTTCCTGAGGAGCTGTTTTGTTTGGCGTGTGTGGTTCTAAAAATAAAGTTAGTTTCTTTTGACAAGTGGCTCCTGAATTGTGCCCAGCCAGACTGCGGCAGTGTCTGGAAGTACTGGGGAAAGCCTGGTACCTGAGGAGACTTGGAAGAGTGTCACTGGGCTTGAGCAGGGTCTGGGAAACAAATCACTCCTTGTGCCGTGCCCTCCTGGGTCTCTCATGAAACAAAGAAATCTGGGTTCTCAACCCGTAGCAAAAGCAGGGAGAAGCAGGCGGGTGTCGGGTCAGTCAGGCCAAGCGTTAGTGGGCACCTGGTGTCTTGAGAACCAGAAACAGAGCAGTGAGCGGCGGGGACCAGCCTGGGTGACGGCCGAGAAGCCTGCAGGACGAGGAGCCCCACACAGACCCACCCAGAGGACAAGGTGGGTCTCCACGATCCAGGCTGGCTCCAAACCTGCCCCGCCTGCTCCAGCTGCACAGGTGAGGACCGGCCACGCTGGCGGTAGGAGAGCTGGCCTCAAGGCAGCCTGGACACCTCAGAGTCAAGCCCCTGCCCACAGACCAGTGGCCCGAGGAAATGTCCAGCTACACCCTGTCCTCAAGCTCCTGCCTGAGATTCCACTTTCCCTCCATGGCTGGTGGGACCTGAATATCCCCCGAAGGGCAAGACCTGGGCAGTGGTCCTGTCCCACCTGCTCCACAGGAGGAAGCCCCTGGCCATCCCCAGTGGAATGAAGGGGCCCACAGGAGACTGAGTGGCTGCACCCATGCGGCAGCCCCTCCCAGGCCAGGACTTCAGACCCAAGGCTGCGTCCACCTCCTTCATCGTATGGCCTCCCCCTTCTCTCAAGATGACCACAGGGCGGGGACAAGAAGCCCTCTTTAGTCCACACCAAGAACTGTGACAATGAGAAACCTTAATAAAGGTGAAGTCACAGGAGCTGAAACACTGCCCGGTCAGGGCTGCTCCGGATCCCAACACTGAAGGCTTTCTGGTGGTCCTTTTTGTACAACCTGAGCCAGATCAACAGTCCTCTGTACATAAGCCACCGAGATGTCAACCAGAGATTCTGGGCAACTCCTAAACTGAGGTTTAGCTCCTTGGGAATCAAAGGCAGGCCTGGCTCCCACCGCCCCACGTGTCTGCCCCCTTGGGGGTCTCCCTTCCTAGATTCTGAGAGGGAGGCTGTCTCTGTTGGCTTATCCTCCTCTGTGGTTATGGGCACAGGGTTCCCAGCTTCTACTGCTGGGACCGATGGGTCACTCCGACTTCAGGAATCGCAGGTTCCAGGACTGAGGGGTATGAAGGATCAGCAGAACCCCACCCGCCACTCAGAGGACAACGTTCTCAACACCACAGCCACACTGAGCAGAAACCCAACTACCTGCCTCCGTGACACCAGTGATCAGAACACCAACCCAAGGCTCACTTACAAAGGCACCATGTTCCCCAGATACCTACAAAGTTCTGCAAAAACCGTAGAAAATCCAGGCAAACCTCTTCGGCAGCCAGGAGACACCCTGTGAGTTCATCTGTGAAGTGACCCAACACCATGTTACCTTAGTAGATGTGCTCAACAGGAAAAGAAAGTCACATGGACAGAGAGATTCACAAATGGTTGAGTTTCAATTGCCAAAATTAACCACAGAAATCAGGATATTCAGAGGGTGGAGATTGGAATCACCACTCAGCACTGTTCCAATGTAAGAGGAACGGCCCTACTGTTAGATTTCTTGACTCCTCAGGTTTCTCATTCCCTGAACACATTCCCATGAGGATTTTACTCCAAACACTCAGCTGATTGCTCTGTTTTTACTCTTAGCTTTTAATTTTTTCTTTGACTTTTAGTTTGTATCAGGCACAATATGAAGGAAGCCAGCATTTCCAGGCGCCATCTTGATTTCAGTAGAGAAGAGAAAGGTGGATTCCCACTACCAATAATAGACGCAGCATTAACATAAATCCATCTCTCAGAACACACACCGAGCCCGGATCAGCTGAATTCAAGCTCCCTCCCGTTCACCTGCTTCTCTCAGCCAAACTGCTGTGACTCAGCATTAACGATCCCGCTGAAACAACTGGTCAGCCCTTCTGAACTTACGGAGGTAAATGCCAACTGAGCCTTCATAGGCAGTGGCCACAGGATTGAAACGGGGCTTGGGAGAGACAGTCAGGACCCACCCGTTGCAGTGGTCACCCGGCAAAGGGAACGAACTGTCACCATTTGCATGGGATACCACCATGGCAGAGAACTGACGTCACCAGAACGTGGCGGAGGAGATAACTTCACTGAAACCAGTGGCGGCAGGTGTGTAATGCCCTAGCCATCCCTCTCCATGCAGCGGAAAACCTTAATGGTCCCTCCCAGCTCTCCCATAAGGGCCCCTCCCAGCTCTCCCGTGAGCGCGATAGCCAGACCGAGGGAATCAGGAGTGGCGTGGGACTCGCGGCGCAGAACTCCCGGCTACCACTCCCACCAGTGCAGACAACTGAGGTCTCTTGCACCAGCTACCAGGGGCATGGCTACCGGAGGGCAAGCAAATTCGCTGGGGGTTCTCAGCCCCAGGCTCTACAAACATAGGGTCTGAGGGAATGGCAAACAGGGAGAGTGTGCCCAGGCGTTCATGAAAACAGGGCTCCCAGGAGCAGCAGACCTGGCGTGTAGCCAGTATTGTGGTGAGCATCACAGGTGAGCAGGGCCTGGCTAGAGGAAAAGTGGGGAAGTGACTAGACACAAGAGAAGGCCCTAGACACTCAGGATTGGAGACCCACCCAGTCTGGGAGGAGGAGCTGCTGCACAGTGATTGGTTCTCGCCTATTGAGAGGAGAAGCTTGGCCCAGTGGGCACAGCTCCACCTACTGGAAGAGAAGTGAATCGAGCTCTAAGACTGCATTTATTAATTTTTTTAAAAATTTTTTTAAATTTTTTATTTTATTTTAATTTTAATCTTCATTTTTTTATTATTATTATTTTTTAAAAAAAATTTTATTTTTTTATTTTCTATTTTTTTTCTTTTGTCTTTTCATTTTTTTCAATTTTCTTATTCCCCCTTCCATGAATTCTACCTGCTTACTCTCATTCTGTTTAGTGACTTCTTCCCTTCCCTTCTAATACCTTTCCTCCCAAGCATCAAATAAATTTATAGGAGTAAACAGTAACTCAGCAGTCAAACAGAACAAGAAGTAACATGAGCAGCATGAAAAAGCAAAAAAGAAAAGGACTACAAACAATGCAGGACAGCCTAAATATTCAGGAGGACCTAAAGTCATCAGAAAAATGGCCAACTAAAGAACTAGACAGATGGAATGGAACCTTAAAGAGGATACAAGACAGCAAATTCAAACAGTGAAAGAACACATTGAAAATGAATTACACTAACAGATAAAAGAAGAAGTTAAGCACCTTTATCATGAGATAGAGATTATTAAAAAAAAATCAAACAATAATTCTAGAAAAGAAGGAAATTATAAACCAAATTAAAAACTCAAATGAGAGTATCATTAATAAAGTGGAGCAAGTAGAAGCCAGAAAGTCAGATAATGAAGACAAAATATATCATCTTCAAAAGAGTCTAGCCAACTTGGAAAGGCTGGTAAAAAATCATGAGAAAAACATCCAAGAGATATGGGATAACATAAAAAAACAAATTTAAGAGTCATGGGGATAGAGGAAGGTATAGAGATTCAAACCAAGGGAATGAGTAACCAGCTGAATGAAATAATTACAGAAAACTTTCCAGAAATAAAAAAGGAAACGGATATACAAATTGTAGATGCAAACAGGACACGGAGCATACAAAATCACAGTAGACCAACGCCAAGACACATTGTTATGAAGATATCCAATATACAGAACAAAGAGAAAATATTAAAAGCTACAAGAGAAAGGAGACAGATTACATTCAGGGGTAAACCAATAAGGTTAACAACGGATTTTTCATCACAGACACTGAAAGCAAGAAGGTCATGGAACAATGTATTTCAAACACTGAAAGACAATGGATGCCAACCAATAATTCTGTATCCAGCAAAATTAAGCTTCAGGTATGACAACGAAATAAAAATCTTTCATGATAAACAAAAGCTAAAAGAATTTGCAGCCAGAAAACCAGCATTGCAAAGCATCTTGAGCAAAACACTACACGAGGAAGAAATGAAAAACAATAACCAAAACCATCAGTGGGAAGTCCCTCGGTAAAGACAGAGGGCGGGGGGAAAATAATCATGGAGAAACAAATTAAATTTAAAAAAAAGATAAATAATCAAACATGGCTGGAAGTACAAACCATATATCAATAGTAACTCTGAATGTTAATGGCTTAAACTCTCCAATAAAGCGACATAGGCTGGTAACATGGATTAAAAAACCAAATCCAACAATATGCTGCCTCCAGGAGACATATCTGATTGGAAAAGACATACACAGGCTGAAGGTGAAAGGATGGGAAAAAATATACCACGCACACGGTCCTCGTAAGCAAGCAGGGATGGCCATCCTCATATTGAATAAAATCGACTTCAAGACTAAGTTAATCAAAAGGGATAAGGAAAGACATTATATACTGTTAAAAGGAACCATTCACCAACAAGACATAACCATTATCAATATTTATGCACCAAATAATGGTGCTGCGATGTTCATAAAACAAATTCTCCTCAAGTTCAAGAATCAAATAGACCACAACACAATAATTATGGGTGACTTCAACACACCTCTCTCACCATTGGACAGATCCTCCAAACAAAAGTTGAATAAAGAAATTATAGAACTCAATATCACAATCAATAACCTAGACTTAACTGACATATATAGAATATATCAACCATCATCAAGTGGATATACTTTTTTCTCAGCAGCACATGGATCCTTCTCAAAAATAGACCATATATTATGCCATAGGGCAACCCTCAATAAATATAAAGGGGTGGAGATGATACCATGCATTTTATCTGATCATAATGGAGTGAAAATGGAAATCAATGATAAAAGAAGGAAGGAAAAATCCTACATCACATGGAAAATAAACAATATGTTACTGAATGATCAATGGGTTACAGAAGACATAAAGGAGGAAATCAAAAAATTCTTAGAGATAAATGAAAATACAGACACAACATATCGGAATCTATGGGACACAATGAAAGCAGTTTTAAGAGGGAAATTCATCGCCTGAGGTCATTCCTCAAAAAAAGGAAAAACCAACAAATAAATGAGCTCACACTTCATCTCAAAGCCCTAGAAAAGGAAGAGCAAAACAACAGCAAATGTAGCAGAAGGCAAGAAATGATTAAAATCAGAGCGGAAATCAATGAAATTGAAACAAAAGAAACTATTGAAAAAATTAACAAAACTAAAAGTTGGTTCTTCAAAAAAATAAATAAGATCCACAGACCGTTAGCCATGCTAACGAAGAGAAGAAGAGAGAGAACTCAAATTACTAACATACGGGATGAAAAAGGCAGTATCACAACAGACACTTCAGAAATACAGAAGACAATTAGAAATTATTTTGAAAACCTATATTCCAATAAAATAGAAGATAGTAAAGACATCAATAAATTTCTTAAGTCATATGATTTGCCCAGACTGAGTCAGGAGGATACACACAATTTGAACAGACCAATATCAATGGATGAAATAGAAGAAGCCATCAAAAGACTACCAACCAAGAAAAGCCCAGGACCAGATGGGTATACAGCGGAGTTTTACAAAACCTTTAAAGAAGAATTAATACCAATACTTTTCAAGTTATTTCAGGAAATAGAAAAAGAGGGAGCTCTTCCAAATTCATTCTATGAGGCCAACATCACCCTGATTCCGAAACCAGGCAAAGACACCTCAAAAAAAACTACAGACCAATATCTCTGATGAACATAGATGCAAAAATCCTCAATAAAATTCTGGCGAATCGGATACAAAGGCACATCAAAAAAATTGTGCACCATGATCAAGTAGGATTCATCCCTGGGATGCAAGGATGGTTCAATATACGGAAATCAATAAATGTTATTCACCACATCAATAGACTTAAAGATAAGAACCATATGATCATCTCGATAGATGCAGAAAAAGCATTCGACAAAGTACAGCATCCCTTTATGTTCAAAACATTAGAAAAACTAGGGATAACAGGAACATACCTCAACATTGTAAGAGCTATATGTGCTAATATATGAATGCATTTCCTCTAAAATCTGGAACAAGACAGGGATGCCTGCTCTCACCACTTCTATTCAATTTAGTTCTCGAAGTACTAGCCAGAGCAATTAGAGAGACAAAAGAAATTAAAGGCATAAAAATAGGATAAGAAGAAATTAAATTATCGCTATTTTCGGATGACATGATAATATACTTAACAGATCCAAAAGGGTCTACAAAGAAGCTGCTAGAGTTAATAAATGAATTCAGCAAAGTGGCAGGTTATAAAATCAACACGCATAAATCAAAGGCATTCCTGTATATCAGCAACAAAACTTCTGAAACGGAAATGAGGAAAAACACTCCATTCACAATATCCTCAAAGAAAATAAAATACTTGGGAATCAACCTAACAAAAGAGGTGAAAGATTTATACAATGAAAACTACAGAACCCTAAAGAGAGAAGTAGAAGAAGATCTTAGAAGATGGAAAAATATACCCTGTTCATGGATAGGCAGAACTAACATCATCAAAATGGCGATATTACCAAAAGTTCTCTATAGGTTTAATGCAATGCCAATCAAAATTCCAATGGCATTGCTTGTAGAAATAGATAAAGCAATCATGAAATTCATATGGAAAAATAAAAGACCCAGAATAGCAAAAGCAATTCTAAGCAGGAAGTGTGAATCAGGCGGTATAGTGATACCAGATTTCAAACTATATTACAGAGCAATAGTGACAAAAACAGCATGGTACTGGTACCAAAACAGGCGGGTGGACCAATGGTACAGAATAGAGGACACAGAGACTAATCAACAAAGCTACAACTATCTTATATTTGATAAAGGGGCTAAAAGCATGCAATGGAGGAAGGATAGCATCTTCAACAAATGGTGTTGGGAAAACTGGAAATCCATATGCAACAAAATGAAACTGAATCCCTTCCTCTCGCCATACACAAAAGTTAACTCAAAATGGATCAGGGAGCTTGATATCAAATCAGACACTTTGCGTCTGATAGAAGAAAAAGTTGGCTATGATCTACATATTGTGGGGTCGGGCTCCAAATTCCTTAATAGGACACCCATAGCACAAGAGTTAATAACAAGAATCAACAAATGGGACTTACTTAAACTAAAAAGTTTTTTCTCAGCAACAATAAGAGAGGTAAATAGGGAGCCTACATCATGGGAACAAATTTTTACTCCTCACACTTCAGATAGAGCCCTAATATCCAGAGTATACAAAGAACTCAAAAAATTAGACAATAAGAAAACAAATAACCCAATCTACAAAGGGCCAAGGACCTGAACAGACACTTCTCAGAGGAGGACATACAATCAATCAACAAGTACATGAAAAAATGCTCACCATCTCTAGCAGTCAGAGAAATGCAAATCAAAACCACCCTAAGATACCATCTCACTCCAGTAAGATTGGCAGCCATTATGAAGTCAAACAACAACAAGTGCTGGTGAGGATGTGGGGAAAAGGGTACACTTGTTCATTGTTGGTGGGACTGCAAATTGGTGTGGCCAATTTGGAAAGCAGTATGGAGATTTCTGGGAAAGCTAGGAATAGAACCACCATTTGACCCAGCTATTGCCCTTCTCGGACTATTCCCTGAAGACCTTAAAAGAGTGTACTACAGGGATACTGCCACATTGATGTTCATAGCAGCACAATTCACAATAGCTAGACTGTGGAACCAACCCAGATGCCCTTCCATAGATGAATGGATAAAAAAAAAATGTGGCATTTATACACCGTGGAGTATTATGCAGCACTAAAAAAAGACAAAATCATGGAATTTACAGGGAAATGGATGGCACTAGAGCAGATTATACTTAATTGCTGTTAAAGCAGTTGCTAATCTGCCATTCTCTGGGGTTCCCTGCTCTGGGGCTGCAGGAAGAAGCCAGGGAGTTGGGGCCCATGCTTTGAAGGGGGCTTTCACCCTGGGTCTTCTGAATCCGTCAGCTGTTTGCAAGCAAAACCACAAACGCAGCTTTGTGAGTTCCTCCAGAGTGTGCCCCTCACCCAGGGAACCTCAGATCCTGTCAGAAAAGACCCCATGGGGTGTCAGGTCATGCTCAGAGAAAGGAGGGGACTTGCAGAACAGCAGGTTTCATGAGGCTGATTGACATAACAAGGGGGATTTCTTTTGAGATGATGGCCTCAGATTTTATTAAATGTCCTTCATTTGCTCAATGCTGATGAAACTAGAGAACTGTTGTTGTTGTTGTTTTTCATTTTTAATGCCCCTAGTCCACCAAACAAACTGGTCATCCTGTTTCCTCCTTTTTCTTAAGTTCTCCTAGTTTTATGTCTCTTAGTCTCCATTCTAGAATATCCAGAAAATCATGAGAGTTATGATGGATACAATGAAACAATGATTATAAGATAGAGGAAAACACAAAAGATCATATGCCCTGTGATTTACAACCAGAAGAAAGCATATACAAATACGTCATAAAATGAAAAATGAAGATAGTTACAAAAAGGTGGTGTTTTAGGACAAGTCCAGATTTTAAAAATTTCTGTTTAATGTTTCTATGGCATTATCTTTTAAGTTAAGAAGTCCCAAATTAATGTTATTATGATGAATAGATTTAAAAAAAACAAAAGAGTTCCCTACCAAAGCATACATATTTCTTTCTATAAACATTAGAGTATGTCTTTGCAAAAATATTCAGATAAATGTTAGGTCCTTTACCACCACTAAGATTTGTATATCACGAGTATCATTTATTGCATTTATTATTTATCTAATGCTAATCCAACCTGCACATCCATTAGGTCGTGGAGAATGGGGTCTCCTGCACTCAAAGACCCCTCCCAGATAGGTTCAGTGTGAATAGCTGGATAGTTTGAAAGTCTTTGTGTCATTTTTACTAGTCTTGTGCCTCTACAGGATCTCTGACTCATTTGCTCTCTTGCTGATCCCAAATGTTAACTGAGAACGTTCTTTCACGGACTGTCTTACCTCCCTGCTAACTGAAGATCTGCCCTGGTTCCCTGGACACTCTCGGTGGTCACCAGCGGACCCTTCCCTGCACGGGTCCTGTCTCCCGGCTGCCACATGGTTGTGGGCTCCTGCTCAGTGATTTTCAACCGTTCCTACCAGATGAGTGGCCTGCGTTTACTTTCTCCCTCCCATTTCCATCCACTTTTTAAACCATCAAAAAGTCGGAGGTGCTATCCTGCCGCTTTGCACACGATGACAGAAAATCCCATTCGGAAAATGGTATTCGAGAGCTTGGGCACCCACCACCACTCTGTGAGATTCTATAAAACAACTTGTGTCCCTGGATCTGACAAGAAGGACGACAAATATTCCCATAAAAAGCAATCGTGGCCACCACATGGGAGATTCACGGCGACAATCAGACCCAATCCAGCTATGAGCAACTTGAAATGCTAGAGGAAACCTGGCCACCACCATCCACCTACCTTCTGAAGAGGTTTATGCACTCGAGACACAGCAAAGAGCAAAAGGAAGAGAAAGAAATCCCGAGCCAGAACAAAGAGACAGACTGAAGCTCACGCTGCCGCGTGCACAGCGCCCCAGGGGGATCCGGCTACAAACAGATTCTGAGGACGGAGGCCTGAGACCCAAGCAGGACCAAGGACGTGGACTGTGGCCCAGGGGAGGCAGGAGAGCTACCACTGGAACCCTCCCAGCAAGAAAGCAAGCAGCGTGCCCTTGGCCGTGCTCAAGGGGAAACAAGGTCGCCGTGGGCGAAATCCAAAGGGCATTTCCATTACCCGGTGTCCACCAGCCCAGAGGAGACGCAGAGAGGTCGGGGAAGAGGAGCCAACTAACATCAAGACTCCTGGGCTTTGGCAGAAGCAAAGCCAAACCGCTCTGCAGACCCACAGTCACATCTCAGGTCAGAGCGAATTCCCAAAGGAGAAAGGGCCAGGGGAGGTGGGGGCAGGAGCCAAGACCCCAAAGTACACCAAGAGCCCACTGAGACGATCCATCACGGAAGAGCAGTGGACGAGGAAGAACGAGGATCACACCCAGACATGGGGACACAGATCAAGCCCAACGCATCTGGAAAACAAACTTCAACGGCTTTTTAAAAAGTAAGTTAAAATCATAATGAAGAAAAAATAGCACCCAATATAAACCACACACAGGGCAGAGCTGCATCACTGCAGACAACTCTCAAGAAATGAAAAGCTTCAGGATTCCCACAGGGAGCCAGCAGCGCAAAGGGTGGGGAGGGAGAAATGGCAAACCCGGTTTGGGGGGAACGTGACGTCAGAAGGAGAAGGGAAAGGGAGCCCTGGGCAAAATAAGTCTAATCAACTCCACATCTCGGCCTAAAGGAGACCCCAAAGACAGAAAGGGAGGCTGAAGGTGACCAGAGAAGAGGGATTATCTACAAAGGAAGCAGCTGATGGATGCAGAGTCCCTGTCAGAGGGCAAGAAGAGGAGGCCTTCACAGCACAGAGCAAGCCAGGGTAGACCTCGAACCACACCATGCAAGGTCAAGGTGGGAAGGCCCCGCTGCTCAGGGACAGTTGGCCGGCTAACAGACTGCCCGAGGGCATCACCCACACAAGGAAATTAAACCCGGAAGGAAAGTACACGAAAACTCAAGCAGCAAAGATTAAATGAAGAAAATCAGGGAGAAAACTGATAAATCTAGAAAAGCACGAACACAGCCTAAAAGCCAGTGTTGACCAAAGGATTTACAACAAAGTGAAACTAAAGAATCAGGCAGCAAAATCCACGGAGTTAAAAGGAGGAGGTTGGGGTCTGAGGCCTGGTTCTGCTAGGGACGTGGGCAGAGGGGACGTTCCGGCTTCCGGAAGGGAGGAGGAACCAGAAAACAGACTGGAATTGGAACACACAGATGCCTAAAACAGGGGTGGGAGGAAGGACAGATCAACGTGATCAAGTCAGAAAAATGTAAAAATGGAAGCACAAAATAAGTTGACTGTAGTAAACCCAAATGTGTTCTGTAATCGTAAGTAGGTAATCTATAAATAAATACCACTTGTCAAAATCAATATTTTTCAGTCTGGATGATCTGAAAAACCCTTTTATACTCCACTTATGAGAGAGATGTCTAAAGCATAAATAAACATAATTAACATAAATTTATTTAAAAAGATGCACCTGATATACCAAGAAAGCAGGTCGGCTGATTTAAAATAAATAAATAAATAAATAAATCAAGTCTCCAGTAGGCATTTTATTACTAGGAAAAAGCAGGCTTTAAGACATCATCATTTATCAAGGATAAAGGTGGGCAAGGCCTAATGATATAAAGCAACAATTCAACAGGAAGATATAAAAATTCAGAAGTTACGTGCACCAAGCAACAGAGCCTCAAAGCACAGAAGCAAAACTTAACAGACTTATCAACAGAAACAGAAGACTCTTTGAGAGAGATTGCCATTTTCTCCAAAACTGCCCAACCAAGTAGACACAGGGTAGAATGAACCTCAAAGAGTCTTCCTGAGACCCACCTGTGTCAACTGATGTCTAGACCTAAACCTGAGGCCATTAGCCATCCTCCCAGGCAGAAGGGCATAAAGAAGGGAGGAAGGCAAGGCACGGTGTGCACACCTGTAACCTCTGCTAATCAGGAGGCTGAGGCAGGAGGGCTGCAAGCTTCAAGCCAGCCTCAGCACCGTGGTGAGGCTCTAGGTAACTTAACGAGACCATCTCAAAACAAAAAAGTAAAAAGGGCTGGGGACGTGGCTCAGTGGTTAAGCACCTCTGAGTTCAATCCCTGGTACCAGGCACACCAGTCCCCTCCATGGAGGTGAGGCCTGGTGGCCTGACGCGCCTCCCAGGGGCACTACCCGCTAACCCTGCTCATCCCTGGGAGTGAGGTCCCACATATGAACTCTGGAGGGACACCCACATTCAGCTGCGGCAGGGGCTGTCCAGGATGTGTTTCCTATGAGGTCCTTCGGGGCAGGACTTGCTGACCCAGAGATGCACTCGAGAATCAGCATCGGGTGGGGGCAGCTGCAGAGCACGCAGAGGGGCCAGGAAACAATCACACCACAGGGGTCTCCATGCCACAGCGTCCAACAGGGACAGCCACAGCCAAGCGTCCACCTCAGAAGCAGCCAATGCCATTCCCCCTCTGCCCACCCACACTCTGGGCCACTGAAACAGTGGGGATGGGGAGAGGGTCAAGGTCACGGAACAGACCTCCCGGCCTGCCCCAAGCCCATCCCTCATGGGTGGGAGGGCAGCGTGTGTGGCAGAAGGAGAACCGTCTGAGAGGCCGTGTGGATGTTCTGATGCATCTCTGTGTGCACCAGGCTTGGATCAGCCTGTCTTGAAAAACAAGCTAGTGACTACTGCAGCCAAGCAACACACACCTCGCATCTCACAGTCACCTTTCCCGTGTGTGTACGGTGGGGGTCAGAGGACTGGAGGAGACTGGGAAGCTCTTCCCTCTGCTCCGTAAGAGACTCCTGTGAGC
This sequence comes from Ictidomys tridecemlineatus, assembly GCF_052094955.1. Lineage (NCBI taxonomy): Eukaryota > Metazoa > Chordata > Mammalia > Rodentia > Sciuridae > Ictidomys > Ictidomys tridecemlineatus. The sequence goes on from NC_135479.1 coordinate 210,566,648, forward strand.
ACAGCCAAGGCAGAGGGGAAATCCTCAATGCACCAGTTACATGTAGGTTTGAAAACCACAGTGATCCCACCAGACCCGCCAGACATTGCAGGAACCCTAAACCCAACAGAAAACATGCGCTCTTCCAGTGCCCACAGGGAAAGTTTAGAAAAGCTAGGTAGCAGGTCCCAAAGAAAGCACCCACGGCCGCCCAGGAATGAACATCCACAGAATACACTGTCACCATAACAAAGCAAAACTAGGAAAACCAAGGAGACATCAAAAAAAAACCTTTTAAAAAACCTTTAAATTAAAAAATAAGTCATAATCATGAGTCAAAGAAACCTGTGGAATAATTAGAACCAAACCCCATAAAGATCAGCATATGAACTAAAGTGGGGTGTGCCGGGGTACACGACTGTAGAAACACAGTGCCAAGTGAAAGGGCAAACTGCAGAAGGAAATCTGTAGAATATACGGTTTGTGCAAAGCTTTTAACATGCTTATAGAACACACACGTGTGGTGTGTGTGCATAACCCGTGGCACATCTGGGCATAAAGAAAGCAGAGACCGTGAGCAGGGCATCCCTACCCCCTGGATACCGCCTGGAGGAGGAGGAGGAGGGCGGGAAGGGCGGCAGAAGAGTCAGCACCTCTGATGGGAAGCTGCATCCCTTTCACAGGAATCAGAAGAAAACCGAGCTCAGTGACAGTACATGCTAAACTTGGTTGTGGATTAGTGGAGTTTGTGTTTCATTAGGACTGGGCTGTTGTGTATTCCAAAGAAATGGGACAAAGGGAAAGCCATTCAAAGGCTCACGCCACTTCCATGAGCTCCTGAGGCTGGCTCTGGCTGCGGCCGGCAGCGTGGACACCTGGAGGCCGTGAGAGGGGGATGAGGCAGGCGCTGCACGGGCGTGGCATGAGGCAGCGGGCAGCAGGGTCCTGGGATCCAGACGCGGCCAGTGGCCACACTGCGAGTACCCGGGTTTCTCCCACCACAGAGCCGCGCTCTCCCATAGGGAGCGAGAACAGAGATGTTTTCCTAAAGCTGGATTAAAAAGCAAGGCCCCAGCTCTTGCCCTGGGCTCAGGGCAGTGCCCGGAAGACACCTTCAGTCACGGCCAGCTCACCTCCACCGTGTCTGTGGCGATGACAGCTCCTGGGGTCAGGAGAGGAGCCCGTTGCCTGGCCCCCTTCTCCAGAGAAGGACCTGGCCACGTCCATCCCACTTCCTGCCTGCAGTTTCTGCATCAGTAAATCTGGGGGGACAGGGGACTCGGATTCCTCCCAGTGTCCACGAGTGGTTGGTGAGGACAACAGGTGTCCCCGTGCTGAGGGACAAGGAGCTTTGATCCCAGCGATCGACCACTGTGCTCTGTGGTGAGGGAAAGGAAACCTCAGAGCGGGTCCCCCCCCCCCCCCCGCCTCCCGCCTGCAGCCACAGGGCCGACCTGCCTCTTGGCAGCCTCTGGCACAAAACAACCCCGACCGGAGCACAATGCAAAGAGCCGCTTCATGCGCTGGCCAAGGACAACGGGAGGCCTGGCCTGTAAGTGTCTCGGGTGGTGGAGGAGAGATGTCGCGGATTACGATGGCTGAACAAGAGCCTCCCCTCCACCCAGCTGTGCTCCCGCCACAGCGCCCTCCAGAGAAGCCAGTGCTGGCCACCAAGCCCCCAGGGGCAGGCGGGAGGCAGGGGCAGATGCCCTCAGCCGCCCACACCCCGCGCTGCACTGGCCTCCTCCGTGACGCATCTCTTCCTATTAGGCACGTGTTCAAAGCAGGACCAGGACGTGACCTGGTGCCACCCCCACCGGCGCCACAGCAGCTTCCCTGGCCAAGCCCGACTCCCACTTCCAGATGGTTACCCCGGCTCCCTGGGGCCTCCACCTCGTGCCTCCAAACGGCTGTCCACAGGGCACAGGCGGCCAGTGGAGACAGCCACCACCTCGCCATTCCCGTGGCTCCCAGCCCTCCAGGCTCAGGCTCCAGGGCTCAGGCTCCAGGCCGAAGGCCAGAGCCGCGGTGGCCTGTCAGCACCCTCACCGGCTGCCCCTTCCCCCTCTGACCTCATCTCCGCTCCTCAGCCGGCCCCCTGCAGCTGCCTGGCCTCCTTACTCACACTCAGAAAGCACTGTCTGTTCCCGGGTCTGGAATGTTCTTCCCAGATAGCTCCCACTCCCCTCGGCCTCGGCCGGGCCAGCCATGGCCATGTCACTCTTTCCATGACGGGTCACTCCGTAAAACCCTGGCCCCCAACACCTCCGTCCACTGACTCTGCTTGACTTTCTCCTCAGCAATGGCTCTTGTGAATCGGGCCTCTGACTTTCTTACTTTCCAGCTGTCGGGAGAACGGGAGCCCCCAGGGCAGGACCGAGGCTCTGCTCTGCTGGGTGCTGTGTCTTCAGCACCCAGAACAGACTCATGGCTGAGCAGTGGACGTCAGGACAAAACGGACGGCAGGAGAGGAGGGTAGACCTCTCTTCCCTGCCTCGGGGACTTTGCACAAGGCAGGAAAAAGGGGGCTCACGAGAGGGTTCTTTCCCAAGTCGACACGCTAATGGGCTTTATCTAAATAAACTTAGATGGAGACATTTTAAATCATTTTTCTCAAGTAAGTTACATGTGCTCTAGCTCATAAATAGGAGGAAGAATGTGGGTGACATTTCCAAGATCGTCGCCAAAGCCGGCCAAGTAAAAAACATACAAAATGTCCTGAAGGTTGAGCTACGTCGGAACAGGAAGAATTCCGTTTCACAAGATCATAGTTATGAAATACCTACAGGAGCTCGAGATACTACGTAAACGGAACCTTACAAGTTTTCACAAAAAGAGTTGCCTGAAAATGTTATTAAGTGTCTTTTTTTTCCTTTTTCTTATGAAACAACAGCAATAGTTGTTTTTTTTGTTTTGTTTTGTTTTTGTTTTTTGCTTAAAGCATATTATTAAAGCTCTGAGATTTTTATTTGATTTAAAAATGTTTTAGCTGAGTGTGGTGTTTGCACATCTGTAATCCCAGTAGGGAGGCCAAGACAGAAGGATTGCAAGTTCCAGGCCAGCCTGGGCTGCTTAGCAAGATCGTCAGCAAGTCAGTGAGACCCTGTCTCAAAATAAAAAAAGGAAAAGGGCTGGGATGTGGTTCCGTGGTGAAGCATCCTTGGGATCAATTGCCAGTACCAAAAAAAAAAAAAGAAATAAATACAGATAGAAAGATGAGATAGGCGGGTGGGTAGAGCTATGGAGACGTGTGTGGATCGCGGTTTCCAGCCCCACACGGCCCCTTGCGCTGTCTGTTCTGAAAGCCTAACATGCACAGTGGGCAGTCTTCTTCCGCATGGAGGGCACTTGCTCCTATGAAATCCCACATGTCCCTTTTGGAAACACCTTTGCCGTCTCCATCCCCGGCTTCTCCTGAGAGCTGTGGAGGCTGCCGTGAGTCAGCAGAGGCCAGAGGAACCCGGCAGCCAGGAACCATGGTGGCTCCTTCCCTGGACATCGTGAGCAGCACGTGGCTTGGACACACCCAGGTCACTTCTCATGGAGGATGATCGATCCTAACAGAGAGGCCCGCTGAAGTCCTTCTTGATCCCCACACGGTGGCCGGTCCCTCTCGGCTTAAAGGAAACATCCACTCTTACGTACATTTCAAGCCCAGAATTGGGTGGGTGTGGCGGGAACACAGTAGGAATGTGTCCAGCAGTGGAACCAGTGGACGATGATAAACTTACTTTAGATGATTCATAAAGCCGCAAATGAGACCCAGCATTTCACCTGCCGTGAGATTAAAAATGAAATCCCTGCCCTTCAGGCAGACTGAGTCCCCTGAACAAACATCATCACAAGCGACAGTGGACATGTGTCTTCTCAGAAAGGACTAGAACGTGGAGCCTGATGATCCCATGAGCTGGCGGATGAACTCACTGCTTCAGGCTGGGGCAGAAGCACCCCATGGACTGCGCTCCAGCCAGCAGACACCCAGCAGCTCCTTCCCTCCCTCTTTCATGCCTCGCTCCTCATTCCCAGCAGAACAGAAGAGTCTCCTCCTCAGCCCACTGCGCCCAAGTGAGGACACCAGACAGCAGCAGGTGCTGCCCCTGTGCACAGGGTCGCTGCTCGCTGTGAAGACGCTCAGCCCTCCGCAGCTCCTTCCCACTGTCTCCTCTGATCCATCCCACCCAACAGCAGCAACGGGGGACAGACTTCCGTCCTGTCTAGCAGGGAGGGTGACAAATGACCCTGAAGATGCTACCTGGGTACAGGAGGGACTCCACGTCCATGTGCAGCCAGCTTCCCAAAGACACACGTGTTCCACCCAGGAGGGGACCCCACTCCCAACAACAAGCTCAGGTTCCGTCCACGGCCAGTCCCTGTGCAGGTCCTGCTGCCCAAACCTCTTCAGGACAGAAGATCAACTTAAGGCATCGGTAGCTCCACCACCTGCTTCCTGCCCTCTGGGCTCCGGTAACTCAGAACCATGCAAAGGTCTTCAGAGCAACACCCCATCCTGCTCACTGGACAGTTGGGTAAACTGAGGCTCCCCTAACAGGTGGGGGTCTCTCGGGTGTCAAAAGCAGGAAGAGCACTGGCTAGCAGCTGAGCATGCTGACTCAGCCCAAAGCCCTGGGATCTCCCCAGCACTTCCTCCCCATCATCATCATCATTCATCATTTACAGGTTAGAAGGAACAGCTTCACCCACTCCGTAGAGCCAGAGAGGGGACGCTTCATCCAGGCACGGGAGGCCACTGGGAACATGTTAACTAGGCACTCGCCTGGTGTATAGCCAGTTATATAGGCTAGTGCCTACTCGGCATGCCCCCCTCCACACCGGGCAGCAGCACCCTCAAATAGCAACAGCGTGCCCAGGCTTCCTCTCAGGAGATAAGGCCGTGGGACAGCGCTATGCCAAAGGTGCACACTGACACCCCCTCTGGACTCCCCCACACTTCCCTAACATACGCCCTGCCCCTCCTGTTTGTGGCTTCCTCCCTCTTCTTGCGTTGAGACAAGGGTGCAGTGGAGTGGCCATCCAGGGGCCATGTGGGTGAAGCTAAGGGGCCCAAGTGTGGGATGCATGGCTTCCCTGAGCACTGGACCAGTCTGGGACCGCTCACGTCCAGGTCTCTCCTTAAGCTAGATCAGCACACACGAGGGGGAAGGGCCCACTGTCAACCAGTGCGCTGGGGAGAAGGCCCAGAGCGCATTCAGCTGGGCCCCAGCAGGGCATAGCTCCATGGGGGACCAGCCTTCCCAGCCCACAGCTTCCTTCCGGGCTGCCACGTGGTAAGACCTTGCCATGGGCTCGCTCGGGTCTGGTCTTGGTGAATGTGTGTATCAGAAGCGGCTGAGTCTTGCTTGGGTACGGTGAAGGTTAGGGCTGCGTCACTCCAGCCTGAGACAGCCAAGATCCGTCCCAGACAGAGTCCTGCAAAGCTCCACGCTACTGAAAGGCAAATGCAAGCTGCGTTTTAAAGAAGCGCCTCCCCAGGGCGTTCGGCTCCTCCTCTCTCCTCACTAAAGTAACGAAACCACTGTAGACTTCAGCTGGCAAAACAGGTACAGCCACAAAACCCACTGCCACTTCCCAAGGGGTAAAACATCGGACGACATAAAATAAACTGAGAGGTGCAGGATGCCCTAGCTGAAAAAACTGATCATCTGAACAAAATGTGATCCAAACAGGCTTGCCCCGGGGCCTAGAATCCCCAAGTTCCCACTCCCTGAGGTTAGGTCACTGCATACCCGGCGGGCCCCTGCCCAAAGGTAAATGCGCTTTGGGAAGGTCTCAGTGTGGGAAGCAGTGGACCATGGGGGCGGGGGGGGCGGTCACAGGCTTGGAGGCCAGAGTCGGTTCTGATCTGAGTGACTCAAGTAGATGTGAGGAACATCCCTCTTGTATTCGATGAGAGGCCCTCAAGGTGGCTGTAAGACGCTGCGGCAGGGCTGCAGAGCACAGATGCACCCTCGGCACTCAATAAGCCACAGCCGATGGCTACCCGTAGGAGAGTGTCAGGCAGTGAGACGCTGATAAGAGGGTCCTGCCTGCTGCAGGGGACAAGCCCTGGTTGGCAGCATTGCCAGTTTCCATGGAGTAAATACCATGGGCCAACTGCTCCACATGCAATGGCAGAAGCGAGAGTTGGGGAGACAGACCCCCAGGCAGCTCCTGCGGGCTTCCAAGAGCCAGCCTCGGCGCCCTCTGCTCTGGCCTGCAGTTCTCGTGGTGGCCCACTGTGGCCTCCCCGTGTGGCAAAGCACCTGGCACCCAGTGTGCACTGACAGACACCTACTGGGTGGATTCATCATGACGGTGATCACTGCTGATGCTAAGTGATTTTCATCTGTCAATGACTAGGCTTAACTTTGACTGAGATTCAGGGAAAGTGTTTTGATGAATACTGGAAAGCGACAGGGGATAGGGGAGCACAGGCTGTTATCTGCACTGGACTGTGGCACACGGAGGGGCCAGACAACGCCTGCTGCCGTGTCTACTACATGGTCCATGCTCTGACGATGCCTGCCAACCAAATGGAAGGGGAGTGTAGTGGAGCCCAGGGGAGTGAAGTACAGCGGCAGGCAGCACAGTGGAGCATGGTGCAGTGGAGCATGGTGCAGTGGAGCTTGGTGCAGTGGAGTACAGCGGCAGGCAGCGCAGTGGAGCACAGGGGAGTGGAGTGCAGTGGAGCATGGTGCAGTGGAGCACGGTGCAGTGGAGTGCAGTGGAGTGCAGCAGCAGGCAGCACAGTGGAGCACAGGGGAGTGGCGTGCAGTGGCAGGCAGTGTGGCAAAGCATGAGGAGTAGAGGGTGGTGCAGGGCAGCAGGGTACAGTGGCAGGCAGTGCAGTGGATCATGGGGAGCAGAGTGCAGTGGCAGGAAGTGCAGTGTGATGGAGTCAGGTACAGTGGGGTGCAGCAGAGGGGACTGCAGCGAGGGGACTGCACTGCAGTGGAGCAGATTGCAGTGGTGTGGCGTACAGTGCAGTGGAAAGACATGGGCAGAATTGCACAAGGATCCAGAAAGCACGTGAGCATAAAAATCTGTTCAGGAGGCCGGGCGTGGTGGTGCACACCTGTCATCCCAGCAGCTTGGGAGGCTGAGGCAGGAGGATCAGGAGTTCAAAGCCAGCCTCAGCAACTTAGCAAGGCCCTAAACAAATCACAGAGACCTTGTCCCTAAATAAGACATAAAATAGGGCTGGGGATGTGGCTCAGTGGTTGGGCGCCCCTGGGTTCCCCCAAAATATCTGCTCAGGAGACCCCCAACCTTAAGAAGCAAGGAAGCCAATCTTCCCTCCCTCATGTCCAGCATAGGCAGGACCTGGAGCTCGTGCCCAGACTTCCAGGGTGGAAGCAGTCTCAGATGCCCCTCCACCAATGAAGGTCTCTTTATTTTAAATGCAATTCTGTTTCTGTTTCTGAAAACACCTGGAGTCAAAGAATTCCAACAAAGCCAAAACTCAGAAAGTCAAGATGTTCCTTGGAGATTCCCAAGAAAATAATAAGCTATCCTTTCTCCCTAGGCTATCCTATGCACCCGAATCTATGTTCCGTCTTACTGCCATGCAGGGGATCAAACCTAGGGCCTCACACGTGCCAGGCAAGGGTTTGACCACAGAGCCACACCCGCATGCCCATCAGACCACAGGAGCGTCACGGCATCTCTTCAACTGCCTGCCTGTTCCAAGCAGGGCCACCACAGAGCAGCAGTGTTTGCCGCTCCTCTAAGCCACCTCTGAGTGACCTCCACCTGGGGACGGCGTAGACCCACTTACTCACCCAGCTGCATCTTGGCAAACGTCATTTATTCCCCTGTGAATTTTGGCAGATGTCAAGATCCTTCCAGTTCCCAGACTCAGTGGTGCCATAAAAATGACTTACAGAGATTTAGTGAGAGAGCCTTCTGGAAAGAGCTGCTCACGGAGAACACACCTCAGCAGGCGGCCCTGTTCCGCTCCAGCCCTTCCTCCAACCATAACAGATCCGGAATGGACTTCTGGGAGGATCCTGCAACCAGCCCATGTGGCCCGTCTCTCCCTCCCCAAATGGAAAGGGCAGGCGATGACCTGCCCCAGGTTGGGAGCTCCTCACACCCCACGGTCCACGCCTGACGTTTAGGAGAACGTTTTGTTTAATCAGTTTGGAGTTTTCCTTTAACATGTCCACGTCTCCACCCCCTGTGGTCTTCCAGGGTGTTTTTTGATTCCGATGCAGCAGGCACGCTGCTTTCTCAGTCTCCTCTCCTCACCCAGCTCCTCGTGATGCAACGGCCACCGAGAAGGGACAGCACGATCCCAGAACTCGCTTCCACTCCAAGCACTGACTCAAGTCACTGAACAGCGTCTAGTTTCTGTGCTACCCCGTCCCCGCGCCCGGATCTACGCGCTGCTTCCAGATGGGTCATCTTTGCTTCCTAAGAGGTTTGATGAGCACCCACAGCTGAGCAGGCACAGAGAGGAACCCGCCACCAGAGCAGGGAGCGGGGAGACCCTGACTTAGCCCATGGTGACCGCAGCACAGACAACCAGGAGCAGTTCCTGAGAGACTGCACGGGAGGCGGGACAGCCCCGAGGCCACGTGTGCCATGAGGCACCATCCACAGCTTCTCTCCACTTGTCAACGGGCCAAGGGAAGAGCACCTTGGAGACCGTGAGCAGAGGATTATGAAACAGAAGCACCCGGAAGAGCCAGGCAAGGCCGTCTGTGGGGACGTGAAATCACAAAGTCAACCACCCAGCCCCGACGCGAAGTCGGAGGCCGCACAGGAACAGGACCTCACCCGGGAGGAAGGCAGCCTGGTGACGGCACAGGAGCAGGGAGCCCCTCGGAGCACACGGGCCCACCCCGGGGAAGCGGGATAGAGATTTGGGAGACCCGTTTCCAGTCATGAAGAAACTAGACCACATCGACTCCCACGTCTCTGGACCCAAAGTGAAAAGCTTGGATGGGGACATTTTTACACATCGTTAACTCTAAGGTCCCTAAGCGGACAAGAGCGGGTCGATTCCCTCAGTTGGAAGAAAAAGAAGGAGAAGGGGACAGAACTTAATAAAATGTGCACCACTGAGCCCTGCAGCAGAGGACCCTTCTGGAGAAAAGGGATGGTCTGTGGGTGACAGTCGGTGGGTGACGGTCGGTGGGTGACGGTCGGTGGGTGACGGTCCGTGGGTGACGGTCCGTGGGTGACGGTCAGTGGGTGACGGTCGGTGGGTGACGGTCGGTGGGTGACGGTCGGTGGGTGACGGTCTGTGGGTGACGGTCGGTGGGTGACGGTCGGTGGGTGACGGTCGGTGGGTGACGGTCCGTGGGTGACGGTCGGTGGGTGACGGTCGGTGGGTGACGGTCGGTGGGTGACGGTCGGTGGGTGACGGTCCGTGGGTGACGGTCGGTGGGTGATGGTCGGTGGGTGATGGTCGGTGGGTGATGGTCTGTGGGTGACGGTCAGTGGGTGACGGTCCGTGGGTGACGGTCGGTGGGTGACGGTCCGTGGGTGATGGTCAGTGGGTGACAGTCTGTGGGTGATGGTCGGTGGGTGATGCAGCCACTCTGTGAAGAAGACCCCACAGGGCCACATCCTCCACTCAGCAATACACAGGGCGAGAGTTTAAGCACCCTGAGGTGGTCCCGTGCCTTCATCAGACTACACGAGCGTCAAGTTGCGACTCTGTACTCCAGTTTCACCAACCACCTGAGAACAAAACTGAACTTACCCCCAGGGTGGTGGGGACAACGAAGTGAATCACTGTGTTAAAGAGAAGAACCCAGTTCTGAAAATTTAGCAAAAGCTTGAAAAGTCACTGTTCATGTCTAAAGAAGGAAGCAAGGGACACAAAACATTAACTAGAGCTAGGTCACATGGGCCAGACATGACAACTCAAGTCCAGTGCAGTCCTTGTGGTCCACCACCATCCATTCTCCAGGCTTCTCCAAGATGGCACCAGGACTACCTGTAGGGGTTCCTTCCCCGTGCCCCAGCCTGTCTAGCCCAGGCTGCAAGTATTTCAAGGGCCTCAGATTCATAATCCAGTGGGGCTTGGAGCTGTAGCCCACATGACCCATATTCAAAGAGCCAGCAGAGCCTTAGGCACTTGTAAATGTCCCCTCTTTGGGCATTTGTAGTCCCCTCCCTCCCTGTCTTGCTTGTCCCCTTCTTCTTCCCTCCCACTCTCCCATTCAACCTCACTGCCACCCCCAGCCTCCTCTGCTTGCTGCCCTGGGAGCTAATCAAGGCTGTGGCCCTTGGTCATCCATGTAAAGATGTACAATGGTGCACGAGATCTTGCAGAAAACATGAGAGGTCCTATTCCTGAGATTCTACTGAGTGGGGACAGCTCAGGAGGCCCTACACAATGTACTAGGTGAACCTATTATATTTCCATCCACCTTGTCTGACACAGTTATTAGGACCAGAATTTATTACCAGCCTTCTGGTTTCATAAATTAGCTACTCAAGCTACTGCCGTATCTCAGGGTGCTGTCATACCTGCGAATTTATGGCATTCCGGCTTAAAGCAGCATCCTTGTGAGCGCTTTCCAGCCCAGGGGATATTAATTTTATCCTGAGAGATAATTTATCACGGTTATTATGAGAATACCAACATAAACAAAAGAGGAAGAGAAACATGGAGGTGATGATTTAATTGCCTACATCAATCTCAAACAAAAAGGAGATAGTTGATACAGTCTGCCGACTTTGGAGGATCTTGGGCATGCTCAGGGCTATTCCAACTTCAAATGCTTTACACAACTAAATGAGAAACTAACTGTGCAGAAAAATTCCACTGAAAGTCTGCAGAACACCAGCCTCACGGAGGCACCGCGTTCTGTTGGAACGTCTGAGCTGTGTGCTTCCTGTCAATCAGCGTCCAAGTGTCAGATGCAGAGAGTCCATAAATCAGTATTGCGCTCCTCCAACATAACCCAGGGTCCTCGGCAACTACCTCCTGCTATAGTCTGTGTGTTGGTCTGGTCTGGTTTTATGTGCCCGACTGTGGTTTGGTTTGGTTTGGTTTGGTTTGGAGGACGGAGAGGTTACGCAGTGGAAAAGCTATGACTTATTCTTTTGTTCTTGTTCATTACTCTGGGGACTAAACACAATGCCAATTCAACTCCCCTGCCCATGTGTCACAGCCAAAGCAGCCTTTTGGTTTCTAATCCCCAGTGCACTCTGCAGTCCTGTGGCCAGCTTAGGAAGGAACAACATCGAAATTAGAAAATGACTAAGAGGAGAAACCGTTGGTTTTGTCTATTTTAAAATGCACATTTCATTGACTCACAGATAAGGACCTGATTTTTTTTAATAAATTAGAGATGCCAAACCTATAAAACATTCCCATTCCCAAGATCTGAAGAATGCCAGGGTGGCCGGCGTTACCAGTGACATCTGTGTCATGGGAAAGCACGGACTCGGCAGAATGATGCAGGCTCCAATGCGGGCTCCGCCATGCACCATCCTGGGACAGGCTTGCTGTCCTCCGGGAAGAACCCGCACTCCCTGGTAGGGACATGGTGGGGACCTGGGGTGTCCTGGAACAAGACGGGTCTGCAGAACAAGGAGATGGGTCTGTCTGGAAGCTGATCACTCACACTCCTTAAGCACAGACTCGTGCATCAGAAGGATGGGAGACGCACCTCAGCACCCCAGAAGACAGCTGTTTTAGTCAGCTCTTTCGCTGCTGTGACTGAATGACCCAACCAGCACAGCTGTAGAGGAGGACAAGTTTATTTAAGGGCTCATGGTGTCAGAGGCTCAGTCCATACACAGCCAGCTCCATTGCCCAGGGCTCCAGGTGAGGCAGGACATCATGGTGGAAGAGGGGGGCAGGCGAAGCAGCTCACACGATGACCAGCAAGCAGAGAGAGACTCCACTCTCCAGATACACCCCACAGCCCGCCCCCCATGCCCACCTCCTGCGGCCACACCCTCCTGCCTCCAGCCCCCACTCGTTAACCCCATCAGGGATCAAGTCGCTGATTGAGTTGAGACTCTCACAACCCAATCATCTCCCCTTGCTTTGGGGGGGACACCTCATATCCAAACCATAACAGCAGCTGAGCCCAGCACATGAGTCTCGCTGCTTCCCGAAAGGACAGAAACCACTGGAAGAACCATTTTAAAGATGACACGAGGATCCAAGTGAGAGGTCAAGGGGACGGCGGGCTACAGGACTTGGGAGAGGAGGGAAGGTCGGGAGGTATTGGAGTCACCGTGTCTAGGGTGGATGGAAAGCCAGGGGCGGGATGAGGTCTCCAGGAAGTTCCAGGGGCTGCCCCTTCCTGTGACCAAGGCCCTGTGGATGAAGGCTCCCACCTGGATCCCCTCCGCCCCTCAACAGGATGGTGACACTCCATGCGTCATCTTGGGACCTGTCTTTGCCTCTCAGTCAGCACACTTTTCTCTCCATCAGCTTTGGACTTGGCCCATGCACTGGCCCGTAAGTGTGGGTAGAAGTGAAAGTGTGTCAGGCCCACGTGGCCCCTGGAGAGGAACCACAGGTTGCTGCATGTCCCTTGCACCTGTGCCCACCGCCTGACAGGGGCACACCCACAGCAGCTGCTGCCCCTTCTATCAGCACCCAGGATGGAAGACACGCTATACCTGGTCAAGCCCAGCTGAGGCCCACAGAGCTGCAGTGGGCCCTGGTCCCCTGAGTTGGAAATGAGTGGTCACTGTCATATGCAAGCCACTAGATGTTTCGGGCTTCCTGCCTTAGCCCAGTAAGAAGCTCCCCAAAACAGGGACAGCCTCTCTCAAACGTGCCAGGCCACTAAGCCAGGAGAGGTCCAGGGCTGTCAGAGTGGGCCTGAACCAGTCTTAGGACCACCCAGCTCACCTGGGAACGGCTCCACCCAGGTGCCCTCCCCCCAAGCCCCCTCGATCCTTTTCCAGGACAAGGCCTGGTCTTCAGGGAGCTGCATTTGACAAGCCTCCACCCAGCTGATGGCCGCGGGCCCTGGAACACGAATGGGCAGCGGCACAGCAGAGAAGGTCTAAGCTGCTTGGAAAGGCAGCCCGCCGGGAGCCTGAGGGGTGGGGAGGGGTGCCCAGCCTGCCCTGGCACAGCCCCAGGCATACCGGGACCCAGGGGAGCCAGGAGGCCACGTGTCCACAGATGCCGCCGTCCCAGACCCAGCATGTGCCTGTCACATGATCTCAGTGCCCTCATTTTGGCCAAAGTCTGGATTTTCACCCTGCACTGCCCAGGGAAACCCACCAAAGAGCACCCCCTTGCACCTGGGGAACTGACGAGCGAGTGTGACACAGAGGTGAGCGAGACTCCGCCACGTCCCACAGAAGGGTTCCGGGGCCACACCGACACACACGCGCACTCATGCACACACATCCAGACCTGCAGATACGGACACACACCACATATAACACACACACATACAAACAGAAAGGAAGTCAAAACCTGGATTCATTTCCCTTGCACTGTGCATTAGATTAACGATTAGAAAGGACGCCAGGCGCGGCGGCCCACACCTGTAATTCCAGCAGCTCAGGAGGCTGAGGCAGGAGGATCACGAATTCAAAGCCAGCCTCAGCAAAAGCGAGGCACTGAGCAACTCAGTGAGACCCTGTCTCTCAATAAAATATGAAATAGGGTTGCAATGTGGCTCAGTGGTTGAGTGCCCCTGAGTTTACTCCCCAGTACCCGCCCCCCAAAATCAGAGAGGACTAATGAAACTTAAGATTTCTGTAAACCCATCTCTGGAGTGTTCATCACATCCAAAAAGTGACTTCACGGACTCTCCCCTCGGGTAGTGTTTGGGGATTTTTCCACACACTGTAAGCAGGCTTGCCCCTGGGCCGCACGGTACAGGCCTGGGATCCCAGTGGCTCAGGAGGCTGAGGCAGGAGGATCGCAAGTTCAAAGCCAGCTACAGTGACCTAGAGATTTCCTAATATAAAAATAAAAAGGGGTGAGGATGTGGCTTGGTGGTTACACTGGTGGTAATCCCCAGCACCAAAAAAAAACTCAAAGAGTAAGCGTGCGTGCGTCAGCGCTGCGGGGCCCGCTGCAGAGTGAAGAGCTGCTCTCCAGAGAGCCTCCCTCCGGCAGAAACGAAGCTCCATGATGCTTCCCCCAACAGCAACTTGTGAGTAGGGCAAGGGTCTCCCTGCTGGGAGGAGGGAGGCCAGGGGACCCTGTGCGTTGGGCCATGCCTTCAACACATACAAGGGTCCGTGCACAATCGCAACGCCATGTGCAGCTCTCATGGAGGGCCGTTGGATCACACAGAAGGACACCTGTGGGATTCCTTGGGTACAACACAATGAAGTGAGTCATTTCCTCCCCGGGAAGATTTTTACGATATTTCCTGAGTCCACAGAGTTGCAGTTACTCACTCAGCAAACATTCTTGGGACGTTTTTCATTTTGAAGAGTGACACTGTCGATTGAAGCATCTCAGCTCTTGTCACCCTTCAGGCTACACGTAAAGCCGGGGAGCAAAGCCCGCCACATGACTCAGCAGCCAGGCCGCGACTTCTGCACCTTTCTGGCCACCCCCTGCCGCCACCCTAGGGTGCCCAGCAGCAAAGGGCTCCTGCTCCAGGTGCTGGCTACAGGCTGGCAAACCCCGCCAGGAGCGTCCTGCATCCCCACCAAGGGCACCTCGAGAGAGCATCACTGGAAGCCCCAAGCCCCAGGCACCTTGCGGAGACATCCCTTCTGCGGTCCGGGAGCCCCTACCCACCTCGGCAGGGGACCACCGGGGCTTGGAGCTCAGTGCTCTCTCCAGCTGTGGGACTTTGGACAACGCCAGGAAATTCCCTGAGCCTCGGTGTCCTCCTCTGTCAAGTGGACCACAGGAGCAGGCCCTGGATGCCACCTGGAAAGGACGAGGTACTAACAGATGAGACACCTGGGCAGGCCCCTGGGCCCCTGCCACCAGGCCCGCTCTCTGGGACTGCCTCCCCAGGGCTGGTATGTTCTTTAGGGACACGCCTCACTGTCCCCTCACTGTCACCAGCATCAGGAAATGGCCTGGCACTGGGAGAGTATCTTTTCAAGAATGAATGAAGGGGCTGGGGTGTGGCTCGGAGGCAGAGCACTCGCCTTGAACATGCGAGGTCCCGGGTTCAGTCCCGGGTGTGGTCCTCAGCACCACACAAAAATAAATAAATAAAATCAAGTGATCGTGCGCAACTGCAAAACATAAGTAAATATTTCTTGGGCTGAGGTTGTGGCTCAGAGGTAGAGGGCTCGCCCAGCATGCATGAGGCACTGGGTTCGATCCTCAGCACCATGTAAACGTAAAAAATATAAAGATATTGTGTCCACCTACAACTGAAGAATGAATATTTTTTTAAAAAAGAATGAATGAATTAAAATGTTTACAGCAGCACAACTCACAACAGCCAAGTAACAGACTCAGCCCAGGGGCCACCAACAGAGGACAGGATAAGGAGAATGTACACACCACACACACACCACACACACACACCCCCGATACACACACCCCATACACCACACACAGACACAGAAACACACACACCACATACCACACACACACACACACACACACCGCACACACACACACCGCACACACACACACCCAACAGCAAACACACCACACACACACCCCACACCCCACGCACACACCACACACACAGACACAGAAACACACACACCACACACATACACACCACACACACACCCCACACCCCCCACACACACACACCCCACACACCCCACACCACACACACACACACCACACCCCACGCACACACACACCCCACACACCACACACACCACACACACACACACCCCACACACCACACACCCCCACACATACACACACCACACACACCACACACACATCTCACACACACACACACACACACATACACACACCACACACACCACACACACACACACACACACCCCACACTCCACACACACACGCCACACACACATCTCACACACACACCACACACACACCACACACCACACACACACCACACACACACATCTCACACACACACCACACACACCACATACCCCCCACACACACACACACCCCACACACCACACACACACCACACATACCACACACACACCACACACACCACACACACACCACACACACACACCACACACACACCACACACACACACCACACAATGGAGCACTATCCAGTCATAATTAAGAACGAAACAGTGTCATTTTCAGAAAAATGGATGGACCTGAAGACTCACCAGGAAAAGTATCATGGTTTCTCTCATAGAAGGAAATTAGGGGGAAAACCGTGAAAGCAGAGTGGAAATATTAAGGTAGAAGAAGGGCATCCAGGAAGGGAGGAGAGGAAGGAGGGGGATGCGTTGGGCATGAAATTGATCAAATCACATTTTTCTGTATCAACAAATATGCTGCAATGAAGCCTGCCATTCTGTATGATTAATCTGCACCAATAAAAAAAATGGGAAGGAGCCAGGCACTGCAGTGCACACGTGTGGTCCCAGTGACTCAGGAGGCTGAGGCAGGAGGATCACAGGTTGGAGGCCAGCCTCAGCAACTTAGCAAGACCCAGAGGCCTTGGGGTATAGCTCAGTGGTAAAGTTCCCCTGGGTTCAACGCCTAGTACTAGAAAAAAATAAAAATAATAAATCAAGTGTTAAATCCCAGTTACCCTGTCCCAAAAGACAGTGGGACATCCTGAGTGCCTGAGGCACAAGCACCTGATTCCACACATCACCCCTCCTGTGTCCCTGAGGAGTCTCTGAGAGCAGAGGCAGACTCCATCCAAACCACGCGGCTGCGGCTGCCTGAAAACGAATGTGGTCTCCAGACATTCGGACTCACTCAATCCTGTACGCAGAACAGCTTCTCTGCACACAGACACCAGGACGGAGGTGACAAGGGTGGAAAACCACAGGCGCTCCGGGGGGAAGCGGGACTTCATGACTTGTCACCTCCAAGGAGAGAGGCTGAACCACCTCGGAGGCGCACTGCCTCTCCAGTGCTAGATGAGGAGCCCACACTCCAGCAGGTCCCCGGCAGAAGACAGAGAGCAACCCCCAACGTGAGCACGGGAGCCCACGGGCCGGGCGCACAGCTGGCCTCTGGTTTCACAGCAGCCCTGCGCTTCAGAACAGGCCTGGGACAGAAGCCTGCCACTCAGAATCTCTGGCACCTGTTAACTACTGCTGTAGGCACCACAGCGACCGTCCAGGGTGATCTCACAGAAGATACCACATAACAATAGCTACGCCCAGTGGAGTAGCCGTGCCCAGGGGATACGCGACCTGGCCCAGGCTGGATCCATGGCTTCTGAGCCGCTGCAGACCTCACCAGGATCTGCAGCAGCAGCTCCAAGTGTGGTGCGTGGGCCACTGAGTGTGCCAGTCTGTGGTGACAAGGTCCTGTACAATTGTCATCCGGGCTGACATCCTTGTCTGGCGTCACTGATGTGGGACCTAGGCTCCTAGGACTGGTCCCTCTAAGCAAGGTTCAGATGACCTTCAAGAGTCCCTCCCATCAGGCCCCGCCTCTTAAAGGCCCAGCATCTCCCACGAGCACCCTCCTGGGAGCAAGCCCATGACCCGGGCCTCTCAGGAACCTTCAGCACCTGGGGCTGACACCCTCGTTCACTGACAGCCTCTTTTTTGATCAAGAAAAGACAGATCCTCTCTGAATGTGACAATTACAGAATATCAAGAGATGACAGAAGTGATCATTTTGAATTATCATTTTCATTTTCATTTGAAGACATGAAAAACAAAAAAACTGGTGAGTTAGTCTCTCTTGGCAGTGTGCTCCCCATGGGCTAAATTAGTTTCTGTAGCTGTAACTAATGACGAAGTGCCAAAAGCACGTAAGCCATTTGAAGACACGCATTTGCCAACGAAGCTATCAAAACCTGACACGCAGAACATTTTTTAAAGTTCGAAATGGAAAATAAAATTGTTTGCAAGAAAGAGTATTGATTGAAAAGATGATACAATCAGGTGTTCACTGTTTCCTTCCTAAAAAGAAATGCTTTGAAGGCCCTCGAGAAGTAGCACAAGCATCTAAACACAGCAAAACAGGAAATCCCCAGGCCATGAGTGTAACTGCATTAAGGAAATCCACCTGGAAGTGTTCAGTGACTGTGACCAAAGTCAAAGACAGACCAAGCCCCCTCTGCAATGAGACCACGGCTCGGTGCTCCCACAAAGGGGCTGGCATTATGGCACCAGTGACAGGGTGACGCTAGGCATGGGACCTGGCCCAGGACGGGGCTTGTGCCCCAACGTAACTCAGCAGACTGCTTCCTTCCTGAGAAAGTCTTGCTGTGGGAGAAAACGTCAGTGCGTCATGAAGGAGGCGCGGCTCGACACACCACGGGAAACTGATCCCTCACGTTTCCACCTTGACCCTCTCACAGAAGGCCAACATGAATAGCTGTGGACGTGGTCACCACGCTAGGTGGGCAGAGACTCACTCGGACAAGAACGACACGGTTGGCCCCCAGTGTGTCACTATGAACCAGTCTCTTCCCACCTGTTAAAGATGGGAACTAGACAGCCACCTTGCTGTCTGTCCTGGTAAACATCCTAATACTCCTCGCAAGGACAGGTCAGCACCTTTGCTGTGTGCATCTTCACACGTCTCTGCCCCGCAGGGTCTGCAAACATGAGATATTAATGGTGGCTCATCCTTAAGGGTGACAGTGGCTAAGTCAACAGGAAGATGACAGGAAGACTTTTCTTCCTTGGGCTTCTCTCTGCGTATAAGTGTTTCTATCCTGGATTCTGCTCCTGTCATAAGAAACAAAGATCACAGGATCGGAACAGGTCATATAAGTTTGGTCACTGGAAAATATTCTCAAAAGCTCGGCTCAACTAAGGGACCCTGTGAGTGGCCAATGGCCGAGGGCCCCACAAGCTGCCCAGAATGACAGATCGGCTATGAAGGTCGAGGAAGGGATCAGTCTGGGACACAAGGCCCCTCCCTGCCCAGCAGCCCTTTGCAAACCCACAGCTACGGGGTCAAGTAAAGAGATGCCCGGCACACGTTGATTCTGGAATGTTCTATAGCAGAGAAGCCGTGAAGCACAGGGAGGTCTGCTGTCTATAGCTCCCAGGCCCTGCACTTCCTCCCAGGCCCTGCACTTCCTCCCAGGGCCTACACTTCCTCCCAGGCCCTGCACTTCCTCTCAGGCCCTGCACTTCCTCCCAGGGCCTACACTTCCTCCCAGGGCCTACACTTCCTCTCAGGCCCTGCACTTCCTCCCAGGCCCTGCACTTCCTCCCAGGGCCTACACTTCCTCCCAGGCCCTGCACTTCCTCCCAGGCCCTGCACTTCCTCCCAGGGCCTACACTTCCTCCCAGGCCCTGTACTTCCTCCCAGGCCCTGCACTTCCTCCCAGGCCCTGCACTTCCTCCCAGGGCCTATACTTCCTCCCAGGCCCTGTACTTCCTCCCAGGCCCTGCACTTCCTCCCAAGCCCTGCACTTCCTCCAGGGCCTGCACTTTCTCCCAGGCCCTGTACTTCCTCCCAAGCCCTGCACTTCCTCCAGGGCCTGCATTTCCTCCCAGGTCCTGCACTTCCTCCCAGGCCCTGCACTTCCTCCCAGGCCCTGCACTTCCTCCCAAGCCCTGCACTTCCTCCAGGGCCTGCACTTCCTCCCAGGCCCTGCACTTCCTCCCAAGCCCTGAACTTCCTCCAGGGCCTGCACTTCCTCCCAGGCCCTGTACTTCCTCCCAAGCCCTGCACTTCCTCCAGGGCCTGCACTTCCTCCCAGACCCTGCACTTCCTCCCAGGCCCTGCACTTCCTCCCAGGCCCTGCACTTCCTCCAGGGCCTGCACTTCCTCCAGGGCCTACACTTCCTCCCAGGCCCTGCACTTCCTCCCAGGCCCTGCACTTCCTCCCAGGCCCTGCACTTCCTCCAGGGCCTGCATTTCCTCCCAGGCCCTGCACTTCCTCCCAGGGCCTGCACTTCCTCCCAGGGCCTGCACTTCCACCCAGGCCCTGCACTTCCTCCCAGGCCCTGCACTTCCTCCAGGGCCTGCTTCCCACAGCGGGGCCCTCATAGTAGCTCCAGCCCCTCCCCTGCTGCCCCCACACCTCCCCTCACCAGCTTCCCGCCTCGTCTCTCCCAGGCACCAAGTTCTCAAAAGAGCATCTTTCGTGGTCCAGAGCTGGCCCGGCTGAGGCCTGCGTGTTCACACGATGTCCCCTTAGTCCCTGTGTGCCACCTCTGCAGCACCTCTCACTCTCCTGCCAGGAGATAAAGAAAGCAACAGGTCACGGGGTTTTTGTACACGACGAGGGTCATCCAAAGTGGCCCCTTCCCTCAGACCCTTCTGATCCCGTGTAGCACCATGTGTGTGACCACCCTTCCCATGACGTTAGGAGAGGGCAGCCTCAGCAGAACACTCTCTGGGCCAAGTACACAGTCCTGGGGTCGCACGGCCCTGGACAAGGCTTGCAGGGGACACAGGCTCCTGCTGCCGCGGATGACAGGTAGATCTCAGCTCCTCCTCCCTCTGTCCCAAGCAGGGGGCTGCACACGCAGGCCTCCTGTCCCCTCTCTGAGCCTTGCCACTGCTCCCAGCACTGACCAGCAGGTCTCCATGAGGAGCCCAGGCCCCTCCCCACTCTCGAGACCTCATCACAGCCAAAGCCACAGGGCGGTGCCGTCAGATTCACTTCAGGGCTGGGCTGGTGGCTCGGCGGCAGAGCGCTGGCCACAGACAGACATTTCTTCAAGGGAGACTTGCAGATGCCCAGTGAGTGTGGTCAACAGGATGCTCGGCATTGGTGAGACCCACCGCACACTCTCTGGGATGGCCACCGTGAAATGACGGCTGAGCAAGATGCGAGCTGGGGAGACCTGGGGACCAGGGCCCCTCCTGGTGCCCTGGTGGAGCAGTGCACTGCTGTGCGGACAGAACAGCAGTCCTTCCAATACGCAGACACGCGGCCACCAGGTGACCGGCGACTCCACCGCTGGGTGGGGCTCACGCAGACCCCACACACCCACGTCAACAGCAGCTGTGTCCACAAGAGCTGTTTGTGTCCCCTGCTGACTTTGGAATTGGGCAGTTTCTTTTTTAAGCCACTGTTACGACTTTTTACAGTCACTGTTGTCACCTGTCATGTCAGTGAAAGGAATCTCCATTCACAGATGTATACGTATTATATATATATATATATTTAGTTGTAGACGGACAAATGCCTTTATTTGATGTATTTATTTTTTCGTGGCGTGAGGATGGAACCCGGGGCCTCACACGTGCCAGGCCGGCGCTCTGCCGCTGAGCCCCGGCCCCAGCCCCAGCCCTGAAGTGGACCTTACTGCACTGCCCTGTGGCTTTGGCTGCGAGGAGGTCTCCTGAGTGGGAGGGGCCGGTGCTCCTCATGGGGGTGCTCCTGGTTCCCTGCCAGCCAGCGCTGCCCAGGAGTGGCCTTCTGACACCTGTCACAGCGTGGACGGACCTGAGGACATCACCCGAGGTGGAATGAGCCGGTCGCAAAGGACAAACGGTGCACGCTTCCACAGGCAGACTCGGAGACAGCCACAGCTCTGGGCTCCCGGGGAGGGCCGTGGGGTGCTCTTCTCGCATGGAGACAGTTTCTGTGTGGGATGACGGTGAAGAAGCCCCAGAAATGCAGTGGTGGTGGGTGACAGGCCACACAATATCATGGCTGTGTCTGATGCCTTTCAGCGTGTGAAACAGGCAGGCGAGGCCTGCTGCAGTTACAGGGACCAGGCTCCTGTCTAGAGGAGCGCCTACCTCAACATGCAGTTTCTTCCTGTGACCAGGATGGCAGCTCCAAGTCCAGCCATCACGTCAGCTATCCAGCAGAAAGACGGGGAGGGAAGGACAAGACTATCCTGAGAAGCAGGCCTTCCCCCAGGGAGGCTTCCTGGGTGTCGCACACAGCCCTGGTCCCCACGTCCTAGTGGCCAGAACACAGTCACATGCACACACTGGCTGCAGAGGAAGCTGGACCACGAGGGCCTGGTCCCGGGCACCCACCTCCCAGCCAACATCCAGGAGCAATGAGGAGGAACAGAGGACGGGCACTGAGAGCCACGCCAGGGGGCACAAGTGGGAGTCACCTGCGGGCACAGTGCCCAGCACAGCTCTGTTCCCAGGCGAGGGGCAGGAGGGGGGCTTCCAGCAGGGGCCGGGACTGAGCGCCCCCTTCTGTGATGGGCTCCCGGGGGTGTGCCGCACCCTGGCTCTTCTCCTGACCCTCGGCAGCAGCCAGGCCAGGGCAAAGGACCACCTCTGACTCCAACTGTCCATTGGCAGAACGTGAACCAGGTGGAACAGCAGACGCCTGAAGCCCTTGCACCCCGGGCTGTGCCGAGACACGGCAGAGGCCAGGCAGTGCCCGTGGGCCATTCCAGACTACGCCACAGAGGTGCCCCCACCCTGGAACACTGCCCTCGCTCTCAAGGAAAGAGCACCCTCAAAACTCCAGCTCCTACCATTCACTTCCCGTGAAGCTGGCCCTGGATTTAGGAGGTTCCTGGCCAAGTTCACGGCCTATCCACAGAGAACAGGTGCTCCTGAGTCCCAGAAAATGTGGTTCAGGAAAGAGGGGTCAGGAAGAGTCAGTAACACCCAACACCCACACGTCCCTCTCCTAAAGCACACTGGGGGGGAGGGAGCACACTGGGGGAGGGGGGAGTACTTTAGGGAGGGAGGGGAGCACAGTGGGGGAGGCGGGGAGCACACTGTGGAGGCACACTGGGGGGGAGGGAGCACACTGGGGGAGGGGGAGCACACTGGGGGGGAGGGGAGCACACTGAGGGGGCACACTGGGGGAGGCAGGGAGCACACTAGGGGGGCACACTGGGGGAGGGAGGAGCACACTGGGGGAGGGGGAGCACACTGGGGGAGGGGGAGCACACTGGGGGAGGAGGGAGCACACTGGGGGAGGGAGGAGCACACTGGGGGAGGCAGAGAGCACACTGTGGGGGAGCACACTGGGGGAGGGGGGAGCCCACTGGGGGAGAGAGGAGCACACTGGGGGAGGGAGGAGCACACTGGGGGAGAGGGGAGCACACTGTGGGGGAGCACACTGGGGGAGAGGGGAGCACACTGGGGGAGAGGGGAGCACACTGGGGGAGGGGGGAGCACACTGGGGGAGGGAGGAGCACACTGGGGGAGGCGGAGAGCACACTGTGGGGGAGCACACTGGGGGAGAGGGGAGCACACTGGGGGAGAGGGGAGCACACTGGGGGAGGGGGGAGCACACTGGGGGAGAGGGGAGCACACTGGGGGAGGGGGGAGCACACTGGGGGAGAGGGGAGCACACTGGGGGAGGGGGGAGCACACTGGGGGAGAGGGGAGCACACTGGAGGAGGGGGGAGCACACTGGGGGAGGGGGAGCACACTGGGGGAGGGAGGAGCACACTGGGGGAAGGAGGAGCACACTGGGGGAGAGGGGAGCACACTGGGGGAGGGGGGAGCACACTGGGGGAGGGGGGAGCACACTGGGGGAGGCAGGCCTTTTGGTGGTAACTGAACATTCTGTGGCTGCGATATATGTCACTCTCAGCAGAGAAGCAATGACCAACGGCCTTGAAGACTTTTAACCTTGTCCTTTATGGGATCGCGTGGTCCCAATTCTGACCTCCCTTTTACTACCTTTGGACAGAATCCACGTCATCCCAGTGATACCAGACCAACCCTGGGCTCCTGTCGCTGCACACCTGAGCCTCTCGCCTGGCCTGCCCCCTTCAGACCGTGATCTGCAGGTGGAGGCGAAACCGTCCTGCACCCCCGTTCCCATCTCCTGGGCCATGACTGTCGCACCCTCTCATCCCTGGGTCCCCTGTCACCTACCAGGTCCACAGCCTCAGGGAGGAAGCACTTCAGACCTAAAGCCTGCAAACGGAGCCTACAGAGAGTTCTGGAAGGACTGCTGCCTTTGGAAAGCCAGCTGAAGCAAAGTTGAGTCACCCTGCACCTGCATTTCCTTTACTGAGAGCCCTGCCACACTCAGAACCCATCTCAACACGTACTGTCCACCTCGAAGGACAGCATCCCCCACATGGGGACACCCGCCCCCAAGGTGGTGACACTGTGGTGACAAAGCAGGAATCTGTCACCACTGCCCAGATTCAAGCTTGGATTCCCTGCCTCGCCATCCATGTGGCTCACACCCGCTGACCAGACCTCATGCTCATCCACAAACCAGGGTGGTGCAAGCGCCCAGGGCCCAGAGGGACACTGAGCCCAGGGAAGGCTCTCGACACCACTGGTCACCACAGAAACACAAATCCAAACCACGCGGAGATGCTACCCCCATCCTCTAGGATGGATGCTATTTTAAAAGAAAAGGAGAAGCGGGGTGCGGCTGTGGAGGAGCCGGAGCTCCCGCCATTGTCGGGAGTACGGCAGACTATGCAACTGTCTGGGCCTCGGAGACTCCCAAATAGGGTCACCACATGATCCAGACGCCCTCCTTCTGGGGATATAGCCCCCAAAAAGATGTGTGCACACCCGCGTCCTCAACAGCACTGTCCCACCAGCCGAGACGCAGCAGTGAAAGTCGAGTGCATCCACGTAATGGAAGAATCCTGCGTCAGGACACGGTGCTCCCTCAAATGCACCAGTCACCAGACCACAAGGACTGTGCGACTCACTGACTCGAGGTTCCCAGGGTGGAGTGTGTAGGAACAGGGAGGAGAACGGTGCTGACACAGACTGCGGAGGTTCAAGGGACCGTGGCTGAGTGGGGCAGAGTTGCAGGTGGACAAGGGGAACAGGTTCTGTGGCTGTGTTCAGAACAATGTGAATACAGGTAACTCTGTGGACATGTCCACTTCCAGAGGGCTAAGATGACCAGGCACAGTGACGCACACCACAGTCCCTGCTACCAGGAGGATCCCAAGTTCAAGGCCAGCCTGGGAAACTGGGTGAGACCCTGTCTCAAAGTCCAAAAAAATAAAAAGGGCTGGGAATGTGACTCAGTGGTAAAGCACCCCTGGGTCCAGTCCTCTGCACCACCCCCACACAGTGGCTAAGGTGTGCTGGATGCTTTTTATTTCAATTTTTAAAAATCATAAAGTGTACCTCCCCATGAGCGTTTCTAGGGACCCAATCAGGCCATGTGTGGGAAGCATGCAATACCGCTGGCCCCATGAATACTCAGAAACGTCACCATCACCACCACTGGCCATCCATGAGTGTCCTCGGGACATCAAGAAGTGAATTACTCCGTGTCTGGTTTGGCCTTTGGACACAAGACCTTTATTTATTTTTATGTCGTGCTGAGAATCAAACCCAGGTCCTCGCATGTGCCAGGCGAGCGCTCTACCGCTGAGCCACAACCCCAGCCCCTTGGTTTGGCCTTTGATTGAGATTTTGTTAATTTTTATTTGTTTAATTTTTGATCCTCTCCATTGACTATATTGCTCTCAAAGCCCAACTGCCTTAGTAGTTTTCACATCTATGCTAACGTCACTTATTATCAGGACCACAATGAAAAGTATGAAACGGATTTTTAAGAAAACCACCTGGACCGTGTCCTGTACTTCCCTTCCCTACATGCCTCATTCTAGTTTTAGAAAAATCATGAAGATAATTTCTAAAACTCAGAAGCAACTGTGGTCCTTCAAGAGGTGAATGGCTAAACCAGCTGGGGTACCCCTAGATGGTGAAATATTAGTTAGCAATGAAAATGAGCTCTCAGGTCTCTTTAAAAAAATGCACGTGAAGTGCCTATTGCTAAATGAAAGAAGCAGATCTAAAAAGACGATGTTGCATGATGTCGATGGTACATTCTGGAAAAGGCAGAACTGTGGAGACTGTCAAAAGACCAGAGCCCACCAGAGGTCAGAGTGGAAAGGGCACGGATGATTGGGTGGATCCAGGGGCGTTTCGGAGCCATGAAGCTATTGTGCATGACACTGTAAAGGTGCATACATGACATCACGCATTTGTCCAGGCCCATAAAACGTGCAACACCGACGGGAACTACAGACTTTATTACTGATCACCCATGGATACCGGCTCACAGATCAGAACCAACACATCACACAAAAAATAAAGACAAAGACAGTCCAAGACACCAGAAAACAACTACATGCAAAACTGAACAAGTAAGTAATTATGAAAAGAAATCATCAAGAAACTTCACAGGTGTGATGTCTTTAAGGAAGGAATAATAAAGTCCTAAAGTTCTCATTTCTAAAAACCTGTTACAAAAGGAGTCCCTGTGATATTTTTAAAGGACTTTCTTTTTTCAGTGTTAGGGTCGAAACCCAGGGCCTTATCCATGCTAGGCAAGCGCTCTACCACCAAGCTACCCCCCAGCACTTTTCTTATTTTATTTTGAGGCAGGATCTCATCAAGTTGCCAATGCTGGCCTTGAACTTGCAATCCTCCTGCCTCAGCCTCCACGTAGCTGGGATCACAGGTGTGCACCCACGCTTGGCTGTGAAGTCATAATTTTTTAGTGCAAAATACAACGTGGCCACGCTCAGCTCTGCAGCAACCTCTTCTTTGCTCAGGACAGGCTGAGTGTGGCATGGACCGTGGGGTCCCAGTGGCAGCCACCCCCTCAGGCTGTCACGGTGTATGTCAAATGTGGTCAGCCCCAGCATGACCACAGTGAGATATGGGAAACGAGGGGCTGGGCTGGGGACGGCTTTCCCAACCAACAGCTCCGCCATGGGGCAATTTTTTTTTTGGCTTTCTCAGACCTGAGAAGGGCAGCAGCAACACGCAGGTCTCCCAGGGAAGGGGGGTCCGGGTGGGGCTGGGGTCAGGGGCCAGGAAGTGAAGGGCAGTGGAGGCTGGCTCCCAACCAGGGGTTCTGCCTTTTTTTTGTTTGTTTTTAATGGAGAGCCTAGTTTACTTCTTGGACTCTGATGCACAATTTTATTTGAACAAAGAGTTCCTCGGCTTAAGAAAAAAGCGACATCTGGTTTCCTTCCCTGCAGTCATCTGCTCAGGCGGAGGGATGAGCACCTGTGGGTGGAAGCCGGAACAGGAGGACCCCAGGAGCCTGTTTCTCATTCTGAGGGGATTATCGGGGAAGAAGGCACTTTGGCTCCTGGAGACGCGTCCAGCAGCCCAGCTCCCACCTTGGCGGCGGCTGCGGTCCTGTAGGATGTTATCCAGAGGCTCCCTTCCCATCCCAGGCCCGCAGAGCCACCGGAAAGGGGATCTGCAGCCTGAACTCCTGGGCCCGCGCCCTAGGGCCCCGCTTAGAAGACAGCAGACGCTTATTCAAAGTTATTCCTGAGCAGCAAGACACACGTCGGAAGGGAAAGAGGCAGACGCTGAGGTCACCCACACGCAAAAATAGTGGCTCTCAAGTCACACAAGCCTTTAAATGAGATGATGCCTCACAGAGGGAAAGAGTCTGGGACCATCTACAACAGACTTGGGCCCCCAGGCCAGCCAGGCCCGGTGACAATCTGTTCTCCACGCAGACCTGGAAAAACACCCACTGCCCAGGCTTAGACTCTGTGCTTTCTAGTCGGTGTAAAAAGCACCTCGAGGCCACTGCCTTCCCGGAGTCCACCGGTCCCCGCAGCACGTGTGTGCGGGTGTCTGGGCAATGTGGTCCCTGCAAGTGTCACCATTGTACCCTTTGTGTCCTTCCACAGAGACTCAACAAGGAAAACGAGCTATCTGCACACTGATAAGGAAAGTCTGATTCAGAGCTTACGGAACCGTCACGGATTCCCCACTGAGAGGAACCCTGGATGTCTAAAGCGGTCTCACAGGTTTGGACTCGCTGTCGCGTGGCAGAGAGCACCCACCCTGGAATCAGACACTGCGCCACAGCAGCGTGTCCTCAGAAGGCCACTCAATGTCTCTGAACTCCGGTTCCCTCCGTGAGGATGGCAATGTCTGTCTGGCAGGGTTATGACAACTGGGTCACTGTATATGGGATCCCAAGAAATTGCAACTGCCATGATGTTAATATTATCCATCATTTAATCATTAACGTTGTTAGTGTTGAAAAGGATTTTTAAATGGTTCGTGGCTTGCACTTCTTATCGGCCTAGCGTGGCATCTGCTTGACTTGTCCTGCGCTCAGTCCTGTATCCTGTGTCTTTTTATCTGTCGGCTTCACACTGTGTCTCTCATGGGTTCTGTCTGTGGACACACGTGTTCCTCACGGGGTTTCCTGCTGGTCCACTCGGGGTCTTCTTCTGGGGTCTGAATGATAAGAGCAGGACACTCAGGTCTGCACACGTGCTAACTAGGTGGGCTCAGGACCAGGGAGGTCACAGTACCTCCACCCCCAGGAGCGCAGCAGCAGGGACCTGGCAGGGGGCACCCAGGTCTGAGCTGAGGGTGGAAGACGGCACAAGGAGCCTTGGAAACACAGAGTTCTGGGGAAGGGGACCCGGACGGTGGGACATCTCAGAAAGAAAAGACTCGTATGGAGCCTGAGACCTTCTCCAACAGCAGGAGCAGAGTCTGAGGAGGTGTGCAGACAACATCCCCTCCCTCCCTCAAGACAGCGCCGTGGTCCAGGGCCCCCACTCCAGATGGGCCCGTCTGGGTGCAAGGTCCAGCTCACGCACTTCTCCCCAGGGAACGCGGCAAGTCACTCAGTGGTTCCCAGCCTGGGGCTCCTCCTCTGTGAGTTGGGGACAAGGGCCCCTCCCGTCCAGTTGCTGAGAACATCAGATGAGCTGACTCAGTTGCCCATCACAATCCTGTGTCGTTGGCCTGCTGGTGATTGCGGTGTGGGTCTCCACGCATCCAGTCCCACAGCCACAAGGGTCCAGGCACAGGGTGCTTGGGTGTGAAGACCTGCAACCCAAACGTGTCTCTAAAACACAACGTGTCTGGTTGAAAAATGGCAGAGCCTTTGCTCACCTCTAGAAACATCACAGAAACTGGAAACTCACGTGGACAGAAAAAAAAAGAGAAGACAGCTGCCCATGGGAGATGGACTCAGTTTGGAAGATGAGAAGCAAGCAGGTAGGTGGCAGCTGACACTGGAGACCTGGGCAGCAGAGGAGGGAGCCGGTAGAGGGAAAGGTAATTTGCACCATGGGACCCAGAAGGTTTCGGAATCTGAGGCCCACTGCCTCGGGCTGCAGGGGTGGGGAAGGGACCAGTATGAGAGTGGGTGCAGCGAGCAAGTCCAGGGCCCCTCCCCTCTCAGGTCCCCTTCCTGCCCCCCTACAGCCAGGTCACTATCAATCCTGTACCCTAGCAAGCAATTCAAGGTTCCTCTCCAGAGAAATCAGGGACTCCAGGCTCTCCAGGGTCTGAGGATGAAGCATTATACTGCAAAAGAAATTAAATGAAGGTAGAGAAACCCGGCCCCAGAGGAGGTCTCCACGTGACCCTCCCAACATGGTGGCAGGACTCTAATCTGACCCTCCCAACATGGCAGCCAGACTCTAATAACCCTCAGCCTCATTCTACCACCTCCCTACAGCAGCAGGTGAGGGTCTCTCCAGAGACTCTGACGAGCCCAAATGACAGAGCTACAGGGACCACAACTTGCTGGCCCTAGGGACCCCTGCAGGCCTCTGCTCCCATCACAGCACCCATCATCCGCCGTGAGACTCCATTCTGGTCTGAGTGCCCCCAGAGGTCATGTGCTGACAGCCTGGTCCCCAGTGTGATGTCATGGAGGTGGAGGGATCTTTGTGAGGTGGGACTTAGGGCAAGATAATTAGCTGGTGGAGGCCCCACCCTGGAGTAGGGTCATTAGGCCAAGCAGCATCACCCTCACGAGGGGTGGAGCCAGCTAGTTCTCAGATTGTTACAAAGCACGACCACCCATCTGCCTGGACCCTTCTGCACCAGGCCAGTTCCCTTTCCACTTCTCCACATGATGTGACACAACCAGAGGTCCTTGCTGGGACACCAGCACCACGCGGTTTGAACCCTTCAGCCAACGAAATGTGAGCCAACCAAACCTCTTAAAAAGTACCTAGCCTCAGGCATTTTGTTTCATCGACAGAGAATGGACTAAGGTGCATTCTTATCATGGTCAATAGCCAAGGACCACCAGGTGTGTGAGAAAGATGTCAATAGGAGAGGTAAACCTAAAACACAAAGAGATGAGGCAAGCAGGAAAAACATATTTTAACTTGTTTAAAACACACACACATCGTTAAGATCCTAGAGAAAGTCAATAGCCAACGCAAAGCCCAGGAAGGAGCTGGTGAGCTGGGACCCGTGACCGTGGGACAGACAGCCAGAGCCACCCGGGGGAGCTGGAAACTGCACCTGCGAAGGTGCCCGCGGAGCTGCTCTTCACAAGCCCAGAAATCCTGCCTCCCTTGCACCACTATGTGCAGGCAGTACTGGGGGACAAAGAGCAATTCCACTCGAAAAGGGGCAACGCTTGTGGAGGAACCTCACAATGGGCACATGACGGCTGTGTGGGTTTGCAGCGCTTCTGGGGATTCTGCAGGACGGCCCGGTGCTCACCGCGGCAGCTGAATGTTCATGTTCCTGCAAATTCATACCTGGAAAGACTAACCCCAGGGTTAGGCTTCAGGAGGCCCTTGGGAGCTGAACAGATGGCAAGGGAGGGGCCCTCACCATTGGGTCAGTGCCCTTATAAGACACGAGAGCTGCCTCCCACCGTCCACTAGGTGAGGACACAGTGAGCAGGAGTCATCTGTGAGCCCTCCACCTTGGACTCCCAGCCTCCAGACTGTGAGCATAGTTTCTGCTGTCTATAAGCCTCGCGCACGGCTTTTGGTGTTGCTCCAGCAGCCAGAAGAGACTAAGATGCCCCCCATCAGTGCCGCACACTGGACCCTCTCCCCGTGTCACCTTAGTAGCACGGCCTGTCACAAAACAAACCAGTGAAGCCAAACTGATCCGTGCAGCTGTCTGACATTATACACACCCCTCCCCAAAAGAACACGCCGATTCATCCTTTGCTTTGTGAAGCCTTAAGGCTTAACGTTCAGATTCATTAAAAAAAAAAAACTTCTGGGTGGCAATTTACAGACTGTGTGAGAAGAGTAAAGAGGAGATCCCTTTGATGCCACAATTCACTTTCATTTGGGTAAACTGCAGCGTGGTTTGTAACTGATTTCCAACCATGGAGACAAGTCCAGGTCCCTGAACCCCGCCCCAGCACAGGACAGCCTGACGGAACTGGCCTGGGTGTGGTGGGAGCCCTGTGATCCGCACCCCAGAGTGAGACCGCCTGACTCAGAAAACTGGAAACAGCCTGATCCTCAGCAGAAGGCGATGGGACGAATAAATCCTCCCTCCAGGGGAAAACTGGGGCATTTTAAAGTCATGAGACCCAGAGACAAATTTTCATAAGCATACTTAACGACATGGAGGGACACTTAGGATACACTGCTAAATAGACAAAACAGGTTATAAGAATGCATTATGGGGGCTGGGGTGGTGGCTCAGCGGCAGAGCGCTTGCCTCGCGTGTGTGAGGCACTGGGTTCGATGCTCAGCACTGCATGTAAATAAAGATCCATCAACAACTAATAAAAATATTTTTAAAAAGAATGCATTATGGTATGATCCCCTGTGTGGGAGCACATATGGAAGAGTAGCCACTGCCCTGAAATTAAATGCATGACGTACCAGGAGAAACCGCACCTCCTGCTGAAGGGTTTAGGTGTTTAGTCACCTGATGTTCTCTATCCCCATAACGAACAGGAGGACCACCGACACGCCTTCTAAGTTCAGAACGCACAGACCAGCCACTGATTTCTAAGTTTTAAGCACTGCGAGTCTGTGCAGATTTCACCTCATGCCCTACCCGGACCGCCGTCACACCCACTGTCCTTCTGCATCCACCTCTGCAAGTGTCAGAGGGAGCCGCTGTTTGGACAATATCCAGAAGCCAGCAACTGGATCTGCCTCAGGGGGAAAGAGGCGATGGACCCTCTGCAGCTGTCCTGCTCTCTCCCCGAGTCCCAGCCTGGCCCAACCACTCGGCACCATTGGTCGGGGGGCGTGGGTCATTGCACAGAGGTGGGGTGGGGCCAAGGGGGCGTGGGTCCTTGCACAGAGATGGGGTGGGGCCAAGACTAACGGGACACACAGGTTCGAGCTTCCCAGCCAGGGAAAGGGCTGAGCCCACTGCAGGGCAGGACGCCCCGGAGGCAAAGGTGGCCAGACCTGAGTGGCTTTCCTCCTCGGCTGGCTCTTTTTTTTCCTTTTTTCTTTTTACTGTTCACTAGTTTATCGTACAGCTTGGTACAAAGGAGACAGATGAAGAGGCACAGGGTGAGGCAGGAGAGAGCAAGTGCCCCCGTCTTGGAAGGGCCACGTGTCCAGCCATCCGGGAGCTGTGTCTACTTGGGTCCTTACGGAGGTAAGGACGTCAATACGTAGGTGCAGCTGATGGTGATCCACTCTCCCTCACACCCCCTCCTTCCCTGGAGGTAGGGGTGAGGCTGAAAGGCCTGACCCTCGGGTCCTGCCACGGTCCCTCAGGTCAGCCCTCATCCTGGAGCCCCAGGGTACAAAAAGACATCATTTGGAGACCCCAAGGGCTTTAGGAGCTGCACAGCAGGAGATGGGATAAGAACCAGGTGCACATTCCACAGCATCGCGGTCCTCTCCGTTCCTGGAACGCGGTCCTCTCTTATCCAAGTGACACAAGCTCAGAAGACCCGGCACATTACTGGACCCTTCACTCACAGCCCTGGGTGCAGGCCACCGTCCTGCCTGCGGTGTCTGTCGCGGTGAGGCCACTCAGGCGAGCTGGCTGCCCTTCCACCTGCCAGCCACGGGGCCTCAGCACCCCGGGAGCTTCGCCCTGGCACACTGGGGTCTCTGCACAGATGCGAGGTCCCCTCTTGCTCGGAGCCTGTGTCAAGGTGTTCATGTCCCGATGGCTTCTCACAGCTCATGACCCACTTGTCCATTTCTCCACCCTCAGCTGCCGTCCCTCCTCCCTTCCTTTGCTCCCACTGTGGCCTACGTCCCTCAGTGTCCCCACCACACTCAGTGCATCAAGGTCACCCAGGAGAAAGGACAGGTGAGCTGCAGAGGTCTCTGTGGCTTCCTCAGAAGTTTCTGGAACTCAGGTGGCAGCAGAAGGGGCCTGAGAGCCCCGCCCAGGCGCGTCAAGGGCCTCACCACGCCGCCGTGCGGTGCGAGCTGCGTGCTCCGGGGTCCGGCCTCTCGCCGACCGGAGCCATCAGACAGGACGCTGGAGCGCGCAGGAGATCTGCAGTCAGGGCCCACCACTGCGTTGAGGATCTACGGGATGGCGTAGCGTAGCGGGTAGTTTCAGGACTAAGACCCAAAGTGGGGGAGCAAAGACATCTTTAGGGACAAGCCCAGCAAGCCCGCGTGACCTCCAGGAACTCACCCGCAGAGCGTGGGGCTCCAGGCCACAGGGACAGAGCACGGCCTGCCGTCCTAGAGCCCGAGTGAGCGTGGCCAAGGCCGGGGCACAGCACGCCCCGCTCCCTCCCCTCAAGAGGCGGACTTGAGTCTGGGTCTTCAACCTGCACACTGACTCCATGTTCTGCCCGACTCAGTCCTCTCCCGATTTGTCTCAAACCACAGAAGCAACACTCCAAGGCCCGGAAGCCTCCACCAACCACAGATGCATGGGTGTGCACCTGCTCGCGGCCGGCCGTGTGCGGTGTTAGGAAGGCCTGGGAGCAACCTCCCCGGCCCCATTCCTGGTCAACAGAAAGAGTCACGGGAGGGCGTGCTCCTGGGAACTGCACACCTCCAGAGGGACCCCGGGGCGGAGATGCAGGGTGGGATGCGTCGGCTGGAGAGGAGGGGAAGGAGGTGACACGCTCTCCATCCCCCGTCCACGGGGCGACCCATGGCCAGGTGCCCACAGGAAGCACCCAGGGCCAGAAGGAGCAGCCAGGGTGGGAGAGGGCCCTTTCCACCCCCCTTCCCCTCCTTCCTTCCCCCCTCCCAAACCACGAGCAGGGTCTGCTCTCTCCCCCGGGGGTGCAACAGCCACCTGCCTCCCCTCTCGGGATGGTACCCAGGACCCCCCAAGGAATGGGAGACAGGGGCCTGCAAAGAAGAGGGAGGCAGAGTGGAGAACGACGGGGTCTCAGACTCCCTGGGACTGGAGTGTCCCAGCAACCTCATGCTGAAATTGGTATGACCACTCTGGAAAGCAGTGTGCAGATTCCTCAGAAAACTTGGAACGGAACCACCATTTGACCCAGTTATTCCACTCCTCGGTTTATACCCAAAGGACTACAGTGACGCAGCCACATTAATGTTTACAGAAACTCAATTCACAATAGCTAAACTGCAGAACCAACCTAGATGCCCTTCAACAGATAAGTGGAAAAGGAAAATGTGGTACATATACACAAATGGAATATTACTCAGCCTTAAAGAAGAATAAAATGATGGCATTTGCTGGTAAATGGATGGAGCTGGAGACTATCAGCTAGGTGAAATAAGCCAGTTCCAAAACACCAAAGGCTGAATGTTCACTCTGACATGCAGATGCTAATTTATGATAAGGGTCAGGGGAAAACAGAAATTCAGAGGATTAGTCAAAAGGGAATGACGGGAAGGGAGGGGGAATGGGAATAGGAAAGAGAGAAGAAGGAATCGGACACGACTTTGCTGTGATCATAGATGAATACACAACCAGAGGGACTCCACACCGTGTACGACCATAAGACTCCTGTCTGTATGATATGTCAAAACGCATTCTACTTCATGTAGATCTAAAAAAACAAATGAAGAACGTTGAGAAAAACTCACACTAAAACGCAGTCCCCACTGTGAGGCACTAAGGGAGAGGAAACTGAGTCCAGCGACGGTATTTGGGAAGTAATTAGAACTAGAGGAGGTTGAGGGGGACGGGGGCTGATCTCATTAGGGGCTTTTTAGAGGAGGAAGAGAGACGTGAGCTGGCACACCTGTCACCATGCAATCTTCTCTAGTCCTGTCACGATGCAGCAAGAAGGCCTCACAGATGCCACGCTCTAGACCCCAGCCTCCAGAACAGTGAGCCAAAAAAAACCCTCTATTCTTTATAAATCACCCAGCCTGAGGCATTTTGTAACAGCAACAGACAAAGGACTAAGCCAGGACTCCAGTAAAAAAAAAAGTGGTGCTATTTGTCAGGGGGACATTTTGTCTGCAAGTAACATGACAACATCGGTACCAAGGACAAGCATCCCTTTCAAAAGAAACTTCTATTATAAGGCACTATTTACTTTTTCTTTTGAAAATCTTATTTCCTTAAAGGGAGCTGCACTTTCTCATGCTGAAGCCCTTCCCCGGGGCTCTGCTCGTCTTGCACAGGCTTCTGCCTGGGTCGCCTCTTCTCAGTTCCCGGGAGCCACCCTCTGCCCCGTCTGCAGGTGCCTGGATGTGCAGAAACCTTGCCGGGAGACTGGCATGTGCCACAGCCTTTCCCACTGGAAGGATCAGCAGTGGGGTGGCATTCAGAACAACTGGGTCCTCCTGGAACTTCTCTGAGAGTGGCCCAAGGGAGCCCAGTCCGCCTGAACTCCAGGCTCTGGAGACAAGTCGTCCCGTGTTTCCACGACTATCCATCACGATGCAGCGGCCAAAAGGTCTGGGGAAACACCACGTTGAAAACGATCCTATTACGTACGAAGCCCACTGTGAAATACTCTCACACTGCTGGGCAGCAGCTCCACCGGATGTGTATTTTTTTCTCACTAGAAACGTGGTCTTCACGTTGTCCTGGACCCTGGCTGATGGGCATCGCCGAGGTTTTCTAGATTCCTAGACTCTTTTATAGGAAACAGTCCCAATTATGAAGTGTGAAGGGAATTCCCCAGAAAACACAGAAAGGAAGGGGGTAACCTACGGCCGTAGAAGATCAGATCCGCAGCCTGTCAATCAGCAAGTCCAACGGAGCCGGTGTCGGGCGCACACAGTGGCACCTCCTGTGGTCCGACCCATTACCCAAAAAACAAACAGTGGTGTGATTTGCTACTACGGCGGCCCCCGCGTGGTGGCAGCCACCTCTGGGGTACTGTCAGTGATTCTTCAGAGCAGGCTTGTACGAAGTTCCAGATCTGAGCTCCATGTGACCATGACACGGCGCTTGGTCAGTTCTTGTGTTAGAGCTTCAACATTCCAACCCCGGATCACAAATGACTCAAACTGACTCTCAGAAATGAGAAACAGACAACGTGGAAAGAAGAAGAAAGGAGGAAAGACTGAGGAAGAAAGAGGCTTAGCAAGGAAATGTCACTGGCTTGGGCTGAAGCCCCCCTTACACGCAGACAAAGGGAATCCAGGACAAGGAACCTTTGGCACTCACACTACAGGCCCAGGTGCCGCCAGGTGTGCACAACAGACCCGGGATGCCCAGGGGCCAGACGACACCTCCCACCAACGGAAGCCAACTCCTGGGGGATTCCAGAAAGGGGGATAACAATTCAGCATCCTTTATCTGAAATGTTTAGGACCAGAGTGCTTTGAATTTCAGATAACTTCTAATGCTGACCATTTTCAAATATCTGCACAGACGTAAGGAGGAACCCCGGGGCTGGAACCCGCCCAAGTCTACCTAATTGGTTGATGTTTCTCATGCACCTTACACACACCGCCTGGAGGTGACTTTGTGCACCTACTTTTTGACTTGGACCTGTCACACGAGGTCAGGTGTGGAATTTTCCACATGTGGCATCGTGGAGCCCAAAGCTTCAGGGTTGGGGAGTATTCCAGAGTTTGGATTTTCAGATTAGGGACGCTCACTTACTAGAAGAGATGGACACCACTTCTTCCACCCTGAGCTGAAGGCACAATTTTATTTAAACCTGTCTTCTGCAATCGCAGGAATACTACCTACCAGGTATTTTCTTCTAGACGACAGCAGGCTCTGCCATACACCCCTGGGTCCAAGACAAGAGGATGAGCTGGACTGTGGGTAACAAGAAGAGCCTCAAGTACAGGGCGGATTCCTGCCCACCGGCTCTGGTTTCACGGGACTCCTTTCCCTCCGTGAGGGCCTGTTTTTCCCTGTGCACTGATTATTTCCGGCCTCTCTGTCCACTTCTAGCGACTGCTGGAGCGTGGTGTGGCTCTGGGCGAGGGCGGGTACTCCGCACTCTGCACACAGCTCCCCCGTCTCTGACTCAGCTGCCTCTTAATGGAAATACTATTTGCTGATCATTTTCATAAAAATGTGTGCTGGCGTGGTTTTGTTTCCCTTGACCGTGGCCCAAGTGTTTTTCTCTTTGGGTTGATTTTTGGTTTAACTCAGCAGGTCCCTTTTCTGTTGTGTGTTTTTAATATATTTCCATTTTCACTGGACGGGGACAGCGGAGTCCATGTGCTGCAGCGGCCGCGAGCCAGCCGCGCCACACGGCCTGCATTGGTATGTCCAGGTCCATCCGGGAAGTGCTGGGCAGAGTCCCCCTGCAGCCCCTCCAGTCAGCACCCACCCACCCTCCCCACGGGACACTGACCTCACTCGGCCTCTCTTGGCTGCTTCTTTTGCAACGTGTTTCCGCAGACCACCTGATCTTACTCCCGTGACTCTGCTAAGTACTGTGTCTCCATTCCTATGGTGTGTGGTCCTCGGCTCTTGAATGTATAATGATGCCCGTTCAAAAACACAAGAAGAGGAACTGTCCATTGTCACTTGCACTATGAATGACCCGGTGTTCTCCCCACCCCCAGTATCATGTCTTTCCCTACTTGGAATCTCCTCACTTCCTTTGGTTCCTGGGATCAGAGACGGA
Organism: Ictidomys tridecemlineatus; assembly: GCF_052094955.1. Classification (NCBI taxonomy): domain Eukaryota; kingdom Metazoa; phylum Chordata; class Mammalia; order Rodentia; family Sciuridae; genus Ictidomys; species Ictidomys tridecemlineatus. Next base: position 210,604,224 of record NC_135479.1, read on the forward strand.
CACCCACTAACTTTTCTCCTCAACGGTCAAAATCTCTTTAGAAGTTATGCATCGGCAGGGTGCAGCTAAACCAGGCATTCTCACGGAGGCTCAGACAGGTGCTGTGGATGACAAAAGTCTTATTCCTTTTCTATATAAAGTACAGATACACCCCAGTGTAGACGCACAGAGGTGTGTGCCGTGTGACACAGACGCACCGTGGATCTGAGGGGCCACCTTCTCGTGTTGGGGAGGGGCAAAAATGTCCGGAAATGCTCCTAGGCGATCCTGACCAAAGGAAATGCTGATCTAAGTCTCAGAGTAATGCATTAGGAAACATCACCACTTCTTGATCTTGTAGCACCCATGTCTCATTTGACATATAAATACTCACTCTGCACCTATTCTGGTCTGTTTAGGATGTCCCCAAAATCATACCTAAAAGTGGGGTATTGAAAGAGTCATGCTACAGCCATGCACCCTTTAACTCACAATCCCCCCACACAGCACGTCCTGCTATAGGAGCCAAAAGGGCATCAAGCACAGGAAAACACACACACACACACACACACACACAGAAATTGAGAGAGAAAAAAAATAAAGAGCTAACACCCTAACACAAATAAAGCAAATGTTTATACTTGTTCAAAACCAGCAAGCTACCTTTGAACATCTCTGAACACAGGGCTTCTCTGGACATGGTTCGTGTCACTCTAAGTGTCTGACACAGTGAACCATCTCAGCCTTGCTTTGGTCCCGTTAATAGACTGGCTTATTCCAAAATGGAGACGTGCACTTCACTTCCTCAAACACATGATCCTCAATTCTTATTTTTACTTGCTTCCAGCAAAAACCGAAAGCAAGCGCTGATCTTGTTCCCTTCGCCAGTGCAGAGGAGACTGGACCTGATCCTCCTTTCACTTTCCCTTTAATCTCGTTTAATCTGAACTGGGTCAGAATTTATTCTCCACTTTCAGGGAATGCACTTGTTCTTCTGTCTTGAGGGGTTGTTTTGGAAGCCTGCATTTCCAACAGGGCCAGGCTGCCGCTGGCTGTGTCCTTAGCCGAGAAGGAAACCGAGTCGTCATTTTGCTCTCGATCTCAGTGCTACACGGACCCGCGTCACAGAAGAGAGAAAGAACTTTACGACAACCTCAAAAGTGTAATTGATGGAGTGTGGATACTGAGTGGAATGTGTTTTCTGCCCTAAAAATCCCAAACTGGGGCAGACTGATGAATGATTTTTAAAGTCGGAAAATCTGGGAAAATATCACTGTCTTAACAGTTTGCGCTGAGCTCATCACGCCTCTGCAGCCGCCACCCCCTTCACCTCCTCAGGGTTCCAGGGTACCCACCCCTCGATGGCAAGAACCAACGAATGCGGCACCTGCCTCCAGCAGACCCACTCTGGCTCCCCTCATGCCCAGACACAAATTTCCATGAAAACCAGACACAGGACAGAAAGCAGGGGCAGGATATTCCAAAAGCGCTTCAGATCTCAGCCTGACTTCATTAGACCCGCGGCTTGTTTCTCTCCGTCCCCCGCGTGTTGGCTGCAGGTAGAACTTTCGCTAACGCTGACACTTCAGGACTGCAGGTCCATCAGGAGGTAGGACCAGCCAGAGGGACCTCCTTCTGGCTGCAGAGGGAAACCTGTCAATCAGAGCCGGGGGAGCAGATGGCCTGGGGAGGTGACTCCACAGGCTGTCACTGGTGGGGTCCACCCACACATCCCTGTTGCTAAGCCTGAGGGAAAACTCAGCTCTGCAGCTGCCATTATCAACCCAAGCTCAGCTACACATACGTCTCCAAGAACACACTGTGGCCACTTCATGCCCACAACGTCCAACCTGAGCGGAGGGTCACGAGCCGTGGAGGCCCGGGCACGCAGCCCCCCTCTGGGCCCATACCACTTTCCTGTCCCACAGCTGAAGAGGGCACCGTGAGCTGACCACCCTGCACGAGGCAGTGTGTCTCGGGGGGGGGGGGGGGGGGGGGCCTTCCCTGATGACACCGCAGGTCGTAAGCCCCATGCACAGAAGCCACGGGACATTAACCCTTCCTAAGCTCCGGCTGCGGGTGACACCGTTTTTCCAACAGGATCTGAGCACATGTGGCTCCCATCAGCGTGGTCTCGTTCCTGCACGCTCGGTTCAGACCCTGCCTCGCACGTTCTCCTACGCACATGTTCGCCCAACACAACCCCATGTGAACTACTTCAGAATCCTGATGTGCTTCAGAGTTCTCGAGCATAATTTAGACTTCAAATCAAATTTGTACTCCCATGGGAGAGGGGCCAGGCTGGCACACCACGCGGCATCTGGGGATACGCAGTGGGTCCTGGAATAGAATTACAGTCACCTCCTAAAGGCTCAGACCTGGTGGCCGAGGTGAATTGGACCACAAAATCCAATTCACGGCTACATCTAAAAGCAGAGGCGCCTACTGCGTGGAAGACAAAGCTCTGCTTTTCTTTTTGTCCCTAGGTGACCTGGCAATGAAGCGTGCCACCAAAACAAGAGGTACAGTAGGGGACCCAGACCACGCAGCAGGGTTCCTAGGTTTGAGGGGTTTTCCTTTTTTTAATAAATATTTATATTTTTTCTCCATTAATGTTTGGCCACCAATAACTGCACTGAATGCAGCATAATTTTTTTGGGGGGGGGAGGGGACTGGGGCTGAACTCAGGGGCACTTGACCACAGAGCCCCATCCCCAGCCCTATTTTGTATTTTATTTAGAGACAGAGGCTCACCGAGTGGCTCAGCACCTCCCTTTGCCAAGGCTGGCTTTGAACTTGGGATGCTCCTGTCTCAGCCCCCCAAGGCCCTGGGATTACAGACATGCACCCGGCTCAGCCTAAAATTTGATGTGTCATTAAGAGCTGAGGGTACTAGCACACTGTAGCTAAGGGTTCTTGTCTTGTTTTTTTATAGTAGGTACTTGAACAAGGAGAGCAAAATCCCCTCATCACGCACAAGCCGCAACGGAAACAAACTTATCTATAAGGAGACCCCAGGCGGGAGCGGCTGCATACCAGGCACGGGACAGAAAACCCATGTCTCACTTAGGGAAATGCAAATGAGTAAGAATCTGCTAGAAAGATTCCCCTTTGCATAAAAATGTTAAATGAAATCTCAACTTTAAAACAAGCACAGCTGAAAGGGGACATTATTCAATGACACGTGACACTAGTCCACTATCAGTAACTAGCCGCGTGTGAGCTATGCGTATTAACTTCATAAGACTGCCATGAGCTTCACTTCCTACAGAAAGGGAAAGGCCAAGGTCAGAGGCATTTGTCATTGTGTGTCTGTGTCCTCTTAAAAGTTCTTTTTTTTTTTTTTTTTTTTTTTTTGTACTAGGGATTGAACCCACGGGTGCTCAACTCAATCCCTGAACCGCGTCCCAGCCCCCTTTAATGAATTATTTATTTTGAGACAGGATGCTCCAAATTGCTAAGTTGCTGAGACTGGCTTTGAACTTGCAAGCCTTGTGCCTCAGACTCCCAAACCACTAGGATTATAGTGTGTGCCACTGCACCCAACTGAAAAGTTAATTCTGCGGCAGGACATTTCACAGATATTCTTTCTTTCTCTGGGACACCAGAACTTTCAGAATGCTGGTCTCCATTATGATAAATTGCACTATTCTCAACAAACATGCAAAATAAGAAATTTGTCACATGCTGGAATTACATTTAAGTAGAGGATACCGAATAATGATTTTATGTATGAAGTTGTCACAGCATGAAGCAGCACCGTTCTGTTACCAGGCATACAAAGTTTCAGTCTAAAAGTAGACATTTTATTTTGCACTTTAAAATCAGGCAGTGACTCCCCAGGAAATTATACATACATTTTTCCCTTCATTTTGAAAGTTGCAGGTTTCATACTAAACATGTCACTGTCACATACGATTCTCTATTGCTATCTCATCTGGTTCAACAGTAGTATTTTGAGACACAACGTCACAAAAGCTCTACTCTGGTGCTGAAGTCACATAGCAGGCTTCAAGGGCACTAATTGTGGCAAGTGTGAGTCCCCAGCTGAATGCTCTAGGCGTGCAGACTCTGATATGGTAGCTCCCAGTCCCATGTGGCTACGGAGCCCCACGAATGTGATCCGACTGAGAGGTACTACATGCGTAAATAAGCTGCACACTGGATTTTGAGGATTTGATAAAACAGGAAAAATGTTTTATCTCATCAATATCTTTACACTGGTTACATTTGAAATGATACTATGCTGTGCTATATAATTACATTATTGAAATTAATTTCACCTCTTTCTTTCTTTTCTTCTTTCTTTCTTTCTTTTCTTTCTTTCTTTTGAACGTGGCTCCTAGCACATTTTAAGAGACTCATCCTGTTCCTCTGCCCTGTATTGCTGAAGACCTTCAGCCATGCAACACAGGACTGGTCCAGAGCCAACCTGCCTGGCTCTCACTGTGGAACTCCAGACAAGGTGCTAACCTCTCCCGAGCCTCACTTGGTTTTCTGAAAACAGGGTAACAGAGCACCTGCCTCAAGAGCCCGCAAGCATGACCCATGGCAGCGCGCGGCCTGTCGGCACCCTCTGGTGGAGCAGATGTCACCCACCTCTCCACATGTCACATGTCTCCCTTCCCTCTGCGGGACTGCTTTCTTTCCCACCTTTGAACTTCACACTTGTGACATTGAAATAGGTGTGTAGGCTGATCCCTCCAAACCCAGGCAGGCTCCAGCAGTCCCTGCGGTGTGTGACTGGCCCAGGGCTCCAAAGCACCCACACTCCACGCTCCCTTGGGGCTGCTGCCCCTCACCCTGCCCACAGCTGCCGCCTGCATCCCCGCCATCCCTGCCTGTCCAGAGCCACGGCCTGCCATGGCACAGCTGGATCCTGAGCCTTCGAGAGGCCCCTTCTGACTTCCCCAGCATGGTTCAGATTGATCAGATCTTATGAGGTGGACTCTCTTATTTATTCTCTACGATGTCCAAAGAGGATCTAAAGGAAAGCCATCCCACAGGTTCATGTAGCCCAAGCAGGGCTGAATTTGGGCGCACATCAAGAGCAGGATGGTGCATTCAGCATCACTACGAAGTTTATTATGGATCGGTTTTTGCAGAAGAAATTTCTCATGTGGGACATGCTTGCTTCATTACCTACAAGTCTTAGAAAACTGCAAACAGAAATTCCATTTCATCTTGAGATCCCTCAACTTCAGAACCAGTGCTATTTCAGGTGTACGATGCTTCCTCACTGATAGCTCAAGTGGCAGTCAAATCTCCCCGTCTGTTAACGCCATGGGCCCTGGGGCTTCAGAACTCAGGGTAAATACTGGGAACGCACTGATCTAACAGACCTTCTCTGAGGAAGACTCACAATGCTCTCTAGACTTGATCCTGATTGTCATTATTTCTATTTAAAACCCCTGTAGTAAAGTAAATCTTACTGCCAGCTTCAAATCGACTAGAAAGTACTTTTCAATACTGAAGAGGCAAATTTTTTCTCCACGTTTGCTTATTCTGTCATCTTGCTGCTGGATCTTGCACTGCAAAAAGAGCAAGCCTTGCACAAGACAGGTTTAAACTTGGTGCAATTATAGACCCCGATTTGTGAAGCTGGCAGCCGGCTCTCGGCGGCTTTGTCAGATGGGATATAACTTTAATGAGAATTCATTCAAACTAGGAAACCTCTGAATGTTCTTCCCCTGACAGTTGCTTTCTTTTCTAAATGTTTTTGAATCTCATTTCCTAATAAAATAAATCTCAGCTTTCTGATATGTTTAATTAAAAAGTTTTACGTTGGGATTATAAGTGTGAATGGCTTGTGTTTCAGACCACCTCCTTCTCCTAGCACACGCTTTATTATTGATACTCAGCTTAATCTGTGCAGGTCCCCTGCAAACACTCTGAACGGCACCTCATCTGATCCTGGGGTCAAGGATGTCCTTCCCTAAGTAGCCCCATTACCACTACCCCCTTCCACTGGGTCCTCACTACAGTTCCTTTCAACCCCCTCTCTGAACACTGAGCTCTTCATAGCTCAAGCAGAATTCCACATATCAGCAGCACAGAGACAGACGCGAGAGGATTCCCCATGCTCCTCAAATTCCTGCTCCAGCTGTGCCTACGCTTCCTCGAACCGGGCGTCTGGCCTGGTCCCCCCCACCCCCATCCTGAGACAGCAGCATGTGTGGGCTAAAGCGTTTGTTTCCCTCCATGCACCACGTAAACTGCCAATCAGATCAATCGCTGGTCGGTTGGAAAATCACCTTGCTGTCCTTCCCACTCGGCCGCAGCAACGTGTGGGGCACCGGTGGTTCTGCACGAATCCGCTGTGTGCAAAGTGTCACCTCTGACTTCAACCAACTCACAAAACCCATGTAATCCGGCAAAATTCTCATCGGGATTATTTAGGCTTTGGCATGTATTTCTAAAATGCCAAGCGGCCCTGTCACTATAATGATAAATAGTTACGAGGGCAATTCTCAGAGGGTCAACATTACATCCATCTCCTAAGTGAACTAAGAAGAATGTGGACCCCACTTTGCAAGAGAAGCGGGGCCCTCGGTGAAGGCTGGTACCTACTTGGCCTGCCCAGATTCTTTAGCGAAGGAGACAAACAGAAGGGACCTCGGGTAGCGCCAGGACCTGCCTGCCCTGGAGAAGGGCTTGCGCTAAGACGCCAGGGCCCCAGGGCTCTCTCCCTCCCTGCTCTTGCCCTCTAGCCGGCCCATCCCAGGGAGAGCCACTGGCCCTACAGAGGCCCCTGCAGCAAGGAAAGGCCAGGTCTATCATGAAAGAGGGAATGTCCCAAAGGGTCTCCACTTCTGGCCAGAGAGAGGGCAGCGACGGGCTGCTAGGCCTCTAATGTCAAACATGCAGCAGCTCCTACACAAAGACGTAGCAGCAGGACCCTGAGGGACACAGCAGAGCCATCCCATGTCACTGGACCATCAAGCCACCAAGGGCTGCCTGGACTTCCAGATCCACCACCACAGCCAAAGGGAACAGAACACAGCCACTGCCAGTGCGCCCTGTCCTATGACGGCAGCAGGCTGTCACAGACTCACGAAGGTCTGGGGTCTTGCTTACAACGTGGAAGAGCCCAGAGCCCCGCGTTCACCTTTATTCAGATGGAGAGATGGTCAGCAGCAGCTAATCCCACCCCACCACGCGGCTATGAGCAGCCCTGTGCAACAGAGTGCCCTGCCCCCTCACGGAGGTCCCAGGAACCGCCCAGTCTGGCAGGAAGAAAAGCACCACATGCCAACATCATCTTCTTTTTAATTTTTTTTTTTTAGTTGTTGACAGACCTTTATTTTATTGGTTTATTTATATGCAGTGCGAAGATTCGAACCCAGGGCCTCACACAGGCCAGGCAAGTGTTCTACCACTGAGCCACAACCCAGCCCCACCCCCCAGCCCCCGGCTGGCTTGGCGGCACAACTGTAAATACTCCAGTGAGCCCTGAGAATCCACAGCCCACTTCCACTCAGGTCCGAGAAAAGGGACCTCTCCACCAACAGGCAGGAGGCACCCGCCTACGGAAAACAGGACAGCGAAGGCCGGTCTGCAAATGGGGCCCTGCTCCTCTGCCTCGCTGCAGGCCAGACTTCCCTGCAAATCCCTTCTCCCACTTCTCCATGACAATCTGGGAGTCTCTGCTGAACCGTTAAATCAAGTAAAAACGAGAATTTCCTATTTAAAAACAAAGCATTGTAGATGTTCCTGTTTTCTTGCCTATTCATAGGAGGATGCTTTTCAGGGAGAAGTTTCATAGGGAGAAATATTATTAGCCTATTATTATTTCTAAAAAGGAATCCCATTCGAGACAAGAACAAGTATTTCATTTTCCAAAAAGTTCATTTCAAGTATCTCATTTTTCTAAAAAGTTCAAAATGATGGGTTTTATTTGAAAAGGAGGCAGCTACAGATCTCTAGTTTGTTGTTGTTGTTGTTTTGCTGTGCTTTGTTTTTTTTGGTGTTGGGAGTTTAACCCAGGGTTGCTTTACCACTGAGCCACATCCCCAGCCATTTTTATTTGTTTGTTTTGTTTCTGAGACGAGTCTCCTTGAGTTGGTTAAGTCCTCACTAAGTTGCTGAGCCTGAGTCGAACTTGGGATCCTCCTGCTTCGGCCTCCGGGTCACTGGGATTACATGCGGACACCAGCAGGCCAGTCAGATCTAGGTTTTAAAAACAGACGTGCTAACAGTTTGTCCTGGATCAGAGCTGTTCTGTTTCTTTAGGGTCACAATTTAAAAAGTGGCAGGTTAATTCGAATGGCCTATTTTACACACTTGATTAAAACCGCTTTCACATACAGCCCTTTGGAACAGGACAAAGTCACAGGGTTGAACCTCCTTTACACACACTTGGGACACACACTGAGTCAAGGTAACCGAACCCCTACTTTCATTGTTAAATTACCATCTCTCATACGCAATCAGGGTCCTCCAGATTATGACCTGCCTTTCTAAAATTAGAAGAACTTAAAAGTCGGTTTAAATCTAAAACTTAGACCCACAGCTCCATTTTTAGACGCACCCTTTAATTTCTTGGTGTTGTCTACATTTTACTTCCACTTAAATTTAGCAAAGTAATTTTAGCTCTCCCTGTCTTCACCACCTTCGGCAGATCTGCAGTGTTTCAAACACGAAGTATTGAATCCTCTCTCTTTGTAATATTAAAATGTTTGCAATAAAAGGTAAACCTAAGAGGGGTCCCCCTCCGTTGTTTTGAAAGCCTGGTTCATGGAGTCCACTCATCAGAGACTCCTGTTATTTATTTCCAGAATAACTTCCTTGATCAATCAATGAGATGTCAAGTCTACACCGACCTTGCTAATTCACAACTAATGAATAAGGGTGCAGAACTAGCGTGGAGCCAGGAACGCAGGAAGCTAACATGCGGCTGGTGAACTCTGTGAGCGTCACCCACTCCTGCAGTGGCTTTCACAGTCCCCAAAAACTCTAGCCAACGCTGCCGCCACTGGGTACCATAATTATCTGAAATCATGTTCAAAATATTCAGCTAACTTTTCTTACAAAGGCTGCTCCTCAGTTTTGAATGGTTTCAAATTGAAGGTGCAGATCATCAACCAAAACTGTATTTTGAAGGACCATCCTCTCTGGGAAAGTCTACACCCAGTCTCTTTACACACAGAATTCTCCTCCTCCCTGGAAAACCGTGCCTGCTCCAAAGCAGGAGATGATGAGGCCGGAGGTAGCAAAGATACCTGCACTCAGAGGGACCCCTGCCACCCTGAGCCAAGATGATGCCCAGCATCACACTGCTGGATTTAGTTCATGCCTGGACTTCTGAGTCAAGTTACCTCAGCCAGATCCTGCTTCCCGGCCTCATTAGGAACACGGAGGTATCTGATGTCAACAGCTCCTGAAGGGAGCCCATGAAAGAGCACATATGACGTAGATATATTGAAGGTGACCGTCTCCCACCACTCCAGACCCTATGACTGGTGCTTATCTGTTACCCCTTTCCACTGGGGAGCAGGAAAAGATTCCAGAAACATTAGCTCCTCCGTCTCATAAAGAAATAAAGTCCCCCTTTTATTTCAAGATAACAAGAAAACTCAGAGCTAATATTAACTTTAGAAAAAAAAATATTTTCTATTACCTACTTTAATATGAAATACATTTAATACACACACAATGTATAAGACTTCAGAACCCTACATAAGTCAAGTCACTTTCACACCAACTTGCAAAAATGCTTTACTTCTTATTTATATATCTGGTATTCCATGGAGATCCTTACTACAAATAAAATATCTGATCATGTAAGATTAAAATTCAACAAGGTTTTTCTTTAATACCAAACAAAACATAAAAAGTAGAAGGGAGGATGTTTATATACAGGTGGACATGTAGTGAAATTATATGTAAATGTGAAACAAGGTATCCCAATTCAACCCAGAATTTTTAAAAATAAGTGAAGCAATTATAAAGTGTTACAGCACTGACATTTTTAGTGCCACTGTAATTTTTACATTTGTTAACGTACCTCAGAATATAGATTACCCATTTGCTAGTTAGGTATACTTTCCAAAAGTCATTGACACAATTCAAAACTGCAAACGGCACTTGTGAAATACACTGTGCACTTGGAGCCTTTCTTGAGAATTACAAAACTTCGTAGGTCAGCCACAAGTGTGTTCACTCACTCTGTTCTCCCTAGAATTGTAATTTCAATGTTTTGGTTAGCTCATTAATAATTTAACACCCAATGGGTCACTCTACCTGGTCGGGCTTCTTAATGTGACTCCTGTCCCCTGATGCTCCTGAGGACGAACACTAAGCGCTCTGGCCTGGCTCCCCAGCGCTACCAGCCAGGAGCAGATGCCAGCAAAGCAAGGGTTAACCCCAGGAATGTGACAGTTCTCCACTCTGGGGCTCCTTGGAGAGAATGGAAGAGACACAAAAACAGTCCCCGTGGCCAGTAAACTCTGTGTCCCGTGGATGGCACACAGGTTCGATCAAACGTATTTTTACTGAGGTTGAAAGTTTTGAAGTGGGGATGTTGCAGAAACACGTGTGGTGGGAAATCTGTGCTACATATGAATGTGTTCCTGGGAAGGATAACTGAGATGATCTTTAGATCAACGAAGAACTGCACGAGATCCACATCTGCATTAAGACTATTTCTCAGGTTCGTGGGTCGGCTTCGTCTGCTATCGCTATCGATGACAGCGTTTTAAGCCTTAAAAATAATTGATGCCTGTGCAGTGCCTTTTGTAAAATATCTGTACAGTATACAACAGCGATAAATGTGTGATGGAATTCAGACGGAAATCAAGAAGGCTGGCTGATTAAAAAAAATGCAGGTAAACATTTTTAAACAGGCCACATTTTCCAGTTAAGGTGGTAAACTGGAAGCCTGGAAAGAGCCACAGCCTGGGGAGTCTGCAGGAAGACAGAGAGGGAGAGGAAAGCGACCTCAGAACAAGTTAAAGAGCCAGGAGGGCGCCGTCGGTGGGCGACTGGAGCGCCAGCACCACCACCACCGGGAGTGACAGGCAAGCCGCACACCTGGGCTCTACTTTTACCCAAGCGTGGACTTCAAGTCAACCCTGGTTTCCATTCCAGACAAGAAAACAACCTCCATAGGAGGGTCCAGTTGGCTCTCCTGGCCCTCTCTGATTTCCCAGGGTCACTCCTCTCCACTCGCACCCCTCGCGCACGCCTCGGGGACACTCAGGTCCCCTCCCGACGTCGCACACCTGGTGCCAGCGCCGTCGGAAGAGCCCAGCTGGAGCACGTCGCGCGGGTCACCCAGCCGCCACCGTCCCCGCCGCCGCCGCTGCGCGGAAGCCCGGGAGTGCGCACGGGACTTACCGAGAGACGCCGCCGCCGTCGGGGGAGGGCGTGTCCGCACGTGTAAGTCCGCGCGTGTCCGCGCCCGCTGTGCCCGCGCGCGTGCCTGGCCCTGCGCGCCGAGCCGGGCCGCACTGACTCGGTCGGCGCGGACGGGCTCAGCCCATGGTGTGGGCGCCGGCCGCGGGGAGGCTCCGGCTCCCGCCAATCGCCGAGCAGGGCAGCCGCCCAGACGCGCGACTCGCGACCCGGGAGTGCGCGCCGGGGGCGGAGCGGGAGCGCGCCGGAGGGAGGCACGCGCGAGCCCAGGTGCGCCCCGATGTGGACTCGCGCGTGTCCGGTGCGCGCGTGGATTTTAGTGTGCGTGCGTCTCCGTGGGCGCTTGGGTCGTGGTGTGCGCGCGTGTCCGTGAACGCGGAGGGATGCGTGTGCGCGCGCGCGCGCCCTCGGGCCCGGGAGCGCGGGAGGCGCGGGCAGGTTTGGACGCCCGGCGCCCTTCTCCGGCTCAGGACGCAGCTGGCTGGCGACTCTGAGGAGGAAGAGGAGGAGGAGGAGAGGGAGAGAAGGGGCAGGGACTGACTGCGGGAGGAACTGCGTCCTGGCCCAGGAGGGAGAGGAACCCAAGACGCAGCCCCGGGAGGGGAGGGACCGGCGCGGGGTGGGGGAGCCACGGAGGCGCTCGCTCCTCTTAAGGCCGGGTCACCATTAGTGAGAGCATTTTTTTTCCAGCTTCAGTGAAAACCATTGGAAACATTAAACCTAAAAGTTGAAACGGGTTTGGGCAGAAGTTGAAGATGACCAAGGGCTGCCTTTGATGCTCATCAGAAGTCAGAAGACGTCGCTCAGGATCCTGGAGAGGAGACGGAGTGCGAGTGCGCAGCTGCCTCCGACCTCACGAAGACTTTGAGCGACCACCTGCGCCTCCGTCGGAGCGCTGGGAGGACGCCTTGGGAGGAAGGCAGGACGCGGGAAGACAGCCCGACGGACGGACGCACTCGGTGACAGCCGGCCCTCGGGGAAATACAGCGTCCATTCGCAAGAAACAGCCTCCAAAAGGTGCAGCTGAGAAGCTCGGCTCCTCCGCCTCCTGGGCACGGCGCTAAGCCCCTCCAGATGTTTGGTTTCTGAGTGAATTCTGACATCAAAATCGCGCTTACCTGGTGCTGCTTCTTTCTTTCTGTCCCAAAGGCAGGGCCGTCACCACCGTCCCTGAGCGATCTCTAGGAACCCATCCCGGAGGAGAGCGCTGTGCACACTCTCCCCATTCCGACCAAGTGAAAACTACCCATCTCCCTCCCTCTCCAAACTTTAACAGCCAAGAATTTCAGCAAACAGCCAGAAAGAAAGCTAAGTCCCCCCACCCCAAGGGAAGGGAAGGAATAAGCGCTCCTTTAATTTGAAAAATAATAATTAAAACTCCCTCAACTTTTAAGGCCGAGCAACATAATCTATTAATTGGTCGCTATTAACATGCAGTTTTATTGACCGTAGCACACAGAAGTCTGATTGTGAAGGAGGAGTGTTTTCAATGAAAGTGGAGTTATTTTAGCTGCAGACGTGTTTACATTTCTGTGGTTTAGTCTATAACTTTCTCTTTTTCTTGCTTCAGAATTCTGCTCCATGAAGCAAAGCCCTTAGCTCCCAGACATTCCAAAAAGTCTGCCAAAATAATAGAAAAAAAGAGAGGGAAGAAAAAACACACAGAGACCCCCAAGTCTGGGTCAGACTCAGGGTTGCATGTGGGCAGCTGAGTGTGCCCCTCCCCATACACTTTCTAGTTAAAAAAATAAAAATAAAAAATTAAAGCCTTCGGGGCTCCATTTCCTGTTTGCCAGGGGGGAAAATATAAAATGGGTCTAAGCAGCTGAGTCTAGAAACTGCCTTGTGTAGGAACTGTAAGCTCATGGGGAGGGGATCTTTAACCCCAGCAATGCCAAAATGGGCTCACTAATTTGAGAATCCAGGCAAGGAAGTGTTTCCCTTTAAGACCACTGATTTCGTGAAGCTCCTCATGCATTCCTTGGAAATTCCTCCAGCAGACACAACACCTTGGTTCAAATACAAGCCCAGAGCTCCATAGGTGGCCAAGAGGAGATACCAATAACAATAAAGAGCAGAATGCATTATTAAAGGTGAGTGATTAATAATAGGGTCACATTTATGCAAAATGCCTTCCGGTGTTCCTTTGCCAAGTTAATGGATTCTATTTCTCTTCTGATTGTGTGCTCACTAGTAACACAGAAGTTACAGTACTGCAATTTACCGTGTCTTAAAAGTATCAGATCCTCAGCTCCCCTTAATTATCAAATGCATATTTTGATTCCTTTTCTATTCTCCGAATACTTCAGATCCAGGCTAGTTCACTGCATTTCCATTTCTTCCTTTTGGCTGCTAATTTGCAAAACTCACCTTGAAAGGAAACAGGTTCTGAACCTACCCAGTGAGCTGGGGCCACAGGGCACCCTACTGTGCTTTTCAGCTCTGTGGAACCCCAGCAAAGCTGCTCGGTCATCAACACCAGCTCCGGGCATGATGACAATACAGAGCAGTGCTGGAAGTCATATCATGTGCTAATGGACAAATAAATGTGTTTTAAGAATAAAGAGCTGCACTTTAGTAGTAGAAAGAGCATGATTTCAACAACCCAAGTTGCCGTTGTTAAGAGAAGAAAAAAATGTGCACAGAAGGATGGCAATTGTGAAAATGTGTCACTTATGCCTACCTCTTGCTACTCCTCTCCCCTGCTCCAAAGACACCAACCCCCACCCCCTGCACTAATACACACACACACACACACACACACCATTCAGAGAATCTCATGAAAGGCAAAAAGCACATACTGAGCCTATTCACAAAGCTTGAATCGTTAACTTTGAAGAATCTCAGAAGGCAGAATCCCAGAGTTTTATATAGATTTTACGTCATCTCTTCCAACTGATTGCACCTCCTACATGTAGCTAGAAAGTTCTTTCCGATGTCTAATCTAATCCCACACACTGCCACAATATCTCCTTCAGTCTGGTCCAGGACTGAGCAGAATGCATTATTAAAGGATTGAGGTCAAATGGGAGGAAATGAATAAGTTAATATAGAGGCCAATGGGGAGCAAGTAATGGAGCCACGTCCACTGTGTCTATATTGTGGAGATACATTCTTCCAATTACGTTAAAATACCATTTAATAGGAATGTATTGTAAAAACACCACTTGACACATTCCATTAGAATTAGTATTTTCAAGTGTCTCCTCGTGTGATGGTCTTCTTTCTATATAAAGCTTTGTGGTCAATCTAATTCTTTTTTAAAATCCCTTTTATCCAAAAGATGTTTTGGATTAATTTAAGTATTTGTCACTGGATAATGTCAAGCTCCTTTTCAATGAAATGTCCTGGGCTGGTTTATCACACCTGTTAAATATAAGCCTCCTTTTCTTTTGATATTCTGAGAGGGGCCTTAAAAGGTTTACATCCTTCAATATGGAGATTTAATTGCTTTACCTATAATAAAAAATAATCCCTATAAAATTCAGACTCTAGATATTTCAAAGCTGAAAGAACTATTGGATTGGGATGTAAAGGTTGCAGTTCAAAAAGTCTTCCACTTTTAATACAACATGCATGGTGTTATGAGTTATAAAATCCTGGTTATCATTTGGAAGGTCTGGTCTTTGTTGTCCTTGCACCGAGTGTCTTTGAGCTGCTTTATGGCCTGGCAGTTCTGTGTGTGCATGTGTTAAATGTGGGAAGGGCAGCCGCAATAACTGCTCATGAGGGAGGAAGTCTCCGGTGCGTTTAAACCAGGTACCGCAGTGAGCTTCCTGGCACTGGCACATCTGCATCTTGGCTGAGCTCAGATTTAGCAGGAGGTGGTTTTGAGGACAACCCTGGTTTGAACAAGAGATAGTCGTCAGACTGCAGCTGCTTTCAGTTGCCTGAATCCCAGCCCCCAACCCCCTAAGTGATCAACCGGGACCTTCTATTCCTCATGGAAATGGGTTGAGCTGGGCAAAGTTGAAGTTTAGCAAGGAGACCCCTGTCCCGGCCACTCATGGCGACCATTAGAACCCACAGTCACCCCAGATGTGGATACAAAGGGAGGAAGCGTCAAAGCACTGGAGTTAGGGGTCCTAAAGGTAGCATCCCTGGTCCCTCTTCCCATGGCCACCTTCAGCCCATCCCTGACTTGTGTTGTTGACTTTCACTCAATGGCACAGTCAGCGGAGTATATGCTTAGAGGAGTCCATTCCTGTTATGTTCCCGGCTGCTAAGACGGCAGTGTTAAGTGTTCTGGATGCTTCCAGACAAACAAATTCCACGCAACACTCAGTCTCTGCAGCGCTTCTTGGTGTACATCAGATACATTTGTCTCCAGGGAGCACAGCAGTTCCCAATAACACGCAGCGACTCTCAGCGACCACAGACTGTTCGTAAAATTGCATCATGCATAATTCCTATCAACCTGCATCGTGCACAAAATAAGTTGATAGGAAACACACTGAACATCTGTCAGGGTGCTTTGGTGACAGAGGTTGAAGAAAATGGGTCAGGAGACTCTGTTCATCTTCTTAAAGTGGATTTAGCTGGGTACGTGGAGACTTGCTCCCACACGTCTGAAGATTAAAGTTGAGCAATTTACTTGGAATTTCATACACTGTGACTGACTCTATCAGTGAACTATTTCGTCATGTGTATTTTCATAACATGACTCCTTGGGACTGAAAGTAGTTGCATTTCTAGAAAGTTGAGGCAATTTCTCAGTGAGTTTTTTGTATCGACAAAGGGCATTAACATAACAGAACATGAATGCATGGTGAGTGAGTGATCGGTCGGGGAATCGATTAGCAATTATACTTCTCAATCAGATGTGGGAGCGCGTGCCTGTCATCCCAACTACTCAGGAGGCTGAGGCAGGAAGATTGCTTGAGCCCAGGAATTCAAGGCCAGCCTGACCTCTCTCAAAAAAATAAATAAATAAATAACGTTTCTGATGGATAAACACTTATGCTCACACTCCTTTCTTCCCCCATGCTTCAGTGCAGCCAGTGCATCCACCTTGCCTTCCTCTCCTCTATCGTCTGGTCTGGGTGGAGAACTGCAGTCTACATGCAAGAGTCTGGGCCCCGCCTCAACATCAAACCCGCCCTGGGAGTTTCCATCATAACTGTCTCCTGGGCCCCACCGCAGACCCAGTGAATTAGAATCTCAGGGGCACGGGAAGGCCCTTGAACTCTGAACAACTCTCCAGGTGGTTGAACTGGACCTCCAGAATTGAGGGCCACCACTGGTGACATGACAGTCGTTAAGCAAATGATAGAGAAGTCCAGAATCTTCATCTAATCAGGTATTTCCAGGAAAGTGCTTTTGATTGGGATGGGAATGCAGGTACCAGGGATTGAACTCAGAAGCACTCAACCACTGAGCCCCATCTCCAGCCCTATTTTTATTTTACTTAGAGACAGGGTCTCACTGAGTTGCTTAGCACCTTGCGTTGTGCTAAGGCTGGATATGAACTCGTGATCCTCCTGCCTCAATCTCCTAAGCCGCTGGGGTTACAGGCCTGCCCCACCACGCCTGGCAGGAAAGTGCATCTTAAAATATACTCCCTACCCCCACACTGCTGCTTGTCAGAGCCTCCTGGTTGTGCCTTGTCACTCTTTGCTCATCACAAAGTCCTGTGACCCTGGAACCTCTTGCCCACTGTCTCTGTGGGATGATCTTCCCATCTTCATCAAGCTGGGCACGGTTCCTTTGGATCTGCCCCTGTAGAAGTACTCGAATGCATGCTTACCACATCGTCACCTGGTGAGGTGACACACAGGTGACACACACCCCAGTGCACGAGGCTAGCCGGCCAATCAGGTCTTAAGCCTGGAGTTGGGACACCCACTCATTGACAGCTCACCCCCCCTTCCTTAATCAAAATCTCCTTCTGGTCATCCCCTTGCTGCCAAGCCAAAATCTCCTTCAGGTCATCCCCTTGATGACCTGAGCCCCATTTAATCCCACTCCTTCCCACCTCTGGGACAGCGCTCACCTCTCCCGACTTGATCATTCACGCATGAGAACGGTGTGTGTCTTTGGCTCCCACACAAGCCCTCGAGGCATCCGTTTCCCCCTGGCTTTGTTTCCAACGGTTACTCTAAAAACACTGGATCTTTGACACTTGCCGCATCTCTAGTCATCCCATGGACCATGCTTACTCCCTGAGGTCTCCCCACACCAACTCACCTGTGCTCTACGGCAGCACCATCTTCCACACCAGTTTGGAACCTCGGGATTGTCCCCTGCCGTGGGGTAGATGGCAATGTACTTGCTAGGTACATTGTCCCAGGGTGAGAATCTGAAAATTACCAACAAGCTTCTTCTCTTTCATTTGCAGAGGGCAGCCTCTTTACCCGGGACAGTCTTCACCCTCACTTGCCCACCTGGAGGGGTGGAGAGGTTAGCATTGCCACAGAAGAACTTTCAGGTGCAAAGTAGGATCCCAGAGGAAGACAGGATGTGGTGCTTCCCAAGCCAAGTGCCCTGCCTCGGAAGTGCCTCATGGTGTGGACGAAAAGAGAGCTCTGTTTGCATTCAGGGTGTAGCTGAGGAGTTTGGATTCAGGAGGAGGAGAATAACTGAGGGGAAACCTGCGCCGTCAGGAGACCAGGGATGGTTGGGAACGACAAAGGAAAAAGAATGAGCAAGAGGCTCTAGGGCCCAGTGCCTTCTCTGGTTTCTGCCCCGAGACGCAGACTCGGGGAGTCCAATGTTCTGGGCGGGGGGAGTTGGACCAAACTCCTAATGAGGGCCCTGGACACTCCCACACTCCAGAGCCAGGGGTACGGAGGGGACTCAGAGGATCTTCTGTGGCATAGATTTGGAGTTGAGCCCCCAGGGCTAGTTGCAATGAAGTAAGGTCACTGTCAACCTTGTATGTCAACCTTGGGGCCTGCAGAGGTAGAGGGTAGAGGCTGGGTAGAGGGTGTGACCGGGCCTGGGCATTTAACAGCCCAGGTGAGGACAAGGTGCCAGGAGAGGCCAAGACAGCTCCAGACAAGTTCCACCAACCACAGGCTTCAGCCACAGATGCCCCAGGGTGGGTGGCAAGCCAGAAGATGAGGGACCTTCCCAGACACCCAACACACTGTGTCTGAGGCCCAATCCCTTCCTGGAGGCAGGAGCCGCTCTGAGTGAGGTCCCTGGGTTGGGTCAGTGTGTGAAATGTGTTACCAGTCATGAAAAGATAAGTCCAGAAACTGAGAGTAAGCGTCAAAAAACCTCTATAGCAGTCCGACAGAGGGGTTCTATAAAAATACGTCTTTCTCACTTTACTTTTCACTAGTAACTTATTTTTCTTATATTTTATAAAATATCCATTAGTGACATATTAAAATTTGGAAAACAAACATGGGTTCTCACCATGCAGTTTGAGAAGCATCACAGTAGACCCCATCGTGCCCCTGTGCCTGGTACCGTCGAGGGAAGAGGAGCAGGAGAGGGCTCCTGAGCATTTTATCCAAGGGAGACCCAGCCCTGGCTAAAGGGACTGTTGATTGATCTGACCTAAAGCTCTACACCAGATCTGACCATACAGCTCATATTTTTCCTGCTAACCAGCAGGTGGGGCCTGGGAGGGGGTGAGTCACTGGAAAAAAATATATATACCCTCCTCTGCACATGCACGCTGTAGTGTGATCAAGGTTTGAGTCCTTTACGCAGCCGTTGGGCCTCCATGATCTGGGCCCAGATTTTCTCTCCAATTTATCACTCATCACTTTCTTACCTCAATCTCCCACCTACCCAGGATGGTTGTCGCCGATCTTCTCCAACTGCACGGCCTACCATCTTCAGTTTGGGAGCATCCAGCACAGCAACAGAAGGATAATCGGTCTTAACAAATGTGACATGGCCATCATTACACTTTAGAACCTCAAGAGACTAGGAGACAGGGACCCAAGGAAGTGCAGAAAGTCTGCCTCCCGTAGAGAATTAGGCTTTAAGAGATTTGGGGGCCTTGCCCCTTGTACCCTAGCTGGGACAGATGGTGTCAAAGAAGGTGGCAGTTTTATCACATATTGCCTTAAAATACTCAGAGCTTCGTGCTATGCAAGAGCCCTCCGCTCTCCAATCGTCACCACCAAGGCAGACAGGGGACAGTGCGAGCCCCCCATAGAGCATCTGATACTCTCCCCTCCTTCGCAGCTCCTTAATGAGAATTTTAACCAAGGAGGACAGAGAAAATGGTAGAGGCAACAGCAGGAGGTCAGATGCTGCAGTCAGGAGCTGCCCGCGGATGACCGTGACTGCTGGACTGATGGTGTTGGAGAAAGCAAGCCCCGCCCAGCACTGGGCACAGCTTCCAGGGCAACCTGGACCTCTGAGCAACGAGGATGCACGTGCATGTCTGTCTGTGAAGGCCCGAGAGCCAGGGGAGGAAGCCCTGCACACAGCAGCCTGGAGGTGGCTCTGTGGTCTCTGGCACGGGCCAGGGGGCGCTCTGTGCCTTCTCGCTTCTCGCTTCCATGTGGGCACATGATGTTGATTATGTCTGTCTCCGTCCCCTGCCAGCCTGAGTGTTCTTGACGGTTGGTCTTGTCTTATTTATCTTGGTACTGTTGGAACTTGGCACATGGGAGATATTGAATAAATGTTTTTTTAAATTGGGTTGAAATGTATTAAATTGGATCTACTTTGGCTTGCATTAAAATACACTGGAGATAAAAACAAAAACAGAATACAGTTTGTGTGAGTTGTTTCCTCTCTTCTCTCTCTCTCTCTCTCTCTCTCTCTCTCTCTCTCTCTCTCTCTCTCTCTTCTCTCCCTCTCCATATATATTATTACATTAATAATGTTCTCATCTAAGTTACTCTGGGTTGAGGCTAAACAGTGTGTGAAGGTTGCACTAAGTACTCAGGCCCAGCGTCTGCTCATCTGTAACCACAGTCAATAAATGATTCCCATCATCACGGTAGAAAGACAACCCAGAACCAGGACCTTGAGCCTCAGGCCAAATTGCTAATGAGTGGGTGGACCTAGCTGTCCTTTCACCCTCAGCAACCGAGATAAAAGTGGCATACTTTTTATGATACCCTGTCCCAGAATAACAGGCATCTATGCCTTTCCCCCCAAATGTCCCCCTATCTCCCAGCCCCTGGGCTCTTCCTGTTCTTGAGTTCTCACAGATCCTGCCTGGCTGCCAGTCCCCCGGCGGGCATCATCCCTGTGGAGCCGACCCTTCTGTTGAGCTAGCTGTGGGCTTCTCTGGGTCTAACACCCAACTAGTTACATTCTTTCACTACCAAAAGTGACCAGGTGTTTTTTTTTTTTTTTTTTTTTTTAACAATCTTTGGAACAGATCCCAACTTAAGAATGAACGAAACTCAGCAGACAGCCAAATACGACTTTGGAATAATTTAAATGAGAGCTACACGGTCTTCTGAAAACAGCCCCAACCCTGTGCGCTCTGATGTGAACAAACAAAACACAAAGCATCAGCGTGCAGAGCTAGAGCCCAGGCAGATGGTACGTTTGGCACCACGGGCTGCAGCAGCTCCCGAGACCAGCCCCACATGGGGTGTCCACAGCCACATTTTTGCAGATTCGGTACCGAAGTTTGCTGGTGGCTGGATATCCAGGTTAAATCCATCAGCCGGTTCTTAGGGTTCCATTTTTCCGTATTCTAAGCAGATATATCAGAGACTGAGCAAACAGCCAAGGTCCCCTCCTCTTGGCCAGAATGTCCCCTCACTTTTAGAAGGATCTATAAATGTCACTTGAGAGGTAAAGAGAAGAGCGTTTAACTATTTCCTAAGGAAAATAAAGCTTAATTAAACCACTGCAGAGAAACCTCCTCCTCCTGGAGCCATGGGCACAGCCCTGGTAGAGAAACACCGTGATCAGGTGATTGACCCCCCAGCCATCTATGTCACCAAGCAGGCCAGAGATGAGCACTGGGCACTCACGACTGCTCTACGCCAGCTACAATGAGGGTACGACAACACAGAGCTACATGGTATGTTGGAAAGGCACTGACTTCCTACAGAAAGGTAGGGCACCTACACAGAATCTACAACAAGGCTCCATGAGAGAGAGAAGGGGGTAGAAATAGAACAAAGATATAACATAAAAAGATACTGTGTCCATTCACAACTAAAATTTTTTTTAATAATGATAATAAACATAAGTAACTTTTAAAGAAAAGAAAGTTACTGCTGTGTTCATTGAATGTCAAAATTAAGCTTTTCTCACTCAGTTGAAGACGGATTTTGACTTCCACTGGGTTCTGCTGCAGGCAGAATCCTCTCTGACCTCAGGAACCAAGGTGGGCTTCCTGTAGGAGGGTCACTGGAGTTGGTCACCATTCTGTTCTCTCCATTCTGCTGCAGGTGGATCAGGCACCTAGTAGGGAAGCCCACACTGATTCAGGATTCAGCCCCCAGGTACCACACACCAGTGCATGCACCACGCCAAGCACTGAGGACCCAGATGACAGGGACTCCTGCCCTCCAGGAATTCATGGTCATCCAGTGGAGACAGTGTCCGTTCAGAGCCCTGTGGCAAGTGTAATGGAGAGAGACTGTGATAATTCATGAGACTCACTGCTTCAAATCTAGATGTAGTACAGATGTAGATAAGGCTGAGTGTATTTAAAATTAAATATTTTAATTTTAAAATATTTAATTTTAAATATACTCAAACTACACTACACCTCTCTAGAAAGCTACATTTAGATGGCCAAGCAAAATTCAGACAACTCTCATTGATACAGACGTTATGTACCTATAAACACCAGGTCACGGTGTGGATGAGAGGAATTAAACTCAGACCTAAGTATTGAAATACATATATCCAAGATTAAAGTTGAATCCCATGTTATAGAAATATTCATTATTATTCGTATATCATAAAATTCAAACTTTTCAAATTGAAATGAATGGATAAGATGTGTCTGATATAATTCATTAGCACATATTTTGATTTTTCCTGTTGCGTTTTTCGATCCAAGACCTGAGAATTCAACCTGAGTTCTGTAATGTAAGACTGTAGGATAACTTCTCATATCGTTAGTAAAGAGCTAGCAATGCCTCTGAAGCAGTTGAGAGTACATTTAGGAAGAGATAAGTGAGTGGGGCCTGCACTGTTATGAAAAATCAGATCTGAATTCAAGCGTGGAATCTGTCTTGGGCCTTTCTGGACCATTTGGTCCCCGGTGTCCCTGTTCCTGGAGGTCATTGGTCTCCGCCTCGCCCGGCAGCCTACCCACCAGCACCTTGTCTCTTTCCACGAGTCATTTCCCAGCCGACAGGTACCTCCTGTCTTTTCCTTTAGGGGACTTCTCAAAACCACGAATCCGTGCTCCTTTTCCTGATTCTCAAATTCTCGGGAACACTGTGGAGCTAGGAATGCAGCCATTACTGTTGGATCACGGAGGCAGCTCAACCGTTGGTAAATCACCTTTAGACAATGAAGGCCCGGCTGGCTGGTCACAGGGTCCCCCGGAACTAAGCCCATCCCTGAAAAAGGAGAGTGGGCCAATTAACCAATTCTGGAAAGTTGAGAATTCCACCTGAGTCCTTCTCACACAAGGATGATTCTGCTGATTTTTAATGAAAGACCAGCAGCAGCCCCTGAGGATCCTGTAGTAACTACAACCAGGTCCTCGGGCTGTAAACTCTGCAGAACAGGCACTGGGTGGCCTTGTGAGCAACAGGCCTTAAAACAAAGAGGGGAGGGAGGCAGAGAGTGAAGAGGCCCTGAGGTAGGCCTGGGGCTCTTTGTCCTTTCCTCCTGTGTGTGAAGTTGACTTCGGTGGTATGCTCCTCGCTTCTGTCTCGCCCGTTGTCAGTGGAAGTCAAAATCCGTCTCCAACTGAGTGAGAACATCTCAATTTTGACATTCAATGAACACAGCAGTAACTTTCTCTTTCTTTAAAGTTACTTTTGTTTACTATTATTATTATTCTAACATTTTTTTAGTTGTTAATGGTCACAATATCTTTTTATGGATTTATTTTTACGTGGTGCTGAGGACCAAACCCAGTGCCTCACGCGAGTGAGGCAAGCACTGTAGCATGGAGCGTCAGCCCCAGTCCTATTACTATTTGTATTTGTTAATCACATAGAGAAGTTGCTGGTTAAATGGAAGAAGAAGAATTTCAGCTTCTAATAGCTAAAAATGTGAGATGTAGATGAGATTCAACAAAACAGCTTCCAAAGACCAAAACGCAAATCCACCCCCGCCTTTGAGGGTCAATGGCCCCTCATCTGCCCTCATCTTCCTGGGAAAGTTAAATAAACTCAGGTGGGATCATGTTTTGTTTTGTTTTGTTTCCAAACATCTAGAGCAGAGAAACAATGAAGATTTTACTCCTTAAGAAGAGATGGTTTATCCATTCTTAACATTCATAAAAGGAAATTATACCATAGGATTTACGTGTTCTTTTATTAAGAGGGCCAGATTCTAACTGAAATGACCAGCATATTCAACAAGATGTCTCCCTGGAAATAGAGCGACATATTCTTTCAGTCCTCCAAAGCCATTTTATCTGAAAAATGCCCATTTCAAAGTCAGCATCAACAACAGCCTTGTTTGGAAATCCGAGGTAGCTCTGCCCTCCCGGCCCCTCTCTCCCCAGCCTCCCACCTCTGCCCGGAACCACACCTCTCTAGAAATACTCGCTTTGTTAATGAAAACCATATTTTTAAAAAGAGAGAGAGAGAGAAAAGAAAAAGAAAAAAAAAAAGTTCTCCTGACCCGCGGAAACGCCTGGACAATCTTTAATGTCAGTTTCAGACGACACGTGTCTTATGAAGTCTGGGGCCCGGCTCGTCTGGCAGAGCCAGCTCTGTCCCACATCTTTATGAGAAAGAGGGACAAAACTTCTGTTTTTGGCATTTTATATTGGAGTCTGTTTTAAGCGAGGAGGAAAAAAAAAATAGCAACGTAGAGTCTAGACAGCAGAGATGGGGGTGAAATCTGGAAGCCATTCACCCCTGCAAGGGCAGCAAGGATCGCCTTACACTGCCTAATTACACATGAAAAATGCACACATCATTTCTCTCCACTGCTCGGAAAAAGAGATGCTCAGATGGTGCTCGGACTGTGGCAGCTGAACCCGTCCTGCGTTGGCACGTGGGGCATCGTCTGCTGTGCATTTTGCGAGTCCCCCCACCCCACGCCTGCTCCAGGGAAGTAGGTACACCTCTCATCTCCCCTCTCCAAACAGGGGGGGGAAAGTTTCAGTGTGTTTTAAATTTGGCAAATGGACACGTTCTTTGGAGACTATTTAGATGTTGAAGTAGGTTAGTGTGAGGTGAAATTAGACATGTTTCTGGTACCAGGAAGGTCTATATATTAAGATCAAGACAATTGAGGTCCCGGGGCTCATTGGGGGCTCTCATTTATGGTTTGCGTCAACTTGTCACAATGAGGACTTGTAAATCATTCGCTTGGCCAGCTCACAGTCACAGCCTCTTTGCCAGGCGCGGCGGTCCTGCATTCTAGGCAGGATACTGACTTTTTCCTATTTAAAGAAACCTTTCATACGGCGTCATTCTCTAGGAGTTCAAAGCACTTTTTTTTTCAGATATTAGCACTCAGTTGTGTACCCTTCCTGGGATCTAAGGAAGAGATGAGTGGGAGCCAGGAGGGGAGTCCTCTGAAATGTGTGTGTGCAGGATTTGATGCTGGGCTGTCTCCTCCTGAGGACAAATGAGAGGAGAAATTCAGAAGCATCCTTCACTAACATTAGAAAGCAGAGTTAGGCGTGTGTGTGTATGTGCGTGTGTGTGTGTGTGTGTGTGTGTGCATGCACACACATGACAGAAATAGAGACACAGACCCAGAAAGAATATGAATAGTTTATAAAATGAGCAGCAAAATCATTTACTGACTTGCCCGAATTTTCACCGTGGGTTATGATGAGAGCCGAAGAGATCATTCCAAGTCTACACTCTGATGCTTTCTTTGAATTTGATAGGAAAGTTTGATGATCGATTTTTATGAGTTTAGGGTTTGTCCACAATAGGCAGGTTCTGTGCAGACCAGGGATTTGGGTGCAGGAAGTAGAGGGGACTTCATAACTGCTTCCGTGCAGGCGTCCTGAACTCACAGCCAGGTGAGGGAGTGGCAGATGTGCATGAGGTGGTGCATGCCTGTAACCCAGCAACTCAGGAGGCTGAGGCAGGAGGATGGCAAGTTTGAAGCTGGACTTGGTAACTTAGCAATCCTGTTTCAAAATGAAAAATAAAAAAATGTTCATCTGGGGAATAGCTCAGTGATAGAGCACCCCAAGTCCTATCCCCAGTACCACTCCCCCTCCACACTCACAGAGAGAGAGAGAGAGAGAGAGAGAGAGAGAGAGAGAAGAAAGCAAGAATTGGAGATAGAATGGAGGAGCTGACAGCACGGCTCCCCCAGGGTGAGGCCTGGGTTCTCTTATGCCAAAGCCTGAGGTCCCCTCACCCAAGTCCTGGAACCCAGGTGCGAGGTCAGGCCCGCAGCTCCTGGCTTGTGTCCCTACCCCCAGCTGGGTTCTGCCTCCTCAATAGTGACGCCCTCAACTCACGGACAAGGACCAGGGACCCCTGTGACTGTCCAGGGATGCCTGTGAGACGTGTCTCAGTCCATAAAACAGAACCCAGCCCTTCCCTGGTGTCTACAGCACAGGAGCTCGGGGCTCCCACGGATTCCACATCCAGATGCTTAAATCCACATTGGGTGTGCTTACATATAACCCCCACACCCTTCTCCTACCTTAAGTCATCTCTGCATTCCTTATCACACCTAACACCATGTGGATGCCATGTCAGCAGCTGTCGTGCTGCTTAGAGAATAATGGCCAGGAAAGCAATCTGCACACGGTCAGGACAGACGCCACTGTCACGGCCTGAACCACGTAGCACACAATCCATGACTGGCCAAATGCGTGGACGTGGATACAGAAGACCAACTGTGCACAGGCTTCCAGAGCCAAGCAGTGAGAGTGCTATCAGCCTCAAAATAGCAATTTGTGAGCTAGCTACCCTTTCCATTAACTCATCATATACAATGACCTATCAGCACATCTAGGGGTCACCGTGGTATCAGAGTCACAGTGACCAAAAACCATGACTTCAGATATCTGCCATACTCATAATTGTGCCGTGAAAAGTGAGAGTGCTTTGTGTTAGTGACAAAATCATCACAGCACTGCTAATGACAGTGGGGGAGGGGTTGTCTTCTGTGTACATCAGAGAATGCTCAATTCCAGGGCGGCACCCACAGGAATGGGGGTCTTTCTTTGCTCATCCAAGTTCACCAGCACCATGCCCAAGCCAGGACCTAGAAAACAGTTTTAATCATCTTTTGAGCAATAGTCTCCTCTTTCCCTCACCAGGAAGGGACACCACGGAGTCCCCTGCTGCCACCTCCCAGAGAATCGGCCACTAGTATGGTAGCCTCCTTGACGCCTGGGCTGAGTCTCCTGAAGTCCTCCGCCAGGTCTGCTGGGGCCGAGTCCTGGTACACGCCAGCCCTGAGCCCGCTCACTCACCCGCTCCCGG
The DNA here is from genome assembly GCF_052094955.1 of Ictidomys tridecemlineatus. Taxonomy (NCBI): domain Eukaryota; kingdom Metazoa; phylum Chordata; class Mammalia; order Rodentia; family Sciuridae; genus Ictidomys; species Ictidomys tridecemlineatus. The sequence goes on from NC_135479.1 coordinate 210,631,043, forward strand.
GTTTGCCCGGCTAGTGTGTACCGTCACCTGCTCTGTGTGTACCGTCACCTGCTCTGTGCCACCAACGGTGGAAGCCCTGGTTGTGCCCAGCAGGGAAGACAGTATTCCTGGCTCCTGAGAAACTCGGGCGCTAGTTTGGGTGGAAGAGAAACAGGCCAGAGTCAGTGAACACAAGTCCACAGTGGGCCAGGCTGTGATGCACGCCCTGACCTAAGCCCAGCCAGGTGAGGGGACAGAGAGGCCATGCAAGGGGTGTCCTCAGGGAGAGTGGACAAAGGGGCTGACCCACAGAAGCCTGAGGGAGGGAGAGAGGGAGGAAGTCGGGGAGCCGTCTGGGCCCTGAGGAGGGCTGTGCTGGAGGGTTTGGGGACAGGCAGCCAGGAAGTGTGGAGCCAGTGGGGGTGCTCCTGGGACCAGGTCCTCTGAGCTGTGGGTACTGACGAGGTGAGCATCCAGGGCCGTTGGCGGGGTGCCAGGCCTGGCTCAACGCGTAGGACCCTCCCTGACGACGGTGGGAGCTGAGACAGTGGGGGCTCCAAGGAGAGACGCAGGGAGAGGCTGGGTCTGGTGCTGACCAGGCGGTCATGTGGGACCAGACAGAGGCAGGGTCCAAACGCTTCCCTGGCCTGATCCCCCTGCAGGGTGTCAGTGGGAACTGTGGCAGGGACAGCCACCCCCCAAAGACTAGGAGCTACTTCTCTGCACCTTTTGGTGGCAATTGTCACGTGCAGTGGGGCATCCACCAGAACATTCCAAAGACCCCAGCTCCCCCCAAAAGACGGTGTGTGGGGTGACCCAACGAGGTGTGTGCTTGGGTCAAAGCCACCCAGCTGCAGGCACCTAGAATCTGATCATTTCATTCTGCAGAGAGCAGGCTTCCTTCCTAAATGGTCCATTCATGAATTAACCAACTGAAGTCCAGGGTGAGCCTGTGCATGTACGAGCTGCTCCTGATTTAGCCGTGACCACCTTTCCCCCAGGCATCTGTCCTAGATGAAATCAGTTGACAACCCCACCATGCTGTCGGGCACATGCTGTTGCCATCTTCGTTTTTCTGGTGAAAAGTAGAGCCCGGAAAGTTGTGAAGCTGTGGCCAGGTCTGAGGTAGTAAGTGGCCACCTGCTGCATGGCCTCCCTCCCAGGACAATCCCAAGAACCAGACGAGAGGTGGACACCAAACGGCTCAGAGAGAGCAGAGAGCCTGGCCAGTGTGCGGAGCCACAGTGCCTCCTCCGAGGCTCTGAGCCAGTTCCATGGAGAGGACGGAGGGCCGTCCTGGGTGAGAATCCAGGAAGATTCTAATGGATCCCCCTGCGTCCTCCAGGGAATGAAGTAGCCTACCCTGTGCTCCCCAGAGCCCCAGTTCTGTCCTCATGAGCATTACTTTTGCTCTTTTCTGAATTCTACCCAATTTTCCTACAGTCATCTGCCATTTTTAGAAACACTGCTGACTGTTAGATACTATTGACTATTAAACACTATTCAAAGAAAGACTGATACACAGTTACGCAGCGTACAATGACGTAAATGACAAACCACGTATGTGGAGATGGCCGGTGAGGTGTTACTGCCTAGAGACTTCCAAGCTGTCCGGGTATGGGCACTCTGACCTCCACACGACAGAACCACCCAATGGCTCATCTCAGGACACATCCCCTCAATTGGGGATGATCCCTAAGGGACTCTACTTCCACCGTGAAGCTGTGCACCTTGGGACAACTTCCTCCAGCTCTCTGGTCTTTATGCTTGTATCTGTAAAACAGGGGTAGTCTAGGAACAGTGCTCGACAGCAGCCTCGGTGACAGTGGGGGACATCTCAGGTGTGCTGTCCAAGGAGAAGAACTGCCATTCCCACCGTGGTCTCCTAGAGGCAGACACTCAAGCCACTTCCCCAGTCCATTTTCACGTCCGGGAGGGTCAGAGACGGAGTGGCTCCAGCCCCGAGGAAAGGACATCGTGGAACCCCGGGGACTCGGGAGGTGAGCTTGGCTGACTCACCGTCCTGCCTGGAGAGGGTGGCTCTGTGGCAGCCTCAGAAAAAGCCCTGGGCATCTGCTGAAGAGCTCAGCACAGCCAGGAGGAAGCCAGGAGCAGAGCCCAGCCCTCTGCAGACCCTCAGCCGTCCCCGGTGAATCTCAGCAGTGCTGGAGCCTTGGGCACCAACCACCATGGGTTTTCTTCTGTACTGTGTTTCATTCCGGACATAAGCCTGAATTTAGAAAGAGGAGGAGGAGGAGGAGGAGGAAGAAGAAGAGGAGGAGGAGGAGGAGGAAAATAAAAGGAGGTAAAAGAGAAGGAGGAGGAGAAAATAGAAGCTAAGCACTAAGATGGCCATATATTCATCATAAGATGGCAAATAAAAAATTTCCAAGTTGCCTACAAAATACATCATCTATTTACATGGAATAGCTCTGCTGTGTTTTTTACTGTGCGTAATGTTTTAAGTGTGGGCAGATGAACAGATTCACCCTGTTGCTGAACTCTATTTCCCCCGCCACTGGGAGTGGAATTGAAGGTGGTTCTTTCCTGACTTGCTAGTTTTTTACATGTCTGAATTTTATATTTTGAATTATTTTTACATGTCTGAATTTTATATTTTTCAAGTGGGGGTCTAACTGCAGCTGCTGAGGGTTCCGAGGGTTTGTGTTTAATCACAGAACCACAGATTGCTACAGCTTGGAGGAGACCCGTGGAGACTCGAGTGTGTTCCCTGGTATTTTCCGCTTGCTTTCCTTATGGAAGGTGCTTCTCTCCAGCTGGGGCAGACGCCCCTTGCAGGGCAATATCGGATCCATGTTGGAAGTAAGCGTAGGAGCCCAGGGCGCCCTCCCGGGACCACTCTGGAGTCCCCACAGCTTGACCCCTCATTTCTGGGGTTCTCTTGGCTCCCATGCCCCGACCCGTCAGGAGCCTCTGGCAGGCTGTGCTGAGGCCGCTGAGCCCCAGGTGCCTTGGCTCTGCTAGCAGGGCTGGGACGGGTGTGGCAAGAGTGATCTGCACGCCCTTCAGAATGACCCGGACTTCCAGCGCCACACTCTTCCTGACTCTTTTCTGAATACCCAGGTCTTGGCCCTTTTCATTCATGGTCCCCATTTCCCACTTCCTCCACCATGGGCCTCCCACACCCCATAATTCTTCCTTTTTATCTCCCTCCCCCAAATTCTTCACTAGCCAGAATGTGGAACAAAACCCCTTGCCTTGTGTGTTGTAGTATAAATAATCCTTTTATCTAAGTTCTTTAAAATTATATTTCTGAAGCATCTTAAGCAATTTGGGAGGCCTAAGGGTTATCTTTTATCATTTTAATTTAATGTGAGTCTTAAATTCTTAAATGTTAACAGATTTTTTTTTTAGATCTATATAAGGGTCATAGCAAAATTGATAAGAAGGTACAGAGATTCCCTATACCCCCCATGCACCCCCTCCACACACGCACAGCCACCCCTTTATCAGGACGAATCCTCTTTTTATAGCTGATGAACCTGTACTGACCCCTCCTTATGACCCAGGGTCCATAGTTTATATTGGGGTTCACTCTGTGTGTTGTTCTACGGGTTTAGACAAGTTTTCACATACGTTTTTAAAATTTCCTGATGGCCTGTTTCAGGGCTCTCTAGAGGAACAGAATCAACAGGAATTATAATTATAAAAGGGGGCTTATTAGATTGGCTAACTCAATCAGAAGCTGAGCAGTCCAAGAGGCTGAAGCCCCAGAACAAGAGGGATCAATGGTTCTACCCTAGTCCAAGACCAAAGGCTTCTGGAAACTCCCTGGAGAATCACTGGCAGAGACCCCTTTGAAAGAGTGAAGAGCGTGAGTCTGATATCCTCAGAGGATGGCAGCAGCAGTCAAGAACTGGCTGAAGAGAATTGAGCTTGCATCTTCTGCTGCTCCCGGTTCTTCCAATTTTATTCCAGCCAAAGCATCATCCTATTGGACGGTGCTGCCCACACTTAGGGAGGGTCCCCATTCCAGTTGGCTGCCCCACATGCCAATCACTCCTAGACACACCCTGATTGGCACATCCAGAAGCCTCTTAATCCTGGTATCTCTTAATCCAATCAGGTTGATAATTCAAATTAAGCATTACTTGTAGATTTTTAAAATTTTGTAATTGTGATTTCATTACTCATTATTCTTTATTTGTAATCCATCTTGTTGTACAAACCTTCTTTGGTGGTTTTTTAAAATCTATATTTATATCTTTCAAAAATAATTATTCCTCAGTCACGGCTTAAAGATTCACCAGAACAATCATGTCTGACACTCCTTTCTAAATGTATGAATAAGAAAGGAAAATTTGAAAGGAGAACTGGAAGCTTCCAAGGGCACAGAACAATCATGCAGGAATCCTCTGTCTACTTCCAATGCCCCATTTTCCAACTGGAAGGACCCCAGAAAGTCGATAGTGAAACTGTGGGGCCTGGAACCTGGTTCCATTTCCTACGTACCATGCCGAGTGAAGGAGGGGAGACCCTCCAGGACTGGGGCACATGAAAGAGATCACATTGCAGAAAACAGTCCCCAAGACACCAGACGGAGCTCAAGATGGCTCTGGTCATTCTCGAGTGGGCATACCACCCTCTGCAGGAGCAAGCACAGTCCATGAGCAAGACCAGGTAAAACCAGCTGGACCCCTGTGAAGGGCCTATTGGAACCAACTGAGGGAAGCCAGGGACAACTAGTTGTGTCACCACAACCCCAGCCCCCAAGATCTCCCCAAGAGAAAAGGGAAAGAGTGCATATTTGTCAATGTCAGAGTAAGAGTCAGGGGGGCGTGATCCCAGGTGTGTGGCGGCCTCAGGGGTGGGCAGAGAGCCCCTTAGTTGGTGTCAGTCACTGGTAGAAACAGGAATCAGGACAGTGCCAGACCCTCTGTGCCTGATCTGAGCAAGTCACCTTTCGCTGGTGATTGTGAACCCCTGTTTGTCCGGCATGGTTGTCAGAGGACATAATGAACAAGGTCCGGTCAGAGGACATAATGAACAAGGTCCGGTCTAGCAATGACCCACCGCGACTCCTAAGTATAACGTCTTCTATTATTTCTGTTTCTCTGGGGTTGGTAGGTGTAGGAGAAGCTGACCAGGGAAGTGAATCACTTCCTGTGGTCATCCTCTGCCCACGGTTCAGCTATTTTTAACGGTCTGCATAAAGTCATAAATCCAACTCTGGGTGTGTATTTTATTTGTTTAACAAGTGCCCAATAAGTCAAGGTGGGGGTGGAGACGAAAATAGACAGAAATAAGCCAGGAAGGAGAAAGCTGAGAAAAAAAAGAGAGAGAGAAATGAAAAAGAAAACCAAAAAATCAACTCCCCTGATCCAAAAAATCCCACAGTAAGACAATCTTTTTGTAACTTATTTTGGAAAACTTGTCACAAAGAGAAAAGAAAAAGGATGATCTTTTTCGAGTGACTTCTGTGGTCATTCCCCACTCCCTATGGAAGAAATTAATATTAAAAGCAAAAGAGCTGCCCAACTTCACAGCCAGAATGACTTTTCGAAATCTTTTTGTCCCTTATTGCCAAGGTCTCGGCTTGGCACCAGAATCAGGAGCCACCACACACCTTTGTAGGTTCAAATAGCAATTCTTTATTCCAGCTCTCACACCGCCTCCACACAGGTCCAGGGGCAATCCCAATCTCCCGCACAATTCACGTCCTAAATACTTTCTCTCCAGGAGAACTCAGCGGGAACTCAGGCAGCAGGCACGCCTTACTCCCAGCAGGAATAATCTTCAACCTCCAACTTCCCTAAAACTCCTATTGTCACGCCCTAAACCCAAGGACAGGGATACTTCCTGCAAGATACACCCTAATCCTGGATCCACCCTGGTGATTGAGCAGGGTCACCTTTCTCAAACACACAAGCAAGGTCGCAGCAAATTTCCAAAGCAAGTCCATTTAACATGGGGTACGCTGGCAAGGATTTCGATGCGTCATTCCTACTTGGCAATGGCCCTCAGCACCTTATCACTGCTGTTTCTTTCACTTCAAATATGGTATCATAATTTCACAAAATCTGTGAATAAGTAGACAAGAAATGTGAAATGGTTTACTAAGAAATGTTATAGCTATTAAGCATGATTTCACTCCGAGGCTGAATGAGGGGGTATATTAGTTTGTTAAGACTCCAGTAACAAAAAACCATGACACTTAAAACAACAGAAATGCACTGTCTCACAGATGCGGAGGCCGGGCTCCAAGATGAAGATGGTGGCAGGTTGGTTTCTTCTCAGGGCTGTGGGAGGGAATCTACTCTGGGCCTTTCTCCTTGGCTGGCAAGTGGTCTTCTTCCTCTGCCCCTTCACATGGCGTCTCCTGGCTGCGTGTCTCAAATTTTCTTTTCTTATAAGGAATCCAGTCATACTGGACTAGTGCCCTCCCTCATAACCTCATTTTAACTTAGTTGCTTTTACAAAGCCCTTAATTCCAAATAAAGACGATCCTTGACTTACGCTGTGGTTACAACCTGACAAACTCATCATAAGTTCAAAGTGTTGTAAGTTAAAAATGCATTTAATGTACCTCCACTACCTCAAACTCTAGCTTAGCCTGACCAACCTTGAACATGCTCAGGATGCCGGTGAGAGCCCACAGCTGGGCAGGCCATGTACCGCCAAGGCGGTTTGTGGTGAGGTATTGGCTCTTTTGTAATGTACAGAACACCTACCTTCATCCAAAAATCCCAGCTGTCCGAGCTTGGTCACTGCTGGTGCTCAGCATCACAAGACAGAGGGCACTGGGTGGCAGCCTGGCGGAAAATCAAAACTCAAAATTCAACCCACAGGTACTACTGAACGTATATGGCTTTTGCACCACTGTGAAGTAAAGATCTGAACCACGTAAATTAGGGACCGTCCGTTAGGGCACATACTTGGGTGCTGGTGCTTAGGACTTTAGAAACTTGAGTTTGAGGATGGGTCAGGTAGAAGGCGTAAGAGCTCAGGTCTCTCAGGTGCTGTGATTCGTCCCCTGCAGGCTCTCTGTGTGGAGTACCTGCCTGACACCGCCAGCCCCCGCCCCTCCACTGCCTTCTCCCATTTTTCCTTTGTCGTTTAAATGTTCCCCAGGCGGAGGGAGAAGGCCCAACATGAACTCCCACGACCCTGCTCCTGGGCCTGCCCCATGGGACATCGATTTTCAGAGCACGTCTGTCTAGGTCTTCTTCCTGCCAACACCTGGGACCCTCCCAACCCTGCACTTCAGAGAGACGGCAGCCTGCGCCCCGGGACCTGGCGTGGGACGCGCAGCATGCACTGAAGGAGCCTCAGGGCTGCGCTCACCCACGGCTCCCATGCTGGCCTGGACAGGGGCAAGCACACTCCTGCTGTCCAGGGCGGATGGTAGGCGTTCGAGGCTCTTCCTCCTTAGCTCCGCTGTGACAGCCTGTGAGCAGCTCGAGCAACAGGAAAAGGGGGAGCCCAGGGGTGCTGCAGGCAACGTCACCATGGGCTCTGAAATCGGACCTTCTTACATTCTTCATGTTGAGAAGGGCTCTTCCTCTCTTCCCAGCCGTTCCCAGCTGTAAGTCACCCTCCGCTAGATGCAGAAGTCCAGTTGGCCATGGCCTTAGTTGGCAGCGCCCTGTCCCTGGTGCTCCTGGTAGGCCACAGTCGGCACTCCATGCCCTTTTCTTGGTGTGAGGTCATTGTCCATCCCTCTCCCTCCAGGCTGACCTGTGTTCAGGGCTGGTGTCCACAAAGGCTTTGATCGGGATACACCCTGCGGATGACCTCCGGGTGCCATCAGGAGGCCTCCTCCCGCCTCTCTCAAGGGAGACTTGGCTTTGATCAGCATCTCCTTAACAGTAGGAGGTCCCTCCTTGCTCTGGCCAGGGGTGGTGGTAAGAGCTGAAGCCCCAGAGGTCTGAGGATTTTTCTTTGACTTTGAGAGGGACCAGGAGCAGCTCTGCTGTTGAGCAAGCCCCGAGCACCAGGACACTTCCTACTGATCCTCCTTTGTCCCGACCTCCACCCCCAACTTCCCCAGCAATCAGGGAGCCTCTGGCTTTTCATGCTCAATGTCACATTCCTCCCCTTTGCCTGCGGCTTAGTAGAGCACAGAGACTCAGCAAATCCTCCCTAAGCAGCGGCCAGGAGAGTGTCCTCGAAAACATGGGGGCAGGCAAGAGCTCCGTGTTCCAAGTCGTTTCTCGAACCACGATGTCCCTCTATTGTGTGCTGAAGGGGAATCATGAAGAAAAGCAAGTTTGAAAATATTTTAGGCATCAAGCAGCGGTACAGATTTGCATGCCCTTCCCTCTGACTAGTGACGGTATTTTCCATCCAAGTAATTAAGCAACAAGTGGAGCGTAATGCACCTCTGATAAGAACATGTCAGAGGAGGTCCGAGGTATCAGGAAACTCATCTTTCAGAGATTCTTACTTTCCTGTGTAACATGACAAGAAATTCACAAAGAGCCATAAAAAATTTGACTTGGGTACTGCAATTGCATTGTCCCATGCATCTTAAATCATGGCACTGATTATGCTCTCCAGTACTCCTGTGCTGTCTGTGTTTGAAAAATGAAGACACATACAAGGAAAGGTTTGCCCCCAAGTGCCAGGTTCTGTGCCAAGAAGGCAAAACAAAGATGTGCTGCCTGCCTGACTTCACACAGTAAGTGCAAGGCCTCGGCTTCGACTCCACCTCGCGTGGCTGTCTTCAAGATCAAGGACTATCACTGAAGAATGTGCTCTGTTGTCAGCAACCCATGCACAGATTTTGGACAGAGGACACAGAACATCAGCTTTCCTTGCATCTGAATGAAGTTTGGTGACGGCCTTGGACAGGTGTGCTGTGCAGACATACCAGAGACCATCCATCCAGACCCCAGTACTGCCAGCTGGTAGCCCACGCCGCCCCTGTTTCCTCCCCTGAGCTCTCTGGAAGACTGTACAATTGGATAACTTTCTTTGCTAGGTCTCGGGTTCAAGAGCAACCCAGGCCCCCACACGTGGCCATGAGATGCTGCTGCATCGTCCTGCCCAGTGTGCAGCCACATGCTACTCCCAAGGGGTGCCCGGACCCTCTGCCCCATGCCCCAGCTGCGAACTGAGCCCTGCTCTGAGCTGGCTTTGAAGTCCTGACGTCCAGTGGATCCATGATGCAAAGTCCAGGCTGCAGGCAGGGGGCAGGACCACGGCTGACGGGGCCTGCAGGAATCCAAGTCACCCATCTTCCAGGCTGCGTGGGTCACCCCACCAGTGGCAGCCCCCAAGAGAATGGCGGCCAGGTCACTAGAGGTCACAGATCCTCTCTACCACAGAAAGAGAGCAGCAGGGACTTTTTGGAAAAGAAAACGTGTGAATATCGAAGTAAACAGGACTTGGCCGAAGGAGTGGCTGCTCTGTTCCAAGCCTGTGGGAGGTGGCACAGACGCCCCACCCTCACCTCTGACTTTCTTGGACCAATAAAGAAGATTCATAATCTTCAGCTTGCTGCTGCCAGGGAACCCCTGCGGATGTGAACTTGGGGTGCAGCCCCCCGGATGGCTATGTGGAAAGGTATAGCTCCAATCCCAAGGACTAAAGGGGACTAAGTCTTCATAAAGACCTGTGTGGCTTTCTGCCACGACACCCTCTGGAGAGCTTGGTCCCAAGTTTGACCTCAGCCAGGGAGCAGCCTGGTGCCAGCCCTGAGACCACTCCCCCCACCCCCAGGCACGTCAGTGTGCCCTGGTGAAAGTTCCCACCACGGGCTCCCAGCCACCCACCAGGGGGCAGCACCTGCTGACCCTGCCGCGGGGTTCCCCTGACACCAGGCAGGTCCTGGTTGGCTCTGGCTGGCCAGCCAGGACACCATGGGCTGGGCCGCTGGACCAGAGGCATGTATTTTCTCACAGTTTTGGAAACTGGAAGCTCAAGATCTGAGTTCTAACAGGCTTGGGTTCCTGGTCAGGGCTCTCTCCCCGCTTGCAGATAATGTGGGGGTTGGAGGGATTTAGAAAGAGAACAGACCAGAGAAATGGGGAGGCCTTTAAGATCCTCCTTTGAAAGGCCACTAATCCCATCAGAGCAGGACCCACCCTGAGGGCCTTAATGACTTCTAGAGACCTGTTTCCAAATACAGCCCTATTGACGGTGGCACCTCAGCATGTGAACTCTGGGGGACACAAACGTGCAGTCCACAATAGGTGTGCAAAGCCCCCTCCTCGGCCACATGTGTAATTCAGTCTTGCTTTTGCTCATTTATTTCATACCTGTTCCTGGAGGTGCCACACACCAGCTGTTGGTCCCCTAAGGCTGGACAGCAGTGGGGAGCAGGAGCTTCGTCACCCATCTCAGGCAGAATGGCTACAATCAGAACAACAGAACATAACAAGTGCTTCCGAGGATGCGGGGAAAGGGGCCCTCGCACTGCTGGTGGGAACATAAATTCACACAATCAAGGTGGCAAACAGTATGACGGTGCCTAAGGGTGAAAAATAGAACTACCACAGGACTGTATTGGATTCTTATAAAAATGAGATCATTAAGTCAAAGAGACACCTGCAATCCCATATTTATTGCAGCATTATTCATGACAGCCAAGATGGGAATCCACCTAGGCGCCCGCCACCCGATGGACCATGAAGGAAACGTGGCACAGGCACACCATGGAATACTATTCAACCATAAAAAAGTACAGAATCCTGTCATTTGAGACAACATGGACGAGCCTGTGGGACACTGTCCAGTGCACTACGCCAGGCACAGGAACACAAGCACTGCCCGGTCTCACGCAGAATCTAGGAAAGCTGACCTCACTCGGGTTCTGTCTTAGCTTTTTCACTGCTGTGACGGAACGATCTGACCAGAACGATTGTAGAGGAGGAAAGGTTTATTTAGAGGCTCAGGGTTTCAGAGGTCTCCGTTCACAGGCAGCAGGCTCTCCTCGGGGCTCGAGGTGAGGCAGGACATCATGGTGGAAGAGTGTGGCAGAGGGAAGCAGCTCACATGATGATCGGAAGCAGAGAGAGACGCCACTCTCCAGATACAAGTATATACCCCGAAGCATGTCCCCAAGTCCCACCTGCTCCAGCCACAGCCACCTGCCTGCAGCCACCACTCACTTACTCCCTATCGGGGGATTCATTCACTGATTGGGTCAAGGCTCTCACCACCCCGTCATCTCTCCTCTGAACCTTCTTGCACTGTCTCACTCGAGAGCTTTTGGGGGCACCTCACGGCCGAGCCACAGCAAGTACAGAACAGAAATGTGACCCCAGAGGAGGCAGAAGGTACAGGGAAGAGATGACCCAGGGGGGCTGGTCAGCAGCACAAAGCCGCGGTTAGGTGAGGGGAGTGAGATCTGCAGCGAGCACGGCGACGATGTTTATTCCAAAGTAAGGGGAGATGGAGGACCCTCCCCACAGGAGATGCTCACCTTGGCGGTGACAGACACGCTGGTGACCCTGGTTTGACTGCTCGCCGTGTGTACATGCGAGGTGTGCACATGTATCAAATAGAATTCTGTCCCCAGCGGATAGGCACAATTGTGACATGTCAACCCAAACCAAAACAAAACCTAAGAAAAGGAATACGGCTGCAAAGGAGCCGTGAAGGAAGAAGGAGACAGATTAACACAGAAACGACAAGAAAACAGGACATGGGCCCGCCCCCAAGGACGGTAAGCGGCTTTCCACTTGGGCTCAACTTCATGTTGGTTTTCAAATGGTCTGGCCTGCAGCTCCGCATGGAAACCTTTCCCCATTCCTTCTTTAAACTTTGCCAAACAGATAAGTATCTTCCAACTTTCAGAAAATTGAAAGTGAAGTTCCCAGACTTCAGCCTCCGCGTCCGGATCTGCGGAATCTGAGCAGCGTTCCTACAGCTGCGCGGTGCCCACGCGTCCTGACCGCCACGGGCTGGAGTGGAACAGAAGGGGGGGAGCTTACGGAATGGAAGGGTGCCAAGGCATTCGTTCTCGCAAAGGAGCCTTCGATTCCTTCTTCTCTGGCATTTTAATACGTGGATCTCCATTTTCTCCCCAGATTGGTTGCTCTGGCAAGAAAAAAAAAAAAAAAACAAGTTCCCTAAGGAGAACAGACACTGGTAGGCCCAGTCATGACAAATCTGACATTTCTAAACTGGGCTCGATGGTGGAAATTTGAAAATATTTATCTATCAGAAAATAGTTTCAGCCGTGGGCGATTTGGTGAAAAGGTTTCGTTGGTGGAAAACCCATAACTCAGTGTGACTAGTTTTAATGTTGGATGTTCTTGAAGGCCACAGAATCGCCAGCGTTTCCAACAACCTGGAAAATTTAGACCAGCTCGGAAAAATAACTGGGGGGGGCTGGGGTAGGTGGCCAAAGTGCTGTGAGGATCAGATACATTTATGTGCTTCAGAGACTCGATCTTAATATTAAATTATAATTGAGAGCAAGGCTGAGCCTTGAAGCAGGCCTCTGTCTGCCTAGCTCGGTTCTCCTTCTCCTTCAGACGAGTTCAAGGTAATCTGCCAAAACGAGATGTTCTGCTCTATCTCCATCTAGTTGTCTCCTGTCTCTGCGTTTCTGGACAAAATCCGAGCTCCTCTGGGTCCGCACATACTAGAGAAGGCCTCTGCCCTGGGGCACTGGCCTGTGTCTTGGTATTTGTGTGTGGCTCCCAAGCCCAAGGCCATGACCTGTCCTCTTGGCCACACTCTGACTATCTATAGTGTACACAGCTACTGCGTGGATACGCTGCTCTCAGCCGCCCCACCGTGTCCCTCTGACAGACCTGTCCCTGCTGGGCCACTGTTTCAGCCTCTGGATGTGGGGCGGGCAGACCACTGGAAGCTCTCCGGCCATTTCTTCTGTGCTTTCCACCTGCACCTGCCCTAAAAACGGTCTTGTGGACATGATCAAATTTTCTCCACCTTTTTTTCCTATTTTCATAGAAGCAACCTCCTAAAGAACAAGAAAACCATCAGCAGAGAAAGGAAGAGTCCGCCCAGGCTTCTCTGCATGAACTGTGTACCCAGAGTGGAGCTCGCCACCCTCAAAGCCCTCCTGCCCTGCTCTGGCCGTAGCTCCCACAGCCATAGCACACGTTATTAACCTCACTCCTCGTCCTGTCCTCTGAGACCCCAGGTGCCCAGTGGGGACACTCTCCATTTCCACCCCAGTCGAGGTGCTGCACCCCACCCACCCTGGTCCCTGGAAGGTCCTGCACTGGAGCGCTGGCCCATCAACTCCTCTGCCTTTCAGTCCCAAAGCCCCACACTCTGCCAAGGTCCTTGTTCCTTAACCATCCCCCCAGCACTGGCTTAGCTGCCCCCCAGCCGCCAGGACTACTGCCCCCTGAGTGTTGCACACTCCACTCCAATGGACTGTTTGCACAGCTGCTCCCTTTTAGACCCTCGAGGGCAGAGGCTGCATCTCAGTCCCCAGGGTACCCTCATGGCCCAGCACCGCGTTGGGCATAGGAGAAGTGTTGAACAAATATTTGATGAATCAACGAATACGATTCCAAGAGCTGATATTCAGGCTAAGCCTTATGAAATGGATGATATCTGGCCACTTTTGACCTGCAAAAACAGCAATTTCATGATCCTATCTAATAAAGAAACTGTCTTAGGAATGCTACCCCCACTCCCAGCACCAAAGAGTGCAAAAAGTGGCCTCTAAAAGATGAGGGAGCCTGGATCCCATAAAGAGAAATGCCAATAACCCAAAGAGGGCAAGGTGGCAGGAAGAGAGAATTTTACAAAAAGCGCTGAACAGGCATTTCCAATCAATTATATGCTGGCAATTTTTCTTGGTCTCCCAAATATTGCCCCTCAGCCTTCCAGACCATCTGGAAAATTCTGTCTTCTAGACGAAGCACGGTCATGCCAAATGTGAACTCTGCACTCTCTGAGGGTCACAAGGAAGGCTGTCAAACCGTGTACTGCTATGAGATTTAAAAAAACTTCTAAATCAGAAAATTACATTTGAGCTTATTCAGTATCCAAGAACTCAAAAATAACGGGATTACAAATGCCAAATGCATGGTGTGTGTGAGTTTATAAAAACTAATGTTCTGAAAAAAAGACTTTAGCAGGAAAATGAAGTTCCAAATAAATGAGAAAAAGTGAGATGGTCCAATTACTTTGGACTGAAGTTGAAGACCCGCTACTCTTGTCATGAGAGTTGAGAGTCTGATGGTTAAAAATGGAAAGAACTTTTCTTCTTCCCTCTCAGGAAGTTCAACAAATCCTCTTTCAAAGAAGCCATTCTGCAGGAAGCAGATCATGAGTATCTGAGCAAAAATCACAGTTCTCCGTACAAGCAGGTGTCAGCTTAACCCACGAGAGACAGTTTTGGAAAATGCCAACAAAAAACCAACCCCGTAACTGTGACTGCTATTTGCACCGTGTATAGAACTCACAGAGTGACGCGCATGCCACCTGCGGAGTCTGCTCAGGACGATGCCTCTCAAAGGCAGGGCACATTCAACAGAGAATCATCCACAATGCGGATAGTCAGAGAACAGCATTCTAAAGCTGGGCTGAAGCTGGGCGCCATGCACACACACCTGTACCCAGTGACTGGGAGGCTGAGGCGGGAGGACCCCAAGTTTGTGATCAACCTCAGCATTTTAGCAAGACCCTGTCACATAATAAAAGGTAGGAGGTGGCGCCATAGCAAAGTGCTCCTGGGTTCTATCCCAGGTACCAAAAAAAAAAAAGAAAAAACAAAATAAAAAGGGCTGGGGATGGAGCTCAGTGGGAAAGTACTACTGAGTTAAATCCCCAACACAGAAAGAAGAAGTGGGGGAAACGTCAGCCTGGAAACCCACCACGGCCGTTAGCCCAGCGTCTGTCAAGGACTCGCTGCTGGAGTCCAGGGGTATGCGCACGGAGGAGGAGTCCTGGCCCTCTAGGAGTCTGCCCTCTTCTGTGGAAGCTGGGCTGGCAGAAGTCCCCGGGGCCAAACAGAACACACAGGCATGAGGAAGGGCGAGCGGAGGCGCGGGGTGAGGAGCAAGAGGGCAGCCCGTGGACCTGGGAAGGACGCTACCACCTCACGCAGGACACACTCTCTCTCAGAGGAGGAAGCGTCTACCAAAGGAAAAGGAGGTTGGAGCGCTGGTCCTGAGTCAGGGAGACTGTGACTGGGGGTGTGACATTCATACCCTTTGGCGGGTGTGAAGCCACTAAGAAAGTACAGCCCTGTCTGACGCCGACCCAACCACCCAATTACCTGTGGTTGGTCGTTTCCTTGTGCTGAGGATCAAACCCAGGGCCTTGCACACGCGCGACAGGTGTTCCACCACGGAGCTACATCCCCAGCTCCTCTTTTTGTTGAAGAGCGTTTTCCTTCTAGGGATAAATTTATCTATTTACTTTCATTGATATGTTTAGAATTAGTTCTGATGTTTTATTTCCTTTTACACTTTTTGGGTTGGATTTTTCTATTCTGATCTTATCATTCAAGTAAACATATACCAAAAAAATATATATATATATATATCATCAAAAACATCTGATGTGAAGAATCCTCATAGATCTAATGCACCTGAAGAACCGGCACCCATCTCAATAAATGGCCATGACCATCATCTAAGACACCTTCTCCAGACCTTCCCATTCGCTAGCCCTCCCTGGGGCCTGACCCCAAAGGCCACAGAACCATTTGGCCTCTTGGATTTTATATAAATAAAATCATATACAGGTGTGTCCTTTCCTGCATTGGACTCCTCTGGCCACCATCAAGCGGAAGAGACTCAGTGGCCTTGCTGTGCTTGGAGTTCACTCATGCTTTCTCCTGAAGAGTTCTGCAGTGTGTGGCTCTACCACCACCCACTCTTCCATTCCCCTGCTGAGGGGCATTTGAGTAGCTCCCCACTTGGGGCAATCGGAAGGAGTGCTACCGTGAGCACTCAGTGCTTGTTTCTCAAGAACACACGTCTGTGTTCCCGTTTGGCACACGCCTAGAAGTGGGACCGCGAGACGCAGGGCTTTGGACTGTCAGATGTGGTAGGCTCTGCCAAGCCGCTTTCCAGAACAGTCTCACGAGCGCTTAGAACTTCAGTGATTTAAATTAAGCCCCTCAGACATAAGTACCTATTGAGGAACCTCCTTCTGGACCAAGTGACCGTGACCCGAAGGCGTAGTATTCAGTATTTTTAGCAACAAAAGGAATGACCTACATGTTGTTGAAAGGGAGGAGAGCACAAAAAGAAAAGTGGTTCTGATAAACAGGGAGGACTCCTTTCCAAGACAGATGGATTCTATGAGGTAAATAAATGTCAATAAAATGGCACAAAATAACAGTTGAGTGCTACCAAGATGGTGCCAGATGGCAGTTAGGAAACAGATGTTTCCGGGAAGCGGTGACTCTTGTTTTGAATTCCGCTGGCCAGGAGCTGGTAAAACTGCCCACGTCAGACTCCAGGGATCTCCTGACAACCGTGCTTATCTCGTTTTGCAAAGAAGAATTTCCTGGGAAACATTGGGAAGAAAATGCGGATAAGAATTTTAAAACCCACAAGATAAATTTTTAATAATCTCCCGACTTTTCTCATAGAGGCATGATGTTCTAGCAACTTTAGCCTTAAAAAATGTGGAAAGAAATTGCAAGTGAGATCCAAACTGACTGGAGACAAAAGGTGAGATCTTATCTGAGCCACAAGCAAATACAGAGGAAGCGGTGGTGGAGCACACTGGAACGGTCCTCTATGTGTAGGGTGCAGTGCAGGCTCCCAGGCCTACTACAGGGGCGTGAAAGAGTTCCAGAATATAAATCTTACCCCATTTGGTCTCTTCCCACATCTTTCCAATTGTTTCTTCCCAATGCCACAAAGCCCAGACTTTGACGTGGCACCCAGAGCCATCCATGAGCTAACTGAAATAGTGCCTCACGTCACAATATCAGACCATCTCTAGCTGATGCACCCTGCCCTGCTCTTCTGACTTTCCACTCAAGTTTCCAGTCAACCTGCAGTTGCTGTTGGGAATCCTTCCCTCTCACTTGATCCCTTCTATATTTCCAATATCTACTCTACTTCCATTTATGACAATGTGAGAAATTCTCTTATTCCATTTTTTCCTGTGATACACAAAGAAGCAAAAACATGACTCAAGAAATGTCTTGAAGGCGAGGGAATAGTCATGATCAACAGCAAATCACTTCTTTCTAAGAAAAAAAAAATCCTCTTAATTTTGCTTTCAAGATGGTCTAGAATAATATCTATATCATGATCCTTTACAGTTTCATGATATTAAAAAGGGCTTGTTGGAAATAAATCATTTTGTACACATGTGTCAAACCCAGTCTTTTGAAATAATGTAATTTCAGAAACCCAGTGTTTTTGAAATAGTGTAATAATTTAATTTAATCACTAATAAATTAAATTACAAACCAGGGGCAGAATTTTAAAAGAATTATTGCTTGAAAGTGAGAACTGGCTTACAAGCTTATCCTTGTGTTCCCCAACTTTAGAGATAACAAAAATACCTACAAAAGAAATCCTGAACAGTTTCATTTTAAAAAACCAAAATCCCGGGCTGGGGATGTGGCTCAAGCGGTAGCGCGCTCACCTGGCATGCGTGCGGCCCAGGTTCGATCCCCAGCACCACATACCAACAAAGATGTTGTGTCCGCCGAGAACTAAAAAACTAAAAAATAAATATTAAAAATTCTCTCTCTCTCTCTCTCTCTCTCTCTCTCTCTCTCTCTCTCTCTCTCTCTCTCTCCTCTCTCACTCTCTCTTTAAAAAAAAAAAAAACCCAAAATCTCCAAATCTGGCCATGGTAAAGATAATTCAGATTGACAAAGACTTTAAAATTTTCAATGTAGGTGAAGTTTGCAAAAGTCCATATTCTTGTTATACGTCGGGAACTATGAATTCATTTAACCTTTGTTGTTGCTATAGGCGGCCGTATGGTGGAAGGTCAGATTGGGGGACATTTGTTAAGTCTAGTAACTTTCATGGCGTCTAATTTCTCTGTAAGGGCATGGCAGAAAGTGTATGTATGCAAAGATTCTATTCACAGGGTGCTTCCCTCAGCTGCGTTAGAAGAGCAAATATTTGGAAGCAATTTAACTTTTCCAACAGCAGGGAATTAAATAAACGAAGACGTGGGTATATGGTGGACTATAATGCAGTCATGAAGATGGTGTGTGGAAACTATCGTGGCCTGTTATAAATTAAACATCAAAACAGTGGCCAAACAAAGTGTGCTCTATTACACCAGCACCCCAGCAATCAAAATGCACCCTCACTAGACAATGAAAAACAAAACCGTGACGTGTGGATGTTGAACTTGAACCGTGACTTTTAAATGTGGAACATTATGGAAAATGTTTATCCTTGATATTTTTTAAGTTTCTTATTTCAAAAGTTAATGACCCACCCTGGGTCGGGTGCTGCGTGCCAGCCTGCAGGGACTCACCTCTCCCTCAGGACGCCCGGGTGCAGGGGCTCCAGGCCATCTGCACTCCCCTGTTGGGGAGGGAGGAGGGAGCACTAGGTGCCATGGCAGAGAGAGTGACGACTTTGTTCCTGAAGGACTCGTTGACACTCACCCTTCTTCACTGAACTACCCAGTTCTGCCTCTTAACAGGTTCTTATGTCAATATGTTAATTAAGTCTTTCATTCACCAAAAACGTTTTCACCTGATATATGCCAGGCACTGTAGCAGACAAATAGGACAAAATCTCTATGTCCACGGGTCCCATCCTGGTGAGAGGCAGGTGGAAGAGAACTGTAGAAACAGCTGACGATGCCGTAAATCAGAAAGTGGAGGTTGTGATAAGTGTCATGGCATGCAAGCCACTCGAGACGATAGACAGTAATGGTTTAGGAGCAGGGGGCTGCCTGAGGGCTTGAAAGGACTCTGTGAGCAGGTAACCCTTAGGCTAGACGTGGGAGGAAGAGAGATCCAGCAGAGAAGGGTGAGGAAAGGTGTTCCCTGCAAAGAAATGGCAAGTGCAAAGGTCCTGAGGTGGGAAAGACACAGGCCTGTTTGAGCATGGGTGAGCTCCAGCGATTGAAGGGCAAAGTAGGACGCGGTGTGTTGGAAAGGTGAGCAGAGGCCACAAGCAGCCTTCTGTGGCTGCTTTAGCTTTAAGGTGCCAGCCATAGTCAGTTGGAAATGTCTATTAAGTTGAGATTCCCCGAGTTTGGAGCTCGGGAGAGGCAGGGACAGCCCATAGAGATCTGTGGACCGGCCAGCAGGTGGATGCTTCGCAGGGCCACCCACTCACCTCGGTTTGCCTGGGGTCTACTCGGCTGGCTGCATCCTTCATCCCAGGGTATCCCCCAGTCCCAAGAGAACTGTGACGGGAAAGGGCGACATTACCCGGGAAGGGAGAAGAGAAGGGGCCAAGCTTGACCCCAGGGACACTGGTGCCTAGGGGTCAGGGAGGAGGGGTGGGGCCCTGCCCTGTTTCCCACCAGCCAGAAGCTCTCCTGGAGCCAGTTCCGAGAGACTCCAAAGAGGCCCTGATCTATGGTTTGTGGGGAACGAGGCTCAGGGGTTGGGGTGCAGAGCAGAGACCCCCATGTTCATCTGTGGGGATCATGGAAGGGGCATTCGCAGAGACCAGAGCTTCCCGTGGAGTGGTGACCTGGAACGGGAGGGCGGGACGGCGGCTTCCTGGAGGGACAGATGCCAAGGTGAGAGAGCGGCTCAGAGTGACCGCGCTGACCCAGAGGCCCAAGAGGAGGAGGTCAGGGCGCAGAGGCCGGGGAGGCTGTGGGTACTGGGCACCGTGGCGCCAAGGGCCACCTCATCAGGGCTGCACTTCAGCGGCACCCGGGGCCAAGTGCAGGGGAAGCATCAGAGGAGGGTGAGGAGGAGGCCACAGCCGAGGGACCTTCTGCCGCAGACCCCATGGTGTGCTGGTGTGGAGACGGAGAAGAGGGGAAGGACAGGAGGACCACCAGCAGCCGTGGGGGCCAGGGCACAGGGCTCCCTTTACCCCCGTCACAGCCACATGGGGGTGGCAGGGCCTGGGGGGAGCCAGCCCTCAGTGGTGCACACACTGCCCCTCACCAGCGGGCAGCAGGAGACTGGCGGGCCCCGTGGACCCGGGCAGTGTGGGCAGACGGGAACACAGCTCTGTGTGGAGCAGACTGACAGACAGATCTCGGTGCCACTGTCCAACCCCTCAGGAGGCTGCCTGTGGGCTGCTCAGTTCCTCGCTTTTGCTGCCTGTGCTTTCTCAAAACTTCCCCAACCAACACGAATTATCTGTTAGAAAGGAGAAATCGATAAAAAGCTATTCTTAAAGGGAAAATGTGCAGGAGTCAGTGAAAAACGGGGAAGGAATGGAAAGATCGTGGTGCCCTGCTGGGTACGGGAGGTGGGGAGCGCAGGGCCCAGGGCTGTGCACCTGGGCGCCTGCACTCACAGACACAAGGACACGGTGTCTGCTCCTGGTCACTCACCTCCCACTGCCACTGGCACCACCCAGTGGTCTCTTCAGATGGCTGTTTCTGCTCAGAAGGCCCAGCCCCCCACTGGGCTCACAACCTGGAAACACCCCCACCCATCTCAGTTCATGGATCACGAATCTTTTTGGGGGGGCAAGTACCGGGGATTGAACTCAGGGCCACTCGACCCCTGAGCCACATCCCCAGCCCTGTTTTGAGTTTTATTTACAGACAGGGTCTCCCTGAGTTGCTTAATGCCTTGCTTTTGCTGAGGCTGGCTTTGAGCCTGTGATCCTCCTGCCTCGGCCTCCCGAGCCGCTGGGATTACAGGCATGAGCCACGGCACCTGGATGATCACTTTATCTTTTTACCAAAATACCCTGGACCTCATCTGTGTCCGTGGTGGAACAGAGGAGAAAGGAGGTGTCCAGAGAGGAGGGAGGGGCATCTGCTCCCAGTCAGGGCTCCGGGGTCTGTTCTCTCCTCCCCTCTTCCCAGCCAACCAGGTGCTGTGGCTCAGAAGCCAAGACTTGGATTTATCACTTCTTTTGTTCCAAGCCACAGGAGTCACCGTGCTACCTCACAGGCTGCAAAGCCCCTGGGGGAGTATAGAGTGGTTCCCAGTGTGGATTCGGAAGCAGAACCACCGGCTCGAGTTTCTGCCCCAAGGTTTATAAGCCGCGTGACCCTGGGAAAGGCAAGTGTCAACCTCCTGTGCAAAGCGGCTTCTGGCTGAGAGGGTCCATCCGCCTCCCGGAGCTGCCTCCAAAGGCCCGTGCAGACTCGGCCCGGCTACTCCAGAGCCTCACTGCCAAGACACCTGGGTGTCCAGGTCCAGGATGCGGCTCTCCTGCGGTGAAGAGGGAAGATGGACTTTAAGGACCTGTCAAGTCAAGCTCTCTACGGCAGCTGGTCTCCCCAGCCTTCCAGGAGCATCCCAGAGCACCATCTTTCTCCCGCGCAGAGTTGTCTTTCCTGTGGTTTGTCCATCTACGAGCCAGCGTGAGGACGACAGATTAAATTACAAGGAGAAGAAATGACCCTCAGGTGACAGGTTATCAGGACTCCCTCCCAGAGGAAAATATCTGCAAGAGGATAAATCATACCCAGAGGCAGCTTGCTCAACTTGAAAACAGCCCTCAGAGTGAGTCGGGGGGATATTCAGGGCTGTGGTCCTCGGGTAGGACTCTGAGGCCCCCTTTCCCCGTGGAGTGTCCCTGTGTCGCGGTCCCCACACTGGTCCTGGGGGAGGTCACTGTCTCCCTGGGATGGTTGCCAAAGCTTCCTGTGAACATCCTGTGGACAGAGCATTCCACGGGAAGCGTCCCCAAGGAGACGAGAGGTGATAGATTTCAGAACAGGATTGCACAACAGACTCCAAAGCAGACATTTCAGAATCGGAGATTCCTGTGGCTTGAACAAGACCCCTCCAGCTGCATGCCGGAAACCTGCTCCTCACATTCACGTGTTGACGGTACACGGATGAGGTCCTCAGGGTGAAGCCCCGGGGTGGCAGCGGTGGCTTCACGAGACCAGGAAGCGAGACGGGAGCTGGCCAGCTTGCTGACTCTCCAGGTGCCGCCCTCATCAGGTGCTGGCACCAGGCTCCAGAGCCATTCGCCAAATAAACTGCTATTCCTCAGAAATCAGAAGGCCGCAGGTATCTGTTTTAAGCAACAGCAAGTGGGCTAACATGGTGACGCAGAGCTAGTTAAAGAGCTCATCTGTATCAAGGGTGAAAAGAGGTCGGTCTCAGTGGACGGAGGATTTCTTGGGAGAGAGCTCCGAGCCTTTTCCAGCGTGGGAGTGGGTGTCCCCCTTCAGCTCCAGCTGAGGGACCTACTTCCACCGGTGTCCTGGGCTTGGGGAGAACTGGGGGACAGATATCTAACACTTGAGTGAAGACTCCACAGGAGAGGTGTGGGCACAAAGAGGGAGACTGATTCCAGTGACCTGGGAGGCTGAGGCGGGGGATCGCAAGTCCAAAGTCAGCCTCAAAATGAAAACATAAAAGGGCCGGGGACAGAGTTGGATGGTAAAACACCCCCGGGGTTCAGTTTCTAATACAAAAAAAGGTGGGGTGAGGGGGTGCATCAAGGGAAGATGGACGCTGTGGACACAAGTCCACCTGCACCAATGGCATAGAAGTTCCCCTGGGCCAGGCTAATGACCCTGCACAAGAGACTCTAGATCCACTCTAGAGTCTAAATGCCCACTAAGGGGCGGCCCCCTGGGAGGTGTGGGGGCTCCTACCAGGACAGTCTGGGAAACAGACCTCCCACTCCCAGGGTTGAGCAGCAGCAGGAAACCCGCGTCAGCTGCCGGGCAGAAGGCAGGCGAGTGTTGGCCGAGGGGTCTGCGGTGACCTCACAGAGGAGCTGCTGCAAACACAAAGGCACAAACGTCTCCTGCTCGGGGACTGCTTGTCCATTTGGTCACATCTGTGACATCAGTGACCAGCCAAGGCCAATCCCTGAGAGACGCAGCCACCACTCGGATGTCATTTGATCATCTATAAAGACAGAAAAGTGGAAAGAACCCAGAGGTGACCTGGGAAGTGAAGCACTGGGAGAAAGGACTTTTGCCCCTTAGTGGGCCCTCTCTGTCCACAGCCAGGTGGGCCGCTGGGCAACGGGGCAAGCCGAGGCTCCCATGGGCAGCCCCAGGCCGTGGATCTGGAGTCCACCCTTGACAAGGGCCCAGCGTGGCCTGGCCAGAGCTGCAGATGCAATCTCGCTTGTGTCAGTTGGGGTTTGATCGGGGACACAGAAGCACCAGGAAGGGCCAGGTCATAAAAGGATTTATTATCTTAACTTCATACAATACGGGAGCTCGTTCAAGAGCCCCACCAGGCTGTAGGCTTCGTGTGGAGAGGCGGAGCGTGGAGTCTGATCCCAGTGACCTCTCCTCTCCGTGTGGAGAGGCAGAGTGTGGAGTCCACAGGGCTGCAGTCAGGCTGGGGCAGCTGAACGTGATCTCCTGGAGCAGAGTCTAGAACCTGGAGAGACTAATAGTGATGCCATGAGCCTGCTTGTCTGCAGGGATAGGCCAGGCCGTTCTACTGGGTGGAGGGGAGGGGACTGAGGTGACCCCACAGCCCCCGATCCCCAGTCTTCCTGGGATGGAATCTGTCCGGCAGAAACTTTTCCACATCCACCCATCCTTCCCAACCCATTTTCCATCACGAATGGAGACTGAGAATCCACCCCTAATGGGGGCCTAGGGGAAGGAGTTAAGGGCAAGAGGATTCGGGTCAGGAAGTGGAGGTGTTTCTGACCAAGGTCACAGTTTTCAGATGTCGAAGGGGAAGGGGCTTGTCATGCTCTGCTGGGGCCTGAATCATCCAGTGGGGCAGAACTGTCTGTCATTCCTGTCTCCCGGGTACAGAAGTGAGGTTGGCACTGCTCCATGCCCTGAGCTCACAGGACAGAGGCACAGCCATCCCTTCAGCCCTTCTGTACCCACTGGTGAGGGCAGAGCCCTCAGGGACTGATCCTTCCTAATGGCCCCACCTCTCCACACTGGTGCACTGCGGGTGAGCTTCAACATGAATTGTGGAGGGATACAAACCTTCAACCATCGCAGCCTCCAGGCAAGAACCAGCCGAACCAGGCCAAGGGCAAAGGGAGAAGTTTCCTTGTCCTCCAGCTCCATCTCGCAGATAATAGGTCTCAGTACGTGCAGAAAGGATCCAATGTAGCATCTGAAGTTTTCCATGTGTTATTTACAGAAAGGTTAAAATGCAAACATCCAGAGCCCTGATCCAGCAGACTGGGGTCAATTCTAGGACAACTCAGGCTGAGGAACAGGTGAGGTGAACCATCCTTGGTCCCATTATACCGACTCAGAGAGGGAAATCATCAGGTTCCACAGCAACTGAGCTACAGCCCCAGAAGTAGTATGGATAAATAGATAGAAGGATGGATGGTGGATGGATGGGTAGAAGGATGATGGGTGATGAGAGAACCAGTGAATGAACAAAAAGATGAATGTTTGGAGGATGATGGATGAGTGAATAGATGGAAGGATGTATGATGGATAGATGGATGAATAGATGGGTAGAAGGATAGATGGATGAATGGATGGGTGAATGGGTGGATGATGGATGTTTGGATGGATGATGAATTGACAAGTGGATGGATGGGTGGAGGGATAATGAATGGATGGATGGGTGATGGGTGGAAGGATGATGGATGGATGGATGGATGGATGGATGGATGTGTGAATTGGTGGATGAATAGATGATGGAAGTTTGGATGGATGATGGATTAATGAGTGGATAGATATGGATGGATGATGACAAATTCCTTCCTGCAGGACCACATTTAGTCATGTTCTTTTATATCATCTAGGACAAAGGTGGGTAGCAGAATATGTCAAAAGAGAGTGGGTGCTCAGTGCTGCTGTCTTATAAAGCTTTGCCTCATGGCTAATTGCTTTGAAAGAACATCTGCGTGTTTCCGTGTTAATCTTGATATTCTCACTCTTCACTAAGACTCTGGAAGAAGGAGAAAAATCACATCAGGATTGAGAGTTGGCTTTTGTGTCTTTCGATAGTATCTCCCGTGACTGCTGGACCTGAACAGGCTCACGTGCCAATGGACAGGCACTTCACTGTTGAAAGACGGGATTTGGCATGCCTTAATTCATTCCAGCTTTGCTTTTTCAATCAAGCCAAGAGACAAACACACGTTTTAGTTCCCCTGATCCCCTTCGCCCAGAATGCAATTGGCCTCCCACATTTTGCTTGTGTGACAGTAGGAACTGATACTTTCCTTACACATTCCTTCAAGCTAAGCCAATTCGACTAATTAAATGAAGAACTCCTCTGAACCCAAGCAAAAGCAGTCTGGCCCGAGCCGCTTCTGCGGGGAGAGGGCATCCGAGGCAGAACACGTTTATCAGCCGGCCAGGGGCTGCGGGACCTGCCGCCTGCCAAACCCAGCAATTACATTTTGCAGTTCCCCGATTAAAAAGTGTTTAAACATCTGCTACTTAAACGATACTTAAAAAGTAATAAATTAAAGGCAGGGGGAGCAGAACTTAAATAGAGAAAGTGAGCAGAGGACCAAAAGGTCTGTATAAATAGAGAAGCCACATTCTTCCATTTCTGAAACGATCCTTTGACAATTTAAAAATAAGCACTAACTCGGGTGTCCAGGGTATAAAATAAATCTGAATAAGCCTAATGAGAATCGGGCAGTCGTCCCAAAAGAAATTCGATACCTCTGCCCTCTTGCTTTCCACTGGTCTGCGTTTGCTGTGCATGGACTTGCCGTGGGGGAGGCTCACCCAGCCACACAGGCAAGACCTGCGGCCGGAGCCCTAACTCCCCAGCCACATTCAGGCTGGGCGGCCCCAGGACGAGGGCCTGGACACTGCACACTACGCATGCAGAAGGTAGTTTTACTGGGCCTGTTGACTTTTTTAAAGGATTTGCCAATTTTCTGTCCTATACAGTTCCGTTTTAAAGAACCTCATCAGTGATCACTTGCAGTTAGCAAAAACTGTTACATTTTGGCATTTATTGTCCATTAAAAGTTAGATAACATTGTATTGGTCCCTTAGTTTAACCATCTCTTTCATACACATGCTGAATAACCCACAATATACAGCAGCTCCCCTGCCATCAACCCACAGTTTCACTTTCTATGGTTTCAGGTACCTGCAGACAACATGGATCTGAAAATGACAAATAGAACATTCCAGAAGTAAATAATCCATAAGTTTTAAATGAATTTAAATGTTGAGCAGCAGGATAAAATCTCAGGCCATTTCCACACCATCTCACCCGCTGTATATGCTACCTGCCCAACAGTTGCTCAGCACGTCTTGGGTATGAGACTGTTGAGCTGTCTCGTTCTTGTGTTTAAGTAACCCTTATTGTAACTAATAGTGGCCCCAAAGCAAAGAGTAGCGGTGCTGGCAACTCAGATATGCCAAAGAGAAGTCCTAAGGGGCATTCTTTAAGTGAAAGCATGGAAGTTTTCCACTGAAGGAAAAAAATCATACTCTGAGGGTGCCACTCTCTAGGACGAGAGCAGTTCTATCTGAAATTCTGAAGATGGAAGAAAAGGTTGTTCTGGTTTTGCTGTCATGCCTTGAGCTCCAAGTTACAGCCACAGTGGCTGAAAGTGCTTAGCTAAGACGGAAAGGGCACTAAGTGAAAGAGCTTTGTTTTCCTGGTTCAGGGGTCCACTGGAGAAAAGGGGGTTGAAGATGCTCTGGCAAACCTCATTCCCAAGGTTCAGAGTGAAGCCGCGGCATTGCATCTGAATGGGAAGAAAGGGGATTTGTGCGAACAGAGTCACTGGAATGAGTTCTGCCCATCAACTTATGTAAATGCAACTCTGCACATTTCCTGTAGCACACACCATTCCTCTCCCACACTCCCCCAGACCCCCTCACGAGGCCCTAAACAACCTTGTTCTTAGGGTTTACTCTTTATTAACAGTAATCGCTTTGGCACTTAGCTTAAAAGCAGGTTTTCTTTTATGCACATCGTTGTAGGTGGGAGCTGGGGTTGAGGGACGGCATCCACAGGCCTGGAGTGCTCACTATTTCAGCTAACACTTGCTTTCCTTGTCCTTTTCTGATCCGGGCCTAAAATTAGCTTCTCTCCTTGGACTCTTGCAATTACCAGGGACTTCAGCTTTCTCTAACTAGGTCTGTGCGTCTCCCGTGCATCCTAGAAGCACCTTATCCAAACAAGAGCTCGGGACTCAGAATGGGCCCACCCAGGTCACATCCTGCCTCTGCCTCACAGGTAGAATGGTGTCGAGGAGGAACTGTGCCTGTAGTTTTCATTTGGAAAAGTAAAATTAAGAACCTCCTTGCATCCCTCCCAGAACCACGATCGACTCCCCACGTGCACATAATCACTCTTAGGGTTTTATATGATGATGTTGTTCCGGGAGTTCTCTCACAGTAAAAATGTAAAAATAGATAGAAAAAAGGGGCCTGTGACCCAAGACCTTTGAAGACAGGTCACCATGCTGTCCCAGTGCAGCAGGTTCTGAGGGGAGATGCCCTGTGCGTTGGGCGGCGTCAAGTTTCAAAATAACTTTCACTGTGTTTTCTGACTTTACAAATAAATACATGTTCTTTGCAACATCAAAAAAAAAAATGTGGAAGAGAACAAGGCCAAGAATCATTCAACAACAGATACCAATCTTTGACCTGTTTGTAGTGGTTTCTACCTGTCCACACGTCTCTATGACACGTAAATACACATAACACATACACAAGGACATGGTATTATTTGCTACAAAATATGGGTCCTAAGACTTGTAAATCACGGTTCATATTATCATTTCCTTTGTTCCTGAGAACAAAATTGCCCCCAAAATCAGAACTGGCCCAATGGTTAGAATGGAAATTCAATTTCTGCTTGGTAGTTTTATCCTAGTACTATGTTCTAGGAAAATGATCTAAACTGTGGGCACATTTGAGTTATAGAAATGAAATGCCAGGGGTCCAGCAGGAGGGAAGGGCTGCTCTGGGCGGAATGATGTCCTTCTTCAAATGAATTTACTGAGAGACTCAAAGGCAGGAATGCTTGACATAATGTCTCTCAGGAGAAGTGGATATTTTATATGAAGTACATCAGCGATCCCAGGGGGAATTGACCAGAAAGAAAATAGGCCAATGGATAGCAAGAGGTCTCTGAAATGGAGAAATTAAAACATATAAAATTCCTTCTGTTTGGTATTTGTCTGTATATTTCTATATTCTCTACAGTGAGCAATTATTTCATTGAAAAGACCCGGACCAAAGTAAACGAAAGTACTTAGTCATAATTGCCTTTAGCAAACGCGTATTTCATAAGAAAACGGGTTCATTTTGCCAACCCACGAGCCACCTCCTGCAGACAAAGGCTCCGTATCTGAGCAGCCTGTCTTGGAGGCAGTGACAGAGCCTGGCAGAAGGGTCCGCCCCACCCCTGGGTCTCCTCTGGGCAGCCACACCCATGACACTTCTCCTGGAGCCACCAAGCAGCCCCAAAGCCAGCACCTGCCGTGGGACGCCCACCTCCGCAGGGCCAGTTGCCAGTGCTGTCACCCATGGGTCTTTGTGGTGACAGGTAGATTTCGGTCGAGAGGTTTTCTATTTTTTCCATCGTGCATGTCTACGACTCTATAATCAGAAAGACGCATTCACATTTTGAAAAGAATATGCGTGGAAATTCACTGAAGGGGCTATAAAAGTAAGGATCCAAATAAGAAACATGTGTGACTTTTTCTCAAATAAACTTCTACGGGTGCCTCGCCTTTGACCCCGCACCCCACAGCCCTGCAGTGCCCGGGGGTGGGCTGGGGTGCATTTCCCAGGGCACCAAGAGGGGTCTCGGGGGCAGCTCTGAGCAGTAACGACAGGGGGTCCTGTGTTCTGAATAGACACCACCATGTGTGACACTTTCCTATTGTCGATGTCCGGGGAATGCAGGGGACTCCCTCAGTTCCCCCCATTCCAGCTGATATCATGGGGTAACTCAGCGGGCAGCAAACCCGAGCCAGGGAGCCGAACCAAGCTCCTGCCTGCTCTTGTACATAAAGTTTTATTAGAACACAGCCGTGCACAGCCATTCGCCCCGTGTGGCCTGTGGTTCCCTGGCAGAGCTGTGGAGGGCAACCAAGGTCTGTGGCCCACAAATGGAAAATATCTATTATCTGCCCTTCACAGAAGAGTCTTGCCAAACCCTGATGTGACGTGCTTTGACATTAAAAATGTTGTGGTTTGCAAAATCGGTCTCAGAAAAGCTTCTGGGTTTTCTTTTGATAATACAGCTTTGCCTATGTCGACATTAGACTTCCTTTAGGGAAGCACAGTGAACCATTCTGGATTGCCTCTGGTAGCAAGGAACAGAAAATCCGACGGTGGGTAACAGACATAGGGTGTGTCTGAGACCGGAAGTCCAGGACTGGCTGGGCATCTCCCAGGTGCCACTGGCTGTTTCCTTCATTAGCAGAGGAGATCTTGTCCCTGGGCTTTGGCCTCATGATCACAAGATGGCTGCAGCACTTACAGTCCTCAAAACCACCATCCAGCAGGAAAAAGAAAAAAGGTGAACAAGCCGAGTTAGAAAAGCAATTCCTTTTTGTTCAGGAGAGAGCTGCTGTGCAACTCTTCTTAAGCTACATCCTGGGGCTTCCTCAGGTGACAAGCTTGCCTGGACAAATCTTGAGCTACATATATTGGGATCCCCAACCATACAAAGGCTCTAGTAAGAAAGTCAGGGGGAAATACGTAAATCGGGCGGCAGCTGGTATGTCTGCTCCAAACATACACACCTTCCCCACGAAAAAGCCTCCTCATTGACTGTTTGGTGACTGCTTTCAGATGGTGCTACCCACCCGAGGAGCAAATGAGTAAATGGATAAGAGCTAGAGGCTGACTGACCTTGACCCACCCACCACCATCCTTCCTAGAACCCCTGGGGTTGCCCCTCCTGCTTCTCCCAGCTCACCCGAGGAGAGAGACAGACCACCTCCTGCCACTGCTGTTCCCTGGACCCCTCCCGGGAGAGGTCATCTGGGCCTGCCAGGGCTGCCCAGGCCTGCTCCTGGGTGAGCACATCCTGCGTTGTTGTGAGTGTGTGTGTGTGTGTGTGTGTGTGTGTGCTCACTCACATCTGTGGGTCCTTAAAGAAGTCCCAAATGCAGCCCGCGACCCGCCCCCGATCCCTGCAGTTCTGCCTCAGCCCCCACCTCTGAACTACCCTCCTTCCCCCGTGGAGCGCCTCCATACATCTTCCCAACTTCCTCCTTCCCGGAGCATTTTAATAGCATTAAAAACCAAA
This sequence comes from Ictidomys tridecemlineatus, assembly GCF_052094955.1. Taxonomy (NCBI): domain Eukaryota; kingdom Metazoa; phylum Chordata; class Mammalia; order Rodentia; family Sciuridae; genus Ictidomys; species Ictidomys tridecemlineatus. Next base: position 210,661,176 of record NC_135479.1, read on the forward strand.
CAAAATGTGCCTCATCTTTAAATAAACTCACAAGCCTGGCTTCATGAAAGCATCACCCTTTCCAAATGTTCCTCCTCCGCCGCTTCCTCTCAGGATGGGTGAATTATAGACGTGGAAGACGATTCATCATGCCCAGGGACGGTGCCAACGGCTCCTTTCTCAGTGGAGGCCAAATTTACAGGGACCGCGGACCAGAGGGAGGTGCACTGTTGAACACAGGTGGGATCTCGGGCCCCTGCTGTCCCCACGGGGGTCATTCCCATCACCTCCCCAGCAGCTCCCTGGAGTTGCCACTCTCTCCCTGCCTCGGTGGCACCTGGGGCAGCAAGACGTCAGAAATCCTGCAACAGGGACTCGTGCCAGAGAATTCTAAAGAGCAAAAGCTAAAAGTGCTCTAGGGATCCCCGGCCAGCTTCCTAGTCGCAAGACTGAAATCCCAAGGCCCCAAGAGGCCCAGGCCTCCAAGTCTCTTGTCCCAGTTTTATTTGTGACCTTAACGCAGTGTGGCTGTGCTCTCTGGTTCCCACTGTAGGGCTAGAGTCGGCCCAGAGTGAGTGTATACAATAAGACACGCCGAGCAGTTCACGTGTGTGTGTGTGTGTGCACACGTGTGTGTGTGTGTGTGTGTGTGTGTGTGTGCGCGTGTAGTGCTCCCTGCTCGACGAACACAAAGGTGATAAAATGCAGGAAAATAAGACCACAATCAAATATTCTCCCACTCTGCCAGTGTCTCCCTCCCAGCTGCCCCAGGCCAGGCGGGGCGGGGTCCCTGCACCCTTCCCTCTGCCTGCCCCCAGGCAAAGCTCCTTCTCCCACTGGATACTGGTCTTGTGCAGGGTATGCAGGGAAATTCACAGAAACTCTGACCTCCAGTCAGCACTTGCAAATGCTCCCTGCCTCATCACCCACCACCACCTCATTCACCCCATTCACCACCGTCATCATCATCACCATCACCACATCACCACCACCATTGTCACTACCATTGCCATTTCCACCTTCAACATCACCATTATTACTACCATTTTCACCATCACCACCATCACCACCATCACCATCATCACCATCATAACCACCACCATCATCAATCACCATCACCACCACCACCATTATCATCACCACTATCATCATCACCACCATCATCACCACCATCACCATCATCACCACCACCATCATCAACCACCATCACCACTACCACCATTATCATCACTATGTCATCATCACCACCATCATCACCATCATCACCACCACCATGATCAATCATCATCACCACCACCACGATCATCACCATCATCCCCTTCATAAATCCTCATCACCACAACCATCACCACCACCATCATCACCACCATCATCATCATCATCACCACCACCACCACCATCATTGCCATCACCATCATCCCCATCAACACCACCATCATCATTGCCATCACCATCATCCCCATCATAAATATCATCACCACCATCATCATCATCACCATCATCACCATCATCACCATCATCACCACCACCATGATCAATCATCATCACCACCACCACGATCATCACCATCATCCCCTTCATAAATCCTCATCACCACAACCATCACCACCACCATCATCACCACCATCATCATCATCATCACCACCACCACCACCATCATTGCCATCACCATCATCCCCATCAACACCACCATCGTCACCACCATAACTACCACCATCACCATCACCACCATCGTCACTACCACCACCAACATCGAGGCAATGTTTCATAATCACCTGCTTCACATTAAGGCCAATTAGGTCCTGCTGGAGCACAGTCGCCCTGCACCAGGACCGTTGGGCTCGGTTCCACCAACACCCTCTGCAGAACCCATAAGCTAATCACTCGGCTGCTGAATGCACTCCACCTTCATTAAACAGGAGCCTAATTGTGCAGCATAAGTGTGCATGTGTTTTGGCTTCTGTTAGCAGAGCGATGTGGTCAGGTACATGTTTTCCACAGCTCTGTTGAGCTGCCCCGTGGACCTGAGTGCAGTGGCAGTCACCCCAGGCCCAGGTGGCAGTGAGCCTCCCTTTGCATGTGCACTGGGCAGACCATAAGCAAATTCATCCACGAAGAGCTCAGCGGTGCTCGGACTGTGCCGGCTGCGCACAGCTGTTGCTTTCCACGGTGATCAGAACCATGAGTAACTGTGGCTGCAGTAACTGACTTCAGGCTTTGCAGGCCACACGTCAATCAAAGGATGATTTCGGTGTTCAGTAGCTACCCAGTGGTCATCACCTCCAGGTATTCACCCCACCTGGCGTAACTGCTCACAGGGAACTATAATCCCCACCGTGAAGCAGTGAGAGGTGGGACCAAGGGGTACCTTCCAGAGATGGTGAGGTCATGGAGCTCCTCCCTCGTGGTGGATTGCCCGTGGTGGACTGGAATGGTTACTTAATGGGTCATCCCAGTGGTGAGTTCTCCTCTCCCTCATTCTGTCTCACCATGTGATGTCTCCACCTGGTGATGCCACAGGACAGCCTTGGACTTCCAGAATCATGAGCCAGGGTAAACCTCCTTCCTTTATGAATTACCTTGCCTCAGGCATTCTGATACAGCACTGGAGAGTGGAACAGGACAGTAACCAACAGGACATTATGGAGATGGCTGTGTGAGATTGCAGATCCTACCTTCCTCTCTGTGGCTCACTTGCTCTGGAGGAAGGCAGCTACCCTTCAGGAGAGCACTCCTGCAGGCACAGCCCCAGAGAGAGGTTCATAAAGGCAGAACGTCAACAGCCAGCACCAACTCCCGGGTCGTGTGAGCGAGCCGCGGAGAAGCTGACCCCCAGCCTCACCACGCCTTCAGCAGACCAGCTCTGACCACTCGGCCACTCTCTAGGTGAGGCCCTGAGCTGGACCTCCCCTGCTAAGCCACTTCTGAACCCCTGGCCCCCCAAAAAACTTTCAGAGTAAGTGTGAGTGTCTATTATTCCACCCATGAAATGTGTGATGACTCCTTAGACGTCAATGGATAATTACCAGGTGGTTCATGAGCAACAGTGAATGATTTAGTACCCTTGACATTAATGTCGCCAAGCTGGAGAGAATGTCACACAGGTGGGAAATGTGAATACTTTCACACAAACAGACAAAAGGCCTTGCAGAAGAACGGACTTGATGTGACCCTGCTTCGACTGGTCTACCTCCACAAGTCCAAACGCTGCGTAAGCACTGGGCACGGTGTGGCTAGCCCTGAAAAAACCAGATGCACCAAACGGCACAGCAGAGACCCAAAAGCTTCTTCCAGTATCAACGAAACTTGAAACACTCATCGTGCCTCTAACTCTGTTCCAGAAAAGCTTCCTATGTCTCCTAAAAGGTGCCTATTTGCTGGGCAGAATGGGCCACCACATCCCCATTCCAAGGCACAGTGTCCTTGGTGTGGCCCGATGAATGCATGGTTCAGTTTGCTCCTACACGGGGCTGCTTCTCGCCCATCTGCATTGGGCCAGACAAGACAAAAAAACCAGAAAGTCTGAGGGGGAGATGACGCCCACTCTCCTGCTAGATGTCCTGGTTAACCCAAAACAGGTCTGAGCTTCAGAGGGCTCCCTGGTCTGAAAGACAGAGGCCTGCATTGGGCAGGTCCCTGGTCCAGATGGGGACAAAGGTCCTAGGCCATGCTGGCAATGCCAACGTGTGATCAGCAGGGAGTCCTAGCACAGTCTGGCCACCTGGGGAACGACGGCGAGATCCTTGCTGGGTGACCGTCCTGGGTCCTGCATGCACACCCTCAGGAGGCAGACGGAAGGACACCCAGCTGAAGTCCACAGCCTCCCGCACTCATTGCTGCCTTTCTGGATGGAGTTCCTGATTTTGTTTTAACTACAGATGCCCCTTGTCCACTCTCAGTCCATGGAGCCTGGGTGAGGTGGGCTCAGGTCCTGCAGCAGAGGCTGCAGTCACGCTGGTCCATCCGAGCACTGTCAGCCTCCGGCGTCGAGGGCTGGTCGGGGAGACGCGAGACCCAAGGCAGCAGAGGGCAATGGGGCTCAGGACCCCAGCGGGAGCTGCTCTTTCCCAGGAGGTTGGTGGCTCAGCTGGACTTGCCTTAGTTGTTTTGTCACTAGTGTCAAAGGCACAGAGAGAGAGAGAGACTGGGTCCTCGCGACTGGCTGGTGACCGGACCAGCTGCTCTGGTCAGACAGTGTCTTGCTTCAGGTTTCTGCCCAACAGACGAGTCTTCCAGGCAACAGCTCTTCAGGGAGGTGACCCCAGGAAAGACCCATGGGGAACCGAGGTGGTGAGAGAGAAGGGAATGAAATCAGCAAAGGGTCCTGCGGTCAGCAGAGCAGGGCCCCATCAGGACGTCTATGTCCCAGTGCCCAGAAGCTGGGACCGTGCCAGCTGGCAAGGCAGACGTGTGTCAATGCTGCAGGTGGCATTAAGGTTGCCGGTCACTGGCCTCAAGAAAGGGAGGGTGTCTTGTATCTTCAGAGCTGCCCAGTGTAGTCAAGGAGACCCTAAAGATGCAAGAGGGAGCTGGATGTGGTAGTGCAGCCTGTGATCCCAGCGGCTCAGGAGGCTGAGGCAGGAGGATTGAGAGTTCAAAGCCAGCCTCAGCAAGAGCGAGGCCCTAAGCAACTCGGCGGGAGACCCTGTCTCCAAATAAAGTACAATATAGGGCTGGGGATGTGGCTCAGTGGTGGAGTGTCCCTGAGTTCAATCCCTGGTAAACCCCCACACACACACCAAAAAAAAAAAAAGCAAGAGGGAGGACAGAGGCAGCAAAAGTCAAAGATGCCCTGAGGGGGTCTCTGGAGATGGAGGAAGGGGCCGAAACGCAGGCAGCCTCTGGAAGAGGAGGGAGCGGTTCCCCTCTGGAGACTCAGGGAAGGATGGCCCTGGTGGGCCTGGTGAGCTCAGCCCACTTCTGACCCTCAGACCCAGAAGGAAAGTGTGTTGCTGTGACCCAGCAGGAGGGGGCAGTTTGTCCCAGCAGCAGTAGGAAGCGTGCACATGCCATCAAGTCAGCCTCCATGTGGGCGACAGGAGCTCAGGCTGCCAGGAATCTCCAGGAGGTGGTGCGGAGCACACTGGGCACTCTGAGAGGGCTCCACCCAAGGGTGCGGACGTGCGGCGGCCATCTGACCACCCACCGCCGTCCGAGCTCGGGAGCTGACTCCAGGGAGACTGGCACTTCAGCTTGCCTGGGTGGCTTCCTCGGGTGGCAAGCCCCCAGGCAGAGAGTCCCAGGTGTCTGTGATGAGCACAGGTGAGGTCCAGGACGCCAACAGCATGCGGCCAGCAGCTTTTGAAGGCAGATGGCTGGGACAGGGGTGGGGATGTGGTCACACCATCAGGAACTTCCACCGGCTGGGCGTGATGACCAGCCCACAGTGCTTGGGACGGTCTCCACCACTGAGAATCCTCTCCCCAACCTGGTGGACATGCCCTCGAGAAACACTGGCCAACAAGCCGCTTCTGCTTCCGGGCTGCTCCGTGTCCCAACGTGGACAGTTCCTTCCTGCGTGAGTCAGCGTGGCCTGGACTTTCCTCCACTTACCCCTGTGGATCTAGTTAGAGCCGCGCGTCGTCCTGTCTGCACACACGTCTAACAATAGCTTCCAGAGAGAGCAGGGTGAGGGCCAAGAATCCCCCACAGCTGGGCTGGATTCCCAGCCATTCTTCACACTTTTCACAGAGTGTTGAAAGGAACATAAAATTAACCCAGCCCAGCCAGAAGGTTCTGCCATGAAGTCACAGAGCCGCGTTCCAAGAGGAAGGAGAAAGGGATGGCAGAGTGCTTTCCTGCTCCCCTGAGGCTCAGGGGTCATGGTCGGCAGGGTCAGGCATAGTCAAAGATCCAAGTGGGGGCTCACCTCCTGCTTCCCAAGGTCAGCCTTGCTAATGCCCTCGACAGGTGAAGGGCAGGTGAAGGAGGAGATGCTGAGGGAAAGTGTTAGGGAGGGAGGGAGCAGAGAGGGAGGGAGGGAGGGAGGGAAAGAAGAAGGAAGGAAGAGAAGGAGGGAGGAAAGGGAGGAAGGAAGGGAAGGAGAGAGGGAGGGAGAAAGGAAGAGAGGGGAGGAGAGAGAGAAGGAGAAGAGGAGGGAGGGAGAGAGGGAAGGAGAGAGGGAGGGAGGAAGGGAGAGAGGGAGAGAGGAAGAGAGGGAAGGAGAGAGGGAGAGAGGGAGGGAGAGAGGGAGGGAGGGAGGGAGAGGGAGAGAGGGAGGGAGGGAGGGAAGGAAGGAGAGAGAAGGAGAAAGGGAAGGAGGGAGGGAGAGAAGAAGGAAGGGAGGGAGGAAGGAAGGAAGGAGGGAGGGAGGGAAGCAGGGAGGGAGAGAGGAAAGAAGGAAGGGAAGGAGGGAAGAAGGGAAAGAGAGAAGAAAAAGGAGGGAAGACAAAGGAAGGAAGGAGGGAGGGAGAAAGGAAAGAATAGGGGGAATGGGCAGAGGAAGAGAGGAAGGAAAAGAGGGAGGGATGGAGGGAAGGAGAGAGGGAGGAGGGAGGGAGAGAGGGAGGAGGGAGGGAGAGAGGGAGGAGGGAGGGAGAGAGGGAGGAGGGAGGGAGAGAGGGAGGAGGGAGGGAGAGAGGGAGGAGGGAGGGAGAGAGGGAGGAGGGAGGGAGAGAGGGAGGGAGAGAGAGGAGGAAAGGAATGGAGGAATGAGAGAAGGGGAGGAAGGAGCAGAAGGAGAGAGGGAAGGAAAAGAGGGGAGAAGAAAGGGAGGGAGGGAATGAAGGAGAGAGGGAGAGAATGAGGGAGGAATGGAGAGAGAGGGAGGAAGGGAGGGAGGGAGGGGAGAGTAGGAAAAGGAGGAGGAAAGATTCCGTTGTCCCTGCCGTGGACCTCGCCCTGTGCCTGGCAGCCTCCCTGAGTGGACAGGCCAGCCGCGTTCTGGACACTAGTGTCAGCTGTGGCTGAGCCCGGCCAAGGGTGCGGAGAGAAGGATCTGGGGAGCAGCGGGGCAGCTCCCCTCAAGTGGCCTCCTGGGGGGAGTCTCGGGAGCACTCCTGGGTCTGCCTCCTGGCACTGCCTCCAGAGGACACTGGGGCTCACCTCCCGCTCTCCTGGGGCCCAGGGCCTGAAGTCTGAAGGGGGGGTGGGAGGTCTGCGCCCTCTGAAGGTCCTGGGGGAGCCTCCTGTTCCTCTCAGCCTGGGGTGGCCGCTGGCCATCGCCAACAGCCCAGTGCGGCACACACGTCACTCTGACCTCTGTCACCCTGCGCATCCCGGCCTCTCTAGGTCTCAGTGCCCTCTTTTTATAAGGACCCCAGTCATGGGGTGTGCTGGTGCCCGCAGAGACCCCGTCTCCATGTAGGGCCACATTCACAGGAGGAGGCTGAACTTCAGCATCCCTCCTTGGTGGACAGAGTTCACCCCACAATGCCCCTCAAACCACGTGGTATAAAAGCCCTGGGTGGCACGTCTCAGCTATGTGTGATGTGGGGTGACCCGTGGGGGTGTGCAATGACAGCAGATCCCACCCCCTAGATTAGGCCCACCCACCAGACAAGTCATGGTGTGCCCTCCCACCACCACTGTGAGCGCTGGGACTCAAAAGGAGGACTTTGAAAAGCAGCTGAAGAGGGAGGAGGAAGGAATCCACCTGCAGCAGCTCCCCCAAGGTCACAGCCCAGACTTGCCAGGAAGCTCCTTCTGCCACAGCTCAGCCAGTCTGTGGGCCCCTGAGGAGCTCAGCCTGGCTCCGAGCACGCCCTTCCCTCCTGCAGGCTGGTCACTGCTCCTTGCTGGGTTGGCTGGTGGGTGGCACTGGCGGAACTGATTGAAAGGTTAGGTGAAGCATAATAAATCACCAACATCTGACCATTTTTTTTAAACTGCAAAGATGATTCCAAATCAACTTTGAGTGGTTTTATGCTGGTTGGATTTTAACTGATAACTGATTGAACCTTGCTGAAGAGCAGCCCAGCGGGAGGAGAGCCAGCAGGGGGGCGCTTCCCAAGCAAAAGCTGTGAAAAGGACCCGTTTTTAGTTCAGCAAGTGCTAATTTGTTGATCAGATCCTTTCACCCCCTCCAAAACAAATCAGCTTCATTAAACTGTGCTCAGAAAAGAAATGGTTGCTCTCAGGAGCACTATGTTATTACAAAAGCAAAGGAAATATTAGTTCAGCTTCATTAAACTGTGCTCAGAAAAGAAATGGTTGCTCTCAGGAGCACTATGTTATTACAAAAGCAAAGGAAATATTAGTTTGATTTATAGTAATTTTCTCTTTTTAAAAAATTTTTTAATTGTTGATGTACCTTTATTTTCTATTTACTTTTCTTTATTTCTATTTATTTATGTGGTGCTGAGGATCGAACCCAGTTCCCCACACAGGCTAGGCAAGGCTCTGCCACTGACCCCCAGCCCCAGCCACTATAATAATTTTCAATAACAGTTTTTAATCAATAATCTCTAGAAGTAAAATACGAGGGAGGTTTAAGCTGGTGCAAACTTGTAATATTATTTTTATTTTAAATACCAAGATTTAACCTCAAAGTTGTCTCTTTTCCTGGATTAACACCCAGGGATCAGAAACCTCTTTGTTCGGAGCAGTTTTTTATCTATTCAGACTGAACCTCCTAGACTCTGAACGCACCCTGCTGTGGACATCCATCTTAATCTGAAAAGCTGCCTCTGACCCTTTTGAGCCCTGCCGTGACCTGAGTGGAGATTCTACCCCTCACCCCACACAACAGGCCAAAGTCAAAATGCAGGGGCAACAGAAATACTGCATAAAATCACCTTTGGGCGTGTGTATGGGACTCATACCAAACAAATATGAATTTCAGGCTTAGCCTGGGTCCCCTCTCCAAGCTGTCTAGTTGTGTCTGTAAATATTCCAAAATCTGAAACATCTGAAATCTGAAGCACTTCCGGTCCCCAGCATTTCAGATAAGAGGCTCAGGCTGCACGGTAATTTCACTTACGTTGACAACTCATCTTACTGGTCAGTTTGACCCTAACTGCAGTCTGGTTGTCTGGGAAAGTCGAGTCACCCGTAGGTGGGACCCGCTGTCACCTTTTGTATTCCAAGAAAGGCCACAGAAAAGATATTTGAGCTGTGTTTTAACCCACCTTAGGAGTGAGTGTGCAATCCTACAAGACACTAGTTAATTTTTTATAAGTGTTCATTTTAATACATTTGTGTGTTTTAAAAGTATTTTTATTTTATAATTCCAACTGTCAACTGTGATTAAAAAAAAAAAAATCAAACCAAAGGAAAACAAAGCTGATTTAGGCAAAGCAGGTGGGAGGGACAGAATCCTGCTCCATCCCAGCTTCAAAGGAACCCAAAGCCACTAGTACCACCAGGGTCCTACAAGGTCCCCAATGCACCCAACAACTCTGTAAACTGCCACAGAGCTTCTTCTGTGGCTCCTCAATGTACCCAGGGGCCTGCGGAGCGGCATGGCACCTCATGCTGAGGAGCTCCTGACCCCTTGGAATCTCCACCTTTGATGTCCTTGCTCAGATCAGCTGCGGGAAGCAGAGCAGGAGCCTGGGAAAGGGGCTCGGGAAAGACACACTTCCCTGCAGGGACTGGCTGCAGAAGCACAGGACCAGGAGCATTAGGCTGAGCGTCCCAGGGATCACCGCCCCTCACCCCCAGCCACACCATCCTGAAAATGGCACCTCCGTTCCACCAGTTGCTCATGGAAACCTTGGAGTCCACCTTGCGTCTTCCCTTCCTCTCCCTTCCACATGCAATCCAGCAGCAGATGCAACTGACACTTCCTTTAAAATATACCAGAACCCCAAAATACAGCACATCCCCACCACGCTGCCTCAAGCTGCAGTCTCCCTGACCTTGACTTGGGTTTCACCTGCTGCCTGGTCCTCTGGCTTCCCCACTGGCCAGCCGCAGCCCATTTTCTAGACTGTCCCCAACAAGCCAGGCTTGTTCACAACACCACAGTGACTCCTCGATCGCTCAGGATAGGAGTCCTTATGGTGGCTCTGCGCCTTATGTGGCCCAGAGTCCACCCCTCACCCTGTTGACATCAGTTCGTACTGGTCACCCTTGCCGGTTCCTCTCCAGTGGTGCCACCATCGTGCCCAGTCCCCATCCCCAGGTGTTGGATCCGTGTTTCCACTTCAGTGATGAAAGTTCCCACTTTACTGAGCATGTGCTGTGGGTGGAACGCTTAGAACTCAGGGCCTGTGACCGTCCTCCTGAGGGAGGATAGAAGGGATTTTAAAAATAAGTGAAAGGAGACATAAGGAAGGACAGGAAATAAGATTTGATTCAGAAGTGCCACGTACTTATCCAGGCCCGCTGTTCCCGAGGCCAGGCTCCCCAGGCCTGTCACTCCAGATTTCTGGGAGATCTGTAAATCTACCCTGTGTACTATTAAGTAACCCACCAACAAAGAGATTAAGCAGAGAGAGAGGTAGTATCTTGAGAAACCAGTCAGGGAGTTGTCGAGTGCTACCTGTGGATCAGATAATGAAGACCACGTCAGCCTGAGGATCCTGAGATTGGCAGACCCCCAGGAACCATCCTGGGACATCACACGGATGTCACCCTCACAGACCGTCCTACCCCCACCCCTCCACCAAGTCTCCTTTAACAGCATTGGGAACCCTGAGAATGCATCCCTTGCTCTCGAAATGGTCCACTTCTGTCCTTGAACGTGTATTCCTCCCTTTCCTAAACTGATCTCGGTGCCTCTGCTAACTTGGGCTGCGATTCTTTTCTGTCCTGTATGTCCAGGACCCCACTGGCCCAAAGTTGAGTCAGAGGGCACACACACGGCTGATTAGGGGTTTGATTCTGCTTCTGCCTGATGATTCTGAAGGGTTTGGCCGAAGTTCACTCCAGCTGTGGGTGGATAAGGCCCCAGCGCTCCACTGCTGGAGAATATTGGTTCTGCTGCGTTGCCCTCTCCCCTTCAATATCCTCCAACCCTGATTTTACAGATCAGCTGGGTGACCTGCCCAAGACCAGTGACAAAACCAGGCAGAGATGGCAACACGGGAGGATGCTCACACCTGACCACCAGCCAGCAGAGCTAGCCCAGCCCGGGACGTCCCTCTGCACCCCCAGAACCACCTCCAGCCCCTGGCCACCCACAGGCTCTCCTGCAAAGCCAGCAGCATACTATGTCTTCAGTGATCAGCAACTTCACCTCCTGGAACCTGGGGAGCATTTCCAAACCATGGTCAAGTTGCTCTCACCCACACAGGCACCAAATGACCCGTGGCATGAAGGATTTGCTATCCACTGCACAGCAGGTCCAACATCAATAGGAAAGCCTGGCCCCAAGGGGCTGCAAGGAAAGCCTCTGTTTTTAAATCTAAAATAAAAATAATAATAAATCTGACAGCTGCCAGCAGGCCATGGGTGAACCGAGAACTCAGGTTTTTGCCTCTTGCCTTCATCTTGAACCAAGTCGGAATTTCTGTCCTCTACGGTGGTTTGGGTCACATCACTAGGACCTTCACTGGCTTCAGGATTGTAGTCAAAGCTGTCACTCAGAGAGTGAATTATGTCACCATGCCAGAGCCAGGGCTGCTTGTTAAAACATTTCCACGTCTGTTAGAGCTCCCAGGCCCCAGTGTCTTTTTCCAAAGATATATCAAAAATGATCTCTTTTTTAAAAAAAGCAACTTACCACTGGAATCATTCGTTTTGTTTTCTCTATCCACTTTGAAAAACATACATTCAAAGACAGACCGCACGTTTGTTTACTTGGGCTGCACTAAGAAAGTCCCATAGACTGACTTGTTTACAACAGAAACTTATTTCTGACAGTTCCAAAGGCTGGAAGTCCCAGGGAAGGGCGCCTGCTGGTCAGGGTCAGGGGAGGGTGCTCTTCCTGGTTGTGGACTCCCAATGTCCTGTTGCATCTCCCTGGTTAAAAAAAGAGAGAGAGAGAGAGAGTTAGGTAGCTCTCTGGTCTCTGCTTAGAAAGGCACTAATATCCTTCATGAAAGGTCTAATGTTGTTACATAACCACTCCTCAAGGGCCTCACTACCAAATATCATCTGTGTTAGTTAGATTTATGTTACTATGACAAAATACTCTGAAAAAAATCAGCTTATAAGAAGAAAAGGCTTATTTTGGCTCACAGTTTCAGAAGTTTCAGTCTACGTTCAGTTGGCCCAGTTGCTTTGGATATCTGTAGGCAGAGTTCATCATGACAGGGGAGGTGAGAGGCAGAGGAGGCCTGTTTATCCCATGATGCCTAAAACAATGAAAAAGACAGGAAGAGACTGGCATCTCAGTGGCCCTTCCAAGGTAACTTCTTCCTACTCGTCCCTACCTCCCAGAGGTTCCGTCACCTCCCAACTCTGCAGGCAGGAGGCCCAGCCTCCAACATAGGAGAGCTGGGGGACAACTGGATCCAAACTAGAGCACCACACCCACCCACTTTTAAGAAGAGAGGTATTCAGAGGGTTCCGGGCCTTGCGATGTCGGCCAGGACTGCGTTGAGACGCCTCAGTCTCATGCACTTTTAATTGGCGGGTTTTGCCAGAAACTTCAATTGGTAAGACTTCAGAGAACTGAAAAGAACATAATTGAAGCTCCTAAAAACATACACCCCAATGCATGTCCCCATCCCAGCCCCTCCTGGCCAGGGGAAAGCACAGGGCTATTCCTTTCACCAGCTGGGTCAGCAGGGTGGCCTGGGGGAGGGGTGGCACCCCTTGCCCCCTGGACAAGTACAGCCTGTGAGCAGGGTGTGGGCAGAAAGGACTGGCTCCCAGGTTAGGGGACCACCAAAGGGGAAAGAGGAAGAGCCGGGCCCCCACTCCATCCCTCCCCAGCTCAAGGGAAGCTGTCACCGTCACCCCCACCATGTCCTGGGCACACCCCACTGTGTAACCCACACTCCGCACACCTGCTAAAACACTGACTTGGAAATGATGTACAACTGCTCTGACAATGTGATCTTCATGACAGAAACAGAAACGTTGAAGTTTTAGGTAAAAGAAGAAGGCAGAGAAATCCTAATATTTTCTTTTAGTGTCTCCAAGAGACTGCTTCCAGGAGTGCCCGCACACCCAGGTGGCCACTCACATGCATATGTGTGTGCTCACGCCCTGAGACGCCATGCACTTTTTGGAACCCTCTGGACGCTGGGCCTGGAGCATCACTGCTCACATGGACCATCAGCAGCTGGGAGGCCAGGTGAGGTGGTCTGGATGTGGTGGGAGGGGTGGGTGACCCCCGCCCAGCAAGCAGCCACAAAGGCGTTCTCACTTGAGACCCAGAGGCCATGAGTAGAATGGGAGGGAAGAGGAAAAGGGTGAGAAAAGCGCATTTCCTACCTGGCCCTGCTTTGGTATTTTATGTGAGCAGAGCACATCAGATCCAGCCCACTTAATAAAAATGACAGTGGATCTGATTTTTAGTGGAGGAACAGGATGGTTCCATTTTAGTTTCTTTAAACTCAAATTTTTGCCTAGGACATGTGTTAGTGCATTTTTTCAGAGGGGAACTACTTGCATTAGTAAGCGACAGTCTCCGTCAGGGTCCTTTACCAGGTTGGAGAGGGCGAACCTCCATCTCGGTCCCCGCCTCCGCGCGGGGAGAACGCGGTCCCGGCGCCGGCCAGGTGGTGGCGCTGGAGGCCAATGGTGCCGGGCAGGCCCGGGCGCGCCGACTGACCAGGCCGGCTCTGGAGCGAGCCCTGTCCGGCGAGGGGACTCTGCGCTGCCGAGAGGACAGGCCCCGCAGCAGCGGTGTGAAAGGGCCCAAAGGAGGGGGCGCCCAGCAGACCTGGCCTCGGAGCCCGCAGCTGCGGGGGAGGAAGCGGGTCCGGGAAAGCAGCTGCGGTGCGCGCAGGACGGCCGGGCAGCTGGCGGGGCGCAGAGCGGGGGTCAGCGCCGAGGCACGAGCGGGCAAGCCCCGAGGGCCAGGTAAGAAGACCAAACCTGCAGGCCGGCCGACCCCCACTCGCCCTCCCACAGAAGGAGCTGGTTCCAGTGACACTGTTATCTTTTCATATGCAAATGAGGTCAGGTGGTTGGTTTTCCTGGTGTCTCCCTGCTTTCCAAAATTATGATGACCTTTTGCAAGTAAAAAAGATCTTCTGTCCTTTGCGTCACCGTTTGAATACAGGGGATTGTCCTGCCTCTTTAAATAAACTTAAAAAAATAAAATAAAATGAGGCCACACAGGCGAAAGTTCAATTTAAGGAAGCAAGTTCTGGAAGCAAAGCCGAGTACATTTTGCTGAAGTCTGCAGATTGTTCAATGAAAGATTTCTAAAATGGAATGTTTCTGAAACCTGAAATTTTAAAGGCAAATTACTTCCTCTTTTCAATAAGACAAAGTATCTTCTGTGCCTCCATCCTCTAGAAGAATAAAATAAACCATCTAGAGGCCTAGATATTTGGATTCATTTCCAATTTCTAATTAACCTGTACTAGGTGTCATAATTATAAAGGAAGGGCAAGGAGAGGGCTGAGGCTGTCACTGAGACAATAAGGAAGAAGAATGAGAAAAGACCAGCGCCCCCACCCGGCAAGAATAACCACGTTGTATGAGGTTGAACCATGAAGCGACTAACAAAATAACCGCATGCACCTCTCCCAGTGATGCTCCAGTTCAAGACGGGCTTCGCAGGAAAAGAAGAAAGTGAGATCCTCTTGTAATTTCATTTCCTATTTTTCTGTTTCGATCCAACCCTGGAAAATTCTCTGTGACCTTCATCTGTGACACACAAGAGCTTACTGCATTGGCTGAAGCCAAGTCCTGTCTCTTTACAGATAGAACAAAAAAATTGGGAGCCCTCTCCCCAGGAAGCCTCCATTGAATACATCTGCTGGCCCACTCCTCCTGCCCTCAGTGTCCTCGCTGCCCCCACCCCATGTGCAGGTGTGGAGTTGTGGCCTCTCTGCAGGGCAATCTGGAAAGGGGCAGGAAAATGCAAACCACGTTGCTCAAATGTCTCCAGCCGCCCATTGGAAAACACCTACGCGGAAGAGATCATGGATGCTCTTATTTTTTTGGTGCACACAGTCTTCACAACAGATGTACACTTCAGTGAAATAGTCCCGCTCTGTAAAACAGAAAGAAAGAAAAGCAAAAAGAAATATTCATTTCAAAACCAATGTAGTCATCGCTCTAAGTTATACCATAACCCAGTTTGAAATAGGATGGGAAGCAATCCACTGATATTTTGATCTATTGCTAAATTCAAGTTCAGAAATTTAAATGCCTTATAGCTCATTATGTGAAAAACCATCTTTGGCCATTATATTCAGAATAAGTACCTGGTCATCAAAATTTACTTGGTTTTTTTTTTTTTTTTCTGTTTTTCTTCCCAATAATGAAAGGAAAACAGTGGTAGAACATTCCTGATTAAATAACCAGAATACACAATGTTATGGTTTGGATGTGGTGAACCTCAAAAGCTCATGTGTGAGACAATGCCAGAAGGCTCAGAGAAGAAATGATTGGGTTTTAAGAGCCCTAACCCAATCAGTGGATTAATCTCCTGATGGGATTAATTGGGTGAAAACTAAAGGCAGTTACACTTCCATTGATTTACATATTGACATAGTAGTGTCTGTTGTATTCTGCTGCCTTTCCTCTCCTCTACTATCCCCCCTCCCCTCCCCTCCCCTCCCCTCTTCTCTCTCTACCCACTCTACTGTAATTCATTCCTCCCCCTTGTATTAAGTGTAACTGATGTGATTCTGCAGTCGGTATATGGGGTAAAAATGGGAGTTCATAACCCACTTGAATCAAAGTGTGAAATATGATATATCAAGAACTATGTAATGTTTTGAACAACCAACAATAAAAAAAATGAAATGTTTAGGTATGAAATTATATGAAAAAATTTACATGGGAAAACTACAAAACTCTAATGGAAGATATCAAAAAAGGGGGCTGGGGATGTGGCTCAAGCAGTAGCGCGCTCACCTGGCATGCATGCGGCCCGGGTTCGATCCTCAGCACCACATACAAACAAAGATGTTGTGTCCACCGAGAACTAAGAAATAAATATTAAAAATTCAAAAAAAAAAAAAAAGAAAGAAAGAAAAATAAAGGCAGGAGGGGTGTGATTGGAGGAGGTGGGACATTGGAGATGGGTCACGGCTTTGTGGCTTTGTGGTATATCCTTGTATCTGGCAACTGGAGTCTCTCTCTGCTCTCTGATCATTATGTGAGCTGCTTCCCTCCTCCAAACTCTTCCACCATGGTGTTCTGCCTCACCCTGAGCCCAGAGGACTGTAGTCTGCTCTCTATGGATTGAGTCCTCTGAAACCACGACCCCCTAAATAAACCTCAATAGTTTTTCTAATCAGACCCTTTGGTCACAGCAGTGAAAAAGATGTCTAAAACACACACCCTCCACAAACAGGCAGCCCAGACTAAGTGAATGAGAATGTTGTTTCCAGAGGGAGATTTTTCTGAGTTCAAATCCCAGCTCTGCAAGCTACAAGTATGGTGACCTTGGGCTCCTCGTTCGACATTTCAGTACCTCGGTTTCTTCATCTGTAAAATGGAAATAATAAGGAAGCTACCTCTTGGGGTGGCTGCAAGATGTGAATCCATACATGTGAAGTATTTGGGATGGGTTCTGTGCCTGGAACATAAAGGACTCAGAGTATTTTCCTACATGATTATTTCTTAGTTTTTGTGCTGCTGTAACAGCCTGGATAATTTATAGAGAACGGACATTTATTTCCCTGGGTTCAAGGCCCTGGCAGGTCTGGTGTCTGGAGTGGGCTGGCCTCGGTTTCCAAGAGGGTGCCTGTTGCTGCATCCTTTGGAGGGGAGGAATGCTGCGTCTTCACATGGTAGAAGGAACCAAAGGGCAAAGGGTTCCTCCAGCCCTTTTATAGCTGTTAATCCACCCATGACGCAGAGCGCTCAGGCTATTCCCACAAGACCCCACCTCGCAATGCTGCCACCATGGAGATTGTTTCAACATGAGTTTTGCAGGGGACACCTTCAAACCATAGCGACCCGTGTTAATTTATCTACCCGTAGGCGGAGCGCAGGCTGTGCCCTGATCCGAGGCATTCCGTGGTGTACAGAACAGCAGCTGTGCCTAGCCCTGAGTCATTCCCTCTTAGAAAGTCCAGTTGGTCCTGAGCTACTCCATTTTGACTACAAGTTCGACGAAGGCAGAGTGACTTGGTAACTCATCTGGGCAAATAGATGAACCAGACGCCGCACAAACACAACTTAATCAAAAGGAATGACCCCTGCCCCCAAAGCTGCACAGCACCATCATAAGGAGCAAACTGACGAATGAATCGTGCTAATAAAGATCAGCACCTGGGAACTTATTGACTCACTCAGAAGCACGTGGAGGCACGGGAGTGTCAGAGCCATATCCTGAGCGATCACTTTCTCCAGATGTAGCCCCCTCACCTGAAACCCATATAAGAGAAGCGCTACGAGTCTGGTTGGGTGGCACTCGTGACCTGTCACCAGCCCCTCCTGCGGATTCAGTGAACCTCTCCAGCTCTCTGTCTGTCTGCAGGCTTCGGCTCAGCCGCACCTCCCTGCTTGGCGCGGTCCACTTTGAAACTGCTGCTGTCCGCACCCCAGCCTGCAAAGAGCTCTGCACTCTGACAGCTCTGTCCCCTGGACAGCTCCTGGACTGGTTCACAGTCCTATCAGGCCACCTGGAGTGACTCTGCATCTGAACCTGCTCCCTGCCTTCACTCTGAGAACAGCCTCCTGGGGGCCCTGTCACCCTTTCTTAGTCCACTGTCACCCAGACATACCATGGTGTGAAGCGTGATGTGTGACCTGCGTGCTACGGACATTAGTCACTAAGCTTGGTATAAAAGGACCCATGCTTGCCCAACTTACGACTGCTTGGCATCCCAAGGCCCAAGGAGGCCTGTGGTCCTGACCCGGTGCGGAGGAGGACACCCCTCACCCCTCAGCCCTCTCATCCTACATTCCAGGAGACACACCCACATGTGGATGAGCGTCTCCTCAGATTCCGCTGTTCTCACCTTGCAGTTCTAGAAGTTGGAAAGTCCGGCCCAGGGAAGCTGCTTCTCCCCCAGCTGTGCCCGGGGATAGACCCTCCTTCTGTCCTGGGCTGTTCCTGAGTCTCTGGATGTGGAGGAAGCTCCGCTCAGGCCTCTCTTGACCACCCAACCACTGCTCCCTGAGGCAGGGTGCTCTTGGCCACCCACCAACAGCTCCCACCTCCTCTGGACTTCGCAGCATTTCCTAGAGCCCCCGGTGACAGGAGAAAAAGCCTGCCGTTATCCACCGTGTAACAAGAATCAGGGAAGAAGTGAAGGAGTACTTCAGAGCAGCCTCCTCTGCAGGAACTGGTCCTCCCAGGCACCCAGCGAAGGCCCCAGCCGTCCGCTGGCCCAGCACAGACGTCAGAGTCTGTCTCCCACAGGGCGGTCACTAGAGCCTGAATCTCCTCTGGGGACAAAATCAGACTGAACCCTGCCCTCCAGGAGGCGACTCTGAAGCAGGAAACAGATGTGACGTGAAGGAGCACGTTAATAAATAGAAAAGGGAGCAAGCTGAACAGGGAAGGATGCCGTTCAATGGGAAGAGACAGAGGGGTCAGGATGGGTAGGGGCCAGGGCAGGCCCTGTGCAGGCTGGAGGCTGGAGGGTGGGGTGTGGCCACCATGGAAAGGATCTCAGAGCTCAGCTTCCAGCTGCAGAGGCCCAGGCAGAGGCCCGACCCCTCCCTCCTCCCTGCTGATTCCACCCACTGGCCTGCTGTGTGACTCACCTGTGTCCCCAGCCCTGCCCGGGACTTCTCCTTCAGGTCGTACCTGTGCTTGTAGCACAACACTGTTTGGTCTCTGCTGCACACTGTCCAGAAGCCAGGTGTGGGGACACCGTGGAGAAGGGAAATGCAGATACTTCCCAGCAGCCCTGACCCAGGGCGCCAGAGACCCATGGGATGTGGCCCAGGCCCCAAGACAAGAGCCTCCAGGCAGTTGATGGAGCCCTCGGGCTTATCCAAGGGCAGGGTTTCTTCAACTGTGGACTGTGGCTGTTTGGAGGGATATCCCAGCACATATGTAGAGAGGTCTGCAAGACGGGATCAATAGACAGAGCGGGTTCCTTGTCTCAGGATTTCTCAGTGCCCTTGGTCAGCAAGTGCAGGGCAGGAGTCTCTCTGCCCTTATGGGGACTGTGGGGTCTCCATGCCTCCCACTCCCAGGGTCTGCGTTCTGGGCTGTCTAGAGAGCAAGAGGAGGAAAGCCAAGACCTTCTGGATACCCCTGTCTAGAGCAGTATCTCTGGCCTAGGAAGGTCTCTGTAGGGTTTACTAAGGAGAGAGACCAAGGAGGCACTGGCAGGTGGTTATTCAGACATTTTCTTCCTGGGACATGTCTTCAGACTATCATCCTGAAGGACGGAGCCTCGACCGACACGTCTAAGGAACCCTGCTCCAGGACAGAAGGAAAGACCAGACGTTGACCAGGTTCTTCACTTGATGTGGATGAGCCCAGAGTCTGCTAACTGATCTGCTGGTTTTTCTTTCTTAAGGAAATTGTTCCTTCTAAAATTGACTTAAACCAAGAATGTCATCATCATTGTCATCAAAACAGCCATCGTGGCTGATGCAGTTCTCCCTCTTCATTGTCTCCGTTTCTGCCTCTTTTTTCCCCAAATCAAGCTTTTCAGTGCACACACTGGACTTCTGTGCAAGGGATCCGCCGGCCACCTTCCTCTCCCACAGGAAGCCCAGTGACGGTGCCCACTGTGCCCACCCCTTCTGGGGCCAACCCAAGTAGTTCCTTATGCGTGGTCATCACAGTGCCACAGGACTCTGGGGACACTGAGGCTGGCAGGAGCCTCCTGCCTACAGACTGGGGTTTCCTCTCTGCGTCGCAGCGAATGGCCTTGGAGCTAAGAGTGTCCCAAGCAAGAAGATCCATTTTTTTGCTTTCACTCCAGCAAAGATGCGCTCCCCCGCCTTTTCCCCGTGTGTTGCACATACTCGACATCTTTCAAAGCTGTTGCGAGCATAGCCGATGGGCATGGCATGCCAGGACGCTCCTTGTCCACCAGATGCGTTTCCTGAGTTCATGCTGGGTCCTCAGTCAGTCAATTTACTAACATTTCAGCAAAAGTAGGTGGGTTTCAAAGCCATGCCAGCTCCTGGCACGAGAAGACCCACCCCAGCCTTTGCAGAGTGTCTCCAG
Organism: Ictidomys tridecemlineatus; assembly: GCF_052094955.1. Taxonomy (NCBI): domain Eukaryota; kingdom Metazoa; phylum Chordata; class Mammalia; order Rodentia; family Sciuridae; genus Ictidomys; species Ictidomys tridecemlineatus. The sequence continues at coordinate 210,681,262 of NC_135479.1, forward strand.
CCTGCGCCTGGACGAGTCTCCAGAGGGCTGGGGCTTCTCAGCCTTTGACTGGGCCCAGCTCTTGTCATGCCACACCTTCCAGAGACTGGAGCTATGGAGGCGGGAGAGTGTATGGGGCATTTTCTTGCTCATTCTTGAGACAATGAAGAAGCACACTCTCTCCCTCCTCTCAACGTCTGAATCCAGCATTCCTATGTGCAAGCAGGTTTTTCACAGAAAAGTATCACAGTCCTATAATTAAATTAGGTGCTTGTGGGAAACAGCACAATTAAAACCAGAAAATAATTTAGAAAGATTAAGCCCATTAGGGGTAGGACTTTTCTTATTTAGTGGAGAGGAAACGCGATCAGGTGAACTCACTTATTAAAAACACCCACGGAGAGCTGAGCACCCCCAAGCGCACCCAAGCGCTCTGCTCTGTAGGAGGCCGACAGACTCCACTTCCTCTCCCTCCAAATCAAATTAGAAAGCCAAAAGCAATGATTCCCCTGGAGAAGTATTTACATCTCGGAGTAGATTGAAAGAAATTTAATCTGAAGCTGCCCGGAAATTATGACGGAACTAAGTTATTTCCATCGTTTTAGGGTGATAAGCTTATGATTTTGTGATAAGATCCATGCTGTGTCACCTAAATTTATGTAAATCTTAAAGAATACATAAGAGAGCAGAAATCTGCTTTTCAGGATGTGGGCAGATGAATTCTTGGGACATTATGTGATAACAACATGAAACCAGTTATAGCTGTGACCGGACATCTCTTATGATAAAAAAAAAAAAAAGTAGATAGGACATTGTGTCTATGTGTAAGTGTCTGAAAGCATATACAGGAACGGTTATCTGTGCCAGTAGAGTCTGATGATTGGACAAATGTAATAGTGATCAAAATCTTCCCTTGGCAATCGATGGACTTGGCTCCACACTCGGTCTCCTCACCTGCAACGTGGAGACTCTAGAACCCCCTTTTAGATAAAGGCATGCCTGTCATGTGCCCAGCCTTGTCCTGGGACTCAGGAAGTGCCCAATCTTAGCACTGTGAAGAAATAAAAATAACAATTCTCACAGTCAGAGTTCTCCCCAGGTCCCAAGACTGTTGAAGATGCTTTGTGTATATCACCCCATTTAACCCTCATGGTGAAAAGCAAGGTGCTAAGCCACTCAGTGAGACCCTGTCTCCAAATAAAATATAAAACAGGGCTGGGGATGTGGCTCAGTGGTCGAGGGCCCCTGAGTTCAATTCCTGGTACAAAAAAAAGAGAGAGGAAATCAAGGCCTAGTGTTTGAGTGATGTGCCAAAGTCACACGGACCACACCTTCACGCTAGTGCTACTTTATAGGACTCTGGTCATTTTCTTTCATCAGAGGGGAAAAAGCGGTCTCCAGGGCAGGGAGCCAGTGCTAAGAGCCTGGTGAACCATCCCATTTTATGAAGCAGTCACTAACTCGTCCTCTGTGCTGGAAAGTAGATGGCCGCAGTCCTCGCGTGTTCCTAACTGTGCAAACTGCAGTTCATCGTGGTTTAGCTGAGTGACACTAGTTCTCCAACGGCACGGTTCAAATCTCAGTCTGCAAATAAATCACTGCTCAGCCAACAGGGGCGACCTGCCGTTCTGTTGGCGTTGGTCCCTCACCTCAGCCACTGAGGGTCCCGTTGCCTCTGTGTCTCCCCCGGATAACACACATGATGGTTCACAAAACAAGGTGGAAACAGGGAATTGGCCCCAAAACAAAGGTGCAGCAGCAACCACAGAAAGAACTGGTGAAGCTGGAGGTGAGACTGGAGTCGGACGTAAATGGAGTCCCAGAAGAAAGAGCTGACGAGGGAATGTCACGCGGCTGCTGTTCCAGAGACTTCTAGATGTGCCACCAGGGGACTGAGCAGAGGTGGCTTCCTGACACGAGGGGTGTGCCTGTCTTGGGAAGGAGGATGACACCCTGCAGAAGGGGGCCCCCGTGAGAGCGTCACATTAAAGGCCTCTCCAGGGGATCTCACAACGTCCAGCGCACACAGCAGAGAAGGTTAGAGGCTGACCCAAACCTAGAAGGGCATACAGTCCACCAAGGCCAAGGACAGACGCATGCTTGATATGGCGTGCTTGGTATGTGGAGTGGGCTCGCGGGTGCATGCCTGTAATCTCAGGAACCTGGGGAGGCCGAGACAGGAGGATCTCCAGTTTGAGGCCAGCCTGAGCACCTTAATGAGACCCTGTTTCAAATTTTTTTAAAAATCAAAGGGGTGGGGTTGTACTGGGCTCCATCCTCAGAACGGAAAATAAACAAATAAATACATAAATTAGCTCTATGGAGGGGAGGCATCAAGTGCTCTTTGAACTACTCGTGGTACGTTCTTCGAAAAGGTATGAAACACTTTAACCCTCAGTGTCTCTACTGTTAATTACAGCCTATCAAATAAATATTGGTTTAACAGCTTTTAATTTCGTCATGTGCTGATAACGGACACCAAGACAACTTTTAATGTTTTGACAAAACGCTTTCAAGTCTCATCCATGTACAGTGTAGTCGAGGGAAAGGGCTCCCCTCCGGAGGGGTGGTCTGGCTGAGAAATAAATGTAGTACCCGAAATACCCACAGGACGCAGAGAGACAGGTCCAGAGTAGGGGCAGCGAGCTGATCTGACAGTCCAGCTTTGCCTCAGTCCGGCTGCAGCAAAATAACCGGGGGGTGAAGAGCAACTTGGGTAGATTGATACAGCAGGAGTGGGAGCCGTTTATTGAAGGACAGGAGGGTATTTATACATTCCACACAGCTTATCTAATTAACATCAACTAGATACAGCAGTCAACCCATAAGGAATCTCCACACTTGATGGCTCGCTGGCCTTACTTCACAAACCACTCCCTCTGGCATTTTGCCAGGCGCCATCCTGACTTGTTTACAGACTCTAACACAGCTTCTAACAAAGACGGGAGGTGGCTCGCTCTTGTTTTATGTATATCAGAATACACCAAAGGCTTTGATAGAAAGTTCTTCACCCAAACAGGATAGAGGTGGGGACCCGTAGGCTGCTCCGTTCCTAAGGGGTCACGCCATCTCTGGTGTGGCGTGGGACCCTTCTGGACAGAGTTGGGGGTGGGAGTTCACTTGTATGACTGGTCTTAAGAACAGGAGTGCCACTACAAGTTCCCAAATGCCACATTTACCCCCTCGCTGGCTTCAAGGCTGAAAAGGTCCTCCTGCATTTCACAGTTGGCTTCCCGCATTCAAGGACGCCGACCATTGGAATATCCCCCAGGGACTGTCAAGCTCCTCTTGCGCAGCCTCAGCTTGCACACGCATCTTCAAGGTTCCGCACGGATGAGCAAACCACTGCACACCCAGGTGTCTGCGTGCGCACGGGGCCGTCTGTTCCTGCAGTGGACCAACTCCTCCGACTGCCTGGGCTGGCGTCCTGTCTCCCACCTTCAGGCGAGAGCCCTCTCCACTTGCTCACCAGCTCACAGTGGGTCTTCTTCAGTGGGCTTCCTGCCTCCGCTAGCTCCTCCTCCACTTCCTCCTAAAGCCCCTGCATGCTGGCCCCACCCAGCTGCTCCTGGCACCCTGCACGGGCAGCAGCGACTCCAGGCACATGCTTGCCCAAATCAACACCCTGACCCTCACCAACTCCTACGATAAGAGTTGCACCCATTTTTCAGAAGAAACGGAGGCAAGAGTGTGTGAGTCACCTGCTCTGGTCACTAGGAAGGACCACCCAAGCTTCCGACCCAGACATGGGCTCTAGAACTTACAGCCTTGATCCCTCCCCAGGCTGCCCCACCCAGGGTCAGGTTAGCCATGGACTTGGGGTCACAAACGATTCATGAGACCAGGACAAAATGTTTAAGATTTTCAGAAAGAAAATGATATACAGTCTCCAGGATATGAAAACTGTAAAAACAAAACCAGTCCATTTAATTGTGTGTATGACATTGTGTTTATTGACTTTCAAAACAACTGACTTTCGTGTTCAAAAAAATCCCATTATATGTTAAAATAATATATAGTTTCGATTTTCTGACTTTGAAAGCATTCCCAAGTATAACAGATTGATTGTGTGCTCAGGAATGCTTAACGTCATAGCCAGACATAAAACAACTCATTTTTTAAACAAATGTATACAAATTCGTTCACATTAATTTGTAGCCAAATACATATGTATGTGGTGTGAAATGTGGCCGCATTTGAAAATGTGTGATTTGATATGGGCAGGGATCGCCCCCTTGCAAAAAAAAAAGGTGGGGGCAGGGGAGTCCAGGCCTCAGTGGGGTGTTTTCCCCAGTGCAAACATTGCTCGGGCACAGATGTCCCAAATTGCTCTCCACTGGGTCTGCACTTCCAGCTCCTGCCTGTGACCACCCCGGTTGTCCTTCTGCCATGAACAGGCCCCACACTTGTGTCCAGGACAGAGGATTTCTGGGCCAAGATGCTAGAGCTGGGCCACCTGGATTCACATCTACATTCTCCAAGCAGAAAATGTGGCCTCGGGACCTTACTGATCCTCTGTGCTCACCAACAGAGATAACAAAAGTGCCACTTCACAGGGCTGCTTGGGAGGACAGAGTTAACCCACGGTCCCAGGGAGCGCTGCGTTCATTCATCTACCCAACAATGGAAAACGCTGCTTTGCCGCGTGGACAGCCTGCTGTGTCCCTGGGGTATGGCAGCAAGCAGGACGGGCCTCGAGGGGCTCATGTCTGGTGAGGGGACACAGACCACCAACAGGACACGAGAAGAGGTGGTTCAAGTGCCCAGGAAAAAGCCAGGTGGGAGCCAAGGGGCCAGGGAAGCACTGTGGGCAGTGGGAACGCAGGAAGTCCTGCAGCAGGCCAGGAAGAGAGCCGTGAGCTGCCTGGGGACAGCAGTGCAGGGTCCTGCGGCAGGAGTGCCACGGATGCTGAGGAACAGCAGCGACTGCTTACAGGGAACGAGGAGCCTGTGCCGGGCTCGGCCGCCGTGGACTGTGGGCAGCATTTAGTGCCCCACTGTTCTGGAGGATAAAGCAGGGCAAGGTCTCTCAGGGCCGGTTCCCCTGGGGCCTCTCTCCTTGGCTCCGTGATGGCATCTTCTCCTGGCTCCCCCCACCACCACCCTGTGTGTCTGTCCCGATGGCCTCTTCTTTGAAGGACCATCATGCTGGACTAGGGCCTGCCCTGATGACCTCACGTCAACTTACTTACCTCCTTGTCGAACTTACCTCCCAGTACACCCCTGTTTGGAGGGCCTGGGAGCGAGGACTTCACCTTAGGGATACTGCGGGGGGGGGGGGGGTTCCACCTGATAAAGGGGTGGGTGTAGCAGCAAGGTTCAAGCAGCCTTGAGTCAGAACCACCTTGGCCGTGCTAAGCAGGAAGGGATTTTAAACCCCCGTTGCCTGCAAAGCATCCACTGGATGTCCAGGAAGACCTGAGAACCACCCAGGGCTGACCCGGGCACCATGAGCAATGAGGCTGCTTCTGCAGCTGTAGTTCTAAAACTCATGCCCACGGCTGCAAGCTGGGGGGAGGGGGAGGTTTCATTGCCGCCAACTTAACAAGCAAACAAACGCCATGCAGGGGGAGCAGGGCATCCCCGGTGGGCGGTCAGAGGACAGTGCCCTGCTCGGAGCTCTGCTGCACTTTTCAGTTACGTGCCCCTTTATCCCTTGTGTTCCTTGTATCAACACCTGGAAAGCCTACTGGGGACTCTGGTCTACCCTGCTCCCTCAACCCCAAAGCTGTCAAATTACCCCTCCATCTCCCTCTGACGCTTTCCCTACTCTTCTCAGGCTAGGCATCCTTCCCCCTGACATGCCCCAGCCCAGCCCATCATTTCCAAACTCAGTTCTGCTCAGCCAGACCCTCCCACCACAGTTTACCCACCCCTTCTGCCAAGAGCCATGGTCTTATTCTCCTGGGTGCCACACTGTATCTGGTGACAGACACAAGTAACCAGACCAAAGGCCTCTATCCCTGGGAGCAGAGAGCAGGCGCCTCCTGACCCAGCAGGATCCAGGCAGCACCTTCCAGGCCCGAGGGAGACCTGACCCTGATCACACCCCGGGATTCAGGTGAGAACTGTCACCTGCCACAGGGCACATCCAAGCCATAGGCCCATCTCTCTTCTCTTCTCCAGGGCTCCTGCCAACCAAGGTTTGCTATTTGCCTCACATAAATGAGGAGGCCCCACCCAGGAATCTCCCCTCAGCCCACACGAGCGCTGCAGGGGGGCCCTTGTTTTTCTGATTCCCACCTGGACGCAAGTTCCTTGATTCTCAACTTCCTGCCCAGGGCCTGGCCTGGCTCAGGATCCAGCGGAGGAAGCCTGTGTGTGGGGAGAGCTGACAGTGCCCGTGGGCTCAGGTTTCTCTCTTTGGGCTTCTCTGCTGATCACATGAATGGAAGCGCATTTTCCCACCCAGCTGAGCCGTCTTTGGAAACAGTGCCTGCAGTGAGAGCCACGGTGTCACCTATTGTCACACTTCTTACGGCTTGCTGTCTCTGCTGTTTTCTGTCCTCACTGAGTAAAGGGAGTTGGTATTTGGGGGAGCTCACGTTTTCTAGAACCTTGCATGGCTGGGCACTGGGGTAACCCCTTTCCCACACATCCAAAGGGACAGGGAGCAGAGAGGACGCCCACCCAACACTGGGCACGTCACACACAAGCCGTGGAGGCAGACAGCCTCTGTAGATCCCCTCCTTATCCACCGTCAGGAAGCCACTTCACCCTGGGAGCCTCCGTTCCCTTGCATCTAAATGGGGACAACATCTAGGGTGCAATGGTGCACGCCTACAATCCCAGCAACAGGAGGCTGAGGCAGGAGGAGGGCAAATTCAAGGCCAGCCTCAGCAATTTAGCAAGGCCCTAAGCAACTTAGCAAGACCCTGTCTCTAAATAAAAAATAAAAAGGGCCGAGGATGTGGCTTAAGTGGCTAAGGGCCCCTGGGTTCAATTCTAAGTACCCCCCAAAATACAAAAAAAATAAAGTAAAATGGGGATAACACAAGTCTACGTCATTGGAAGGGCCCAAGGGATAGGCAGAGGCCCCTCAGGAAGAAGCACCTTACCTGTGACGGCTTCTCCCTAGGGCTGTCTCCTCTGTGTCCCCACTGTCACCGCAGTAGGGCTGAAAGGACGGGTCCCTGTCCCCCAATTCCCCAGGACACCTGACTAGAGTAGGCTGGCCAAGACCCCGCCTCCCCAGCAGGGGGCACACTTTCTCAGAGCCTTCCTTGAAGACAACCTCCTGGGCCCTATGGAAAACCACACCGGCCTCCATCAGCAGTGGGCCTCAGGCTCCATACTGTCCAGGACCATTCACTGTGTAGAGCACTGTGAAACATAAATTTCCCTTGTTTTTGGACTAGCAGATGACCAGGTGTGATTGGCAGAGCTGCTGCAGCCAGGGTAGCAGTGTGAGGTTCCCTGGGTAGAGGGCCCACACCAGCCTACAGGTCCAGCCTCCTCTTCTGGACAGGGGCAATGAGACCAATCTGTGCCTTTACCACTCCCACATGAAATGGCGATTTCTGAAAACTTTGGAAAAATAAGAAAATAAAGCTGGTTTTGCTAAAAATGTGGAGTTTGCTCCCCTATCCCACCACCCGTCCCCCTCTTTCTATCTCTGCCTCTGTCTCTCTCTCTGCCTTTTAAACACAATGCTAACCTTATCACTTCCTTGTCTTAACTGGGATTAGTTAGAGATGGGGCGAAATTTGTTTAGACAAGCTCTACGTTAAAAAGAGGAAGGCCAAGTACATTGAGTCTCCAAGTCCAGAGAACATTCCATTCCCTGGGCTTCGGTTTACAACTGGCTGTGCTTTACATTAGAGGACAAGCTATAGCTTGTGAAACCAACGTGGAAATAATCTCAAGTATGAGGTGCCGACTGTTTATTATGCAACTAGAGAAGAGTCTGGCCAGGAAAAATCTTTAGCTGAAAGCAAAAATGATCTGTACTTAATTGTTCTTGAGCAAAATTAAAATGTCTGTTTCTTTGATGATATCTTGGTGGCAGGCCTTCCCTCTGTCGGCCTGCCCAGTGCAACTAGCCAGGTTGACTGTCACCCACAGACTCGTTGTGACATGATGGGAAGGGTAAGAATCCCTGGGCCAGAAAGAGTGTCTCTTTGGTTCAGTAGACATTTTTAAAGCCCACTCAAAGGCCTAAATTTACAACTTTAACATTTTGTCTGTCAAATCAGTGCCTCTGGGTAATGCCTATTATTTGGGATCCACCTACGCTTCAAAAGCATTTTGATAATATTCCTTAAACCGTCCCTTCTTTATTGAATGCACACCACAGTCAGGCCAGACTCTCGAGTGTGATTCCCGCCGAATCAAGGAAAACTCCCGTGTGACTGTCCTGATCATCTTTCATTTACAAAGCATTTCCCCTGAAATCACTTCTCTCCTGCCACCGGGACTTGTGGAGGGACAACATCTCAGGAATGGATGTGGCCTTTTATAACCGTCCCCTGTACCTCTGAGTCCTGGGGTGCTCTGTGGCGTGCTGGGTTTCTCCAGCGCCCTCACCTCCATCAGGGCATCCCCCTGGATAGCCCTGTTTCCTTCACACTTGACATTCTCGAAGCTTTGCTTGGCTCATTGATCCACTTTTTCTCCTAACAACAACAACAAAAAAACCACAAACTCTGCTGGGGGCAGTGGCACATGCCTCTAATCCCAGCAACGGGGGAGACTGAGGCAGGAGGATCACAAGTTCAAAACCGGTCTCAGCAACTGAATGAGACCATCTCAAAATCTAAAAAAATAGTAATCATAATTTTAAAAAGACCAGGGTTGTAGCTTAGTGGCAGGTGGATTCAACCCCGAGTGCTATCTCCCAGGTTTCTTGACACATAGTAGGTGCTCCATAAGTATTTGTGACGCTACCTATTAAAAGAAGACGAAGGCACTGTGGTTTTATTAATGACATTGAGAGGTTTTGTCTTTCACTACATGCAAAATACACACCTAGAAAAATGGCAGTAAGACTGTGTATTGTTTGGTTGCTGTTACAGGTTCCTGAACCCCTCGGAATCACCCCAAGGACCAGCATTTGAGAACTACCAAGATAAGGGTGCGGAGCACTGGGTTGACGTGCTGCAGACGGGATTCTCCCTAAGCCACCTGGCGGTTCCTGAGCCTGGGTTTCCTGGTGTGGCAGATGGGAGCAATAACTCGTCTTCCTACCCAAGAGGGTGGAGGAGAGAACAGTGCTGACTTGTGCAGACAGACCCCAGAAGCTCGGAAGGCCCCAGCACACCTGCAGACCCCCCCTACCATCATGACCAACAGGCTCCCAGAGAAGCAGAGGCGAGCCCCGTTGCTGAGGCCTCTGGCCTCCCACTTTGAGCTAGGAGGACGACTCCCAGTCTGTTGGCCATCCCAGGGCGAGGCAGTTGGGTATGCATTTGCCCTGGGTGCAGCTCCCCAGGAGCCACAGAAGTTGTGTGTTGGCTCCACCCGGGAAGGTTCCCCCGCTCACGGAATGCACATCTTTTGCCTTTAACCTTGACGATTGCAACTGATACTCAAAAATCTATTCTAGGTCAGGTTCCTCTGCTGTTTCCTGTTGTCTCAAGAGAGCAGGAAATTTTAAAATGTGTCAAAACATTTTATCTCTGACCTTTCTGTTCATAGGAAGGAAGAAAGGAGGGAAAAGGGAAGGGGCTGTGGGAGAAGTGCCCTGCACACAGAGGATCAGGATGACTGATCAGCCGCCCTCTGTGTTCACCAGGGAGTCGCGCTGTGTCTCAGCATGGCCACCAACTACCGCACACAGGTGCACCCAGCGTCGAGACACCCTGCTCCGGTGTCTCCTGGCTCGTGATCGACACCTGAACATCGCCAACCGTGCACTCAAATCACGTTGCATTTTTAAAACCTGGGCTCTGTGAACCGTTCCACACTGACGGGCAACTGTAAAGTCAGAACGGTAAGCTCTGTGTCCTGGCCCTTCCTGGGTCCTGCGTCCTAAGCCAGGCTCCCTCAACACTAGTTACTGTCCTCCACCGTCTACATAAATGGCGTTCTACATGCATCTTCTTGAACATTTGCTTCTTTTGGTCCTTAGGCTTGGGAGAGTCATTCATGTGGCAGAACAGGACTTTATCGTGTGAAGAGAATGTCGTCTCCGAGTCCACTTCCTGGCAGGTGGGTGGGTAGGTGGTCTCCTGTCCAAAGCTGCTCTGAACCATGGGCTGTGCAGTCCTGGGCCAGTCTCTTGGAGGACGAGACCTGCCTTCCTGCTGGTTTGCACCAGGAGTGGGGTTGCTGAGCAGGAGGGCCCCTCGCCCACTCAGCAGGTGAGACCAAGCCTCTCCCCCTCCCAGAGCCAGGCGACAGAGGAGAGCTCCCTCCACCCTCCTCCCTCAGCAGTTCTCGGCATGGACGCTGTTTGTTCTGCTCCTCTGCCCAACACGCTGCGCCCTCTCAGCACGCCACGACCCGCTCTTTTCTGGGTGCTAACGCGTGAGCCTCTTTGCCTGTGTTTATTGGCCATTTGAACATTCTGTCAAGTATCTTTGAGTCCGTTCCTTTTTCTGTTGGGTACTTTGAGCTTTGCGTATAGACTTTATATCAAGGAACTTTGTTAAACTCGCTTATTGTTATGGATAATTTATCTGAATCCTAATTAATTTTTTAATTTTCTATTTTTCTTTTTACTTTTTAAAAATTCTACGTACCTCTATATATTCTCTATCTACCCAAGTCACTGTGAACGCTGACGGTTTTATTTCTTTCTCTGCGATCCCACGTCTTGTGTTTCCGATCGCGACCTTGCTGCACTGGCAGGACCTCCAGCGTAGGGGAGGATAGAAATAGTGAGCTCACAGAGGTCCTCGGCTGGCTGCCAGTCTCAAAGGGGAGGCTTTGGACATTTCACCATCAAAGATGACCTGTTGTGCGTTTTCTCCAGTTACCCACAGACAAATCGAGGCAGTTCCTGTCTGCGCCCCTACGTGAGTCTACTTCTCATGCACAAATGTCGAGTTTTGCAGAACGCTTTCCCTGTACCCACGGACACGATCACATTGTTTTACTTCTTTATTCTGCTAATGCGGTTAAGTTCACAATGATCGATTTTTCAAATATTTGACAGCGGCAATTTTGACATTCAAGAATGTCCCCCAAGGGCCTGAGTGTTGGGGGCTTGTCCCCTAGTCTGTGGTTCAGTGGGGAGGTGGTGGAACCCTGAAGGGTGGGGCCCCGTTGGAGGAAGTTGGTCACCAGGGGTGTGCCCTTGAAGGGACGCTGGAATCCAGTCCCTTCCTGCCTGTCTCTCTGCTTCCCAGCCTGTGAGGGAAACAGGCCTCCCCTGCCATATGTCACTGAGCTGCCACAGGCCCAAAGCATCAGGATCAGACAACCCTGGAAGCTCTGAAACCACAGCCAGAGTAAACCTTTCCTCTTCTGGACTTGATTCTCTCAGGTATTGTGTCACAGTGACGAAAAGCTGACTAATCGCAGCCTTGCGCTCCTGGAGTAAACCCAGCCTTGTCATGAGATGCAGTCCTGCTCCTATGTTGCTGGCTGTGAGAATCTGTTAGGATTCCTCTCAGGTTTCTCCTCTATGTTCATTCATGAGCTTAGTCTGTAACCGTCTTCCCCTGTAACGTCAGGTTTCTGTATCAGGGATGTGCTCTTAGGGACAGTTGAAAAACGCTTCTCTTTTTCTACCCAACAAAACAATCTCTTCACTACTTGTTAGATGTGCCAGTGAAGCCATCCAATTCCAGAGATTGTTGGAGAGGGGACAGAGTTAAATCCTGGATCTCCTTATTTTAACAGTTAAGGGACTAATCTGGTTTTATTTTTTTTAATGTCATTTTGATAGGTTATGTTTTTTAAGGAATTTGTCCATTATTATCTTAATTTTTAAATGTTTTATAATAAAGTTAACCATAATATCCTCTCTATCCCTGACCCATAATCCGTGGGGGAGGAGGAGCGGGATTGAACCCAGGGCCTTGTGCATACAAGGCAAGCACTCTACCGGCTGAGCTAGATCCCCAGCCCCACAAGTATTTTTGAGGTGTGATTGCCTTTCTAAATCCTGATATTGGTTATTTATATATTGTTTTTCTCCCCCGCCCACCCTCATAACCTACCTTGCCATGGATTCATCCATGTCATGAGTCTTTTTGAAGAACTACTTTTTGACTTTGTTGAACTCCTCTGTTCGGTGCTTGCTCTACAGCCACATGACAGGTTTTTGCTTCTGTTCTTATTTTTCATATTGCCCTTGCCCTCCTGATGACCTGGGCACCTTAGTCATCCTCCCAATCTTTTAGATTTTCTGCAGGATCGAAGAAAAAAAAAAATGGCCGAGGCCCAGGCTTCAGGAACCCAGCATCCTCCTCATGTACCCACCTGGCTGCTCCGCTCTTGGCTCGTCTTTGTGATGCTTCTAAGATTGATGTAGACATTTTACCAAAATTTTTTTTGACTACCCTGAGTCTACTTCTCCCCTAGTTGTGCCACGGACTGCTCCCTCCTGCTCCAGCTGTGGGCCTGGGTCAGTGATAACATCACGTGTTGGAGGAAAGAATCACACCCGTTTTCCTGCTGGTTCAGGGCTGATAAGCTCGGCCATGACGTCAGATCACACCCATGCACAAGGCCCTGGATTCAATCCCACCCACTAGGCAAATCACAAGTGGCATTACAGGAATGCTCTCTTATACGGAAGTCACGGAGGGGATCACCAGAGTGGCCCAATGTTGGCCCCGAGGAGATTCTGCTTTTTCTGGGGTTCAGAGTTAGGGCCGTTTCTCATTTCCTCTTTGGCTTTGTCTGTCTTTCCCTCCTGGCCATGTGGGCTTCACTGGCTCTGCTTGGCCACTCCAGGGCCCCCGACTCTTGACAAGTTAGTTCTGGTCTCTGCTAACACAATGGCTCACGATTCACTAAGTCTTCATCAATATTTGTTCTTTTCAACAAGGTCTGCAAATCTATCCCCCCACACCCCCCAGCACCTCCACTCGGTTACTTGGAACCTGGCCTTTGTTCTCCCTCCTCTGTGTCTAGGGCCTGCTTGCTGCCTTCCTGTGGCTGGGGTCAGTAGCAGGCTCACCCCCTGCTAATTACACGACAGCATTCTCTCTCCATGAGTGTGCTAAGATCATGAACAAACTTAAAGAAGCACAAGTTCTAAGAATACCTACAAAAAACCCAGCAGATTCCACAAGTAACAGAAACGAGTCACATTTTTAGCCATACCCTAAGCAAGTTGTTCTGAAGCAGATGGAGTTGTCAGGAGGCTTTTGCAAGTTCCCAGTGCCTCCATTATTCTTTGGATCACTGTGCTCACCTGTGTGGGTGGGCGGCAGCTTGCCCTACCACAGCCAGCTGGAGCTCCATACAGCCTTGTGCACACACACAGCCGTGGCATGTGGGTTTCACAAAGCCACTCTTCCAGACCAAGCCAAGGAGACATCAATCCCCAACCTCTCCATCACAACACAGCCAACATTAACCCCTGCTTCTCCTTCTTTGCAGCATCTTTTTCCCTATAGTATCCTTGCCAGTATTGGAGAATAGCATTGTAATATTTGTTCTTTTCTCTCTCTCTCTCTCTCTCTCTCTCTCTCTCTCTTTTTTTGTTACTATGAATTTTACAGATAAAGTTGATTCTTTCCCTTAATTTTCCATTTCATTGTTGATAAGACTGAATATTTTCATAAACTAGCTACTAACTGTGTTTCCTCTGATGTTTTAAGGGAAAAAAAAAACTTGCTTAGGATTGTTGGTATTCTTTCAAAATGACGGATTTCTATCTCACAATTTTTCAGAGTTCTGGCTCTAATGAAATTGATAACCACTTGGCTTTTTTGAAAACCTAGTACATAATGTTGCCCACTATGTAATTCCACACCATTTTTTAAAACTCAGAAGAGCTTAAGTCAGTGGAGTGGAAAAGGGGCCAAGGGAGCCTCCTTCCTCCTGCAGGCTGCCCCTCGCGGCTCAGCCTCTAACACTCATATCAATGAGTTCTTCGTTAGAGGCTCTGCTGTATTAAAAACACTCGCGGGCAAACCTCTGTTGTGTTGCAAGATGTGGGCAGGCCTCAGGGTCCGTGGGTCTGCAGATGGTCCCTCCTTGGCCGAGCCCCTGCCCTCCACGTGCTCTGTGTCCTGGGTCGCCTCTTCAGGAAGGAGCTGTGAAGCAATCCTGGGCAATACAGTATTTTCTCTCTCCTCATGTGAAATAAGGTTTGCATGGTTTGGAGGAACCAGTCTCCCTAGGCCCCACTCCCTTTAGGCTGCTGGACTCCCCAAACTCTTCCCCTTCCTTGGTGGTGCCTCTTCGTGTTGGTTTCCCTGGTTAGTGTTTGTCCACACAACACATTTGTAGGAGCCAGTATGTGCTGGGCCTGGCTCCAAGTGCTGGGGATAAGGAAAAGCCATTCCCTGGTGGGTGGAATGTACTGACCAGTGGGGTCAAGAAACCAGGGCCACGGTGAACAAATAGATGTGCCATAGTGTTGCATGTGCCCTGAAGAAGAAGAACGCAGGGTAAGGGGTGAAGCTTAGCAGGAAAGGGGACAGGGAGTGGGGAGAATGACACTGGGCAGGATCACACATCCACCCTGCCTTGTCTTGTGCCACAGTCTTGGCTGGGCACCAGAATCACGAGCCACCACACACTTGTAGATTCAAACAGCAATTCTTTATTCCCGAACTCACACCGGCCTCCACACAGGTTCAGGGGAAATCCAAAATCTCCCGCACACTTCACCTACTCCACGAGGCTTATTTCCCAAAATCCCATTTGAATCTCACGAGAACTCCTCGGGAACAAGCAGCAGGAACACCCTAATCCCAGCAGCAATAATCTTCAACCTCCAACTTCCCTAAAACCCCTATTGTCTTAAACCGGGAACGCCTTAAACTTGAATTATCTTAAACCCGGATATTTCCTAAAACCTGCAGGATACATCCTAATCCTGGATCCACCCTGGTCATTGAGCAGGGTCACCTTTCTCAAACACACATGCAAGGTCACAGCAAATTTCCAAGGCAAGTCCATTTAACATGGGGTACGCTGGCAAGGAAATTTCCATGCGTCATTCCTACTTGGCAATGGACCTCAGCAGTCTTGTGATCAAAAGAGCCATCTCTGCTGTCCTTCATCCTGAGCAGGTTCCCCCCCTTCTACCCATAAACCCCTGACAACAGTGACGATGACGTCTGTCTCACCTTTGCACCCATGAGGCCAAACAGGAGATGCATGACTACACAATTTGGTTACAGCCAAAAAAAAAAAAAAAAAAAATTCAGGATGCCTCCATTCACTTAATGTCGCCAACCAGCAATTCCTGGATGTTTCTTGAATTTTCTGGAAGCCTCTCCCAGCTTGAAGCAGACTCTATCTACTGGGTCAGTAGTTCCTGGGGCTTTCCTAACATCGGCCAGTGCTTATCCTACATTTGCTGGATGCCGTTCTGCAAAATGGCAGAAGAGTTTCACCCCCACCCCCAGGCTTGGTCGGGTTCCAAGTCTGCATGTGAACATGGACCATCAGCTGTGCCAACAACTTTGACACAGTTTCTCATCAGAGAGCGACTGGTCCTCCCACACAGTCCCACAAAACCTCTGACTCTCCAGTAACTCATTAGACACTGCTCCCCGGCAGGCCCTGGAGCCCAGGCTGCAGAGGGCCTCCCTCATCCAAGAAAAGGAGCTTATTCACCACCCACAACCAGACACCAAGCAAAAATAAAAAGAGCAGCCTTTGTTTCAACCCTGCCCAAAACCTCAGGGGTGTGTGTGTGTGTGTGTGTGTGTGTGTGTGTGTGTGTGTGTGTGTGTGCGCGCGCGCGCGCGCGTGCACACGCACATGCTTCTGCTTGTCTTCAATGGCCCATGTTCCTCGGGTGAAAGGCATGTTAGGCAGGGTTTGAGGAGAAGGAGCTGCAGGGTTGACGTCTCCTTTCTTGACCTGTGTTCAAGAGAATGGACCCCAGTCAGCCTCTTCCTAGGATCCAGCAGGAAAAATCTGTGCCCGCCCCAAATACTCAGCCTACCGGGTAGAAATAAGCCTGGGTGCTCCTGGAGAGGCATTTTGAGATAAACCCACCAAAGTGCTTCCTGCTGGGAAGTGGAGGATGGTTCTAGAAGGAACGATTTTAATAAAATCAAACAAGGCATAGACCAGGGGCCTGAGAGGAAGGCCGGGTCGTCCAGCTGGCCCTACCCCGATTCTCAAAGGCCCCTGAGGGCTCAGTGCTGCGCAAGGGAGAGGTGGGAGACCCAGTCCCTGACAGGCCATCCTCCCAGCTGTTGGGGGCTGCAGGGTCCCCCTGCCACCAAAATCCCGTTTGAGACCCAGCCCCTAGCACCTCCTATCTGGAGAGAAGGCCTCTGCAGAGGTCATGAAGGTAGCGGGAGGTCATGGGGCCCTGATCCCATCTGTCCTCATGAGAAGAGGAGGCCTGACGCAGACACACCCAGGGGACAACCACATGGGCATGCAGGGGAGGGGCGTCCTGCCAGTGAAAGACAGGGCCCAGAGCACCCTTGGGTTCAATCCCCAGTCTCTCTCTCTCTCTCTCTCTCTCTCTCACACGCACACACACACACACACACACGCACACGGTCTGTTGTTAAAGCTCTGGCCTGCGGGGCTCCGCACAGTCCAAGCAGACTCCCGCACCAGTGCCACTGCCAGGCTTCCCAGGCACAGCCAGTTTCTCACTGCGCCAGGGAAAGCCCTTCAGACTCTGCAAAGCTGAACTCATATCCCCAGATGATCTCAGTAGAAGGTCCAAGGCCACCTGCCCCCTCTCCTCTCCACCCTCTCCCTGGCCCCCCTCCTCTTCCCTTGCCCCTCTCCCCGTCCACGCCAGGGCAGTGTGTGCTCCCCCAGCACTTGACTTTGCCCGCCACATGCTGCTTATCTTGTGACATTTCTGCCTCTTCCCTGGGACTGTTTTCAGGATCCTTGCAGCATGAACATTTAATCTGCTACTTCTAATTGCGGACCCCAAATTCCTGAAGATGCCTTTCTCCTGCCTTTGCACGTGATGGACCGTTTCTTCAGGTCTAGAAATCCAGTGGGAAATGCTCTCACTGCAGACAGCTGCATCATCTTACAGATCCCACAGCTGCTGCCAGGAAGGCAGCCTTTGTGCGGTGCCTTCTTTTCCTCTCCCTGGAGGCTGTTAAGATCTTCTTCTGGCCTTCATTGTCCTGAAATTGCACAATAAAGTGCCTTAGTGTCGGTCTATTTTTATCCGTTGTGCTGAGCCTCTTTCACCTGCAAGCATGTGTCCTGCAGCTGGACAAGTCCCTTCTGATCTCTGCTCTCTCCTCTGGAAACCCTTACCTGGGAGCTGCTGCCCTGGGACGCGGGCCTCCCGTTTCTTCTCTCTGCAGCTGTGTCTCTTTCTGACACTTTCCCAACACTACCTTCCAACCTTGCTTTAGGTCTTGGATGTCACCCATCATGTCATGACATTCCCAAGCTCCTTTGGTTGTCCTTGTTGTTTTCTGAGTGTTGCTTTTTTTTGTAATCTCCCGTTCTTGATGCATAGATGAGAAATCTTCCCATCTGCCTGCTACTAATAGTAAGTAAGCAGAGTCTGCTTCCTCCAGGTTTTTTTTTTTTTTTTTTTAAGTTGAGAAATAATCCACATGAAATTCAGCCTTGGTTGATGTATTCCGAGTTGTGCCACCGTCATCATTATCCATTGCAGAACATTTTCACCACCTCCAAAGGAGGCCCCATCCCTGCTCAGTCATTCCCAGCCCCTCCCCCCAGGCCCTGGGAACCAGGAAGGCACTTTTCTGTCTCCACAGCTGTGCCTCTTCTGGACATTTCATACAGATGGACCCTATGGAATTTGGTCTTCTGCGTCTGGCTTCTGCCCCTAGCATCATGTTTTCAAGGTTCCTCCACGTCACACCATGTGTCAGTCCCTCGTTCCTTTTGAGGTGGAAGGAGCGTTGTCTTGTATGGGTAGAGCACAATACACTGGTCCATTCATCAGCTGATGGACATGTGGGTTGTTCCTACCCGGGGAGCAGCTCTTTCTGTGTGTATGGCCCCCGGGGCTGTTGAAAGCCTGATGTATTTTTATCTTTCCCTCTCCTCACTTCCCACCGGTGCTTGGCAGGCAGTCGGTTCTACCTTGGTGCTTACTTTTGATCTGGGAAAACTAGAAAACAGATTAAAGTCTACACGTCGACATGGGGCCATCCTGGAGACCCCCCCCCGCCCCCCGGGAGCCCCAGTAGTGTGGTCTGGCTGGAGGCTGGTAAGACGCTTCCAGCCTGCTGCTTGGAGAGTGAATGTCTGGCTGCCACCTTAGGGAGCAGGGGACCTGTGCCCTGTGTCCTGTGCAGTCCCACTGTGGGGGACAGCTCCTAGGCTCCTCTGTGCCACCAGCCCCAGTGACGGTCTCTCCAGAGAAAAAGTCTCCAGGCCCCTCCAGGGTGTGTGCGGATGCCCAGGGGTCAGCTGCCTCTCGGACGGCCCTCACTGTCCTCCTGATCCAGGTCCTTGCATGCCCACTTGCTCGGGTCTGAGCCCTGGAGTTTGGTACCCAGGACTTTCCACACCCCTGGGGAGGGTTCGGCTTCCCTGAGTCGGCAGAGCCCAGCGCCACCGTCCACCCGGCTCCGGACCCTTCACTGCTCTTGTCCTCGCTGCCCTTCGTCCTTATGCATTTCTGCCTGACACACATTAGTTGTCCTTTGTGGATGAGAGGTGTCCACCTGCCCTTGTCCCCCCGGGGGCTTTAAGCCGACCGTCTCATCCAGTCCTCCTGGAGACCCCTGGGCAGTTCCTCTGAGGTAAACTGAAATGCAGAGAGCCTCGGGGACATCACCACCGCCACGCTGCCCAGCAGGGCAGGGCCTCTACACACCTGGCTGTAGCGTCCCCGTTTCTGCTGCAGAGCTGACCGGGTCAACACGACAGTGGCTTCATGACGAGGTCCTGTCCGAGGACACAGGAAATCGGGGTCAGGAGGTGGAGGTGTGGGGAGAGAAGGGTCTATGGATGACCAGGACCACCCTGAGGGCCCAGAGGATGCTGTGCCAGCCAACATTGCCCCTCAGAGAAGAGAAAACGGGCCAGGTGACAGGTCAGAAGTGGGAGATGCCTGGGGCCAGCACTGGGCACCTCCCCCACTGGAGTCCACTCCACAGCAGTGGGGACAGTAGGGCATGGCGGCTATTGAGCTCTGGAGAGCGCACTGGAGGACTCTGTGACTCATGTCATATTCAACTTTCAGTGTCCTTCACTGCCACCCTCTCTCCAGAGCAACCCAACCAAACAGCTGCTGGAGACACGGTGGAGCAGAGAGGTGCCGGGTCAGGAGTGACGGAGGTTCTGCCCGTAAGAGACCTTCATGGCTGGGGTCTGGACCAACATCCTCATGTTTCTTTAGTTCTCTGGGCCAAGGAGCAAGGCTGGGGAGCAGCAGATTAGGGAGAAGGACGTGTGGGCACAGAGGCTCAGGCACCTGGAGTGGCCATGGGAAGGGGCCTCGGAAATGCCAGCACTAGGTCTGCCGAGAGGAAACCTCGGGAGGGGACTCTGTTCCCTCCCCAGCCGCCTCATCCGAGTCCCATGCAGTGGTGGGCATGCTCAGAACACAGCCCTGCAGAGCCCAGTGTGTCTCTCCGAGTGCACCTTAAAGCCCAATCCTGGTACCTCCAAATGTGACCTTATTTTGATATAAAATCCTTGCAGATGAGATTAGTAAAGATGAGGTCATACTGGTCCTTAATCCAATGCAATTGGTGTCGTTATGGGAACAGAGGAGGGAAAGAGATGGACACGTGGTAGAGAAGACACCATGTGGTGACAAAGGCAGGAGAGGAGCAATGTGCCTACAAGCCAGGAGGGCCCAGGACTAGGGGGCCATGCCTGGCACTCGAGGAGGCTGGAAGGACTCTCAGGTAGGGTTTTTGAGGGAGTGCAGCCTGCACACACCTTGATCATGGACCTCTGGACTCCAAACTGTGAGACAACCCATTTCTGTTCTTGTCAGCTGCCCAGTGTGAGGTACTGTGTCCCAGGAGCCTGAAAAATGAATACAACCTTCACGGGGGGGGGGGGGGGTCAGGGGCAGGACTTAAGTTTTGCTGCCACCACCCCCCCCCACCACCACCATGGTCCATTTGTTCTTGTCCTTATTTCAATTCCCAACACTAACAGTGACAACTTTGAGGCCTGGCTGGCTGTGAGCATCTGTAGGTTCGCTCGTGGTCAGCCATCACAGCCCCAGCTGGCTAACGTCCATCTGCCACCCATTCTCCACCTCTGCCTGCAGCCAGGTGCTCTCGGGGCTGGGGGCAGCCAGGGGAAGCCCTGCAGACCCTGCCCTGATTGCTGCCCCTGCTGCCACTCGGAAGGAATGCTGGACACACCCAGAGGACAGTGTCACGGTAGCCCTAAACGCAATTGTTCAGGCAAGATGTGACACCCCTATTCAAACGGAAACTGAAAACAGCATCCCTGTGATAGACAAAGAAGGGGAAAGGGGGTTTCACTGATTCAAAGTGAAAGGATAGTACCTGCTGGTAGAAAAACTTAAAATTACATAGAGCCTATAAAGTAGAATTAGCGGTGCAGCCGCCTTCTCTGCCCCCAGCTCTCACCTGTGCTCAGCATTCGGTCTCCCAGAAAGAACTGCTCTGACATGTGGTGGAGCATCGTTAGCTGTAGGGTCCCCGTGCCCCTGCAAACACGCCCCGGTATCATTTTGTTTAGTTTCATCTTATTTAAAAACACACAGTCCAACGCCTGCCTTTTCACTCACCGCATTATGGAGCTCTTTCCACATCAGAGGTAAGATTTATCTCAGAGAGTAATTGTAATGAAGTAATCTCAGAGCAGCCCTGTAGGATAGAGAGGTGATTACCAACTACAGTGTGCCCGGGGGAGACACCGCCTGTTTCCACCATACAATTTGCAGCACATTAATTTGACACACCACGAGGACTGGATAGCAGTAGGTTTTAAAAAGGATCCCAACCCATCAGCTGATTTTAAAGGTAAGGTTCATCGCTATAAATGTGGGAAGTGTCTCTTCTGAGACCGGGAGAAAGTGGCCTTGATGAGAATCAATAGTGATGGGTAATTAGAAATTGTCAGTGCAGAAAAGAGTCAAAGAACTGGTAGAATTTTGTATTTTTATTTTGAGTCAGTTGAAGTTGGAGACTTTACATAGTATGAGAGAATAGCTCATCTGTAATTGAACTCCTAAATCTTAATATTTGGGGAAATAAACCAGAAAGAAAATGAAAAACCAAGAGTATGAATAATCTTGAAATCCAGTGATTCCCTGCACACCCCAAGAACAAATTTTGAGAAGGGTGAAGCTCATTTCCCCACTCTGGTGGACCATGTTATGGCAGAGGTTCTTCACGGGGCGGGGGAGGGGGGAAAGGAGCCCCCAACCCTAGGGGACATTTGAAAATGTCCAGAAACATCTTTGATTGTCACACTGAGGGTGAGGGCGGGAGGGGACACCACTGGCCTGAGTGGGTGAAGGCTGGGACGCTGCCAAACATCCTGCTCCGCACAGGGCAGTTCCCATGAGGAAGAAAGTCAGTAACACCCGTGTGTCAGCACAGCGAGGCTGAGAACCCGCGCCACGTCACTCTCAGGGGGATCTGCTTCTGGCCATACCAGGCACAAGCCCTGTTTGATTCACTTACAGATCACATCCTTTTCTTGTGAATCTCAACCTAACCTGAACCATTTCACTCTCCCCTGAAAAAGTTGCAGGAAAATTAATTCCACGTGTGACACGATGACATCAGGTTGAACTGTAGCTCCCTGGACATCACAGACCTTCCAGAGAGGCCAGGGATGGCCTGTTAGACCATGGAGAGCAGGGCTGCAACCCATGTGGCTAAGTCAGGCACCATCTCATACTTCAGAGCAAACCTGCTCATCACTGGACAAGCACCATTCCCATCAGGAAGGGCAGGAAGGGCTGGGGTGTAGCTCTGTGGTAGAGCACTTGCCTAGCATGTGAGGCCCTGGGTTTGATCCCCAGCACTGCAAATATGAAATAAAATGAAATGAAGGAATAGGAGCTTAGCCTCTCATGTGGTTGGTTGCCTAATAAGACACATACACACTCTAGATTCCTGTGAATAAAATCCATCTCAAGACTAAGAAAAAAAAAATCATGGCCAGGAAAAAATCTCCTTTTTCCACTGACTTCGAACTAGGCAATGCATTCCAGAATCCAGCCTCTGACTTTCCCACCCTGTCCCCAGCCCACCCCCATCGCCACCTGGCACCAGATCTGGATTTCTCACTCCTGAGGCCAGCCATCTCCTTGTTGTGAAAGTTGCCACTGTCTCAGTGCATGTGCCACTGGGTGACCTGAAGCCCACCAGGAAGGCAGAAGCATGTGAAGCATCCCAAACAGTGGCAGCATGTGTATATAAGCTGTTTATTTAAGGGCAGGTAGTAATAGGCTGTGGGTGAGCCAGGAATTGCATCAATAGATTCACTGTGGCCTCAGAAAAATCCATGCAGTAACCACAGGACTAGAGATGACGAAGAATTAGCTGCAGGAGGCCTCTGCCCCAGGAGGGCCACCGCCTACTATGTTCAGGCAGGGCACCTGCAAGGGACTAGAGGCTGAACCCCACGGCTTGCTCTGCCAGGGTGGAGCATTTTCCTCCAACACCCACAAGCAGCTGCATGGACTCTCAGCAGCCTAACACCAATGCTCTGAACCAGCCACCATCATCAAATAAGAGGGAAATGAGGAGCAAGAGCCACCCTGAGGTTCAGGGTTCCCTCTAAGGAAACTGGGCTCTGCTCTGTGTGTTTTCATGGGAAACAGAAAACTGCTGATACCTATTTATTTTGAGCTATCACTAAACAATCAGTTCCTATTAATGATCCTAATTACTCAGCTCCTATTTTTAAATGCTGGTCTTTCAGCATGCTCTAAGTGGGTGGCTTTAATTATGCCTAATTGTAGCTACGTCACATCCAAATATACACCCTACACAAGTGATTAACAGGGTTTGGAATTTAGTTCATTGAAGAGGGGATTTGCAATATCAAGCCTACATGTGTCATATAAATCATTTTTCCCCCTGATATCTCCGATGGTGAAGAAGGTTGTTTATTCAGGCAGAGTCATTTGGAATCCAGCCTCCCCCCAGCTTCAGGAGACGAATTCTAAGTGGTTGTCAAGTTCACCGGAGGCTGGTTTCCATAACGCTCTCGGTTGGAAGGCACTGGTTTTGATTTTCTTTTGGATCTGTATTCCCAGATGTCTTCTCACATGGCAAAGTGATTTTAGTATTTAGGAAGCGCCAATCCTAAGTGAAAACAAACAAACTACCCACCTTCTGTGCAAAGTCCAATCGCTCCCTTCAGTCCCTCGCTAGAAATGAACTTTGAATTGCTGCCCATTAACTCGCACATTCCTGTCCAGCTAAGTCTCTGCCTGATCCTCCAATTCTGCTACATTTTTACGTTAGAGGTGAGGAGATCCACTCTGAAGGGCTGATCTCCTAGGGGCAGAGCCCGGCTGGAGGATGATCTGCTGTTTCTTCCACCAGCAGATGCTGAACAGGTGGTGGAGACCTGGTTTCCCAGGTGCAAAGCTCATGTGGGCGGGGCAACCCAGCAGCCAATCAGAGGCTGCCATGCAAATACAGCGGTGACTCAGCTGTCCACCTGCGTGCCCCCACCTGCCCATCCTCCCCGTTTGTAATCCAGGTTGTGCCTTCAACACCCACGGAGGACTTGGAGTTATTCCCAAGGTCTTTCATGGGCCACACCAGCACAAACTGCCCCCGTGCTCTGCTGCAGCCGGCTTCACAGGCTCGCAGAACCTGACCGGGGCTGTGACGGGCTTGGAGCGTCTTCTCAGAGTGGACGTCGGCTCGTTCCACTCTAGGGTGAAAAACCAATGAGCTATAGAGGCAGCCATCCCCAGGCAGGGTTTCTATCATGTTTAGCACCTTGTTCCTGATGGGAACGTGCTCTGAAGGGCGGTCGAAGTTGCTCTGTGACAGGGGCAGAGAATTGGCAGCAGGTGGAACCCAAAAGATGTCTCATTTCAGGTGTGGCCTCAACTGCGTCCCTCTCCTTGGCCTGATCTTTCAACTTAATTGGAAAGGATTCCCCTTAGAGGAGGTCAGAGGTTGGGATGTTGGAAAACCTTGTGCTGGTTGCTGTCCACCAGACGGTTGTGACCTTGAGATATTTAATCGCCTGGGGTGGGGGGTGAACCGTGGGGAGAGACTAAGGCCACAGGTTTGAGTATCAGGAATATTGACTATGGACCTCAGCTCTGCTCCTGTCCACTGAGTGACTTCAGGCGCGTTTCTTAACTTCTCTAAGCCTCTAATGTCCTGCAGGGGCATTCCCACTTAAATGATGGGGGTGTCATGAAATTTCAATGAATTCACAGAAACAAAGTGTCTTCCTCGTAGGAGATAACCAACATAGGTCATTTCTTTATCTGAGCCTCTCTCCTAGAGTCAGAACATTTTGGTTGAGCGTATGAAGTGTGGTTCCTAAGTACTCTCTTGCGCTTTGACCACTTGGAGAAGGCAGGGACCCTTGAATCCCTCACACCCAGGCCAGCTCCTTGGCAGCCTTTGGGTCTGGGTTGATGACAGTCTTGTTAACTGAAAGCACCGTGCCAACACAGTGCTCCTGGTGGCAGAGCAAAGCTTCTGCTGTTGCCCAGGACAAACGGGTTTCCTAAAGTTAAAGTCCCCGGGAAGCTACTGGAACTGCAGAGCACCAGGAAGGCTGATGGCACAACGGTGGCCTCAAAGTTCCAATAAAACAACCCCCTCTTAACTTCACCATTTTACATTGCGTCTTCCAAGATGAAGTCCTTGTGCCACGTTCTTTTTGCCACTTGTCCTGGTTCCGTGGAGTTGTGCTCGTTGTCTGAAGTAAATCGCGTAAGGACAGATGATTCCCTCAGAAAGGAGGTGGCTGGTGCCCGCACTGACATGCCATTTCACCGGATAAGGCAGAAGTGGCTCGGTAACCCACATCCCATCAGCATGGACTCTTCAGGCACAAACAGCAGATAAACACAAGCTGAATAGGATTAGTTTGCTGGGTGCCACCAGTGAATGGAGTGACAGAGGAGGAAGATAAAGAGAAGGCCAAAGAATCAAACGGGGAGACACAGAATGGCGCCTGTCAGAGTCTTGTTTGGAAAGCCCAGGGCCTGAGCCACTCCAGATGCAAATGGGCTTTTGTTTCCCACTCTGTTGCCCCACCCTGAGACTGGCCGTCCCTCCGTTCTGATGCTTGCTTACTGCTGGGCTGCCTGATGCCACCCCAGCCTCCCCCAGGTGCCGCCATCCTGCCCTTGGACCTGAAAGGCAGTGGTTGCATAAATTAAACATGGCAGTGCATGTACAGGTCACAGCCTACATGTTGGTCTCCATTAGAATGAGTAAGCCCATTACCAACCCTCTAAGCAAATCTGCTCCCTCCAGACCACGGTCTCCCAGCCTTCGTAACACGAGCATGATTCATCAGTCTGTCCATCACAACAATGACGTGAGTCACATGTTGTGAGAAGCTCAGGGAATGTATTTTGTGTACACAGAAATGTAAGGTTTGCAAATTTCTGGGATTTAACTTTATTGGGGAGGGAGCAGGGTAGTAATGAATTCCACATTTTTTCAAAGTGAATCAGAGGAAAAACCCACAACAGGCAACATCTGCATGAATTGGTCTCCAAGGACTCGATATAAACGGTTGTTGATATAAATAGATGTGCTTTTAAGCAAAGACAGATGTCCCAGACCAAAATGCTAAGAAAACACATAAAACAGTTAAGTTCAAAGACATCTTGGCTTTCCTAGCTTTCCCAGTAGGTGAATCTTCACAGGGCCAGGACAGGGAGGGTGGAAGACAGAACGTTCTGCTTCCTGTGAACAGGCCAGCAGCCCCACCAGAGCAGGTGTGGGTGCAGCACAGCCACAGGGCGTCCACCCAGGAGAGGCCGGCCGCAAGACGTCCTGGGCTCTTGTGTTCGCGGGCATTCGTGGAGTGATTGGAAGACTTTCTGCTCGGACCTCCTCGGAATACGATCTCAGGGAGGACTGAGTAGAAGGCATCGGGAAATAACCCAGCAGAATCTGGGGGTCAGTTCAGCTGACGTCAGTGAGAGAAGGACCCAGACGCCAGCAGGATTCTGGAGCCAGCGTGGACTCCGAGGCCAGGCTGCAAATTGTTTTCTCAAAGCAAGGTCCTGAAACTAGAAAGTCAGCAGAAGAGTTGGTATTTCTGGGGGAAGAGCATTCTCAGAGGGAGGGTGGAGAGAGTCAGAACCAGGGGGAAGGGTCTTCTAGAAACAGAGAGATTCGCATGTTGTGGTGCGCCAGGCTGCGCCAGAAGCATTTTCACATACACTGAATGCAAGAGATGCAGGAAAGAATTCAAACCACGCAGGAATTAGGGAGAGAAGGCCAGTGCATATTTTGATCACACCATCCTTTATATGGTAAAAAATTCCACTCACCCTGCCAAAGCAGGTCCTCCATCCCTTCGAAAGGTCACACCAAAGACCTCCCTGGCCTTTGGGCTGAGCTTCCCAGGGAAGGGAAGATGCTTACCCTACTGATATTGCCTGGGAGAATGTGACAGACTATGTTGGGGTGCTGTGCTGAGATGAGGCAGGCCAGGAGGCCACCCTGCCAGGTTCCAGCCAGAGCATCCCAGGCTCCACCATGCAGGCTCAGAGGAGGAGAGTTGGCATCCACCATACCCAGGAGTGGGCCATGGTTGGCCAAGGTTTGAGGTAGAAAAGCCCAGGTCTCAGCTATTTGTCATAAAGCCAAATTATCTGGAACTTGGTTCTCTGTGTTAAGCTATCGGTATTAGTCAGCTCTCTATCACTATGACAGACTACCTGAGAAAACCCATTTAAAGAAGAAAAGATATATTTGGGCTCAGGGTTTCAGCCCACAGTCACTTGGTTCCACTCTTCCTGGGCCTTGGTAAAGCAGAACATCATGGTGGAAGGGAATCTGCTCACCTAGTGTGTTTCTATCTGAGAAACACACACACAAACATACATGCAGGGGTGGGGGCAGAGAAGAGAAAATGGGCCAGGGACATATATAGCCTTCTAGGACATGCCCCTAGTGACTGCTTTCTCCAGGTGGGCCCCCTCTTCTGAGCTTCCACTACCCCTCCATAACCCATTAGATGGTGAATCCACCAATGTATTCAGCCATTGATGTAGTTAGGCCCCTCATGATTCAACCACCTTTCAAAGGGTTCCATTTCTGAACACCACTGTCTTGGAGACCAAACCTTTAACACATGGGCTTTGAGGGGGAGGGAGATTTGGGATCTAACCTATAATACTATCCAAAAGTAAAATAAAATAAAGTCCTAATTATGATTCACTTTAGGACATGTGCCACACTCTTTCCGTCCCTGAGCATTTTCATTGATGGAAGATTACCATTCACAGGTAAGCACGGCTGGACAAACTGTCAGAAGTTGTTAAGGCAACCTCTGGTTATATCCTTAGGATGTGGATATCTGTGAGCATTAGGGTGGACGTCACATTAATCAAACATTCAGAGGAGGCCACAGTGATGCTTGGTGACTGTAGACCTGGTGTAGCAGAGGTGGACAATTTTGAGTCCTCTTCCGGGTGTCCAGTAAGACTGCATGTCCCAGCCTCCCTGTAGTTCTCCTGGCTTCTCCCTGAGTTCTGGCCAATGGAAAGCGGGCAGCAGTGATGGAAGCTACTGGTAGACTTGGCCATAAGGCTCCCTGACTGATCTTTAACAGGCTCTCTTCCTCATCTTCCTCCTCTGTGATGACCCCAAGGGTCTTGCATTGAAGAAGTCCTCTCAAAGAGTTAGATAGGATCCATCCGTTAGTCCTGGAGCTCAGGAGAACTGCCTGGACTGCGTCACACGGTGGCGAGACGTGAAGACTGTTTGTCATAGCAGCTAGTGCTTATTATTCTGACTCACCATCTAGTTTCTGGGAATTATAGAAAGGTTACCAACCAGGGTGCCTTCAATTAATGTGTTTTCTGGCATTTTCCTGGTCTAGATCACAATTCAAAATCAGTCCCCAAATCAGTCACAGTCGGGAAGAGAAAGAGAAGCAGAGAATGAAGTGGGTACAGTCAGGCTCACTTGGGGGCCAAATTCACATTGGATTCTTGGGATTAAAAGGATTGATTCAGTTCATTCCCTCATTCTAAGCACAACTGTGTCCAGATCATCTTTGGAGAATAATGGATTCCTTGTTCCTAAACAGACAAGCATGAAATCCCCCAGCCCAGCTGAGTAATTCCATGACTCAAAATTGGGGGGCCTGGGGGTTCTTGTGGCGTTCCAACCCAAGCCCATGGCCAGCCGCTGCTTGCTCCTGTGGTTCCGTTCTTGGGAGCGGTGGGCTGTTGCCGACAGTTACTGGACTGTACATCTTCATTCCTGCTATTGCGTGACCTCCCCAGACTCTCTGTCCAGGTCACGTCACACGTTGCTTAGTCTCTCCAGCAGTTCCTGACGGTGCACCCAACTCTACTGCAGGAAGCCTGAGGCCCAGACCGACCTCAGAGGGAGAAGAGAGAAGTTAACAGGCTCTTGTGGCAGTGAATGGGCCTGAGGAGGGAGGCATGAGCTCCACTCTGGGGGCCCAGGGTTCCTGACAGAGGGTAAGAACTTGGAGGAGTTCTCTGTAGGTCAGGAGGCAAGCCTGGGAGCAAGAGGCCGAGAACCCCAGCTTGGCTGGAGCAGAAACTTCCAGTGGAGGATGGAGAAGAGGAGTAAGAGGAGGAAACATTAGACCAAGGCTCAGAGGATGCCGTCGGTAGATAACAGCCCTCCGAGGCTGCCCAAGTCGTCATATGGAAGCCTGTGAATGTCACCTTCCATGGCCAGAGAGACTTTGTGAAAGGGCCTTGAGTTGGGGAGATAACCCAGGTTATCCAGGTCATCCCAGCATCTTTATAAGGTAAGAGGAGGTGATGATGGAGGTGGAGGTCCAGCAAGAGGGAGAGGGACAGGTGTTAAACTACTGGCCTCGAAGATGGAGGAGGGGCCGGAGCCCAGGAATGCAGGTGGCCTGCAGAAGCAGGAAAAGGCAGAGCTGCAGATTTCCTCCCGAGCCTCTGGAAGGAGCAGGGCCCACGACACCTGGGTTTTAGAACTTCTGTGTGTTGTTTTGAACAACTGTCTGTGGCCATTTGTTCCAACAGCCTTAAAACACTGACACAGGTGACTTCAAACATGAGGCTGATGACATTGGGCCTGCACAACAGTCACTCTTGGGCTCAGAAGGCTCTCAGCCGAGTCCTCCATCAGCACCATCCAAATGGTCCTGGCCTGTGTTGGTCCCCACGGGCCCCAGCAGGGACGGCAGTGACAGGGTGACATCCCTCAGAGTACTTTCTGGATGGACAGATGTGTGGTGTCCCCCTGGTTCCCTCTCGCCTGAACCCTTCCAACCTTCCTTTTCAGACTGCTCAGTACTGGACGTCACTCCAGGCAAACCCACAGCCAGCTTCATCTCTGATTATGTAAATTTCATCCAAATAAAACCCAGACTCCTTAAAGAATTAGTGAAAACCCTCTTTTGGCTTCACATGACCTTCGGGAGCGGAAACCGTTGTTGACAGGACCTCACTATTAGACCAGACCCCTAACACGACTCTGACCATTGAAATCCTGTCTGCTGTCCTTTCACATCGGGGACACACACCACCTCCTCTAAGACGCCTTCCCTGAACGCCACGCTCTGAGTTTGCCCTTCACTTTATACGATCATCCTTCTTTGGCTACGCAGTGCACGTCTGTGTCCTCCACGTGGACCCTCTTAATGCCACCACAGGGTGACCCTTCGTCCAGCTGCATGGTGCAGTACAAAAGGAATTTGATGGAAGTCCCATGTTTAGGGATCAAATATCACTTCTCATGAATTAGGGCTTCGAGAAAATCCCTCTTTTGGAAACAGTTAGGATATGGATCAGAAAAACAAAAAACAATTCCACTAAGAAGCTTGAAAGAGTTGCTATCTAAAGGAATTTGTAAATAATAGAACAAATAGTGAAAGGCCACAGGAATACAGCCCACTTACCCATTAGGCAGGGGGGCTGGTGCTTAGACCCCATAACTTTTTCAGGAACTTGTGAAAGTTTCCGAAAGCCTGGAAGACAAAGGAAAACTATGAGATCAAAATTGTCTCATGAGACGTTCAACAAACTGCGAATTCCTCAATTTAAACTTTTCGTATGTGGAAATTCCTACGTTTAAAACAATATGTGAGCTGATTTTTCTCATTTCACCAGAATTCAGAATTCTCAAGCATGTACAATGGATGGAATTGATTACTTTAGCCAATTAGTTTTGAAAGCAATGTTATTTTTAAAAAAAAATCCTCTCAAGTTATTTTACATTAGGAAATATTTAGGATGGGAAATGGGTGCATTTTAAAATATGTGATGTCGTTTATTGTGGGGTCTCCAAAGCAGCATACCCAGGGCTTAGGACGGACTTCAGCCGGCCAGTGCTGTGGGTGACGGTGAGATCACCTCTCCTTCTCTACTTGCCCTGGTCTCCCTTCATCTTCTTCTCTATTGTGTGCGTAACGTACAATCAACCATTTTAAGATGTAAAACTTGGTGGCACTTAGTACCTTCACAATATTCAAATCCTACTCATCACCCTAGAAAAATCACCCACACCCCTCAAGCAGGCCTCTCCAGCCCCCTTCCCCCAGGCCCTGGTGACTGGCTCAGGGTCTCTGCTCTCCTTCTCTGTTCTGGGAAGTTCACGCACAGAATCTGACAATCTGGGACCTTTTGTGTCTGGCTTCTTGGCATGATGTTTTCAGGGTTCATCCAATGCGGCACAGACGGACCACACTGTATCCACTCGCCCGTCCACTCGCCCGTCCACTCGCCCGTCCACTCGCCCGTCCGTGGCGCTGGGTCGCCTTCACTCTGGCTCTTATGAACAGCGCTGCTACAAGCACTTGGAGCACATTTCTGTGTGGACAGATATTTTCATCCCTCTTGAGTGTGCTCCTAGGAGGGAAGTTACTGGTCTGCACTTAGCTTTTGAGCAATGATGCTTTTACTCTTCACAGTGGCCATGGATAAATTGGAGATAATATGATCCTATGCCCCAGGTGACAATCAGGCCCGTCTGACTCTAGAACCCTGGTCCTTTTACTTGGTTGAGGTGTCTGGTGAGCACACGTGAGACAGAGCCTAGTGGGACAGCTCATTTCTAGGGAATGGCAGGCTAGTGAGAGTGTCGTGTAAAGGCTAGTGAGAGTGTCGTGTAAGGGCTAGTGAGAGTGTCGTGTAAGGGCTAGTGAGAGTGTCGTGTAAAGGCTAGTGAGAGTGTCGTGTGGGGGCACATTCTGAGGACGCTGACGGTGGACTGAGGAAAGCCAGGCATCCAGAGTCAGGCAGCCAGAAGTAGGTGGCTTTAGGTCCTTTAGTGACTCAGGCAGCAATGGTGGCCAAGACTAGGACAGGTCAGAGTCTGTCCTCAGCCATAGAGAGGAGCAGCACCGCGGACTGCCAGCTTGACTGCCCATGTGAGTTGGGGAGAATCGCCGTCTCTCAGTAGAGGGGAGACATGGTCACTGGACCACACAGACAGACCCGGAGGAGGCAGCGTAGCCGACAGCAGCTGCAGAAAGGCAGCTAGGGAGTCCGGGGGCTGTTCAGCCCACACCCACACCCGCTGTGGCCCGCCAGAGGGACCGGTGGACCCTCCCTCATGCGCACACAGACTTCACAATCTGGTCTGCATGCTTGGACCCCAAGTTTATTTGTCTTTCTGTTCTTTTCTTAGCATATTAAGATGGATGCTTAACTCATTAATTTTCAATCTTGCTCTTTGCCCCCCACAACATCAATATTTAAAGCTATATTTGTACTTCTTGCAAATATTCTCTAATTTGCATTATGATTCTTCTTTGAATCTTTGTCTGGATATCTATATCTATTACTACATTACACGTGTGCGTGCGTGCACACACACACACAAACTTAGCAACCTAAAACAAGCAAATTTATTGTTGTCATGACTTGGTGTCATGAGCGTGAACAGGTCTCAGGTGAATGAAACCGGTTCTGCTCTGTTCCAGGCATTGACTGACGCAGCTAGGGCTATTCAGTGGGCAGCTGGGCTGGTCCAGAGGGTCCGAGGGGGTCTCACTTATTGAGATTGTCATCTTATTGAGGATGGCCAGAAGGTTGGCTCAGGTGGGACTGTCGGATGAATAGTCACACGTCACCTCTGTAGCTGTTGGGCTCAGGATGGTTTAGCCAATTCAAGACAGCTGAGGAGTCCCAGAGAGAGAGTTCGCCAACGTGTTAGAAATACCAGGTGCCGCAGGCAATCAAACACGTGCTTGGAAGTAGCTCAGCAAGGCCAACCCGACTTCTGCAGAAGGGCGTGCTCCCCACACATCCAGCAAGCACACCTGGGCGGCAGTCCACCTGTTTTTACCCCCAATGCGTGCTGTCCCTTGCTCTGATAGGAGCTCAGTGGCCATCTGGGTGCTTGGCTCATTTTAAAATTGGGGCAGACAAAGGGAAGGGCTGAAGTTAAAGTGGCTACGATTGGATCTTATATCTCAAATAAGGCTGAGTGCTGTATTCTGAAAATGGATCGTGGAACTTCCTATTTCTCACAACAGGAGGAGACCTACCAGGCTAAGGTCTGTTTAACCCCCAAAATGAAATGCTGAAGGCCCCCCATTCCTCAGAACATGCCTCTGTTTGGAGATGGGGCCTGTAAAGAGGTGATTAAGTTAAAACAGTCTTCAGGGTGGGCCCTAGTCCAATGTGATGGGGGTCTGCAAACAGGGAGAAGAGGGTGAGACAGACAGACAGACAGACAGGAAGACCGCTGCAAACCCAGAAGATCTACCTCAGAAGCATCCAATCCATGGGCACCTGGATCTTAACTGTGAGAAAATAGGTTTGTATTGATCCAAGCGCCCAGCGGCTTGGCCTTGTTTGGATAGCCTGCAAGCCAACCCGCCCTCTCTAATCCTTCTGTCCATGAACTGTTTACACTTGGTTCTTAGACTCCAGCCTCGTGGGTTTCTTCTGGCGCCTATTGGCCGTTCATTTCACTTACAGACGTGGTGGGTGGCTGGAGAGTAGGACTGGCTCTAGCAGTGGTTCACCTGGGCCGAGGCTGGCCCCGTGGCCTTTGGTGAATATTCTTGGTAGGATGGACAGGAGTCTTCTACGGAGCCCATTAAGAGACGATCAAAAGGTGGTGATGATAACTCAACCAGGAACGTGTGGGGAAGTACACGCCACCCAAACGAGCGCAGAGAGCTGGCCTCCCTTCAGACCCGGGCTTTGCTGGGGAGCCAGCTGCTTCCCCGGGAGACGGGCCCCTTGGTCAGGCCTCTGTCCCAGGGAAGGGCTTTCTGGTAAACACGGTCACCTTTACTTTGGGCTCACCAGAAAAGTCTCTCGTTGTCAACCCAGCAACAGGTTCTATTAAACCCAGGTAGACTCGGGTTGCCTGGCTGAAAGGAGGACTTTGGAGCTCGGCCATCAGACTCTGGGCACCACCTCCCGCCACCCCACAGGAGCCTCTGACCTTGAGGGTTGCATTTTCTGGGGTAACTGCTGTGTGCTCAGATGGTGCCCAGATTGGGGACTGCAGCTCCCACTGACCATGGCTGGGTAGTCCATTCCATTGTCCCACGGGAGGGGACCCTGAAAGATGATTTATAACTAGTCGGCTACCCAAGAGCAGGATAGAACAAAGTAATAAAAAATGAGACTGCTGTCAAGAGCAGGCTGCATCCTGCTCTGTGTAGACAGCAGTTCCCAGGCTGGGCCTCACCCTCGCTGCTCCGGCTTGTAAAGCAGCAGTTTGCCGTCGGCTGCTCCATTTGGAGTGTCAATCCCGAGGCAGAGTGACTACACCTCGTCTGTACAGGTAAACAACGACCCTCTGCCCAGCACCACCTCAGGGCACAAATGATACTTAAATTAACAGTGCTAATAAATAATGACCTCTGGCGAACGTGTTCAATCAATGAGAAGCTTGAGGTTGCAAGGGACATCACCCCTGGGCAGAAGGACCAGGCCCACGAGCTTAGCAAACACCCAGGCCGCGGAATAAAGCAGCCCCCTCACCCGAGGCCCATGAAGGAGGAGTACCCCAAGACTGGACACAGCCACACAGTGACCCTGTCCCCTGGTCAGTTGTCACAAACCTTGCCTGTGAAAGTCCCTACAAGGATGAGCCTCTGGTTCTGCTGTCCCTTCAGGCCGACTCCAGGCTGACCCCTGAACTGCCCTCCTTCCTGACGCTGGCCCAGGACAAGCTCCTGATCGTTGCTAGCTCGGTCTGACCCTGCAGTGCCTCTCTGCCCTCCTGTCTGCTCTCTGCCCTGGCTCTGAGCCAGCCCCGACCCTAGCCCTGTCCTGGCTCTACCAGTGGTTCACATTGGCATACCTATCTCACCGTGTAAAGTGTGACTTAAGATTGCAACAGAAGAACCGGCCTGGCTTTTGACCACCAGGTGACCTGAGCAGTCAGTGAACCCCCTGCTGACAGTGCTGCAGCCTGTGGATTTACTGTTAAGAGCGAAAGCTAGCTCTCTGCGAAGACACAGGCCTGCTCGGTCTGTGTCAATGACACAGGTCCCTTGACACTTCCGTTTCCACTGTCTTCCATCTTATGACATTTTACTAGATTCTCACACTTCCGTTGTCCTACCAGGTTCTCAAACTGGAGCAGGAAACCATCCTGCCTTACACAAAAGCCTAAGACTGGATCACTTTGGGATGCGGCGTGGCCAGCGAGTGACAGCACTTGTACTTCCAGCATAGATTGGGGGCGCTGGTGTGATTGATAGACAACTGGCGATAGATAGAGGACAGATGATGGACGGAGCGCCAGGGTGGACACTGGTCCTTCCAGTAGCATGGAGAGGGTGCCGCCACCAGGTCACACAGCTTGGGAATGGTGGCACCAGGATGGGACGCATGCCAGGTCGGATGCACGCTCTCCGGCTGCCTCTCAAAGTACACCCCAAACAGAACCCACCCTGTGTGTGCTGCAAGCTCTCCTTCTACTGGGCGGCTGCTGAGCTGAATTAGACCCCGGTATAATGCAAACTAAAATATCCAGTGGCCAAAGCTTAAAAATAAAATGTCGGCCTGCATTCTGTTTCTTAGTCCAAATGTGGCTTTGGGGCCACTTTTTTTTTTTTCTAAGTTTTTCTTAGTTTCTTTCCCAGCTTTGGCAGTTTAGACCCAAGCACACAAAAGCAGTGAAGACAGCGATCCCCGTGGCCCTCCAGGCAGGGTTGAGGAAGTTCTGCGTAGGGACAGGGGCTGGCGTGGCTGGGAGCAGTTAGGTCCACAGACTGTGTGTGTGAGTCTGTGTGTGCACACGTGTACAGTGATGGTGGCTGTGTGGATGAGCATATGTGTGTGTGGCTGTATGGGTACAAATGCCTATGTGTAGGTGTGTGTGTTGTGTGTTTGTGTTTGTACATGTGTGTGCATGTGTGTGTGTGTGTGTGTGTGTGTGTACACACCTTCCCCACCACACTCTCCTGGACTTTCTCTTGAAGTGGTCTGTGTCCCTTGACAAGCCTGAGATGGTCACATAGAGAAGGCCACATATTAATTAGAAAAAGGGGTCTTCATAGAGTTGGAGATTTTCTTACAAAATTGGTTGTTTAATGACATCATCATTATTGTGCTTTTCCGTCTGCAACCAGCTCCTGAACTCTGACCTTCATTTGGCAAACATTTACTAAGCACCTGCTGCCTGCGGGTGAGCTGAGGCGGAGAACCACTAACGTGCATCACAAGAGCCTGGGTTTCTCTGTCACCCTATGACACCACCCGGGGAAATACAGGGTACCTGATGCCAGTTGCTCCAGACTGGTCTCAGGAACATGGAGGAGCAGGGTGCAAGTCCTCATGATCCCGGGAAGATGGCACCGACTTGGTCAAACACAAAAGCCCAACCTGTCACCTTTAACAGCCCCACGATGATCAGGGCAGAGCTGGGCACCCTGCACCACCTAGATGAGTGGCTATCACTGATGAGGATGCAAATGCTTATGTTGGGAGAGGTGAGGACATTTAGATGGTATTTCATTATAAATAAGTCTGTGTTCCTGAAACAATTTTATTTACTATCATCATTAAGAAGGTGTCAAATAATTTACCTATTCTTGTGGCATCATTTCTCTTGATTTTAAAGCAACATCTTGTCTTTTTTAATTGACATTAGTATTGAACCCCAGAATAAGACAGGATGTATAAGCCAGGTTCCCTCTGTCCATGCTTGATTATAGTGTCGCTTCAGAAATACAATAAAACAGTTGAAAAAAAATGAATTTTTAATTTTATAGACCAGAGTACACTGAACATCCTTCTAAACTTACTCCTGAGTTTGGATAAACATGGTAAATATTTCATAATTCACATTTATGATGGCCATAAAAGGCTATCATGCAAGTTATTTTACCATGTCAACAGTGTTCAAAACTGCGGGATGGAGCTGAGGTCTCGAGACGCAGGCTGTCTGTTAGAAGGACATGTTTTTGGATGCTGAGGTTGGCCTTCAGTTCCAATGGCGGCCCACGGTCCTCTCCTGGCCATGCCCTGCCCTGCCCCTACATTCCAGAAACTCCACTGCCCGCCCCACCATCATGCACTCAGGTTTCTAAGAGGAGAACCCAGAAAGATTGACATGTCGACAGCGTGTTAACGGCAGGTGTGGGGCACCCTGGCCTAGGGACCCCCTGCCTGTGGCCCCCAGAGCTGGCTGCTGTGATCTGGGGTCTGCCAGGGTCTTCCCTTCCGGGGGGTGGAGTCCTGGCTGGCACCATCCCCGATCCGTCTGGATCGATTTCCTCCGTGGTTTCTAGGTGCCTCACAGTATCTGTTGGGGCCCATGACTCACTGGGGACCCTATGAGGACTTTCTCCCTCCCGATAACATCTGGGTGAGTCATCCTAGGACACGGGGAGCTCAGTGCAGGTTTGTTCGGGCCGCGTTCACCCCGGGGGCTGTCCTTCCTGGAATAGAAACTAAAAGTCGGTTCATCTCTGTGGCCCCCGACATGATGAGTCCACCCACTCGCAGCAGGCGGCCCCTGACTAAGGCGACCGGCAGCTCCTGGGAATGAAGAAAGGCCTGGCTTGTCCCTGGAAGTCAAGGTGTGCCACCGAAGACACCCATCCGAAGGTCGGTGCGCTGCCAAGTGTGACCGGCCAAGTGTGACGGGCCTGCCAGGAGCCGCTCGCTCATGAGCCCTCCTCCGTCCGACCTGCAGTGAGATGGCCTTTGTTCCACTCACCCAAGGGGAATATTTACTGTTATTGCGGTGACTCCTCTCAGGGTACACAGGACTACACCTAAGACACATGCGCCTTTCACAGAGAACAAAGGTGCATTGTGCAAACCCGCTGGGAAGACGGAGCAGCCAACACCGATAACCGCCTGCCCGACCTGCCTCTGGCTGCCCCTGGCCTTTCAGCTTGGTCCTTATTTATTCCAAAAGTCGCTGCTTCCTTAAGAGTAGAATTAAATATCTGGAGACTTGATTTGTGCTGAAATAATAAAGCCACAAATGAACACCCTGCTAGGGAGTGAGCCTTGGCTAACGAGTCCTGGTTTGGTCCTGGGTCTGTATTTTGGACCAGAATCCCCCAGAGCCATGGGTCTCAAAGTGTGGTCCAGGGGCACCAGAGGACCCTGCGCCTCTTGCTGTCAATCCACGAGGTCAAAATCACACTCACAATTGTTCTTTGCTGCCTGGTGGGGTGTCGCACATGTGGAAACCCAGGGACTCTGGAGGCTGAGGCAGGAGGATCCCAGGTTCAAGACTAGACTGGACAACTTAGAGAGACCGTGTCTCAAAATAAAAATGAAAAATGAAAAGGACTGGGGAGGTAGCTCAGTGGTACAGCAGCCCTGGGTTCAATCCCTGGCATTAAAACATAAAGAAAAAGACAGGAGCCTCTTGTCATTGGTATCATGTCCACTGGGCCCTGAGAGGTTTGGGAGCACCCCTTGCCTGGTCCATGAGATCTGGTTCCTTTGGTGGAGGTGAGCAGCTGGCTCGGGTTCTCCTGGAGGACAGTACACCCTCCTCCAGGGGACCAACCCTTCATTCAGGGGGCTCTGGGCTGTGAGAGACAGGGGCCTCAGGGCCGGGGGAGGCTTTCCAGCCTCCGTGCTGGCCAGGAAGGTCATGCCCACTCACCTCGCCTGCTTCTGACTGCTCACCTTAGGTGGGCCCCAGCTCCTGGTAAGCCCAGGAGTAAGTGACCATCATCACAGACCAGGCCTTGCTGCCTTTTCTGGAAAGTTCTGGAAGGGGAGAGGAAGTTTTAGGCTCAGCCACCTGAGATCCCGGCTTCCCCGAGTGCATGGACCTGTGTCACTGCCAGCCTCCCAGCCTCCCAGCCCGGAAGTAACCTCCCCTGAGTCCCGTAAGACCTCGGTGCTTCCCCCCACCCTGAGAAGGCTCCCTCTCCTGCCCCTCCCTCGATGGATCCTGGCGCTCCTGGGGAGGCAGCCAGGTGCAGAGTGGGAGAAACCGCGGGCAGTGCAGACGGGAGCCAGGCCAGGCTGCCGAGATTTTATTTTCAGAGCAGTGCAGAGGCTTTGGGTGTTCTTAAGCAGGAGATGCCATACGAAAAGGAACCTGTCGGGGAGGGTGTTGGGTTGCTGAATCAGAGGGAGGGCACCTGATGGGAACAGCTCCCCAAGGCCACAGTGTCCCCGTGAGACAGTGAGAACAGGAAGAGACGATAGGGTCTGAGAAGTTCAGTGTAAGGAGCTGGGATCCAGTCAGGTCCTCCCAGGCACAGCCCCTGAGGGTGCCCAGCCCTCCGGGCGCCTGGCTCCACTGCTGGCCGGCTGGCAGACACCCGAGGATGACAGGCACCTTTCAGACGAGTGCACAGGACCTGATGATGCACAGGAAGGATGCACAGAAGGATGCACAGGACCTGATGATGCACGGGAAGGATGCACAGAAGGATGCACAGGACCGGATGATGTCCACTTGATGTCCAGGCGCGGCACAGACTCATCCAGCTGGACCACCTCCCAGCCGCCCTTGCAGCTGTGTGAAGTCACGTGGCTCCATCCCGACCAGCAGGACTGTGCAGCCCGCCCCCTGCAGCTGTCACCAGCACCGTAAGACCAGGAGCCACCGTCTCCCTCCGTCCTCTCTTGGTGGAATAAGGTGGTGAAGCCACCTTCCGCCACAGGGATGAGGGCAGAACCAGACAGGAGAAGCCTAGGTCCCAGTGTCCCTGGCCCACCTTCTGCAGCTCATGGCAGCCCTCCCCCACCCCCGGGTGACCCCTCTGGTGACATGCTATCTCAGGCCTTGCTCTAGGTGAGGAGCAGACCTGTTTGCTTTGGTGGAGAGGCTGAATCTGAACCCAGGTTCTGAAAGTCACCCTTCCCTGGCCCGCAGGCTCTGGGGATGTCTCAGCACATGGCAGCAGGGGACAGAGGCCACACGGGCCGGCAGCATGCCTGTGGGCAGCAGTGAAAATGCATGTGTGCTCTGGCAGGAGCACAGCTGAGGGAGGTCCCCGGTCACAGGACTTTGTGAAAACAAGTTGTGTCAGTGTGACCGGGTGGCTGTGCCCGAGAGGAGCTGAGCCAAGCGTGGCAGATGTCATTTGCTCTCAGGCAGGACATTTTGCACAACGCCTGCTCTCTCCATGGGCAGTCCCAGGGGAAGAGCCGATCCTCCCCAGGAGGATGTCACCTCAAAGGGAGCGTCCCAGTGACACACTGAGGCTTCGCCTTGTCACTATTTGTTCAAAGACGTGCTTATCGGGGTTAAAGGTGACCGAGTGGTCAGCAAGAGAACATGACTTGGATAAGACACTCAGGAGGCACAGACCTGGGGCGCGGGGCCTGGAGTGAGTCTGGACAGTCTCACTCAGTGAACACGGGTCCCTGGACACCTGGAACGTCCCAGATGCTGTCGAAGGTGCTGGGACACCATGAGGAACAATGACAAGAGCCCGGCTCTCACTGAGCTGAGTTTCTATGTGGCAAGGGATGATAAAAGGAAGCAAGCAGGTGAACTAACAAGGCCACTTGGGTGGTGATAACCACTGGGAACAGCAGCAGCAGCAGGTGACAGTGACAGGAAGCTGAGGCTCCCTCACTCAGGGTGGGAAAGGGACGCCCACAACATGTGACTCGTGATGAAAAGGACCCAGCCTTGCGGAGACCAGTAGAGTTCCAGGGCACAGCAAGTGCTAAGGCCCTGGGGAATGCAGTGCAGCAGGCAGAGGGTTGTGTGCTGAGAAGGATGGGGGGAAGCGGGCAGGGAGCCCATCACAAGGAGCATTGAAGGAGTTTGGATTCTATTTTCTGTGAGGTGAGATGCCTTCTGAGGATTTTGGGGAGAGAAGTGGCCTCATAGGATTTATTTGTTTAATGAGATTGACTGCTCTAAGGAGGATGAATTATAGGAAGTGAAGCAGAGGGTGCTGGGCAGTTGGGGGACTGCTGTGTGGTCAGATCAGTGACAGCAGTGACCAGAGGACAGTTTAAGAAAAGATTTGATAGATAAACCCCCACAGGGTTTGCTGTTGGTTCATAGGGGACAAAAAAAAAAAGTCAAGAACAACCCCAGGGCCCCGGCTGGAGAAACCGGTGGGCGGTAGTCCAGTCCCGGAGACGGGAAGGCCTTATCTGCATCTCTGCCCTGAACTTGCGAGTCCACGCCCCCTGGCCTCTGGCTTCCCTACTTCTGCCACTCTCGCCCCGCAGTTTAGGACTCACCCTGAGAATAGCACCTGGGGTCCAGGTTACTCTCCCCCAGACCAACAGATGGGCTGGGAGGAGCTCTGGGTGGTTCCGATGCCGGCGACGGGCAGACGTTGGTCCCTGTGTGGGGCTGTCCTTGACAGCAGGAATGGGCGTCTCAGCCAGGCTTGAGACCAAGGCAGAAGTCCCGGCTGGAGAGCAGCATGAAGCAAGGAGAAGGTTCTGCAGCCCAGCAAGTGGAGTGTAGGGGGTTCTCAGGACCCAGCAGCGACCCTGGGCTGGCCAGGGGACAGTCCAACCCCTGCCAGCCCACAGAGCCGGCTGGGGTGGACTTCTGGTCCCCAGCTAGACGAGTGCAGGGCCAGCTTTCCTTGGCAATGATTGGAGCAGGGATGGGGTTGGACTCGAGCTGAGGGGCTCGGGGGAAAGCAGGAGCAGGGGAGCGGGTCACTCCCGGGTCCTTCTCGTTTCCCTGCGGCAGACACTATTATTAATAAGTGATCCATCTGAATCGGTAAGTTCTTGATCTTTTTGTGTGATTTCTTTTTTCTGCATGAATTGCAGACGGTGACTCACCCTGGGATTGTACTTGCCATTGCAGCATGTAATTGCCACCATAAAATGCACGTTGGCCCCAGCGGCTGGAGCAGGATTTTAAATCCCTTGTCAAAGACACAAGGGACTGCCTCATTCAAGGCTGTACTCCTTGCCTGAGGTTTCCGTGTCCTCATCCCCGCTCTCCTAGGCTGCTTTGCACCTTTGAATGTCCACCCCGGGTCCGCCAGCCTCTTGATTTCCCCTACAGGATCACTTCTCATAAGGACATGGTACTCGTCTTCCTGTGACTACTGCAACAAATCGCCACAAACGCAGGGGCTTAGAGCAAAACAGACCTGTGATCTGCGGTTCCTCAGTCCCCGTCTCCATCTTTATGTGGCCTTCTCTTCTTCTCCCCGTGTCTCTCCTGTGTCTCTTCCAAGGACCCTTGGATTTAGGGTCCACCAGGGTAACCCAGGGCGGCTTCATCTTGAGACCCTTTCTTACTACATCTTCTCTAATACCCAAACACCTTTGGTCCAATAAGGTCACTTTTGTGGGTACCTGAGGTTGGGGCACACGTATATCTTTTGGGGGACCATCACTCAATCCACTTTGGGGTGCACTGATGGCCCTATAGACGGTTACTTTACAGGCCAAGAGAAGGGGGAATCCGGCCAAGTCAAGGTAAGGTACGAGCTAGGCAGGGGGTGAGGTTCCCTTGCTGTCCTTACATCCCAAACAACTGAGACTGATGCCTTCGCCACATTTCAAAACAAGGCCTCTGTGCATCCTCAGGGTTCCCCAGAAAGATGAAGCCAGCCAACCTCATACCACAAATGCCAAGGGCCAAGCTGTGCCTCTTCTGCAAAGCACAAGGGAGGTACATGCTCTGCATCTGAAGTCCCCGTTCACTGTCTACTGTCATGTCAGTACAAACAGCAGAGGGCCAGCTCCCAGCTCAGCCAACCAGGCTGGAGGGTGGCTGAGTCACTAGCCACATCTCACTGCGAACCAGAGCTGACAGGCCAGGGGCCAGGGCCAGTGTCTGAGAGAGAGTTTGCACATGGCAGTGGCCCCACACGTGCAAAGGGCCATTCAACCTGTTCTCACAGGAAAACCCTCTAGGAGGTATGTGAAGGTCATTCCAATCTTCTGGAATTTTTCCTTGTGACTTTGGGCAGTCATTTACCCTGGAGGTAAGATGTGTGGTTACCTTTTGGATCTGGAAGGTTCCCCCCCCATAAATCCACATCGCGGGGAATGACGCCATGTTCATAGGCGAAAAGACTGGATCATGGGGACTCTGACCTCATCATTGGATGAATCCATTCACTGGATGGATAATCTGAATGGACCACAGGCAGGTGGAGTGTGGCTGGAGGAAGGAGGTCACTGGAGGCGTGCCTTTGGGGACTCTGTCTGAGCAATGGAGTGGGCTGACCATGGACCAAGACCTTTGAATCCAGGAGGCAAAATAAGCTTTTCCTCCTCTAAGTTGTCCTCGTCAGGAATTTGGGCAAAGCTCTGCAAAGCCGACTCACACACCATCCGACAGAGCAATGTCATACACATAGAAGGCTCTTCCTAGGACCGGGCAAAGCCCTGGGTAAATGTGGGGTCGTGGTTACCATGGTTTTCATCAGTTCAGCAAAGTATTTCAAAAGATATTGCTGAGGTTTAATGTGTTAAAACTTCGCCCTAAATTCAAATGTGGGTGGTATTTGGAGATGAGACTTTGGAAGGCAATTAAGATTACATGAGGTCCTGAGGATAGGGTCCCCAGGTGACATTAGTGGCTTTATACATAGAATAAGAGGGGCCCAAGCTGGCACATCTGCTCTGTCTCACCATGCCATGCCCTCCCCACCTCATGATGCGCAGGAAGGCCCTCACCAGGAGCTGGAAGACAAGGGCACAGGCTTTTGGACTTCCAGCCTCCTGAGCCATGAGCCAAAGAATATTCTTCTTATTCTTTTTTAAATGAATTATCTGGTTCCAAGCATGTTGTTATAGCAACAGAAAATAGACTAAGACAGCTGTTACACAATCTATTTCTATCTCTTTAACTGATAAAACTTTTTTTTCTATCTCTTTAACTGATAACATATGTGTTCAAAGTTACCAACCAACATGTCACATTTTTGTCTGAAAAATGATGACCATCCATCCTCAGAATGAATTAGTACAATTTTTTCAATAGACACACATGGAGAGCTGTGTCAGGAATTGTTCTAAAGTGTGCAGAAAAAATCATGATCAAGACAGACACAATTCTAACCCTAATAGGGTAGAAGACGTGCTGGGAAGACAGAATTAGCAAGGAAAAAATTAAAATACTAATTCAATTAAATATTAATTTAATTAACCATATAAAATAATAAAGGCTTAAGAAAAAAATGCACCCTGTGTCCAATGAATTGAAATTGTCAATGGGCAGCCGGGACAGCCCGCCAAGTCTGCCCACGTAGTAAAGGTGAGGGGGAGTCATGTGGAAGGGGGAACCCCCACCTCGGGGAGGGAGCAGCCTGCCTGGGGGACACGCAGCGCATGCGCAGGAGGCTGGCGCGGTGGTGCCCAGGGGAACTGGGGAAAGAGAGATCCCAGCAACTGGAGGTCCCAGAGCTCCTGACAGGCCACAGGCCTCCCTCTGAGAGCGTTAGGGGAGGAAGGGCCCAGGGACTGGTGTTTTTAACAGGATCTCTCAGTTTAGAAGTCTCTAGAAATTAGTGAAGTGTTGGAATTGCAAATCCCATAAAAAGGCATTTCTAAATGCAGCACGCTTGCTTTTCCCCCCCGAAGGAAGAGCAGGTGGTTCTTGGCAAAGAGATGGTCCACTCCTTTTCCTACACCACTGCCGTGGTGTGGGGCTGGAAGGAGGGAGCAGAAGGCTCGCTGGCTAGTGCAGCCAGGCCCTCTTGCCCCTCTTGAGGCAGTGCACAAGCTCAAGCAGGGCGCGCCTCCTTTGCTCCTCCCCATGCACACACAGCTGCCATGGCGGTGGAGGAAGGACCAGAGATCACACAGCTCCCTGCTGTGCCTGCCGGCCACAGGGCTGCACAGGACACATGGGGCCTGAGCGAAGCTCATGCTGCCCGGGCCACCTGCCCATGGTGACCTTGCCTTTCCATTCAGGAAAAGGACACAAGGAATTGTCACCATACATCCACAGTGTCACAGGTACCTGCAAACAGAAATTGGATAACTTGGTATTCACACACACACACACACACACACACACACACACACACACACACACCAAAATAGAAGTGAAGTAGTGACACTTGCCAAAACATGGGTGAACCTGGAGCATAGGTTGTGCTCAGTGAAGGAAAGCAGCCAGTTATAAAGAGGCACTATCGAACATCCCGGGAAACACCCACAGGAAACAACTCGGCAGAGATAAGAAGTGCATTGGTGGCTATTAGGGCTGGGGGACTGGAGGGGAAATAGGGTGATAGCTTATGGGGACAGGTTTGCTTTTGAGGTGGCGAAAATGTTTTGAAGTGGAACAGGGTGACGCTCGCCCTTATCCATGCATATTATAAAACCTACTGAATTGCACCCTTTCGTGGGATTGCTATTGTCTGAATGTCTGTGAGCCCCTTACGATTCATATATTGAAACCAAGGGTGTGGCTCAGGGGTACAGCGCCTGTCTGCATGCACAGGGCACTGGGCCCAATCCTTAGCACCACAAAAAAAAAAAAGAA
This sequence comes from Ictidomys tridecemlineatus, assembly GCF_052094955.1. Lineage (NCBI taxonomy): Eukaryota > Metazoa > Chordata > Mammalia > Rodentia > Sciuridae > Ictidomys > Ictidomys tridecemlineatus. The sequence continues at coordinate 210,726,258 of NC_135479.1, forward strand.
AGAGAAAGAAGGGAGGAAAAGGAAACCCAGCCTCCAAGGTGCCAGTGCTAGGAAGTGGGGCCTTTGGTGGTTAGATCAGGAGGCGAGGCCTCTGGCCTGAGGGAGTACTGCCATGTGAACTAGGAAGCAGGCCCTCATCAGACCCTGAGTCTGTTGGCTGCTCAAGCTTGGACTTCCCCGTCTCCAGAGCTGTGAGATGAAATTTCCTTTGTCTATAAGTTGCCCAGCAGGTTGGTCAGTTTTCTGTTTCTGTAACAAATACCTGGGGTGATCAACTCATTCTGGAGGCTCTCGTCTGTGGTCAGTGGACTCTGCTGCTTTGGGCCTGGGTGGGGCAGCCCATCATGGCAGGAGGGTGTGGCAGAGTAAAGCTGCTGACCCCATGGCCAGGACTTGCAAAGAAAAAGGGAAAGACACCAGCATCCCACAATTTCCTTCAAGGGCTCCCCACAGGGACCTCACACTCTCTACTAGGCCTCAGCTCTAGAGGTTTCCTCCTTCCTACAGCACCAGGCTGGGAACAAAGACTTTAACACGTGCACCTGTGGGGAATGTTCCAGATCCAAGCTGCAGCACACCATCTAGAATCTTGTTAGAGCAGCTTGGAAAAACTAAGACACAGCTCATCGTCACAGTTGTGATATGTGAATTGTGCCTTAACAAGTGTGTGTCCCACCCAGACATACACAGGCACAAACACAATGCTCTTCTGCAACCTCAGAAAGTATTAATAATTCCAAATGGAAATATGTGCACTCTTTACAGTATGACTTTTGTCAAACAAGAAAGCACAGTTTGAAGAGATGGATGAGATTGCCTTTTCGGGTGGTCTCACCCTGTCCACTGTGCGCTGGTGGCAGCAGGACTTGTACAACCACCCAGGGAGACTGCATGAGTCCTGGGGCCCAGTGCAAGAAGAAAATGGGCCTCTTGATTGACAAGGATTATGAACTTCAAGATGGCAGCAGCAGCAAGCATTGATGCTCTGAGAGGTGTCTCTGCTAGGAGAACCCAAGTAAATCCAACCTCCAAAATTCTGTGAGGATCTTCCAGAACATGAGGGCTGGTGGCCCTCTCCCTGGAGAGCTAAGAGTGGAATTTGACCTTCCTCCTTCTCCTCCTCTTCCCCAGCCTGTTCGAAAGGGTAACCTTTGGCAGTTAGAGGTAAAGACAGCATTAACTGGGAAAACGGAGCGCACCAGGACAGGTAACTTCATATAACAGCCGTGAACAGCTGGTCTAAAATAGACCCAGACACTGGAAATCACACATGTGACGCAGTGGGGTTAAGTCTGACGGCAGGAAGAAAGCCGATCCTCAAAAACGTAACCGAAAGACTCCACTGATTTATTCACGTGCCTGCTTAAGTTAGTTACATTTTTTTCACCTTTCACGTAGATTACAGTTTAATCCAGATTTTGTCACCCAAAGTGGCATGTGAATTAACCTTCCATAATCATTTGCTAGAATGAGACTGACAACATAATGACTAACTCCCAGTGTTCCAGTTCTGCAGTTTGCAGAGAAACCAACTTCATGCTCTGAGCATCCTTCAGGTCAATGCATGTGGGATTATTTTTGTGATTCAGAAAACACACACACACACACACACACACACACAAAAAAAAAAAAAAAAAAAAAAAAAAAGACAAAATCATCTACCTGTGCAGGTCTGACTCAGTTCAGACATATTTACTTAAGGATTATCAATTTTACAGAATACCTCGGTCCCTATTATGGTCTTGGTTGCTCAGACATGCCTGAGGCACGTCACCATGCAGTTTAATATCACGGTGGATTTTCAAGGTGGCTTATGAATTTCGAGAACACTGCCTTATAAGGGAAAGCAGGTGGGAGAGTCACATGTGGTGGACTTGGGGCAGCAAGCCAGGAAGTAGCCACGACCCTGGGCTATTTCCAAGAATCAATCCTCGGGGGCCTCTGTTTCCTTATCTATGAAAACAGGAGTTAGCCTCACTTACCTACTTTCTAAAATTGTTTCTAGTTTTAAAATTCAGTGCTTTGTTCCCTGGCCTCTTACCATTAAAGACTAGAAACTTACAAAGACACCATGGCTCCAGTTACCAAAACCTTGCCCTGAGTGGGGTTCAGAGAGGCAGACGCCAAGTCCTCTGGGTCAGGTCAGCAGACCTGCTGTTATTGATCACACAGGAGACGGGAAGACGTGCCAGGCACTGTTCTAAGTGCTCAAGAATCATCAAAAGACTGTGGTGGAAAGAGGCCAGAGAGGCTCAGCAACTCGCCTTGGGCCCACCTACAGCTGGACAGCTAGTGGAAGGCTTCGCTGGGCTCTGACCCCAGCTATCTGGTGTCACAGCTACCAGCAGACAGAAGAGATGATAAAGGGACATTTGGAAAGCTTTGATACCCACTCCCATGATTGTACCATATTTGCTATTTGAGCATCTTAAAGAAGAGAATAGATCGTTCTCACTCCTGCTTGATTTGAGACCACCTGGTTGGGAGGCTGGGAGGCTGGGGGCTGGAAGGCTGCCAGTTGGCCCCACCTCTGCCAGGGATTCCTGGTACTTAGGCCAGTAAACAAGTGAGCGAGATGAGCTGGATTGGGAGGTGGGGGAGATGCATGCATGTTAAAAAGCTTGACTGTACCCACTCTTAAACCTCATGTGTATGGGTGGAATAGTGTATCCACTCTTAAATCCCATGTGTATCTGTGGAACAGCCGACACTTCCAGACTCACGTTCTAGATGATACATAAATTATTTCTGTCTCTAAGTGCATTTTTTTCCTCCCAGCTCCCCACCCACAGGACATCCAAGGTCTCACTTTGTGTGTGATTTTTATAACACCGTGTACTTTGTTTCTACTTGTTCAAGGGCAGCGACTAAGCCTTACTCATCTTTGTCCTCTCAGCATCTGACACTGTGTTTGCTGAATGAATAAATGATACACCTCCAACTAAATGACGTCTATTTAACTTGCGACTGGAAACCACCGCAAACCATGTGTGGCCATTGATTTGGATCCAGGAGACTTATTTGTGCTGTTTTTTTTTAAAGGATGACTTGGGAAGTTAATAATTTTTCATAATTGTGTTTAGATTCTAAAAAATCCTACCTGTGTATAGCACTTCCCCTGCACTTCAGGGAAGAGTTGAAAGTGCCTCACTTTCAGTCTCCCTCCCACATCTGCTTACTTGGCTTTCAATTTCCTGGACCTCCTAACTCCCATGACTTTTGATCTCCAGGCACAAGGGCTGTACTTTTATTAGGTTTAATTTACCTTACAGCCCCGTGTTCCCTGTGAATCGCACCATAATAGTCAATGAATAATCACAGAATTAGCCAGGCTGGGCTTTAATTCTGCCGAGTAACTAGGAAACCGACTAATAATAGGAAGGAAAAAAAAAAACTGTAAGGAGCCCTGATGTGGCTCCAGAACCAGGTCCTCCGTGTTAACATGAGCATGTAACTGCCCAAGCGCCAGTACGCGGGCCACCAGGTAGCACCCAGGCCAGGGAGACAGGCAGGAGCCTGGCGGGGGCAGGCTCATGGGGGTGACCTTGGCCAACAGGGCAAGCCCCTGGGCAGCCTACCGGCAATCTCTCAGCTCTGGCATTTGTGTTTCCAACCACTGTCATTTTTTTATAGTTTCCCACATCTAGACCTGAGAAGGGAAAGATCTGTGCCCCTGCTGCCCCCCGCCCCGCCCCCGTGTATAGGATAGTTTTTTCAAAGTTTTTCATAAAACACTCTCGGAGGAGAAGAAGTTAATTGCTATACCATCTCGAGCCCCTCGTGACCATGGGCTCCACCCTCCCTGTTGGGTTCTGTTCAGTGCCTACCCACAGTATGACATAGGTTCTGTAATCCGCCCTTATCCTATGGAGGAGGCTCACGACTAGTAAGCAGAGGAAAGACCCCAAGTCTTTGAAACCATGGGCTCCTTCCTTTAAAAGCTTTCTGCTCATAGGGGTTGTAAAATGCCCAGCAAGACAAGCACCCGCTTCTGTCCCTCAGCCCGTACCAGCCCTGGAGGAGGAACGAGGTCTTGGGTCAGGGAGCCTTCCCTGGGAGGCCAGCACAGCTCCCAGGCTCCAGAGCAGTGTGTGTGTGTGGGGGGGGGGAGCAGTCAGGCCCTGAGCTCCACGGGTGGCCTGTCTGGGACAACCTTCTCAGACATGGCCAAAGCCAGGTGGTCAGCCTAGGGGTGGGGGAAGGGGGAGACCCTCTATTAACCAACTGCAGCCCAGATGAGTCAGTATTTTCTGCTAGTGATTTTTACAGAATCAACATATGCTTCGTATCTCCATGGCAACACACTATGGATCTGCATTCCATTTGTGGAGATCCTTCTTGACCTCTCTGTGTTCTCTGATTCAGCCTGAATATCTGCTGAGAAGCCATCAGAGTCCACCCAATCTCCAAGAAGTATGGGTTCCCTCAGTCCTGGCTGTTCCAGAAGGGCAGACGCTGCCTCCATCCATGCAACTGGAATATCTGGAGACCTTCACCTGGAGACACACAACAGTACCTCAATTAGGGGGTAACCCTGATCCGGAGTTGCCATGGAAACCCGGTTGTATTGAGTACTGGAGAAGCTGAGTGCTTCCTCGCCCTTCCCAGTATGGTGGTCCTTCAAGGTCTTGCCTAAGCTGCGTGTTTCTGTTTCACATGCATCTTAGAAATCTGAACGTCCTGCTAAATACTGAGCGTCTGACCTGAGCCTAAACAAGAAATGCACAGGTTTCTAGTTATGGACTCCAGCGCCTTAGGGTAAAAATGGAGACCACATATGGCTGGTAGTTTTGACCACGGGTCTGGGAGGCAGATGCACTCGGGGTTCACCTGTGAACTTCCCACTTAGATGACCTGGCAGGTTTTTACTGTAAGGTTCAGTTGGCTCCTGTGAAGAGTGGGAAGGAGCGAGCGTGCCTCGGAGAACTGGAAGGATTAAAGGTTGATGCACTAGAGCCCTGGGTCCAGAGAAAAGCTCCGTCAAGGCCCAGCTCAGCTCTAGGGGGCGCCACGCACACGGAGGCCATGGGAAGGGGCTTCCTGGTAGCAGCGTTACATCCCGGGCCCCGGCCAAGGGCCCAGCTCCACATTTATAACCTTAATTAGTCCTTTCCCGATGGACTGGCCAGAAGTCAAAGTCCATTCGGAGGCTCAGATGGGCCAGCCCCGGTGCAGAGGCCTTACTACCCCAGCCCCGATGCCATCGCGCCACCAGCGCCAGCGCCAGCGCCAGGTTCCTGCGGAATCCGAAAGGCACGTGGGCGTCGGCGCGAGGGACTGGCCCGCCGCGACACTTCTCGCCTGACCTAGCAGGGCGCACGGCCGCCCGCTCGGCCGAGACCCCCGGTCCCCGAGCCCCGGGCCGGCAGGCGGGAGACCAGCCTAGTGACAGCGGGCGGGGAGTCCGGGCCGGAAGGAGCCGCCCTCCGCGGCCTCCCTCCGCGGCCCCTGCCGGCTCGACGCCTCTCTCCTCCTCCCCCGCAGCCTCCAGCCTCCTCCCCTCGCGCTCGTCGTCCTCCCCGCCCCCTGTCCCCTCCCCTGCCCTCCCCCCGCGCCTGAAGAGCGCGCCGCGAGGGGGCCGGGCCGCTTACTTCCTCCGCCGCGGCGCCGAGCGCGGAGTGGCCCCAGCCGAGCCTGCGCCCCTCCGCCCGCCGTCGCCCCCGGCCCGGCCCGCGCCCGCCTCGCCTCGCCTCGCCTGCCCGGCGCGCACCGGCAGTCCACCCGGCCGCAGCCGCCGCCCGGCCGGCCCTGCCGCAGCAGCACGGTAAGAGCGAGCGGCCGGAGAGGGACACCACGCTGGGCAGGGACGGGCACCAGGGCCAGGTCCCGGGTGCCGCGGGCGGGGGTGGCGGCTGTCCGGCGCGATCGAGGGTCGCTCGTGCGAGGTCCACTCGCGCTTGTTTTCCGGCGGCCGAGTGGCTGGGGTAGTGGGGCCCGGCCACGCAGAGGGGCTGCCCTGCCCGAGGTCCCCGAGCCGGTCCCCTGGCTTTTGTGTTTGGAAGGAGACGCGGGCCTGACAGGGGCTCCTGCCCAATACGCGCCCTGGCTTCGGAGGGCGAGCCCGAGGTGGACCCGGGTTTGGGGGTGATCGGCTGGAGGGGCGTCGTTCCCCGAGGATCTGGGGCGCCCGAAACACCTGGGCGGCTGCGGCTGCCCTGGAACGAGTCACCTGCTCCACCAGGTCCGGGCCGCCAGGGCCCTCGCCCTAGGAGGCCAGCACAGGGCACTCTCGAGGTGGGGTGTGCAGGCTCCAGGAGGCCGCCTTTATTTCCTTGGCCTTGGAGCTCTTGGATGGAGGGGTAAAGGCGTTCGCTGGTGTGTTTGGGTTGTGGTTTTATTTCTTGTTTTTTAGATTCGTTTAAGCGCAGGAGGTATGTTAGCCTGTATTCAGTTTCAGGGTGGCCTAAAATAGTAGTTGACTCGCTACTTATTTAGAAAGTGAAGAAGTGAGCAGTCCTCTTTGGAGATAGGAGTAATTTATTTTAATTCACCAGTAAGCGATTATGTTTGTTCCCTACAGTGGAAGCGCCTCTGCGTTATCCGCCTGCCCACACCACCGCCAATCGCGGAGATCAATCTCCACGTTAAGCTTTATTAAAATTCTGAGTAATATCTCAGTACAGTAAATGTGAACACCGTGCGTCCCGCAGGCAAATAGTCAAACCCTCATTTCTGGGATTAGTCATCCTCTCTCTAAACTGATGGCTTGTAAAGCCAGAAGCAGAAGTGTTACAGGGTTCTCCCCCCACCCCCAAATATACCTACATACAAACCTGTCCTCTAATCTTACATAAGTGACTACTTGTTCCAATAAGGATACTGTTGTCAGGCAAATTCTCCTTGTTTTACAATTTAACCATTTTCAGTCCTGAGCCTGCTGCCATCTTTCTTCCCCCACCCCCATGTTTCTTTTGGTTCAGAAGCAGCAGCCAATGACAGCACCAAAAAGATCTAAACTTGAAATTGATTTATATGTTGCCACTTGGTCTGCCTGCTGAGTTAACAAGCAGGTTGAGTAGAATAAGTGAACTTACATTTGATGAGTTGTGTGTCTGCCTGAAACCATTTAGTAGAGCACTTTAAGTCTACATGGTTTTTTAACAAAACTCATTAAAAGCTGGACAACAAAAGAATCCTATTCTGCAGATGGTAATTACGCTCTTTATGTGGGAGTGGTAGGCTGGCTGCCTTTTCTCCTGGTATTTGTACACAAAAGCTGGCAGAGCTCTTCAGTGGCCCTCCACATCCATTCTCTGTCCATCTCAGAAGCTAAAAACATAGAATTAAGTCAGCAGGTGTCTGTAGACCAAATCATGACAAGAAAGTGCCGTCTGGGGGCTCTGGAGGGGTGATTGAACACGCCCAGGTGTGCTGGTTTTGTTGACTGACCTAGAGACCTAGAGTTGTAAGTTAGCATTTCCCGGGTCCCAGGGTAGTGAAAAGGGCCTGGTCTAATAATATTTGTAGACTCTGTCAGATATAGTCATACTTATTCCAGGGTTTTAGACCACCCTCGACTGGAATTCTGATCCCCACTCTTGCCCCTTACAGGCCTCCATAGTAGCTGTGTGGCCCCAGGCCAGTGACTCATGTTGCTGGGCCTCAGTGGCCTCTCTTGAAGGAGGTAGAGCATCTGCCTAGAAATGCAGAGACTCAGGGACTGGGGACACAGGGTTGTCCAGCATAGGGCTTATCCCTTGGTGACTGTGGGTTCTGGTATGGCCACCATCATTAGTAGCAAATGTTGACTTCTGAGCGAATGTTGCTGACACCATGCACCAAGTGGAGACTCCAACAAGGGTGGCCACTTACGAGCCAGTCCCCTCCGCATGCTCCCACGGGCTTCTTGCTCATTGCAGTGCTCCTCGGCCTCTGAAGGCTACTGCGATCTTACCTCTTTCCTTTAGCCCTTCCCAGCCCTTGTGGCCTCTGTTATCTCTTTAGCCGAGATGTGTGCACATGTGTGTGTGCGTGCGTCGGCTGTCGGCATTGTTGACACATCTGCTTTAGCCCTAATGTTGACCATAAAGCGAGAACGAGAAAGCTTAAACCCTCATAATTCCATGACAATGTGCTGTTTGCTGCCTCCAGTAGGTTCTCTCAGTAGCACGGTATTTTAGTTCAAGTTCTCAGTTGCAACAGGTAGGAGCACCCACAGGAGACCTGGGTGGTAATTAGGGGTGCCCGTGGAGCAAGTTGAAGGCCTTCAATACTGTAGCCATGAGGCAGGGAGGGTGGGGGATGGCCTTCAGTGGCCTTATTTGCCATGTTAGAAATAGTACAACCGATGACATGGATTGCATTACATTTCAATTACGTAATAGATTCAAAATATTCTATAAGCATGCAGTAAATGAATAAGTTATTGAGATATTTTTCTTTTTTCTCCTAAATCTTTGTGCTGACCATGTTGGTCAGCACAGATCTCTTGTCAGCCCACCTTATCAGAGCCAGTGAGGCTGATCCCTATTTGGGATTACTCCCACTGTGGAAATTGCAGAAATCGTTTAAGCTCTGTATTCAGAGCAGGAAGATCCTGGGACAGCAAGGGTTTCATCTCACCCTCTCCCTTTTACCCCCCTTCTGGGCCTGTGCTTCCTGGCATCTTGGAGAGCAGAAGGGAGAAAGGGGAATTTTCTGAGACTCCTCCTAGGGCGGCTTTTCCAGATCTGGATCCCATGGGAGCTATTTGGTGGGGCCACCAACCCTCCTGCAGCTGCCTTGGTTGAGGGGACTATGCCCCCGCAGGCAGGAAGTGACCCACTGCCCTGCCAGCCCCCCATGTCATTGAAAAGCATGAAAGTGCCGCCTTCCAGCATGAAGGTGCCAGCCATCCAAAATGGTGCTTAATCTGGAGAACCATTTCTAAGGGAATTCAGTAGGGAGTCAGCATTGTTATTTAAATACCTGATTTGAGGAAACGCCTTGGGAGGAAAGCCCTGTAAATAAGAATCCAGGTGTGAACTACCTGTTACTGTGGAATCAACCAGGACTTCCTGGAAACCTGCTTCATGTGTTGCCCCTTTAACTCTTCATTTCCTTTTCTTTTTCAAGATGAATGATTTTGGAATCAAGAATATGGACCAGGTGGCCCCGGTGGCTAACAGTTTTCGAGGGACGCTCAAGGTGAGTGAGTCTTCATGACAATAATTTACAAAGAGGAGAAACCTCCATCTCTAGGAGAAAAACACATTGGCCTTGTCCCAGAAGATGGGTAGTGAGGCCTTTGTAGTGGACTTGGCTCCTTCCATATGAAAAGGTCCTGTGATTCTCAGTCTGACAGTTGGAGCAGCTTCCTGTCCTGCCTTTTTATCTACTGGGGGGTTTCCTCTGTGGTGAAAAGGCTGTTTATGAGCTGCTGTGAAAGAGGTAAGAAGAATTAGCTGCTGCTTCCATCAGAAGGGGTGACACCCGGGGGAGGTCGCAGGGAGCCTGTTGTCACTGGTGCAGAGAAACAGGCCTGTTTATGTAAACTGGAAAACAGATTAAAGATGAAAGAGCCTGGGTGGCACATGCCTGGAATCCCAGCTGCTGGGAGTCTGAGGCAAGTTCAAAGCCAGCCTCAGCAAAGATGTGAGACCCTAAATACAAAGTAGGGCCGGGGGATGTGGCTCAGTGGTTAAATGCCCCTGAGTTCAATCCACCCCCCCCCAAAAAAAAAAGATGAAAGAGGCTTCTTCGCTGCAGAAACGTGCTTCATGTCTCTTCTATCATGATTCCTTTTGGAGAATGTTTCGTAGCCCAAAATGGTAACTTCCCATTTGCTTTCTCCAAGTGTAAGTGACAAGGTGCGGTTGTTTTTGTATAGTAAGCATGTTTCAGAAGTACTGATTTTAAGGTTGGCCTCCTGAAAGCTGGGTCTGGCAGGATGATGGCGTTATCCCCGATATGTTGTATTTTCCTTTGTAAATCACTAGTGAGGTTATTTGTGTGATACAGTACCGAAAGAAGCCAGAAGCCGGTGCAGTATTCATGTCATTATGAAGAACAAAAAATTTCAGTGAGTTTTCATGTGTGTTTGGTGCGATGTTTTAAGCCAGGCAGAAGTGGAGTAGAGATTATGGTTACTGAGTTGCCACCAACACCCCTAAGGAAATCCTTCTATGAATTAAAAGAATCTGATGATGCATCTGAGGTCTCTGGATTCGGAAAAGAAATAGTCATTGCTGAAATCTGTGTGTTGAAATACAAAATGCGGATTTGATTTGTTCTTTGGCTTCCTGATTTTAAAACAAGAACTTACAGTCCGGAAAAGCACTTGTTAGCGGCTTGGGTAATGCTAGTGGGAATTTTTAACCTCTATGGGACATTTCACCAAAATTAGCTCTGCTGTGAAGTCGTTTATGACTGCAGATGAGTATTTTGCCCTTGCCTGGTGAGTTTCTCCTCCCAGGTCATAGGCAGTCAAGTCACCTCCTAGGGCTTGGGGTTTTAGGGGGCTGGGCTCCCAACTTCTGCCTGCCTGCTTTTGCAATGCGTCATTCATTGTTCTGCATTCTGGAAAAAAAAAAAAAAAGGGCACAACTGATTTTATTTGTAAATGTGTTACACATTTTTTTTTTGATGACTCAACAGATGGGTCATTGTGTTACACATAACATGGAATTTCCAGAATATGTTGGAAAAATAGAACTTTTCTTCACGTTTCCCCCAACAAGTTAGGCAATGACAATGAAGACATTATCTATGACTTAGAAATGTGTCTTCCATTAGAGACTGTGTTCGCAAGGTGCTGGAGGTGCTAGATCAGCACTCCACACACCCTGAGTTTTCTGTCCCGGCGCATCTGTCTCCCCTAAAGTGCAGGTGGTTGAACTTCAAACTCATTTCCTTTGGAAATCCTTCCACTTAGGGGTGTGTGAGTGGTTCTTTTCAATAACACACTTCACTTTTATAAAATGAAACCTTAAGGAATCTTTTTTTCACAAGTTATTATTTTCTGAACTGTTGAAACCAGAGGGGGACCAACTTCTCTGTTTCCATTTAAATTGTCTCATGAGAAACATTTCAAGTGAATGCTTCCAAAGATATTCCAAAGATATCTTTATTACAGAGATAAAATGTGATGGTTAGATTTTCAATTTTTATTTGTTTAAAAATATGTACCCCACCTGGTTGAATTCCACTCCTTCATAACAGGAAGGACAGGTGTTTACAAAAGGGGTCTTGAAGTTCCTCCTAGCAGAGTCCCAAGATTCTGTTGTTCTGAATTTTTTTTTTAATTTCTTAATTTATGTTGATTAGACCAAGAAAATAATCTCCTGGTCATTGTGATTCTGTGAGGTTAATTAAATAATCCAGAATAAAATGGAATCACCGGGTCACTCTCCCTTCTTAGGAAGTCTGAGTACTGAGTGGTTAATTGCGTGTGTTGCTTGATAATTGCTGGTTTAATCAGGGTCCATCAGTAAGATCACCCGTGGACCCCTTTTAAAGTGGGTAATTAAGTAAGTTCCTCTTGTATCTCCATTTGCTTTTGCATCTGTTTCTGCAGCGCCAGCCGGCCTTCGACACCTTTGATGGGTCCCTATTTGCGGTTTTCCCCTCTCTAAATGAAGAGCAAACGCTCCAAGAAGTGCCCACAGGCTTGGATTCTATTTCTCATGGTAATTTCATCCTTAGACTTGAGACAGACGCTGCATGATTTCCCTGAGTGGTTCAGTTGATGGAGAGGGTGATGGTTCAGAAGCAGTGAGTGTTCCTATGTTGAACTTGGGTGTGAAAACCCTGGTAGATGACCGGAACTGGGAGAAGGCGGGTTCCTTTTTTTCTCTTTTTTTTCCTCCAGTACTGGGTACAGGTGCTCTCCCCCTGAGACCTAAATCTGGAGAATCCCACCAGCGCGCTCACCCTGCGAGCTTCTGTGAGGAAACTGCAGGGGAGCTCTGTGTTTCCAGCCCCGGCAAGCACTTCCTCTTCTCCTGGGTCCAGCTCAGAAAGCAGACATTGAAATTCACCGGCTTTTAAGCCTGGGCTCACATTATTAGTTAAATTTCCAACCCCCACCCCCACTGCGGCTCTGTTTTCAGGACAACAAATTATTGTTGATCTGTTCCCATCCGATTCCTTTCTGCAGTTCTCGGTGTCACTGCTTACTCTTTTTAAAGGACCAGCATGGCAGATGATGGAGGGACTGGCTGCAAGCTGGCCAGCCCCTGCTTCCTCCTGTGAGGAAAGTGCTAGAAGATTCAGCCCAGGCAATTAATTGAAAGCCTATGCTTGCGTTAGCATAACATCATGTGACTATCATTTATCATTCCTGAAACTTCTGGAAGCATCTAGAGAAGACTGTTTTTCAATTAAAATTGAAGACTGGCCCCCTTTGTGGTGCTAAGCTCTGCCTGACCTGATCATGCCGGGCCTCCTGCCTGCTGCTTGGTTTAATGGACATAACTTCTCACCTGTGCATTTAAAATCCCTTATGCCTTTTGACCAAAAACCATACCATTTCACCTTTTTCTAAAATTTTAAATGACATTCTGTCTATTCATGTAAAGCTTTGCAAAAGAGGATAGATTTTTAGATTTTTTTTATGTGTGTGTGTGTGTGTGTGTGTGTGTGAGTGTAGTTCTGAGACATATAATGATTTCTCAATTTCCGTTGAGATTTTTTGTTCCTATTTATACTTTTTTTGTTGTTGTTCGCGGGGCCCCTGGTGTGCTAGGCTAGCTGCCTCCCCAGCCCCGCGATTACATTCCTTTAAGGAATAGTGTCCAGGTTTGGGATCAGAGTTGCTCTCTCCTGAAGTTGGGTCCCTGTGTCAGTCCCCCCTGGTGTCGCCCCAGGCCCTCACCTGCCCTGCTTTCCTCTAGACTCGGCCAGCTGCTTCGAGCTGCCTCTGCTGACGCCCTGCAGCAAGGCGGTGATGAGTCAGGCCCTAACAGCCACCTTCAGCGGCTTCCAGAAGGAGCGTCGGCGTCTTGGCATTCCAAAGAGTAAGTGCTGTGTGTCCAGCGCCGACCCTGGCGTCCAGGGCCAGGGGCACGGCGGGTGCTCCATTTTGACCCCGGGTTGAGGGGTGTTAGCAGAGGCAGCGATGCAGTGCCCGGAACCCGTGTTTCCTGCAGGGTCTGCTGCACACCCGGGCCCCCCATCAGGCTAAGTTTCAGGGCAGAGCCCTGCTCACCTCCTGGGTTGGGTGGGTCTCCAAGAACACATCAGGGTTGCCTAGTCCCCCCTTCCCGCTCTGTCCCCGGAGTCCTCATCACGTGTCCCCTCCTCGCAGACCCCTGGCTGTGGAGCGAGCGGCAGGTGTGCCAGTGGCTCCTGTGGGCCACCAGCGAGTTCAGCCTGGTGAACGTGAACCTGCAGAGGCTCGGCATGAGCGGCCAGGTGCTGTGCAACCTTGGCAAGGAGCGTTTCCTGGAGCTGGCCCCGGACTTTGTGGGCGACATTCTCTGGGAGCACCTGGAGCAGATGATCAAAGGTACCCCGAGTGACCCGACGGCCTTGTGCAGGGAGGGGAGGCTTGGGAGCAGCAGGTGCTCTTCCACCTGAGGGTCCCGTTTCAGATGACACAGAGGGCACTGCCTCGGCACCCACTAAGGGAAGTGACCGGAGGTCTTCGTGCCACTGCGGGAGGTGTGTGGCATACACAGGGGATGACGCCACCGGCAGCAGCCTTGGCCAGGGAGCGCTGCTGTGCCGGACGCCACCATCACGGCAGCCTGGGTGGACGGGCAGTGCGCCATCCAGGGTTCCCCGACTCTGAAGGCCAGGGCACCTTCATGGAGATGAGCTCTGTGCATCACCCAGTAAATTTCCTAAATCCAAAGGAAATCCAGCAGAGGACTCTCTTAGGAGGAGGAGCGTTATGTGTTTAAACAAGCGAGTGGTTGATTCCCACCTCTACACGGATGGTGTTACAGAAGCTGACCATTGACCACCAGAGACCTCACCAATACAGAGATAGCCACAATTCAGAACTTACCAGCAACAGCAATGTGTAAAATGCATTGTTTGAAAAGGAAAACGAAATTCATAGGGGTTGTTTAAGTTAAGAATTATAAGAGAATAAGCGTGTGTTGAGTTTGGGGAAATATTCTTCACTTAAATGGATTTTAAACATATCAAATTTCAGCATCTGCTGTAGACTCAGAACCTCAGAAAGCCTGGGGTTCACCCGACACCTCTTCCTAGTTACGACGTCTCGGGGCCAGGGGATCTTGTTTTAAAAGATCCCCTGTTTATTTGGCGAGCTGGACCTGTTTTGCTGTCACTCGGGCGTGTGAGCCTGTGTGTTGCGGGAAAGGCGTGTAGCAGAGTGCAGACCCTTTCAAGTTCTCCCATGCACCTGGCCCCTGCACTGGGCCTGCCGTGCCCTGGCCACACCTCCCGGTCTGGTCGCTGTGGGCCTGAGCCTCACAGGGCAGGAGCCATAGCCATCTCGTTAATCCTCAGCACTCCCTGCCCCTCACGGACAGTTTTTCCCAAATGGTTTAGGTGTTTCCTGAGCCTGGAAGTAAAGACATTTCAGGTCTTTCCAGCTTTGCCATCAAGTTGGACTTTGCCAATGGCATCATTAATTTTGGAAAACTTACTGACATTCTTAGGAAAATGTATTGCTGTCTCTGTATTTTTGAAGGTCACACAAAGACACGGGATGTGATGAGATGAACGGGAGGTGCCATATGCATTGGGTCATTCTGGGTCACCCATGCGACAGGGTTCGGAAAGCAACTTTTCTTGTGGTTTTTACCTGTTTGCCATCTTACGTCTCTTGCATCTATTTTTCAGAAACCCAAGAAAAGACAGAAGATCAGTATGAAGAAAATTCACACCTCAATTCAGTTCCTCACTGGATTAACAGCAACACCTTAGGTCAGTCTGCTTGATTCTGTCTCAGGTCTTGCTCTTGGGTCTTCCTGGTAGACAGGCCCTAATAGAAGCTCCACGGGGTATCCTGGACCTGCACTGTGCCCCTGGGGTGGCCACACCTGTGTGTTAAGCTATGCGTGGTTGAAATGTGGCTGACCCACATTGAGATATACGAGGGAGGCTATAACGCACACCAGTTCATAAGTCTTAGTGTGAGATAACATAAAATCTCCCCGATGATCATACCACACTGATTACATATTAAAAAGGTAATTGATATGTTAGGTCAATTAAAATGGAAAAATAGCTGCCCGTGGTTCTTGTTTAATGCAGCCACTAGAAAGTTTAAAGTCCTGTAAGTGGCTTGCAGCGTCTCCCGTGGGTCAGGGTGGTCCAGGCAGCATACAGAGGAGAGCTGACGTCTGCGGTGGCTGGCTGTTCCTCTGCGGTGGGCCCAGGGCGAGCCATGCAGCCCTCAAGTGGCTCAGCACTTGGGAGTTGAAACGGCTGTTGTGGAGGCAGGGTGCTCTGGTCACTGCTCAGTGGGAGGGAGGTCACATGGAGGCTGGAGGGTGCAGTGCCACATGGGATTTGCTCCAGGGATGGCCATCGGGTGATCTGACTCTCACAGCCCTGCCCTCCTTCATTCCGCTCAGGTTTCGGCGTGGAGCAGGCTCCGTTCTCAGTGCAGACGCAGAATTACCCCAAAGGCGGCCTCCTGGACAGCGCGTGTCCCTCGTCTGTGGCTCCCGGCGTGCTCAGTTCCGAGCAGGACTTCCAGATGTTCCCCAAGTCGCAGCTCAACACCGTCAGTGTCAACTACTGTCCTGTGGGTCAGGACTTCCCCGGCTCCAACTTGAATCTGCTCACCAGCAGCTCTGGTAAGCACCAGTGTCCTTGGCCGAGCGTCGATTGCAGGAGCCGCACTCAGTGGTCTCTGAATAAATGTGTCCTGGGTTCAGCCGTTGGAGAAGGACGTCAGAGGACGCTCTGTGCTCGCTCGGTGACTTTCCGACAAGCGGGCTTCTGATGTGCTGGAAACTCTGGGAGGGAGCTCACATGCAGGGCTGGAGGGGGCCGTGCCTCCTGAGAGTGAGCCCGACGGTCCCCTCTCTTGAGCTAAATCCCCCACCCTGAGGGCCATTTCGTGGGAATGATGTAAAACGTGACAGATTTCTTTTTAAGGAGAGGTAACACACATTGTGCAAATCCCAGTTGTACACAGTGGAATCTGTGCATGTAAGGCCACCTGTGACAGCTGTTCAGATAGAAACAGGAGTGTTCCCGGCACCCCAGGGAGTTCCCGCTCACCCCCTCAGTCACGGCATCCTCCCCCCAGGAGGAAACCAGTCTGACGTTGTGTCGTCCTGAATCACTTCTTGCCAGTCTTCCTCGATGGAATCATACAGCACTTTTTCCTTTGAGTCTGTCTTGCTGCTATGTGTGAGCGCCATCCGGCCTGTAGCCAGTTTTCCATTTCAGTGCTGCATAGTGTTCCATCTTTGAGGCTGTAACTGGTTTATTGTCCTGTGGACACATGGTGATTTGTGGATGTGCCTGTCTTAAGGAGGAGGCCTCTGAGTCTGAGAGCACTTGGGGGGCCCTGAAGGACCCTGCACCTGTGGAGGGGTGGCTGCAGTCGGGGTGGTTGGCGGCGGTGCCACAGTGGTGCCCCAGACCCACCTGTGGCGGTGACCCGGTGGCCCTGGACCCTTCCCATGTCCCGGGGACTCAAAGCATGTGCTGGGCTGTCTCTGCCAGGGAAGCCCGAGGACCGCGACTCCCCCGAGACGGGCGCGGACAGCTTCGAGAGCGCGGACTCGCTGCTGCGGTCCTGGAGCAGCCAGTCCTCCCTGCTGGACGTGCAGCGGGTGCCTTCCTTCGAGAGCTTCGAGGACGACTGCAGCCAGTCTCTCTGCCTCAGCAAGCCGACCATGTCCTTCAAGGACTACATCCAGGAGAGGAGCGACCCGGCCGAGCAGGGCAAGCCGGTCATACCTGCCGCCGTCCTGGCCGGCTTCACAGGTGAGCCTGGAGCCGGCCCCCGCCGTCCCTGCCCACCACCTCCGTCCAGGCCTGCCCCCACGTGCCAGGGGGTCAGGGTGTCTCCAGGCAAAGCCAGCTGGGTCCACACCGGCTGGGGACACCCCGGGTCTGGCCCTGGGAGGATCATGACCACGCCCTGCACCTGGAGGCGGAGGCCCAGGAGGGGGACAGGCGCTGAGTCCTGGGCCCTGACTCACCTCCTGCAGGATCTCCAAGAATGTAAGCTGCCCCGGAGGAGTGGCCGGAGCGGCCTCCAGTAATACCTGGGCTGTTTACCTTTCCTGGCCTCTACAGCCATCGGCTCTTAGTGTTCAGGTTTGGGTGAGGGCTGTTCTAGGCAGAGAACAAATATTAAAGCCACTTTAGAAACAGATAATCCAATCCTGGAGTGAAAATACCAAGGTTGTTTTGTTTTCATTGCTTTGTGTGTTCTTTAAAATATATATATATACACACACACACACACACGTACATATGTGTATATATGTGTATATTATTTTAACCATATGGAGCTACTTTAAAAAAAAAAACAAACCTCAGTAGATTAAAATGAGGCTACAAGGGCATCCATTTTTTCTGTCATCTGAAAAGCCCGTCTGTGCAGTCCACGTGGAGGGTGGGGGCCGGCGGTAGCTCCCCTATCTGGAGGTGCAGGGCCTGGTAGGGAAATGCAGGGCGTGGTGCTGGTTCTCTGTGTGGGTAGTGACGCTGGTCCCCATGCGTCCACTGCCACTCTGTGGGGAAATGGGCCCAGGGTCTGCGCATAGTGTGGTGTGGACCCACTGTTGAGATGGGGCGGAGAGGTGGGCAGCTCTGGGTGGTCACCCAGCGCCCCAGCCTGGCTCGCTGGCTCCAGAACACTGTCCTTAGTGCTTCAAGGGATCACTATTCGGTGGGAGAGGGTGGGCTTCAGAGCAGAAGGTCTAGGTTCCCCCCGTCCCCGGCTGCCTGTGACCAGGACGGGGCGCTGGCCTGCAAGTGCACCTTCAGACCAGGCCCGTGAGGTCTGGGCCCCACAGGCTCTCGGTTCCGAGCAGCAGTGGAGAAGGAAGGTGGCTGAGTTGTTTTGTGCCAGGTTGGCTTCGCAGGCCGGCCGTGAGGCCACGGGGGTCACCCCCAGGCCACCGAGCACCCCTCTCCTGAGCAGCGGCCCCACCTTCTCGAGCGACATGTGTCCCTTCGGCCGTCCCCACAGTGCCCCACTGGGAGTTTCTAGAGATAGCCCCTCAGGCTTCTCCCAGGGGAGCAGCTCCGCAGGGTGAGACCGTGAAGGCCAGACGTGGTGGCCCTGAACTTTCTTCCCCAGAGCCAACCCAGGGAGCGGCCTCTTCTCCAACGGTGGGGGGTGTAGAGGGACAGCCCCCCCTGGTGTCTAGCCTCATCCCGTGGAGGCATTTAGACTGTCCCCACCACGCTGGGTCCCGCCTGCAGGCCAGTGCCCAGCTGGCCAGCTGTGTCCCTCGGCCGTCCTGCCCCACGGTGTCCTGATTCTGTGATTGCAAGCCGCCTCCCTCTCCCCACAGGAAGCGGGCCCATCCAGCTGTGGCAGTTCCTCCTGGAGCTGCTTTCCGACAAGTCTTGCCAGTCCTTCATCAGCTGGACCGGGGACGGCTGGGAGTTCAAGCTTGCGGACCCGGATGAGGTAGGGCCCTGGAAGTCCCCAGGCTCTAAACCTGATTCGTCGCACCACGATCCCCTCTCCATCCCCTGAGCCCAAGAAAGGCTCATGGGGTCCCCTCCCGAGCGCTCAGGCTCCACTGGAGCTTTCGCTTTGATGATGGACCCACAAGGTGTCCTGCGGGAGCCTCTGTCCAGGGCCACTGGGCTTGCTTCCCGGTCTTGCTCTGATGTCCAGTCAGAAGCCTGAAGCTACACACAAAGCCTGTCCCCAAATGCCTTAGGAGACCCGCATTTGCCCACTGGGGGGCCGAGCTTCCTGACTGCCCTGCCTGGGGGTCGGGACCAGGGCTCCCTGCTGCAGAAGGCAGCAGTGTTCAGAGCCCTGAGGAGCCCCCGCCTCTGGCAGTGTGGAGTGGAGCCTGTCACCTCCCAGTTCCCTCGAGGAACCCGCACCGAGGAGTGAACATGTCACTCATGTCACTGGGCTTGGAGCCCTGCTCAGAGAGAGAACCCAGGGCAGTGGTGACCCAGCCTGTGTCAGGCCTCCTGGTGGCAGCCCTCGGCTCCCAGGAGGTTTTGCTAAGACACACTTAAGCCAGAGGCGGGGACCTCAGGCACCCAGGTACAGAGGAACAGCCCAGGAGGGACACAGTGGCCCTCGCGTATGTATTAAAAGACGACCGGCCCTCCGGGGCCTTGTGTGGTTGGCAGACTGTCGGGTGAGCCCGCATCAGAGTCGGGGAGCCATTAGACTCTGTGACTAAGTCGGCAAATGTAACTCTGTTCCATCTCTGTCCATCCAAGGTGGCCCGCCGGTGGGGGAAGAGGAAAAATAAGCCCAAGATGAACTACGAGAAGCTGAGCCGAGGCCTACGCTACTACTACGACAAGAACATCATCCACAAGACGTCGGGCAAGCGCTACGTGTACCGCTTCGTGTGTGACCTCCAGAACCTGCTGGGGTTCACGCCCGAGGAACTGCACGCCATCCTGGGCGTCCAACCGGACACAGAGGACTGAGGTCTCTGGCGCCGCCCTGAGCCACCCCGGGCCTGGGACTGTGAGCGGGAAGCCCAGCCTGACCAGCTGATCCCCAGACCCGGAAAGGCAAGGTTGAACCTGTCCCTGTCCAGAAAGGTCACCGGGAAGCCGTGGCCTTATTTGATCCCAGATCCTGCCTGTTCAGCAGGGTGCCCCTGGTGGCCGAGTGGCCCGCAGCTGGGCAGGAGCGACTTTAATGAACGTGGTGGAGATGGAGGCGCAGGGGCCATCCGCCTGGCCATGTGGCAGGGAGTCTGTTCAGGATCCCCCAGGGAGCGAGCGGGTGTGGAAACACGGACATTGAGTGGTGTTTTGGCCTGTTGCAACCGGAGCAGGGACCCTCTCTGTCAGAGAGGGCTGGGAGGGAGGGAGCCTGGGACCACGCCATTTCAGAAGACAGTTTGTGTATATTATTGTAATCTTATAATTGTTATCAAAATCTAACAGTTCTATTTAACAGAAATTGTATATTGTAATTTAAAATAATTATATGACTGTATTTGAGATAAGAATGCAGACATCCAATATTTTATTCCATTTTTTCAATAGCACATGCGTCCGGCATTTTACAAAGACGCTCTCTGCCCCCGTGGCAGACGGAGGTGTTGTGAGTGTGGATTACGTTCATCTGATAGACCTACAGGAACAAGGTCTCAGGGGTAATCCCTGGTTTTCGTCCTCTTATTGTTGGTTTTTTGTTTTGGTTTTGCCATGATGACTATCTTGGCAAGGACTTTGTACACTTGGATTTTTATAAGAAACTTCATGTCATTATCCTGGGGTACATGGACCTCTCTGCTTTTTCCTTGAATTGTAAAGCAAAAGCTACAAAGCAGTATTTTTCTTGACAAATGGCATATGTTTTCCACTTCTGTGCATGCCTTAAAGCCGTTTATACACAAATGTATTTTATTTTTTGGTGTAACCGTGTTTTCCCGACAGCTCACCTCTCCTGGCCAAACTTTTCCTTCCTGTGCCCCGAGTGACTCTGTGTGATTAAAATAAGAAAACTATTTTTGGAAATATGCGAATCCTTTTCAGAGACCAGGAGGGATTTATGTAGCAGCTATTTTTACTACAAAAGTAATTCACTGGGAAAAAAAAAAAAAGTAATTTGTACGAAAGCTTTATTTTTATCTCAGCTCTGTGTCCTGTATTGTGCAGAGCTGAAGGGCTGGGTGGGTGGGAGGGGCTTCTGTACCGCGACGCATGGCTGCACCAAGGTGGTCGCCTGCCGTGCCTGGGGCCATCTGGATAGTATGCTTTCCTTTTCTGCTCAGCGTCCTCAGCAAGATCGTCTCCTCTTTCTTTATTATTTTCTTGGGTGAGGAATACCCAGAAGCACCAAGAGGGTCCGCAGACAGAGAAGAACGCCCTGGAGTGGATCGTTGGAGGAAAATGTTTCGATTCCCGCCAAGACCTGAGGACACATAGTCCACCATGTAGTCCTGGCCTTTGCCAGTGATCCAGCCACGTTGACTTCACAGTCGGAGGGACTTTCCTAGCAGCGTGGCCCTGGATCCCTGAGGCTGAATGAAATCACGGCACAGGCACCCGCGAGCCGGGGCCAGCAGAGCCAGCCTGTGGCGGCCCAGCCAACCTGCTCAGAAGAGATGGTTTTCAGGACACTGGCGTACAGGATGTTTTTTCAAGTGGGACCTATTTGTCACTGGAACATCTGTTTATAATATAAACAGACATGACTGGGAACATCTTGCTGCCGAAAGAAAGCAAGCGTAGCCATCGGCTGATTTGAATGAGGTGGAGCTACGAGCCACGGCCAGTTTCAGGCTGGTTCTGACCAGCAGAGACGGCAGTTTCTTGTGGTTCAGCCTCAAGTGATGGAAGCAAGTCCCGAGAAGCCTTTGGCATGGTAATGAATGAATGTTGAGTATAAAAGTTTTGTAATTTGGCTTTTTCTCTCTCAAGTAATAAAGTCTTTGGTTTCTGTAAACGTCTCCGTAATATTCCTCACCTTCTCCACTCCTGTGTCAGGAGCCAGAGTGAGGCCCAGGGTTGGGGACCCCGCCTGCACCTGCACCTTCCTGTCTCGGGTGGGCCTTCCGGTCGTGACCTGGTCTCACCCTCGAGGAAGCCCAGGAACCCTAGAATCCCTGGCCTGGAGGAAGCACTGAGCCCATCCGGAAGGAGTTCCCCAAAAAGTGCTCCTTCAAGGGAGAAATTCTTCCTAATCGTCACGGGGATCCTTCGGGCGTCTGGTCTTTGAGAAAAGACTGAGGATGTCTGTGTTAAGGATAGGACTTGAGGTGTAAGCACTTCTGTAATTTGAGGCTGGGGTGCTCCAAGTCCCCACATTGGAGCTCTGACACAGGGGACAGGAGCCAGAGAGGACAGAGATGGTCCAGGACACTCGTTCCCATACCCAGGACTCCACACCCTGGGCTGCCAGGCTGCCAGGACCTGGGGAAACCAGCAAAGGACAGCACTTAGGATAGCACCACATCCCTGCCAATGGTCACCATTTCAGAAGTTAACTGTTAAGATAATAATTTTGAAACAATCTACTACATATTAGCATAAACAGCACGTTTTTCTCACTGAATTGAAATTTTTTTTTAAATAATCATGGCATTATTCTACATTGGCAAATCTCTTTAATGTCTGGCTTAATAGATTTCTGTCTGCTTATTTCTGCATTTAGTTTGTTCTGTCATTTTTTGATGAGTGTATGATTGGAAAGTATTGCTTCAAAACGTTGACACATTTCGATACCAGACGA
Source organism: Ictidomys tridecemlineatus (assembly GCF_052094955.1). NCBI lineage: Eukaryota > Metazoa > Chordata > Mammalia > Rodentia > Sciuridae > Ictidomys > Ictidomys tridecemlineatus. The sequence goes on from NC_135479.1 coordinate 210,748,522, forward strand.
TCATAATAGTTACTTTAGTCACCACCCATCTTACCAGGCTCACAACGACTAACAAATTTTCAAGAATTCACATCTTTATTTGGAAATTCAAATCTTATCATTGACAACAAATCTTCCTCTCGAATGTTTTCTCTGAAGGGACGGCTCAGTTCCGTCATTTTTGAGAAGTGACTCACCCGGTACTCTTGGCTGAATAGATGTAGAATCTGCCACTTGTTCTTTCAGGTAAAGATGGTGCCCGTGAATAAAGTGGTTAGTTTAGCTTGTAACTCCACACAGCCGCCTTTCCTTGGGATGGGCACCATACTTCCCCAAGCAGGCTTTCCATTTTATTACACAAAAAATTAAAAAGAGGTCTGTTCTGTTGGTAAAATTAGATTTCACTGATTCAGCAAAAATATTCTTGAGTGGAACTGACATCTATACACATTTAATTCATCAAGTACATGATGCTGAAGAATGTGATGACTCCTGTCCAGTTGTCAGTGCCAAAGTCAGCCCAGTAAAGGTATCGCAAAAACGCTTGCCTGACGTGTGTGAGGCACGGATTGGCGTCTCAGCTCCACATGTAAATAAATGAATAAAATGAAGGTTCATCAACAACTAAAAAATACATATTAAAAAAAAAGATACTGCAAAAAAAAAAATAGTTCCAACCTTCAGGAGACACCCCCCCCCCCAGTCTGAGTACCACACTCTGAGTACTATTCTAGAAAGGAAAGAGGCTTACCTAGAACAAAAGGGGTGGACCTTGAGGGGAGGGGGCAAAATTAGGCCTGGCTATGTCAGAATCTGATGCCCCTGGTTCCAATTTTGCCCTTTCACAACCAGAGGATGCATTTGAAACTTAAAGCAAAAGGAATCACCTACTATTCTGCATGATGTAGGAAAAGTTCCTCACTTGGAGTAAGACAGACTTTGTTTTCCAAACCTTTTATAGAAAAAAAATGTATATTTTACCACAGTTCAGATTTAAATTCAGTTATAATTGTCTGTTTAATACATGAGTTCGTTTTCTGTCACTGTAACAAAATACTTGAGGCAATAAATTTATAAATGGAAAAAGGTTATTTTGATTCACAGTTTTTAGGGTTTCTGTTCTTGACTGATGGGCCCTATTGCTTTTGTGCTTGTGGCTAGGCAGCACATCATGGCAGTAGCTCAAGGTGAAGCAAAACCACTCACCCCGTGACAAGGAAGCAAAAGAGAAAAAGTGGCCAAAGTCCCTCAATCCCTGGCAGGGACACTCTCCCCGTGATCTCAGGATTCCCACTGGGTGCCCCTGCTGAGCCTCCATTCCCTGTCAATTGTGCCACCCTGGGAAGCACCTGGGCCTTGGGGGCACATTCAGAGGGAAACCACAGCGACATAAGGACCATCCTCCATAAGGGTGGCCTGGCCGGGAGAAGTATCAGGGAGAGCTGAACCGAAATCACTCTAAAAATACAAGATCCTGTCCCTTGAAAGATGGAAACCTTTTTCTGAAGGATGCAAGAGTTCATCGATTGCTTTCACCACCTTCCTATAAAATGCTCACTTCGTCACCTCCAACAGAACCAACCATCACTTTGAAAACCTTAATGTCATTGGTCGGTTATGAAGACGATATCAATGGACAGGTTCTGTGCTTGTAACCAACCTCAACTGATCATCACAATGAATTTAAAAAAAAAAAACAGAAAGGGAATGGAAATTAAATATTTAGATCTGTGTCTGGGATCTTATGTCCCCCAGGGGTCACGGCGTGAATGTCCCCATGCGCAGTGCTCAGAGGAGGGACCTTTGGACAGTGCTCGGGTTTGAGGGCTCTGACCTCGGCAGCGGACTGATCCACTGATGGATTCAGGGCTGGTGGGCTTTGGGGGAGGGGCTTTGTTATAAAAGCAAGTTGTCTCTCTTGGCTTTCCGGCCAGCACGAGCTGAGTAGCTTCCCTCCACCACACGCTTCCGCCATGATGGGTAGCCTCACCCCAGTCCCAAAGCCATCAGGTCAAGTGACCATGGACGGAACCTCAGAAGTCATGAGCCAAAATAAACCTTTACTCTTTAAACTGATTTTCTCAGGCATTTTGTCACAGTGGCAGGGATCTGACTAATACACAGAGAAGTCACTCTTCTTAACATTCTGAGTTCTGAGGCCATGCCGAGATGAGGCCCACGTGGCCTGCCTTCCAGCCTTTCCCCACGTGGGAAGGAGTGAGGCTCAGTTGCCTCTGGGCCCACCCCACAGGCTGGCTCTTCCCATGTTCCGGCAGGGCTGAGGGCCTCTGGGTGTTGGACGCTCACGGCGGACGATGACTCAGAGTCTGATGGAGCTGCTCAGTGAGGTGTGTAAGGCACAGGGCACAGGGGCACGGCGAGGGCAGCATGGGCAGCGGGCGTGGGGGGTAGAAAGTTGTCTGAAACATGGAGCCAGTTGGCAGTAGGTGTCCTTGAGCTTTGGAGCCACTTGGGGCTGGCTGTCACCAGCTCTGTCACGTATGGCCTGTGACCTGGGGCATGAGACCTACTCCCTCTCTGCCTCAGTTTCCCCTCAGGAAGTGGGGTCACTGGGTGGCTGTGGATGGATCACCATCGTGGGTACAGACGGCGTGCCGTCGGCAGCCCTGGGGGAGCACCATGAAGGACCAACCAGCGACTCCGGGCAAGGTGTGCTCAGCCAGGGGTCTGCAGAGAAAGCAGGGCTCCTGACAGCCACGTCTCCATTTTCACAAGGAGTGACCTGACCCATAGGTCAGCAGTAGAGCCGGTAACCAGGCTCCACCCAAGGCCTGGTCTCCGTTTCCTGGTGTGGGTCTCCGACCGCGGTAACCCTGCCCCGTGCTGTGGTGCGAATGTCCTCCTGACCTCCATTGAAATTCCATCCCCACTGGGACAGCGCTAGGAGGTGGGGCCTTTCAGGGGCGATTAGGCCACGGGGCTCTCTGGCCTCCTGAGTGGAGCCCTGCGGCTCCCACAGGAGTGGCTCTTCCTCGAGGATCCGGTTCTTGAAAAGAGGGGGGAGTTGGGGCCACTTTCTCCTGTCCATCGGGCACAGGTTACTTACCTTCCCTGCTGTCGTGATGCAGCCAGGAGGCCCTTGCCAGACGCTGATCCTGGACCCTTGGCCTTGCCAGCCTCCAGCGCTGGACTCCTTTTCTTTATGCATTGCCCAGTCTGAGCATTCTCTTGAGGCTACAGAAAGCAGACTACATCACAGTTTGGATTCAGTGATGACAAACGCTACCCAGGGCCTCCCCCAAGCTTCCAGTCCCTCCTTGCACACAACGGAGGGCCAGCCCTTGGTTCGTGTTCCATTAAGCATCACCTCCCCCCGAAAGAACGCACAGTCCTGGTGCTCAGCGCTGGCGGCGGCTGGCTGAGTTTGAACAGATGCAAGGATCTCATAATCTGGGCCAGATGTTAATCTGTCTTTCTGTAGGAGCAAAGCAGAAGGGTGAGACCCGAAGCGCTGTGGGGAAACCCCTTATTTTGTAATTGTTTTGTAACTCCTGGGCGGGCTTCAAGCACGTTAGTTCTGCTTGAGATCTAACATTAGGGGAAAGACCATTTTTGGTCATAGCTGGTGTGATGACATCTTGGCAACTGGAATTGACAGGGTATTTGTTCCTTGTGCTCTGAGTAAGTGCCACTCCCGGGCTCCCAAACTCATATTCAGATGGCACAGCAGCCTGGGGACACCACACCTCGCTCCTATCATCTGTCTCTGAATCTCTGGCTTCTTGCTGTTGCAACCAGTGCTGCAGCTCAGCACGCATGCGTGGCTCCTGTGGCCTGGGGTCAGAAACGGGGAGTCATGAGCATCTGTGGCCCCAGAGAGGCTGGGTGGGCTGGGGGACAGCGGGGAGGGGGGGAGGAAATGATAAATGGTGAATAAAAGTGAGCTTTCAGGCAAAGGCACGGTGTGAGCCATCTCCACGTGAAGCCAAGCTGAGAAATCTCCCCGCACCCTTGCTGGTCAGGTCTGCCTGTGCCATGATGGAAGATCAGCAAGCGGACATATAATTAATCACTGCAAAACAGGGCTCCGTGTTCAAAGTTGGCTTCCATCCGTCGTCCACTCACAGCTCTGTGTCACCTGGGGAGTCGGCGTCACTACACCCACTTTGCACAGGTGGAAACTGAGGCTTGGAAAGTGACAGCCCCATAGTGAAACTGTAGGGACTGGCCCTGACTCATCGGTGGCTCCTGGTTTGCGGGGACCGAGGTGCAGACCGTGGCTTGGGGGGGGGGGCTCCGTGGTCTGGAGCCAGGGCTCTCTCCGACTGGGTCTCAATGTCCCCTAGGTACTGGAGCGGCCTCTCCATCTCTGGTGATGACCGAGAGGGCTATGGGTGCCTGCTCCATCCCACTCTCAGGCTGAGGCGACTCCTTCATCAACCAAGAGATCAACATCGCGTCTGTGATTCTCAGGTCCTGGACAATCAGAGGGTTTGGGATTATGTCTGCAGGGCCCTGGGGCGTCTGTCCTCCCCAGCTGTGGAGCAGACCCCAATGCCGGCTCCTGCAGCTGCGGGACTTTTTCCTTTCCCATCCCCCGAGGAGCGTTGACCAGCAGCTGTGGAACGTCAGCCGTCAGCCAGCCGCTGGGAATCTGCAGATGACTGAAAGCCAGGCCCTGCCCGCTGGGAGCCGCTTTCCAGGGAAGGAATTCGGGAGGACAGGGACCCCCAGTGGGAGACTCAGCTGGCTCCCCAGCTGTGGCTGTGGCTGGAGTCACTGGTTTCTCCCGTGCACAGCACGGGACACCACAACAGGAAGCAGCAGGGCATCCACACGCTGGTGCTGGGAAGCTGCCCGGGTGCACAGGTGTGCTGACGCCCCCGAGGCAGCCCTGCACGGGGGACCAAGACGTGCAGGTGTCCCAGTGCACACACACGCACCTGCTCACGCCCAAGCGTCCAGGGCTGGGGGGCCTTCCAACCTCTGCCGCCAGCTGCCGCCCCAGAATGCCTCTCCTGCCACCCAGAAGCAGCCCTGACTGCTCTGCTGCTGACAGCATGGGACACACCCCGGGGACCTGGGTGTCCCTGGGAGCTGCTGGTTTCCTGTCATGAGGGTCTCCACAGTGAGGAGGCCGTGTACTATAGGAAGAGGAGGATGGCTAAGGACAGGCATTCTGCCCACCAGGGAGCCTTAGAAAGGCCACCAGGACAGGTGACGTAGGACATGAGCCAAGGAACCTCAGGTGGGGCCAGGCCTGCGCGGTCACAGACGCTCCACCTGTCAGCCCTTGATACACCTGAGCAGCTCTTCCCCATAGACGTCCTGGAAAACCACGGGAAGTGGAGCCTCCTTGACTCTCCAGGAGACCATCCGAGGACTCGGCTAAGAAGACCAGCAACCGAGCAGGCGACGGTCAGGAGAACTGCCCACAGTGAGGGGGAGGCTCCTCTGCAGGAGGTCCATGAGTCTGTGGGAGAGAAGCGGAGGGAGCCGGAAAGAAGCGGGAGGCTTCCGGTGCACCTCCTGCAGGCTTGCCTGGTCCTCACCCGGCATCTGTCTGGGCGCCCTTCAGAGTGGCTTTGGTTTATCCGTCTGGTTTAGCTTTTATTTAGTGGGTGCTGCAGTTGGCTCTTACTGATACTTGAGAAAGCATTATAATTTTATGGCTCTATTCTAAAATACAGTCGCCTTTTTATAATTCTCACTAAAATATTTCCCCCACACTGAACCTTTTGTTTTGTATTTGGATTTAAGTGAAATCACCACTACTCCTTATGCCTGCATCTAACATTGAGATCAAAAGGGACATTGAAAATAGTGAACACCATTTCTGTATGCTCTTAGCTCTTTTTATTAGTCTACCCAAGTGACTTAATGTTTCCTTGAGTTTTGTTTTTAAAACCATTACCAAAAAAAAAAAACTTAGATAAAACATCATCAAAACTACATAGTCTTTTTATTAGTTTAATCCTAAATTCATAGATTAATTTTAATGAGTCAACACTTTGCAACTATTTATTATTGTTCTGTGTATTTTCTTAACTACAGTAGTTTTGATTAAGATAATGTTTTGTGTTTAGTGCTTGTTACGTTTATGAAGTCACAAAGATCTTCTCCTCTGATTGCAAACACACAGACACACACACACGTGCACACATACCCAACCACGATGTGGATAAACGCCCTTATTGCTATGTTGGTACATTATTTATTTTAAAATAAAGTTGAAATTTTTCAGATATTTTAAAAAATTAAGCAAATAAATGAAAATAAAAAGTGTGTAAAATTTGTATGTATCCAAATATACACCCAGCAGGAGAGTTGCCCACTGCAGGACAGGGTCCCTGAGGAAGCGCTCCATCCCAGGTGACGCAGGCGCAGACACGTGATGAGGGCAGCTTCCCGGGGGTGGGGGGTGGGGGGGGTGGGCAGGATGGAGAGGAGCCCACACAGGGCTGTCCCACCCCTAGGCCCCCAGGGAGGAAGGAGGATCTCTGTTATCTGACCCCAGTGGGCAGCTGCCAAGGATGGGGAAAGCGGTCCCGTCCTCTCTCCTCCTGTTCTCCCACTTACTGCTGGTGCCCCGGGCAGCTGCCAGGCAGAGGACTGGGCAGTGCAGGCCAGGGGAGTAGAGTAGCCTGCCGACAGGCGGCCGGCAAAGGCTGCAGGAATCCGGAGAAAACTGGCACACATGGCCTCGCCTGGCCGAGGGGTTACTGCATCCGTCCACCCCATTTATTGCCAGGAGTCCACTGCGCTTCCGGAGGCCTTCAGTGGGGCTCTCAGGGCCTGGGGTGCAGCCTTGGAGAGAGCAGCCCGGGGAGGCCCGAGGCCCAGAGCTGGCGTTCTCCTGAGGGTAAGGTCAGGTGCGAGGATCAGAGCAAGGCCACGTGACTGCAGACACTTCCTGTGGGGTGATGGGACAATGGGGGTGACATATAACCTGAGGTCTGAAAGCAAGAAGCAGCTGGCCTGGGCAGGAGAGGACAGAGCACTCCAGGTACCAAGTTTCTGGCCTGGAGACCCAGGAGCCCAGCCTCTGGGGCCAGAGGAGAAGGAGGGAAGGCGGGTGGGGGGGAGCGGGCCCAGGGCCGGGCGTGGCCTGGGGCACAGGGTGACCACCCAGGGGAGGTGTCCAGCCCTGAGAGGTGGGGCTGGGGGAAGGGAAGGGGACACAGAGGGATATGTGGCTCTGTGGCTCTTCGGGCCATGCCAAGCATGCAGGAAGAGGAACAGGACGATGGTGGGGGGTCTGGCCATTGGGTGGCCATCATGGGAATGGAGAGGTGGGTTGCCTGGATGATTGGGGGGACGGGAAAGAGGGGCAGAGGACACTCAGACATTTTCTAATAACCCCCTGTGTTGTTTGTCACTTCTTGAAGCAAAACTAACACAATCTGCAGGGAAACCCTGAGAAAAGCCAGGTTATCCCGGTGCCCAGCCCAGAAGGCCTGTCCTCTGAAGATGGACCTGGCTCAGGCCTGTGTCTCCCGGGCCTCCATGCAGTCCCATAACCCCTGAGGCCCTTGACCAGGCAGCCCACCTCTCAGGTGCTCTCACCCAAAGGGGCAGGTTGAAGCGAGGCTCCAGGGCAGGGCGCGTGTTCCCAGGTGAGGCGCTCTGGCAACCCGAGGGAGCCCACATGCTGGACCCTCGCTGGACTCCTCGCTGGGCGTTCCGAGGAGAGCCATGCTCCTCCGGCACGAGTGTGCAGCCGTCGACTAGGGGGACTCCAGAGCTGGGCGTGCCCCGGCAGGCGGGGGTCACTCCCTGGGGCTGTTCCTGCAGCCAGCTGGAGACGGTGGGAGGGTCTGGACAGGTCCTCTGGAGGAGGTGGCCTCTGAACCGAGCACTGAATATCAGGAGGAGTCACCCTCGATGCTTCTCAAACTCCAGAACGTCTGTGAGTCCCTGGGAGATCTCGGTACCAAGCAGATTTGGATTTATCAGGTCTTGAGGCCCTGCCTCCCCCACCCCCCAATTGTCACTGTGCGGAGACCAGACCTGGAATAGGGAGGGGCTGGGAAAGATGAAGGCTGGGCCTTCCTGGCCATGATGGAAAGGCCAGGACCCAAGCAGCTAGGTCTGCGAGGCGGGGAGGGCTCTGGGCAGTTAGTGTCCTGGGCCCAGGGCTCAGGAAGAGGGCAGAGCACAGGGCAGAGCCCCCGGAGACTTGTGCACAAGGCCCCCTTTCCTCAGCTGCCCTCCCGGCACAGCTGCCAACACACAGTCCCCGTCTTAGCACACTCTTTCAGAGGGGCATGAGGACCCAGGTCAAGGCTGCCCTGGAAGGCAGCCGTGGACCCCCACTCTGCCGGATGCAGAAACAGCTTGCCAAGGAGCAGAGCCATTTGGAAAGAAGACCCTGAAGATAAAGTCGTGGCTTCAAACCACAAGCCAACTCACGTGCTCAGGGATGAGCTCATCCGTCCCATGAGCAGGACGGCTGAGAGCTCAGCTGGCCACCCGTCTTAGTGGACGTAGCAAGTTACTACTCAGCAGAGGCCTAGGATTGGATGACAAATGATGTTTCTATCTCCTTTGGCCTCAGATGACAGGTGTGCATTCTCCTGTGGCCACCCCAACTCTCCCTGTGTGTGTCTGTCTGTCCTACACGTAGCTTACAAAACTGCACAGGATCTACATGCTTTCTCATTTCAATCATACAAGCTCTCAGCTAACTCCGACCACTAGCCCAGGGGCAGGGGACAAGGACAGAAAGACGGCGTGTACCTTTTTACAGGTTCTATGCTAGTTAGACTTTTTTTTTTCTCTCTCGTTCATTTCTTCATCCATCAAGAATTAATCAAGCATCTTCTCTGTCCAGGCACTGGGCCGCTTGTGGCACTGTACTTGGATCAGGAGGACGAGGCCCAGCTTACCAGAGCTCAACTTGACCAAAGGCCCGTGGACGGCAGAGGTCCCCTGACCAGATGCCTCTTCAGTCCGGTTTCCCCGGGGCCAGGGAGAGCACTGGCGGTCAGCACACGGTCAGGGAAGCTTATAATGACAGTGTTTATTAGGACAGATGACAGCCGAAAGAATCACATCGTTAAAGGAACAACGAATAAGGAAAGAGGTTAAGCAAGAACCTCGGAGGGAGAAGCCCGGCTCGGCCAGCCCGCGCACGCCTCGCGGGGCTGCAGCTGCCTGATGGAAATCAGCTCAGCTGCGCTCTCCCTGCTCAGCGGTCTTCCTCAGAAGATGCTGATTCGAGTCTTCTCCGGTTCTGAGCCCAGGCCTCCTCTCAGGTGACCTGAGTGGCTGGCAGCTGGCTGGCAGGGGCCGAGGGCACAGGCTGGACATTGGGCAGCTGGCCTAGCCTCCCGGGGGCCTCAGTTTACCTGTTTAATGAATAATGACCCCCGGAGTAATAATGATGAATGATGGAAACAATAGTGACAATAATCCTTCCTTGTGGGGTTGTCACAAACAAGAAATCTCGTGACAAGCACCGAAGTCCGTAAAGAGGCATAACTGTCAGCAACAGGCCCTGCCACCGTGGAGCCTGGGGCAAAGGGAACATTCAGAACTAGTATCCCCTTTATTTAAAGTTTGGCAATTTTGTCTACATGGATTTTATCACATTAATTTTTATTTTTAAAAAATATTGCATTAACAATATTTAACATAATCTCTTGATTGCTCAGATTCTTGGAATCTCTTGAAATTTTTTATTTTGGTAAAATATATAGAACATCACACTTAGCCTGGAATCATTTGTAAGCTCACCATTCAGGGCTCAAGCACATTCACACTGCAGCCCCCGGCCCCTGACTCTGTCTTCAGGACTCCTCATCCTCTCAAACTTCAGCTCTGTCCCCACTGAACACTGGCTCCGGTGTCCTCCTTGCCTGGTCCTTGGCAACTGTGATTCCACTTCTTGTCTCTAGGGGTCTAACCACTCTAGGGACCTTTAGAGGTCTAACCACATGGTACTTGCCCTCCTAGGTCTGGCTTGTTCTGTTTAGTGTGAGGTTCATCGGCTGTACCATACGTGAAAATTCCATTCTTTTTAAAGGCTGAATAATACTCCATTGGATAGAGACGCTACCTGTTGTGTGGCACTTGTGTATCAGTGGACAGTGGACTCATTTGTACCATCTGGCTCTCGTGGACAAGGCTACTAGGAGCACTAACACAACATGCCCACTGGGCCCTGCTCTTGGATCTTTGGCGCATACACCGTGGGCAGAATTCCAGGTCGTGTGCTGGTGCCGTGTGCTGTCTCCGCAGGGCCACACGGTCACCCACAGAAGCTCATGGCTCCACCCCCACAGCAGGGCGGGGTTCTGCTGTCCCCACACCCTGGCTGGCACTTGTTATTAACGTGCTGACATCCCAGCATGTGTGGGGGGCACCCCACCCCACCTCGCCCAGCCACACACCTCCCCAGTGTCCACGAGGGCCCTGGCAGGAGGCCCGGTCCCTGTGTGTCCATGGGTCTTTCCCTGTGGAACCCCAGGGGGCTTCCTGTACCCCCACACAGCCCCGCAGACCCTGCCGGGCCTTGGCTATAGCTGCAGCCTGTGTCCATGGGCCAGTGGGTGGGGCCGCAGAGGTGGGATGACTGACAGTAAAGCAGACAGGACTGGGGTCTTTAGGGGGCAGGGGCCCACTTGGAAGGCAGGTGATCTGGATTTTGTCACCAGAAGTGTTGACTTCTCTTTCCGTGGCCAGCCCGGCCTGGGCAGAGTGGAGAGAGCTGTCCTCAGAGCACACTGTCCCAGGCTCCCCAGTGCCACAGGCCACAACGGTGTGATACCCAGAGCCAGGGCTGCTCCACCAGCCCCTCGAAGCCTGCTCCCCTCCCTCAGCACTGGCTGATGGCCACAGGCTGGAAACGGCCTTGGCTCATGGGGCAGGACTTGGCTGCAGGTCACTTGCTTTTATCTTCACAGAGTTACCCTCCCCGTAGGGAACGCCGGCCACACTCTCAGGGAGAGACCACCACCCTCCACACCTGGGCAGCTGCTCCGACGACCTCTGCACTCAGCCAATGAATGGTCCCTATGGACGCGAAGGCTGCTGCTCCTCTGCTTCTCCCTTCCTCCAATTCAACTGCCCCTTGGTGAACAAGCCCAGCGCAGGCCAGCACTGGCCAGGAGATGCAGGGACTCTTCCTGACCCCAGCCTTGACAGGGACTGACACTGGACCCCGTGGGAAAGGTTCGGGCTCGAGGTTCCTCTGAGAGGTGGAGGTGGCTGGACGTGAGCTCGTTCGTCTCTCTGGGTTGTGTCTCTTGTGTCTCCATCAGTGCAGTATCTCACGTGAGCCTGCTAGTGCCCAGCTCAGGGAGGGGGGCTCCAAGGAGGGAGGGACCATGGGTGGCTGAGGTGTGGCAGCAGGTGGGAAGGGCACGGGAGAGACGTTGGCAGGCCTTCTTGGTGTTCCTACAATCTCTCAGGAGAGAAGAGCCTTCTTCAGTGAGAAATCTCTAATTTTTAGGTCTATTTTCGGTCTAAATCCTCCCTCAGTCACTGACCGTTTGCTGCCAGTCCCCACGACCTTTCAGTGTGAGGTTAAGCTCCCCAGATTAAAGGCTAACGAAGGGGATTTAGCCCTGGAATACAAGGATGGTTCAGTGCCCACTAATCAATATGTGACACAGCATGTTAACAGAATGAAGGACAAAAACCACACCCTCATCTCCACAGATGCAAAAACAGCACTCAGTGAAGTTCAGCACATGTTTTATGGTGAAAGCTCTCAACAAATTAGGTATGGAAGGAACATGCCTCATCTTAAAGGCCAATGCCACTGTCCCATAACTAACATGACACCCCACGGTGGGAAGTTGGTAGCTTCTCAGATCAAGAGTAAGCTCACGGTGCCCACTCCTACCATTTCTATTCAATGTCATGCTAGAAGTCCTAGTCAGAGCAACTAGGCAAGAGAAAGAAAGAAAAAGCATCCAACTCAGAAAGAAACAAGTCAAAAAGAGTCTCTGTTTGCAGATAACATGATTCATACAACATTCCTGAAGGTTCACCAAGAACCGTCATAACTAATAAATAAATTCAGTGAAGTTGCAGGATCCCAAATCAACATGCAAAAGATTGATAGCGTTTCTATAAAATAACAACAAACTATCTGAGAAAGAAAGAAAGAAGATAGTCTTATTTACAATAGCTTCAAAAAAAACAAAAAACAAAAACAAAATCTACTTAGGTGTAAATGTAACCAAGTTGGTAAAAGATACGTACATGGAAAAGTATTTAAAAATCAGGAAAGAAATTGAAGGAGACACAAATAAATAGAAAATACCCCATATTTGAGTATTGAAAGAATCCATGGCTTGTCCCCAGAGAGAGAATGATGCTAGACCCTCATCTCACACCACATCCAAGCATCAACTCAATACACGGCTTGAGGATGCAGCTCTCCAAAATATGACTGGCAGTGAGCAGAATAAGCCACACAAACCTGCAATATACCACACAAACCTGTCACATCTGTAGTTGATTAGTCTAAGAAAGTCAGACACAGGAGTAGCTCGGAAAATCTGTTCTTTTCTAAAAGGAATTTGCATGTGTAAAGGAGATCTGCTTTGAGCATACCTGCATCCGGAAGAGGGCTGCCAGAGACAGCTCTCCTTACCAGAGAGCAGGAAATACCGCCCCAAGCACCAGGCACTGTGCGCTCGTGACTTTGGGCAGAGGGCACGTGGACACACAGAGGCTTTCCCTGACCTGTCTTATCTGTCTGAAGATTGTCCTCCAAGGGTACTCCGTTATCACAATTGCCTCCTTGGGACTTAACCAAGTCTGATCAACTGACTCACAGAAGAGATTGGAGGCGGACGCCAGGACCAAACAGACCAGACTTACTCTTCCGCAGGCTCGTTCACCTTTCTTCCAATTCATTCTGATCCTCCAAATTGCACAAGATCCCCTCCCGCTCCTGAATTCCCCGGGAAGAGCATAGATGAGCATAAGGTTGGGGGTACACATTTTTCTCCCATGTGATGCTCCTACTCACAGAATGAATTTGTGTTTCTTCTGTAAATATGTCTTTTATCTATTTAATTTGTAGCCCTGCTAAAAAAAAAAAAAAAAAAAAAAAAAAAAAAAAAGTCTAAAAGGGTGGAAGGAAGTCATTTGTCCCTGGGCTAACACCTCAGAAGAACAAGCAGCAAAAGCAAAAGTAGACAAATGGAATTTCATCAAACAAAAAAAGCTTCCACCCCACAGCTGGGCACGGTGGCGCATGCCTGTAATCCCAGGGGCACAGCAGGCTGAGGCAGGAGGATCACAGGTTCAAAGCCAGCCTCAGCAACTTACTGAGGCCCTAAGCAACTTAGAACTTGTCTCAAAATAAAAAAAAATATAAAAAGGGCTGGGGATGTGGCTCAGTGGTTAAGCACCTCTGGGTTCAATCCCTGGTACTAAAAACAAAAACAAAAAAGAAGCAGCTTCTGCACAGCAAAGTACACAGTCCACAGAGTGGAGAGGCAGCCTGCGGAGCTGGAGAACCTATCTGCAAACACACATCTGACAAGAGGGTCATATCTGGGGCCTGCGAGGAACTCAAGCCAATAGCAAAAGACTAAATAACCCAACTAAAAAATGGGCAGGAGATCTAACAAAAGAATTCTGAGACGTCTAAATTTAATCTCAAAGCCGGAGTCGGGGTGGAGAAAGAGATAAGGGACATCCATCAGCAAGCAGCTTCTCCTGGGAGCACACAAGACTGCTTCCTGAGCAAGCTGCAGCCTGGAACTTCAACCCCTGGAGACTCAGGCGCTAGCCCTCCTGCAGGGCTACAAACCTTCCAGACCACTGATCCCACCAATGCAGAAGCAATACCACATCTGGACCATCCCCCTGCCTCCAGACTTTTCCAGCCTCACAACATCCACAGCAAATGTAAGTTCCCTGTAAACAATTGATGATTTAATTTTCTTCCCCAAATTTTCATTATAAACATACTCTGGGCTATTAGGTCCAGTGGACGCTTTCCCCACTGCTGTCTACCCTTGCTGTTGGAAGTTACAGGAACTGGCCCAGAATCAAGTTCTTCTGGCTAGCACTGGTCAAGACTCATCAGCACTTTTATTTTAGAGATCCTGCAGTCAAGAGTTTTGGTCTAACAGATCCAAATAGACATCTCTCCCGAGAAGACACGCAGATGGCCGAGGGGAGTGTGAATAGATGCTCAGCGTCACTGACCATCGGGGAGATGCCAGTCCGGTCCACATTGAGGTGTCCTCCCACCCCTGTTCCACTGGCTGAGGGCAGAAGACTAACTGTGCTGGTGAGGCTGTGTGGAAAAAGAGTCCCTTGCTCGCAGTCGGTGGGAATGCAGACTGGCACAGCCACCTTGGAAAACAGTAGGAGGAGCCGCAAACCATTGGAACCATCACAGGATCCCGCCATCCCGCTTCCATGGCCTCCATTCAACAGCTCAGGACCAGGCTCCCGGCCAGCTGGAAGTCCGGGGAAATTCAAATGCGCTTCCCCGTCCATCTTTACTCTTAGACCCCAAACAGTCACTTTTCTGGTGACTCTGGGGACACCCAGCCTGGGGCCTCTGGTTCAGGGGACTAAAACACGGCCCCCGTTTCAGTTTCAGGTCACAGGGACAGCACTGGATGTCACAGGTGGTTCCGGCCACGCTGCTTCCTCTGGTTCTCCTGAGAGGCAGGCGTTGGTGACCAGCTTGGCAGAGGACGTCCTTGCTCCGACAGCTGCCCTTTACCTGGACCTGGAGAGTCGCTCTGGTCTCCCCAGGAAACCTTGGCATTGAAGGCCAAAAACAAAGGGCTGCGAGGTCCCCACGGCAGGCAGCTCTGTGCTCCAGAGCAGCGGGCTGCGGGCTGGGCCAGGGGACCTGCCAGCCCTCTGCTGTCCTTACTGACGTGACGCTTTCAGCTTTCAGAGCTGTGCGCCGGTGAGTGTGAAGGGTCTCTAAAGCCCTTGTATTTCCTCCTGTCGTCACAGCTATTCCTCCTCCAGCTTCTGCTGAGCACCACGCACTCACCAGGAACCTGGAATTCACCCCCCACCCGGAGCTGGTCTCAACTGTCCCGTGGTGGATGATGCAGTTCTGTCTCCTGGGAACTGCCCTCCTTGACCCAGGAGCAATCTCCAGGCCCTCAGTACCAGGAGGGGCATGAGACCCCAGCAGGTCCAAGTTCCCCTTCTGGAATCATAGGCTTCAAGAATCCGGTGGTCCTGGGCTCCACAGTCATCCTGTCCCCTTTAGCTGCCTACCTTGGGGACTGAGCTCTCAGAGAGGAAGCACTGGACAGAGCCCTGAGGCCCTGATCCACCTGCTCCTGAAGCCCCATACCCTAGTCTATAAATCACCCAAGACAGTCAGCCCCCTGAAGGCTTAAGCCAATCTGAGCTGCGTTTCTGCCCCATTCTCATGAAAGGATTCTATTGGCCTAATTGGTGCTAATCCTCCCAGTGAGCCGAGTCCCTTAGGTGGAATGCTCTGTGCAGAGTCACAGAGCCATCAGAACATGAAGGCTCCAGCTCAGGGTTCAGCAGAGGGATGGGGGCTCTCACCTCCTGGGACAATAGCAGTAGGAACTCACCCTGTTCCCGGGTCGACCAGACTCTCCTCTGAGGCCACCTGTTTGCCCTGGCGTTCTCTCTGGTGGTTTCCGCCTACTCCCAAACTGACCCACCGAACATGGCAGGACAAGGAGTCCAAGGCCCAGCCCTGGCCGCCGACCTGTCAGGCCCAGAGGGCAGAGGCTGGAGGGCCCCAGATAGCCCGGAGCCGGAGAATCCTCCCTCCGTGGGCTCTGCTGGGCCAGGAGAGAAGAGGTGCACCTGCTCCAGAGGGAGCCCCCCAGGGCCTGGAGCTGTTGGCACCCCAGGAGGCGCCTCAGGGGATAGACCCCTGGCTCAGGCCACCTGGGCACCAAGCCTGAGCAGGAGCTCTGCCTCTCTGCACCCCAGCAGCTGACCAGCACCTCCGCCAACACCCCAGCTGGGATTCCACCATCAGTTTCAATCATGGCCGATTTGAGGCTGGTTTTTCTTGAATATTCCCTCGTGTTCTCTCTGCTGATGAAATTTCCAGTCTGAATCTCAGTTAGGATGAACCAAACGGATACAGTAATTGGAAAACTGATGCAAAAGGACAACTCCACGCCCGCGCCTCCTGGATACCTTATTCCTGCCACCAGACAGAACCTTCCAGCTGAAGCCACATCCCGCCACCCAGCACCAGCAGGTTCTCTGACAGGATAAGGAAAGAAGGCGGCTCTCACCCATCCATTCAGGTGTGGGAAGGATGGTCGGAGGTGAGGATCCATTCCCCCGGGAGGTGAATGCCACCCTGTCCACTAACTCTGGGGAGACCAGGGGCGTAGGGAGCAGGGTCTGTGGAATGACACCTGTCTGGGGGCACTTGACTCCCCAGGCCCAGCCTGGACCGTCCCCCAAATGCCTGATAGAAAATGCCCGTGAGAAATCCCCAGCTGGGGCTCCAAAGCCACCTCGCCCTGTCTTCAGCTTCCAGAACACAGTTGCGATGACTGAATCTCCAGGTCTCTGCCACCAGTTGACACGAAGCCCAGCTAGACCTCTTGTCCTGCAGGGAGGCCAAGCCCCAGGAGACCCGTGTGCTGCGGGTCTGGAGCCCAGGGCTAGCGCCCAGCCGCCTGCTCCTGCCCAGCACCTCCCAGTGTCCCCTCCTGGAAGCACAGCCCTCCTCACCCTCCCACAGCGGTGGCTCCACTGGACCCCATGCTGTCGGGTGAGGGGAAGAGTGCTGGCCCCCACAGGACCCTGTGTGGGGGACGTTGGCTCAGGAATCATCCAGACCTGAGGGGGAGGACAGGACCCCCGTGGTAGGGAGGACCGTAGAGACTGGAGAGGGAGTCACCAGGGAGAGCACCCCAGCCCCATCCTCCCTTGGTCCAGCCCCTCTCCCCCAGAACATGTGGCCCGAGGCTCCTCCAAGTCCCATGGTGTGGTCACAGGGGTCTCTGCAGAACTGCAAAGGGCGGGAGGGAGGGGCAAGCCAGCGCTGGGTGCTCCGTGTGCTGGGTTAATAGCCTCTCCCCAAACTCATGTCCTTCCCAGAGCCACAGAGAGTGACCCTGTGTGACAACGGGGTCTTTGCAGGTGTAATTGTTGGCATGAGGTCATACTGGATTAGGAGGGGTCCTAAATTCAAAGACTGTTGTCTTTACAAAGAGAGAAAACAGAGATGCAAAGACACAGGGAAGAAGCACGAGAGGACAGAAGGGGAGCGCGCCACAAGCCAGGGAACACCAGGGGTGGGCAGCTCCCAGCAGCGCCAGAGAGTCCCAAAGGCCCCGAGAGCTCCCTGGAGGAGCCAGCCTGCCACCCCTTGACTGCAGACAGAACTCCGACATCCAGGACTGTGAGAGAACGAACTTCTGCTGTGTCGAGACTCCCAGTCTGTGGAGCTTTGTTTGTTACAGCAGCCACAGGAAACTCATACAGTGCCACACACACATCCAGCCTGAGCCTGTCATTAAAAGCAACATTCAGTGTGGCTGAGATCTGCTCTCCACGTTGTCAAGGAGGCACCAATAGTAAGAAAACAGAACAGACCAGCCCCTCCTGTTAGGTATTTATTTTAGAAGCAGCCTCTGGGGAATGTCCTGTGAACTTGAGGCTCGTGTGACCTTTGCTGTTTGAGCCAGGTAGGTGGCTGCAGGTGCTGGGGGAGGCACCAGGGCCTCTGGTTTGCTCTGCAGCTCAGCAGGGGGCCCTGCTCTCACAGCACAGTGCAGGACAGCTGGAGATCCATTCCCCCTGGGGAGGTGAATGCTGCACTCTGCCCTGCTCCATCCTGGGGAAGGTGTCTTCACTGGGGTCTGTCCATGGAGGGATGCGGATTCTGCATCTGATCCTGTATCCCTGCTGCCCCTCTCCCCTCTCCATAGAGGTGACTATAAGTCAAAGCCCCTGGAAAAGGCATTGTGGGACCAGCTGATCTGTGTGCTGGGACAGTTGAGCACTTGGGGGGAGCAGCCTCACAGGTGGCCATGATGGGGGGCAGGTCCAAGGACATTCTGATGTGGCTCCAGCCCTCCAGGACCCTGTGATCCTACTGGACCCAGGATCCCAGCACAGGTGAGGCAGGATGTAATTGAGAGCAGAGGAGGGTCCAAGTCACCTGGTGGGATATACCCCCTTGCCTTGCTTGCCTTGGAGACCAACCGGGCAGCTGCATCCATGTCACTTGTTGGGCTGCAACCCTGTGCCCACCTGCACCTGTAGCTCACAGTGTGGGATGCGTTTCCTGTCTGAGGTGTGATGGGGTTGCTCTGCAAGAGCAGGTGCGAGTGGACCAAGAAATCTAACCTCGTCCCTTGTGCTTTCTCCTGGACTCTGGAGGGCGCTTCCTCCTGTCACGTCCATCACTGGGCGAACAGGAAAACCAGTTGCCACCTGCATGTGGAAGTCAGGTACAGGGAGGGGCCGCAGCCGGGATGGCTGGTCTCCTCGGTGGATGTCTGTTAAATACCCATCAGAGATCAGGGCAAGGTTCCTAGGGAGACCACAGTTATACCACAGTTTATTACAAATGCAGAATTAAATTCTGAAATTTAATTCTTTTTAATGCAACACTTATAAGGTGTTACAGCTCAAATTCTAGTTAAACATGATTCTCTCGTTTCCGCTCCCAGCACAAGGTTCAAGTCCAAAGTGCAGGGTCTTTTTTAATCCATATTTTTGGATTTCACTGAGGCACAACACCGTACCTTGGTCAAATTTCGGCTGTACCTTTCAATGACTCCTGGAACAAGAACCAGAGCATCCAAGCCCCCAGCTGGCCCCTGGAGTCCCTCCCATCCACTTAATCCTGCAGTCCTGCAGCGGCTGCCATGCTAACTCCTACATGTTACTGAACTTCATGTGGAAGCTGTAGCACACTACGTACTCCCCAGGGCCTGTTTTCTTTTGTCCATGTTAATTCTGTGAGATGTTCTTGCAAGAAACTAAGATTTATTTTCTCGTTGCTATCTGCCGTTCGCTCGTGTGCACATATCACACTTTATTTAATCCATTCCCCTGATGGTGGACATCTGGGTGTGTCAGGTGTGGGGCTGTGACAAGCCCAGGTGCTAAGGTCATTCCCCCCATGTCTCCTGCTGCCCGAGACCCTCACTTTCCTTGAGTGTCTATCTACCCAGGACCTGCTGAGCCACAGGGACAGGTGTGGTGAGCCAGGCAGACACTCCCAGCTGTTTGCCTACGGCCTATTGGCACTGGAGCCACTGGTGCTGCAGGACTGCTGTCGGGCCATCTTAAAGGAGAGTGAATGTGTCCTTCTGGGGTCCAGCCTTTCTTTTTATGGTGGCTCATCACATTGGAGCATTTTTTCATGTGAGGGTCAGTCACCTGGATATCTTCTGTTGCAGGGACCAGCAAATTCCTCTGTAAAGGATTTGAGAGTAACTGTCCTTGGCTCTGTGGGCCATGTGGTCTTGTCCCCAGTCTCAGATCCACAGGGGATGTAGAGCATTCGCAGTCACAGTCACATGTGGCTGAAGGGGCATGGCTGTGCTCCTGCAAAGCTCACCTCGACCGTCAGGCTGTGGGGGGCCACAGGACCTCACCTCACCCGTGTCCCATTGTGAAGCTCCTGCTCAAGACACAGTTTAAAACCGGGTTGTTATTTTCCTCTTGCTGATGTTCACCAGAAGTTCTGAATCCTGGGGTTCCATTCTTAATCATTTATCACACCTGGAAATGAAAAGAAACCAAGGCTATTATATTGGACTTTGCCCTGGAGAGTTCCACGTAAGGCCCCTAAAAGATAAGACTGCTGTCAGGGGGAGCCTCCTTCTCATACTTGACCAAGAGTACCTTGTCCTGCCATCTTCCCAGAGGACAGTAGTGGCAAAGCTAGTAGCTGCCACCTCTGGTCAACCCCGCTGTGCCTGGAGTAGGCTGGGTAAAGAATAAGTGTAGCTTGTGGCCATGGACAGTTTACAGAAGGAGCATACACTCAGCAGTGACAATGTACGTGCCATTGGGGACTCACTGAATTGAAGTCCTTCCGATCAAAGATGGTCAAATTAAAGCTGGGAGGACTCCTTTTCCATCTCCAGCAAAATCTTTTCAGATTGGGCAACAGCAGCTTCCATTGCACAATCTTGGCACTAGTGCAGTGAGCGCTGTCTTTTCAGGGTACAACCTTTTGTCACATAGAAGCTCCCAGAGGAGCAAAAACACATAGGTGCCAGGAGCCTGGGGACCGCTCTGCTGTCACCTCTGTGAGCAGCATTTTATCTCATTTTGCAGCGAGGGATCTGAGGTCCCAGGGCTTCAACAACTTGGCAAGGAGAAGAAGAGGTCATTTGCCAAGCCAGAAACGCTCTCCTCCAGAGCCCACGCTGGTCCTCAACAAGCCGGCAGAAAGCTGGTGAGAGCCCAGGTCTCCCAAGCACAAAGTCTTCCCACGCCTCTTGTTATGGGTCATGCTGCTGGCTGAAAAAAAATCTCAGTCATGTATTTTGTCTCCCCCACCCTAGTTTTATGCCTGTGTCTATAACAGCTCCAAGTGATGGAGATGCTCCCTGTGCCGAACCAATAGTCCACGAGACAAGAAGAAGGGGGTTGATGACTCCCTGCAAAGTGGTGATGACTCCCGATGCAGAACAGTGGTAAATATTTAGGGGGTACGGGGTGGTGACTTGCTACATGTACACCGTGTGGTGATGAAACCCAGTCATCAGCATTTCGAGATCCTTACACATTTATCATTTCTTGGTACTGGGAATTTCCTAACTCCAGCTCCAGTCCTACGTAAATGCATAAAACATTGTTGTAAACAATAGTCACTCTGGTGTGCTAAGGAACACTGAACTATTTCTCCCATGTTCCTGTATTTTGGTACCTGCCATCCATTGACCCCCTCCTGCCACCCTCCCTAACCTCTAGTGACCACCGCTCTAATCCCTATTCCTATGAAATCAACTTCTTGGGTTTCCACTTTGAGCAAGAACACGTGGCACTTGTCTTCTGTGCCTAGCTTCGTCCCCCCAACTCCATGTCCTCCAGGCTCATCTTTGTGCGGGAGGTTTGGGCGCTCTTCCCACCTCTCATGCCCTCTCACGTCTGCACCGAGACCAAAAGGGCTGTTGGACACCAGGCACCAGCCAAGCCCGGAGGCCACAGCAAACTCCCAGGAGCCCAGCCCTTTCCCTGGCACAGTACACCAACCGGGAAACCCACAGAGTTGTCTTTACAGATTCTCAACGCAGACGTTCATCAAAAGTTGGGGAATTCTCCTTATTTCATCCAACTTGGCTTTAGAACATCTATCATCCCTAGAAATTTCCAAATATTTCCAAAGAGCCCCTCAGAACCGTAGGAAAGCCGTTCTGAGCGCCTCGGTGTGGAATTCACCAACTCCTTATTGTTTATTCTTGTGCAATTAGCAGCAGCGTTTCTGAAGAAAGGCCTCTGAGGCTGACCATTTTCCTAGCGGGGTCCAGCTTCTTGAGGCTGCTCTCATTCCACGCGCAGCTCCGTTTACGGGAAGTTTGGGTAAACAGAGCCCTGGTGAGTGATTAGTATCCAATTAGGCCGCCGCAGTTCCATGTCCCTGAGTCAGGCTTCTCTTTCCAACCTCTGGGAGAGTTAAATAGGTCAAGCCTCTGTTTACAAAGCAGGCCCCACGCTGCCTGCTCCGGGCATGTTCCGAGTGACTCCTGGAAGCTGGACCACTAAACAAAGCTGCTCAATCTGCCCTTGGCCTTGGCTGCTAGGAAATGGCAAGACTGGCGCCCGGGGATCTGGGTCCTTCCTCTGTCTTTGCTCAGCCTGTGGGAAGCTCCACAGGCCACCAACACCACCAAGAAGCCAGGGCCTGACAGAGGGACGGTCAGGCCTGTCCTCCGAGTGAGAAGGTCAGGACTGTCCGTCCTGTCCCAACCCCATTTCAAATGACACCTGGCCTGAAGGCCTTCCATATCTCTTGCATTACAGAAATCTTTAGATACAATCATTCCTCAGCATCCACAGGGTACTGGTTCCAAGACCCCTCATGGATACCAAAATCCAAAGATGTTTAAGACCCTTACATAAAATGGCCCAGGATTTGTGCAGAACCTAGGTACATCCTCTTGTATGTTTTCAATCATCTCTAGATTATCTATATTCTCTAATACAATGTAAATGCTATACAAATACATTTTGTTACTGTATTCAGGAACAATGACAGGAAAAAAGTCTGGATATATTCAGCACAAAGACAATTTTTTTCTCGCATATTTTCATCCACAGTTGGCTAAATACGAGGCTATGGAACATGCAAATAAGGTTGAACAACTTTACAGGAAAAGTAAAACAAGAATCCTCTGAACATGTTTGTATTCGCTACTTAGATTCACAATTGTGAGCATTTTGCTCAACAATTTGAAAGTAAGTTCCACTTTACGTATTTCTGCAAGTCTCTCCTAAGAACAAAGATACTCTAATGCAAACGAAGTAACAGTGTAACACAGAATTGGTTTCATTTGCCCAAGTGATTGGAATGAGGGTGCTCACAGCCTCCGGCCTCCTTGCTGGCCTTCTTAGGGCCATAGGTCTGCAGACTGTTGCTGAGCAGGTACTTGACGTCTTCTTTTTCTCTAATAAGTCTGGTTAGGGGTTCATGGATTCCATTGATTTTCACACCAAAGAACTAGCAGTAGGTATCAGGGACATTATCATTGTGATTTGTTTTTCAGTTATTTTTATTTCCTTGCGTCTACTTTTATATAATCTCCTTTCTGTTTTAGGAATTAAACAGTTTCTTTTTTTATTTTCTAGCCTCTTAAAGTGAGATGAAGATCTCTTCTTAGCTGTATCCTACAGATTTTAATATGCTATAGTTTTGTTCTTGTTTGGTTCAAAACACTGTTAATCCTTGTGACATCTGCCTTGACCCGTGGGTTATTTATAAGTATGTTGTTTAATTTCCAAATATTTGGGGCTTTTCCAGATCCCTCTGTTGTTGACTTACTAAATTCTCTCGTGGGGCATAACATAAACTTTATATGACTTCAATCCTTTTACATTTGTCGAGGCTCGTTGTTGGCGCAGCCCAGGGTCTGCTTGTCAGCTGTGGACCCTGTTGCGTCAGCCGGCCCGCGTGGTAAACAGTGATGTTCAAGTCAGTTCTGATCACCACTGAGCTCCTGTTTGTTTGTTCTACAATTAGATGGAAAGGTCTGCAGACACTCCCAAGCACACTGTTGGTTTGCCTGTTCTTCTCTTGAGTCCATTAGTTTTTGCTTCATTTCTTGTGTGCATGAGGAGTCAGGGCTTTGTGAGGACCTGAACTTCTGTCGCTGTGAAACGTCCTTCTTCGCCCCTGTTCATAGCACGTGATGATGGCTGTTTTCTCTGATGTTTACAGAGCCAGTCCTGCTGTATTTGAGCCATTGTTTGCACAATACATTCATCTCCATCCTTTACCTTTACCCTCTGATGTCATGTTCAAAGTAGATTTCCCATAGATCACATAGATTTGTCTTTCTTCTAATCTTAGAGATGCTTTAACTGGAGTATCAACCACTATCTGTTGCATAATGACCAACATGGTTGACATCTACTCTTTTTTTTTGTTTGTTTGTTTTGTTTGTTTTATTTTCCTTCAATTTCAATTTTCTTTAAGAATAGATGTATCAATTTTTTACTATCTTATCTATATACTCTTGGATACAACTCTCTTCTGTTTTATTATTCTAAAAATGGTTACTCAGGGTTGATAGCCTCCAACTTTAATGGATCACAGCTCATACATGAGTAATCTTATGTTGTTTCATGTATGATGCACAATTCTTAGAATATTAGGCTTCTATTTTTGCCTTTTGTTGTGCTAGTATTACCATCATTTTATTTCTCATATAATTTGGAGTCCATGCTTGATTCTTTTTGCTTTAAATATTCAAGCAACTCTTCAAGAATTTTTTTTTTTATCTGTACCCATACATTTTCCAGTCTCTGCCCTCTGTGTTCTTCAGTGCAGATCCAAGTTCCAGGTGCTCGTAGGGTTCCCATCCCTGTGGTTTAAAGGGTTTGATTTAAATTTATCACAGTGTAGGTCTCCTGGAAATGAATTCCTGCAGTTGTGGGGTTTTTAAGTGATTTTATTTCCATTCCCAAGGATTATTCCCCATGAATGTAGGTTCACAGGGCTTATTCTCTGTCTGCTCACCCACTAACGCACCTTCCCTTTGTCTTCCTTTGTCTTCTGTGATTCGAGGTCTGCAGTCATTCTTCTGTCCTCTTTGCACGTGTTCATTTTCTCTCTGTGTGTTTAACAATTTTTCTATCACTGGGTTATACTATTTGATTATGATGTTTCTTCATGTGTGCATGTGTGTGTATGTGTGCATGTGTCTCTGTGTACATGTGTGTGTGCATGTGTGTGCATGTGTATGTGTATGTGTACATGTATGTGTGTGCGTGTGTGTGCGTGTGTGCATGTGTGTGTGTACATGTGTGTGCATGTGTGTATGTGTGTGCATGTGTGCGCATGTGTATGTGCATGTGTGCATGTGTCTCTGTGTGTGTGTGTGTGTGAGCTTCCAGGCTATGTTGGGTTGTTGAGCTTCTTAGATCTCTAGCTATAATTTTCTTCAATTTGGAAACACTTCAGACTTTATTTTTTTTAAATATTCTTCTGTCTCTTTGGGGGGATTTCAACTGCTGTTCTGTTACATGAACTTTCTATTTGCCACAAATCACTGAAGCTGGGCCCATTTTTCCCCCAGTCTTTTTCTGTCTGCTTAATTGTGGACTAGTTCTACTGCCATACCTACAAGTCCATGGGTCTTTTCTTCTGTAGTATCTAATCTACTATTCTTCATTCCACTATATTTTTGAATTCAGCTATTGAACTTTCTATCACTTGAAGTTCCATTTAGCTCTTCTGAATTTATTCCATTTCCCTCCTCACTGTGTTTTGGTTCTCTTTGAAATACTTAAGTACAATTATAACACCTGTTATCAATTCCATCACCTCCGTCATTTCCGATTTTCTTCCAATGATGGTTGGTTCTCCTAGTTTATGGGCACTTCTATGGGTCCTTATAATTTTGGGCAGGACACTGTAAGTGACGTTTTAGGGCCTGGTTATGCCGTTTCCATTGGGGAGTGGTGGGCCCTGGTTGGGAGGGCAGTTAGGTATCCCAGGCCTGGCCGCTGCCTGCGAGGCCCCTGCTCTAGCTCTCCTGGGAAGCTCTGTGGAGGCGTCCCTCAACAGGGGCTCAGTCCTAGCAACACGGCCTGGCTGCCCCGGGCTCTTGGGTGACCGCTGCAGGTTGCACCTGAGGCCTTTGCACTCCACCTGGCCAGGGTCAAGTGCATCCCCCTGCGGCCTGGTCCTCAGGCAGCTTCCAGCCCCCTGACCACTCTTTGCACCTCTTTACTGAGGTTCAGTCCACACAAGGGCAGCCTGACAGTCTCATACTCCCAGATGCCCTCTGCAGATGTCTACAGCTGTTTCTCTGGGTAGCTCCCTCTTCTGTGGAATTCTGCCTGACAGCCTCTCACAGCTCCAGCCTTCCTGGACTCTGACCTCTGTCCCTTCCACTCACTGAGGGCACTGTGCCATTTGTAGATGCCACTTCTACATCTATGGTCTAAGCAAGGCCTCTGGATAGAAAGCTGGCATCCACAGAGTTTGTCCTTTGTCTGCCCATAATCAGGGGCTGTTTCAGCCAGCCTTCCCACCACTGTGACTAAAGGCCCCGACCAGAACATCTGTAGAGGAGGAAGGGTTTATTAGGGGCTCACGGTTTCAGAGGTCTCAGTCCATAGTGAGCCGACTCCATTCCTCGGGGCTTGAGGTGAGGCAGGACGTCATGGCGGAAGAGTGTGGCAGAGGGAAACAGATCACATGAAGACCAGAAAGCAGAGAGAGAAAGAGAGCCTCCACTCACCAGATTCAAATATATACCCCAAAGCCACGCCCCCAATGTCCCTCCAGCCACATCCCACCTGCCTTCAGCTACCTGGTAATCCCATCAGGGGATTGATGCACTGATTGGGTTAAGGCTTCCACAACCCAATCATTTCTCCTCTGGACCCTGTTGCAGTGTCTCACTCATGAGCTTTGGGGGGACACCTCACATGCAAACCATAACAGGGATCATAGTTGCTGTGGCCTGGTTGTAGTTTGTCACCCAGAGGTTCATGTGTTGGAAGTTTGGTCCCAAGTGTGGTGCGAGAGTAGGGAAGTGGGTCGGTCATTAAGGTGCTGCCTTGGGGAGGGATTCACGTGGCTCCTTTGGGACCTTGGTTAGTTCCCTCGAGAGTAAATTTATATACAAGAATGAGCCTGGGGGCTGGGGCTGGGGCTCAGAGGTATGGCGCTTGCCTGGCCTATATGAGGCACTGGGTTCGATTCCCAGCACCACATATTAATAAATGAAATAAAGGTCTATCAACAACTGAAAAAAAAAAATTTTAAATGAGCTTGACTCCTCCGCACACTTGGCTTCCTGTCTCACCATGCGTTCTCTGTCTCCTGTGCATGCTTCCATCATGATGCCATCTGCAATGATGTGGTGTGGTGACCTAGCCAAGAGGCCCCTCACAAGAGGACAAATCAGTGAGGCTGCCTGATCTTGGACTTTCGGTCTCCAGAACTGTGAGCTAAATAAACCCCTTTTCTTTTTAAAGTTCCTGGCCTCAGGCATTTCATTTTAACAACAGGAAACTGGCCACGATAGTAACACCAAGCTGTTGATTGGCCAGTGTCTGGAAACATTGGTCTCTCGTGTTCAGTTTTTGAGTACTTTACAGGGAAGCCTGGATCTTGTTACTCGCTCTTGATCCGAGATGAACTGCTCATAGCTTTTAAAACTTCCTTTGTTTCAGTCATTGTCCATTGTTGTTTGTTTTGTTTTCTCCCTTATCTTCTTAAGCAGGGCTGTCTGCTTTGTTGAATTTCGTTCAATGAACTAGACTTGAATTTATGATACCTACTGTCTTTAAAATTTCTAACTCATCATTTCTTGCTTTTACCTACATCACCCCCTTTCTTCTGCTTTATTTTAGCTGTTTTTCTTTAAACTAATTTAGAATTTCCAATTTTTTTTTCTTTTTTTCATTTCCAGACTCTTTACTGAAGTCAGGACTATAGTGCGCCCAATAAGCAGACCATAAATAATCTGTGCTAAGTGAGCAGTGCTTGGGTTAAATTGGAATAATGATTTCATTCACTACTTTTTAAAATAGCAGTTTTTTGGAGGTCTAATTCACTTAGCACAACATTTTCCCCTTTGGAGTGCTCAGTCAGTGTTTCTCTGGGTGCTCACAGAGTCGTGCGACCTCAGTGATTCTCTCATGTTAGTAGAACATTTGAATCACCCCAAAAGAAAAACTGCACCCATGAGCAGTGTCCCCCAACCCTTCTCCTAGGCCCTTAGCAACACTGACCTGTGCTCTTCCTGACGGGCTTGCCTGGTATGGACTGGAAACAGAAACGGAGTCATGCAGTTTGTAGTACCTTGGGAGCGTCCTTGACTTAACATACCATTTTCAAGATTCACCCACGTTTGGCACCACGTACTGGAACCTCACTCCTTTTTATAGTGAACGGAAGGCGCCTTCTGAAGGTCGATTCATCAGCCGTTGTGCTGCGGACCTTTTCCCCTCTTTACGATTCTGAGCAATGCTCTTATGAGCTCCTGTGTGCAAGTCCTTGGGCGCCCACATGTTTCCAGTACCCATGGGCTTGGGTTACGGGGTCACGTGGTGATGCCACATAGGACCTCTGGAAGAATCACCCTGCTGTGCTCCAGAGCAGCCACCTCAGTGAAGTTCCCACCAGCAGGGAACGAGAGTCCGGTGTCCCCACTGCTCGTCCACATTCATCACCCACTGCCTTTTTTTCTCCCTAGCTCTCCCAGTGGGCGTGCAATACAGCTCATTGTGGTTTGACTTGCATTTCTCAAATTTCTCATTTCACGTGGTCATTGTATATCTTTCATTTTTAGTTCTCACATTTAGGCCATGGATGCATTTTGAGTTTGTTTCTGTGTAGGCGGTGAGGTAGATTCCAAATTTCGTTCTTCTGTATGTAGATGTCCAGTTGTGCCAGCACTATTTGTTGAAAAGCTACATGTAAGTTCTATCAAGGAAAAAAAAAAAGAGAGATCTCTTCTAATATGCAAATGAATCACCTTGTGATTTTATTGTCATAGAACACGACCTATAGAATTCTGATTATTGTAACTTGTCCCAAATGCCTAATCAGGTCGATTGGTTTACCTGAGAGCCAGCCCTGCACAGTCCTGTTCTTAGCTCAGGCACCAGGATCTGCACCTGCCAGGACCTGTGCCGCACTCTCTTTTCACGTTGCTAATCAGAATTTCCCCTCCTGTCTCCCCACACCCTTGCATTTTCACTCAGAGACTAAAACTGGAAAAAAAAACCAACAGTGGGTGTGGTGAGTTCTCACGTGGACAGCTTGGGGAGAGATTTCGGGTGACACATTTTATTTGAATATAAATTTCTATGGAAGAAGACAGTCAAGAAGAACCCCAGAGTTACTGCAAAAAGGAATTGTGATTTTTTTTTTTTAATTATCCTTCCTTGGTACAAAGGGAGACCCTCTCCTGGGCAGAGGCCGGGGCGGGTGAAGGCTTCCCAGATGGAGCTGTGGGTGCCGGGGCTCCACCGTCCGCGACCCTGCCTGGTGCAGGGAACTTGCCTTGGGCTCCCTCGGCTGCCGTTCCTACTTGCCCTCTCAGCTCTCTTGGTCAGCCTTCTAGTGCAGCAGATGCCAGGAGATGAAAACCCACCTGTCAGAGACGGGATTTGGGTGGGGGTTAGATTTCGCCAAGCAGAGGCCCCCAGGGTCTAGTACGCATGTGGGGCAGTGGCCGTGTTGGGGACACTGAGGTCTCTGTAAATGAGGTGACAGGTGCATTGGTCTTCCACAGCCATTCTGGCAGTTTCCGAACACCGGTCCCTGGAAATGTGGCTCTGAGCAGCAGGTGGGGAGAAGAATTAATGGTCGTTGGCGTTTCCCTTGGTCCCTGTCGTTTCTGATTGAGTGGCAGTCGGACCTCGCTCTGGGGTCTCACTGGGGTCCCTGAGGTTCCCTGCCCCTTTGCTGCTCTCTGTCTTCCGCCGTGAGTCTTGTCCTCGGCTGCTGCACCGCCACGGGAGGCAGGCAGGCCGGGCGTCTCCCTGCAGGCCGTCATCACACCTAGGCAGGTGCTTCTTCTGAGAAAGGTGAGTTGAAATTGGAATAAAACTCTCGAAACTGGAAGTGGAATAAAACATTCAGAAATGTTGAAGGAAACAGCCTCGAGGGGTGGCACAGAGGAAGGTGAGCACTTCTGAAATCGATGGCCTTGGAAGCTGAAACTGTTTACCAGGGAAATGAGGAATGAGTGATCAGGAAACCGTGTGCCGACCCTCATGGAGCACATGCAGGCAGCGCCTCCAAAATATCAGATCAGAAAACTACAGTCCAAGAACATCTGTGCTGAAAGGGCAAACGTGGACGGCACCGAGAACAGAGGGGTGGGTGGACGCTCCATGGACAGAGACTCCCACCAGCACTCGGCTCTGGCCAGCGAGCAGAAAGCTTTGAGGAGGGATTGAGTGTTGAGAGATGCTGAGGGGCTCACTTGGGGGTCTGGGGGCGGGGGGCTGGACGGACATTCTGTAGACGATGGGGTCTCCCTGGAGCCCTCCTGGGAGGTCCTGGCTGACCTCAGCCTCCACAGGAACTCTGAAGAGGCTGGAAAGGAAGCGCAGGACTTCTCTGAAAAGGCTGTGGCCAGGAGAAGGTTCAGGGCAAATGTGCTGCTGCGGCTCCCGGGTCTAACCACCCCGGTCCTGCCCAGGTCTGAAGGTGAGGTGACTCCAGCCACCAGCAAGTCCCCGCCACTGAAGGCCGGCCCGCAGCTCATGCTGTGTGGGCTGCGCGTGGGAAGGAGGAGCCACAGGGTGCGCTTCCCGTCCCCCACAGGCCCTTACCCAGGACCCAGAAATAAAGCTACTGGAAAGTCAGCCTCAGCTTCTGCACACACCGTGAGGTGAGCCAGGACACGAGATGGGGAGGTAACAGGTCTGGGGAGGCTGGAAGGGACTCTAGGGAACCAAAGTGGAATAAGACAAACGTTTGGAGCAGACAGAACCGTGTCAGACCCAATGCAATGTGATGTTTGGTTTCTTAAAAAGCTCCGCAGATGAACCCTGTGAAGTACAATCAAGAAACACGAGAAAATGAACAAACATAGAAATGAGAAAGAGAGAAAATAGATGAACTTCCACAAATCTAATCAAGAGAAAAATGGGCAAGTGGGAAATTAGAAATGAGAAATCTTAAAGGGAAAGAGGTGGCGGCAGAAGCAGGATAGAAACACAGGAGACGCCAACCAACCAATTGTCCTGCGTGGGCACAAACAAGGCCTGCCAGTGGAAGTGGCCTGGGGACACCTGAACATGAAATGTCCCTTGATGATATTCAGTGTGTACTGTTAATGCTGTGGGTAGGCGGCGGTATCTTCATTATTCTTCAGAGTCCTATATTCTGTAGACATAGGGACTCTGAAGTATTTCTAGGTGAACTACTGATGGTGTGACTGGTTCACAGTAACCGGACGGGTTAGCGGGACAGGGACAGGCACAGAGCAGTCTCCAGGAGCTGATCAGTGCTGAAGCTTGAGGAGGGAAGGACAGCCTCTCTAATCAGAAGCTTCAACATCGAAACTGAGGTAAGAACAGAAGCAACAGGAGATTAAGACGGGCTGCTCCACAGCACATGGCTGAAGATTTCTCATAAAGGTGTTCTCCGGAAATACTACCAGAATCGACATCAGAAGAAATTTAACATGTGACTCTATTACTAACCACAGAAGAAATTTAAGATACAATTAACAGATCTCAAAAGCGTCTTGTGAACTTCCCAGGAGTTATCAGCTATTCCAGAGCAGATGAACAGATGTAGTATTCTGAGGCTACACAGTCCACTTCATGAAGCCACATTGACCCTGACCACAGCACCCAACAGAAACCAAGCAAAACCAGATGACCATAAACCAGCCTCAGGAGAGTCATCATTTTAAAATCCTAAAGTAGCTGCAAAATAAGTAGCATCTTAAAAGAAGTTTCTGTCCTGATCAAAGAGAGCGTCTTTATCTCAATGATGAAAAAAGTGTTCACTCTGGGGAATCCATTATGATACCTTTTGGCAACAGTTCTCAACTTTTAATCCTAACTTAAAAGGTATCAAATATCACTGAAAACACACCCCCGCCTTTTCAAAGCCCTCGAGGGGAAACTAGAACTAAAAATGCTACTTTCACATCATAATTATTCAAACAAATGGCCAGCATTTTCACATTTTCATGGAGGAGCACTGAAAGGGTGTCTATTGAAACCAGAAGCGGCTGGTGAGCCTGCCTCAGCTCTGCTCCTGCACCTTGCAGGGGAATAAAACTGGCACCTGCAACAGGAGTCAAAATAGAGTGTCAGAAAGGAGGCAAAAGTTCATTACCTGATGGTACGCCCCGATAACCTGCACGCCCAGGGAGGTGATCTGAAGTGCTTGGAATTTAAAGGGGCCAAATTAAAACATAATAAACGTAAACAGTCAGTAGCTTCTCCACACCAATGAGAACCAAGCAGAAAGTAGACTCTTATTAGTGTAAAAGGCTTTAGGCTCCTCAGGAACATGAGGAGAACAGCAGAGCATCACCGAACTGCACACACAGCAGGGAGGAGCTGTGTGCAATGAAAGTTATGAACCATTAAAGGTCTGTGACGGCGTGTGGAGATCAGTCTGGAAAAAGCACAGAGGACCACCAACACCAGCACCCTAAGACTGTTCACTTTCCCTCCCCACCTCCTCCAGTCCTCCCCTTTCATTTTTATAGAGATTATATAGAATCCCCCAAAATAAAAACAAAAAAGATCACGAGTAAACCTGAGAGATTTTAATAGTCATTATTTTTATGAAATGGATTTTCAGACAATTTTGATTTTCTCTGTGCTCTTATGCTGTATTACTTTTTAGTAAGTATGACTTTTTAGATAAGAAAAAAATTGTTGAATCAACTCAAATATAAAAGCAAACAACTGGAAAGGAATGAATTCATTGGCTGTAATAATTCTCAGGATTCGAGATGGTGATCCTGTCCGTCAGCCCGAGTACGGGCGCTTTCTGGGACACGGGGTAGCACCCAGGGGTCGGGTCTGAGGAGAGGGTCCGGGTGGCAGGGAAGCCTTCCTCTGCCTCCAAGTGAATTGAAGAGAGCGAGGATGACATCACTGCAGGTGCTCTTTCAAAGCAGAACAGGAACGTCTAATGCTTCTGGCTGATGCAACTGGAAGGGGGACAAGATTTTAAAAGCCTCAGATGCTCTTTGAGGATGTTCACCATCTTTATCTTCAAATGAAAGTATCTGTTTCTTCCTTCTGCCCCTTGGGCTCTGGTTCCTGAGAACTGTCTCGTAAACTTCAGAGAGGAGAAAAAGACAAGGTGATGATAGTACAGAGTGTTCCATTTGAGTGGCTATAAATACCTTCTAGAAGAGACCACCTAGCACGAACACTCAGATCCTCCTAAGTCTTCCAGAAATTAACTAAGAAGCTTATGATTGCTCCCAGCCTCGAGGAGAGCATGCCAGGTTGGCTGAGACATGTGGGAATGGACACCCTGTACCCACCCTGCAACCGCTGCAGAAGAGCAAGGTCAAGTCCAAAAACAAAAGTAAGAGACGCCGCTGAACAACCAAATCGAACACCAAACCTGGCAGAATCACTTCACGTCAACAGAGACGTTGCTGTGGAGACAGAGCCACACCCATCCTTATATTAAAAACCCCAGAGAGAACTGATAGAAAATCTCAAGGAACTTAGAAGATAACTAAGGAAAAAAGACAAGCACAAAAATAAATAGTGGAACTCCCACAAACTAACGTGGAAAAGTGAATAACCTAGTTTCAAACACTGAGAAAAGACTGGAACAGCCGCTTCACTCGAGAAGGATGGGCGTGCATTACAGGTTCCTTCACATTATTAGTCATCCGAGAGATGGAGGCTAAAGCTGCAGCGAGACCCCACTCCCACCCACCAGAACAGCTAAAGTGGAAACCTCCAACAGCGTGGACAGACGGCAGCTGAACAGGGGGCTTCACTAGGGTGGAGGGAGCGCACCACCGAGCTGGGATCGGCTTCCTGCAGCACAGGGTTTCCATTTCCAGGCTCCTACCCGGGGAAATTAAAGCACTTCCACAGAGAGACATGTGCGACAGCGCTTAGAGCTGCTTTATTTACAACAGGCACAAAAGAACCCACAGATGCCCACCATGAAGAGCTTCACAAACCAATCCTGGTGCAGACAGAATGGAACAAAAAGGAACAAACTGCGGATAGACTGGTCAGCCCGCATGCATCTCAGAATGGACCGTCAAAGTCACACAAAGAATACACATGGGATGGAGGTCTCTCTGGATCCCCAGGACGGGCAGAGGTGTTCTGTGATGATCCCGCTATGGCAGCAAAAGAAAGACGTCTGCTCCCAAGGTTGTACGTGTGGCTGATAACTAGCCGGAGCTGAGCATCGGGGAGAGGTGGAGCGTGGTGGATGTGCTCTGCGCCTTGATTGGGATGACGGCTACACCGGTGCACCATGGTCCAGGCCTTCCAAGCCAAAGTGTGCGTTTTACTGTATTTAAATTATGTTCCTTTTTTTTTTAAATGCTCAGAGATGGTAAAACAGAAATAGTAGATGTTTGACACCGTGAGTTTGCTTTGCAAGAACTCTGAAGCCCTTCTGATCTGTGATATCACCATAGGACAGGTGGCGTTCTCTTCATGCTCACTGACCATGAATGGACACTGGGAGGGAGTATGGAATGAGGAAGCCGCAAGAGGCCAGCTGCAGTGGAGGTGGGAACCCACCTGGGGACCGTCCCCGCAGCCCCTGAGCCCTCATCACCAACACCCGTCGAGCACCAGCTTACACTTGCTCGACGCCAGGGGGTTAAATCCAAAACACAATTACCACCTAAGACAAAAGAACACCAGGGAGACCAGAAGAGAACCCCAGAGGGTGACGGGGAGATCTCACCTCCGACTCTGACATCACCAGTCACCTCTGTCTAGAGCATGTGGCTGCATCCAAGAGTGGCTGGTTCTGGGAGCTGAAGGAGCCCGTGGAAAGCTCTGCAGGCGGCTGCTCCGTCAGGATGCGGCCCTGGGAGCCTCTGAGGGCCCTTGCCAGGCCATCTGGTAAAGTCCTGCTCAGGACACCTCGTGGGGTTATAAATGACAAAAAGACAGACTTCCTCAGAAGAGCTGGCACGTTGCCAAGGTCGGAATGTCGGTGGACCCCAAAATTCATGTGTTGGAATTGAATCCCCAGTGTGACAAGACGGAGGTGGGTCCCTGGGAGGTGAGTGGGTCTTGAGGGTTGTGCCCATGGATTAGTGCCCCTAATAAACGGGGGTCTTGAGGGGCCTGCTTACCTCCCCTGCCATGTGAGGCCACAGCAGGAAGGCCCCACCCCTGGGGCAGAGAGCAGCCCTCTGCAGACCCCAGTGTCCGGAGCCTTGACCTGGGACTCCCCGCCTAGACCGTGAGTGGTAAGTCCACGCCGTCTATAAACCGCGCCGTCTGAGCATTTGGTCCCGGGGCCCTGGAACCAAGACACACCCTGGGCCGACCCGGCTCTGGCTTCATTTCACTGTTTGCAGCAACCGTCTCCAACCTTCTCTTCACCCTACACACGAGAGCAGCGATCAGAGACACTGCCCCTCAGCGCCGGTGCCTCCACAGGCCAGCGGTGTTCAGATGAGCCTGGTGTGGAGACCTGTGGGGCTGGTGGGGGAGGGTGGCGGGACCCTGATATGCAGCTTCTCCCCTCCCCCACGAAAACCCCTATCCAATCAGGCGCTGGGTTAATCAGACACCAAGTGCCTAATGTGTGTCTTGGCTCAGGCCTGGGTTCCTTCTCCCTCAGCCTGGTCTGGCCCCATTCCTCTTCTACCGCCTCAGCCTCCACTCCTCTGCCTCTCCTCAGACTCCAGCCACCTGCCTCCCTGCCATTCCTGGAACACGAGACGTGCTGCCTCCAGACCTGCCTGGCCCTTCTGCCCGGGTGCCCCCCTGGCTGACTCCCTCCCCACTACAGGGAAGTGACAGGGGCCAACCTTGGCCACTCCTGCTTAAAACTGCCACCTGCCTCCCCCCCCAACAAGGTTTGGGCCTCCTCTCTCTGCATGAGGGCACCCATCACCTTGGACACCTGACCTTTGCCTGTTTGTGGTATTTACTACCTTACGATGTTGATTACCTTATGATGGTGTTTGCTGTGGTTCCCCTTCTCACGATGCCCGTGGCGCTGGTCCTCGTTTCCCCACCAGCTCTCCTACGCTTCTCCTGGAGCCCTGCCGCACACAGCAGGCGTTCAGTAGATCTTCATTAAGTGAACACACGTCTGAGCTCCTCCGGCTGACTTAAGTAATGACCGCAGCATCACCATGGTAACACCTCTGTCCTCCTCCTTCCTCCCACCTACCCAGCCCTCCACTCCAGGAAGATTATGGATAGTGTTTTGAATGTCAAAGACCTGGGTAGCATCGAGTGGCCTGGAAGGACTACTGTGGGAGGCAGAGGGGACGGGGGACAGTCCTGGCCTGCATCTCCCTGTCCTGCAGATCCTGTGAGTAGCCACGTCTGCTCAAGGCCAAGGTCTCGGCCCTCTCTGTCATCCCCTCTGCCTCCCCTGCCCCGGCACAGCGCTTGTGCGGCCCACAAAGCAAGGAAACAGGAAGCACTTGAGCGGGTCCTTCCTAGAACTTGGACTTCAATCAACCCGAAAAGTCAAGGGCGTTGAGGTCATGAATGGTGGGTGACGGGTTCATCTCATGTGGTGGTGAGGAGTGGACCAGTCAGGTCGCCTTAAGAGCGCGGGCTCCGTGAGTGTTTAAGGAACCCCCCGTGACAAGATGCGTGCTGTGAACTGAGCCCATAAGGAGGAACCTGGGAGGCCACTCGGGGCGGAAGGCTCCCTGGGGCCCACCGGCTAGCGTCAGGTGTCCTGGATCTTCACTGTGGCACTCGCAATGGTTTCTGCCAACGTTCCTCCTTGGCCTCAGCCTCCACTTCTCTCTCCTCTCTTGAGACTCCAGCCACCTGCCTCCTCGCTATTCTGTGCAGAGGCTGCACCCCGCCTGCCTGTGCTCTAGCTGTCCCCTTTTCCCCTCTGGGTACCATCTGACTGATGCCATCCAGGTCTCCCACGGTCCTTGCTTAGGGCTCTTGTCCCATGGCACCTCACAGGTCATCACTGAGACCATGCAGTGGCCGCCGTTAGCTTGAGCAGTACACGCGACCAAATCTGCCAACATTCTTCTCCGAGGAGGGCATTATGGGACATTGTGACGGTTAACTTTATGTGTCAACTTGACTGGGCCACGAGGTGCCCAGACACTTGATAAAACCTTCTGCATGTGTCTGAGAAGATGGTCCTGGATATGATGAATAGAAGTAACGCTTGAGTAAAACAGATGGCCCCCTACCATGGGTGGGCCTCGCCCAATCAGCTGAAGACCTTTATAGAAAAAAACATGGTTGACAGCAAGGGACCTCCTGCCTGACTCCTTGAGCTGACACAGGGTGCTTTCGGCCTTGAGACTTAGACTGCAGCACTGGCTGACCATGGACCTCTAGCTGGAGCCAAGTGCAGATCTTGACTCCTCAGCCTCCATCATCACAAAGCCCCACCCCGAACAGGGAACTGCTAAAGGTGCTGCTCACAGCAAAGCAGCCAGGGCAGGTGTGTGAGCCAAGGCTTCAGCCAAGTCCACGTGGCCATGTGAGCCAGAGAGCAGAACCCAGTGTGACCAGAGCGTGGCCAGCTCCTCCTCGGGCCCTCTGGGGTCCTGAAAGTTGCCAGGGCTGCAGACTCTCGCTCTTGAACACTAACCAGCCTCTTCCCCCTCCTCACAACAGCCTTCGGTTTGGGGAGGGTGTTGACAGCCCAGGGTGAAGGAGAGTCACTACTGTACCACCCTCCTGGGTTCCAGCAGCTCCCAGGGCCATGACCAAGGCATCCAGGGCAGCCCAAAGTCCCACTCAACAAGATGCAGCACGGATTTCGATGGGCACCCAGGACACACGGGCAAGGGCCCTGCGGGCCTCTGGACACCACATCCCGGGGGGCCTCCCTCAGCGGGCCTCTGGAAGGTAAGTGCAGTGACCACCTGCAAGGACAGGAGAACACGTGTTCGGAGTCCTCCCGAAGCCTAGAAAGTTCCACTGCACGCAGCCACACCCATGACGATCCTGCTTTGGGAGAATCACAGGCACCCATGGAGCAAACCGTGGCTACCCTCGTGGGCTCCCTGTCTGCAGTGGGGGCAGGGAGCAAGCCGCTTAATCGGCAGTGTCCCTGGAGGTGTGTTTGCACCGAAGGGTGGCCAAGAGCCGGCCACGTCCCAAGCCTGTGCGGCCAGCCGAGAGGGCCTGATCCTGCCGAGTTCCCGTTTCAGTCTCTCTGCTCGATCCTTCAACCGCTGGAAGCTACGAGGAGTTGGTGCCGGGGACAGGCCTCTGCAGGTCCCGTGGAGTTGGCTGAGGCCCTGATTCACATCTCCATCCAAGAATAAAAATAGGGGCTGATCCATTCAACAATCCGGGAGATTAAAAGATTTCTCAGCGAAAACAAGACCTGAGATAAGCTGCCTGCGTGGGAGGGAGGAGGCGCCGGTTCCAGGATGCAGCCCGTCGTCCGGGAAGGGCTCCCGAGGCCTGACGGGACCTGCCCGCAGCCTCTTCCTCCTGAGGTCACGCGTGTGTGTGGGGAGGAGCTGCCGCCCGCCCAGCCCTCTGTGCCCCGCATCCCGCTCACACGGCCACTGCCCTGTCCTGTTCCCCTGGTGGCTTCCAGTTAGAAGTCAGCTGTTTCTGTGTCTAAAAATATCTACCCCACTCATCACAAGTCCCTTTACTCAGCAATGTCCCCGTCTTCGTTTGTTCAATTTTTATGTCTTCCCTGTCCCCTTGTGAGAACGGAATTGGATAATCTTTCAGCTTTGGCAGAATTCTTGGCTTCTCAGGGGTTCACAGGGGATGGCCCAGGAAGAGTCGGGCTGGCTCCATGTGGCAGAACCTCCCTCTACTGAGACAGGCCAGGGCACGGCCAGTATTTGTTAATGAAAGATTAGAGGTGCTAATATGGGGGGGGAGTCCAAAGGGGGAAGACATCCAAGGGGACATAAGTGTTCCCCACCTCCCCCTTTCTCCCACCACCCGGACAACTGGAAGATAACCTGGACCAACTACGCTTGGTAGAGAGAAGAAGACTGGCTAAGAGAATGGGGGGAAAAACAGACTCTTTCTTTCTTTTCTTTTCTTTTCTTTTTTTTTTCCTGCAACACAATACCACAACTGGGTGGGTGGTCTACAAAGAAAAGAAATTTATTTCTAGCTCTGGAGGCTGGGAAATCCAACCTCAAGGGGGTGGACCTTCTTGCTGTGTCATCCCATGGCAGAAGGCAGAAGGCAGAAGGGCGAGAAAGAAAGAGGAAGCCATACTCGCTTTCCTAACAAGCCCACCCCAATAACGAACCCATCTGTGAGGCAGACGTCACCTCCCATGAGGGCCGACTCCATGCCCTGGGCCCAGCTTCCAGCACACAGCTTTGAAGGACACAGAGGCCTGCACTGCACGCCTGCTCCCAGCCTTCCTGTTGGCCACCTGGGGAGGCACTGACCTGAGGGATCCCGAGGTCCTGAAGGAGGCGGAGCCTCTGTTGTGGTGGCAGGGCCTTGCGTTCAGCAGGGTGCAGCTGGCACTCACTTTGCATGGGTCAGTGCTGCCTGCTACCTGGCCTGGCCCCAGCCTGTCCTCTTTGCCATGCAGAGCGCTCCCCACGCACCCCTCACCTGTTTCCTGGCCCTGACATAGGAGCTGCGTTCAATTCCTAAGGCTGCCATAGGAAGGGCTCCACCAACAGGTGGCCTAAGGCAGCAGGAGTTTGTCCCCTCTCAATGCTGCAGGGTTGGCCACATGGAGCCATCACAGGAGACAACTCTCCACAGGGACACACGCTCTTGCTCCCTCTACACCAGGCGACATCTGGGGAAGGGTCTTCTTAGACGAAGGCTCTGAGAAGGGCCACCCCAGCACTGGAGCCTGTCACCTGTGGGTGAGACACACACAGCACCCATCAGAAGGGACACCTTTCCTGTTTGGGTTTGGGTCTACGGCGTCCAGTGGACCCCTGGGAAGACAATGTCAAGCCTCCGCGCGGTGTTCAGGTTTCACGGGCAGCTGTAGACCACGCCGCTTTGCTTTAGAGAGACCCAGACCCAGAGCAGAGCACACGTTCCTTCCTCTGCCCTCACCACCCCGTCTCCTCAGCCTGGCAGGGCTGTCGGGAACCCGATGCGCCCACACACTTCCCTGGGTGAAGGGAATCGTTGCATTCGGTTGTTATTGTGATTCTCTTCCACTCCACATGCACAGCTTGCTCTTGGCCTGAGAGAAACAGTTCCAAATACAAAGCAACTAAGTAGGTTTAGGAATCTTAGGGAAATGGAAATGGAGGTTTTCATAACTTTGGGCAAAAGGCATCCTCTGGCTTCCTGTTAGAGTGCAGATAACCCAATGTTGGAGGGAAGGAGTCCGGAAGCCCCCGCCAGGCACCCCGCTGGATATAAGAAAGTCCCCTCATTCATGGCACTGGACTCAGCCTCTGCCTGCCCCCTGCTCACAGCCCTGTGAGACCACAGGTGCATGTCCCCTCTTAACCTGTGAGAAGACCACCCCTGGGCAGGTCAGGCCTTTCCCACAGTCCCACCTGCAGGAGGATGGGCCCCAAAGCCCCCGCCTGGCCCTGCTGTGGAGGCCCTTCATCTACAGGTAGGACAGCTGAGAAAGACTGGCCTTCAACTCCCAACGGGACCCAGTGACTGAGAGCCTGGACACTAGGACCTCCTCAGGAGGCGCTGCTGCTTGGCTGGGCCGTCCCCGCCTGCAGCCTGCGGCATGCGGCCACCTGGTTTACCCCGGGCTCTGCACATCAGGTGACTTACCCGACAGGCAGCTAATCTCACCTTGCCAGGACTCTCCCTTTCCTGGCCCACATGCTGCCAGAGGGACCCACTGGGTCCGTGACGGTGTCGTGGCTGTCTCAGGTCTTCCTGGAAGCGCAGCTGCTGGAAAGCAATCCAGGGAGCAGCCAGCCCGGTGTGCACGTCAGCATCCGACTCCAGGGCTCTGATGTCAGCCACGGCAGAGCCCAGGCCTGGCCAAAGCCCTTCCCAGCTTCCATCCTGTCATCGGGCCAGCCTGGCCGCCTGTGCCTTCAGGCTGACGGCGGGAGCCACGACCCTTCCTTGCCCGTTTCTGGAACTTTCAAACTTTCCTCGAAAAGCAGATCACACTCACGACCAGGAGCCGGGGTCGCTCCCCAGGCACAGCATTCCTTCCCAGGCTGTGCCGGAGGAGAGGACCC
The DNA here is from genome assembly GCF_052094955.1 of Ictidomys tridecemlineatus. NCBI lineage: Eukaryota > Metazoa > Chordata > Mammalia > Rodentia > Sciuridae > Ictidomys > Ictidomys tridecemlineatus. The sequence goes on from NC_135479.1 coordinate 210,788,898, forward strand.
CAGCAGAGGTGCAGAAAACCAGGACCCTGAGCCGCAGACACACGGACGGGCAGCCAGAGCCTTTATTTGGTATCCTGTCCATCCGTCCTGGCCCCCTGGGGTCTCTTGTCTCTGCGTGAGAAATGAGGAGTGTGCTGCAGACATCCCTGAGAGGTGGACAGTTGATTGGAAAAAGCCTCATTAGAAAGGTGAGATGAGGACAGTCAGTCCTCCTCAAAGGCCAGAGAGAGGAGGACCAAGGCCCACGCACAGGGCCCTGCAGGTGTCTCAGAAAGCCGACGGGAAGCCTTTCCTAACTTTCTCGCGGGGCCCTGCTCCCCTCTGCAGAGGATAAGGCTGATGGGAAATGACGGCCAGGGGGACGTGAAGGTATGTGTCACCCGCCCGCCAAGAAGGGCAGAAGGAATCCTGATGACCACTGGGTCTCTGACCTTGACCCCCTACAGCCTCGGAAGGCGAGGACTTGGCGCTGCTTACAGGATCTGTGGCCCAGAACCGTCCTGGGCAGGTCGCAGCTTGACACGTGTATTTGGGACAGATGAGTGCCTCTGTGAATGTGGGTGTGCCGACACGGCGATCACACTGTGTGTCACTAACAGTGTCTCCACCCCACCAAGCAGGTGTGATTCTCGTTTTACCAACGTGGAAAGGGAGGTTGGAGAGACCAGGTCCCTTGTGCAAGGGGCGCGGCTGTGACGTGGGCGAGCTTGGCTGGAAGCTCGCTGGTGAACCGCCAGAGCTCACGTGCTGAAGCCCAGCCCCCAGCTCCTCTCCCCGCGAGCTGGTCTCTAAATGCTCCTTTTGATTGTGAAGGGGAATCCCTGCCCTCCTGAAGTCGCACAAGGAGGTGTGTATATGGGCCCCTGTGTCTGCCGTGCTGGGAGGACAGCCCCAGGCCCTCACATCCTCCGAGACTCAGGATCAGGCAATGTTTAGCTTTCTGGACTCTCAGGGGGGGTTGGGCTAGCAGATGCCCCCTCGGCCCAGCTCTGTCCTGGCTTCTGCACTCCAAGACTCCAGTCCTGGGAAACCCCTGTGTTAATGGACCCGAGGAGCCCCAGGAAGGGGGGACCATGAGTCCAGGTTCCCAGTGCTTCTCCCATCTCAGTAGGAGACACAGCCAAGAGTAGCAGGAGGTGGGAGGATGGGAGTCAGGGAGGCAGGGAGGCAGGGTGCCGCAGTCTGGCTGGGCATGAATCACGAGCCAGTGAAGCAGGAACAAACTTTATTTCTGAACTCCACCAGCACACTCCCCACACGCTCCCCAGGAACTCTCCCGAACGCCACCCACGCGGCTCCTCCAGGAACCACCAACCGGAACTCCCTCCTCCAGCACTTCCCCAACCAATGTGAACTCTTTAGGAATCCCCGCCAGAGCTCAACCCGAACTCAACGGGAACTCTGCAAGAACTCAAAAGTAGCCCGAGAACTCCAAAGTAGCGCGGCCAAGGCGGACAGTAATGGCTCGCCTCTCAACCAATGCTGTTGGCAAAATGCCAGGGGCCATTCAGACCTTGCTGTGGCTCTCAGCAGCAGGAAAGACTTCGGGGAAGGCTGGATGTTGGGACGGCAGCCCCAGAGCCTCCTGGCTGAGGCTCTACCTACCATGGACCCCCAGGGAGGGACCCTGCCTTCTTGTACTGCTTTTGGTGGGCACTGGCTTGGGGCAGGCTGAGGGAGGAGCGCCAGGCAGTGGAGGGTGGATGGCTGGTCAGAAGCCAAGACTCTGGGGCTCACATCTGCTCAGACGAGTTCCGGGGTCACACCAGGCCAGGACAGTGGGCATTTTACAGGCATCATGCACATTTTGAGAGCCACCCTCCTCCGGGACCCACTCAGCATCCTCCAGGGTTCCCCAGGAATCCCAAGGACAGGCCCCAAGGACCAGCATTCCTAGAGGGTACAGACCCTGCGGGCCCCAAGGAGTGACTTTCAGGCACGTGCCCTGGAAGCAGCCCAAAGCCAGGACCAGGTCAGCAGTGTGAGCTGTGGTTGGTGCTGGTGGGAACTGCAGTCTTGGCAAGACGCCTGACCGGCCCTGTGAGAGACAACACAAGGGCCCGGGTCGGGACCCCCAGGCCTCCCCCACACTGCCCCCAGGAGGCCTGCATGGGAAACGGAGTCGCTCCATCTGCAATCCCCAACGTGGGTGCCCAGGGAGCCAGGAGGCTGAGGGATGCTCATTTCCTCCACGGGCAGTGGCCTCTGCAGAGCCCAGTCTGCCCTGGTGCTGTGCTGCTGTGGCCGCGACCCTGCGGTGCTGCAGGCCTGACTCAGGCTTTCGGGCGGGGAGGGTGGGGAGGGTGTGCTGGGTGAGTCCTCCTCGCCTGCTCTCTGTTTCCTAAGCTCAGGGCACCCTGTCCACCAAGCAGTTTGGAATGTGTGCTTCTGGTCTCTGCAGCTGAGCTCCAGCTTTGCCTGGGGCCTCCCCCACCTACAGGAGGGCAGCCCTGGGCTTCCAGAAAAGGCAGGAGGGTGGCAGATGTGGGTCCTGCAAGACACAGCCATCCTGCAGCAACCTCCTGAGAAGCGGCCACCTCTGCACCCGGGCCCTCTTGCGCCTGGCCTTTATTTGCCTGGAGATGTGCTGTTTGGCCTCCCAAACCCATGGGATGGGTAAGAAGTGACCGCTGACATTGAGGATGCCATGGCCCACCTCCCCCAGGAGCAGGGCACCAAACCACAGCCACACACCACCTGCACGGGGACAACTGCGCTGAAGTGGGCCCTCACACCCAGGACCAGGAAAGCCATCAGGCCGCCGTGCCCCGCAGCATTCTTAGGGTGCAGAGGACAAGCTCTCCGACTGGTCTGTCCAATCCCAGCAAGGCCCCGCCCTGGGCCTGGCTGTCATCCTGGCACCAGGCTGGTGTTTCGGGAAGAAACCAGCTTTCAAAGTGACTTCAAATTGCTGTGAATCACCCTTGTGATTGGAATGAGGGATTTGGTGGATTCAGAGACAGCAGCTGCCTCAGAAGGCAGTCCACCCCTTTCTGGGCACCTGGAGAGCAGTGTATTTGCATAAAGTCCACTCCCAGGCTGGCGGGCCACCTTGAGCTGACATGCCGGGTACTGGGATTCCTCTGTGGCTGGTCCCTCCCGGTCCTTGCCCCACCCCATCTGGGCACCACTCATTTCACCTCCAGAAGGATCCTCCACGTCTTGACCCGGTCTCCGGTCACTGCCTGTGAGAAGAGCGCCCATGCCTGGGCCCCTCCCCAGGAGTGTCCCCATTCTGGCCACCCTTGTTGCTGTGCAGTTATTCTCATCCCGTGACCGCAGCCACCCTCCAGGTCCCCGTCGTGGCCAGCTCCCCACGCTCCCTCCTTAGGTGACCGCTGGTGCTCTGCAGACCCGCACCCTGAGCCCTCCCTGCTCTGCGTGGTGCTGCACTGCTTCGTGGCCTCCTCCGGCCTGTTCGTGTCGATGGCCTCCCTCTCAAGAGTGTGGCAGCCAGGCTAGGGTTCCTCACCAGTGTCACTGCCCTTCCTCAGCCCCTACTGCTCACACGATCCCACTTCACTGGCTGTTGGCAGCCCGCCCCAGGGTGATTCATAATGAGACCCAGAGTAACCCTTTATAAAAGGTCTCTGGACCCACCTCCCCAGCTGGAAGCCGTTCTGGGGAGTTCTGGGCGTTCTGGAGCAAATGCCAGCCGTCACACTGGTCCCGATCGTGTTTCTTTTTATTTTGGCCCTTGGCTGTGTCATTTAGCACAGCTCTCTATGATGGCTGCCCTCTGCAGATGGATCCAGGAGATGAGGTGCTGAGCAGTTTCAGCCCTCAGAGGCACCAGCCGTGACAATTTCCAGCTCGTCTTTCCCTACCTTCCCCAAAAAGGTGAAGTGCAGGTGCCTATGCGTGGCTGTGCTGGAAGAGATGCTAAAAGCCACCTGGCTCCAGCTCTTCATTTGACAGGTGCCAGCCCCAGTGGAGGCGAGATACAGGGCTGCTGACGGGCGACACAGGGGCCCACTGGGTTGGTGGCACAGCTCCTGAGTTAGCTATTCCAACAGTTGGGTTCCGTTGTCACTCTGCCAGAAAACCGTGGACCCGGGGCACCCAGTCTACAGACTTCAGAAGGGTGGACAAAAGAGGAGGAGAGCCCGGGTGGGCCCTGCCCTGCCAGGACACTGAAAGCCACCGGCCTTCCATCTGCTGATGGAAGGAGTCCTGGGCACGGAGTGGGCCATTACCCAGCCAAGACAGGAGGGCAGCAGGCCGGTCCACCTGGGGGGTGGGGAGCAGCCCTGCAGAGGCCGTGTGTGAGGCCAGGTGAAGAGGCAGGGGAGCGTGCCCATGGGCCCGGGTTTCTCCGTGGGCGAACCCTGGGCCAGGGGAACGTTGGGGACCGAGGTAGTGGGGCTGTTCAACACCGTGGATGTATCTAACACGGAATCGCAGGCCTCCAGAAGCCTAAAGTGGCGCGTTTTGTGGTACAGCAGTGTTTTTTCTTGCTGGGATGGAAAGCAGCTCTCCACCTGGCCACACCTCCCGCCTGAGGCTTCATTTTAAAAAGTCTCCCCCAGGAAGGGACACCAGGAACCCACCCCTCCTCTCCGCCCAGCGTGTCCCTGGGTGGCCTCCCCGCCCCCATCTGGAGCTCTGACGGAAAGTCGCCTCCTCCTCACGCTGCCTGGGAAGGACCGGTCGCCCTCTTCCCCTCTTCGCAGCGACCCGACTGTCCACGCCCCTCCGCTCTGCGGAAGGGGCCGCCCTCCGCCCCCTTTGGAAGAATGCGGGCGTGGCCCCGCACGCAGAGCTGGCGACTGCGCGGTCCCGAGGCAAAGAAAAAAAAGAAACTTGAAGTCCCCGTGTCTGTCAGAAGCCGAGGCTGGCTGTCCGCGAGGGCGGCGCGGCTCCTGCGGCCTGCGTGGGCGCTGTTCTGGAACAGGAGCTGCTGCCGCAGGACCCCGCACCGCGCTGCGCACGGCACACACTGCGCCCGGCGCATGCACCGCACGCAGCGCGCACCGCACGCCGCACAGGACATGCTGCACACGACATGCACACACAACACAGCACACCACGTGTGCACACCACACCCATCTACAGCACACCGCACACACATCACACACAACACAACACACATCATGCACACATCACACTCAGCACGTGACATCGTATGCCACACAACTCATACACAATTCACACACACAACACACCATACCTGTTAACCAAATATGGCAAAACACATCACAGGCACACGTCACATGCACAACACACACTACACAACACCCGTAGTACACAACGCATCACACACATGACAGCACACAACACATACGGTGCAGTCACACTGTGCACAACACCCCCCCACACACACACACACACTAGGCTGCACTCTGCCCCTCTCTGCATCTGAGTTCTGCCCTGGTGTGTGTGAGTAGGAGGAGCCCCGGCCAGCCTCCCTGTCCTGTCAGGCCTCCACAAACAGCAGGGGAAGGGGAACAGGGGGCCCTCTGCCAGGAGGACAGAGCTGCAGGCCACCCCATTACGCCTCTGGCCTCAGGTGGCTGAGGGCGCATCTCCCTGTTACAGGCCTTGCCCCAGGCAGGGCCGCTCTGTCCCTGCTCCCCTGCCACCAAGCACAAATGTGGTCAAGAAGGGAGGAGGAGAGGGTGACTGGTGGGGACGCGGATGTCACCTGCTGCCCCCACCTGGGCACCATCTGATGACTGGGAGAGCGGATGAGGGCTGCCCACAGCTGCCAGGAGGTCACCAGCTGAGGCTGCCGGCTCCGCCACCCTCTGTGGTGCTGGCAAGAGACGAGGTCCCAGGAGCCTCGGGGACACAGCCCACTCAAGTCTCACTCACAGGCGGGATTCGTGTGTCACCAGACCCGCTCTGGGCCAGGTCTGTGCAGCACCGCGTGGAGGGGCCTCTGTGTTGTGGGAAGGGATTCTGCACGCTGGCTGAGTGCACAGGTCGGTGTTATGTTCCTGGAATGAAAAGAGAAACATTTTCTCAAGTGAAAGGTGCAGGGGTCAGGCCTGCTCTGCTCCCCTGCAGGTGCTCCTGCGTCCTGACCCCCGAGCTGAGCAAGAGCAGCCTCCAGGGACCTACTCCATGTGCTCGATGGCTGCCAGGCACCTTGGGAGACAGGTTCTCTTGAATTGTTTGGGCTTTGCTTTCTTGGGACAGTTCTCACCATGGGCTAGAGATTCGGGGTCTTTAGGAGGCATCTGACTCCATCAGGGTGACCAAGGATAGGACACATCCAAGACCCAGGGCTCCAATCCCAATATCCTGAGTTGGGATAGCAAACAAGAAGGCCCAGGGGTGGACGGTGACAAGATAACAGTGGACGGCTAGCGTTAAGAACCGTGGGACAGAAGCGAGGAGGGTTGGATTGCTGGCACCCTGAAGCCAGCCCTGGCAGTGTCTGATTCCAAAACCAAACAACTGGGCAGCAAAAGGGCGCAAAGAAAGCAAAAGGCAGAGTGAGCCTCCACTGCAGTCGTTCAAAAGGCCAGAGAAGATTCCATCCCCACCCAGTGAAACCCTCCTCCGCATCTCACGTCTCAGTTCTTAGGGGCTCCCTTCTGCTCTGCGGATGAACCCGCTCCCTTCTCCCAAGACTCCCTCTTGCTTACCCTCTGTGTTAATGCAACAGTAGCTCTCAACCTTTCCATGGAAATCGCACCCACCTCTCCCTTCCGAGACCCCACTCCTCTTCCTTTCCCTCTGTGAAAGAGCAAGACCAAGCTGGCTTTACAGATGGGAGATCCCTACAGTGAGGTAGGGAAGAGAAACTGGGACCATTGGTGCATGTAGCAGGGGGTCCCTGAGGTCCTGTTAATGCTCGGTTGATGGCCTACGATGTTCTGGACACCACAGTAAATCACTGGATGTAATGGTGTATAAATGGGGTTTTCCTAAGTGTGTTCTGAGGACCCTCTTCCAGGGAGATGCGGCTTGTGAGAGGATTTGATGGTTCAGTGTAGGAGAGCGTGTCCTCCTTATCCATTTTCTGAAGAGTTCCTGTGGCATCAGATTTCTCATAATTCCTACAGTAGATGTCCCTGTTTGTCGTTGGCAAACCCTGTATTTCACTGACCTATTTGACCACCAAACTGGTTCACTGAAAAAGGAACTACTGTGGTAGCCTCACAGTGGGTCCCCGCAGGATGGAGGCTGGTGAACTAGTCTGCAGTGTGTGGCCGCTGGAGCCCGAGGGGGTGTCCCGGGATCACTGGGAATTTGTGTTAATGTAGACCAGCCGGGAGGCCTTGTCGGTAGAGATGAGCCAAGGGGACAATTTGGTGACCATTTTTAAAACTAGGGAGAAGCTTGGTGGCATCTGGCCTTCTAGGTGAGGAAAGAGCCCATTGGGGATGACCAGTCCAGGAGCTGGTAGATCTGCACCAGCAGCCAACACCAGCTCTCGAGGTGGCAAAAGCTAACTCTGCAGCAACTAGCCAGAGCCCTACCTTGAAGCTTGCTGAGATCTTGGCAGAGGACTGGAAATGGAAAACCCAGACCTGACCGTGGTGCTCCTGGCTGGCTCCTACCTCCGGTCCCGGTCCTGGCCCCTCCCACTTCTCTGCTGCACCCCGTCTTCGGCATCTTGGCTTCTCAAGTGGAATGGAGACCAGATCAGCCCCAAGGCCTGGAGGAGAACCTGGGCCGTCGGGGGACCCTGGGCCCCAGCAGCTGGGCGTCAGGGCTGCTCTCTGAGGGCTGTCTCCAGATCTGCAGCTCCAGGCACTTATTTTGTTGTTTTGCTTTTGCTTTTGGAACTTCTTAAAACAAACCTCAAAGAAAAGAAAACTCCTGTCTGAAACGAATTCCTTTTAGAATCCAAGAAATGACTCATAGAGGCTGCTTTGGCATTTATGTTCCCTGTTAAGATGATTAGATTCATGAATTCTATTTTTGAAATGTAGGCTCTGTACCCCAAATATTCTTTCAGAGCAAGAAAAAAAAAAAAGCAAGAAAGAAAAAGAAAATCCACCCTGGGCGGGGGAGGACCGGCACTCCTGTTTACATACCTGGTGTTCTTTGAATGTATGCTGTTTGCCCTTAACTCTTACATTTCACGATTAAAGAGATTGGGCAACTTCTTCAACAAAGTTGCTTGAAACGTTCTTTGGTTTCAGTCTTGCCCACGTATGAGCCTGTGGCAGAAAAGTTTCTGCTTTCAACCAAATGGGCACTGACCAATGAATGACCAAGCAAACGCGGACTGCTCCTCAGCCTTTCAGAGGAACCAAATTCAGGTGCACGGATGAACTTGAAGACACCACGTTGAGTGAAATAAGCCAGTCACGGAAGGACAAATACCTTACCCTTCCACTTACATGCCGTCCCTCCTGAAGTAAGTCCAGGGCACAGAAATCAGGATGGTGGGTACAGGGGCTGGGGAGACGGGGCTGTGTAACCAGCAGAGTCTGAGTTTGGGAAGATGAAAACGGGTCGGATGTGGATGGCGGCGATGGCCGTGCCCCAGTGTGAATGTACTTAGGTCATTGAGCTGCACACTTGCAGATGGTTGGAATGGTAACTCTGTGTGGTGCATATTTTACCACAGTGAGAAAGAAAGCTCTGTTTCCCGGGGAGCAGCCTTGGAGAAATGGGTGGGTTGAAGATCCCGCCTGCTGGTTTTCCATCTCCCCGACACCCATCGTCCAGAAATAACCCAGTGACTCGCTCTTCAAAGCCAAGAGTTGGCCGGGCCAAGTCCTACTGCATCCCGAGCTGGTCCAGTTCCAGGGGACTGAGGTGGCTTCTCAAGGACAGTGGCCACAGGGAGCAGGGGCAGGCCTCCTTCCTGGGAGAGCACTGTGGAAGCGTGGTGGCCCCTGAGACCTGGGCTGGGTGGGCTGGGTCAGTGCGGCCGTTACGCAGCTCACACACCCACCCCTTTGTTCTGGTTCAGCTGCGGAGCCTTCACAGGGCCACCGCCCTCCCCTTGGCCATAAAATCAACCCTAATCTAAAGCCACACTTTGATTTCTAACCGCTCCCCGAGCCCAAGTTTTTAAAGACGCGTTTGTCGGTTAGATAATTTTTGATAACTCTGTAAAGTACGCAGCCCATGATAAGAGACTTCAGGAGCGCCCATTCAAGATGAAGACACACACCTCCAAAAAGAATCCTGTTAGTCTGCATCTTAAGTGAAAGGTGAAGCCGCCAGACTGAAGACCTTTGGAGAACTTCACTTCTGAAGAAGCCGCTGGACGACATCATGCTGAACGCCCATCTCTTAGGGGCACTGCGCTTTCTGTGTCAGGGCCACCCTCCCTTCAGGTCACACGTTGAAGGTACAGACAGCCGGGCAGGTGGCCCGCCATCACATTCGGAAGCAATCTCCATGAAATACGTGAACTCAGTCTGCCAAGGACGCGGTGCTCCTCAGGTTTCTCTCCTCGCCATGGTCGTCCTGGGTTGGGGGAGTAGTGACTGTGAAAAACGGATTTTATCAAAGGTAGCCCAGACGGTCAGCAGACTGACAGATGGACAGCTGGCCATGCTGTTTTCACATGTAGGTGATTCTCACTCTCTGGGCTGGGCTCATTTGCAGTGAGGCTCCTGGCATCTCCAGACCATCCAAGAGGATGGACCCTGGGGCCAGGAGGCAGGTCACATGGGGAAGGTCTCATGACCAGAGGCACGTGACCAGGACACAGGGGAATCCAGAGGGAAGGCTGTAGCGCTGCACGTGAGCTAGGAGGCTGGCCACCAAGCCTCTCCAGGGGTGAGAGCCGGCTCCCAGGGCGGGGATAACTCAGGGATGGATGTCTCCCCCGGGCTCTGTGGACCTCCCGGGCCCTCCCACTCTCCTCTAGAGCAGGGCCAAAGGAGGAGGAGACTCTTTTTCTGGAGACCCAAAAATAAGCCCCAGGAGAGCCTCTCCCAACAAGGCGGACATTTCATGGTCACAAAGGCAAGCATCCCTGGGAGCCTGGTACAGAACAAGGGACGCACAGGCCTAGGAGAACCTGGGGAGAGACCCTCTGGGCCACAGGGTGCCAGCCTGGTGCCCCTTGTCCTGGAGTGGAATCCAGCCAGCCCAGCACTTCCCTGGCCTTTGGAAACTCCCCTGGCTGTAGCCAGGTGACCTAGACAGGGCTCCCCCAGCCTCCATGGGTCCCTCCTCAGCCTACTGCAGATCCAGCTGCCCTCAGCCCCCCACCACCTCTGGGTGCTCCACTGATCCCAAGAACAGGGCGAGCAGTCCCCGTGTGATGGGAGACTAGTCCAGGCCTAGGGGCTGTGGGGAAAACCACTGGCCACAGCGGCCTTCAGGAGGCCATGGGCCTCCTTCACTCTCTCTCCTCCCTCCCTCCCTTCAGGAGCTATTTGCTGGGTCCCGCTCGCTCTGTGACCTGGGTGTGGGGAATTGGTAGGAAGCAAACAGGACGGATGCTCACTGCCATGGAGAAGACCACACAGTGACATGGTGAAGAGCACTGGTGAGGGGCGCGGCCTCGGCCAGGCCAGGAGCTGGCGGATGAAGGGGAAGAGCCAGGGCAGCTGTGGGGAGGAGGTCCAGGGCGAAGACCCTGAGGCAGGCGCTCGGGGGCACTCAAGGACAACAGGGCCTGTGGCTGGAGTGCAAGGAGGAGGGCGCACGGTGGCACCTGTGACTGCTGCTGTGCAGGAGCCCCTCGCCCCTCGGCCTGGTGGAGGCTCCGAGACGGTGTCCCAGGGTCGTTGGGGGCTCTGTTCTTGCTTGGAGCCTAGGGGTGGGATGTGAACCCCAGGCGGACTGGGAACCTGCATCATCCAAGGGCCAGGGAGGTGGCTGTCACCCTGCCCACCCCTGATGAGGCTCCTCCGTCCCCAACCGCAGGCTGGGAGACCCTCTCCAAGATGCCCGCCCTGCCCTTTCCACTCGGTCCGTCCCCCGCTACAGGGGCCTCCCTTATCTGCAGGTTCATTTCCTGAGGTTTCAGTTACCTGAGGTCAACTGAGGTCTGAAAATACTAAATGGAAAGTTCCAGAAATAAACAATTCATGAGCTGTAAGTTGTGTGACGTTCTGAGGAGGGTGATGAAATCCTGTGCGGTCCAGCCCCGTCCTGCCCTGGCCGTGAGTCATCCCCTGCCCAGAGCCTCCACACTGCATGAGACACCCACCTGTTAGTCACTGGTAGCTGGCTCAGCTGTCAGATGGATTGTCACCGTATCCCGCTGCCTGTGTACAGGGCTCTGTGCTGTCTTCCACTGGGGTCCCCACAGATAAGGGGGGTTCTGATTCAACCACACCTGTCCTTCTCCATGTCCCCAGGGGACACTGGCAATTTCCAAGGACATTTTTGGTCGGCACAAATGCACAGAGGTGCTACTGGCATCTAATGGGGGGTCGGCTGGGTCCCACAGTGTGCCTGCCAGCCCCCACAGAAATAGTCCTACCCAAATGGCAACAGTGGACACAGAGGAGAATGTATTAGAGAGGATTTTACTCCAGAAAAGAAAAAAAAAGAAAAAAAGGACCAGTAATAAAGCCAGCTCAGCTCCCTTCAAAATTAAATATCTTCCTCCTTTGTCACATGTTGGAAAACAAACGAGTTTCTATTTCAGTCCAAGGATTTGGCTGGCTTGCTGGCCCCAACACGTCATGGACCGAGAAGTGCTAACCACTGCACCAGGAGAAGTCCCAGGGTGGGCAGAGCCATATTGTGGACAGGCAAATAAATGACCCTTGGCTCAGGGCCACACTGAGCTTCTGCAAGCTAGAGCACACCCATCCGGGTCCTCCCTGTGGGCAGCGGCTGGACTTCCCAGAACCGTGGATTTTCACCTTTGAACTCCACCCTCCTCCTTATACCTGGTCACAAGAGCTCCCAAACTTAAAAATACCCTTAGATGGGGCTGAGGGTGTAACTGAGCCCTTGCTGGGCATGTGCAAGGACCTGGGTGTGACCCCCAGCATCCACACACACACACACACACACACATGAACACACTCAGAGATGTCAGCAATGTCATTGTACAACACAGCTGTTGTAGGCTGGCTTTTGTCCCCCCAGGTTCATCTGTTGGAGTCCTCAATGCCAACCTTCAGAATACGCCTGTATTTGGAGATAGGGTCTTTAAAAAGTGATCAAAATAAAATGAGGTCATTCGAGTGCACAGATCCAGTGTGACTGGTGTCCTCATAAGAGATCCCCAGGGGATGACCCTGTGAGGGTGCAGGGAGAGGAGGCCACCTATGAGCCCAGGAGAGGGGCCAGGGGGAGCCAGGCCTGCTGGCACCTCATCCCAGACTTGCAGATTTTACCAGTTGAAACTTCATTTCTGTTAAGTCCCCAGTCTGGGGTGCTTAGTGGGGCAGTCCTGGCAGACGAATCCAACAGTCTTAGAGCTGCAGGGGGCTCAGAAATTCTGCCTGCCAGCTGCCACCCAGAGCCGCCTTCTCCCTTACAGACACTGAGAAGATGTCCAGGCTCTGGTCACCATCAGGGATGGAGACAGCACTAACGGCTCGGCCAGGGGCGTTAGTGTCATCTCGCTGCTGTAACAAGGGACCTTAACCTTGATTTAACAAGAGCGAGTCATCGCGCACAGTGGGGAGCTTTGCAGAACTGGAGCCCTGCCTTCCTGGGTCAGCTCCTTCCCCAGGCTGTGGGGCCAGTGGGCTATTGTCTTTCCCAGCACCTCTGACCACCTTCCCTGAGCGCCATGGCCGCTGGGTTCTGCCTCCACTCTCAAAGCCACCAGGGTGGCATCTTGCTCTGCTGGTCATGAGGCCTTCTCTTCTGTCACATCTCCCTCTGCTGACCCCTCAGAAGGGCACTTAGACTTGCATTCAGGGACCCCTGGACCATCCCAGACCGTCTCCCTCCAGGATCCTTAATGTAATCGCATCTGCAGAGCCTCTGGGGCGACCCGTCTGCAGGGTCTGGGGACGGGCGTGGGTGTCTCTGGGCAGGAAGAGCTTTGCTGGGCCTGAACATGCCGGCTTCCTCTCCCCGGCTGGAACTCACCTTCCCGCCATCTCCACCCGCTGCTCCTCGTCCTCCACTCTGCAGCAGACAGCCAGGCCTACCGCCAGCCCAGGACCTGCCTCCGCCTTCCCGCACACAGCTCCAGCCGTTTAGAGCTCTCCTTCCAGCTGGGCCACCCCACAGTGCTCATCCTTCATGGGGTACCGTTTCCCAGACGCCCCCCGCCTGTGTCCTCTCCAACACACTCCAGCTGGTCACTGGAGATGGTCCAGGGTGACTCAGTACCCAAAGCACAGCTGGTCCCCTGTCCCTTAATGCCACAGGACACATGGCTGGGGACCGCAGATCTTGCTGTGGCTTCGGTGTTTGCATTTTCCTGCAAGGAACCGAGGCCCCAACACCGACAGCCGTGGGGGACAGGACTCTTCTACCTTGTCCACTGAGTCCCCTGGCAGGAACCCGGAAGCCGCTCACTGACTAAACCAATGAGCACATTCCACTTCCCAGAGCTGAGTGGATACTTCTTTTCATCTCCCAAGATTTCCCTGTTGCCACCACAGACTTCTTTTTTTCTTTTGTCTCAAAGGCCTTTGGACAGAGGAGAGCCCAGTACCTCCTTCCCACAAGGACCTAAGCCCTCCCACGGAGTCTGCTTCCTACGTCCGTCCCACCACCTCCCAGCAGCCCCAGGGCCTGAGGACCAAGCCTTCACACAGGGTCCTTGGGAGACGCTCCTGTCCAGATGGCCAGGAGTCTGTTGAATGGCCTCTCATGGCCCTGTTAGCAGGTGGTTCTTCATGTGGCTGACCACTTGCCTTAAGACAGATTTCCTGGGCCAGGACACCGCTGGCCAACAGCCAGCCTGGAGGACGGGCCAGCAGTGGTGGACAGAGCCCAGCCCAGCAGCCTGTGGACCTGGAGGTGCAACAGGAATTGGATTGTTGTAGACCCCCCACTAGGCCCACCGGCAAGGCCTGCCCCGAGTATTTTCCCAATAGTTTAAGAGACGCCTTGGGTAAAGAGTTCAAGGTCCCCGTGTGGTACCGTGGGTAAAGCTCTTACCCTGAGCCTGGGCCACCCGCTCCCCAGTCACGCGGCCCAGCCTGCAGGGGACACATTGCCCAGGGAGGTTTGGATCAGTTCATTCTTTCCAGTCCAGTCGACTCCCTCCCAAAAAATGCTTTGCTTTTCAAGAAACATCTCCCAGGCACGAGATGGCAGAGCCCAGCAAACGCTTCATTGAAGGTCACGACTTCCGCCCAGGACGTCCCGTCCACATGCGGGTGCTCAGGCCTGGATGTCCAGACCACCCTCGCTACTGCTCCCACCCACCGCTCACTTTATTAAATAGCTTTCGGGCAAAAAAAAAACAAAAAAGAAAAGAAAATTGACTGATCTAAGCTGCTGTGTCTCCTTTATCTTCTTGGTTTCTGTGTGCGGACAGCTCCTGGTTCAGAGGCGGAGCACGGTGACCCGAGACACTTCCTGAGAAATGTCCGAGAAGCTGCCATTGCCTCAAGGGTCCAGCTGGTCACTCCAGAGTGACGTCCACTCTGGGGAGGAGCGAATTATTGGAGACGGTCGCAGCTGGCAGGGCCTGTCACCTGCTGCCACCCATCGCTCTGGGCACTGCTGTGGAGGTGCTGAGGGTGCTGGGCTTGTCCCCTGAGAGTTGGGTTGACGTCCTGCTCCCTAGTGCCTGTGACCAGCGCCTGATTTGTATACAGGGTCTTTGCAGATGGAATTAGGCTAAGAGGAGGTCACCCTGGGGCTGGCTGGCCCTAACCCATGACGGTGTCCTCGTGAGGAGGGGCAACCCGACTCAGGCAGGCAGAGAGGCAAGTTGAAGTGACAAATCACAGCCCCCTGCCCTCATTGTTGGTAGCCGCCAGAGCCTGGGAATGGCCAGGGGGCCTTGTCCCTCTGTCCCCAAGGAGGAACGCGCTGACTGAGGGCCCTTTGGCCTCCAGAGCCATGACGGGACCTAGTTCTGTAGTTTGCAGACGCTGAGCCTGTCACTTTGTCACAGCTCCCACACTCAGGACCTAGGCCATGAAGGTCCCCCCTTGGCCAGCCTCCACCTGACACTGCTGCAGCACCCAGCACCCTGGCCTCCCTGTCCCCTTCCCAGCCTCCTGCCCAGGCCAGCTCCCGGGAGGAGCACCAAGGCCCTCTCGGGCTTCGGCTGCATCCAGGGGCAGGAGCCGTGGGTCAGTCCTCGGCCTCCTCCACCCCGTCCCCTGGAGTGGGATGGGCCACGGGGGACACCAAAGGAGCCAAGTCACGGGCACGAGTTGTCCACACAGGCCTGGCCGGGGACACCCGCAACAGGATGAGCACGTGCTGGGCACGCCATGGCGCGAGGCCCTATGGGGACAGCCACGTGGACCGCCTGTTCTCACCGTCAGGCGGAGCCCCCCTTCTGCAGAGCTGGGAGCCGAGCCCAGGACCACTCCCTCCACCAGCCCCCATGGCCTCGCCCACGGCCGCCTCCTCTACCCAGGACTGTGCCGCTGCTGGGTCGAATTCGGCTCACGGCCTTGCAGCAGCTCCAGAGTCACCCAAAGCTGCCCTGCTGCCCCCACCCCCATTTCTGATCAGCGTGTCCTGTGGGGCCTGAGACCCTGCACCCCTAACCATCCCCAGACGGCAGGGAGCGCTGAGTCTGGGGTCCCTGGCCTGGGGAACCGTAGCCTCGAGGAGGAAGTGGGCGTTGGTTTGAGCCGTGGCCTGGAGCCGTGCCTTGAGGGGCCCAGGAGGCCCAGGGCTCCCCTCCTCCTCTCTCAGATCCTCGCTTTCTGGGCCTCACCCTGTGCCCCGAGCCTCAGCCTCCCTCTGAGCCTCCTGCGTCCCTCCTGGTCCACGCCCACTTTCCCATCAGGGCCTCACAGGTGCTGGGAGAGGGAGGCTGAGCCCAGGCCCCAAAGCAGACGCAGCCTCAGCCAGACGCCCCTCCACGGCGCCCACCCACCTGCAGATGCCTTTTGGAAGGACTTCGCAGACCCCTTGGGGACAGGGACTGTGCCCCTTCATCCTGGTAATGCTGCTGGTGACGGTGATAGAGTGTGGGTAGCAGCTCCGTTTATTGAGCATGCACTGTGTGGTCATCTCTGTCCTCAGCACTGTTTGCTGACTTCTTTATTCTTCTCTAATCTGTTGACTATTCCTTTAAGATCTTTTTTTTTTAAGTATAAAATATAAAAATTGCACATAATTAATACCTCTGTTTGGGTGACAGTGGGTGCACGTGGCCCCCGTCACAGACCACAGAGAGGGTCCTGGACATACCATCGCCTCCAAAAATGTCCCTGTGCCTATCTGTGCTTGTGTATGTGTGTGTGTGTGTGTGTGTGTGTGTGTGTGAGAGAGAGAGAGAGAGAGAGAGAGAGAGAGAGAGAGAGAGAGAGAGATAAGAACATTTGACATGAGATCTGTCCTCGTAATGACTTTAAAGTTCCATGGTGAACTGTTACCGTGGGTGCATACTTGTTGCTGGCGCTTATTCACCCTGCATGCAGAAGCCTTGTGGTGTAGAACAACCAGACCCTCCCCTCCTCTGAGTGGAGTCACGTGTTGGTGTCCTGCCCGACTGGATGAGCTCTTCATATGCAATCCTCAAGCCAGGGATGTGGTTTCTCCATCTCCATTCTAAATGGAAAGAGCTGAGGCCCAGAGAGGTAAAGACGCTGGCCACAGTCACACAGCGAGGAAGTGGTTCCTGCCGTTGTTGAACCCCGGCCCCTGAACATACCCACGTGCTGAATCCTGGAACCTAGACATTTCAGGGCGAAAGGTCTCGATGTGGCTGTTTCACTGCTGTGACTAAAGGACCCGACCAGCACAACTGTAGAGGCCAAAAGGTTTATTTAGGGTCTCAGAGGTCTCCGTCCATAGAAGGCCGGCTCCACTCCTGGGCTCGAGGTGAGGCAGGACATCGTGGGGGAAGAGTGGGCAGAGGGACGGGCTCACATGATGGTCAGAAGCAGAGAGTCTCCACGCAGCAGATACAAGTAACACCCCAAAGCCCACCCCCTGCCCACCTGCTCCAGCCACGCCCACCTGCCTCCAGTTACCCCCCAGTTAATCCCCAACAGAGGATGAATTCACAGACTGGCTCCAGGCCCCCACAACCCATCACTGTCCTCTGGACCTTCTTGCACTGTCTCACATGGGCTTTGGGGACCCCTCCATCCAAACCGTAACCGTGGCCGAGGACCTCAGAATTTGTGGATCTGGGCACGGCGGTATTGTCCTGGATCACCCCGACATGCCCTAAACCAGCCACAGTCCCCTGAGAAGACTCAGAGGAAGAGGGACGACGATGGAGGGAGGAGGTCGAGGCTGCACCCTGGCTGGGAAGACGGAGGACGGTCTGCAGGCCCAGGAGGCCCGCAGCCACCAGGAGAGGGGAAGTGGCCATCCAGTCTCCCAGGAGCCTCCGGCACCACTGACCAGTGGCTGGGTTTGGGCCTCCAGACCCCAAACAGGATACGCCTGATGGTTCCAGCCGCTGGGTTTGTAGTAACGTGGCGCAGCCTCCACGGAGGCTCGCAGCTGGGAGAGGACCTGGGGGCAGGCGGGCTGGCTTGGGACCCGCGCCCTCCTTTCTTAAGATCCCTGAAATCTTCGTGAGGATCTGGAGGTGGGAAACCGTTTATAAGTGAGAGAAAATTCCATAGAGTGAAATGCACAGTGTGATGTGACAAACCTCAACCGCTGTCCCCCACCCCCTGGGGGACATAGAACAAAACATAGAACGACCCACCCCTAGAAACCCCTCCTGCCCCGTCTGGAGGTCGCCTCTGTCCTGAGACGGCTCTGCCTGTCCTTGAGGAGCTCATAAACAAGAGCTGTCGCTCGTCCCTGGCTTGGGGACACACCACCACTGGCCGATGTCCTGGACAGACACCTGAGCTGTCCCCGTCTGGGGCCAGGATGCATTCAGGGGCTGTCAACACCCAGGCGGGTCCGTCTGCGGACACCTGCTCTCGTTTCTCTTGGAACACGGCCCCAGCGCTGGTGTGTGCCTGAGAGTCCCCACCGTCCCTTTTGCTAAGTGGACGGGAGTCCTTTCATCTGAAACACGAGCCACTTTGGATCCTGTAGCCACACAGGACGTCCTATAAATCACATTTCTTTTAACAGTTTGCTGAAATGTCGGCGCCACTGTTTTTGTGGGGACAGGTGTGTTGGGGGACCCTGGGGGGCTCTACCACTGAGCCACAGCCCTTTTCAATTTTTATTTTGAGACAGGATCTTGCCAAGTTGCTGAGGCTGGCCTCAAACCCCCCATCCTCCTGCCTCAGCCTCCTGCGTCGCTGAGATGTGGGCGTGTGCCACAGGCCGAACGCGCTATCAATGTCCTGCTACCCACTCATCTCCCAGACGAGTCCTCAAACGCTGGACTTGTTGACCTTTGAGTGTGTTTGTCGCGGGCAGCTGTGGACAGAGACAGCTCTCCCTCCCGCAGAATGACAGGCCAGACTCTCTCTCTCTCTCTCTCTCTCTCTCTCTCTCTCTCTCTGACTCTCAGAAACGGCCCCCGTCCTCACGTCCCTGGGAAGGCCAACCTCTCTGTGCACACACATGTGCCTCTGGTACCCACACGTACCCAGCCCCGGGAGCCACCTCCCACGCGTGACCCTAAGCACTGGCGCTAGCTCACACGGGGGTGTCCCTCGAGGCTGTCACCCTGTGTTCAGCCCATGGCTTCATCACACGCGTGTTCCTGGGAACGGACCCTTCGTCCCACCGACCCTGTCTGACAGACGGTCCGAGGCTGCCTGTGTTTTTGGGGTTCGCCTCCCTGTTGGGGCTCCCCTGCCCGTGGCGGGCTCCTCCCATGGAGGACACGAGCCTCTGGAAGCCTCAGCCCCCGGCAGCGTGGCCGTCTCCGTGACCAGGCCGTGGCGCACCCCGCGCTGTGGCTCCAACCTGTGGTGTCTGGGGGCCGCAGGGGAAATTACGCACCCCACACGCGGGTCACCTGTCACGGCCTGCTGGGAGCTCGGGCCACCTCCTGCGCACTAGTCCCAGAGGTGTGGGCCTCAGGGGGCTGTCCCGGGGAGACTGTTGGTGGGTGGCCTCCTGTGGGTGGCCTCCTGTGGGTGGCCTCCTGTGGGTGGCCGTCACCGCTAGGCAGAGGAGACCTGCACCGAGGGAGGCCCAGGCCTGGTCCTCCTGGTCTTGACCACCTGGCAGGCCCGGCCCCCAAGGCCATGCCACGACTCACCGCAGGCGCCAGGCCAGGCGGCCCCTGTGCACACACACTGCCATCGGCCAGCTCACGGGCACACTCGCCGCTCACACAGCTGCACGCCCGGCGTCCCCACACCAGCTAGGCCAGGCGGCCCCTGTGCACACGCACTGCCTTCGGCCGGCTCCGCGGGAGGAGAGGCCTCCTGAGGAAGCAGTGGTGAGCTCCACGCCTCCAGGAAACCGCAGGGAGGTGCTCAGGGACCCACCCCGCCTTCACAGACGCCGAGGCCACCTTCCAGCCACCAAGTGCTTCTGCTCGTTTGTGGGATTTGGTCTTCACCGTCGGCTTCAAAGGTAAGGAAGCCAGCCAGGGCTGCTACCACCGCACCTAAAGATACAACATATAAAATAGCCCCCCATGATTGGGGAGGGCTGCTGTAACTCACCTGGTGCAAAGGTAGACACCAGGCGCTCACCAGGGCTTACAGATTGGTGCAAGGAGCCTAGGCAGGCTTCTGAACCATCCTCTGGGTGACTGGTACAGGACACAACCTGTGCAACTGTACATAGCAGCCCTGTGATGAAAGAGGAGACCAGCTTTGGACATTGTGAGCTGGAAGCAGAGTTTGCTCTGCCAGGTTTGCCAGACCACCCAAGGCCAGGGTCAGAGTCGAGGGCAGCAGAAAGAGAGACTGAGTCAGCCTCTTCCCAGAAGTGGCAGCAAATCTGTCAAAGAGAAACGTGCCTTTTTCTAATACCTCCAAAAGCCTCAGAAGCACGGCTCCCCGTCTGCCTCTGTTTTGCTCGCCCCTGCTCCCCTCGGTCTGTCTCTCTCTGGTAGACGTGATTTAAATTCATGGCAACAGGCAGACACTGTGCTCCGCTAGCTGGGGTTTCAAAATGGCCAGAGCGCCGCTCACACCACAGCCACCTGAACCAGCCTCTGATTGGCCGGCTGGTTGCCCAGGCAACGCGACCCCAGCTTCCTGCCTCACCGACTCCGGCGCTCAGCATCACCGTCTCTACCCTGGGCGACACCTCCGCGTATGAAAGCTCTCTAATTAACTGTGGTTCAGAGTCGTCGTCATTGTCACCCGGAGGAGGACCTGAAAGCCCTGGGGACTCACAGCCACCTCTCAGAGGCCAGCCGGCAAACAGTCCTGGCCTCTCCTCGCATTTTGGACCATTGGGAATTTATAGCCAACGGTTGCTGCTGCTGAGTTTCTAAGGAAACGGCTCCAAGCTGCCTCCCGGCCTCCCCCGGGCGGGGGTCCCCTGCGTCTTCTGAGGCGCTAGCTCACTGGGAATGGTCATGTCTTGGAGGGGAGAATCATGGTCTTAGTCCATTCAGGGTGCTGGCACAAAGTACCCCAGGCTGGGCGGCTTGTAAAGAATTGATTTCTCACGGGTCTGAGGCTGGAAGCCTGAGATGGAGGCACCGGCAGGTTTGGATCTGGTGAGGACTCGCCTCCCCCTAGACGCACAAGGCAGAGGGGTGGGGGTCTCTCTGGCCCCTCGGACAAGGGCACTAATTGCACTGAGGAGGGCTGCACCCTTATGACCGAGTCAGTCCCCAGGCCCCGCCTCCTCACCTCCACCTGTGCAGGATCTGAACATGGCATTGGGAGGGACAGGTGACACACGCACGTCATTGCTAAAGGTCCCTCAGCTGTTAGACGTGTCCAGGGAGGACGTGGTCCTTGTCTCCTTAAGGCCAGGTGCTGGGGAGGCAGAGGAAGGAGGGGCGGGAAGAAGGGCCGGCAGGGCGTCAGCTTGAGCAGGGCCCCTAACCTAGGTGCAGGACGTGAATGGGGGACATACGACATTTTTATTTGCACCAGCCTGTAGCCAGGGCATGTGGGCAGCAAGACAAGGACGTGTGCAGTGCTGTGACTTGGACAGTGACAACCACGCCCTTCACACTGCGTGCCCCTGCGGATTGTCACACTGTCTCCCCTGGGGACCACCAGCCCCTGGTCCGCCCACGCACTGTCCTGGTCTGGTTATGCCCTGCACTGCTGGGGTTCAGGTGCTTCCTAACGGCACCTCGGTGTGCGCAGGGTCTCCGTCCCTGTACGTAGAAGCACCTTCCAGAATAAGGCTCCACAGACTGCCAAAGAGGCCGTGAGCACAGCTGACTAAGGACCCAGAAGTGCACCCGACACTCAGGTTCACTCTTATCCACGTGACTCACGGGAGTCGGTGGCTGGTGTCTCAGGGAGAGCCAGACCTTTACCCAGCGACAGACCAAACAGATGCAAAGTCCTGCAGGTATGAAGGGACATTCACAGACAGCCACGTAGTGTCTCTCTCTATCTGCCCACGCGCGCACGCGCACACACACACACACACACACGCACACAGGAACAGACAGAGAGGCTTATTTGCAAAGAAAATCAAGGATGTCGACATTTACTTACCTCTTCTTTTGGCCATTCTGGTCCTCCCTCTAAGTGATGCAGAGAGACAGACACAGGTTAGCACTGGCACTGAAACCGGGCGGCTCGGCGGCACAGCCATCACCTAGCAGGATGCCGAGGGCCTGGGTTCCACCCCAGCCCTGCAGAATCAGTAAGTTAAATGATCAACAAGACAAGAAGCGAGAACCGATGAGGCTGAACTGGGTTTCCTAGTGGGAAAAACATACTTCAGACTCTGCCAGGCACAGCGGTATGCACCGCAGCCCAGCACTGGGGAGGCTGAGGCAGGAGGATCAGTCGAGTTGAGACCAGCCGGAGCAGCAGAGCGAGACCCCCACCTCAAATATAAATAAATAATTTACCAAGTTCAAGACCCGAGAATGACACGTGGGCTCACTGCCGACCACAGAAGGCCCAGGCTTGTAACTTAGAACCTAATCCTGTCTCAACCGGTTCTCCCAAAGGAATGACGCGAAGCAGGAGCGACTGAGCCGTCCACCGTGAACCGAGCCCATACAGAGTCCCAGCGCCAGGGTCCAGGGTTCTACACTCGACTTCATTTCACCTTTGGGTGCAAACGTGCAGGGGGTGCCCCCTCCGGGGGCCTTGGAAGCGGCAGCTCATCGAGCCCCCGGCAATGCTGTGACCGGTGCCAGCCTCGGCCTCGGTTCCCCTCGGAAGAGCTGAGGCGGGAGGAGGGTGGTCACTGCGTGGAGCTCCTGCGGCGTGGGCCTCCCAGCCCCCACGCCCGCCTGCCAAGGCCCCGGTCCCTCTCAGGCTGGCCTAACGCTGAGTCCTGACACAGCTCAGGGTGGGACCACAGCCCACCGTCGCCCCTGCCAGCCACGGTTCAGGTGAGGACAGACTCTGAGAGTTAAGGGGTGGGTGAGCTGCGTGCGCCGGGCTTCTTAGGAGACCCTCGGAGTAGCCCACCACCCTGCGCAGTAGTGGAGGGTGACCAGGAAAGGGGCACCCGCTCTTCTGCCTGGCTTGCTCGGCCTTCATCCTGCAGAGGCCGGCTCTTGGTCCGGTGGTGAGTCAACACCAGATAGCAGCCCGGGAGCCCATCTCACTGCGCATCTTCCCTCGGGTGCTCCCCGCCTGCCACCTGCCCCAGCACGCCTGTCGTTTGCAAGCAAGGCTGCTACTCAGCATTTACCACTCAGGGCCCGTCCCTAGAGCCGCTGACTCAGCGAGTCCCTCTGCACAGCCGTGGGATCTGCTGGAGACGTCATCGCACCTGGTGCTGGGAAAGCCGGGCCGTGGGTCTCGGTGACTTGCCGGCTCCCCTGCCGTTCGAGCCCAGCTCAGCCCTGCCGTGCCTCCTGGTCCCCCAGAAGGAAGGCTGTGGGGCTTCTTTGTAAACATCACTATTAACCTGAACCAGCTCGGGCACCCGGAAACACTCACGTGAACAGGGTAACAGAGCTCCACCACCCACAGGGCTTCCCCGTTGGCCTTCGCCATCAGCCCCAGGTGGGCCCGGGACCGGCGCTGCACTGCGCTCCGAGCCGGTGGATTTATGCCTGATCCCACTTCTTTATAGGTGATTCCAGATAAAATCAGACATGAACTTCATAGAAAGGAAGGGGGACACGGCCTGCTGAACACGGGGGTTCGCTGTGCTGTGAGGGTTCCGGAGGACGCGTAGGACACCACCATTGGAAGGCACTTCCTGGTCCCAAGTAGGTACATGTGTCACTCAAGAGGGATGGCATTGCAGAGGCTCTGTCCCCAGGCACTCGGCTTGGCCTCCCACACCCAGCTCCCCGACACCAAGACCAGAGAAGCTTGTCCCTCAGAGCCTCGGTCTCCCCCGTCACCAGAGTGTGTGTGCAGAGCCCTGCTCGTGGCTGGCTCTGGCTGGCACGCAGCCAGTCAGGACACCCCCCACAGTGGCCCTGGTGTTAGGAGGTCAGCGTGGGGACCCGGCCGGGAGTCACGTGGGCCCAACCAGGGTTCCCCGAGGGAGCGTCCAGAGCGTCATCTGGGACCTCTAGGACCGTGTCCTTTGTTTCCCAACGTGGTGGGCAGAAGGGACTCAGAGAAGTCCACGTCCTGATCCGGGGACCCATGAATAAGTTCCGTCACCAGGACGGAGGGCTGTGGGGATGGAGTGGTGTTTCTTTTTAGGAAAAGGGAACTGCTCAGCACCTGCTGTGGGGCCAGCCTAATCTCACCAGGTCTCCGGAGCAGAGAACCTTCTAGGTCTGGAAGCAGAGGGGGAGCCTGGGAAGTTCCAGAAGGCCAGCCCCTTGCCAGCTCCACAGAGGCCACACGCAAGGACCAGCCAGAGGCCCCGGATGCCCAGGAGAGTCCAGCTGGCAGCTGGCAGGGACACAGGCACCTGCAGCCACCGGAACTAGGGTCTGGGTGGCCTGGGAGAGCGCAGAGTGGGCTCTGCTAGCGCCTCCTGGTTAGAGCCCAGCTGGGCCACAGCAGGACTTCCACCCGAGATCACAGCAGAGGCGGCCGCTGACTCTGTCAGCCTGGTGCCTGGGGAGGGCCCACGACCCGCCCGCCCGGCCGTCTTGGGCCAGGCCCTCCCTCCTCCCTCCGCCCCAGACCCAGGCACCCCCTTCCCAGGGCCCCTGCACCTGCTGTCCACCTGGGCCCTCTTGCCCCCGCTGACCTCTTCCCTCTGTCCTCTCAGTAAGCCCAGCCATGCCCTGTCAGGCCCCGACCCTCAGTCCCGCCTTATTTCTATAATTTAGCAAACATACATTCAGGATCTGGCTCTTCTATTAACCAGTGGCTCTCACCTGGCAGTACTGTTGTCCCCTCCCCTAGATACAGGTGACAATGCCTGGAGGCATCTTTAGCATCATGACTGGGGGTCAGGACCAGGAAAGGACCCGGGATGCTGACCCGCTTTCTACAGTGCGCAGGACAGCCCACCCCAAGGCATGGCCCAGCCCCGATGTCAGCAGCAGTGACCGACCGTGAACTGTCTAAACTCTCAGCTCTGCAGGACACCCACTTCCTCTGTGTGCTGGCCCCTGGAAAGGACAGAGCCTGGCACGTAGTCGGCACTCCCCAGATCCGTCTGGACGGGGAGCGTGTGGAAGGTCACTTCCTAGGACCAGCCAGCGCTCGCCCCTCCATCCCAGCTGCTCAGTGGTTACCCATCACCACCTCCTCCTTCCCCAAACTCACAGAAGCAGGACCAGACTTCTGCTTCCACTCTGAGGCCCGTGGGGGACTCTGTCCCCTTCTGTCCTCCTGAGCCGAGTCTGCCTCTGGCCTCCTGCTGTGGATGGTGAGACCCTGCTCTTCCTGCGGGCAGGTTCCCTCCTCTCCCCAGCCAGGCCCTCCCTTCCCTCCTGGCGTCCTGATGTGGAAGAAAACCCTGTGAGTCCATCTGGTGCAGTGACCTGGGCTGACATTTCATTCTCTCAGGCCCCTCGAGGCCTGGGGTCGGTGGAGTGCGACTGACACAAGCTGCTTTAGCAAAGCAAGTGAATGGGGCGGCCCTGGAGTCCCTCCAGAGGAGCCCGCTGGCCGGCGGCCTGCTGAGCCGCCAACCCCAGGGAGAGCGGAGAGAGACGGGAGCCGCGATTCTCAAATAAGACTCTCTCCCAGAAACTAATGTTCTGGAAAACTCTTTCTAATTAGCCATTAATTGGTACATTAGCAGCACCGTGTGCTGAGGATTAAGTGGGTAATTCCCATTACTTGCAGGAGCACTGCGATGCGTCCAGTCAGCCGGGCAGTGAGCAGTCTCCTGTGCCCGTCGCCGCCCGCCAGCCCAGGCCTGAGCAGCTGCGGCCCACGGTGCAGCCCTTGCTCAGTGGAGCCTCGGCCCTCACCTCCCCAGCAGCCTCCAGACACGTGTCCGCCTGCAGCTGATTCTCCTTTCCGACTTCTTGGGCGGACAGTTTTGGAGACTGCTTCATTGCGTATGTCCCCGTCTCCCGCTCAGGAAGCTCGTGTGGGCGCCTCTTGGTCACTCGAGGTGCCACTGTGGGTGATTTTCGCTGTGCTCGTTGGTTCTATAGCACCACTTATTTTAAACAGCTCTGATCCAGCTCTTAATCAGAGCATTTTATGATACTGTCATTACAAAAAGCCCTGGACTTTATTCTCCATTAAAAAGATCATCAAGTCACCTTAAAGTCTGGTCCATCGACTCGGGTGGAGACTCTGTGTCTGTCTGTTTGTCGGATGGTTCCAGCCTGGAGTCTGAGTCTTGGGTCACAATCCTCGTTCTCCTTCTGTTGGCTTGGCCTGTAGGACACTCCTGGCCACTCGAGGGCTGTGGCTTCTTCTCGGTGGGGAGGCTGTGCTGGGCACAGGGCCCTGGGGCAGGGAGGGGAGGGACGGGGATGGTGCTGAGCAGGGCCGTGAGCAGATGGGCCCAGCATTCCTGCGGGCCACTGGCACCAGGAAGGGCAGCACATGGCCGGGAGGACCTCGGGCAGAACTCGGGGCAGCATCACCCGGCCGCACGTCTGGGACATCTTCGGTGGAGGGAAGAGGCGGAGAGAGGCTGGAAAGAGCCGTGTGTGGGGAGTGTTGGGAATCACAAGCCCTTGACCTCTCCAGACTGGAAATCCCTTCTCCCCTCAGGGGGCTCAGAAACCCGACCCCGAGGAGCAGGGACAGCTGAGCCAGCGCTGGCTCTGTGTCCACTGTGTCCTCTGCCCAGCTTGGCCACTGTGGGGAAAGGAGAGCGGGACGTGAGCCTGCACAGACGGGGTGGAGATGCACTCGCTGTTGGGCCAGTTCAGACAGCAGCGTGGGTAAAGGGCCTGTGGCGCAGTGCTCGGCCTCCTGGGAAGGAGGCAGGGCAGGGGGCTCCCGGACATCGCTCCTGCCCTGCTTTTTTCTGCTCCTCCCACTTGGGGGTCCTTACCCTGAGAAGACCTCCCACTGGCCCTGGGGACAGGCTGACGCAAGCTCTGCCTTCGTCGTACTGACGGGCTTCTGCCTGCAGTCGGTGTGGTGCCCGTGGCCCTGGGCAGCTCCCGGGCAGGCCGCCCTCTATTGTAGCCCAGAACGGAAAGTGCAAGGAGGGACTGGCACGCTCTGCCCGCCAGGACCAGCTTGGCCGCGAGTGTCAGAAGCACCCGATGGTGCTGGTGGAAGGGGTCTCCTCTTCCCCCCGTCTGGCTCAAGTGCCCCAGCTCCTCTCCACCAAGTCCTGGCTCTGCCTGTCCTTCCACGGAGCCACCCTGGGTGTCCTTGTCTCCTGGTTCAAGATGGCAGCCCAGCCCCACACCGACCGCAGGCAGCAGGAGCAGTCCGGGAGGACTCCATTGCTGTCCCCCACGTCCTCCCAGCTGCGGGGCAGGAGGGAAATGTGCCTTCCTCCTGGGTGGCCGTGGACCCCGAGAGAAGTCCTGCTCCGAGGAAGGCCTGGGAGACGTGGCCACTCCCTGCAGGAGAGCGGCAGCTCTGTTTCCAGAAATCACGCCGACCTGGGGTCACCTTCCTGTGGCCTCTCCCTGGGGCCAGGCCATTCAGGAAGGTGAGAACCATGGTAGGACTCTCCCAGTGGCCGGTGTTCCCCGGGGCCAGAAGGTGGGTGGGCAGCCATGATGTCTCTCCACGGAGCCCTGGGTGCTGCTGGCCAGGGAAAGGAGTCTCCCTTCTGCGTCTCCATAACAGAAGCCCTGGGGACTTGGTTACCAGCCTCAACCAGCTTCCCTTGTTGTCCCCTGCCCCCAGTCGGTGTCCCACTGACATTCTGAGCTGCGTTGCGGGGATCCCAAGTGAAGACGGGGGAGGCTGGGGACAAAGAGCAGCAGGTGAGAGGAAGAAGTGCCACCAGAGATGTCCTCATCCACAGAGCCACAGCGAAGCCAGTGTGGACAATACCGTGTCCTCATGGCACCTCTCACGTCCCATCCACCTTTCCTGGTCTGGCCCTGTTCTTCCTCCAGAATGAGGCGCTCCGGAGAGCCAGCCGCTGGGCTCGGCGGGGCAGGCATGTCACCCTACCCTGGCGCCTGACGACTATCGGGGAGAGAATAAGTGATCTTTTGGGTGCTCCCCTCCTCGCCAAAGGGAGGCCATTTCATATTAAAAGGTGTGCGTCAGGGCCGTCCCCGGCAGAGACGTGTCCCTCCATGTCCCTGCACACAGAGTGAGGTCCCCTGGCCAGGAAGCTGAGCACAGCAGGAGCCCAGCCACCAACTCACCCTCTGGTGCTCTGCGCCTCGTGGCTTCCCCTCCAGGGCCACGTGTCCCTCCAAGGACCAGTGCAGGGCCATGGTGGCCGCACGGTGTGCCTTCTCTCAGAGAGGGCCTCCCAGGCTCTGCACACATCTGATCTGCACAGGATGATCAGCCACGGGATGCTCTTCACCCCCACAGAGCAGGTGGTCGCCCAGGCCATGAGGGCACCCTGCCACCCAGATCTGTGGTCGGCCCAGAGGTGGCTAACCTGAGTGGGAACTGAAATGGGGCTCAGGATGAGAGGCCAGATCTTACCTGGAGGTGCTACTAGATGTAGGAGCTACTCGGAACCCTGTGGCCACTATATGCAGAAAATGAGTCTAAGAATAATGTTATGCAGAGTAGACAGAGCTGAGATGGGAGCAAGACAGCCCCATGACATCGTTCAGATCCTGGATCCAGCTGGACCTGAAGCCCCTTTTTTCCCTCTCTCTGACCTTCTTTCCTTTTTTAAAAAAAATTTTTTTTAGTTATTGATAGACCTTTATTTTATTTATTTATACACAATGCTGAGAATTAAAACCCAGTGCCTCACACATGCCAGGCAAGTGCACTACCACTGAGCCCCAGCCCCAGCCCTATTTCTTTCTTCTTAATCCAATCTGAGCTCAATTCCTGTTGAAGGAGTCCCGAGTATTTTGAAAAATAACCAGAAAGAATTATTCAATTCTATGAAACCCTGGTAGCTATGGACCTAGTCAGTCTTGATTTTATTTAATTTCTATGAATTGAGTAAGGTGATTTCTAATCTAAAATGCGTATTTGCTCAGCCTGAAAGTAGAGAATAAATCCAGATGCAGACTTTATTCCCAACTGGAATCCTGAGGCACAGTCTGGCGTCTGAGGCGGGGACAAGTACCGTATTGACTTAAGCAGGGACAGTGACATGGGGCACCTTTTCCCGTGTGGGCACGCCCCGTGCCGACCCTGAAGCCCTGGGGGGCCTGGCGCGGGCTGTTGGACACAGGCGCCTGGTTCTTTCACCTGGTTTGCCTGGGGGACAGCGTGGAGATGGCAGCACCTGAGCCCCCGTGACGCATCCGCTCCCCCAGCGTCTCCAGGCCTCGGGCAGAGCCAGAGTCCCTGACGGGAAGCCGGGGACCAGGGTCGGGGCGAGGCTGGCCTGGACTTTCAGCTGGGATCACCCCTCGGGAGTCGTCGTGGAAACCTTCCCGGTGAGGGCCTCCTTCCATCCACGCCCGTGGGCGGTGTTGATGATGAAAATCCGCCACCCGTGGAGCCACTCAGGTCACAGCAAAGGAAACCTCAAGAGGACAAGGGATCCGAGCTCGAGGTGAGGAGGAGCCCTGTCCGGGGCCTCTCCAGGCCGGGCACCAGCTGTGGTCCCGCGGGGAGCTGGAGGCGCGGGACGGCCGTCTGACGGGTGATTCTGCTTCGGACCTTGGAGTGGTCCCGGGCCTCACTCCGCGTCTTCTCCGTCTGCCTGGAGGATGTTCTGCTCCACGTGACTCTCGGTGCCATTGGTGACCACAGGACAACAGCAGGCCTGGTCAATGGAAAGCTGCCTTGGTGGGAGGAAAACCTCCCAGGGACAGCAGGTCCCCACGCGGGGTGGGACCAGGTGGCGTGTGGACACACAGGCGCCCGGGGTCCCCGTGGGCATCGGTGGTTTCGGAAGAAGCTCGAGTAAACACCCCTGGGACAGCCTCATCCCACAGATGAGTCACTCGTGTGACCCGGGAAAGGAGGGGCACCCAGCACCACGGACGTTGTCAGTGTACTGTGGCCCAGTGCTGAGGTGACACGGGGTCGACGTGCCCTGCCTGATGGGTCGGGGACAGTCAGGGCGCTGCTGGGGCCTGGCCTGCTGTGTACACAGGTCTGTAGGTCTCTGTTAAAGGTCTCTGCTTGGACGTCCACGTGTGTGTGTGTGTGTGTGTGTGTGTGTGTGTGTGTGCGCTTTCCAGTCTCTGGGCTGTTTGAGGAGAACCCAGCTGATTGCCACGGGCCCCCGAGTTGGCTCCCAGCTCTGAACTAGGAGCCAGATGGCAGCTGCGCCGGACCGAGGCCTGGAGCCTGCGGCAGTCTCCGGGTGATGGCAGATGTCGGCTGAGGTTCCGTGGCTTCCTGGAGCCCCACGCGGCCTGAGCCCGGCCCAGCTCTATCCATAAATCCCACTGAACTCCAGGGCTGGTGGCTCTTCTCTCACTTCTTCTCACTGTGAGCAAACAGCAGCTGGGGACAGTGGCCTGGGAACAGAGTCGGGCTGACCCTGGACCTCAGGCCTCCAGGCTGTCCCGGCCACAGAGCGTCACACCTGCCACCATCACCTGGGGACCTCGTGACTCTGGAGGCCTCAGGTGAGGAGGCGGAGGGTGTGGGGAGGCTGAGGACAAAGGTTGCCTCTGTGCGGCCACCAGGAGTTCTTGGGGCTTGTCCTGCTTCAGCCTGGCCCTCGGAAACCCAGCTCCAGGTCCCTGCCAGCTCCTGGTCACCGTTCCCCTGAGGACCCAAACCCAGGGTGGGTGCCAGTCCCCTCCACCAAGGGAAGCAGCAGAGGTGCAGGCAAGCTGCGTAGCAGCCACGGCAGGACCTGCCCTGCCAGCTCCGGAGACCCGCTCAGCTTGCGTCGTCTACCAAGGGTCATCTCGAGGTTGTGGACTCCCAGGAAAACGGACATAGAGTGGCACTGTGGCCACCCAAGGGAAGGGAGGCGAGGGACAGCCAAACCTGTTCCCACCTCGCCAGGGGACTCCTCGGGGTCCTGGAGGAAAGCCAGGGGCTCAGATCTGCCGCCACCTGCCACCTCTTCTTCCCCAGGTTCAGGTCACATAAACTCAAGGCGTCTTAGCCAGCAACCCCGGGTGTTCCATGAGTTCACCGTGTGGCGCCAGCTTCACGTCCACGTCGTTCCAAAGCAGTGCCAGCCCCGAGCAGAAGCGAGCTCATCCAGCATCGGCCCACCCCCTCCCACAGCCCTGCACGGCCTCGGCTGCGTCTGCTGTGCGGAGTGACCTGCCCCCGGAGTTTCACACACGTGACCGTGTCCTGTGGACAGTGCCTGTGCGCCTCTCCCCTTTCCCTCAGCACCACGTATCGAGGCCCTTCCATATCGCATCAAGTATCAGAACTTGATCATCTTACGGCCGAATCATCACAGTCGGCGTGTTCTGTGCACAGTCAGCGTCACTCACTGACACAGAGTCGTTCTGAGAAGTGGGTCACTGGCTCATTTCACAGTGGCACAGACACCGTAGGGTGCCCTGGCATAAACCTCCAGGGTGGCCTCCATGCACCTGGGCCTGGGAGGACCTGTTTCTCCCAGGCCACACACCTGTGCAGCAGGCACCGTAATGAACACCACCGGCATCTGGGACACCGTGTGATGTATGACGTCACCAGGCAGTAGGGAATTTCACCACCATCCTACAGGCATCTTACGCGCTGTATGTCATTCCCCAAAAGGTTGTCATGAGGCGTGGGACAGCGTTGTATGCTAAGAGCACATTTGTGTCCCCATCGGAACCACCTGGCTCTCACCTTTGGGTACCAGGAATCACTGCTTCCGTGAACATTCCTGGGTAGGTATTGGCTGCCCTGCTTGCAATTCCTTGGAATCACTGTGCAGAGATGTGCCAACTATCAGCACCATCTCCCGCTGCCTTTAGCCACTGAGATCAGAGACAGAACAGGGAGTCACCCCAGGAGGGGCAGGAAGCCCCCTGCCCACCTCCAGACAGGAAACGACCCAGGAAGGAAGTACATGACAAGGCACCCGTAGAAAGCACAATTTTCTTTTTAATCCATCTCAGAAAGGTCTGTTCGGCAGTTAGATCCCCGTCCCACTTATCAAAGGAGCAGCCAATTTCAGAAAGGCCAGGAGAGTCAGATTTCTAAAAAGTAGAAGATTTAGAAAAACTGATTCATTCTCTCTCTTTTTATCCACTTATGACCTCACACTGATGGAGTTTGGGGGAAATACTGCTTTCCCAGGACCTTGAAGGGGCACCGTCACCTCTGCCTCGAGGTGGCAGACTAAGGAGACCAAGGCTTGGGGACAGCAAGATCCGCCCGCCAGCTCTGCGGGTAAGAAATGGCTGGAGGAAGCTGAAAGCCCCACAGCTTTCCCGCCTCGCTCTAAAGAAATGAACAGTGGCCCCCGGACGGGCTGCAGGGCCCCCTCTGCCTGGTTCCCTCACGGTTCGTCCTCGCCACAGAACCACAGGCACCGCACCCTCTTGGCGCATGAGCAGACCCTGCCCCTGACCAGGCGCTGCAGGGAGCTTTGGGAAGAGAACACCTGGTGCACCCAGCCTCCCCCCAGCTCAGGCTGCCCCGCCGGGCACTCTGGGTGGACCACCCCAGGCGGCTTGCTGGGTGAACGGTCACTGCCTCTCCTAATGCTGAAGACGCGGCCTTGGAGGGGATGAGAGGAGAACAGCCTTCTGGGTTTGGAGCTGCCCCTTGGCCCATGTGGACAAGCCACCTGGTCCCCCGGGGCCTCGGTTTTCCCACCCATGAACAGGGACAGCGATCAAACCACACTGGTGTGAAAACCATGTGTTCACACTCAAGAGCCCGAAGGTGGAAGGGACCCGGCCGTCTTTAATGGCCGGTTGGATGGGCCAGTGGCAGTGTTTGCATGCCGTGGGAT
This sequence comes from Ictidomys tridecemlineatus, assembly GCF_052094955.1. NCBI lineage: Eukaryota > Metazoa > Chordata > Mammalia > Rodentia > Sciuridae > Ictidomys > Ictidomys tridecemlineatus. Next base: position 210,821,202 of record NC_135479.1, read on the forward strand.
ACCCAGCAGGTAACAGGAGGGAGGTTCCAAAACCTGCTGCAAGTTGGGACTTGAGGACAATGAAAGTGATAAGCTCAACCCAGAAGGACAGATGCCTAGGGTCCACTGGGATGGCTTCTAGAGTCAAAGTCATGGGGACAGAAAGCAGAGGGCAGGGCAGGCGGCTACCAGGGGCGGGGGGCAGGGGCAGTAAGGAGTCTCTTGGGGACAGAGTTTCAGTAGCAAGTCAAAGAGGGTCTGGGGAGGGAGAGGGCCGTCCTGGCCCAGCCGTGGGACCGTCCTTCATTCACACAGCTGGACTGTGTACTTACAGGCGGTTAAGACGGCAAACTTGATAGTGCACACATTTACCCACGCCCATTCTGTCCGGCTCAGTGAGGAAGAAGGAGGCCACCCTGCCCTGTGGACCCTAACTCATCAAGTCTCAGTAGGCAGGGCGAGGTGGGATTCAAGTGACCACCCCACAAGGCCCACCTCACAATCAAGTCATCAGAATCTTTGTGGTGGGACCCGAGTGAAACTACTTCCGGAAGATTCCACCGTGGGCAGGGGCTGAGCATAGTGCTTGGCTCAGACCAGCAGCTCTGGTCATCAGACACAGCTCTCACCCATCCTGCCAACAGCAGCAAGCACGCTGGCATCCGAGAGCATAACCTGTGCTTCGTACGGCACAGGGCCCTGACCTCAGAGAGGCCCCCTGGATTCAGGCTGAGCAGTGCCCAGCAAATTCTTCATGACTTTTTTTTTTTATCACGAAACCACATTTTTCCTTTCACACTGAGCTTTGCCAATTGTGTGTCTGGTTGTGCCTACAAAAGCCAGAACCTGTTCTAGGGCCAGAGAAGAGAAATGGGGTGCTCCTGTGGAGGCCCCAGGCTGCAGAATGCCCAGGGCCCCGGCAAAGTCGCCGTGCTGGGCACTTCTGGTCTACCACCAGCCGCCCACCTTCACCAGGAGCCAGGCACTGAGCCGCTGGGGAAGAGGGAGGGGAGTCCCGACAGTGGGATCTACCCAGGGCCGAGGATTCCATGCAAGGGTATGAACACGCCTGTGACTCATAAAATCGAGAAATGCAAAAAGGAAAAATGACACAATACACAGGTGACCGTTGGGCTCTGGAACAGAGCAAAAGTGTACAGAGAGCAGCATCTGCAAGCCGGCCCAGGAGCCGACCCAGGAGCCGACCAGCTCTCAGGGAACACCCCAATGAGAGGCAGGGAGCCCTCCAGGCCCTGCAGCTTCCAGTCTAAAGAGGACGTGGCCAGAAGAGCAAGTTGCAACAGCTCCCCTTTGCTGGAGCCTTCTTGGATCCAGACACTGGGCCACGTGTCATGTCTATGGATCTGTCTTTAGGTGTGTGTGTGTGTGTGTGTATATATATATATATATATATATATATATATAGAGAGAGAGAGAGAGAGAGAGAGACAGAGAGAGAGAGAGACAGAGAGAGAGAGAGAGAGAGATACACACCTGCAAATAGTCCCCCATGTGGCTATTAATGGCTATTAATTGATCCATTTTACTGATGAGGACACAGAGGATCGATCCTAAGGATCTTTCCCAAGGCTACATGGTCAGTCTGAAGGAGATGGAGTGTGGATTTGGGATTCTGGTTTTGAAATCCATCTCTTCATTGTTCACCATAAAATCCTCTCGGGTGGGGCTGTGAGCGATCTCATGAGGCAGCATGTGTGCAGTTCAGCCCTGCAGGAGGTGAGTGAGCCCTCAGACAAATGGAGATCATTCCCCACTCGGCAAATCAGCTGGGCACTCACTCCCTTAGGGGGGAATGGAGAGGTGGCGGGGAGAGTGAACAAGTAGAAAGCTCTGTAGGAAGGAAACACTGGCCGGCCCAAGCCAGCTTGTTGACAATCAGGTGGCCGGCTTGTTAGGCACCTTTTGGAAACAATGTAGACAGCTGGCCCGAAGTGGGTATGGGGCCATGCTAGACAATGCTGATTTCCCAGGAATGGACTTGGGGGCGGGTAAAGTGAGATGCACTCTCCAGTAACGAGCTCTCTGTGTGGAGCTGCCCGTTCAGCTTTGGCACCGGTGGCTGCTGACGGCGTGTTGGCCCTAAGCCCACAGACGGCTTTGTGTACCTGCGTCCCTGGTTTTCCCCGGTGAAACACCACTTGCCTTTGCCGCCAGCTCCTTCCTCTTTCTTGGTGGAAATGTACTGCTCCCTATGCTGGTGCGTGGGAAGTCACGCGGTCAGCACCACCGCGCGCCTAGAAAAGCACCCGTCCCACGGCGACTTCAACTGACCCAGCCTTTGGCCACTTTGTTTAAAGTCCATGGGCGGAGGAAGGAGGAAGAATCGTGAGTCCCCTGAGCAGATGACTCACTGCAGACTGAAATGACAGGCCACTTCTGAGCACTTAGGGTGACAGGCCACCTAGCAAGGGCTGGCATTCTTTCTCTTTCTCATTCATTGATTCATTCATTGAACGACTGACCGTTCCCCAGAGCTCCAGGGACGGGTGCCATCGTAGGCTTGGGGACAGTCACAGCAAAGCACAAAGCAAAACCAAAGCCTCTCTCTTCTGAGGGAGTTTCTGCAGGGGGAGCCAGAGAAGGTACAGGTGAGGGAGAAGTGGGGTAGGAGAGCAGGGAGAGGCTGCTCCGTGGAAAGGAGGCTTTGGAGGTGCAGAGGGAAGGAACTCGGGGGCCACCGAAGGGAGTGGCCCTTCCAGGCAGTGGAAGTGACAAGGGCCTGGGGAGTATTAGGGCCAGCTTCAGCCCGGGAGGCAGAATCAGAGCGGAGAGGATGGGGGGGGGTGCCCGGGCCAGGTAAGGCAAGGTGGCCACCAGAAGCCCTTGGTGACACTAGCAAGATGGCAGCCACCTCCCTGCACAGAGAACACACGGGAGGGACTGGCTGCTTTCCAGGAGCACTCCAAGGCTGACAGGGAGCAGGCAGAGAATGTGGCCACACCTGGAGGATCGGATGACGGAGCAGGGACTCGGTGGAGGTGCGCACTGAGGCCGGGTCACTGCGTTGATGGCGTGTTGTTGAGTGAGCCCTGCAATTGCCCCTCATCACCCCATGGACACATGTTCCCCAACGCTGGGCCTCCTGCGTGAAGTCTCCCTGGGACAGCCCGTGGGTGGCAGCCGGTCCCATCTGTGTTTGTGGTCTGCGCTGGCAGGCACTCGGGTTGTGGCAATGTCATTCCCGGCAGCTGGGATTAGCTTCTTATCTCTGTTTACCATCAGGGAAGGACTTTGGGTGGAGGATTCCGAACCTGGATGCAGGTGTGGGTGTACCACGTGCGTGAGCTCCCAGCCCCATCTGGGCCAAACCCCCTGCTTGGAGAGGTGGAGAGAACCCACCTGTCACCCGAGCCTTGTTTACTCTAAGGACTGTCTGTTTTTCAGATCAGGATCAGGATCCAGAAAACAATGAGCCTCCAGGTCTTTGGGCTCCTTGGTCTGGGTTTCTCGGAATGAAAACAGAAACCTCAACAATTCAAGAGAAAAGGTTTCCTTGCTCACTCTCCCGCTTCAGGGCAGGTCAAGCTGTGGGCTGACCATCTGAGAAGAAATTGAAGCTCAACACGCCAGTGCAGAACATTCCAAAGCACAGGTCCCCGCGGGTGCCACATGGGCTAACCTGGGGATGACCAGCCTGGGCTCGGCACCGATGCTCTGGAACCGTCTCCCTGGACAGGCAATTCCGTGCCACGTTTCTACAGTGTCCACTTCAGGCGCCTCACACTGAATGATGCGTGAGAGGACCCGCTGGAGAGACCCCTGGAGGGCTCTCAGTTTTAGCCAGAGTGGGCCAAAGGGTGGCCCCCAAAAGACACGTCTACAGCTCATCTGCAAATGTGACTAGGAGAATGAATCACAGATGTGTTTAAGTTTTGAGGTCTCAAGATGACATCATCCTGGATCACCCAAACGGGCCCTAAATCCAGAGGTAAGTATCTTTATAAGAGACAGAGAGGAGAAGACACAGACGCAGAGGAGAAAACCAAGTGACGATGGCCACAGAGATTGGAGTGATGGAACCACAAATGCCCGGAACTACCAGAAGCTACAAGAGATGAAGAAGGACCCTCCCCCAGATCCTTCAGCCCTGCAGATGCCTTGATTTCAAATGCCCAGCCTCTATCACTGTGAGACCATGAATTTCTGTTGTTTGAAGTCATCCAGTTTGTGGTACTTTGTTACAGTAGCTCTGGGGGATTGTTCTGTTTGTGCTGGTATAACAAAATGCCTGAGATTGGGTAGATTATAAAGAACAAAAAGTCTGGAGGCAGCACAGTCCGTGGACAAGACACCAGCAGTCTTGATTGTTGCTAAAGGCTGCCCTCTGCTTCCAAGACGGTGCCTTGTCATCATGTCCTCTGGAGAGAGGAACACTGGGCCCTCGAATGGCAGGTAGAAGGGCAAGGAGACTGAAGAGTGAGTGAACTCTATTTATAAGGGTCTTAATCTCTCATTCATGAGGGAGGAGCCCTGGTGACTAAGTCACCTCCTTACTGTCTCACCTCTTAATGCCTTCACTTTGGCCATAAAATTTTAACACCTGCAATTTAGAGGGGACGTATTCAAACCATTGCACCCAGGAAACAGACACAGCCTCCCAATGGGAACGAAGCCCTTCCGCCATCTTGATTTCGGATTTCTGAGATGTGAGCACACCGTGCCTGGACTTCTACCTGCAGAGCTAAGAGATAATAAATGGGTGTGGTTTGAAGCCACTCGACGTAGGGCAATTTGTTACAGCAGCAGTAAGATCCCAGGACAGTGAGATGTCATGTGAATGACCACTGGGGGCACGTGGCCCAAGCAGAAGGTCAGGGAGGGTCTGGAATGAATGACGGGGCTGACCGTGAAGCAGAGGCAAGAGAGAAAGTTCTAGAGGGGGAATAGGAAGGGGTGGCCTTGGTTTTCATTTACAGTCACAATCCTAGGGAGGGGAAGCCATTTAAGGGTTCTGAAGAGCCGAGGACAGAAAACCCAAAGCTTGGGGCCAGATGGTGGCCTTGAGGGAAGCCGGAGGCAGCTGCTCCCTGGGAGGCCTAGCAAGGCTTCTGGCCCAGCCACTGCCACCAGAGGTCACAGACAGGAGGTGATGGGCTAAGACATCTGTGACTTAGGTCTCTATGTCGCCCAGCAGCTATGGGGAAATAAACCCGCTTGGACGACGGCTCGTCACGGTGGGGAGCTGCTTCCTGGAGAGGGCCCAGCAGAGGTGAGGCAGGGTGCAGTGCTGGCCTCCACAGCGGCGACCCCAGATTCCCCCAAACAGCACAGGACTCCCGTCTCTCTTCAAAGGATGCTCCAATCTGCCCCAACGTCTGTTCCAAACGTGTCCTTCAGACTCCAGTGACATGAAGCAAGCTGGCAGCTCTCAAAAGCTCTCAAAAGGGAGTTGGAGTTGCGTGTTTTATGGGCCCACAATCACTTGAGACTCACTGCGTTTGCAGAAGGCCTAACTGGGCTGGAGAAGCTCCACACAGAGCCCTGGTGCATCGGCCACTGAGGGACACTTAACACTCAAACCAGCGAGGGGAGATGGACGTGGCAGTCACTAAGGGGTCCCACACCCGGACACAAAGTCTTCCTTCTCAGCTGAAGAGCCGATCATCTAAGAAAAAAATCCTCTAAGAGCAAAACACAAGTTTCAAGGATGCTCATGTTGAACAGGAGTCTTGAACGTTCAGAGGGAAGGCCTACCCTCTGTCTGAAATGTACCCTTGCACGTCCCACCCACATTCCAAACGCTTTCTTCTAACTGCTAAGTATGTATGAATGACTCCTTTTCTGAAAACTCAGGGGAGCAGTTCATTGATGATAAGTTCTTCATTACATATTTCTAGCCACAACAACTAGGCTTCCCTGGTTCTATGTTCTGAATGTGTCCCCAGAAAATTCGTCCTCAACTGCGCGTTCATGATATTGGAGGTGGAGTCTTTAGAGTGAAAGGAGGCCTTGAAGGCGGGGCCCCGTGATGGCATTAGTGGCTTTAAAGAGGAGGGGGAGCCCTGAGCTGGCATGCTTGTTCTGTCTCCGCTGTGTTACGAGGCAGCAAGAAGCCTCCCCAGGTGCCCACGCCATGCGTGGTCTTGGACTTCCAGCTCCCAGAAATGTGAAAAATGAATTTCTTTTTCTTATAAACTATCTAGTTTCACGTATTCAGTTAGAGCAGCAGAAAATGGGCTAAGACATCTGGTGGACTGAGGCACTCGGCTCTTACCAACGTCCTTGTTTCCTGAAGCAAGTTTCCTAGAGACAGGTCATGTCACGGCTGCTTGAGACAGCATGAACTTCTCCCATTATCTTCCCCCTCCCTCTTCTCACGCCCCGTCTAGCTCTGTCTCCAGGCAGGGAGTGCAGGTCAGAGTTCACTAAACACACAACACTGGGGACAAAAGGGCTCATGGTTAGCACAACTCAGAGCTTCTGGGAAAAGGGACAGCAAGAGACCCTGCCAGTGACAGAAACCGTAGCTAGTCCATGGTCGAAAGGCGCAGAGTCTAACTGGGGTTTCTTTCTGTGGTCACATACTAGGTCTAGAGAGAAAGTCACCGTCGATCCAGCAACAGTGCCTGACTGGCGCGGTCCTCCGACTTGTGGGATCTACAGAGGGATTCCAGGCAGAGGCCAACCCCGCCCACCACCCCTCCTCTGCCCTGCCACTCTGCACTGTGACTGGCACACACAAGAGACACTGGGTCTCTGGGAAAACCCTGGATTGGGGTGTTTCCTGCTGGGATCTAGTTATATTATCTCCCTTTCCCCATCTGTATTGGTTCCCTGCAAACTTGGTGGCTCAGAACAAATTTATCTTATACTTGTGGGGGTCACAAGGTCAAAACCGTCCCCCCAGGCCCTGGCAGAGGTGGCTTCTTCCGGAGGCTGCCGGGGACAATCTTTTCTGCCTTTCCAGCTCCAGAGCCTCACATCCCCTGGCTCAGGGCCCCTCCTCCTCCCCGAAGCCGACCGGAGCTCTGCGACTCCCTGGTCACACGGCCTCTTCTGACTCAGACCCTCCTGTCTCCCCTGTGACTGCTCCAGGCCCATCCAGGCACCTCCCCCGGGCCCCGGCCCCTGCTCCAAGCCTAGACCCCCCACCTGCCTCTCACTCACCTCTCCCGCTCCCCATGTGGCGCTCCTGGCCGCTGCCACCCACTGCCTCTGTGCTCCACTGATCCCTGACAGCTGGCCCTTCTGGCCTGGGGTAGGGAGAGAGGGGACTCTGCACACCTGCCTTCAGCCCCCTTCAGACACTGCAGAGGCCGGTGGCCTGGGCTGGATGGTGCCCTCCTTACCCACCCCAGGTTCCTGCAAAGGCAAGTTATTGGGTAATGGTCATTGCAGGTGTAATGAGTTGAGATGAGGTCATCAGCGTGGCCCTAATCCAACAGGCCTCGTATCCTGACAGAGGGGGATTGCAGACGCACACTGTAAGGTGGGGGAGAAGCCCAGGTGAAGGTAAGGCAGCCATCAGGGTGATGTGCCTATCAGCCAGGAACCCCAAGTGCGGGCGACCCCATGGGAGCTGGAGAGAGGCCTGCATAACCCCTCCACAGCCACGGAAAGACCCAGCCCCGCTGACCCCGGAACAGGACTCCAGCTCCAGCACGAGCCGGTTCATCTCCGCTGTCCAAGGCCCCCGTCCGTGGTGCTTGGTCACCACCACCTGGGAAAGGGCATGCTGTGAAAGTGACCGCCATGCTTTCCCGACCCCTGCAGCCAGGACTCAGGGTGAGTAGGCCCCAGGGACTTGGTGCCCTTGCACAAGATGTGGGGGCAGGGCTGACGGTGGGGACAGGCGGCTGTCTAGCTGCAACCCGGGCATCACCACTGGGCTTCCCAGCCTTGGTAGCCCCACTCCCGTAGTGTAGCTGCAGGTCCTCGCTGTCCTGAGCGTGCAGCAGTGGGAGCACGGCTCCTGGCAGGCCCTTGGAAGGATTCTGAAAGCTCCAAACTCCTGGTGTTAAATCCTACTCTACGCCCCCGGCCAGAGGGCTGCATGGGGCCCCTGAGCCGGAACCCAGGCCAGGTGAGCTGCAATCCCCTCTCCTCCGACGCCATCCACTCTCCGGCACCCGCTGCTATGTCTGCGGATCCTTGTTCACCCTTTTGCCTGTGCATCGCCTGGACTTGACCTTCACAGAACATTGATCTTGTCATCTTATCCCGCCCCTCACGCCCTCAGGCGACATCAGGGCCAGCCCGCAGTGGGCAATTCTGGGATATTTATGGAAGAAGAAAGGGAGAGAGGGAATTTCTAAGTTTAGTTGCTCTGTTAAGAAGCTTCCAGAAGTGTTTTCAGGACACTTGGAGTACGTGGACGTGAGGGCAACGTAAGTTACACGCTGGAAGATCGCTGCCCCGGGAGTCGCTAGCTTTCCCCTTTGCTTTTAAAAATGACGTTTCGCCGCTTCAAATGAGAAGCCTGGAGCTCCCACACAGTGAGGCAGTTCACCTCTTTGGGGTCGGGGGAGGTACTTTAAGAACCCGAGGGGCAAGGTGGGAAGCCCACATCTGTTCCTGCGGCCAGGGGGACACTTGCCGGAAGTGCACATGCCCGTCTCCTCAAGCCAGCCCTGTTCACCTGGCAGATTAAAGGCCTCCTGCAGAGTAGCATGTTGGGCTTCCTTGGGGATGCTCTGGCCCACCTGCTTTTGTTAAGGACATTTCACTGGAACACAGTCACTTCCGTCTGTTGACATGTTGTCTAAGCCCTCTGCAGAGTTCAGTGGCTGGGACAGGGACGGCACAGCCCATCTGGCCCCTTCAGAAAATATTTGTCAGCTCCTGCTCTAACCAGCCCCAGTGGCCAAGGGCCTCGGCCCCGCCTGCGCTCACGCTCTGGCCTTGGTGTGTGGGGTGGAGATCAGCTGTTCACTGAGTCCTGTCCCCTTCCTTCCTGGGTATGTGGGGGCCTGTCATTCCCAGCCCCACACAAAAATTCTCCATCCTTTCTCCCACTCCTATCCCAGGGCACCCAACAAAATTCCAGAGTGTGGAGCAGGGGCACCAAGTGGTGCCCAGAGAGCAGAGTCCCAGCCCTGCTGACCTGCAGTGAGATTGTAAGAAGCAAGAAATAAACTTCTGCAGGGTGTTTTGTTACAGCAGCTCAAGTGCAGCCAGTCCTGACTAGTGCTGGGGTCTCTTGCATTTCTCAGAGGTTAAAAGGGCATTGTCAACCTAACCACAGGGGAAAAAATCCTGGAGAGAGAAGATCTATACTCCTTTTCTCCTGCAGAGGTGGTGATTCCTTAGTACCTCCAAAGACACTGAAAATGTACCAAGACTCAGGCCCGTGCTACAGGCCCCCAGCTTGTGAGAGCCCGTGTATGGGGTACCTATTGCTGCTGGTGACAATGACAAGAACATCCGTGGCAGTGACAGCCCTTCAGTGAGGGTGGCCACCATGGCAACTGCTCTCTGAGAGTTATTTCATCTGCATGATCCCCAGGAGGTGGGGTTACTCTGATCCCATTTTATGAATGAGGGATGGGAGGCTGAAGAGGCCAACCGCAGCTCTCGGGTGACAGAACTTGTGAGGAGGGTGGAGGGGGGTCAGACTCCTCCGAGTCGGGGACTCGATTCCGTGTGAGCTTTCTAAGGAGCAGGGCTGAGACCAAGCCAGACTCTCAGTGGTCCCTGGAGGCCACCTCCCGCTGTCCGGACAGGGAGGCCTGGGCCACGTTTCCCCTGCTCCATTTCCTTCAGCAACCAAAACCCCCTCTTAAAATGGGGACAATAGCATTATAATAATCTAGACTTGATGTTCTCCATCTTATAAAAGTGTGGATTAAAGCATCGCTGCTTTCGTAAATCTGAAAACAGCACCCAAGTAGGAATCTGTCAATTGGATATGGGAGTTTGATCTCTCTCCTACCAGATGACACCCACGAGTCTCTCCGGAACCTTCCTCTGAGCCCCTCTGCAGCCCTGCCTAGCCGAGAGCCCACCCCACTCAGGGCCCGGGTGGGGCAGGCTGGGGGCCTCTTCCCTGGCACCCAGGGGCCCGGCAACTCCCTATCCTGGGCACAATAAGCACCTCCCTGGAATTCGACTTCTTGATCACATTCCCCACGGCTTTCCTCACTTCAGGGCTTTGTGTGGGTGGTGGGGACATTTCATGACCTCCAACAGTCAGAATGTCCCCTGACCTGATCAGGCGTCTATGGGAAGACACCCTCTGGGGAGAGGAGACACAGGGTCCTAAGGCTCCGCGTCACCCGCCCTGAGAACAGGCGCTGGTCTTTGGGGCACCCCACAGTGTCTCAGCTCCGACAGGGTCCCACAGTCCACCCTGTGTGCCTGTGTGGTGATCAGAACCCAAGTCCTGGAGGGATGGCGGTGCCCTTGGTTTCCAGGCCTGACGTCATGAAGCACACGCTGGAGCCCCGGATGTCCAGAGGCACCGAGGTGCCACTGAGACCTGTGGGCCCTCCGAGGGTCACAGGGGCAGCCAGAGGCCCCAGCTCAGTGGTTCTCAGTTAGGGGTGGTTTTACACACGCCTGCCCCCACAGGGGATGTGTGGCCACACCTGGTCCCTAGCCAGGACGAGGAAGAGCGAGGGAGGCACAAGAAAACTGGGCTCCAGTCGCAGGGCTGGGAACGCAGGCGCCTCGTTCACTGCCCCGTCCCTGCTCTGGCCAGGACACGTCTCAGCTGTCACGACTGGGGGAAGGAGGAGAGGCTATTGGCCTCCAGATGGGTCCACCAAACATGCCACCCTGCACAGGACAGCCACAGACGAAGAGCGCCCGGCGCCAAGTGTCCACAGTGCCAGCCGACAGCCCTGCTCTAGGTAAAGTGTCTAGTGAGCGGTGGCGGCATAGTGGATTCTGGAGCCCTGACCTCCCTAGAGAACCAACTGCAGTTTCCACCTCTCCAATGATCCAGGCAAAGTGCCCGAGTCCCGTGAAGCTAGCCCTCAGCCTGAGCAGGCAGGAGAGGGTGGGTCACGGAAGCCAGCTACAGCGAGGACAGCGTGCCAGGCCAGGGAGATGGGCTCAGCCCTAGAGCTGCCCTATTGGTTTACAGAGAACACGGTTCCCACGGCCAACACAAGGTGCCCGTCATTCAGGGAGAGAAGTGGAGCTGAGCGGGGAGCAGTGGTGCACGCCTGTAATCCCAGCAGCTCAGGAGGCTGAGGCAGCAGGAGCATAAGTTCAAGGCCAGCCTCTGCAACTTAGCGAGACCCTAGGCAACTCAGCAAGACCCTGTCTCTCAATAAAATACAAAAAGGGCTGGAGATGTGGCTCAGTGGTTAAGCACCCCTGGATTCAGTTCTCAATGCCAAAAAAAAAAAAAAAAAGAAGTGAGCTGAGCTAGAGATTTCAACACCCCGCTGTCTGCCAGAGTAGCAAGCCATGTATTATTTTATTCCAGCAAACACCCCGTGACAGGCTGGGCCAGTCTTCATCCCTCCTGGCTGATGGGGTTCAGGAGTCGGTGAGCCGTGGGAGGTCACACAGGCACAGTGACAGTCCTGAGCTGCATGGGCCCTTCTTCAGGACCAGGGCCCATCATGGCAGCTTCAAAACTAAGGAAGAACAATGACACCTGCCTGTCAGCCCTGAACTGTCACCTCTGAGAGACCAGGTGACGTGCTGGTGTGGGCTTGCTCTGGGCATCACACAGGGCAGACTGCCCACACTGGGCACCACCCAGGGCAGACTGACGGGTCCAGCCTGGACCTCGACTCACACGAAGCCTCCGCACGGCGGCCCACAGGAGCAAACCGTGCACTCGGGGATGCCCTCCCTTTTTGGTTTTGTGTCTAACCTTATTTGTTCTTGTTGGTTATACACGACACTAGAGCGCACTCGGTGTATTAAACCCACGTGGAGTACAACCTGTTCTAGTTAGGGTCCCGTTCTCGGGGTTGAACATGACGTGGAGTCACATGGGTCGTGTGTTCCTGTGTGCGCACAGGACAGTGATGTCCCATCCATTCCACCATCCTTCCTGTTCCCAACCCTCCTCCCTTCCCTTCATTCCCCTTGGTCTCATCCAATAAACTTCTGTTCTTCCCTCCTTCACCACCACTCCACATTGTGAGTTAGCATCCGCATATCGGAGAGTGCATTTGTTACCGCTGTTGACCGGTGACAAATGGGAGTTCTTGCTCCCCGATGTTGAAGAATAACACCAAAGAAGCACGCCGAGGCAAGGTCAGAGTAGAGATTAGAAATTTATTAAAGGACAGAAGAAAAGACTTCTCCCGGAGGAAGAAGGGGACCCAAGAGGTGGAATCCGTGGAAGTGCGGTTGTTTCCCCTTTTTATAGTTCTTTCAGTGATGGAATGTAGGTTGGAAGGCCCCAGGGGTGGGACACAGGAGGGCCAAAGAAGTAGTCTGAGCAGGAAGGACTTTCATTATCACTTCTTTGTGATGGGCTCATTAACATTTCTTTGGGATGGGCTGTCTTCAAATCTGTTGGGGGCTGTTCATTAATACTTCCAGGTGGACTTTGGCCTAGGCCCTTTTCGGAACTTCATTAACATTCCATGAGTTGTCCTGTGTTTTCCCTGAGTCATTCCCAGCATGGCCTCCATTTTAGATTTCACTCGGTATTAGACCCGGTTTACCTAACTACACTAACTACCTAACTTTAAATCTGGCTTCACATTCAGCCTTTGGTTTTGGGGGTCAGACTTATTTTACTTAACATGATAGTCTCCAGGTCCGTCCATTTATCAGCAAATGCTATATTTTCTTTCTTTTTAAAGGCTGATTACTATTCCATTGTGTGTATGGGCCACATTTTCTTTATCCATTCATCTGTTGAAGGGCACTAGATTGGTTCCATAGTTTACCTATTGTGCCTTGAGCTGCTGTGAACATTGATGACGCTGTGTCACTATAGTACACTGATTTTAAGTCCTTTGGGTATAACCCAGGAGTGGGATAACCTGGGTCAAAAGGTGGTTCCGTTCATGTTTCCTAAGGAGTGAGGAGTTTGTTTTCTTTGAACAAGTGGCATGTGGATTTCAGAACCATTTTTCTCTTAAATCATGCATCAAAATGTCCTTCCACGCCTCTCCATCAGATGATCATCCAAATGAGTAATGGGATCAGAGCTTTGATGGCTGATTTTTTTGTTATTTAGTCTCCAAATTTCTAATTCATTCCTCTCCACAGTTTGGCCAGTCTCTTCCTGAGCCCTGTAGAACAGGGCCTGGACCAGCTCAAACACGTTTTTAAACAGAAACTCAGAAAGAGTGGTAAATCTCAGGATCTGCCTCACACGAAGGCCGGCCAGCAGCCTGGGCAGGGTGACTGTTGGGCCGTCCTCGTTACCCAAGGGGCTGCTGAGGGGGACCCAACTCTCTGGGCTCTGAGAGCTGTCTCAGAATCTGGGAAGGGCGAAGACGAGGGTGGCCAGGCAGACCAGGAGAGAAGGACTGGAACCCATGGAGGGGCCCGGAGGCCAGGCAGAGCAACAGCCACCGAGTCTCCCTCAGGCCCCCAAATAGCTCTTCCTAAAGCGCTGAGCATAAGTGCCTCGCTGCCCAGGCCGTTGGCCACATCTGCACACAGACACCGTCCTTCGTGTGAGTGGACTTGTGGCAGAAGGGCTGGAACCCCGTTCCAGGTAGACCCAGGGACAGAGACCACACAGGCTGGGGACCAGGTAGCACCAACCCAGCCAAAGCAGGAATTCAGAGGAGTGGACTCCCGTGACCTCCAGGATGGCTTGGATCCTCTGCTGACCTTCACGGCACAGAGACTGACATAGGAGAACCCAGTGGTGTGGCCCGCTGCAGCACTGAAGTCCAGACCAGCCGCAGGACGTGGCGTTGAAGAAATGCCAGCGGAGGCAAAGCCGCCCGGGGGAAGTGTTCACTTATTGTGACCCATAGTCACAGTGACTACACCCGCCCCCGTGTCCCCGTGGGGAGAACGAGGAGGGATTGGCAGCTCCCACCTGATGACCAAGAGCTAAGTAGTCGTGCAGACAGGGGACAGAGATACTCACAAATGTGCTGCCCGCCAGCCTCCTGGTATATTTCTGGTCAAAAACCCAAGGTGACCTGTCCTCTCTGAGGGCAGAGCCTGGGCTCAGCACTAACCCAGGAGTGGAACTGACCACCCTGGTCATCACCCACGTGCCAGCTCGGCCTGGCCCTGCTGTCCAAGGTTGAATAATCTGAAGGAAAGTCCAACTTGACCTGGTAACTAACAAAGTCTCCCCCCACCCACCACCACCCTCTCTTCCTCGTTTCTGTCCTGGATCCAAGACTTCTTATTCTCTGAGAATCTTTGAGCCCCAGCCCCTCCGTCAATCCCATGACCCAATGCGAGGGAGAAACCCACGGTGGCCCCAAACACATAATGCACAATTAATGTCATTGCCCAGAGACATCCCCAGGGATGGCAGGGAACACCGCAGAAGGAAAGCAAATCCAAACACAAAGGCTTCTGCAAGAGGCCGAGGAGCTGGAGTAAGTCATCATGAACCAATAATTTTGTTTGGGAAAACAAAGAGTCATGTAACGCCTGGCTTTTAAAAGAAAGTTATCGAATGCTTTCAGGCAGCTTGAACAAAAGTGCGTGGTGGATTAAAAGCCGTGACCGCAGCTGCAGGTGGATCTGGAGTTCAGACATCTGACTCTGGTTACCAGCCCTGGCCGGGCAGGCAGGCCCAAGGTCAGACGTAACCGTTCTTGCTTAACGCTTTTTTCCAAAGCTCGTTTAATTCATTGCTGGGGTTGTGTTTCATGTTTAGTTTGTCTGGGTTTCTTTGTTCTTAAGAAAACAACCACCCAATACTAGCAGGCCAAGCATTCTTAAGAGACATGAAATCATAGAATGTGAACTCAGGGAGGTGGCTGGGAAATCCAGATTTCAGTCCCTCTGCTTTTCAGAAAAAAAGCAACCATGTCCCAGAGATGGAAGCAAATAGTCCCTTGGGTCACAGAGAGAAGGACTCCAAAAGAAGGGGGGGCGGCCTGGTGAAGAACCCGTTACAGGGTTCACGTAAAAAATGCCTCCTGGTTCCCTACCCCCAGAAGTTAGCAACAACGGCACCCACTGTTCGGGTTTGTTTCTTCTGTTAGTAAAGCTCTGGGAGTTGGAGTCCCCTTGACATTCACAGTCTGCCTCCTCTGTGTCAGGTCCACATGTCAGAGTAGGAAACCAAGACTTAGGACAGTCCTCACACAGGCCCAAGGCCCCAGCTCAGGGGCA
Source organism: Ictidomys tridecemlineatus (assembly GCF_052094955.1). Lineage (NCBI taxonomy): Eukaryota > Metazoa > Chordata > Mammalia > Rodentia > Sciuridae > Ictidomys > Ictidomys tridecemlineatus. Next base: position 210,836,379 of record NC_135479.1, read on the forward strand.
GGTTAACTGAATCATTTTCAGCTTTGAGAGCAGGGTGGTCACTGCTGTGAATCACAACTGTCCCAGTCCAGCCAGGGGACTAGTCACCTCACCTTCAAACCCGAGCCCATGCTAGGCCCATCTGGCCACCAGCTCCCAGTCCCACCTTCAAGTGCATTGGCTTATACACTTCAGGGAACGTCCGTGGTTTCCTGTGCCGAGTGAGCCCTGAGTCGGGAGGGGTGGGCATGAGTGTCCAGAATCAGCTTGAGGGGCCATTGAAACTGAGGACTTGGGCCTGAGTGCACAGGCAGGACTCCTGGGTCCTGCTGCTGACCCAGGGCTCCTCACCCTGTTCTGGAAGACTCCCACATGCTTTCCCCACCCCCACACCCCAGAGGAGGAGACCATGAACATGGTTTTAATAGACTGGTGACATTGGGGAAAGAAAAATCCTGGGGCCAGGGGAGGAAAGAGGCCCCCACCCAGATCAGGCCCCCAGGCAAATTCCAGCAGGTGGTGACAGGTGAGTTCTGGGACAGCAGGGCCACCGGCTGACACTTGGGGGAAATGGGAAGAGCCTAAGGCCTCTGTCTGTCCAAAGAACACGTGGTCTTTGTCCCCCAAGAGGAAGGAAGCCCCAGCCTGTCTTGGAGGGCTGACTGGGTGAGATCACAGCCTGCAGGGTCCCATCTGGCCTCCCGTTCCGCTTTTAGAAATATCACTTTGTTACACACACACTCCCTCCTTGGTCATGTGGGCGATTTGCACATGAAGTGTGCCTGCAGTTCTGCTCTTCTCTCCCTGTGTCACCAGATCAGCCGTCCAGTTTGAGCTGCACAGTCCAGCCCATTTTGCCTACCCTTTCCCTGGACCTCAGGTGATGGCAAGGGCACAAGTGCCCTGTGCTGAGCGTTTCCCAGCTTGGGGTCAGACTCACACGCTGGGGCAGAGACAGAGGCCCCTCCCCTACCAGGAGTACAGTAGGCAGATCACCATGGCAACCCCACCTGGACCCAAGGTAGACACACTGAGGGCACAGTAGGAGTCAAATGTGGTCAGGAACGCTGGAGAGGGGGTGCCTCTCAGCTAGACTTGAGCGCACACAGAGGGGTCTGGAAGGGCTCCCTGTGCGGGGAAGCACGGCGAAGAGCTCGGTGGTTCTCCATCCTGCAGGCGTGAGGGTTCACAGTCTGGTTGGCAGTGCACCCACTCAGCAGGGTCGGGAGGGCACGTCCACCCTCCCCACCCACACGCTGCAGATGGGGCTTCTGGGGAGCTGGGCGGGTCCCTTCTGAGTCTCTGAGGGAGTCCCGTTGCCCAGGAGGGGGCTGGGTCTTCGGTACACCATAGTTACAGCTTAGCCTGAACCATTCAGAGTCCATGGCAGGCCCTGACTTGTAGCATCCAGGGCCTTTCACCCAGCAACTGTCCAAGTTAGACGGGAGTCTGGCGCTAGATGGTGCCAAGGAGGACCTGGCCGAGGAGCAGCGGCCACAGTGTGAAGGCAGCATCCTCGCCGGCCCTCCGCGGGGCTGCCCTTGGGTTGGCCAGGGCGAGCTGGTGTGAGGGTCACATGGAGAGACCTCATAGCTTCCTTCAAGGTCCATTCCGGTTTGATTTAGGACATGCAGCTCCTAAGAACCAGCTGCTTTGATTCAGGACTGGACGCTGGACTTAGGTTGGGATCCATCTGCAACAACGCATTCTAAGACCTTGAACTTGAGGAGTCAAGTTACACGCCCAGCGTCCCTTTCCCTGCAGGACAATGAGTGCCTGGGTCAGAGAGAGGGGCAAGGGGCGCAGAAAAGACAGCAAAGCAGTCAGGTTTTAAGATCTATCCCTTCCCTGGAGAGCGGGGTCCAGGAAGGCAGGCGAGGGTCCGCCACAGCTGGCGCTGGGAAGGGCTAAAGGGGACACCTCTAAGTTACAAGCGGCAGGTTAAAGAGCACCTGAGGACTCTGTGGGCTAATGAAGGGGAATACCTGCGCGGAGCTTGCAGCAGTTATTAGTAGCTGCACGTTTGCTCTGAATCCAGGGCTTTGCATTTCTTTTAGCCCTAAATCTACCTCCAGGAAAAACATTTATCAGGATGGATGCCGTTTTCACGTAAATCAAAATAATGACATGTGTGTCGGAAGCCCAGGTGAGTGTCTGTCCTCTCTGGGATACCTGTTGCCTGGAGCAGGGGTGCCTTGTGGACACAGCAGGCCCCTCTGCCTGGAGTTCCCCTGAGGGCTCATTAGAACACAGGGTCCTGAGTTGGCCAAGCCAGACCTGGGGTGGCACTGGAAAGGCATTTTCTGCAGCTCCTCAGATGAACCTACTGGACATTCACAGTGGAAAATGGGGCTGATTTCATGATGAAATCAGATTTCACATCCAGGAGCCTGCAGCCCATGGAAGAGCATCCTACCTGAAACGCTGATTGCTTTGCTATTTTTCTGCCCCTAATGCCTCTCTCTCTAACCCAGGCATCCATTGTCTTGCAAAGAAAGGAAGGGGGGGGGTTCCTGCTGGGGACCCACCCAGCAATTCAAGGGACCCCACCTCTCCCAGGGTCACCTAGGCACTGCTTTGGCCTCTTTAAATGACAGAAACATCCCAGTTACCAATGATTGTTTGGCACCAAAACCAAAGTAAACCCACAGCCACAATGACCACAATGTCGCAGTGAGCACAGCCGACCCCACGGCCCCCGTGCTAGGGAGTAAGCAAGTTTACAGGCTCTTGAAATAAAGTTAAGCAGCATTATAGTACAGTTATAATCTCAAAACTTCATTTCATAAATGGGAATTTGGCCTCCACCAGCGATACTCCCCCAGCCATCCATCCGTCTACCTTGGAGCAGCCACTGCAGATAGTCCTGTGGCCAACTTTTTCAGCAGTCAGCTCCTTGATCTTTCCTCCTGCTCCCGCACGCCCATGCCTCAGGCTTTTGAAGGCTCTGCTTCCATAGCCTTGACCATGAGCCAGCCATTGTAAAGTCACTTTCAGAGACTTCAAGACATCCAGGTCCTCCACCACCCAACCCAGCAAACCCAGAGAGCTTTCACAGATCCACATTTGCAGATCCCATGCAGGAAGATCAGAAAGGCAAAAAATTAAAGAAACTCCTTGGTAATGTTTCCACCTTTTGCAGAACTTCTTTGCCAATGCATGGTCAAGGTGGCCTGTCAAGGGACTCTACAGCTTGGCCAGGTCCAGTCCAGGGAACATGGGCACACCTTGGTGCAGGAAGCCATACTTAGTGAGGAACATGGATAAGAAGAGACTCTTGGGCCTTCTAAGAGCATGGAGGGGTACCTCACTGCTGCCTATTCATCTTGGTACCTTGGTGATGGAAGGCGCCCCATGGCAGGAGGGTTACAGGATGGCTGCATGCACTGTAGGACCCCAGGAGGCTACAGAAGGGATCCCACCCTCTGCCTGATCCCAGGCTCTGGGTGCAGATTTGGCCAGGTGACACCCGGGGCCAGGGGATGAGGAGGGGCTTGCATAGGTTCAGGTTTCAGGCTCCACCCCTTAGGGAATTGCTGGCGTTTCGACAAATCTCACTTGGAGTGTTACTGCATCCCCTCCCCAGAGCCTTTCCTGGGCCACCTGAAGGGGGATGTTTTCAGGAAGATGGGAGGGCACCCAGCGGTCTCAGCCAAACTGCATTACAGGAACCAGGGATGTGCTTAGTGGCCGAGGACGTGCCAGGCTTTCAGGAAAATGAAGCAACTCAACTGAGAGACTTTGGAGGCACCTTATTACACATAAATTAGGATGACAGGTGCAGAAGGATGCCCCCAGGCTCTGAAGCCCCTCTATAGTGGTTTGAGCGTGGATGAGCCCCTCTGAGACTCAAGTGGGACTGTGACTGCAAACGCAGTGGCACCAGGAGGCGGGTCCTGGATGATTAGGGCCTTTGGAGGGATTTGTGCCTTTCTGGCAGGAGTTGGTTGTCATAAAGCGAGACCCCTGCGTGATCCCTGCTTGGCTTCACTCTGAGGCCGTGTTATGGTGCAGCACAGGGCCCTTCCCAGCTGTGGTCGCCATCTTGGATTTCCAGTCCCCAGAATTATGAGCCCAAATAAGCCTCTATCCTTCATAAATCACCCAGTCGCTGGTGTTCTGTTAAAGCAACAGGAAGCAGACTAAGACACCATCTCAGTACAGACTGGCCCCTTTAAGAAAGGACCTCCTGCCATTGCAGTTTGGCTTATCCCACGGTATAAATTCAGAAGCCATCCAAGGCACAGAGATGAGGCCGGGGGAAACACTCACTGCTGCTCATGACTCTGTGACCTTGAGGTAAGCACAGCCTTTCGTCCTATGACCCCTGCACCCACCTGGGGCCCGGGGAGTCTGGGCCTTGACCACACACTTCCTCAGCCTCCCCAGCTGTCAGCAGGGACACAGAGTGTCTGCTCTTCTTGTCTGGATCAAGGTATGCATGAAGGTGGTAATCAGGGCTCCTAGGACCCTCCTACAGCTTGACCCTGCCCCGCCCACAGAGGGCAGAGGTCAGGAGGGCACCTGTGCACCTGCCGGCTCCACTCCCAAGTAGCAAGTGCTCGGCAGCCCTGTAGCAGGGCCAGCTGCTGTGTCCTGTCTGGGAGAGGGACCCACTCTCCTGGGCTCACTGCAGCCCCTCGGGCTCCCACCTCGTCCCTCAGGGCCCTGTTAGGAGCCAGGCACGCCCACTGCACTGCCACAGGCCTCACCAGCCCCACCCGGCCTTCCCTGGGAGGCCTGAACTCTCAGCCTGCCTCCATAGCTCCTTTCCACAAATTCCATCATCGGAAACTGACAAATGGTAACTTCAAGAAAATGGCAGGATTAAAGTGGCCGAATGGCCTGTAGGTTCCTTTTTTCCCGTCTGGCAGCACAGTGGAAGCTCCATGCAGCAGCGGGTCTGGAGATGAGGAGGCGCGTTCCTCTTACCCTGGACCCCTGGGAGGAGACCCCGGTCTACCTTCTGGCCTTAGTAATCAGGGTGGACTGAAAATACCTCAATCTTGAGTTTTGAGCAGGGAGGTCCCTGCCTGGAGACCCGTTTCCAGGATGATCTCATGAGACCCGAGATGGAGCTGAGCTTGGCCGCCCTCTGCCATTACTTGGAATGTGGTGGCATTTTCTGAATCTCTCTGTCCCTTGGTCCGCCTCTCATTTATTCCTTTCTCCACAAAAGAATTTGTCAAAACAAGTGCCCCGTTAACTGGGGAATCTGGTTAGCTGTTACACAAGAGGGACACCGAGGTTGCCTGCAGCTCCAGAGCTGGGCCCCCTGGGTGCTCGGAGGGACCTGGCCCTGCCAACTTCATGACCTCCGACTGCTGCCCCCACAGCTGCGAAAGAATGACTTCCTTTTGTTTTAAGCCCCCCACTTGGAGGTCACTTTTTATGGCAGCCCTAGGAAGTGAAGAGAGGGGCCATCCACTCGTTTTGATGAAAACCAGCCATCTTGCTTGGTGCCTTTCTTCTCTGGGGAGTTGTGGGGAATGGAGTGGACCCACCACAAGGACAGAGCCCCGTGTGAAATGACCTGAAGCCCTCCATTTGGCCAGACTTCTGCAGAGAGGTGAGGCTTCTGAGCCAGGAGATCTGAGGGAAGGGAAGATGGAAGCCACTGGAGCCCAGGGGTCACCAGAGCTCCATGGACCAAGCAGAGTCCACACCCGAGGATGGCCGAGCCGGAGCAGTGTCAACCCCGCTTGAAGCCACCACTTCTGGGGCACCGTGGGAGTTGAGGAAGGAGGTCAGTGAAAAGGGACGGGAAATATTCTGTTTTCACTGACCTCCGGCTGCATGTTAGCATTTTTCCCACTGGGAACCCAGGCAGAAAGAACAGGGTCAGCCGCACCAACCATGGCCAAGAATACAGCACCACAGGGTCATAGGTGTCCTGACTGACCTCCTGCTGAGCTCTGCCTGCAGTCAGGATGGTCATGAGACGTCAGTCTTGTTTTCAGTGTGTTAAGAGAGAAGCACCCGGGTCAGTGAGCCACAGTCCCGGGTGGTTTCCCTGGTGATCCTGGGTACTCTGTTGTTCTGAGGGGGCTTCCTTAGGCTTCACCAAGCAGCCCAAGGGGTCTGTGGCACAAAGCAGGCTAGGAGCTCCTGACTTAAACATCAGCACCTACACAGAGGCTGTGTGTCTCTCAAGATGTGCTCTGTGCAGCCGGGATTTTTAAAAGCTGTCACATGAACAAGACAGATGAACTTCTCGGGGCACTAATAGGGGTGTGCGGAACCCTCTCCACCCTCCTAGAGCAACCCGATTGACAAACAGTCCATCATCTCCACTAACCGGGCACCCGTAAGCTGCCTGCAGAGACAGCATATTTGTCTCTGTGAATGTTTCACTCGGGTCCTATTTCATTTCCAGGAATCAGAGGGTAACAATGATAGATTTTTGTGGTTTGGCACTTGGAGCTCTGCTCTAGTTTCACTGGCAACTGCCAACATCTGCAAATTATTATGTGCTTAAAACAAAAAAGTAACACCACCATGGGCTGCACCCATCAGCCCTGGCAGGGCCAGCCTCCCGCCAGGCCTCCCGCCAGGCCACAGGACTGCGTTCTCGGACCAGGAGGTGCTGGTCAAACCCAGGTTTCGAGCAAAGTGCTCAGTGTGTCGGAGAGCTCAGCTCTCCGACGCGGGCTCCGACATCATCCGCTCATCTAGAAAGCCGTGTCTGCGAAGCAGAGCTCCGTCCACGCCAGTCTCAAGAGACGGTTGGTTCTGAGGCTCCTTTTGGCCCAAGGCCACCAAAAGCAAACTCTGAATTTGGGTGTCTGTCCCTAAATGCAGGAGCAGAGGCTCTGGCCAGGGATGGAAGGCAGGTCAAACAGTCTGCAAGGGCCAAGCCTGGTCCGAGAAACTTGGCAGGACCAAGCGCCGCGCCCAGGAATTCATCAACGCCCATCTAAGCGCCCATCGAAGCCAGCTGGCTCTCGTGACCACCTGGGAACAGCAGAGCAGATGTTCGCGTGGGAAGGAGCCTCGCCCAGCATCTGCCCTGCGGCGGGAGGGCCTGGTATTCACAGACAGCACGGAGTTCCCTGGTGGGCAGTGCAGGCAGCGGGCTGGCCCAGCTGGCCGGCATCACGTGGAGCCTAATTACAGGGAAATGGGGCAAGACCCAGGCCCATCACAGTGCGACCGCTTCGAGGGCCTCTGTCACTTTTCCTCTGCTCATTTCCTCCCCAGTGCATGTGGATGTCACAAAGGTTAATTAAAAAGGGCACGAGTGGAGGTGTGTCCTGGTGAGTGGACGTGTGTCCTACTAACTGGACCAAGAAGTGTTGAACGGTGGGTGTGTCCAAGAGTGGAGTCCACCCTCGGAGGCTGGGAAAATCGGACTGGTGAAATCGGATGCACGTGGCAAAGCGGTGTCACTAGGATCCAGTCGCACTAGACCCAGACGGACCATTGGAATGATGAGGATGGAAGGCCAAGGAGAGGCTCCAGGGTCTTCCTGGAGGAGGTGGGCTCTGAAGGAGGCAGGGGGAGGGGGTTCTAGGAAAGAGAAAAGACCACATGAAAGTAGAGGGAGGCCAGCAGAGAGGGGGGAGGGGATGGAGGGAGGGGAGGGGAGGGGTGGAGAGGGGGGAGGGGATGGAGATGGAAAGAGGGGAGGGGAGGGGAGGGATGGAGGGGGGGGAGAGGATGGAGGGGAGGAGGGGATGGAGGGGGGAGGGGATGGAGGGAGGGGAGGGGAGGGGTGGAGAGGGGGGAGGGGATGGAGATGGAAAGAGGGGAGGGGAGGGATGGAGAGGGGGGGAGTGGATGGAGGGGAGGAGGGGATGGAGGGGGGAGGGGATGGAGGGAGGGGAGGGGAGGGGTGGAGAGGGGGGAGGGGATGGAGATGGAAAGAGGGGAGGGAAGGGATGGAGAGGGGGGAGGGGATGGAGGGGAGGAGGGGATGGAGGGGGGAGGGGATGGAGGGAGGGGAGGGGAGGGGTGGAGAGGGGGGAGGGGATGGAGATGGAAAGAGGGGAGGGAAGGGATGGAGAGGGGGGAGGGGATGGAGGGGAGGAGGGGATGGAGGGGGGAGGGGAGGGGTGGAGAGGGGGGAGGGGATGGAGATGGAAAGGGGGGGAGGGATGGAGAGGGAGGAGGGGAGGGATGGAGAGGGGGAGGGGATGGAGAGGGGGGAGGGGATGGAGAAGGGGGAGGGAATGGAGAGGGGGGAAGGGATGGAGGGGGGAGGGGATGGAGGGGGGAGGGGTGGAGAAGGGGGAGGGAGGGATGGAGAGAGGGGAGGGGAGGGTAAGGAGAACATTAGGGGAAAAGAAAAGGAAAAAGAGAGACCGTGGGAAGATGAGGGCAGAAAACAACCAGGAAACCTCAGGGCAGAACCAAGGAAGGAGAACCCCAACTGTGGCTGGAACCCCCAGAGGTCTCTCCTCCAGAGACAAGGCCTTGTTGGGGAGAGAGGCGTGGAGGGTGCTGGTTGGGGCTGGACATCCAAGATGTCCAGCCCCAACCAGCAGCAGACACCACATCCAAGCAGCCAAGCCTTCCACAGACGTCACCCAGAGTGACCAAGACACCAAATCAACAGCCTCAGGACGTCGGGGACGTGCACACTGTAACCCACAGATAAACACCTGTGTCTGCCTTCAGCACTGTGACCTCCATCCGTCCCCTCTGTGGTGTGTGGAGGAGCCCTTGGTTCAGAGATGGTACGTTCTCCTAACAATGGATGTCATACTCGTCGTTGTTGTTGTTTAAGTCTGTGCGTGTACAGATCACATTAAAGTGACTTCACATCTCTGGGCCACACCAGTGACTGCATTGCAGGGTGGCACATGCACTTTCCAAGCAGGCAGAGGGTATGTCACCTCCGCGGCTCCTGGCAAGGTGGAGGCCTCCTGTCACCTAGGTATTAGACTGGAATGCCCTGACCCAGTGACCTTGCTGACAGAATCTCAAGCAATTATTTTAAGACTTTATAATGACAATCAGAAGATCACTTAGTGTGACCCACAGGAAGGCAGCATACCAAGCCATCGATATATAGGGTGACACACTCTCACAGAGCCAGTTAGGACAGTGACGTGCAGTCCTGGTGTCCCAGCCTGGTGGGCATGGGCACGGGCACCCTCCTGGGTCCAGGCAGGCTCTCCTTGTCTTCCTGTCGCGGGTCGGCTGATCCCGGTGGACTCTCTCCACCACCCTGCTCCCAAGGACGTTTAACACCTGTGTCTTCACCCGGACCTTGAAATCACGGGTGGAAAACGCTCCTTTCCTCTTCAATCAAGTGAAGGTGACTGCCCTGGTTCCCTGCGGCCACCATAACTCAGTGCCACCAACCAGGTGGTTTAAAACAGCAGAAATTCATCCTCTGTCAGTTCTGGAGACCAGAAGCTCAAAGCCAAAGTGCCAGCAGGGTTGATCCTTCCCAAGGACCGTCAGGGGGATGCGTTGGCTCCCGGTGCTGCATACCTACAGGCGCATCCAGTCTCTTCACCTGTCCTCACGTGGCCCTGTCCCCTCCATGTGTCCCTGCAATTTCTCTTTTCATAAATAATGAGCTGTATTGGATTCAGGGCCCACTACTCCAGCTTGACCTCAGCTTTACCAATCACATTCATAACAACCCAATTTCCAGTAAGGTCGCGTTGTGGGGTCCTGGGGTCAGGACTTCTGCAAATAGCTTTGAGGGACACAATGGGACCTAGAGCAGGGACCTGGCAGGGCCCTCGCTGCCTCTGCACACATGCAGACTTTCCTCTTGATGGCTCAGAGATGCACCTTTCCATCTGAGGTTGAAACTCAGGAGGTCCTTCCCTCCTGACCAAGCCCCTGCCCAAGCCCCTGCACACAGCCTCTGCCACAGCTGGTCGCTGGAAGTCTCTGTGCTCTTCCACACACACCCATGTGTAGACTCAGGGCTCCCAGCAGGAGGAGATGATTCCAATGATGCTAAATCCATTTGAAAGCAGCAGGGTCACCAGACTTTGCAAATGAAAATACATTTAAACTTGAATTTCAGTTTTTTCATATACTTAAGTCCCATACAATATTTAGAATCCATATATCTCATAAAATTATGAAATTAAAATGTAAAGGGGTGTCCTGAATTTTATCCAGTAAGCCATCACCCCCTTCCTACAAAAAAATCCTTCAGGTGTATGGAGGGTCACTCCATCTGCCCAGCAGGCTGCAGGCTCTTTGTGTAACGGCTATTAAAAGAAAAACCTTAAGCAAGTCAAATTTAACAGAGTTTAATTGAGCAAAGAACGATCATGAATTGGGCAGCTCTCGGCTTGAATCAGAACAGATTCTAAGAACTCCGTGGTCAGGCAGCTTTTATGGACAGAAAGCGGAAATGAGGTCCAGAGACACCTTGATTAGTGACAGCCTGGAGCTTGGCCTATGTGACTCATTTGGTGCCTGTGACTGACTAGAGATGCAATTGACTGGGTCTGGGCTATTAATTACAAGATTAATACAGTCCTCTGTGGGGGATGGGCTCCAGGACCCAGTGGCATACCAAGATCCAAGGCCCTCAAGCCCCTGGTGCAACATGGTGCAGTGCTGGCTTATAACCTGTGCACATCCTCCCTAGGGTTAAATCGCCTCTGGATCACTTACAATTCCCGATACAATGCAAATGCTACATCAGTGGTTGCTACACCGCTGTTTAGGGAATGATGATAAGAAGTCTGTACGGGCTCAGGACAGCCACAGGTTTAGGTGATTTCTGTCTGTATCGAGGTGACTCGTTGGATGCAGAACCTGCAGACACAGGGGGAGGACACTGCTCCTCAGCTGGGCTTGCGTGCTAAGGAAGGTCATCAAATAAGGACTGCAACGTCCTCAGGCCAACACCCACGGAGGCAGAGGCACTATAAGATGTGACAAGGAGCCCGACGGGGACTTTAAAACCGTATCCAACAATTCCCAACAGGTAGCTCCAGGGAAGGTCCGGCATGGCCCACGTGAGATCCGTGTCCGCTGTCCTCAATGTTCTTCTCGTGCGCGATGACATTCCTGGGTTGACCTAAATCGTCTGTGTGCCGTGACTTTCAAAGTTTTCCAAAATGCTGCCACGGCTCTCTCCGGGGACTCCCCACGACGGTCCTCTTTCCCAGACCGGCTCTTCTTCCCCAGACCTACGGGGAGCCCCTGCCCTGGTCTGGGAGCCCTTGCTGCTCTCCTGGCCTGTCCTGGTCATGGCACTGGACAGGGCTCCTTGGCAGCCCCGTGACCCCCACGGTGACCTCCTGTTGACAGCTGGCAGAGGCGAGCCTGTAGCCTGGCTATGGAAATTGGCAGCACAGGTCCCAGAACTCACTGCCCTCCACCCTGTACCAGGACCCGACCAGCCCAGCTGGGTGGCCACGCCCAGCGTTAGGCCAGCCTGACCACAGCTCTGCTCTGGGGGTGATCTTGCCCTCGCTCTTTGTAGGTGAGAATAGAAATGTCCCTCTAAGAGCAGGGCCTGTTGCTAGCAAGAAGCATCTTTTTTTTCTGAGATTGGATTTCTAATTTTTCAGGGAGTTTGGCATCTATTCCTGACCCTCCACCTGCCTGTCCCTCCTTTAGGCCATGCCCCTGTACCCCGTCATGTGAAAATCTAATTCTGCACTGTGCCAAGAAGGCCCCACACGCCCTGCGGGGCCCCACCAGCTGCTCTGTCTACACCCACATGGTGCCAGGTGGTTGGAATTCACTTTTATTTTTTTTCATTTTCCAACTTTATTCCACATAGTTTACTGGTGCCTTGTAGATGGGATTGGTGGTTGCATATTGGTGCTGCCCACAGTAGGACAACATGATTGGCCACTCTCACTCCCCAGCACTCCCCCTCCCTCCCCTGTCCCACCCCTTGGGCCCTGTTCTCTACTCATCTCTCTTTGGTTTTCATGAGACCCACCCCACCCCTCTTTCCCTTTTTCCTCTCTAGTTTATGATGTGAGAGAAAACATACAACTCTTGGCCTCCTGAGTTTGGCTTATCCTGGTGGATGGACCCCCCTTCCATACACTTTCCTGGAAATGACATGAGTTCGTTCTCCTTTATGGCTGAGTAATACTCCTTTGGGGGTGTGTACCCCGTTTTCTTTGTCTGCTCATCCGTTGATGGACACTAGGCTGGTTCCATAGTTGGGCTGCTGTGAATCGTGCTGCTATAAACCTGGGTGTGCCGAGCCACAGTAATAGGGTTCTTCAGGGTAAGTACCGAGGAGTGGCATAGTTGGGTGGTATGGTGGTTCCGTGCCTGGTTTTATGAGGAACCTTCGTAATGATTTCCATCGTGGTTGTACTAACTGACAATCCACCAAAAATCTTCCTTTTCTCCACATCCTCGCCAGCATTTATTATCAGCTGTGTTCCTGATGGCTGCCATTTTTACTGGTCTGAGGTAAAATCTCAGTGTGGTTTTGATTTGCATTTCCCTAATTGCTAAGGATGGTGAACACTTTTTCGTGTGTTTGTTGGCCATTTGTATTTCTTCTTTTCAGAAATGTCGGTTTAATTCATTTGCCCATTTATTAATGGGGTTATTTGACTTGGGGGGTAAAGTTTTTTGAGTTCCTTACATATTCTAGATATTAATCCTCTGTCAGAAGAGTGGCTAGAAAAAAATTCCCACCCATTCTGTGAGTTCTCTCTTTTCTTCCTAACTGATTCCTTTGCCGTGCAGAAACTTTTAAATTTGATGCTGTCTCATTTATTAGCTCTTGGCATTATTTCCTGAGCTTTAGGGTCCTATTGAGAGAGTCATTGCATGTCCTTATATTCTGGAGAGTCGACCCTACATGTTCTCCTAGGACTTGCATAGTTTCTGGTCTAATTCTGAGGTCTTTGGTCCATTTTGAGTTGATTTTTGTGCAGGGTGAGAGATAAGGGTCTAGTTTCATTCTCTACATAAGGATAACCAGTGTCCCAGCTGTCTTTTCTCCAATGTGTATTTGGGCACCTCTGTTGAGGATAATGGCTGTAGATGTGGGTTTGTCTCTGAGTCCCCTATTCTGCACCACTGGCCTGTGTCTTTTTGTGCAGTAGCATGCACTTCTTGTTACTATAGCTCTGTAGTATAATTTGAAGTCAGGTATTGGGATACCACTAGCTTTGCTTTTTGGGGGTAAAATTGCTTTGGCTATTCTGGATCTTTTATTGTTCCAAATGAATTTCAGAAGGACTATTTTTTGTCTTGTTCTGTAAGGGATGTCATTGGCATTTTGAAGGAGGTTGAATTGAATTTTTTTGGATTGCGTTTGGTAGGATGGCCATTTTAACAATGTCAATTCTGCCTCTCCATGAACATGAAGAGGTCTTCTTCAATCTCTTTTCTCAACGTTCGTAGTTTTCACTGTAGAGCTCTTTCACCCTCTTGGTTAGATTTATTCCTACTTTTTTGTTTTGTTTTGTTTTTTTCTTTTGCAGCTATTGTAAATGGGATTGTTTTGTGGTTTCTTTCTCAGCAGATTCATCGTTGGGCTATAGGACAGCTATTGATTTGTATGTTAATTCTGTAACCTGCTACTTTGTCAGATTGGTTTGTCGGTTCTGGCAGTCTCTTAGTGGAGTGTTCTGGGTCCTCTTAGTGTAGGATCATGTCATCTGCAAACAGTAATAACTTGACGTCTTCCTTTTCTATTTTTATCTCTTTTATTTCCTTCTCTTGCATGATTGCTCTGGTTAGAGGTTCTAGCACTACATTAAACAGGAGTGGTTAGAGTGGACAGCCTCGTCTTGTCCCAGATTTTAAAGGAAATGCTTCCAGTTTTGCCCCATTTACTATGAGGTTGGCCTTGGGTTTCCCTATATAGTCTTTGAGACATGTTGAGACAGGCTCCTTCTATTCCTAGTTTCTTTGGTGTTTTTATCATGAATGAGTGCTGAATCATGTCAAAGGCCTTCTCTGCATCTATTGAGATGGCTAAGTGATTTTTGTCCTTAATTCTGTTTATGTGATGAATTGCATTTACTGACTTGTGAATATTAGACCAATCTTGCATCCCTGGAAAGAAAACACAATGTGGTCATGGTACAATCTTCTTATTATGTTGTTGAATGTGATTTGCTGACATTTTATTAAGGATTGTGGCATCTAAGTTCACCAGGGATGTGGGTCTGTAGTTCTCTTTTCTTGGTGTCCTTATCTGGCTTTGGCATAAGTTTATACTGGCCTCCTATAATGAATCGGGAGTGCTCCGTCCCTTTCTATTTCAGGGAATAACTTGAGGAGCATCGGCATTAGTTCTTCTTTAAAGGTTTGGAAGAACTCTGCAGAGAATGTACCTGGTCCTGGGCTTTTCTTTGTTGGAAGGCTTTTTATTACTGCTTGTATCTCATTACAAGTTATTGATCTCTTTAGGCTTTTCTATGTCCTGTTGATTCCATTTTGGCAGATCATATTTGTCTAGAAATGTATCTGTTTCTTCCAGGTTTTTCAATTTATTGGAATATAAGTTTTCAAAGTAGTCCCTGATGCTCTGCTGTGGAACCCACTCCTGCTTGTGGGGGAAGCCTCGCGTCGGTTCTGATTCTTGTGGAGGATCTCAAAGGATGAGTGCAGGGAGCCCAAGAGCTTGGGTGCAGCGGGTGCCGTGGAGGAAACCACCCCTGGCACCGGCAGCGGGCAGCAAGACGGGCTGAGGGCACCGAGCAGGTGGATAAAATATGAAACAGGTGGACACCCACACCTGACCTCCCTCCCCCAGCCAGGGGGGCTCACCTGCTGTGGTCAGCTGACAGCCATGAGGAATGCAGACTGTCCTCCTGTCACTGAAACCTCGCTGTTCCCTAAACCTTCTTCCCCATACTTGTCCCCAGCAGAACTGGAGGTGACCCTACCTGAGCCGTGGGTCCCTGACCCCCACCAGTCTCTTTACCGTGAGAAGTATGAGCAGAAGACTCCCCCAGGAACTGGAAATTCTCATCAGCCCCTCCCGCTGTGACCTTGGACTGACCTAGCCATGAAGCATCCAAAGAGTTGTCCCCTTGGGGAGGGTGCAGGGGATGGAACCCGAGGCCTTGAGCGCACTAGGCAAGCGCTGTGCCACAGAGCTGCACCCCAGCGGAGTGTCCCTTTAACAGAACCGTGTCCAGCTCTGCGCAGTCACTGTGGTGTCGACAGCCCGCTCAGGCTGGTGATGTGCAGAAGCGACAGATCTAGGGAGCCACCAGAGTCTGCAGGGAGTTTTTGTCTCAGTTAAATTTATTTTTAACTGCTACATAAAAGCAGAAAAGTTGTCCTGATGCACAGGATACCAGGGACGTTCTGATACATGTTTACTCTGTATCACGTTCAGGCAAGGCAGAGCTCTGGCTCCTCAGACGCGGATGGCTTCTACATAGTGGGAGCCGTCCCGTCCCCTCCAGGTTCTTGAAGTGCACATTGTCATAATCTGAGGTCATTCTGCCGCCCAACAGCACCAGGACTTCTGGCTCCTGTCCAACCTCCCTTAGTCCCTGTGGACACCCCTTTCTGCCTCCCTCCCTCTGCTCTCCCCAGTCCCTGGCAACCACGCTGCTAGCCTCAACTTCTATGAGACCAGCTCTCTCCTGCTCACATATGAGTGACATCGTGTCATACTTGTCTTCTTGTGCCTGGCCTTAGTTCACCTGACACGTGACCTCTAGTTCCACCTGTATTGTGACAAATGGTGGGATTTCATTTTTCCTGGATGAATAGCATTCCATCATGTCTGCACCCCACATTTTCTTCATCCATTCATCAGTTGATGGACGCTGAGATTGTTTTCACTTCTTAGCTGCTGTGAATCGTGCTGCAAAGGCAGGAGAGGGTAAGTGTCTCCTGGACGTTCTGATTCCATTTCCTTTGGGAACACACCCACAGTTCCTGGATCATGGGGTAGTTCTATGTTTTATTTTGGGGGGAACCTCCACATTGTTTGTCCCCGTGGCTAGGCCAACTTTCATTCCTACCAATGGTGCACAGGGCTGTTTTCCTCACGTTGCAGGGGATGCTTCTGTTGGTTTTATGTTTTGCTCATTTGTTTTTACAACAAGAAATGCCATTTTCATGTCCTGGTCTAAAATGTCCCCATGCCCACGCTGAGGGGGGACACACTGAGTCGGGCTGAGCTGGGCGGCTCATCAACTCCAAAATGCTTCTCCTGCGCTTCTTCCCCAAGGCCTGTGAGGCCCAGGATCCTTGCCGTGGGGACCTCCCGCCGTCTGTGTCTAGAGCAGGCCCACAGCAAGCTGCCCCGAGACTCTTCCTGCTTACCACTCTAGCTTCTCCCTAATTGAGCTCCAAACCCACCAGGAAAGCTTGAACCTGCTGTCGTGGGCCCCTCTGACCCACTGGGCAGAGACTCACCTGGCAAGAGCCCTGCAGGTGCCAGGGGTGTTCAACGAGGGCCGGGCAGTGCACCTCTCAGCGGGGACAACCGTGGTCCTGCCTCCCGTTCCCCTGAAGACCGGCCCTGGAGCTGGCCTTTCCCCTGTTTTCTGCTGGTGGACACTGAGCCCGCAGCCAGCAACCTGCTCCACTTCACTGGGCTCTTTGGAGGATCCCAACTCCCCCATCCCACATCCACATACAGGAACCCCTTGTCCAGGCAGAGACAGAGGGAGAGAGAGAGAGGGAGACAGGGGAAGAGAGAGAGAGAGGAGAGAGAGAGAGAGAGAGAGAGAGAATTTCAGGACCCGCAGCCTGTCCTGAGAGAACTAGAGGCTTTGGGCCTAACGCAGGGCTCTGAGCTTCTTTGCAGGGGGTGACTGCGGCCAGAACAGGGAACCAGAAGCCCTGAGGCCACCCCAGCTCGGGCAGAGGTCACAGGGGTCACAGGGGTCATGGGGTTGTACAGGTCACACATTTCTCTGGGTTTGTTTTTTGTCTACCTACAAAGAAACAGAAGCAGAGGTCAAGCCTATGCGCGCAGAGGCTCATTATGACCTGCAGGAGAGAGGGGCAGGGAGACTGGCGGCAGCAGAGAAAGGCTTTGAAGATCCCGGGCCGGCTGCACGCTATTCCTGGGAGGTCTCCCCTTGACCCTGAGCAGGGCAGGAAGACCTGCAGCCCGGACCCTGGGCTCTGATTAATGCCCCTAAGGTCTTCTCATCGGCCTCCCTGTGCGCTGCAGGAGGGTGACGGGGAGCTAGTCCAGCCCTGTTTGTTGTGGCCGTAAGGGGCTGTGGTGGACGTGATCCTCAGAAACGTCACTGCATGCAGAGCAGACAGCCAGGGCGATGTGGGCAGGACAGTCCCCGCTCCCCGAGAGCAAATGAAGCCACTTTGGGACCCCTTGGGAAGCCCGTGGCTCGAGGGGAGTGAGACACAAGGCGCCTTTGGTCAGCCGCGCTTGCTACTCAGGAGGACACAGCTGGGGCCACTCTGGACCGAGAAAAGCCACCTGCACACAGTCAAGGCAATCCGCCCCAGGGACACGGGGACACGGCCCATGCTTGCCAAAGGAGAGAGGGATCCAGCTGACCTCAGCCGTCCTCTCAGGAAAACGGGAATTAAACCCGAGGAGCAGGACGTCGTAGGCAGGCCCAGTTCCACAAACCAGTGAACAGCAAGGCCACACGTGGTCCAGGGCCCCGGGGACGGGGTGGGATGCTCCCCACACTCCTAGATGCTGGCTGAGCCGGGCACCCCTGGAGGGCAGCCCAGGAGGGGCAGCGAGGAGAAGAACCCAGAACTGGAGAATGAGAGTCACAGTAATAACCTCGGAACTTTAAAGGGACTTGGGTGAAATGACTTGGGTTGTAAAAATGACAGAAAGGTAGGCTGGGGCTGTGGCTCAGCAGTAGAGCACTCGCCTAGCACGTGCAAGGCCCTGGGTTCGAGCCTCAGCACCGCATAAAAATAAATAAATAAATAAGGTATTGTGTCCAGCCAAAAAATAAATATTAAAAAAAATTACAGAAACACACTAACAATGTGTGCCTCGGCTACTAAAGGGGCCTAGACTATGTCCCCCAGAGTCTGGGGGTTGGAGTCCTATGAACTAACCCCTGGACCTCGGCAGCTGTGTGGGAGACAGGGTCTTCGTGGAGAAAGAGAAGGAAAAGGAGGGTGGACCCCACCCCGGACCCGCCCCAATGCGATTGGTGTTTTCATGGGACTCTTTGGACGCACAGAGACTCCAGAGCGCACAGGGCAGGGGCCGTTGCAGCAGGTGAGAAGCCTGGCTGGGAGCCCAGGAGAAATCCAAGGTGTGGACCCCTGGGCTGCACGTCCTGCCTCCAGGTCTGTGAGGAGAGGCAGTTCTGGTGTCCAAGCCCCTGGCAAACCCACACAGACAGCACCAGGAGCCGGGGGCCAGGGCCCCCCATCTAGATGTCTGGGGTAGCGCACTGCAAGACGGCAGGGCCACCACCCAGGCCCCCGGACACCAGCTCAGGCCTGGCTCTGTAACTCCGGGAAGGGGGGAAAGTGAGGCAGAGCAGGAGGCTCCTTGAGGTGCCCCTCCTCCAGGCAGCTTGCCCTGACTGCTGCCCCCTCCTGGGCTCCAAGAGCCTCCAGCCTCGGCCCATGGGGTAAAGTCCGGCCTCAGGGCAGTCAGGTCCACCGACTCTAAAACATCTGGAAGGAACTCAGCATGGTGTTTCCTCACACAAGCAGAAAGAGAGCTGCCGAACCGTCCAGCTCTCCCGCTTCTGGAAGGAGGAAAGGAAATGAAGAGAGCAGGTCAGAGAGACACCGGCCAGCACCCCGCCCACGCAGCTCGGTCCCCAGCCAAGATGTGGACGCAGCCCGCGTCCAAAGATGAACCGATAAAGAAAATGCAGCGAGCGCCCAGCCACACTGAAGAGCCTGGAGAAGGAGATACGCCTGTTGTCACTAGTGTGCAGAAGCGAAAAACCAGGTCCCTTAGGAGAAGAGCGTAGAATGGCGGTCACCAGAGGCGGCAGACAGGTGGACACCCAGTACCGAGGCACAGGTGGTCAGGAGGAATGACTTCTAATGTTCTCCGCAGCAATTCCATGAGTGCTTCCAGGGAGCTGGGAGAGGGCGTGGGATGTGTGCAACACAGGGAAGAGGGGTGGGGTTAAGGTGCTAAGGTGACATGGAGTCGCCCACAAGACCATCTCACATTGTGTGTGAGTACTGAAATACACACTGCACCCCACAAACAAGTCCATATTATCTGTGTCAATTAAAAATTCAAGTTAGAAACAAACAGAATTTGGATGGCTTTGGAGAGGGAAAACAATATCAGGTTGCTAGAATGTTCTTGGTTACAATGAACAGCCTGGGGATAGGAGGAGGGACAATCCGTTCCAGAGACCACAATGGCTGGGGAAGTGAACAAGGTTAACCCGGAGCTTAGCAGACAAAAGGAGGAAGAGGCTGGATGAGGGCTGGGACTGCGGATCCCAGAGGGAGGAAGGGCTCCTTCCCATCTACCAGAACCAGCTGGCACCCTGGGTCACCCCGTGGGGGCAGGGACTCCACCTTCAGACGGGGACATCTACTGATGGCAGTCCCTGAGCATCTGCAGAGGTGACACCGTTTTACCTTTATCTTCACACAAATAAACACTATTTGGTTTAAGGGTTTCTTAAAAACTAACATAAAAATATTTTTTTTAATGCTAGGGATTATTTGTTGTTCTTCTAGGATGCTAAAGAGATGGAAAAAAAAAACTCTATCTAGGATAGAATTATTTCTCAAACACGTTAACGTCCTCACAATGCGAGCCCAGTGCTACGTGTACAGCAAGAGGGGTGACATCTGCTCTGAGACCAGGCAACAAGTTAATCAGTCCCAGGCACGAGGCAGACCACTGAACTAACAACAGGAGTCCGGGCTAGGGTCGGGAGATGTGTCACTACACAGAGCAGTGAGCCTCAGAGCCAGCGCACAGGGAGTGTGTGATTTATCCTGAACACGCCTTCTGTTTCCTCCCCCTATTTCCTTTTCTGAAGTTTCTAACAAAGGGAACAAAACGTTCTATGCACAAGCAATGTTGGTGCACATTCCTTCTCTTTGCCACTCTCTCTGACCCTCAGGGCTTGGCCTCCACTTGTCCCCAAGTCAGGTCCAGACAGCTGCAGCTCAGACTGCCCAGAATCAGCTAATCCCAGGTCCACAGCGGGCATTGGGGTGGGTGGACAGAACTTCGCCTTCCCCAGTGTTTTCATTGGGTCTTCTCATTTATTCCACCAACTCTGTAGGTTAGGACAGGCATGTTCTCTCTCTCTCCCTCTTTTTTCTCCCTCTCTCTCTTCTCCCTCTCTCTCCCTCTCCCTCCCTCTCCCTCCCTCTCCCTCCCTCTCCCTCCCTCTCCCTCCCTCTCTCCCCTCCCTTTCCCTCCCTCTCTCCCCTCCCTCTCCCTCCCTCTCCCTTCCTCTCCCTCCCTCTCCCTCGTGCTCTCTCTCTCCCTCTCCCTCCTGCTCTCTCTCTCCTCCCTCTCTCCCCTCCCTCCGTCTTCCCTCCCTCCCTCTCCCTCTCCCCCTTCTCTCTCTGTATCTCTCCCTCCCTCTCCCTCGTGCTCTCTCTCTCCCTCTCCCTCCTGCTCTCTCTCTCCTCCCTCTCTCCCCTCCCTCCGTCTTCCCTCCCTCCCTCTCTCTCTCCCCCTTCTCTCTCTGTATCTCTCCCTCCCTCTCTCTGTCTCTCCCTCTCTCTCTCCTCCCTCTCTCTCTCCTCCCTCTCCCTCCCTCTCCCTCCCTCTCTCCCCTCCCTCTCCCTCCCTCTCCCTTCCTCTCCCTCCCTCTCCCTCCTGCTCTCTCTCTCTCTCCCTCCCTCTCCCTCCTGCTCTCTCTCTCTCCCCTCCCTCTCTCTCTCCCTCTCTCTCCCCCTTCCTTCTCTGTCTCTCTCTCCCTCTCTCTCTCCCTCCCTCTCCCTCCCTCTCTCCCCCCTCCCTCTCTCTCTCCCTCTCTCTCCCCCTTCCTTCTGTCTCTCTCTCCCTCTCTCTCTCCCTCCCTCTCCCTCCCTCTATCTCTGCCTCTCTCTCCCTCCTTCTCTCTCTCCCCCTTTCCTCTCTCTCCCCCTCCCTCTCTCTCTCCCTCTCTCTCTCCCCCTTCCTTCTCTGTCTCTCTCTCCCTCTCTCTCTCTCTCCCTCTCCCTCCCTCTCTCTCTCTCTGCCTCTCTCTCCCTCCCTCTCTCTCTCCCCCTTTCCTCTCTGTCTCTCTCTCCCTCCCTCCCTCACCCTCCCTCTCCCTCTCTCTCCCCACCCCCCCTTTCCCTCTAGCACAGAGGTCAACACTCGCCCACACAAGTCCACCCACCAAGGAACCCAACTCTCACCTCCAAGGCCACAGGTGGCCCTTGGCCTGCAGTGAGCACCAACCCCTGAGCAGCTCCAGATTCCCTAGGCCCAGAGCTTCCCTCCGGAGCAGGACAGCCAGCATTCTACAGAAGAGCTCCACCTGGCCTGCCCCGCCGCCGGCTCTGGACCAACCTGACCCTCTCTGTGTGGAAGCTGGTGCAGCCCTGCTCCTGGGCAGGGTGGAGGGACATTCAAACAAGCAAAATGTCCCCAAAAGGCTTCCTATGTGCATGGACAGAGACTGCAGCTCACATTCAGGGTGACTCTGGGCATATGATTGTGTTTCTTTTTTCTTCCAGAAAAAAAAAAAAAATCTCAGGTGACTTATTGGTCACAAATGCCAATATCCTGGAACTGGTAGGATTAGACCCAGCTGCACGGAGGGTCCCCACAGACCCCCCAGGCACACACGGGCCACCCTCCCTCCGTCGTCCCTGTTTCTATCTCATCTGTCTCTGCCTCTTCCCCTTGGTCTCTCTCCTCTCTGGCACATGTGCACACACACACATGCACACACCCCTCTGAGTGTGGGACTCAGCCCCGGGTCTCTGGAACACTCCTCACTGTCCCCCTGGCCCCTCCTGCAGTGGTGCAGTGCCCTCCCTCCACTGGCACCCATGATACAAGGTGCCAACATTTTCACAGCACCTGACCCACCACTGACCCCAGCCCAGCCAGGCCGGGCTCTGGACAGGATGTGGAGAGCCTGCCCTCGGTGGGCTGAGCACAAGGCCCTGGGCAGGTGGGGAGGACTGGACGGCCAGGTGGCTGGGAGGTGGCGGGAGAAAGGACGGCTCAGGAGTCTGGTCTCAGACGCTGGCTGGGTGGCATTGCTGCTCCTCAAAGCAAGGACCAAGCTAGAGGACCTGTCCTGGAGGCCTGGACCAGGATGTGGCCTGGGGCTGTTTGGTTGAGAGACGTGGAAGAGAAGAAACCAGTCTGAGTTGCTAAGAAGGATGGATCCGGGGACCTGGACCTTCTTCCACTCGGCAAACCGGCCCCAGCTGAGCCCTGCTGCGTGCTGGGCACCCCCAGGCAGCAGCGGGGATCACAGAGAAGTCCACCCTCGTGGGACTGGCCTGGCTTGGGGGGAGACAGGCGGGAGATACGGAAGCCTAGCTCCATCAGATGGAGGTGTGCTGAACAGAAGGGCCGAGCCGACAGGAGGAAGGGGTGTGTGTCTGGGACGCACGCAGGTGTGAGTTGGCAAGGGCCACACACTGTCCATGGCGGCAGGGCGGGTGTCTCCCTCCCTGCCCCTTTGCGGGCCCTCCTCTGCTGTCTCCCCTGGCTCCTCTGCACTCTAGCTGCAGACGGATGGGGACCCACCAGAGGACCTCGCTTCACCTTCATCCTGCATGCAGGACACACGCGTGTGTGCGTGCGTGTGCAGAACTCGGGACACAGGCAAACGGAGCAAGGGCTGTTGGAGGCCTGCGACTGCAGGGTTTTATTCCATCAGTAAAGATGTACATCTCCAGGACTTAGGGCTTCCCAATAAATGCAGTCGAGTTTTAAAGATAAAACCGGACTTATTAAAGCTACGGCTTTCCATAGGTGTGTCTTCTTTTGCCCCTGAATTATGTACAATCTCCTTATTTTTGTTATTGTAGTGTTGAAGTGGTGCGAGGTCTCCTGTTTTAATATTCTTTCTTTCCCACTGAACCACATCCCCAGCCCTTTTTGTATTTTATTAGAGACAGGGTCTCGCTGAGTTGCTTAGGGGCCTCACTGAATTGCTGAGGCTGACTGAACTTGTGATGGTTAGGATGGCCTTAGGCCTGAGCCTAAGCAACTCCATTTTAAAACTCCAGTTTCACCTGCAGTTCACCAGGCTCACCCCACAGCCCTCCAGTGTGGCCTCAGAAAAGTCACCTCCCCTCACCCCGATAAACAGAGGGAAGCCCTGGCAGGCTGTCCTCACCTGATAAGAGGGAAAAGCGAGAAGATCAGGGTGGAGACCACCAGGCCAGATGTTTCTGACCCCAGGTAAAGGATGTCACTGAGAAATCCAGTGGTTGCTGTTAAGGATTGAAAGGGGGGGTCAACCCCCCCCAAAAAATTTAGTATAAATGATAGAGCTGATGAACAGGGATTCAGCCAGCTGAAACAAGGATGCACTCGGGCTGGAGAGCCTGCCGAGGACCTGACATCCTATCACTGCCACCATTCCCTGAGCCTCTGCGTGACCCTCACTGCTCTCACACTCTACAGCCTCATCTGGACCTTGGTGAGAGCCGCAACTCCTCCCTAAGACCCCCTCCTCAACTGGCCGTCCACTCCACACCAGAAAAGCCTGCCTTGGTTCCAGACCTGGTCACGGTGGTCTGAGTGAGTGGGCATCTGCTGGACATAAAGCCCAAGGCTTGAGACTTCTGAACTTAGCACACAGAGGGAATGTGTGTCACTAGCCTGTCGTGATTAAGTGCGTTTGCAGTGCTTACAATTAATCCAGAATTGTTTAATATGAATTGATTATGGCTATTGCAGTGCCTCACATTAAGAATTGTTGTTTTCTTGATTAAGAACCTGCAGAGTGAAACTGTATGGAGTAATTTGAGTGAATAAAGCATTGAAAGGGGCACAAGCGCGTGGACATTCTTATTTCTCTCCTCGACTGCATACATCAAAATTTTGTCCCCTCGCCACAGTGATCCCCTGCCTCGGCCCCCAAGCTGCTGGGGTCACAGGTGGGCACCGCCACACCCAGCTCCTTTCTTTTTTAATTACCTTTATATTTTAGGGCAGTTCTAGGCTCACAGCAAATGGATCAGAAGGTACAGAACATTTCCACCAGCCCCTGCCCCACACCTGCCCAGCCTCCCCGACCTCGCACATCCCAAACCAGGACACCTGTTTTTTTAACAGTTTTAATCTATTTGAACAACCATGAATGTTTCCAAACCTTCTGACAATGAAAAATCAGCATGTGCCTACGGGCCAGGCCTACAACTGGTAGACTGCCCTGGCGGGTAGGCACATGCTTTTTCTCCGGAAGTCCTCATGCCAAGAGCGAGGCCCACGGGGTGGGGGGTGGGGGGCAGGCAGCCTCCTCCCTCTGCCCGGCCACTCTGACCCGGGCACCTCGGCTCTTGACCTTAGCAGTTTCGGGCCTGGCTTTCCAGGGCTGACCAGTGTCCCTCTCACTCCACTTCAGAGAGGGGACCCTGGTCAACTAAATCACGGTCTCTGTGGCTGCCCACGGGAGGCAGAGACACCGCAGACACGGAAGACCCCACGTCCCCATGGAGACAGGGCTCAGGGGTCTATGGGGGCACACTGCAGAAGTGGCTCCAGCTAAGCACAGTGGCCGCCCACCACAAGGAACAAGTGTCCCCACCTCAGAGGAAATTTTAAAAATAAGGACCTTTTTCAAGGAAATCTGGCCAGTCTTCCCACTGGTGCTGGAAACAGGCAGAGGACTTGGAATGCATCTCCCCAGAGAAACACAGATGGCCAGGGGCACATCCCCTCTAGAGACCCTCGACGTCACCCATCATCAGGGAAACGTAAGTCAAAACCATGACCTGGCCTTGTGAAGAGGACTGTCAGCAAGTGTGGTCCAGGACTTGGAGAAATCAGAAGCCTTGTGCTGCTGGTGGAAACGTGAAGTGGGGCGGAGCTGTGGAAGACTGCAGGGCTGGCCACGAGGGTCAGACGTCCATTACCAAATACCTCAGCAAGTGACCTTCAAAGGAGTCACAGGGAAGAACGGGGAGCAAGGACTCCAACAGGGGTTCATGCACCACGGCTCACTCTTCGCAAGAGCTAAGGGGTGGGTCTGCCACCCACGGAGGAGCAGACACACAGATATGCACGTCCATTTAATGAAATGTTACTGAGCCTTAAAAAGGAATGACCTCTGACCTGTGCCACCAGAGAACCTTGAGGACATATGTGAAATGAAATATGCTGGTCAAAAAGGACAACACCAAATGTCTCTGCTTACAGGAGTCACCTGCATGACCAAATCGTAAGGACAGAAAGTAGGAGGGGGAGAGGAGGGGTGTGTGGTGGGCAGAGTGTGGGCTGTGCAGGGGGAATAGTCCTGGGCAGGTGTGGGTTCACACGGGTGTGTGTTCAGCCTGCCCTGAACTGTGCCTCAGAGGGGGAGGTGGTGCGTTTCATATTGTGCATATTTAAACCAGAAGTTTTTTAAAAAACAAGCTGCTTTTTGCAGCATTGAGTCTTTGCATCAGAGCAGGCAAGGGACAGAGATGTCCTGTGTCAGAGCCACTAGGGAAGGTGGCCTCAGAGGGAGGTGGCTGGGGGGTGGGCAGCCTGACTCTTTCCTGCCCCGCCCCCAGTGATCCTGCACATGTGCACAGGGGGTCAGGGGCCAACGCCTCCAGGGTCTGCCACAGCCAGTCCCTTGTCCTCTGTGGGAGGAGGACGGGCCTCCATGTAAGCCACTCCTATGGGGAGGAGTCCTCCCTGCCTCCACTGTCGGCCCATCCTCCTCCCACGTTGGGTCTCCTGGCTGGTACACGTCCTGCTCCAAGTCTCTAGATCCACAAGAGATGGGATCTCTCTAATTTTCCACTCACTGCGTTTCACAAATCCCCTCTGCTACAGCCCAGCTGACAGCGTCGGCCTCCCTTGCCTGCCCACGATGCCTCCCTCTTGTCCTCGGCCATCCTGCCCTCCCACTGCCACGTGTCCAAAACTCACCATCCTCAGAGGCCCGGTTTCAAGTCCTCTGAGACTTTCCAGCTGCCAAACACAAAATGCACCTTGTCCTTCTCCTGTGCCTGCAGCGCCGTGACCCACCTCCTCCCTCGACTTCTTGTGAGTGACAGCTGAACAGGCAGACGCCTTCCCTTACGTCCTTCCCAGTGCACTTCCCTATTGGACCCCCGGGCCGCCCCCCCCCAGGTCTGTGACAGCTCCAGGCCTGTCCTCTGGCCAACCCAGCCTTGCTCCTCTAAGTTGGACGGTAGTTATTGTTTCTCAACATATTAACATAAATTTACGTCCCTTTGCCACTATCTGTGTGTTTGTACTTGTGGAAGGGGGATAAGCCCCCCAAAATACATCCTAATCCCTGGAACCTATGTTACTTCACATGGCCAAGGGGACCTCGGAAGGTGTGACCAGGCTGGAAGTGGACAGAGAGGCTGGATTTCCCAGGTTAGCCCCACAGCGTCACCTGAGCCCCCAACGGCCAGCAGAGGACCTGCCCTGGCTGTGGTTGTCGGAGGAGGAATAAGGGTCAGAGAGAGGAGGGCCCCTGGCCAAGGGGTCACCTCAGGCAGCCAGCAGGAAGAAGGAACGAGGCCCTGCTGACATTTGACCTGAGATGACCATGAGGGGTCACAGCCCTGCCTGCCCGAACGGTAAGATAGTCCTCAGCATCTTGACAGCAGCCACGGAACACAAAGCCACCGCAGTGTCTATGTGTGTGTGTGTGTGTGTGTGTGTGTGTGTGTGTGTGTGTGTCTGTGTGTGTGTGTGTGTGTGTGCAAGCACCCCAGCTATGCCAGAGGCTCAGGGCAAGACCAGGCCCCGCTCACCTTGGAATTCCCCACAGACCTGGACAGAGGTCAGGAGCGGCCATTCCACACACCCGTGTGGCTCACCAACACGGTGGGGAGGTCTACACGGTGCCGATTACACACTCATCAGGGCCAGGGTGCAATTCTAGGCCCAGAAAAGCGGGAAAGGAACACAGAGGAAACCTGCTGCCCTCGGGCTTGCCGAAATTCCTTGACTGGGAGGAGGCTTTCTGGGAGGAGCCACGAGGCCCAAATCAGGCCACAGGAATGGCCTCTCTGGCCTGTAATCACTTCATCTGATAGTGATGGCCTAAGACACAGCTGCTTCCAGGCAGCGCCCTGGGGTTGCTTCATCTTGTTTGAGGGCCTCCCCTCCCACGGGCCCACCCACGGCAGAGAAGGACGGCCACAGCCAAGTACGGGCTCGGAGGACCCCAGGGAGGACTGCCCGGGGCCGCCCTTGCAGGCTCTGGGCAGTGATTGGAGAAACGGGGAAGGCCCAGAGAGGCACTGGGGGCTGGGGTGCTGCCGAGGATGGCAAAGATGGGGAGAAGAGGGTGACCCCGGGAGGAGAGGCCCTGCTGAGGGACCCCCATCCCGGCCCGGGGCCAGCCTGAGAGTTCACGGCTGAGTTCCAGAAACCGACACACACCACACCTGTGACCTCACCCAAACCAGTCCGCCCAGGCGTGTGACGCCACCGTGGCCTAATGATCCCCTCAGCTGACCATCAACTTAGATCAGGAGAGACAAGCAGAGAAGGCACTCCTGTGCTGACTGGGCCCAGGTGATAAGATGAAATGGGCAGGTCGCGTCCCTCCGAGAGCAATCGTTTGGCCAAGCCTTGGGCAATCTTCGTTTTACGAAAACCGAGGCACGGTTCACCGGGGGCAGACACAGGGCCACAAGGTGAGCAGTGCCTTTCCGGACTAGAGGGAGGAGGGTTCCTGGGGAGCCAAGTCTCCCAGGGATGTTTCACAGTCGGTCTTTCCAGCAGCAGGTGGGCATCGGCCACTGGCCCATTTTACAGAAGAAAATGCTGAGTCCCAGAGATGTGGAATGACCAGGGTCAGAGGTGCGGTAGTTCACCTGGGGTCAGAGCTGAAGTAACGTGCCAGATTTTATTTTGGTGGGGGGAGTCCCAGGGCTGCATGTCAACCTGCTGTCCTGCCTCAGCCAGACCCCAGGCAACATGACTCCAGGTCTGGGGACCACAGGGCGCTGTGGCTGAGAACCAGGGGGTCTGGCAGCTCACAGTGCACAGGACTCTGCCTACTTCCCTTGCTCATAAGACCGGGAAAGGCCCGTGTCACCGCGTGTGGCAGAGCCCCTGAATAAGCACCCCTGAAGCCCCAGCACGGCACCCTCCTGGTGGTACCGCTCAGTGATGTCAGCTCTCCCTCTCCCGGTCTCAGCGCCGTCACCCAGAAGCTCTGTGACCTTGAGCGACTCTCTTTGTTTGCACCCTGGTGTACAGGAAGGTGACCAGCATTAAGAGGTGGATCATGTGGTCGGCAAACATCCAGCTGCCAAGAAAGAGCACCCCAGGGGGCCAGGCTCTCCTGCCGGAGCCCTAACTCTAGCCCTGGATCCGCTTCTCAGTCGCCCTAAGGCTCAGTGCCACGAAAACGTCCCCCCCTCCACCACCTGCTTGGGACCTTCTTGCCTTCAGATGCCATCTTACAGACCAAGGGTCCTCTTCTGAAAGCTCCAAGCCCCGGAAGCTTCTATCGCCCTTCTGGAAGCCAGGGTTAAAGGTCAGAGGGACTCCCGTGATGGAGACCGTCACAGGGCTGGCCTCTGGTCAGGGGAGGGTGTGTGCGCAGCCTGCTTGCTCTGGGGCACAGGTTTACCCCTCTGGGGAGCAGACCCGAGAGCTGAGGGCCCGTCCTGGGCACCAGCCTTCATGGCCACAGCGTGGCTGGTTTCCGTGGGAATTTCCCGAGCTGCAGCTTGCGTTACCAAGGAAACCACACCTTGGCTATGGCACTCACCAGGAGACGGTGCGCGGCCGCTGCGGCCCTTGGTCCTCCCGGCAACCTTGCCTAGGATGCCCGTTCGGTTGGGTGCTGCCCTTTCTCAGTTGAGAAACTGAGGCAGCCAGGAGCAGCGTCCAGCCTGGATGGCAGGCGGCAAGGGGCACAGCTATGACAGCACAGTCTCCGGCTCCAGCCCCCTCTGTAAAACCCTGTGTCCAGAGACGCGCTGGAGGGCTGTTTGTTCCCCTCTGCCGAGTGCCGCCCCCTCTTCTCCCTCCCCTCCCTTATCTCAGGAGCACAAGCTGCTTGCAGAGGAAGAGAGCCACAAGCAAAGACCGGGATTTTTTTTTTCAATCTTTTATTGATTTTATTTTTTTTAAATACACGACAGCAGTGGAATGCATTACAGTTCTTATTACCACAAAGAGCACAATTTTTCATATCTCTGTATATAAAGTATGTTCACACCAATTCATGTCTTCATACGTGTACTTTGGGGGTTTCTTGCATTACAATTCTTAATACACATATATACCATAACTTTTCATTTCTCTGTTTGTATATAAAATAGGTTGGCACCCAATTCAAGTCTTCATACATGTACTTTGGATAATGACGTCCATCACATTCCACCATCCTTGCTAATCCCCTGCCCCCTCCCTGCCTTCCCACCCCTCTGCCCTATCTAGAATTCATCTATTCCTCCCATGCTCCCCCTCCCTACCCCACTATGAGTCACCCCCCTTATATCAGACAAAACATTCAGCATTTTTTGGGAGGGGATTGGCTAACTTCACTTAGCATCATCTTCTCCAACGCCATCCATTTACCTGCAAATGCCATGATTTTGTTCTTTTTTAATGGAAAAGACGGAGATTTCTATCTAGCTTAGATCATGGGCCAGCCTCTATCTAGCTTAGATCATGGGCCAGCCGACTCCAGGCCTCTTGAGTTCCTGGCCTGCAGGTAGGTCCTGGGCCTGTCTCTGCACCAGAGGGAGGGCCCCCCGCCAGCTGCTGCAGCATCTCCTAACACTTCGGACAGGGGCCCTGGACAAAGGGTCTCCCAGCTGCCTCTTCCAGTCCCAGGTGCTGCCCGCAGTCCCTAGTGTGGCCTGGTGGGCAGCCACAGGCCTGTGTCCTCTGCCCAGCCCCCACATGGCTTGTTCCCTCTGTGAGTGACTCTTGCCTGTCCTGAGGACAAAGGTCATTGGATTCAGGGACCACTTCCTACTTAACCCATTTCCAAGTAAGGCCGCACTCTGAGGCAGTGGGTGGACATAAATTTGGAGTGCAGGGGGTGTTACTCTAAGCAGCATCCTATACCCCCTCCTCTGAACATCTCTCCTTCAAACACACTGATGGAGAAGACCACCCAGGGGACATCGAAGTGGCCTCAGCACCCCGCAGAGAGGCACAGGGGAGTAGGGCCTGGGTCCCCACAAACCCTTCCACAGTTTCCTTCAGTGCAAATGGCCAGCCCCCTCCAGCTGCAGGGCCAGCACCCAAGATCTGCATTCACAGGCTGCCCGCCTCTGCCCAGAGCCTGGTGCAGGGGCCCTGGTGCACTCCTAGGAGTTTCCCTTCCAGGTGAGACAGGCACCTGAGGTCGCCAAGGGATGGGGGTTGGGGGCAGGTGGGGGAGGGCAGATGCAGAGACCCAGTTTGCCGTGGTCTGGGACCAGGTGAACCCCTTGTTGGCGGGGGTGGGGGTTAAGCGAGGAGGACTCCTGCCGGGGTGCCTCAGCCTCAACCCTCATCAGGACCCTTGAACAGGACGTCGGGCCATCAGTGCCACCTGAGGGTCACGGGATCCTCCAGAGCATCTGGGAGCCTGGCAGCTCGGGTCGCTGCTGGCCGGGCTTCCTGGAACCCTGGGCAGGTCCTTGTGTCCTCAGCCTGGGAATGAGAGAGATGAGGAGAGACGGCGGGACTCTCCAGGCCCCGGGTACCACCTTCAGAAGCCACCGACACCAGCCGGCCCTGCCTCATGGTGACTTCTCAGAAGCACCAGATGATGGAGGAGACACTCAGCGCGGTCAGACGGGAAGGGGCTGAGGTCAGATAATGGCTCCCCAGGCACAAGTTCACGAAGCCAAGGCCAGCAGACCCAGGGGGCAGATTTCTTGGAAGAAGCGCGGTTCCGTGCGGCGGGAGAGGTCTGGACAGATGGACAGCATTTCCTAAGTGTGGAAGACACCTCGGCTCTCCCACCTGGTGCCCCCGCTTCGCCTCCCTCCCCGAGGCACAAGGACACCATGGCACCCTCCCCCTGTGACGGGCACCCCCGCACCACTCATCCCCCATTTCAGGGAACCGTGCAGCCCTTCAGCAAAGTCGCACCTGGGGAAGAAAAGAATCCACAGTCCCCACCGCGCGCGGTGCACTGTCCCCGGGGACCTCTCACCTCCTCTGACTGGAAGTGTTCTGTTTTTAACCTACACTAAATTTAGGAGCTGGCCAGGAACAGAATAACAGGAAAACTCGCCCGGAGCCAGGGAACGGCTGCCCCCCCATCCTGCTCGGCTTCCTCCTGCGTCAGCCAGAGCCCTCCGCCTGACCTGGCCCTGCAGCTCCCACCCCTCCCAGCAGCCCACACCAGCGCCCCCACCCCAGTGCCGCTCGCCCAGGGCTTGGGGCTCACGGCCACTCACGGGGAGACCCCAAGCAAAAGAGGATTTGAAATCCAAATCCAGCCCCTCAACCCTCCCACCTGCTCCTCCTCACTGCAGTCGGGACGGTTAGAATGATCTGTCTTACCATCTGGGTGCTCACAGGTTTGGGGACAGAGTGGAATCAATCTGCATGACACAGAAGGTTGGTTTTAACTCATGGGTCAAACGGGCCTTAATAACTTTTTTTTACATTTAGATTTCTATGGTGATAGACTCTCCATATTGATACGCATCCTGGAGATGTTCTCCTTTGTAAGTAGCCTATTGCTGGTTTGGGAAAACGAATCAGTAGACTCTATTTTTCTCTTGCACTTTTCAGAAGTGTTTTGTCTCATTATTCCTGTTCTAACTGAAGAATCGTACTGCATTTGGAGAGTAAGAACACTTTAAACACACGCGCGCGCGCACACACACACACACACACACACACACACACAAAGAACTGCCTGATTTAGGATCATGATTCTTAGGTTTTATTCCAGGAAAAACGTGTCTTATTTTTGATTCACTTCAGAGACAATATAAAATCATTCTACTTTCATCAATTCACAGGCGATAGCTTGTAGAATAGGACTCTGTGTTCTACAAATGGGAAAGAACCCCTGATCCCTGTCCCCCTTTGAGGTTGATGTAAGACTTACCAAATTGGAAGGGGAAACCATCCTTAGGATCTAATCCACGATCTGTGATTCTCCAGGGTTGTCACCTGGCCTGCAGCATCAGTGTCACCTGAGGATGTGTTGGAAATGCACGCTCTGGGGCTTCACCCAAGACTTCTGAGTCAGGAACTCTGAAGTCACAGGGAACAAGCCCCCAGGGCGGCGGCCACAGCCACACTCAGTCTGCTCTCACCTGTCACCTGTTTCTCTTTGGAATGGGTCCCTTTGACCAGTCAGATAACATGCCTCCTGCTGCCGCTGTTTGACATGGTAGCTGTCATTCACAAGGCTGTGTCATTCACCCAGGACTTACTAGGTGCAAGGCACTCTGCAGAGCCATTGAATCCTCCCAGTCACCTCTGGATTTGTTTGTAACCAACAAAAGCCTTACTATTAATGGCATCTCACAGGTGACATAACTGAAGCCCAGAGAGGTGAAGCAACTGTCCCACAGCCACACAGCTGATTCGGACAGAGTTGGAGCTGGAGCTCACACTCTCTGGGCCCCATGCCCACCAGTGCCAACTCTGCAGAGATGCTCTTTGGAAGAGGACTGTCACCTGAATGGCAAGGGACTTCGGGGCAATCAAGGCCAATCTCTTCATCCCTGGGGGCTGGGGGCAGAACCAGGACCATCTCCAAGGCGCATGGCAGGCTGCTTTACACTGTGAAAACTCCCACGTCCTGGGGACTAGGGAAGGACAGGCTCAGGTCAAGAACCAGAGGCCCCACCAAGGGTGAGGGGAGCTCCAGGCTGCTGCTAGTGGAGAGGCCTTCCTGGAGGCCCTGCTGCAGCAGGAAGGACCTGGGCTACGATCTGCCAGCCCCGAGGAGGGTGGCACCATGTCCCCTGCACCCCAGGAGCCAGGGGGATTCCCTCAGGCCTCGAGTCCGGCTCTCCCAGGAAAGCCCATCTCCCAGGGCTGGGCTGGGGCTCAGCGGTAGAGCCTTGCCTGGCCTGTGCGAGGCTCTGGGTAGGATTCTCAGCACCGCATGTAAATAAATGGATAAAGTACAGGTCCGTCAACATCTAAGAGGGAAAAAAAGAAGAACACCTTCCCTCTCCTGCTCCTCTCCTTTCCCTGCTGACCGTGGACGGCCGCCGGCCCACCTGCTCCAGTCTCTGCACCTCTGCTGCTTCTTTCTTGCTGAGACGCTCAAGCTCACGGGTCACCTCCAGCTCTGCACCCTCCTGTGGCCCCGCCTACTCTCCTGGGTGAGAGGTACCTCTGCATGACTGGCTGCCACCTTGGCCTCCCAAATGATGATTTGCCTCTGTGAGACCACGGCACAGCTGTCATCAGGGAGGGTCGCCTCGGGCCCCAGGATGGGGTCATGGCCAAAACTAGCCACACTGTGCACTCTCCCCACACGAGCTACAAAGCCACCAGCTGCCAGCCCTGGCCCCAGGAGCTGGCCAGCTCTCTGACATACCTACAGGACCGTCGCCCAACCCTGAATTCAGGGACACTGTGCTCATGACCTCAGGGACCCCATCCCGGGCAAGCCACCGGCCCGGGTTGGAACAATGGCATCATAACAAGGGGTCTGTGAACCCAAACGGCCGACAGACGTCGTCCAAACACAGAGTGAGCTCGGTTGACCGTTTTCCAGAGCCACGTGGGTGCAGCTAGGGTCGGCAGGACCCAAAGCCTGGGCTTCATTTATCTGTTTGGGTACTGGGGGTTGAACCTGGGGACACTCGACCACTAAGAGACATCCCCAGCCCTTTTGATATTTTTCTTTGAGACGGGGTCTCACTAAGTGACTGAGGCTGGTCTTGAACTTGAGATCCTCCTTCCTCACCTCCCGAGTCCCGGGATTGCAGGTGAAGATGGCAATGTCCTCTACAATGTCCTTTTGACTCTAGTTATTTTCTCAAACAACACACACCAAAGTCCCCCGTGGGTCTTCAAGACGTGTTGACGTTACAGAGGACCCTCGTTTCCCACAGCCCCTGGAGCCCCTGGAGCTGGGAGGTGAAGGTGCAAGGACCCAGGTCGCCATCACATAGCGGATGGGGACAGAGTAGAGCTGGAGTCACACTGTCTGGGCTCACACTGGAGCTCACACTGATGGGGCTCCGCTGCAGCAGCAGGGGCTAGAAAAGCAGGTGGCAAACAGCAAAGTCTTGTGTCCCCCAAAAGGAAGGAGCCTGGGGAAGGGCGTGGACGTAGGATCAGACCCGACTTGACTCATCCTGCCTCCCCACCTGACCCTGGAGTTTGCGGGTGCTTGCTGGGGGCTGGGGCTCTCGGGAGCCAAGCCTCTCTGAACACAGCCACACCTCAGTCTCCATCCCCCGGGGCCTGGCCTGCTCCCCACTAGAAGGGACCAGGGAGGCAGGCCCTGAAAGCACAGCCCAGGGTGTCCTGGCCCTGGGCTCAGAGCACTGGCTATGTTCTGTCCCTCCCTGTCCAGCCCAGGCCCCACGGAGAAAACAGGTGGGCTCTGGGGAGCTTCCACTGTGTTTTGGGGTGGGAGGTGAGACTTGGAAAGGAAGCCGAATCACCGAAGATGCCAGCAGATTTCTATCTGCACACTGACCGCAGGCTGAGAGGCTCAAGTCACTCTTGTTGCCGGAAACGTTTTAATGTAAAATCCCACTGTCCCCATCGCTGCCTTCCCAAAGGAAAACACGTTGCCGAGAGGCCATCCCCCAGGCCCCAAGAGGAATACGCTTTATGATATCCAGACCCAGAGCCAGCCGTCCAGGGTCCTGAGCAGCTCTGCTCAGAGGGGACCCACTCCGAATAGGCTCCTGTTTGCCTTTGTCCTCCTTAGGGAGCTGACCCTGTCCTCTGTGCAGCTAGGACCCTGCAGCCAGGGACCTCCCCTGAACTCAGGGTAGGTGGCACTGCAGCCAAGGGCCTCCTTGACTGGCCCCCGCCCTTGTCACCAGACCCTTGTCCTATTGGGCTCCCTGCTCCCCATCCTTCCCAGGACGGTTCTAGGGGCTACAGAGGATGACGTGTGCAGCCCCCGCCCACTGCACGTCCCCTGCCGACCCCCCCCACCCACCCCCTACAGCCCTCTTGCCTGGTCCTGGATGCCCAAGGCCTCTTCATCTCGCCGCTGCAGTAGCTGGGGTTTCAGACCCTTCGCGCTCTGGGCCTCACTCACTCTGCTTTGGGTCCTGTGTTCCCACCAGTCAGTCCCTCCATGTCCTGCAGTGACACTGGGGGGTGTTGAAGGGGACAGAGGCACGGTGACCCCATGCGGCGCACGGTCTGGTCTGCCGGGGAGAAGACAGCTGCACACTCGTGGCCCTTCAGAGCTACGGAGGAAATGCCTGCCGCCCGGGGAGGACGGGTGCTGGGCGAGGGGGCCCCGTGTGCAGCCCTGGGGGACAGCGACAGGTCCTCTGTTCTGATCAGAATGCCACATGTCCCCTCTCTGCTTTGGAAGCCACAGGACGGCGTGTGGGAAAGAGCGGAGCATGCACACCGGAGGCCCCAGGTGAGGGCCTGGGGTCGCCCAGGAGGCCGAACCAAGAGAGCGCTGGGCAGTGTGGGAGAGGGGGGAGCTCTGGACGGAGCTCTTCAGAGAAGCAGAGTGGGCAGAGTCCCTCCAGGAATCGGCTCATGTGACTGTGGCGGCTGAGAGGGCCACATCTGTCATGGGCACACTGAGCTGGGACAGCGGGTAGGTCAGCTCAGGGTGGAGGCCCCAGGACAGAGGTGGGAACCCTCTCCAGCTGTCGGGCACCCCTGAGTCTGGTTTGCCAGCTCCATTTCAGACACACAACCCAATTTTCTTTAGGAAAAGACGTGCAGCGTGGCCACTCGACCCAGGCTCCCGGCAATGCCCCGCAGAGCGGGTTCCTCCTCCTGAGCGGCGTCCTCTGCCACGTTCCCATTGGCGGTCACCTGGGCTGAAGGCCGTGGGGCATCTGGGCGTCTGGGATTCCCGTTCTGCCAGGGCCTGGAGTTAGGCTGTGAGACAGCCCCTCGCAGCTCACAGCTCACACACATGTGCTCACGGGCCTGTGCTCACACGTGAGCCTACACAGTCACACACACCTGTGCACACCCAACCCGCACACACCCTCACGTCTCGTGCCCATGCACACGACCCACGCCCTCCCCTGCCATCCTTCCCAGCCACCCTTCAACTCTGAAGTCTTCCCTTCAGAGTGACCGGCCCCCAGTGCACAGGGAGGAAGGGGGGTGCAGGCCAACCTCTCAGGAGACCCTGGAGGACAGTCAGGGCAGCTGCTCGTCACCTGCCTGGGGATCCAGAGCAGGTGGATGGGGGGGCAGGGTGGACAGGAGGAGGCCAGGGAGGAGCTATGCCCCCCAGGGAAGGGGTCTCGGTTGGTGTTGCCTAGAGCTGGGACAGTTGCTCCCCTGTCAGTGACTGGCACC
This sequence comes from Ictidomys tridecemlineatus, assembly GCF_052094955.1. Classification (NCBI taxonomy): domain Eukaryota; kingdom Metazoa; phylum Chordata; class Mammalia; order Rodentia; family Sciuridae; genus Ictidomys; species Ictidomys tridecemlineatus. The sequence continues at coordinate 210,872,731 of NC_135479.1, forward strand.
AGGAGGACCTCCAGGGACCATGCCTGCTCCAACCCTGTGTCCTGGAGACAAGAGGAAACTCATAGTGGGGACCCCAGGGTTAAGTATGACTTTGGTGCCACTGGATTCAGAAAGGCCTGTTGACTTTACTCGCCTTTGAGGCCATTCACGTTCAAAAGGTCGTGTGTGCCATGACGGAGAGTGTTGGAACTTTATTTTTTAATATTTTGAAATTAAAAATAAGCATATCAGAGTGGAGGTTTGATTTTTTTTTAATTTATTCCTCCAATATGATTGTTTCACAGTTTAAAATACTTTTAGTAAAGGGAGAAATACTAGACAGTTATCTCAGCCTTTTCAAGCAATCCCGATAATGGTGCCCATGTCCACAGACGGGGCCTGGGGCCCCACACACATGGCAGCCATCTGGACGGGTCGTCAACGGCACCCTGAGCACCCTGTGGACCCCGCTTGGAGAGCAGAGGTGTCTGGCCCACTAGATCACAGGCATGTTTTCCAAGAAAACAGAAACTTCCAGCAGAGTCAGAAATACCCAGGGACCTCCGCTTCTTGGACCCCAGTGGACAGGACGTGCCAGCCTGGGAAGAACCGCAGAGCAGCCAGCGATCCGCACGTGGAGGAGAAGCAGGGCTCTGCCCACTCTGTGGGTTTTGCTTTCTGGAAAGTTCACATCCTCCAGCTCAAGTCCCTCCTTCATATTAGTAAGCGAAGTTTTCTTAGAAACACGGAGGGTTTCTGGGCTGGTGAAGTCCCGTGGACATTACTAAGTATATTCTTCCCTCCAGGGTAAAATTTTCCATCTCCTCCAAGTGGGGATTGACTCACCAGGACCGTTTCTCAGCTCACACAGCACTCTGAGGCCCCCACTCGCTGTCCAGCTGCAGCGTCCATGGGCAGATTACAGGCAGAATCTGGCCACTTCATTTCCTCCAGCATCCGGAACCAGCTACTTCCTGCCGTGGGCCTCTGTCTCTCTGGGTTTACGAGGTTCCTCTTGGAGAGCTAACTAGTTGCCTAAACTCATGGGTACTGTCTAACCTGGGTTCTCTAAAGCTTGTTCAGTGGGAAAAAAAAAATCCTGTTAAGAGGTATTTTGGCTGGTGGTGCATTCAGACCTGAGATAACCAGGGTTCCTTGGGACCTAAATCTCCCTGCATAAAGCAGCAGAGCAGCTGATCAGATAAGAGACAAGCAAGTTCAAATGCTTGTCTGGTGGTACAGGGCTCCAATCATTTACCTCCACCGTGGTTTGGAGCAACATCCAACACTCCAACACCTGTGGCCGACACGGCTCTACCCAACGCTTCCCCATTTCCAGTGAGGACTTTTTTCCCTGTGAACATATCTAAAAAGACTTGGACTGGTCATAATGGACAATGGCCAGGGCAGCCCCTCTCCCAGGAGCTCTGGAGAGAAAACAGCACTCTGTGCGCTGAGGGTTCCTGAGGAGGGAAGCGGGGGAAGAGTGTGCATTAGCATGGTTACGAACACGGGAAGACCCTGTAACCCTGGGTGACAGCAAAACAGAGATGCCACAAGCTGAAGGGACCAGCTTGACTGCCCTGGAACGTGGCCCTGCCCCAACCCAACTCTGGAGCAGCTCTGAGTTCTCCAGGCGGCAGGCCTCAGATGCACCCCCCACTCCTCCTGCCCCCCACCCAACCCCAGACAAAGCCCATCTGTGGGATTTCATCCAACATGAAGTGAAGTGTACGAGCTTAAAAATATGGCCCTTCACAGAGGGGAATGGGTAAAAAGAAATGTGGCCAGGGACCACGGCCAGGGACACGGCCGGAGGCCTAGTGCAGAGGCCAGCGACTCTTCCCACAAGGGCCAAGCGGAGGTATGTTAGGCCTGCAGACTGCTTCCACAGGGGACGTGACAAAACAGGCATGCGTGTGTGCATTCCAATGAAGCTGTGCATGATGCTGAAATTTAATTCTCACCAGTTTTCATGAGTCACAAAATATTGCTCTTCTTTTGATTTTTCCTCCAAAACCATTTTGTTTAAACACATAAAAACCATTATTAGCTTGTGGGCTGCACACAAACCAGGGGCGACTGGATTTGGGGGCCTGGTCTAGCGCAGCTCTATCCATAGCAGCACCTCTTCCACTCGTGCCTGCTGTAATGCATGCCCTGTGCAACGTGCCTGCACTGAAACATAGTCCAAAGACCAACAAGGTGAAATGGAAAAGTCTACAGTGACATTCTAGAACATTCTTGCTGAACTCCTCCATGGATTGTCCGTTAAGTCCTGGGAAAGGATGCTCCCACTTGTAATGAGCCCACTGTTTCAGAGGTAAAGGAACTTGGGGACACCCAACCTCTCAGATGAGATATTTCAGTAAGAGGAAGACAGGCTGGCCCATGTTTTCAAAGCCTAGACAAGAGAAGTGAAACAGAGATCCGTGCGTCAAGGCCTGACCAGAGCTGGCCAGAGCACTCAACTGGACATCTGCAATGAGACCTGTGCTACAGGGACAGTGGGGTAAGCACTCGGCCTGTGGAGAAGGGGGTGTGCAGTGCCCTCCATACACCCTTGCTCTGTTTCAAGCCAGGTTCAAGAACCGCCCCAATTTCTCCAAAGTCTGACAGTAAATGCAGGGGGTCCTCCTGGCCTTGGAATGGGCCATTACCATGTGCCTTGGAGCCTGTGTGGGACATGCCCTTGCTTGGCTTCTGTAGTCCCTGGACCCTCACCAAGTCTCCACCAGTCAGGCCCCACCTCCCCAGGAATCCCAGCTACCCCCGATTCAAGTCTGGCCCTCAGGCAAGCTCTGAACGAGACGTTGACCCAGGAACGCGCCAAACCCAGCCTCTCCCATCACCCGCTGCCCCCGCACACTCCTAAAGAGGAACAGTCAAAGCCAGGCCCAGGGAGCAAGGCGAACGAGGAATGAAGCCCCCCAAGTCATTGTTACCACCCTCACAGGTCTCTGGTACTTCTAAAATTGCCAACAACATGGAATGTTCTGGAAAACAGAAGAGCACATGGAGAATTTCCACAGAGGTGCTCCCACAGGCATGGCTGCCCCAAGGCGTGAACTCCCCAGGACCGTGCCCCCTGCAGACGTTCTACCTTTCCTCTTACCTGGAGAGCGCATCATGCCCTGCCATGTGTCCCGACACAAGGGAGGACAGCAGCTAGGGTCATGGTCCCTCCACAGGTGACTTGAAGCTATGTTTCCTCAAACTGTGGCACACACGTGTCAATCCCGCGGTCACATACACCCCGGGAAGCCTCTCCTCCCAGCTCAGGGGTTAGGACTCCTGAGAAACCCAAGGCAGGAGCCGTGGCTGCTGACCACTGTGAGGACTCCAAGGACATCAAGTTCCTGTGGCTTCCAAGAGGCCTCAGAGGACCATCTTGGTAAACCATCTATTTATCCTAGAAGATTAAAATCAGGGAACAAAAGAAAGTAGAGATGAAAGACCCAGTCATCCATCCCAGCCCTGTGACACCATCCTTCTCACCCTCAGTGTCACCAGCATCAACAGTTGTCACAGCCCACAGGGGACGGAATGTCACTGGCGGATCCTTCACCACGGCCTCCTGGGCCTCCACACACCAGCTCAAGACAGAACCAAAGCCCAACTCCCAGATGATCTCCACCTGTTGTTCCTCTCCAGGTGGCTTTCAGGTCACTAATTGCCCCAAATGAGCAAATTATGACAATTAGGGACAGTTATGCAAAACTTCTGAGCTGCAACCCTTCACAGGTGAATGGCAAGGCCAGCCACGAGAGAGAAGGCCGGGCTCTCCCACCCGCCAGATGGGGAAAACAGAGGCCCAGAGTGGCACTTCCCTTACTTTGTCCTGAGACAAACTTGCACCTTTAATTTGTCTAAGCTAAATTGTACACGGCCTGTTGTAAGGAATCAAACAGATTATTCAGCCCTTCCCGGGAGCCGTGGGTAGTGTTATAATTTATGTTTTCAAAGACATGGACGAATGCTCATTGTGGGATTTTAAGTGAAGATAAGAGGGGCGTGTGCTGTGTCTGCAGGGTGGTGTGAATCCAGTGTGCATCTGCTGAGTGCCCCTGCGTGTGTGACGCCCTCAGCTAACAAGGTGCAACATAAGATGAGCTCAGCTTTTCCTTGTCCTTCTCCGCCATGTCTAGATTTCCTACAATAAACATCTGATCTCTCACAACAAAAAAGATAGATGTTATTTGTTAACGACTTTAACTTTAAAAAAATAATCACCATCTTTTCCAAGACTTTCCTGGTCCTGTTGTGGGTCAGGCTCCTCTGTGGCCCCTGTTAACACGCGCAGATGGGACATTTCTTTCCCCCTTCTCTCCTGGTCACCACTTCTCCAGCCACCTTCCCTCTTGGTGGCGAAGTGGTTAGCATGGCCCTAGGGTGGGACTCTAGCTTAAGGGCCACCTGGCTGGTATCCGAGAGATGCCCACCAGGTCTAGAGATGAGGCCCGGGGCCCAGCCCCAGGTCTCAGAGCAGACACCACACAGAAGGGGCTCCAGAGCCCCTGGGCCCCCACTCGGAATCCATGGGGTGACCTTTGGTGGCCACTGCTTTCCTGGAAAATGACGCCCGTGCCGAGTGCCTCCCTCTCAGCCTGCCCAGCTGTCCAGTGGTCAAGGAGGGGGAGGGGGCAGCCCCAACATCAAAGACAAGCACTGCCCAGAGACATCCTGCCCTGCCAGCCCAGACCCCACTTCCTGCTGTGGACAGCTGCTCTCCTCTTGCCTCCAGCCGAAGCGGGGAATTCACAGCACCCTGCAGAGACCTAACCCCCACCCTGAATAGCCACACCCCGAGCGGAAACCAGACCTCGAGGGCCACCGAACCCCTGGATGGGCAGTATGGAACCCACAAAATCCACCCTCCACACCCCTGTTAGTTGCCTCCAGATCTTCCCCAGGCGCTCAGGCCACTGGGCCACTGCCAGCACACCAGGACAGAAACAGGACCACCCTGCTTGCTCGGCTCCTCTGAGCGCAGGCCGATGCTCAGCAGCAGTGTGGGGAATCTGGCCAGCTGAGGTGGTCAGGGGACAATGGCATGCACTGGGCAACAGCAGCAGCTTTGACTTGTTCCTGACTTTGAATCCTGCAGGGAAATCCAGGCGAGTTGGACGTGGCCCTGTGGGTATAGGAGTCCCAGTGGCCCACCTGCTCCTGGTCCCTGTCCCTGCATAGCCATGCTCCCTTGTGCAAGGAACCTCACAGGAAAGTCTTTATCAGCTGTGCATTAACAGCAGGGAGGACAGTTCTCCCAGGACCAGCGAGCTGCTGGGGACCAGGAAGGCCAGGCGGGTGGGAGGGGCTGGTGGAAGGGAAGGGAGATGGCAGCAGGCCCTGGGTCCCTCAGAGCTGCTCTGCCACCCCTCAGCAGCCCTGGCATCCCCATAAACAGGCCTGGGTGCAAACAGGAGACCTGGCCAGGTGGCCCTGGGGTGGGGGGGGGGGGTGACCTGGCCTCAGCTGCAAGGAGGGAGGAGAGGAGGCTGGGGACAGCAGGCCTGGGCCACCTGCTGAGCTGGCAGGAAGGAAGTCAGACTGGGGACCCGAGAGGCCTACCTCTCAGCTGCCCCTGGTCACCTCAGGACTCCTTCTACTTCTCCTGGGAGCATTCACCAGCCACCTGATGTGAAGCTCCAGCTACAGAGAGCGCCGTCTCTGCCCAGGAAGCTGAGCCCAGCTGGGCAAGGGAAGACCGTGCAGAAGGAGGCCCAGGCCGTCCGGCCACCCAGCAAGGCACTCGGCCCCTCTCTGGGGAGCCCCTAGAGGACTCCGAGCCCCGGCACTTCCTCCAGCTCCCCACCTGCTCCTCTTCCAGAGGGCCGGTCCTTCCTCCCATCCCCCTCCTCTCTTCCAACCACCGCCCACCACCCCTGCCTCCCCAGGATCTACCTGAGCCCCATGGTCCCTCCGCAGATGGTGTGTCATGTGCTGGGTTCCCTCCCGCTGGACCATGGAACCAGCAACCTGGGACGCACTGCCCCACCACCAGGAGCCCACAGGGGACCCCTGAGTGGCCCATCCACCTCCTGCCTGCCTCTGCTACAAAAGAGACTCAATGGACCCAAGGGGGCAAAGCCACGTCCGGCCACCCAGCTGGACAGGCATGTCCACTTACTAGGGGACCATGTCAACAATAGCATCTATTGTTATTAGTGCCGTGACAGGTGGCCTTAAACCCCAAGTGGGGGACAGGGACAAAGCACTGGTCTGGGAATCGGGAGATTGGATTCCTGCCCACGCTCCGGCTCTCACGGAAGCACAGCCCCCGTCCAGTCTGCACGGCCCATTCCAACTCCACTCAAGGACATGGTGACGGCGGCCTGCCAGGTGCTCTCACAAGCCACCTCAGTACAGCCTTCTCTCCCTCACTGGTGAGGGAGGGCTGGGTGAGTGTGGGTGGCACTGAGGCTGGGTACCCATGCTGGTGAGCAGGGTTGCCAAGGCCCCGCCCAGCCAGGGGCTTCCTCGCCTGCTCTACCTTGCCGGCCTGCGTGCGTATAAAAGCTGAACCCCAGTGCTAGTCCAAGGTGATGCAGAGAAGCCTCGTCAGTGATCCGGGCCAACGTGCTCCCTAGAGAGAGGCAAGCCCACTGCCCTCAGCCTTCACCCCAGCCCCTCTCCCTGCCCCTCCAGCCCCTGGTGTCAGGAGAGGACCTAACTTCTCAAAGGCCAGACCTTCAGCTGAGCTCCAGGTTTAGTCCAGGGGAGAACTGCCCCAAATGGTGTGGGAGTCGGGGGAAGAAAAACGTTTTTGTGCCCCCCAAGAACAGCTTTGAAGACGGTGAAGCCCTGAGCCAGCGGGTGAGCAAGACCGAGGCGCCAGCCACACTGTGACGAGGCGATGCTGCCCCTCAGACACAAGCCGGCTGAAAGGCAGGACGTCGTGGGCAACGCTCCTGCACCTGCGGGGCCCACTGCACGCTGGCCCACGCCCCTGGGCTGCGGTGCAGGGAGCAGGATGGCATCCCAGAGGCAAGAGTCACACGTGGCTCCTGCCACCTGAGGGCCAATCAAGGCCTCCTGAGCTGCTGCCGGCCTCTGAGCAGGGGCCGGATGCCAACCCTGAGTGCAGAGGACACAGAGAAACGTGGAGAAGGAGGGGTGGCAGGTGCAGACTGCAGGGCTGGCGCCTTTGGACTCCAGTCTTCTGCGGAGTGCGTGGGCAAGGCTGGGGGAGGCCAAGCCCACTGAGGCCCATCTACACACCAGCTGAGGCCCATCTCTTCAGGGCCAGCTCTACCTCGGGCCCACGGCGTTCACCTGGTACCTCGCTGGTCCCCCAGGACCGCCACGGCTTGGATGGCTTTAGACAAGAGGAACTTATTGCCTCACCGCTCTGGATGCCAGAGGTGCAAAGTCAGGGTGTGGGTGGTGCTGGGTCCCTCGCTGGGAAGCACCTGCCTCCCCTGCTCCAGCTGCTGGTGGAGGCCATCAACCCAGAGCAGTCCTTGGCCTGAGTTTACACACCTTCTGTCTCAGCTCCAGCATCACACGGACCCCTGTGTGTCTGTCTCCACATGACACTTTCGTCTCCTGATAAGGACACTGGTCCTATTGGAGTAGACCATGACCCCATCTCAAGTTGATTACATCCAAAAAGACCCCCTTTCCAAGGAAGGTCCCATTCACTTGCACCCAGGGTTAGGACTTGAACATATCTTTTTTTGGAAACAACTCAATCCAGGGCAAAATACCAATAGCTGAGGTTAAAAAAAGGAAAACATTATAGCTCAAAAATGTTTATTAAATAAAACATGTAGAAATAACCAGATGTACAGTATGTGGAACTTCTATTTGTTGAACTATTGTGCAGTCATTAAAAATCACTTTTCCCGGGGCGGGGGGTACTGGGGATTGAATTCAGGGGCACTCGACCACTGAGCCACATCCCCAGCCCTGTTTTGTATCTTATTTAGAGACAGGGTCTCCCTGAGTTGCTTAGCACCTTGCTCTTGCTGAGGCTGGTTTGAACTCATGATCCTCCTGCCTCGGCCTCCCAAACCGCTGGGATTACGGGACTGCACCACCACCACCCCTGGCTAAAAACGACTATTGAAGCCAGGTACAGTGGAACACACCTGTAATCCCAGCAGCTCGGGGGACTGAGGCAGGAGGATCACAAGTTCAAAGTCAGCCTCAGAAACTGAGTGAGGTGCTAAGCAACTCGGTGAGACCCTGTGTCTGGGGATGTGGCTCAGTGGTCGAGTGCCCCTGAGCTCAATCCCCAGGACCAAAATAATAATAATAATATGATTTATATGACATTTTATCATATTATTCTATAATGTTTAATAGTATGTTTATGTTCCACCTGAAATAAGAAGAAACGTTAAAAGGGAAATGGAGAAAATGTGCAAAAAGTGCGTTCAGGGCAGTAATGGCCAAACCACACTCGATATAATAATCATCATGAGAAACTGTGGCAACATGACAAAGTTTCTAGTGTTGAACAAGACCTCTAGTGACAATTATGTGAGAAGACATGTCCTCTCCCACCACGTCTGCCCCCTGGCCTCACTGCTCTGTCCCAGGCCTGTGTTCCAGCCACCCCTTCACCTGGGACATGTCCACTGCAGAGAGCATGCGGCTCCCTCAGCTCCCTAAGCCCCTCCCGCTCTCGTTCTCTGAGGTCCCTCCTAACCCCCTGGGTGACCATGGCCCCTTAGATCACATCTATGTGCCTTATCTGAAGTGCTTTGCAGATGTCATCAGTGAGGCCTCTTGAGATGAAATCGTCCTGGATGGCCAGTGTCCTTACACAAAGAAGAGAGTACACACGGGGGGGCAGGGGCCATGGAGGCAGATGGGGGCCACGGGCCACGGATGGCAGGACCCTCCCTGAGGGCCCCAGAGATGCCAGCCCTGCTCACTTGGCTCCAGAGCTGTGCCAGTCCACTCTGCTAAGAATGGCCAGTGTGGGGAGCTTTGTTTCCGCAGCCCTGGTACCACTTCTCAGCACCCCGTGAGTGCTGCCTCCCGCCCTGTCCCAAGGGCCCGAGCCTCTTCCCCTAGCCCTGGCCTCCCCCTGGGACTCCCGCCTCTTACTCACCATGTTCAATGACAGCTTCTCTCCAGGAGAACTAAGGGCTGGCCGCAAGGGGGACTGAGGACCTCACAGAGATGGGCAAATAGCTGTTAAGTAAATTAGTCGAGAAAATAAACTTCAAAAAAAATAAGACCCAAAAATTCTTCCGCGCAAACTCTCCACCTTCCTCCTCCACCACCTTCATTTAACATCATCAAACTGAAAACGAGCTTTGAAGGCGAGTTTCCAGCTTGTGCTCTTCCTGTATTTATCACCAATGAGCCTTGGGGTGATGGTCCTTGTCACATTCCCTCCAGGGAATTCTGGAAACTCTGCAGGGGATACAGCCTCCTGAGACCCCTCTGGAAGGTGCACCCCGCAGCCTCCTTGCAGCCTCCTTTCTAGGTCGGGAGGCTGCATGGCCGCGCTCTTCAACCCTGCCTGGAAGGCTGGTCCCGATGCTGAAGGAAGGGTGCCCCGTCCCTCAGGGGCAGAGCTCCCTGAGCAGAAGCCTGGCCTTGGCACTGTCGCCATTCCTATAGGTCCGTTTTTCAAGTGGGCCTCTTGAAGTGGTTTCAACTTACTGAAGAGTTGTTCTTACTGAAGAAACCCCACCTGGTCCACCAGACTTCAAGAACTGTTAACACAGTTTAACAAGTTGTCACGTAATGTCGACACGCACATAGCCCAGCCACTGAGAGCGGCGTGTCCACCACGGTGAAGGCATCAACGTCCTTTCAGACCTTGTGTCTCTTTATCTTAATACTTCAGAAGGGATTTCATTTTGTGGGGGAGGTGGTACCAGGGATTGAACTCAGGGGCACTTGACCACTGAGCCACGCCCTCAGCCCTATTTTGTGTTTTATTTAGAGACGGGGTCTCACTGAGTAGCGTAGCACCTCGCCATTGCTGAGGCTGGCTTTGAGCTGCTGGGATTACAGGCGTGGGCCACCGCGCCCCGCTAGGTTGTAGTTTCTTAAAAACAGATAATCCCCTAAAGATCCATAATAAAGATATCAAATTCAGAAAATTCCACATGAATACGATACTTCCGTCCAATCGCCAGCCCCACTTTCATGGGTTACTCCCACGGGTGTCTGGGGATTTCCCTGTCAACACGGGGCCCCTCCAGGACGAGACGTGGCATTCACTTGTCATGTCTTTTTAGTGTCCCTCCCTCCGTCCCTCTCTCCCTTTCTTCTCCCCCCACACGGAGAATCAGACCCAGAGCTCGTGCATGCTAGGAAAGCACCCGGCCACCTCCGAGCTGCATCCCAGCCCTCTTCACTTTTTGTTTGAGACAGGGGCTCAATGCATTGCTGAGGCTGGCCTAGGACTTGCGATCCTCCTGCCTCAGCCTCCTGAGTTGTTGGAATTTCAGGCTCTTTTAGTCTCATTTTGGTCTTCTTTAAAAATTGCTCCCAGTGTCTCTTGTTGTCCATTATATTTGGCAGAATATTGGCCCATTACTTTATAGACTGCCAACCGATTCGAGTTTGACTGATGTTACCCAGTGGCTAGATTCAAGTGAATTTCCCAGCAAAATACATCATGAGAAATGTTGTATCCTTCTTAGGAAATTATATCCAGAGGCATCAAGAGTCCATCTGCCTCTCCATTAGGATGTCAATTTGGACCATGCAGTAAAGGTATTATCTAGCTTCTTCCTGGCCGAAACTCAGCTCCCTCTCCTTCAAATAGTGGTCTATATTAACACTATGTAAATGTTTCCTTCTCATCACACACACCACACGGGATTTAGCATCCACCCATGTCTTTTCTTAAACTAATATTCACCGTGATGATTGCAATACAATAATCTCTGCTATTGAAACACTTCTACTCCTTTCACCTGTCAGAGGCCTCTCCTCTCCCCCATTTATTTGTCAGTTTATCACCAGCTTGGAGACAGCCCGGTTCTGAGGTCACTGTTTCCACTGTGCACCTTAAATGCCCCCGATATTTAAAGTAGCAGCTGGCACCAACTTCTGTGCTCTGTTATAGCTGCACTTGGATGGGAGAAATAGGTGCCTCTGCATTCACAGAAAGTCTTGAGAATAAAAAACAAATCAGGGGCTGGGGCTGGGGCTGGGGCTCAGCAGTAGAGGCCCACCTAGCACGTGCAAGGTGTGGGTTCAATCCTCAGCACCCCATAAAAACAAATAAATAAAATAAAGGTACTATGTACATCTACAACTAAAAAAAAAATTAAAGTAAATAAATAAATCAGGTGATATTTTTTAAATATTATTTCATGCTTCCTATATGAAAGCAGAGAATATAAACTTGTAAGCCAAGTAACATTAATATCTTAACCTAAAGAAATGTTATTATGTATTCCTGAAACTAGACAAAAATGATTAGTGATTCACAGGGAAGGAGTATGAATTGTGTGGAAAGCAGAAGAGGAGGAAGCACAAGCCCAGGAGGTAGATGAGTGTGGGTGGAAATCCTCCAGCTTTGGTTGTGCAGACCTCAGGGTATCTGGCCAACAGTCACAGAAGTGACAGAGGTGACTCTGCTTTCAGAACACATGACAGGCCACCCAGCCAGCAGAAGGGCGGTAAGGCTCGCCGAGTACAGATCACACACTGGCTCGAAGGCCGGCCCCATGGTGATGGCAGGAGGTTCTCATAAAGGCAAAGCCTGTGGTCAGTGTCTGGCTTGCATCCTTAGAAATTTCTCCTCTTACAAATTGGAGCACAAGAGCTGGGGGCGGCACTGGTCCCCCTCAGCGGGCTGCCTCAGAGCCGGTCAGACGTGGGAGCTGTTAGACTCCAGGTCAGCGCCTAAGGTAGCAGCCCAAGGGAGGATCCTGACACTGCCCTCTCGTGACCAGCAGACCCAGGGCTGGCCCAGCACGGCCGCCATTCGGGGCCTTGTGATCATCTCTGCCCATCTCAGATGCTCCGACCCGAGTATTCTGCAAGCGTTAAGCTCACTCCCAACTTGCATTCTCTATACACATCACAGTTCACGACAATCCAGAAATCATTTCCAAAACCTTACTTCACCTTTTCCTCTTCCAGAAAGATCACAGTGTGTGTGCGCAGGCGTGCGCACCTGCACCCAAAGGGGCTGGAAGCCTCCGCCCACGGAAGCTGCGCACGAGTCTTTTTACAGCAGCCTTATTCATACTGGGTGGAAGTGTGGAAGCCACCCAGATGTCCTTTACAGGCCATGGGTGGACTGGGGGACAAGCAGACGAAGGACTGTTATCAGCGATAATAAGAAACGAGCTGTCCAGCCAGGAGAAGCCCAAGTGCCCACGGCCGGGGCAGAGGCTGATCTGAAAGGGCTGCGGGAGTCCACCGTACAGTACCCTGGGCACAGCAGACTGTGAGAGGGTGAAGAAAACAGTGAGTCGGGGAACAGTGGGTGGGGTGGGGAGGGCGGGGTGCAGAGAGGATTTTTAGGGTGATGCACACACTATGCAAATAGTGGGCGCCAGTGTCATAGGTATGTCAGAGCACAGAACATTCAGACACAAATGGTGAACCCTAAAGTCAACAGGCACTTGGTATTAACCATGGCCAATCCCGGCTTATCCAATCTAATGAAGGTGCCACTCCTGCAAAAGGTGTCCCCAACCTGGGAGACGGAGGAAGTCCTGGTCAGAGACATGGAGGAGCTCTGGGCCTCCTAGTTAACATTTGTGTAAACCTAAAACTGCCAAAATTAGTAAATTAATCTATCAATTTGAAAAAAAATATATACATATATATATATCACAAAGTCCCAGAGTCCACTCTGCAAATTACACAGGTTCATAGGATATTGGTGAATATGTTGAAGTTAAAGTGAACATGTCCTTGGTGCCTTCTGAATCCAGACCCCCTGGGGTGCAGGGCTGTGCCCTGAGGCTGGGTGCTCTGGGCTGGGATTGCTGACATGGATCTAAGGAGGTTATTCATCTTTAGACACACCCACAGGTCCAGCGAAAATATTTTGTAGAACAAACACGAGAAGACAAATTTCAAAGAAAAATTTTAATTGAGTGATTGAGTTAAAACTAAACTCCAGTGCTCCTGACCATCCAAATGAATCCACAGTATGAACACCGTGCACCTCTGCAGAGTCCCCCGCCCCCCATCCCTTTGGCACAGTTCTGCTTAAACAGAAGCACGTGAGTGTTAGCCTTTGTTCAGTTAAATTGAGGGATAACCCTTCAGTGGAACGAAGCACCATCTTTTCCAAACTCCTTTTGGGTCAGTGAGTGAACGCTTGCCCAATTCATCCTTTGAAATGTAAGCTTTGCACACATCCCAAGAAAAAATGAAGGCTATTTTCCCTGGGAACCCCATAGATCCTACTAAATGTTCTACTTGAGCTCAGACCTAAACACAGAGCCCATTTGCAATCACTCATGTGCAGTCGTAGAACTCAGTGGTGCCAAGCTGGTTCAGCTGAGATGGAAGCTCTGCTTCTCTGGCTCCCCAGGCTTCCCTGAGCTAAGAACAAACATCTCATTCAGGGACATTATGAGCCAATTATCAGGGTTATTTGATGAAACTACCCCTGAGCAGAAAGGCCACCTTTATAGAAAACCAACCTAGGCAGTATCTTTGAAATAAAATAAAATTCAAGAATAGTAGACTACTGTTGCAGAGTGCATTCAGCCTGACAGGTTTATTTCTTTAATCGAGGCTATGTTGGAATTCTGGTCCAGGCGCGATGAGGTACGTTCAGACGGCCACATAGTTTTGGGGCACATTACAAAATAAAGACACAGTGGCCCCTCTTCAAATATTCAGAAGTCCCTTCTAGGCAGCGAGGGCACGGCGTTATGCCAAGGGCTGGCCTCTCTGAGCTCAGGGTCCTCAAGGACTGAGCAGGTCGAATGTCAAGGGAGCTCACCCCGAATTTGCCCTGGACCTTACCCCGTGCTTCGGCTTGCTGGTGCAGACGCTGGCCAGCCACGGGTGCACCACAGCCCTGTTGGAGAACCGGGAGCGCGGCAAGGAATCTTCCACACCTTGGCCTCTTCGTGAATTAAGCTAGAGCTTCGACCTGTGTTCACTACATAATAGCATGAGAATCCTGTGTTTTTGAAAATGACCCTTTTTATCACGACTCAGCCCTTTTCTTTCCTCTCGAGTGTGAGGGGTCTCCCACCCCATCCTGCATCTGCCCAGCCCACCATGCAGCGCTCAGTAAGACCAGCAGCTCCACCTTCGTGGGCCCTCGGTGGCAGGGCCTGGGTGCAGCCTGATGATCCGCACACTCAGATACTGTCCCCAGGTGGGCCCACCACACAAAACCCTTCCAGAGAAGACCATGAGGACTCGTCCCTCCATCCAAAGATCCCCCTCCTAAAAAAGCCAAGCCAAAGAGACAAAACAGGATCAGTCGAGGTCCGCTTTGCTGAGCCAGACCGGGAGGACTTTGGCCTTTGCTTCTCTGCATTTATCTTAGTTGTGTGGTACTGAAGTCCGACATTCGTTAAAACTAAAAGCCATTAGCCCCAGCCACAGGCTGCCCCAACTTGCAGTGGGGGCTATTCCCTGTCTAGAAAAAATGAAGGAGGTTTACTAAAAGGGATTTGAGTTGCTTTCCATCTGGTTCATATTTTTTTATTATTTTAATAAATTTTCAAAATAAAAATATTTAATGCTTGAATTGATCACATATCCATATGGTATCAAAACAATGTACATATAAGATCCTTCCCGCCCTGGCCAGGGTCATGGGACTCTGCTGTGTCTAGGTTTCCACCCTCGGTAACTGGTTCATACCTTCCAAGGTTATTATCTGAATACAGCAAATGTCCACTCCCACCACCACCAGTGTGCACCTACGGCGGCCCTGCCATGAGCCCTGTCCCGCACCGTCTTAGCTCAACACTACTTCTTGGAAATCTGTCTTCACTGACATATAAAAACCAAAGGCCTTCTTGGATTTATCCTTGTTAGTGTCCACTGTGTGGATGTCCCTCCCGTAATATCCCTGAGCACTCTTCTCTTAGGGACAATGAGGGTGCTTCCAACAACTTACAATGACAAAATTACCAAATCCATTTTTCAAATGCCGTATGTTCACTAGCACCTGGCACAGCCCCAAGGAGGCATGGGACCCACGACCACACCTCACAGCTCCACAGGCCCAGGATCAGGGCCCCTCCGTGAGGGCAGGGACGACACACAACGGGAACTCACCCTTCACTCCGGGGAAGTTTGGAGCCGAAGATTCTTCCCCTTCCACCTGAGTTCTTCCAGAAATTTTGCTGAGAATTTGCCTGTAATCTAAGGACACAGGACTCCTTTATGCCCAAAGAATAAGGGTGGATGGATACCACAGATTAAAACGAGATTAAAGTGGCCATGACAACTAAGGAGCCCACAGCACCCTTAAGTTTCCACTGTCTTTCTCTGTTTTTTTTAACCCCTTTGTAACACTAAGAGGTATAAACTTGCAAAGGATAACTAATTCCAGCATGAGAAATCACCAACATCCGCCTGTCCTGTAGGCATGGATTCTGAGTAACAGCCGAGAGCAAGGAGGTGCCCACATCCCTTCCTGCAGTGAACGAGCCGGCACCAGCAAGAACTGGACAGACCCAAGAACCCTGCAGGAAGGTCTCATCCAGAGCTCAGCCAGGATGCAGACCCCGGAGCAGATGTGGGCCCTTGGTCCAGCACTGAGGCTCCTGACCACCTCGCACACCTCAGAGAGGCCCTGCCCGCTTCACTGTGTGCTTGGCCAGAAGGCTCCTGCGGTGGACGCTGTCCTCACCATAATGCGAAGACGGCGTCTGTCTCTCTCGCTCACTCTTCCAGAAACTCCAACAGGTACCACCACCCGAGGACCCAGCTGCCTTCCACGAAGCCAGTCACTGAAGAAGCTTGAAACAATGTCAAATAATGTTGCTCTTCTTATTAGACTATTTTGTCTTGAAAAATATAGGGTTTTAAAATGAAAACACGCTATTTATGTCAACATGCAATGGGCTTATTACTGTTACTTTTAAAAGAATTAATTTTTTTTAATTTCTCAATTTTACTTTCTAATATGGTTTTTTTGGGGGGTGGGGGGAAAGCTGTTTAGTATAATTAACAAAAATCAAGGCTCTTTGGGGGTCTCCAAAAATGTTTAAGATTGAAAAAGGGCCCTCAAGCTAAACAGCTTGGGAGCTGCTGGTGGTAGAGGAGAGAAGGCAAGCTGAGGAGCCCCGTGTCCCCTGTGGAGAGGAAGCCGGGTGGAGGGAGCAGGGACAGGCTCTTCCCACTGACTGTCACTAAGGAGCACAACCAGGGCAGAGAGGAGGGAACTGCCTGGCAGGAAGTGGCCGATGCTATCTGGGGAAATACCCACGAGGAAAAGGGCATGGGGTCTGTGCTAAAAGGGGGGGCATGCAGTAGGAGGATACTCAAGACCCACAGGGACTGTCCGCACAACGTCTGTCACCTCTACTTGCCGCACAGTGTTCCATGAAGAGCTCCCCCCCACGGCCCCCCATGAGGACAGCCGGCTGAGGGCGTGCTCCCAGGCCAGCACCACGGCCAGGAACAGGGAGTGTCCTGCCACCCGTGCCATTTGCTCTCTGCTCCTGCACCTGTCCCCACCCCCGCCCCACCACGCCTGCCCGAGGCTCCCCTGCCCCTGGCCCACCAGGGCTCAGCATCAGGAAGTCTCCTGGGTTTGGCTCTGGGCTTTTCCCCCGTGGCTGAGAGTCCTCCTCCTGGTTTCCTTCACCGTTTCCCATGGAGACTCCTTCTCCCCTGGATGGGTTGCTGTTTCTCCCGTGTCCTTTACTGGTCTAGTTCAGGACGGGTCTCCCTGCAACCTGACACCACCGCCAAATCCCTGTCCTCCTTGCTCTGTCCCTGGGATCCTCATTGTATCAGTTTGCTTACTTGCACTGTGTGCCCTTACATTTCGGTCCCCTCTGCTTTCCCGTTTCTACAGGGCCAGAGACGTCCTCATCTTGCATGGAAGGTGTGGTTTGCCTTTCACTTTAGGCTTCAGTCCAGCTGCAGTCGTGGACAAGGAAGTCCCTTTAGGTCACAGGATGAACCTGGAGCAGGCAGTGCCTCAAGCCAGGCATTGTATCAGCAGTTCTAGTCACCAGAGGGTGGCTGTGCTGAGCTGCTACTTCTAGGGACCACTGTGTAGGTGTGATGGTCAATTTTATATGTCCACTCGCCTAGGCCATGGGAAGAGCAAGTATTCTCAGTATGATTGTGAAGGTGTTTTGGATTAAATTAACAATTGGATTGGCAGTCTAAGTCAAATTACCTTCCCAAGTGGGGGCCTCGTCTAATCAGTTGAAGGCCTGAACTGAACTTTTAAGGCTGACCTCCCCTCTCAGCCCAGCTGGACCATCTGTCTTTTGCTGTCCTACCTACAGTACCCACTCTTCTTGCCACCTACAGATGTTGAGACTTCTCAGCCTCCATTACCAGGTGAGCCAACTTCTTACAATAAATATCACATTATATATGATCCCTAGATAGAGAGATCGTGCCTAGCATGCATTATAAGTCTCAGCCATCACTGGTTCTGTTTCCCCAATACGGAAGGATATTCAAACTGTCAGTGATTGGTCACCAAAGGGTCCTATAATGGAGCTCTTTGATCCAGAACTGGAAGAATTCCGCTGCCTCCCTCACAGGACCAGCCCCACTGAGCACCACCGTTTTGGGGTCACTGGGTAGATGGTTTCTAAGGCAACCAGCTGGTGGCTCCCATATGCTAACATGGGTGTAACAGACTGAAATGGGTGCTGCTCCCACGCTGCCGTCTGCCAGGACCTGCTGGGAGCTCCTGTAGGCCTCGTGTCCTGTCGACGCCCGTGCTCTCATCTAAGCCCTGTCACGGGGCACACTCCAGGTGGGAAGCGCTGAGACTCGGCTGGTGGAAGCATCCGATGCGTCTCATCTCCGGGAACCTCCGCGTGCCATTGGCCAGTCTCCCTCCAGCATCTACTTCCCAGAGCCATTAAAGGCTCATACATCTTTCAAGCCCAGCATTGCTCAAGGACAAAGGTGACAGCTCAATTTCTGAAATCCAGCTGAGGCCAAAGCAGATCCAAGTTCAGAAAGGCCCGCTACCAAAGTCACTAGCTGCTGGGTGGAGTGGCCCCTGCCGGGCCCAGGGGCAATGGACCAAGCCCTCAGCTCTGGGTGGTGGAGGAGTCCTGGGCCGTCTCTGTTCCTCCCAGTGTAGCTCAAGGTCCCAGAGCTGGGACATGTGCTCCTGTACGCGCTGTGTCTGTCTCAATCTGTGTGGACCCCGCTGGAGAGTGGAGCTCATGTTTTCCATCTTATACCAAAACATGTTTGCACAGAGACACACGTGCACACCTACACGTGTATACAGGACACATCCACCCATGAGGAGCCAGCACCTTGGCCCCGAGCACACACATGAATATGCACACACATGAAAAGTCGGCTTGTGCAAACACGTCTGAGTGTGCGTCTACAGGTGAGCACACGTGTGCACACCCTCCCCAAGCGTCCCATCAAGGTCACAGACTGTGCTGGAGGTCAGCAGCCCGGGGAGCTGAGGAGAGCGCTGCAGACAGAGGGGGGCTGTGCCTCCTGAAGCCACCCAGCTCCCGTCCCCGCCACCCCCTCCCCGCCTTCTCTGCCCCCTCCTGCCTTGGACAAAGCAGGTCCTGCACTGGGCTGCCTGGACCCCCGCTTGTTCTCTTTGGGAGGCTTCACGGCCCCAGGATGGCCTCAAGGTGTGCTGTGAGAATTCTGATGCCACTTGCTCCATCACGGACTGTGAGACCTCTTCCTAGAGTGAGAACCGGTGCCTCTCAAACACCCTCTTGAGGCCCAGGTTCCCAAGATCCAAAATCAGAGACGGTCACACTTCCAAAAATTAAAATCCTGAATGTCGAGACCCTGAGATCCCCAAACCCACCATCCAAAGACAGGCACCACGGGGGAAGTGAGCATGGACGCTTCTCTGAGGTGAGCTCTGCCCTAAGAGAAGAAAGGCAGCTCTTCACCGCCCCTCAGGAGCTCCAACCACCCAGGACCGAGAGGCTCGGCAGCCAGGGCCACCTCCGCGCAGGCCCCGGCGCCCCCCTGAAGTGCACTTATGATTCTCTACGCTGCGTATTTCGTCTTTGCACCAAGCCCAATACTAGAGGTAGAGGTCGCACAGAGGCTCCAGGGGTTCTAACTCACTCGATGCCGTCTTTGACTCCTCAGAAGTGTATCGGCACAACCCTTGCTTTGTGCATAAGCATTGTGTGTGTATGTGTGTGTGTGTGTGTGTGTGTGTGTGTGTGTGTGTAAAAATGTGGAAGCTGGGGCTGGGGATGTGGCTCAACTGGTAGCGTGCTCGCCTGGCATGCGTGAGGCACAGGGTTCGATTCTCAGTATCACATAAAAATAAAATAAAGATATTGTGTCCACCTAAAAAAACAGAAAAATAAAAATTTTTTTAAATGTGGAAGCTTCCTCCATAAACAAAGAGATGTTCTTTTTGTCCATGTGTCAATGATCGTATTTCTCAAGTTCTCAGCTCGTCAGATGACTCTCCATGGCAGGGAGCACTCTCGGTTTTCAGGCCATCTTGTCCGAAGTCCTAGGTCGTCCCTCACGTTATTCCAGATGATCCCGCTTACCCAGCTGGTGCACATGATTGCCAGCCACAGAGACATATGTTTATTCAGTTCACTTTTGACCTACCTAGGTGTGAACATGGTTCATCAGCTCGTTACTGTCGTACCTGTGTGAATGTCGTTGGTAAACCTGAGTGCTCACACTTGCCAAACATGTGGTGGTGCACACCTAGAATCCCAGAGGCTGGGGAGGCTGAGGCAGGAGGATCGTGAGTTCAAAGCCAGTTTCAGCAACTTGGCAAATTTGCTAAGCAACTCAGCAAGACCCTGACTCTAAATAAAATATAAAAAGGTCTGGGATGTGGCTCCGTGGTTAAGCTCCCCTGAGTTCAATCCCCAGTACAAAAACTTTTTTTTTTAATTGTATGTTATTATTGGGTATGACCTATGAAATATTGTCATGTTTTTATCTGTTCCTCAAGTAATCTCCTTTTTAAAATGTGAAATATATTTTAAAGAATTTCTAAAACATTTTCCAGAGTTACATTTGGCCTTTCAGGTTTCAACAGTAGGAATCGTGGCGTGCACGGCGTGTCTTTCTGTATTATACGCAAACCCAGGAGGATCCATAGTTTCTAGAAACTCCTCTCCTGGGCTGGACTTCCAAGGTGGGACTCTGAGTGAGACTGTCCCTTCCCACAGAACGCTGGGTGCCTCTAGGTGCTTCGCCCTTGTTTACCCAGGACCAGGAACAAGGCAGGATTCCAGACCTGGCGTTAGGCCAGGCTGCTTGCCACCTTCCCGGGGACCCGACACCGCGCACGGAAGCATACTCAGGGGACGGGAAATTCGCACAGGGGACTGGTTCCTGTTTTCAATCCCGGCGCCCCTTCCTCCTGACCGCCTCCTCCCGTCGGTTTAACTGGCCTGGGGTTTACCAGCCGGGAACAGGAGATGGGGAGCCTGGGGACACCAACGTGACCTGGCAAACCTGGAATCCTCCCAGGCCAGTGGTTCAAGACGTGGACCACAGTCACAGTCTCCCTGCAGCAACGAGGAGCTGGTGATTCTAAGCCCTGGACCAAAGACTCCAGAACTGAAGGAGGACCACAAGACCCAGAGCACAGGCTCCCCCTGGGAAGGGAGAGGAAGGAGGCTTGGCGTGAGGTTCGGAGGTTCCAGGGGGTGATCAAAAGCCAGCCTGTGAGTCTGCACAGCCAAAGGGTGGTCGGAACTCTCCGCTTCCCCTTTGCTCCCTTCGGAATCCAAACTCAGAGTCACAAAGCCACCTCGGGCATCTTCCCACTTGGTCACCTTCTGTCCAGTTAACCCTGAGGACAGTGAACCAGGGTGCCTCCTGTGGACTCGTAGCTACCAGGGACTCTTCCAGGCACCCAGAAACCCAGGCTCGACAGGACACCACACCCAACAGCTCTGGGCATGTGCAGTGACAGCTGTCCCCAGCACCTGCCGCAGCCTCCAGACTTCTCAAGCGGTCGAGCTTGGAGAAGTCCTTGCACACGCCCTCCCGCACACTCAGGAGTCACGCCGTCTGCGTGTGCAAGTCTCTGAACTCTTGGAACCTCCACAGAAGCTCACGATTCATGTTGGCGTCCCCTGGCTGGCACTCAGGTGCTCGCCACACCCAGGCCAACACCGCAGCCCACCCCCCAGCATTTCCCTCGGGCAGAGCTGCAGGGAGGGAGCTGCAGGGAGGTGGGCCTCCGTCTCTGAGCCGCAGCTCCTCAGCTCCTTGCTGGGAAGTCTACACAGTAGCTACCCACTTCCACCGCACTCAGGGGAGTACGAACCCGTTATTTCCCTAGAAGATTCTTGACAGTGTCTTGAAATGAGTACAGAAATACATGTGGAACTTGGGGAAAGCTCCCCTTTCCCCTATTCCATTCCAATGAAATACACCTTCCAAGTGACCAGATTTCACTGTTTCAAAATTCAGAGAGGCACGAATCGGCCTTGAGGAAGGAAGCCCGGCATAGGGTCCAGGCTGGGGCTGAATGGGAACCATGGAGTGTCTACTTAGGGCCCAAGGATACCAAACCCAGTTACCAGAAAGTCGGCCTCAGGGTCTATTGATCCTCTGTGACTTCTCAAGCTCAGAAACATGAAGTGGCTTCGTCAAAGCCACTCAGTGCAAATCCAGAATTTCAGTGTGATTTTGTCTGATCCAAAACTATTGGTCTGTATTCGTCTGTTTCAGATGCTAAAACAAAATCTCACAGACCAGGTGACTTAAACAAAGGAATTTATTTTCTCACCTTCTGGAAGTGGAAATCCAGGATCAGGGGAAGTGTTTATAGGCAGCTGGTTTTTCCTGACTTACAGACAACACCTCTTTTCCGCGTCTCCACGTGGTCTTTCCTGGGGACTACAGGAAAGAGAAAGAACTCTGCAGTTGCTTTTTTTTTTTTTTTTCTTTTTCCTCCTGTGGTGCTGGGGATTGATCCCAAGGCCTCACACGTGCTAGGCAAGTGCTCTACCACTAAGCCACACCCAGCCCTCTTCTTTTCTTAAATGAATTCTATTGTGCTTATTTAATGTACACGACATGACCTCATGGATCACATATAGATAGGAAAAGGTTTCCTGTGACGCAGCCAATCTCATAGCCACTGTCCCATACAGTTATCCATTTTTTGTTTTGTTTTTGTGGCAAGAGCAGTTAAAGCCCACTCATGATAGCCCAAATACCAGGTACAGAATGATTTTGTCCCCCCTGGTCCTCTGTGTGCATGAGCTCTCCAGGCCTGTCTACACCACATTCCTGCTGCTTTGTGTCCTCGGGCTCCATCCCCCCATTTCCTCCTCCGACCCCACCCCTCAGCCCTGATAACTACTGTTTTGTTTTCTATCTCCATTTATATTTGGTTTCTTTCAATTTTCCACATAGAAGCGAGCTCATGCATATTTTTTTTTCCCGGGTCTAGCTTATTTCACTCAGCATAGAGTTCTCCAGGTTCACCCATGTTGTGGCAAGTGGCAAGATCTTGTTCTTTTTTAAGACTGAGTAATATTCCATTGGTGTATAGCCCCTGTGGTTCCTGTATCCATTTGTTCCTCAGTGGATATTTAGGTCATTTCCTTATCTTGGCATCACAAACAGAATCCACACTGGCACCTTTCATACAAGGATGATAATCTTCATGGATTAGGGTTCTACATGTATGCTCTCATTTGACCTTAATTACCTCTTAGAGGCCCCATCTCCACACTGGCACTTGGGGCTTTAACCACATAATTTGGGGGACACAAACATTTAGTCCAAAACAAGATCTTTCTTCGACATTATGCTACCTCTCAGCATCAATATGTTAATTAGAAAAAATAATGTGAAATTTTCAGATATCTTCAGTCCCAACATCCTAGACGTCCTAAACTTTTTGTTTTGTCTTTCTCTCTTATTTAAGAAGGAGACATGGTAGAAGCAATTAAGAAGCAAGAATGCGAGTTAGCAAGATCAAGCCACCGCTTTGCCTGAGTTCCGCAGATTCTTTTACAACTGCCGCTAACCCCCTCCTGGTGTAGATACTCCAGTGTTTTCTCCCAGTCCAACGCTCTGTCTAGCCTTTCTTTCCTTGGACATAAATCCCTCAGTCTGGTGTGACCAGTAAAACAGCACCAGGGCGGATACATATGGAGAGACGACTTGGGGTCTGCTCTGGGCCTGGGTCAGCGTCAGCAGGGAGCGGACGTGTGCCTGGCTCAGCTCTCTCCCCAGAGAAGGAAAGAGGGAACAAGGGGAGGCAAGACTCGCTCCCCGCAGTGAAAGACGTAATCTTTTTCTAATATTTTGATTTCCTTGCAGAGCAGAGATCATTTTTTCTCAGTTCATCCTGCTCACAGGATGGGCTTTAAATATGCCGGTGGGATTCCGCACAGCCAAGAGCTTTCCAGAAGAGTTCATAGAAAAGCCTGACTCTTACCCACCGTGCAGGGAGCCCGGAGCCGCCGCCACGGACGGCTCATTCTCCTTCCAAGGAGACCAGAGCTGTCAAGGCAGAGTGGACAGGCTGCCCCGAGGCTCGCGGGCATCAGGGGAAGGCAGGTGAACCAGGAGCCGAAGCGCAGCAGGCTTTTCCCTGGAGGAGCACCAGGGGCCAGGAACGTGTGAACGGGAGACCAAGGGACACTCTCAGAGAGAAGGGACATCTGAACTGAGCTTGGGGAAATGAAGAATGGCGAAGGCGAGGAGTGTTACAACCTCGGGCCTTGGAACAGAGGCCAGGGTCCAGCTTCCAGCCCTGTCCAACAGCAGGACCTTATGAACGGGGACCAGGACCAGGAGGACCGGGGGGCTCAGATCAGCCCCTGGCACCTGGCGCCTGCTGGGAACAAGGATGCGGGTCTGGGGAGAGAACCGGCTCTCGAGGGTCATCAAGCATCCTGGACTTGGGATGGAGGGATTTTTCCCAGCTCCAGGCCCACAGCAGGGTGCAGGGCAGCGACTGAGAGCCACCAGGGTGGGTGGCCTGAAAGGAAGAGCCAGCTCCCTCCAGGTGCAGTAGGGAGCACCTTCCACTTTTCTTTTTAACCTGGCGGCTGTAGCTCAGTGGTAGAGCGCTTGCCCAGCATGCGTGAGGCACTGGGTTCGAGTCTCAGCACCACATATAAATGACTAAAATAAGGTCCATGGCAACTGAAAAATATTTTTTAAAAAAAGACTTTGTTTCAATTTTTGCAACTTCTCAAATTTGTAGTAAAAGATACATATCATAATATCTGCCATCTTGTCCATCTGTCAATCTTTCTGGTGGGGGTTCTGGAGGTTGAATCCAGGACTGGTCCTGCGAAGCCCGAGCTCCGCCCCAGCCCCGCCCCCCAGTTCCCAGGTAAGCACTGGGTGTGAGTCATCAGCACTGAGTCACCCCCCACCTCCAGAACTCCGTCTTCCCACAGGGAAACTCTGCCCCTTAAACACCAGCTCCCGTCACGCCCCTCCAGCGTCCGTCACCGCCGTGCCACTTTCTGTCTCCAGGAGTTGGACCACTCCAGGGACCCCACGGTGGTGGCATCGCACTGTACTTCCCTTTAGCTACTGACTTCTTTCACTTGGCGTGACGTCTTCAAGACCCATCCTCCTGGTAGCTGCGGCGGGAGTCCCCTCCTCTAAAGCAGAGCCATGGTCCATGGCGGGGATGGATGAAATTGTTTGTCCACTCATCTGTCAGAAATTCTAACAACAGGGTCATCTCCCCCCATGGCTACTGTGAATAGTGCTGCTGCCAACAGCCACTGCCCACCTGTCTTGCTAGACAGTAGTTTCAAGATCTGCACAGAAGGGCACAGCGTTTCTCCTGGAGGTTGGAACAGGCCCGGTGCAAAACAAACATCAGAGTATTTCTGTGTGTGTGTGTGTGTGTGTGTGTGTGTGTGTGTGTGTGGACAGTGTGCATTAGTACCCAACAGCCCTGAGTGGACAGAATGACCTAGAGTTTCCTGGACCCAAAGTCAGATGATCTCCAAGCCAGGGACCTACATGCAAGCCTGCAGGCTGACGGGTGACTCTCTGGGGACAACCGGTCCCCAGCCTGAGCTCAGTGCTCTTCTAACTGGGCGGTACACCGCCACCCGGGCATGAGTCAGGATGAGGAGGCCACTTTTGCCTGGGGCAGAGATTTGACGAGGATATACCAGGGCAAAGTGGAGGCCGGTGGAGAGAACAAAGATCCGGGTGTTTGGTGACTGGAGTGCACAGCTCTGGTCTGAGGCAGAACCCAAGACGGGTCATGAGTGTGTGAAACACATGAGCAGCTTTCAGCCACCTCCCAGGCCAGTGTCACCGTGGTGCCGTGACAGTGGGTCTCTCCTGCTGTTTCCACCCATCCCTCCCCCTGTCCCAAGCAGACTGTCCGCCTGCAGCCGGCCCTGGGAGACCGAGGCTTCAGTTCGGGGTAAGGTGAGATGGTGCGTGTGTACACGGCTGGGCTGGACAGGCTGCGTTGCCACTTTCAGGAAACAAGAGGTGCAGACAGACATGATCTGAAGGCAACCAGAGACAGGGCCCCCCTGAGCTCAACAAGGTGTGAGAGAAGCAGCTCACTTCGGGTGGGACAGGCAGGAGAGAATCCGGAGGTCCCCCACAACCTGTAAGTCCTCGCATCGAGCACCCAGGAAGACTCGCCCGTGGGTGGGGATGTTGGCGAGTTGGCTGGAAGTCACCAGGGAAAGTCCCAAGGTGGGCACTCGAGGAACTCAGCTGGGCCTGGGAGCCCGGGGGCTCTGATTTCACCTCTGATTCTGGGTAGCCTGGGGGGCAAAAGAAGTTGAACCCCAACTCAAAGGTTTCTTGAAGTGATTCGCCCATGACTGGGACATTGAGTTGCCAGATAAGTTACGGGACACCCAGTTAAGTCTGAATTTCAGATAACCCATGAATGATTTTTAGTATAGGCATGTCCCAAATAGTTCTAGAGACATGTCCATACCAAAAAGTTAGTCATTGGTCATCTGAAACTCCAGTGCAGCTAGGTGTCTTGTATTTTTAACAAATTTATATCATACAATTCACCCATTTCAAATGCACAATGTTTTCAGAGTAGTCGTGAGTTGCACAACCATCACCACGATCAATTTTAGGACACTTTCATCACCCAACAAGGAACACCAAGCCTGCAGCCGTCACTCTCCATCCCCCTGCCGTTCCCAACCGCAGACCCTGCTCCACTAGGTCCGACTCCTTCCTGTGCCTACAGAGCCGCCTGTTCTGGACATTTTTTTATTTTTTTAATGGAAGCCCACCATGTGTGGTCTCTTAGGACCAGCTTCTTTGATTAGGTATAATTTTATGCAAGATGCATCCTGAACATTGCAGCCCTTTGTTCCTTTTTATTGTCAAGAACTATTCCATTACGTGGTGATGAAAGCGTACTTGTCCAGTGATCCGCTGCCGAGCATCTGACTTGTTTGCAGTCGGTGATTCTGAGTAACGCTGGTGTTAACGCTGTGTAAAGCTTTTGTAGAGGTGTTCATTTCTCTTGCCTGTGTATCTAGGGGATGCATTTTGAGAAATTGCCCACCTGCTTTCCACAGAAGCTGTGCTATTACTTTGTTGTTGTTCTAATTCTCACCAGTAATGTACAAGCCTTCCGACTTCTTCTCATCCTCAACGTACTAGTAGTTTCTGGGGATCTGATGATAGTCGTCCTGGTCTTGTGAAGTGGTCTCTCATTTGGTTTTGGTTTGCATTTTCCTCATGATTAGTGAGTATCCCTTCACGTGCTTATTGACCATGTCATGCATCTTCTGTGAAGAAATATCTATTCGAATACTGCACCTACTTTTTAATTCAGTTATCTTTTCATTATCGATTTGTAAGAGTTGATTTATTCTGAACACTGGACCCTTATGAGACTTGCACATATCTTTCTCTCTCCCATCCTGTAGGCTGTCTCTGCACTCTCATGATGATGTCTCTCTCCACCTCTTGACCCCCAGAGCTGGAATCGAATCCAGGGCCGTGAACATGCTACGTCTTTGCAACACAAAGCCTATTCATTTCGCTGAAGTCGAATTTGTCTGCTTTTTGTTGCCGTGTGTGTCTTCATTGCTGTATGTAAGAAGGTTTTGAATAACCCAAAGTCACAAAGATTTGACCCCATATTTTCTTCAAATAGCAATTTAAAGTCGGCTCTTGGCCAGTTTGATCATGTCATTCTGAAGGGGCTCCAACTCTGTTCTTTTGCAGTCTGATGGTCTTGGCATTGTTTTGCTCAGGCATCGTGATTTATTTTATTTGCTACATGTGGCAGCCCAGGTCAGAGGTGTGCACCTGGACAAAGCTCTCGGCTGCTCTTTCCCAGGACGGTGCCCGTTCCCTTCCTTCCTCTCAGCTTGAATTCACATTTCCCTCCAACCCTGTCCTTAAACACTAACTGGGGTCTGGAGAGAAGAGACCCTGGCCTGCCTCGGTGCACATAGTAAGGGTAGTGCAGCTGGTAACTCTGCAAAGTTGACGTGGCCCTCGTTGGATCCAGCTCTTGGCCAGGGTTCAATGATCTGGACTAAGCTCCAATTCCACTTCAGGTTTGGAGTTCTGAGTCCCGAAACAGCAACTGACACAAGTGTTTCTTCTGCCCTCCACCCAGCCCTGCCCAGGCCTCCGTGTTTCCCCTGTGCCAAGATGGCGGCACCAAAGCCCTTTCTTCTTTGTCCAGGACCTCTGAGCTATGCCACCTCAATTCCCAGAAGTCCTCCTCTGGTCCTTAGGCCATCTGCCAAGTTTCACAGTGGACTCTGCCCATGAGAACTCAGGAAACATTTCGTGGGCTGCGTTCCTATGAGCTGCTGTGGAGGCTGCTCAGCAGAGCCGTTCTCTGGGAAAAGAGCTGAGCGCCAACTAGGTCATTCACGTTCAGGTTCAGACTCAGTGTGGCTCATCCCTTTCTTCTGTCTGTGAAGTCACTCCCCACACTAACCCCTTCGCCTACTCGAGATGACTTGTTCATTAGCAATGGGGAGCAGTGTCTCAACGCACCGCTGGATTTTCCCCCAAAGCCATCTGGGGTATGATGACAAGGAGCAACCTCACCTTCAGGGTTGAGTTAAGCAAGCTCCCACAACGCTCTCCCGTCTCTTGGTTCACGATGGGGATGATGACAGCGCCAAGGCCATTCAGACTGCCCCAAAGAAAGGCCCTCAACACACCCCAGGGCCTGCTCCAGATGTCCCATGTCCTAATGTGCCCCTGAGTCAGAGGCAGAAGAACAGAACCCATCTACCTCCACTCAAGACTGACCGTTTCTCCCTCCACACTGGGAGCCACCATGAAACTTTCACTTTATTAAGGAAATCTTTCATCACAATTAGACTGAGGTCTAATCACCAACATGTGTATCAGTCAGAATTCTCCAGAAAAACAGATCCTGTCATGTGTCACATACCCTCCCACTGACATGTATAACTAGAATATATAAGTACATAAGTATATACGTCTATTAAATAAACTTATATGATTATGTAAATACATGAATCTGCAGATACATTTTAAGCGTGTAGAACTCTACATTTGTGTACTTATTTGTTTGTTCAGTTTTCTCTGAAGGCCCTCTGAGCTCGACCCCTGGCTCTCCTACTGCCCCTCACAGCCACCCCGTGCTCACCACACCTGAGGGGCTCCCAGACTCTCCCACCCTCCGCCCCCTTGGGAGAGTTAGGTGCCCTTTCTGCCACCTCCCGCAGGCCTATGAGCCTTCTGATCTATCCTGGTGGGACATGATGACACTTTTCTTTCAAAAAGTTGAGATATTTATAAATAGTCCATAATTAATGTTCTGAACTTTTGTTTTCTTGGTGTGTGTGCGTGTGTGTGTGTGTGTGTGTGTGCACAAAGAGTCACTATAGATCAAGAGCTGGAAAAGCACAACCTGCAGGCCAGATCCAGCCCAGCGCCTGTCTGTAAGTCAAGTCCTCTGGGGACACAGCCACACCCACTCACTTCCACACGTTCATGGCCGCTCTCATCGGAGGGGGCCTCGCGGAGGACTTTCCCAGGTGGCCCCCAACCTGAAATGCCTCTCTCTGGCTGTGGAATCCCTGAAAGAGCCTCCTCAGCCTCTGGCCTCTCGGGAACAGCAGGAGGGCAACACATTCTTGGAAGGACCAGGCCAGAAGGGACCTGGGGAGCTGAGTCACAGAGGCCGTGGGGACCGAGGACTGCCCACGGAGACTCCTCCACCTGGCCTTGGTGGGAGGAGGCACTTCCTGGAGAGACCCAGGAGGCATAGTCTCAGGCGGGCACCCCTCCGAGTCTGTGCCAGTGTCAGGTGACCCACTGCTCCAGTCTTGGTGGCTCATGGAAGACCCCACTGAGGTGGAGTTCCCCCAGGGACTCTGAGGTTCTGGGAGCCCTGGGGTGGGAGCTAGAACACGGGATCAGCCACACCACGTCCAGGAAGAAAGGGAGAAATTCCTTCTTGGGTTTCCGCCTTCAGACACCAAGTCTCTGGGTGGGACGGCCAGGCCCCAAGGGTTGGCTATTTATTTGTGACCAGAGGCCTCAAGAATATAGTTGATCTCACACACACGCACACACACACAGACACACACACACACACCCTTAGGAATAGGAACAGAATCCAAAGAGTCACCCAGATGTCACTGTCATCGCCCTGTTGGAAGGCGTTCTGCTTTCCAGGTTTCTAAATAAGCCCTGCGGTTGCCAGTCACAACAAGAGCCCCTGGGGGACCGCTGGGGTGTCACCCCACGGTGACTGCAGCTGGCCGTGCAAGTCTGAAGTCCCAGCTGCAGGTCAGACCGTGTTTGCTAAGGACAGCCACCGCAGGGCTGAGAGACGGGCTAGCACTCAGCCTGAGCGTGACTGCGTTGGCCTGTCCTCTCCAGGAGGACCCCAGGCTCCAAACACAGCACACTGCGGGGGAATCCCCTCCATTCTCCAGCCTTCATTTCTTTGGGGAATGGTGCAGCCCCCATCTTTCAGCTAACCCAGAATTTTCCTAGAATCTCAAATTTTTTGCAGAGCCACGTGGCGGGGTATCACATTGATACCATCTGCTCCAAATCTTCACACAAGGGAATCTGGCAAAATCCCACACTCTCCAGGGTAGGAAAAACTACTCCACCCTCCACCTCCCCGAAGGGAACCAGAAATGACACTTAATTTTCCCAGCAACTCATGGCCGTTGAGTGACAAAGGACTCAGAGATTTCTCGTCAAAGGGATTGGAGACAATGACCATTTCCAACATGATTGGAATCGCAGCTGCAGCATGACTGATGGGCCGCTCAGGAACTTTCTAATTGCCTTGGCTGCTTCATACCCTTGCTTCCAGTAACTTTATTATTATTATTATTGTTTGGATTGGTTTTTTTTAGAAAACGTCTCCGTGTGTTTTCAACAGTTGTCATGGAGAGTTGGCATCCTGGAGATTTCCTGGAGGAAAATTACTTCAAAGGCTCATCTCACACACACACACACACACACACACACACACACACACACACACACACACGGATGTTCCAGGAGAAAAAGGAAGGAACTCGAAGACAAAAATACTGTGATGTGATCTATAAATTCATATCTTTCTTTGGCACCCATTTGGGTCTTTCCCATCTGCCATCACCTACAAATTATTGGCTTTTATTACGATGTTATGATTCTACATGACAGAAAATATAAAACTTGAACAAATTAACGGAGCATAATTAACACAACTGATCAGGGATTGAGAACAGCTGCAAATCAAAGCTCAAACGAGTGAGTGGCACCAGAGAACGTGTCTCCATACGGGAGCCTGGAGACACCTTGTACCCAGACGGTGCCTGCTCAGGGGCACAGGCTGATTACCAGGATCAGGAGACACTTCCTGACTTCTCAGGGTCCTAGAGAGATTGCTGAGTGATCCACAAGGTCACTCGACGAGGACTACAAGCCCCACGATGCTGGGTGTTGACACAAAACCATCCGCCTTTCTCACAACAGACGCGTGAGACACGCACCACCGTCTCCTCCCACCTGGAGGCTCACCTGCAGACTTGGATTCTGATGAAACCCTACAGCACACAAACGCACAGTGAACCAAAGAGAACCCGTCGTGCTGTGGAAGAAGGTGTCGCCGTGCTGCCAGACTCTGCCATCTAAATTAACAAAATGTCTGCTCAGGAAGTTTGAGAAGGAGCCTGATCCCAATAGCCATCTGATCTCTCCAGCGTGGAGTGGAAGATGTTTGTGCTGTAATAAGTTCACAATGAAGTTTATGCTGTGGTGCGATGAAGCAGGGAAAGTGTCAATAGAGTGAGACCCAAGCCACACCAATCACGGTGCTCTCTGCCAAAGCGTTCCCAGGGGCCACCATGTTGTGATGGGTACATTTGGACCCTCTCACTGCGTGCTGATTCTCCACCATTCAACCATGGATATTCGTGGCCACGTGAGCTCCCTAGACACAGTCCTAGGGACAGGCCATGTGGGGAGTCAGGTCAGCCGCAGGGGAAAGGGAGGCCTTTTCTCACAGCTGCATGGGAGGACCGATATGAAGCTGCAGGGACCCGTGTGCTGATTCCTACCCCTCCATCCCCACCCTTCTCCACACCCTAGGGACAAGGAGAAGCGGCCAGCATCCTGCAGTCCAGCTCCTCCTCCAGCCTCACCTGGAAACCCCTGCCAATGCCCACCCACTAGACACCCAGGTCAGCAGCGCTGGCCGGCACACCAGAGTTAGTGCATACTAACTCACCATCCTCTGATTCCACCTAAAATATAGTTTTCCCACTTCTGAGGTGGTTTGAGATGCCAGGTGGCACGCTGGCCTGGGGTGACAGAAGATGCCTTACGTCCACGTGTACTCTCTGTGTGTTCTTCTGCATCCTAGTCACACAGCTGGACAGAATTTCCTAGTGACCTTCGCAGAGAAGTGATGGTGACCTTTCTGGCCAATGGGACGGGGGCAGAAGGAGCATGTGCCATTTCTAGTCTGACCCTAAAAACCTGCATGATCCCCCAGGAACCTTCTTCCCACGGTCACTGCTGAATGCAGAGGAGGCAAAGGCCCTAGAGGATGGTACCACGGCGCTACACAATGTCCCCCAGAGGACCACGTGTTGAGGCTTGGTCCCCTCTCCACCGCACATTGGGAGGTGGTGGGATTTAAGGGGGCAGGGCCTAGTGGGAGGAGCCTAGGCCACTGGGGCAGTGTCTTTGAAGGGGGTATAAGGACCCAATCCCTGCCCTCCCTTCTCTCCCCCTTCCCTGCTTCCCAGCCTCCCGTACCACATGCCCCTTCCATATCCCCCTGGACCCTGCTGCCACGGGGACGAGAAACCATGGACTGCAATCCTGAAACTGAATCCAAATGAATCTTTCCTCCTAACAAGTTGACTATTTCAGGCATTTTGTCACAGTAACAGAAAGCCACCTAACATGACATGCATTATAAGGTAGATGGAGCCTGGGAATAAGAATGACGCTTTGGGGCAGACTTCAGCTGGTGTGTCTGTGTCTGGTGTCTTCATGTGAGGAAGAAATTCTTGTGTAGTAATCCACTGAAATACTAGGCTGTTTGTAACAAAGATCAGCCCGTGCTGACAAATTCAGTTTCTATATGCAAGAATCCACCTTCGTGGGCAAGGATACATTCCAAAACTCCTAGTAGATGCCTGAAACCACAGATAATGTTGAACCCTGTATATGTTGTGTGTTCTACACAGATATACCATCATAAAGTTTAATTTATGAATTAGGTATAATAAGATATCAATAATAATAACAAATACTAAAATAGAACTATTAAAATAATATACTATAATACAAGTTATATGAATATGTTCGCTCTCTTCCACCCACCCCTTGGAATACCTTATTATACTATAGAGTTTACAAAACTCAACATACGATTTTTTTTCTCTCCTTATTAAGTCCTGAATTTTTACCTTTTTACTTTAAAGAAGCCCTTTACAGTCATTTTGGACAAATCCTAACCCAGCATCACTACTCATGCACTTTGGGACAATTATAAAGTAAAAACGGCTCACTTGAACACGGCAAGACCATCATAGTTGATCTGACACCAAGACAACTTCTAAGTGACTCATGGGAGGGTAGCATATACAGCATGGACATGGTGGACAAAGGGATGATTCATGCCCCAGGAAGGATGGAATGGGATGCACAAGGTTTCATCATTCTTCAGAACAGCACACAGGCGACGACGCAGTAAAACCTGGGTTTTTTTTAATTCCTGTAATTTTCCAGGTAATATTTTTGGACCATGATTGACACTGAGTAACAAAAAACCATGAAAACAGAAACTTTGAATGAGGTGGAACAACTACATGGATCTCAAATTTATCTCTCGCATACAAATACACATACATAGACAAACGACAGCTGGCAGACAGCTGGTGTCCACTTAACTCCATACAAGGAGTGGCCAGGACACAGTGTCATACTGACTCTGCTCCCCTCAAGTCTTGCAGGCTCCTCTAAGACATTGAACAATGTCCCAGATTCAATATTACAATTGCTGTTATTTTCAGAAAGTCACATAACTTACACTGTTTTATAATGTACGTGAGTGACCACTCTTACTTTTGGAAAAGTACCATAAAATGCAGCTTGGTTCAGAAGAAGGCTCGGATGATCTACAAGAAGAGATGTTGGAAATTAAACCTGCCACGTGGATTCTGGGAGTTCCATGTCTGTGGACTTGGTTTGGGGGATCCGGGCACCAGAGGGCTCCTGGCACTTTCGTTATTTACCTGTGGTCTCTTTTTTTGGAAGTTTTGGTGGACAGCCAGCTACAGTGAGATCCAGTGAGCCTCTCAGTCCCCAAGGAAGATTTTTAGCTGCTCTGGTATTTATTTAAACCAGACTGCTCAGTCAAAATTCTGTGAATCAAGACATTCCTTTGTGGGTGGAGAAGAGGGCGGCCAACCCATGGATTTTAGTCCAGGCTCAGCTGCTTCCTTTCCTGACCTGTGGCTATTAAAGGAACCTTTCTAAAATTGGATTAACCAAAACGTGATGTGGAAAGTGCTTACTGAGCACATATTATGTGAAAGACCAGACTTACCAAGACGAAGGCACCACATCCCTGCCCACCTGGCTTCCCAGTGCACAAACCGCCTCTCGGGGCACTCTCCAGGGGGCTGGCAGGGTTGGAAAAACAGGTTTAGGGGCACAAAGATCTTCCAGAGGTCACAGGGCTCATCCGGGGCAGAGCTGAGACCAAAACACAGATGGGCTGGACACCCAGGACTCTGTCCCTCCAGCCTCACTACACAGCTGTGCAAATATTTTTATGATGACTCCAGGTCATGTCCGATCCCTAGAAGTTTTCAGAATTTGAGAACCCAATTAAAGCTGTCTCAACCAACAAACTCTGCAGCTGCCTTACGGTCACCAAGGTACGGCAGGACTGCAGCTCCTCCACCCCCTGGGCTTCTAGAAACTGCTGCAGCTCCTCCCCTTCTGGAGCTCACAGTGGCCGCCTCTCTCCGTGTGGACAAAGGGGTAAGTGACAGGGAGTTTCCTCCACCAATAGGTCACATTTGGATGACCTGCAGCTCGGATATCTTCTTTGGCCAGCAGCCAGCTTGACCCTGCCGGGCAGCCTGACTGGGCTTCTGCTTTCCCCGGAGCACACTGGGAAGGACTTGCTGACTTGAGGTGCCCTCAGGGGCAGTCTCCCCTGTGGGAGCCCAGCTTCTGCCCTTGCTCTTCCGCTCCAGCTCCACCGAGCAGATAAGGTGGGATGGTGACCCACCCAGGGTCCCAACCAGCACAGGCGGGGCCAGGAGAGTGCCTGACACCCAGGAACTCAGAGGAGGGCCTTGTAGGAGAGGAGAGGGCCGCTGCCCACTGCCCAGGAACAAGGACGCACCCACCTCTCTGCCCTCTTGGCGTTCCCTGCATGGCCACCTGCAGCCCGCCCACCGCAGCCCCCCACTCGCATCCCACCAATGGGGCACAGGGCTTTCATATTTCTGAACCAACACTTTGGTTTTCCCAGCAGGAAAGCGGGCAGCCCTCCCCCCCAGCTGGATGTGAAGACTTCTGGCTCGAAGCCGCTACAGCTAAAGTGCGCGGGGTGCCAGGGCTGGAGGAGGACCCAGGAGCTCTCATGCAGCTTCCAACCCGTCTGGGGACTGTCACATGGGTCCAGGAGCAGACCCTAAGTCCCCCGTGCAGGAGTCGGTCACAGAGGCTGGAGAGACGAGAGGCCTTAGCTCCCAGCCGCACGTGCATGGCCTCACCCTCAGAGTGAGAGCAGAGGGGGGTGGACAAGACAGCTGGGCACCCACGGGACCCCAAACCCAGCATCTTACTTGATCTGCTGGAGATGTCCCTGCTGTCCCTTACGTGGTTCAGACCACCACGGCTCACCACGGACAAGCTGGTGTCCACTCTGGCAGTGCCTTAGTCCCCTGCCGGTGTCACCTGCTCCTGCAAGATGGCACCAAACAAGCAGGAAGCAGGGTCTGCAGCTCCATCTGCTGCCAAGTCCCCACCCCCCTGGCTCTGGTTCACCAGAGCTAGGGACACCTCAGGGCCCCAGCCCACACTTCCCATCACACTCGTGCGTCTCCATGCCCAGCTCCTGATGACCCTCGCCCTGGGCCAACCCTAGGCCACCACGAGGTCTGACTGGCACCCAGACACTGCCAGGAGACCTCCGACCCGGGATGCTGACGTGGAGGAGGACCAGCCAGGGGCCAGGCCCCTCTCTGTGCACAGGAGAGCCACAGGAAGGAACCAACTGGAGCCTGAGCAACGCCGGAGACTCACCCCTCGAGGCCCACACAGGGGTTCTGGCCGAGTCCACTCCTCCCTGCCCACATCTGAAACAGAACCTGGTCTGGGAAGCAGCCACGAAGCCGTGAGGCCAAGGGTACGGGACCCCAAGACAGTGGCAGAGACAGTAAAAGCAGAAACACGTGTTTTTTTCAGGTTTGTGTCACTGTGACCAAAGGACTTGCCAAAAACAACTCAGAAGAGGAAAAGTGTACTTTGGCTCATGGTTCCCGAGGTTCAGTCCATGGTCGGTCGGCAGGCCCCATGGCTCTGGGCCGGACCTGAGGCAGAACATGGTGGAGGAAGGGCGTGAGGAAGACAGCAGCTCAGGACACGGCAACCCAGAAGCAAAGAGAGAGCTCTGCTCATCAGGGACAAGACATAAACATGAAGGCCAGCCCCCAGCCACCCACCTTCTCCAGTCACACCCCTGCCTCAGACCCCACCATGTCAGTCCATGTCAGTAGGTTAACCCACTGATGAGGTCACTCCTCGCGACCCAGTCGCTCTGACATTCCTGCATCATGAGTTTGGGGGACTCCTCATATCTAAGCCACAACAACATGCTCAGCCGCCCACTGCCAGGGGCAAGATGACTGGGGACTTGAAGAGGTCACATGTTGGGCACTCCAATCCCACCACCCATGAGACCTGCTGTCTTACCCACCCACCTGGTTCCTGACCACCTGCCCTGCTGCTGCTGGAGAATCTGAGCCCGCTCCCTGCAGTCACCCCTCCTCGGCCCACAGAAATCTCTGGGACCAGCCATGTGCAGCCCACTCCCTCACTCCTGACCCTCCCCTAATTAATGTGCAAAACGCCCGGGGTCTTGGGCCTCCCCAGACACTGGACTTGGAGGGCAGTGTTCCTGTTCTGTGGAAATGTGCTCTGACCACTCACCAGCTCTTGGTGCACCTGAGTCCTGCTGTGACAGAGGCCACATGTTGGGCACACCAATGCCACCCCACCACGCACTGCCAGGAGCTGTCAGGCAGCTCCACACGTTGCTGGGGTCAGGGACATGCTCCAGTGCTGCAGGAGGGAACGAGGTGAGTCACGTATCGCATTCAGCCTCACCTCCTAAGCTGGTCAGCAAGAGCCCTGGGGGCAACGTCCACAGATGGAGAAAACAGGGGCACAAGGAGAAGTCAGCACGGACAGTGTCATGGGGTGCAGTCTTCTGAGGCTGTACGTGCGCATCTCACTTCTGTCTCACGAGAGTTACCTGAAGTATTGTACAAGCGTATCCACAACAAGTGGACGCCACGGACCAAGATCTGGTGGGGAGCAGCCAATGCCTACCTACAGAACTAAGAACAGACGGTGGTCACCACCATGGAGTGCAACTCGGCCAGAAGGTAGAGGAGGCGAAGTGGTCACCAGGAGCAGAATGGATTTCCTGATGCCTTCCAGGTACTAACCAGGCATAGTGCCTTCCAGGTATTAACCACATCACTGCAAGTCAGATCTGGGGAAGGGAACTGGGAGGGGAGAAAGAAGGTCATAACTGGTTTCAATATTGCTCATAACAGGGAACCAAGAGACCACAGGCCAAAAAGAAAACCAAAAGGAGAGTACTAAAATTATATACCAGCCTTAATAAAAATATAATCATTAAGACAAAAAAAAAAAAGCTTTTTATGGTAACAACAGTTGCTACCCCTTCCACTAAGAGGAAGACATGGGCTGGCCCAAGTGACCTGCTGAAGCACAAACATTCCAGGATTCCTGGAACTGGGTCATAAGAAGTCCTGCAGCTTCATCCAGGCCCCTCTGGACATGCCCTGTGGGAGCCCCGAGGGTCCGTGTGAGAAGCCCACCTGTCCTGCAGGCACTCTGCCTTAGCCCCACAGCCTTTTCAAGTCAGCAGACATAGGAGCCAAGCCCCTTGAATCCTCTAAGCCAACACTTACCAGCCAACTATCAGGACATGACGTCTGTCCATGACTCCCGGGACAGAAGAATCGCAGAGCCATCCCTGCATGATTGCAGGGCTCACAAAATCATCTTCCAGCATGAGTTCATGATGTGTTTTATCTTGAAGGAAATCAGTACTATCTTTAGGGAAACACAGACTTTCCACTGGAATATATAATCAACCCAGCAGCACTGAGCACTCACAGAGTCACACCGTGGTGTCTAAATACCATGTCCCACCTGAAGGCCACTTGGAGGAAGGGCTGAAGGAAGTACAGAGGTAAACCTAAAATTTTGGCATCCAGAAAATAAGGAAGCTACCAAAAGTTACTGGTGACCTGTCAAAAGAAATCGGGAGTTCATTTGAAGAAGCTCTTACCAAAAATGTACAAGTTTAGCATCATTAAGAATGATTAAGGGCTGGGGTTGTGGTTCAGTGGTAGAGCACTCACCTAGCATGCATGAGGCTCTGGGTTCCATCCTCAGCACCACATAAATGTAAAACAAAGATATTGTGTTCACCTAAAATTTAAGAATAAATATTTTTTAAAAAAGAATGATTAATTGTAACATATCAAATTCATAGATTTATAATGATATTTAAAAGCTCATTGGTCAAAATTGAACAATGGCAATGAACCCCATCCCATACTTTGAAACTGATAAAGAAAAAGGATTGAACATTGAGTGTGTGGTTTTCCATGTAGCTCACAAACTACAGAGTAACAAAGGAATTGACGGGGGAAGGATTCCAATTAACCAACAAAAAGGAAGTGGTCTAAGGTCCTATTTCAAATTAAAGAATGGACCAAGGCAAGAGTAATCACATGAGAAAGAGAGAGAGAAAGACTGACATTGACCACTTTCTAATGAAAAAACTCAAGTGACATCTAGGGAGTCATTTTGACTCTCCCAGAAATTTGAACTTGAATCTGATCAAATCCCTGGATCTAACTACCAAAGTACAGGAAAAACAAGGGACCGAGAAATGCGGTAGACAAAATCAGCAATATCATTTAAGCACTAGGTATAGGAAAGTCTGGGGCAAATGCTTCCGTTTATTCAATAAGAGACTACAACACCACGGGAGAGAAAAAGAGACAGTGAACAAACCCAAGTGAGCGAAACCTGTTTGGATTCCAATACAAACAAACTATGAAAAAATAAAATACGTAAGACAATTGGGGAAATGGCACACTGACTAGACAGTTGGTGGTATTTAAAAATATTTTTTACTCGGGAGAATGGTTTGTGGTTCCTTTTTTTCTTAAGTTCTTCTTCTGTTCCTTATCTTTCAGATACTGCATATTGAACTATTTAGAGATACAATTATATGACTCCTGGAAAGTGCTTCTAAATATTTGGGAAGGGCGAATTAGAGGGCAAGAAGAAACAAGACCAGCTGTGTTTTGAGGACTGTGGGGATGGGTGATGGTCAGTTCATCAGGCCCACGGAACACGGCTCTCCGGGTTGGGATAGGGCTTTTAGTTTCCAGAATAAAAGTTCTTTTTTTAATCATGCTTACGAACAATTTTCAGTGACATGGAAAATACTTGTGGTATAGTCAGTAGGAAAAGCAGGTGAAATATCAACACAGTAAGATCCAGCCACGCAGCTCAGCATGGTCTCTGCCAAGAGGTCACAGTGGCTGTCCTCGTTATTACGGGTGAATTTCACCCCTGCTCTGCACTCTTGATTTTGCAACTTTCTACAATAAGCCAAACTTGGATACCTAGAGAAAACAGGTTTTGTTCTAATTTTTATGAGCAGATAAGCCACAGCCCTTGGAAATGACGCCCTAGATCTGGAGCCATGTGTGGCGGAGATGCCTCTCAGAAGGGCTGGTGTAGGGCCAGGTGCGTCTTAGGCCTTAGGTCCACGTTGTGAGCACATGGACAGAGGCCGGACGCAAACTTCATTTCAGCCTTTATTCAGGAATGGGACCACACCTTTCCCGGTGGAAAATGAGCCCTTGAACAAAGGAGGGGACTGGGCTTCTATGGGTTGTGGGGGATTTAGTGAGCGTATCGGTCTGGGTTCGGGAATTTACGGGTCAGTGGTCAGCGCCCGGGGAGGATTGACCTTGGAAGAGATTCGTGTTTCCCAGAGACCATCACTCTAGGTTTGAGGAACACTCTCCCCGGCACCAAAGCCATCCATGCAGGGCTTTCTCTTCCACTCCCTCGGCCCCGGCCACATGTCCTGGGATTCTCATTTTCCATGTCCACATCCCGAGGGAGGCAGCAAGTGTGTCCTAAAGTAGGACAATAGTGACTTTAATTTTGATAATGCAGGCATTTAACCCAGCATTTCCAACCTCAACGTACAGATGATCAACGGGGGTAAGCATAGATTCCCATCTATGAGACTCCTGTAAATGACAGATTCATCTTGTGACAATTGAATTGAAAATCAATGCAAGTGCTGTGACTTTGAACGCTGCTTCTTCCAGCGTCCCACTTAGTGTCTCCAAAGGAATGAAAAGGCCCCAAAATCACCCAGATGCAACTCCTTGGAGGAACAGAGCTGGAGAAATTATTTTTAGGTACTCGTGTTCCAGAAACTTCCGCGCCCAAGATGACTAGAGCATTTCCTTTTTTTTTTTTTTTTTTTGGTAAAAGATGAAAGCCTGAGGATCCACGCCCTCCTCCGGGCTTTCTCCAGGGACGGCAGAATCCATCGCTGGGCTCTGGGCTGATGGCGCTCTCCCGGGATGTCCCTAGAGACCACCACCCCAACAAGCAGGGAACTTATTTTCCAGCACAGTGTTCGGGCACAAGGAATCTTTATGCCCCTGTCTTCTCAGGGACATTTCTTTAAAGTCACACAAAAGGAGTGTGGACAGAGATGTGAGCCTTACCTTACCCACAGCCTAGAACGTTCCGGAAGGGTTCACCATGCTAAGACTGCTATCCTGGCCTTTCCCCTCCCGTGGACTCACATACCCCCTGGGAGGACCTCACTGGGCATTTTCTCCACAGTCCCCTGGATTCTTCCTGGTTTGTCTTGTTTTCCTCTTAAGGATGCTGCCTGAGGGGACTTGACTTTCTGCTAAGATCTCCTCGTGGGATCACCACCCGCAGCTCCACGGTCAACCCACGTGGGCAGCTGGCACCTGCGCTTCCTCCCTTCCCTCCCCGCAGCCTCTCCGGTGTCTCCACCAACCTCAACAGGCCCCTCCAGGCTGGAGGCTCCATGATGGGCAAGTAGAGACCGCAGAGGGCCTGCCCAGGAGCTGGGCTTCCACCCTCTAGCCCACCCCAGCCCTGCTGGCTCTCCTTAGGAGGGACACCCATGGTCACCAGGGCTGCGAGTCCCACTGTGATGTCCAAGGAGGCTTCTTCCAAGCCCTCCTCCTCCCACCCACAGGCATGTTTGTGGGGACCTCATCTGCCCAGCCTCAGCAAGGGGGAGAGTCAAAGTCACAGCACTTGCCTGGATTTTCAAGTCAATGTCACAAGATGAATCTGTCATTTACAGGAGTCTCATAGACGGGAATCTAAGCTTACCCCCGTCGATCATCTGTACGTTGAGTATATGGTGAGATGATGGAGGCTGGAAATGCTGGGTTAAATGCCTGCATTATCAAAATTAAAGTCACTATTGTTCTACTTTTTAAAATATGAGAACAGGAGAAGTTTTCCTGAGCAAAGCGCCCACATCGGGCATCTGTTGAGCAGCGCTGACCTACAGGACTCTGCAGCTCTGTGGCTATGATCCTGTGAGTCCTCTGAGACACCATTCACATCTGTTCGTCTCCTCCTTGGAAATGTCTCAGCCCACCAGAAAGGACTTGCCAACCCACCTCTGCCCGTGGGCACGCGGCAGGACAGAGGGCTGATGGAAGCCAGAGTTTTTAATCATTTTTTATTAAGACATAAAATTTGTGCATATTTATATGAAACCTGGTGTATTTATCTGTCACAAAGTCTTCCATGCAGTGGCCAATACTTCTTTTGAATATGATCATGGTGGCTTTTGATACACCGCCAGCCCCGGGTGTCAAACACCCATCCTTATCAAAATCACTGCTAGGTCTATTCAGCAAAAGGTGCTCAGCAGAGCTGCCGTCCCCGGTTCTGACCAAGGCCTGGGTCTTGGCTGGAGTCCAGGCTGGCGTCCAGGCTGGCAGCTGGAGAGGTCAGCCAGTCGGCCAACGCTGCTTCTGCCGCCCGCTGGGGGCCTCCTTCTCCCTGGCAGATGTTTCTTGAAGGGAAGGCGTATTTGTTTCAGGCTTCAAGACGGAGGCAAACATTTGTTAGAAGGCTCCAAAGGACTTTGCAGAGACTTTCCACCCAGGATTCCCACGCCAAGGCTGCTTGTGTAACATCTGTGCAACACGTGGGGGCCGCTGGTAAGGCAAGCGTTTCCAGTAAAGCGCACTGTGCAAAAGTACGCATGCGTGATCTCCAGGGCCTCTGAAGCTCTGCACGCCTCTGCCCCACAGCTGGGTGCTGGACAGACGCAAGCAACCTCTTCAGGGGGGCACACCGCTCCTGCGTGCTCTGAGGAACTGCCATCTGTGATTGGACGCCTCTGGGTTTGCTGTGGCGGTCACCCCTCCGAATTGTCATCGGAAGAAGCTGCTCACATGAAGGCCAGGTACAGATGGATCCCCCGGCTGTGGAAATGAAGGTCACCCCCAAGTGTGACTGTGGCTGAGGAGGTCCATCATTCTGACATGCTAGCCCAGCTTGGTGTCCCAATCACAGCCAGAAATTTGGTAGTGACCACTTACAGACCCAGCGTCTTGAGAAAGTGATCAATATCAGGTTGCCAGAGCTAACAAATAAAGATAGAGGATACCTGGTCCAATCTGAGTTTCCAATACCCAATAAAAATTTTTTTTTGAGTATAAGTATGTCCCAAATTTACTAAAAATGTTTCTGTTTCCTATCTGAAACTCACCTTTAACTGGGCGGCCTGTCTGTGGTGTGGCAAACCTAGACAGAGGCTTCTTTGGAATACCTGAAAGTCCTGGAAAACAACTGTGCCTGGTGCCACCAGGTGGGCTGGCAGTTTTCACAGTCTGGACCAAAGAACAAGGCTCATTGTTTGCCATCAGATCACTGCAGCTCCCCCAGTGAGGAGCAGAAATGTGATTTCCCCAGTCGATTCTGGCGTTTTCTAAGTAGATAAAGCATTTCTGTCGTTGCGATGGTCCTGATAGCCATGCTCAACACCCAGCATCTGTCTGAAGTGAGCGTCATCACCATGAACTGCCCCAAACAGACAGGGTCAGCCTCAGGCCCGCACCAGCCTCAGCCACACAGGATCCTGCACACAGAAGGGCCCTGAGTTCGATTCAAAACTCTGACGAGGCTGTACTGACATTCGTAATTAACTCTCGAGCCAGAGGCTTCACAAGCTACGTAGCCGCCCCCAGGACAGGTGGACCTGAGGACAAGCAGCTGCAGCCTTAGACGCTTCATCACTAATGGCACACGGAGCCCCTGGTCTGCTGTTGGCGAGCTCACGGTGAGCAACCTGAGCCCGGGCAGCCCTTCCCAGCCCCTCCCCGCCCCTGGCTGGCGTTTCCAGCACGGCTTTGATTTAATTAGCGTCTGGCTGGTTCAAAAGCTTGTTTTTGATTCTGAGTGCCATATGAGCTGTTGTCTGGATCTTCTTCCAACTTGGCCCTGGACACTCTGCGTAGAACCTGCTGTCTTTGGCTCCACCAGGCTGCGGTTTGGGGAGCACAGTTGTTGCTCGCAGCAACTTGAAGCCTGGGAGGAGATTTTCCCGGAGCCCCTTGAACCAGCAGATTTGAGCTGTTGGATTTCTCACCAGTGGCTGGCCCCCACCCAGGTTTGTGGGGAAGCCCCCTCTCTGCCATCGGCAACCTTTATTTTCCAGTCCCCACTCTCCCCCTCCTCCATTCTCACTCACAGGCTCCCCCCCACCTTCAGCCTTTCCTTCTGAATTTCCAGCCTCTCCCCAAA
Source organism: Ictidomys tridecemlineatus (assembly GCF_052094955.1). Classification (NCBI taxonomy): domain Eukaryota; kingdom Metazoa; phylum Chordata; class Mammalia; order Rodentia; family Sciuridae; genus Ictidomys; species Ictidomys tridecemlineatus. The sequence goes on from NC_135479.1 coordinate 210,916,396, forward strand.
ACATTCCCCTTCCATTATTCTTCCTGCCCCGAAGCCACCCCATGTCCTGCTCAGTCTCCCTCCAAGGAACCAGAACCAAAAGAGGAAATTCATCTTGCTGCTTGTTACCGTCTCTTAAAGATCCTAGCAAGGGCACTGAAGCCAACCCTGCGGGAAGAAACCTTGAAAGTTAGTTTCCAGCCTGGTTCCACTTCTACACCGACCCCTATGATCACACCACTCAGAACCACAGAAGACAAGTCCACGTGGAATTCTGGCTTCTCATCTCGGCTCTGTGACTGGGTGAGTTGCTTAACCCTCAGGATCTTGGTTCCTTCATGTGTACAATAAGTATTCAATTGAATAATGATCTCATGAGTCTTTAATTTGAATATCAACGGTATAACCATTAACTATTCCCCATAATCACAGCAGGCATTTTGTGAACCTCAATTTATGATCTACTATATTCATCAGCCATTGCTGTGGTAATGCTACATAACAAACAGTCCCAAATCTTGTGCTTAGAACAACAAATGTGTATTTCTTGCTCTCTCTGTTTCTGCAGGTTGGCTGGGGCGGCTCTACAGATTGAGTTCAAGTGAGATCCCTGTGGCTCTCATTCTGGGACCAGGCCAACCTCTCTGCAGCTACTGGTGTTACCACCAGTTATGGGTGACGAGTCCTGCTTCCCCACCTGTTGAAGTCTGAACATTAGAGAGGCACGCTGAGGCAAGCATATAAGGCAGGGTTTATTAAAAAAGGGGTAAGGAGGCCATAGCTGGTGTCCTAGTGTCCCAACAAGCGAGGTGCTCTGCCCTTTTTATATGTCCTAGGCTTCCTTTGTCCCCCTGCCTTCTCCCCCTTATCTTTCTTCTTCCTGCATAGGGGACCAGGCCCAGGGATGCTGGGTGGGAGGGCCAAAAGGTGGGAGCCAGGTGGGCTGAAGGGGAAGGGCAGGATGAGCAACCCAGGACACATTAATTAACAGCCTTGTGGCTCCCTGTAGGGACGGGCAATTCCTGGGACTGGTTACCTTGGCAACAGGTTGGAGCAGGGCAGGTTCTTGATGGGGTAGAGGAAGGGCTCTGGAGGAATTAATCCCTCCGGGGACCGTCTCCAACTGGCCGGACTCACTCAGAATTGGCCTCCTTGATCCATCTGACTTGATTTCCCTATCTGCGCCGACTGCCTGTCTAATCCGGGCCTCCCTGGGACATCTGTTTCTCATGGAGAATGGCTGGGGCCAAAGAAGCCAGACCAAACCACACAGCACAGGCAGGGCCTCCCACCTGAGCTCCCCTGCCCAAGTCCAGCCATGGAACGGGCCAGAAGGACAGAGATGATGCTGTCTCCACCCTGGGTCCTCTGGACCCTCTAACTACAGGCGGTTTCATGTGGCCAGGGTCATGGTTGCATTGTGTCCCTCTGTCCCCAGAAAGTAGGCTAGAGTCCTCACCTCCCGCAGGATCCCAGGATGTGACTCTATTCAGAGTTGAGGAAGGTCACATGGGGTGACCGGTGTCCTCATCTGAAAGAGAATTCAACACAGACATGAGCAGAGGGAGAAGACACAGAGACGCCCCCTGGAGAGAGGCCTGGCACAGACCCTTCCTCCCAGCCTCAGGAGGAGCCGCCACCCACACCTGGACCTCAGACTCCTGGCCCCAGAACCAGTTGCTAATGGTGCTTTACCCCAGCAGCCCGGGAAGCCAGCACACGGCTGAGTGTGCACCGCTCGGGAGAGAGGGGCCGTCACTTCTATAGATTCTGAGGGAGGATCCAGGATCACCCGTGGCACCAGCCATTACCGTGAGTGTGCTCACCGGGTGGAAAGGCCAGGTTGACACACTGCCGCAGAGCGGCCCTGTGGGCCAGAGACCTGACTCGGTCCCAGCTCATCTCGGGATGCCTCTACAGCCCCAGGCTACCCCAAAGTCCACCCTTGAGGACAGGGACCCCGCGTTCTCGGTTCTTCCACTGCCAGGGCCAGCCAAATCGGCTTGTCTCCTTGGAATTGTGACTCAGCCTTGATCAAGAAGGGTCAGGCACGAGCAAACTGGGGTACAACTAGGATCCCCACTGTCACACTCGACAGGCAATGGCTTCGTCCAGGGCCCCAGGCCATTGGCCCAAAATGAATTCCATTAAAACCTGTCGACCAAATAAACAAGATGCTAAATTGGCCTAATTCATCCACTGTGATGTTTTGCAGGATTAGTTAAGAACTTGAACAGAAATCCTTTAACAGCATTAATGAGAATTTTGGCTTCAGATGATTAAAAATAAAGAAAAGCCTATTTCTTCAATATTTTCGTATTCATCATGGAATTTTTCATGTTACGCCAACATCTAAATGAGAGAAAATGTAAGCTGATTGGTCTGACGAATTGATGCTTACCCAAGATCACCACATCCAGGACCGACGGCCTGTGGCCTCCCCATTCACAACCGGGGGCCGTGGGGCACATCTCTCCTCTGAGCTCTGGTGAGCCGCGCTACTCGGGACACTCCTTGCTGGGTGCTTGCTCCCGGTTCTCCTGGGGTGCACCTGGGAGTGCAGTGCTGAGCATCCCCGTCAGGTAAACCCACCCCTGCAGCCTCTACCTGGAATCTCTTCACCATGAATGGAGGGTAACCAACCTACGGCTATCAACAAGGGGCCGTAAACATTTTAGGCTTGGGGGCCACGTGCTCTTCGTTGGAACTGCTTGACTCTGCCTTTGTGGCCTACAGCGACCACAGACACTCCGTAAAGTGTTTATCATGGGCCAGTGAAAGTTCATTGGCAAAAACAGGCGGCAGGCCAGTGGCCAACCCAGCTCTGGGACATGCCAGGGGACGCGGCCTCGTGCAAGTGCTCCACTCCACGGAGGATGTGTCTGCTCCAGCCCAGGTCACTGTCACCAGCAAGGACGATGAGGGGAAATGGACTTGGCTCACTACAGAAGGGGAATGCAGAGGGGATTTGTAGGGCATCCTGCGAATCATGAACGGCCTGGCCCTCTGTGGGCTTTTCAAGGAGCTGGGCTACCCTCTCTCAGGCACTCTGGGGAAGGAGAAGCCCATGAGAACTTGCACCAATCCCTCACTGTCCTTCCCAGAAATCGCCCATCTGAGGTCTGTTGGGGAGGAAGGGTCAGAGCCGCTCAAAGACTCGTCCATCCGGAAAGCAGCCGTGAGCCCGTCCTGCGCCATGCTGAGGTTTGAGTGTTTAAAAAGGTGCCTTCCGGGAGGCTTTCGTGGGCAGGCTAGCTTGCACACTTCCAGGAACGGGGAGCTCATGACCTGCAAAGAGCAGCCTACCCACACCTGGACGAAGCTTAGCCTCCTCAGAGACGCTCAGCCCCCGCCAGCATGGCTACACAACCGCCTCCCAGCAAACAAAGACCGCCAGCCGCGCCCGGGACGCCAGCCACAGCTCTGACCCCCTGGCATTCTTGAAAGCAAAACGACACCCGTCCACATTCAATGACCCCCTGAAAAGTTCCCGGACCTGGGCCAGGCCAACACCAAAGGGTGAGGAGCTGCCTCCCATGAGGGCATTCGCACAGCAAGGAGGTGACAGGAGTCTCCCCTAAGCCACCGTCCCCAGGAAAGGGGCAGGGGAATTGGGACAGCACAAAGCCAACCCACAGCCGTGGCCCAGGTGTCCTGGGCCTCAGGCCGGGCTGCTCACGCGGGCTCAGGCCCCAGGGTGCACTGCTGCGCACAGGAGCAGTTTTCCGGCTGGACACGCAGGGGAGACAGTACCGGCCCACAGGGCGGCCATGCGCCTGCAGGAGATCCACCATCCCCACTGGCCGCTCGGTGCTCAGCACTCACCAGGGCTTGCCGCCTGCCCCTCTCCCACAGCTAAGCAGAAGACAGGGCGGGTCAGGAAGCCCAGAGACACCTGCTCAGAGAAGCCAAAGGGTCTGGGGACTGGGTCAAAAGAGAGAAAAACAGAGTCTGTAGGAAACGAAGCAGGCAGAGGTCAGGAAGGACCGAGAGGGAAGGAGGTCAACTGCAGCCGCCAGGCGGAAGCCTCTAGAGGCAGGCCCACCCGGCCCACCCTGGCCGCAGGAGCCTCCAAGGACAGAATGGTACGACGCAGGCTTCCCCTCTCCCTGCCCAGGCACCTGCAAGACCCTGTTCCCACACTGCCGCCTGCAGGGACCACAGCCCACCAATGAGTTGCAAAATCTAGGCGGTCACCGCCAGTAAGTGACAGGAACGAAAGTAAACAAGACAAACGCGGCAGAGCGCAGAACGTTTATAGGGCAAGCATTGCGTTAAGGTTTTCAGCCACGTGTACGTGTGTGTTACATAGGAGGAGCGCCCCTAAACATCTACAATACAAAAAAACCCAAAAGCTAAAAACCTGAAATATCTAAAGCTCAAAACACTTCGACCACCAACCTGATACCACAGGTGGGAAATTTCACACCATGGAATTTTGTTTCATGCACAAAATTACTTGAAATATTATCTAAAGTCATATCAGGTACATGTGTGAGGTATACAGAAGACATAATGTCAAGTTCAGACTTGGGTCTCATTGCCCTACAATATCGCATTTTTTTCATGCAAATATCCCAAAATCCAAAAAAGTCTGAAATCTGAAACATGCTGGCCTCAAACATTTTAGATAAGAAGTTATAAATACACACACACACACACACACACACACACACACACATTTACATGGACTAGAATCAAAAATGTCAGCCTGCTGAACACATGCTTGGTGACACACCTCCAGTTTTAGGTGGACGGAGACAGGTACTGTTAGTCTACTTTCCCCTACCAACACACCTGAGGTCACCAACTTATCCAGAGGAAAGGTTTATTTCGGCTCATGGCTGGTCTCATTGCTGGGGCCCGAGGGAGTGTGTGGAGGAAGCCGCTCACTTCATGATTCCCAGGAAGCAGAGAGAGGGAAAGGGCCGAGGTCCCAACATCCCTTCCAAGGCATGTCCCCAGTGACCTGCTTTCCTCCCACTAAGCCCCACATCCTACAGGTCCCACTACCTCCCGATGGTGCCATGGGGACACTTATCCAGACTGCAGCGTATACGTGTCGCTTACGCGTGCCTTCACAGACACACACACACAGTCCTGTCTCCACCTGGGTCTCGCACACATGGACACACAGAGCAGGCAATGGGCCCCTGGCTGTGACGGACAGTTGGAAAGGACTCACAGCCTTGGATGGTGGCATCCTTCAAGAGAGCCCCCTGGGGGGAGGGCCTGTGGGTGGGCTGGTGGCCCCTGTGCCTGCAGGCACTGGGCGGGCAGTAGAAGCAGAAGGTGTGGCCATCCACGGCAGTTCCCATCTGGAGAGGAGCAGGCTGGTGACTTCCTCCCTGGAGACAGAGGGCCGAAATCGATCCTAAATGTGACCACTGAATCCTGGTGACATCACTTCTAAAATATGGAAAGGGGCTTTCATAGGTACCAACCAGGGGCCCCTTTGCAGCCACTAGAAGGTCCCAGTCCTCTACACAGCACTGAGAAGCATGCTCCACCTGGGGAAGTCCTCGTTTCAGGAACCCGGCAGTCACAGGCTCAGGAAGCCGAGTCTCCTGGCCCTCTCCACAGCTATGGCTTCTGGGGGAGGTACAAACGGCAAGAATCCAGGGGAACATCAGCCCGGGCACGGAGGCCTCGTGCACAACTCACAAAGAGATCGCTGGACGTTTGGCTTTGTAAAGAAAAGTTCTAGGCTTTATCCACAGCAGAATATCTGAGCCCCGGAACTCCAGGCAGGCGCACGGCTGGCCCGTATGTTGCACAGTGGGGTCCAGTGGGGTTGGGGGCTCAGTCCCCACCCACCCTTCACGCTGGGAGTCCCTGGTGGGCTGTTCATGTCTTCCTCTCCTCTTCCCCTGAGACACGAGGAGGGGCACCCAGGTTCCCTGTGCCCTCGAAGGTCGGGCTCGGACCTCCCCTGCAGCACCAACTCTCCCTCTCCTCTCTTCCTCCCACACTCTGGCAATGAGAGAACCTCAAATCCAAGAAACCGGCGGTAATTAAGGTTGTTGAACCCCTCGCAGGGAGCCCCACTCACCCTGAGCTGCCTGGAACCGTTGAGATTGAACACTGAAAGCCCCACGTCCAAGGAACTCTCGGTCGGAATCTGGACAGCTGCTCTCCCTAGCCACAGGAAAGCCCTGCCTTCATCTCCTCCTCCGAGACACAGAATAGAGACACCAAGGTGCAATGCACTTTCCCAGGTCACCCAGCCAGAGAGAGTGGAACTGGGATTCCAACCCAAGCTCTGACCCCAGGACCCTGCCCTCCACTCCCCTGCTCCGTGCCTCCTGCCTTCCCCAGCACTTCCCAGCTTCAGCCCTGTACCTCCAAAATGTGGCCACAGGGACAGAGGTCAAAGTGCTGGGGCCACAAGCCAAGGAGTGCAGTGGACTCAGAAGCTGGAGAGGAGGATCTGTTCCCGCTGACTCCCCTATGACATCCCAGTGAGACCCATTTCAGACTCCTGAGCTCCAGAACTGTACGATGAAATGTTTGTGTTGTTTTAAGCCACTGTGTGGGACTCGTTACAGCATCCATTAGAAACTAATAGTTTTCGTTCACCCTCAAGAATCTTATGATCTAGTAGAAAACAGCGCAGCAATCATCCATAGTGCACATCAGATATTTATGCAAGACTGAAGCATGGCGTCAGCGACCAACTGCTGTCTGCCAGCACACAGCAGATCACCCCTGTAACAGGCGGCATGTGACAACTCACGCTGACAAAATATGTTTCCCTTTTAAACCTCCGCTACACTTGGCAGGTGGCAGTCATCAGAACTGGCACCAACACTCTGGTGTTGCTGGGTGAATTTGAAGGCAGGAGAACTCACGACCCGTAAACACTGTTTGTTGGGGAGGGGAGGGGAGGGGAGGGGAGGGGAGGGGAGGGGAGGGGAGGGGAGGGGAGGGAAGGGAAAGGAAAGGAAAGGAAAGGAAAGGAAAGGAAGAATTTAAATGTATTTTTATTTTTATTTATTTATTTGGTACTGGGATTGAACCCAGGGGTACTGAACCACCAAGCTGCATCCCCCAGCCCTTTTTATTTTTTATATTGAGACAAGATCTCACTAAATTGCTGAAGCCGGTCTTGAACTTGTGATCCTCCTGCCTCGGCCTTCTGAGTCACTGGGATTATAAGCGTATCCTACTGTGCTCAGGTAGAATTTTAAATTTTGAATTTGTTGCCAATATTTAAAATGCTGAAGATGTGATATGAAAATAAAGATTTTCTTTTTCCTTTTAAAACACCAGGAGACCTGGCAACATGGAGTCCCAGATTCCCACTGGTGACACTCTGCTGGCCATGGCTGCCTCTGCAGAAGGCCCGTCTCCTGCACTTGCTCCGCTGACCCTACCAGCAAGCACTCTTGGGGTGAAAGCTGGCAGGAGGCTGTCCAGAGAAATGGCCTCCCCTAACTGCTGGGTTTTCTCTGGCCTGGGCCTGTGAGCTCCTTGAGGGCAGCCTGTTTGGTTCTTTAAATAGACTCCAAGGTCCCAGAACCACCAGTTCCCGCCGTGGACGCACCACCCTTTAATGGGCCAGTCTGGACCTGGCCACGTCCCATACGGGCTCCTCGCTGGCATCCAGCAGTAAGACACACCACCATGCTCCTTGCTGGGGAGACTTAATAAACCCAGTGGCCAACCAGGACCCAGAAGAGTTTCATGTGAAAACCAGAGAATGTGAGCCGGTCCCCAAGGCTCGGGAAAACTGCAGAGGACAGATGGCAACTTGTCTGAGCACGCCCCCTGGCTCAGCACACTTGAGGGACCCTGGAGGCCCAGCCCTGGAAGTCACTTGGATCACGGAGCTCCAGCACTGCGGAACATTCTGTTCTAGGAGGAAGGAGGACACAGCCCGGATTGTTCCAGAAATGTCCCCCTTAGTGCAGCAGGCAGCACCCTCAGGACACTCTGCCCGAGAACTGCAAAAGAGAGGGGGATAACTAGGTCAGCCAAGGGCACCCAGGGACCCGTCCTCTTGTGCCACAAACGCCTGGGGTTGGTCGTGGAAGCTGGGAAGCCATGATTAATGAAAGGGAGTGAAACAAACTCAGTCCTTGCATCTGCTTGGGGACCCATAGCTGCAGAGTGGACGCACCACCATGGGGTGGGGAATCAGGGACGAACTTGGAACATGGTGGGGAGGGGGCCAAAGACACGTGCTGGGGACCAAGAGAGTGTCGGGCCTTCCCAGGGCCTGGACAGAGTCCCTGCAGCTAGAGGTCATTTGTCCTTCCACAGGCACAATGAAGTGGACAGCCCACAGCTGGCAGGCATGGAGAGACACCGGAAGTGATTAGGCCCCAGCTCTCACCAGGTAGGGACACACACGACTTCACACAGGTGATGTGTCCCGCCAGCCAAGCCAGGGTTTGTAGAGGTAGGCACCTTGGAGGGATTCTTTTGATCCACGCTGTACACAGGACTGGACCCAAAAGAGAAGCCCCCACCCCAAGCCTAAGATTGAAGAGACTCATCCACGGCTTCCAGGCTACTGTGTACAAGGCCCTGTCTCAAGGTCTGGCATGTAGCAGGGAAGAGACAGACAGAGGGAGGAAGGAGGAGAAGGAGGAGAGAGGTAAGGGAGGAAGAGGAGAGGGGAAGAACACAGGGGAAGGACACGGAAAGAAAGGAAGGAAGAAAAAAGTGAAGCCCAGTTGGTGGGAAGCCAGGCGACGGTGCTGGCCAGCAGGCTCTGGGGCTAGAGGCTGGAAGCAGGTGTCCACGGATTGTTTGGGGAGCAGAATTCAAGGGGCCTGGAACTTGCTTAGGAAAATAATGCCATTTTCACACTCATTAATATCTAACTAAAATTAGTATTTCCTTCCTGGGGAGTAGACAGGCCACACAGCAGCAAGAACACTCCCTAACACTTGGTCACTGATTAGAAATCGAGTCTTTCACAAAATGTTACATTTGCTCCCAAGACCTCAAAGAGCATGCCTGTCCATCACTACTTTGAAATTAGCTGTTGGAGGGGTCAATAAAGCTGATTGCAGAGTATGTTATAAAGTGTCAGAAGAACTTACTGCAAAGTGTTACAAAGAAGAGCACACATTTCTCAAAAAGTGTTTAATAACTCTAACAGTATCGATTCCCTTGGGACCCAGAGTGTTGACATTTAAAAGCAACCCTCACTTGGAGTCTGTAGAACTCAGGGCAGCCAGGAAGGGAAGAAGCCCAGCCCTGTCAGAAGCTCAGGCACAGAGCTGAGGACACACAGGTCACCCTGGTGCCACCCAGCTTGTCGCAGGCTAGCTGAAGGCGGACTCCGGGGAGGCTGTGGGGAGCTGGCAGCTTCTCGGGCATCCATCAAAATCTGCAGCACAGTCACACTTTATAATAACCAAACTGACTCAAAGCCTTTCTGCAAACGGAGATGGCTGGTTATAAATATGTTTTATTCTCACGTAACAGTTTACAGACAGTACGCGCCACCGTGCTACAAGCCCGGAACTGCTAGGCTGGCAAGCTGGGTGTGTTGTCATTTTTTAAATAAGGAAACTGAAACCCAAACTTAATGCCTTGCCTGAGTCACTCAATCCATCTGCCGGTGGTAGAGCGAAGCCTCGCGGCTGTCTTCTGAATTCCCGCACCTGGCGGGGCTGCAGCTCCAGTCCGGGCAGCGCACACCTGCTTGTGCTGCGCCTGTGCCCTGGGGTGACCACGCCACCTGCCCAGGCCCGCCGCCCCTGCCCAGCCCTGCATGTGGAACTTAGGCAGGTGGGATGGCATGTGCTGGTGATCCTCGGGACAAGTGTGCACAGGGTGGCCTGGGAGCCGCTCTCTCCTCCCAGGCTTGGCACGACCCACCATCTATGCCTGCAGGGTGCAGGGCATGCGGAGCCTGGAAAGGCAGCATTAGCACTAATGATAAAGAGGGAAACCCGCGCAGCCACCGTCTTCCTCCAGGGTAGCTGGGGAAACGCATGTAGGAGCCAGAGGCACTTCCATTTCCCCACGCCTCTGCCCTTGCAGTTGCTGCAGCTGGGTCCCTCATCAAAATCCAGCGCCTGAGAGGGAGGGCTCAGGTTTCTGGTCCTCACTGCTGAGGACAGCAGGTTGGAGGCCTGGTGAGGCCAGTCTCCAGGGGATCCAGCTTCAGATCCCCCATGGAAGTGATAGGAAAGACATTTTTCTCCCGTTTTAGATTCAGAATCACAACTTCCCCAGGGTAGGCCGAGTCCCTGCTGGGCCCTGGTCCTGAGCCCTCATAACCCCACCTTGGCCCTGTGTAGGACGGAATGCGCCCAGGCCCTGCACATTCTGGATGATTCTGGATTACCCTTCCTTCCGCCATGTTCTGCAGGCATGATTACCCCCCCAAATAGGACCCTGAAGGCAAACACAGCCTTGTACCCTCTGACTTCTTAAATCTCCCTCCAATTTCTGGGAACTGCTTGTCACAGAATTGAATGGGGCAGAGCTGGGACATTTTTTCTTAGGATACAAGGTCCTGTTTAAACTGCACTCTGTTTTGAAAACTCCCTGTGTTTAGCATCAGTCAATCTCCTGAGTGTGTCGGGGTAGGGGCAGTGGGGGCCTCATGACTCCACCTGGCAGTTTGCACAAGCCTTGTTCGTGTGAGATGAGTGAGAACCGGGAGCACAGGTTTCAATGAGCCTCTACATATCATCAGGCACCGGAGAGCAAATCTGCTTTCCCGGGACAGGGAGGCCACTGCGCCCTTCAGCTCTCGAGCAGAATACAGCCCCTTGGGCAGGTGTGTTTCCAGGGAAGGTTGCTGTGGGGAAAGCCCAGGTCTCACCCCCTATTTTGCTAGCTTCCTGCAGGCTCTGACTTTCTCCACAGCTGCCCACAGCCTGTGCCTTTAGCCTGAGTCCCAGGAGGACAGGTGTGCTTGCTCTACCACTGACTGTCCCAACTTGCGATGGTTCATCTGACCATTTTTCAACTTTGAGATGGTGCAAAGTCAAGATGCAAGAAACCTTACTTGGAATTTTCAATTTGGATCTTTTCCCAGGCTAGCAATACACAAGACAGTCTTCTCTCAGCTCGCTGGGCAGCAGCAGTGACCCGCAGCTCTCAGTCAGCCCTGTGAAAAGGAGGGAAACATTGACGCTCTGTGTGCCGTGTGGCTAAGCTAGGGCACGTGGTAGGCTAAGTGTGCTGAGCACTTTTCCTTTGTGATATTTTCAGTGTATGCCAGCTTTATCAGGACGCAGTCACATGGCAAGTCAAGGAGTATGCGGAATTGGAAGCACAGAGCCAACGTCCACTGCGCCATGGCTCGTAGACAGCTATTCCCAGGGCTATCTGGGACCAAACCAGACAATCCTAGATGGCCCCTTCACAGTGACTTGGACATTCGCCTCTCTGTTCCAGTCTGATCATTTACTGATACTGCCACCCTCAGCCACCTCCGTTCCCAGGCCACCCCTGCCTGTTCCCTCCCAGCCCTGGCTCTCCACACACAGAGCAGCTCTTGCCCTGGGTGAGTATTGGGCCCTTTGGGTCCCTCTTGAGCTTTTGCTTATTACCCCACTGACAGTGCTGTCGGGGAGGGGCAGGGCCAGGTTGGTTGTATTTTCATTCCCTCAAGCTGCTCAGCATGGAGGAGAGTTTTCATGGTGAAGGCGCTCAGTGAGGATTTCTCGGGGACAATGTGAGGCCCATCACCACGCTGCTGCTGGGGAACATCCGTCCGGCTCTGCAGACACCTTCAGGATGGATCAACAGGGCATGGGTCCTGCAGTCTGGAGTGAGCTTTGGGTCCTTCACAAAAACAGGAGGCCATAGCCTCCTCTGGAAACCAGGCCTCGGGGTCATCCTGCCTCCAAGGACATTCTCACTGGCCCTTCCACCTGTCCTGTTGGGGGTAGAGCGGGCTTGGGCTTCGGGGTCAGGAGACGCACTCCACACTTATATCAACATTACTAGAACTCTTAACCTACGGGACAGGGGTCACTCCCCTCCTCTGGCCTTGCACCCCTTCCTGCACCCCACCAGGGGGTGCTCCCTCGTCCTTGGGAGGCGTGTGAGTCTGGATCCTGGAGAATGGGGGCAGCCGAGGGAGGCCTGGCAGAGAAGAAGTGAGCTGTCAGAGCGAGCAGCGGAGCAAGTAGACGGGTTCCAGGCTGGGATCCGAACCCAGGCTGAGGCCAAGGACCGCGCTCTCAGACACTCTGGCTCTGTCTCCAGGCAGAGGCATGGAGCCCCAGGCAGCCGGCTCCGCAAGGCTCCAGCTGGGCCCTTTCCCCCAAAGTGGACCAGATGCAGAACTGTGCACTTGGAAATGGATCCCCAAGTCAACGTCTGAAGCTCAAATCTGCTTTGATTCTGCCCCATGACGAGTCCGTGGGGGTCTAAGTGGTGGTGGCAGCGATCTGACAGGGAGGGGCGTGGCCTGTGGCGGGATGGAAACCAGACAGGGGCTCCCGGCCCTCGGGGCCTGCCGTCCGCAGGGTCTGCAATTAATTAAGACTGAAGGAGCTGAATAAGCCTTTTGTGGATCAAAGCGCTCGTTGGAAACCCAGCTGACAATCCCCACAAGACGGGCTTCATGGCTCCTTATGAGAAAGCCGTTAATTCGCGGAGGACTGAAGAGGAGCTTTGTGCAGTCCTCGTGTGAGCACCAGACTCAGGTCACAAAGCAGCAGCCGCACGGACTGGCTGCAGCCAAGGCCGCAGGTGGAGAAGGCCAGAAATAACACGGCGCCCCGCGCTGCAGCCCGGGAGGGTGGACAGGCTGCTCCGTCGTGGAGTTCCTTACAGAAAAAGACTCACACACACCCAGCCAGCAGCACCCGCAGAGACTTGAGACGGACCACAGACCATGCCGAGCACCCTGGGGAGGCAGCAGGCTTCTCGGGTTCCCTTAACCAGTCATCTAAAAGGTGACTGAGAACACAAAGAAACCCCTTCCCTTCACATCGCGGCCGCACACTGTGTTCACCCAGAGCTTTGATGGCTCCCAGCCCCAGAGATGCCCATGTAAGTGGCCTGGGGACAGCCTACACCCTCCCCAGGTGCAGTGGGTTGCCTAGTGTCCCCCACCCTGTGACTTGTTTTGGAATATGAGTCTCTGTAGGTATCACTAAGGTAAACAGCTCTTAATACTGCATTCCCGGGGCCCTAAATCCAATGACCAGAGTCCTCATCGGACACAAAGGAGGAGACAGTGTTGAGAGCCACAGCCAAGTCGGGATGGCGCCTGGCATTTTGCCAGAAGGAGTGGTTGGGAGGTGACGCCAGCGAGCCATTGGGATGATGGTGGTTAAGTTAAGCTGTGTCTAATTACTGGGATGGTGACTGATTACTGTGACTGGGTGATGCTGGATTGGGGCAAGCTATTCAGTTGTGTATGTGGACCTCTGCTGTCCGGCAGTGGGGCGGCTCCTGCTGCCTCGGGTGCCCGCTACTTTTGAGTTCTCGCGGAGTCCCCATTGAGTCCCCGTGGAGTTCCCGTGGAATTCGAGTAGGTTCTCAAATAAAGTTCGTTCCTGTTTGAACCTACAAGTGGCTTGTGGCCTCCTGGTTATTTTGTGCCCAGCAAGACAGAGAGAAGGCGATGGAGGAGAGGCAGAGAGCCATGTGATGCGGCACAGGACAAGAACCCCAAGGGTGGTGGTGACCAGGGGGTTGATGAGGACAGAGCAGAGCCTCCCACAGGATCCAGCCCTGCCTGTGCCTTGGCTCCAGAGAGTGAAGGTCTGTGTTCTGAGCCTCCCGGTAGGTGGAGCTTGTCACAGCAGCCCTGGGACAGGGTACCCAGGTGATCACCAGGACATGTGGCCTCCAGTGCAATGAGATGGAGATTCATCTGGGATCTGGGTCTAGGACTCCCTGTGCCCACCCCCTGAGCTGTGGCCCCAAGCCTGGCTGTGCACGAGGATCCACTCTGTAAAATTCCCGCCGGGCCCTGTGCATTCTGATTTCACGCTCCGTGTGGAGCCCTGTGGGGGTGCTTTGAAAAGCCCCCACATGCTCAGAGGCAGCCAGGGCTCTGAACAGTGGCCAAACCAGAGCTTTGGAAGGTCATGCTCAGATATTTCTGTGGAGAGGTGGCCGCAGGCCCCACCTGGACTCCAGAGGGGCCCAGGACGAGGCAGGGACGAGGAGGTAGCCTCACCACCACCCTCTGTTTCCAGTCACCTGAGGGCCCCGGATGCATGCTGCACGTGGAGGGCCTCCACCTGGTCCCTTCAGCCTGGCAAGGGTCTTTCCTGCATTGCCCTTGGAGAAGACACCTCTGCAGGATGAGCACAGAGAGGTAGGAGGGGCAGCCACAGCAGACCCACAGTGACATTCCCGTGCTGGCCCTTGGGAGCTCTGGGTCCTTGAACCCCCTACAGACTCTCTGAACCTCGGTCTCCCACCTGTAAAACGGCTGCACCTTGCCGGCTTCTCAGCGTTGCCAACAGCTTCAGCGCCAACACAGTGCACATGGTGTAGGCAGAGCCACGGTGATAATCTCTGTAGCCAGCCTACACCAGGGGTCGTGGGTGGACTGTGCCCTGGACCTAAAAGGTGCATGCTGACCGCCTGACCCCCAGGGCCTCCAAACGTGACTGTATGTGGACACTGGTACTTTAAAAAGGTACTTGAGGTGAAATGAGGTCATTGGGTGCTCCCTATTCACAGTAAGAAGAGGACATTAAAACAGAGGTACACAGAGGGACAATCGTGCTTGGCCAGTTCCAGGCCAAGGACAGAGGCCTCAGGAGGCTGAGGCAGGAAGATCACCAATGAAAGGCCAGCCTCAACAACTTAGTGAGACCCTGTCTCAAAATAAAAAATAAAAAGGGCTGGGGATGTGACTCAGTGGTAAAGCGCCCCTGGGTAAGTCCCAAGAACCAGGGAGGAAATAGATAACGAGACCAACGCTGCCACTCTTGATCTTGGACTTCTTGTCCCCAAGACTGTGTGACAATGTTGTCTAAGTGCCTGTGGCCGTCTGTCCTGCAGCCCTAGCTGACTCATTCCCTAAGTACTCTATATGCTGTACTATCTGCTCCTCGTGTCGTAAATTGTATTGTAATCATTGCTTTTTTTTTTTTTTTTTGGTACTGGGGACTGAACCTTCATGTGCTTAACCACTGAGCCCCATCCCCGGCCCTTTTTATTTTTCATTTTGAGACAGGGTCTCACTAAGTTTCTTAGGGCCTCTCTAATTTGCTGAGGCTGGCTTTGAACTTGAGATCTCCAGCCTCAGCCCCCCGAGCTGCTGGGATTATAGGCGTGCCCCACTGCGCTTGGCTTATTATCGCCTCTTTGCATTGAGAAAAATAAAGCTAAAAGAAAGTGGGGCCCATCCAGCCTCATACGTCGGTTAATGTCGGGGTCAGAGGGAAACAGGGTCTCTCCCTGCCACACCCATGCCGGGGCTCTGGTGCTGGTGGCTCCCTCCCAGGCAGGTGGCCCTGGAGCCAGGGGAGGCTCTCCTCCCCGCAGGTGAGCCACGGCCCGTGGACCCACTGTTCTGTCCCCCGCAGGTGAGCCACGGCCTGTGGACCCACTGTTCTGTCCCCCGCAGGTGAGCCTCGGCCCGTGGACCCACTGTTCTGTCCCCCGCAGGTGAGCCTCGGCCCATGGACCCACTGTTCTGTCCCCGGCACCTGGAGCAGAGGGCTTCCGGTCTTCGCCACCTCATCTCGGGGATGAAGATGGAGGGGAAGCACCCGAGGTGGCGGTGGGGCTGTGGGACCCCAGTGAGCACCCTGGCTGAGGGGCCCCCCAGAGGAGACTCCTCTGGCAGCTGGGGGAGGGTGTCTTAATTAAGAAGGGGACAGGCTGGGGGGGCCCCCTGGAGGAGCCAGACCCTGGGTCTCCTGCACCGACCACTGCTCTAGCACCGGTGCTCTCCCGCTGCGTGCAGAGACCCGCAGTGTCTCAGCATCGTCACCAAAGCAGCCAGAGGGACCCTGGGAACAGTCCAGCCACAGTCTCCGAGGACAGATGAGACTCTCCGTTCCGCCCAGGAGGTTCCACGTGGCCTCAGCCTCCCTCTGCAACAGGACCTACACCTCTCCTTCCAGGCTGCAGGGAGACAAGACCAAGCCCCCCAGGAAGCTCAAGGCCCGGGGCCGCACAGCAGCTGCTCAGTTAAAGGCCACGGGACCCTCACGCCCGGGACTTGACGCTGATGCTAGATGCAGCCAGGGCCAAGCCCCGCCCGATTCTAGAACTCTCTACAGCACTCAGCACTCACCTTATTTGGGAAGTTGACTCCTGTGCTCCCAGATCCAGCCTCTGGGCCTGACCGCCTCCCTCTGCCTCCCGTCCTCCCTCTGCTACCTGCCCCAGGGGGACCAGGAGAGGGCAGCTCCTTGAGTCTGGCAGCCTCCCAGGCTGCAGGCAGGGTCCGTAAGAGTGGGCTGAATGATTTCTCCATGGGCAGCTGCCCCGACCGATTCCTCTGAAGGTTCGATTTTGACTTTAATTTCTGGGTGTCAACAGCAAAGCCCTCCTTTACAGATTGAGGGACAAATGAGCCAGCCTGGTCCAGGGCTAACTACTGGTGCAGGGACATAGACAGGCATCATTTACAACAGTGAAAATCAGTGGGCGAGCGACAGGAGGCTGACCATGCACGCTGGAGAGAAAAATTAAGTCCACTCATTAAAAAATAGGTCGTGGTCATCAGAGGGCAGAAAAGACTGAAGCTGAGAAGCTGCCCATGATGACCCAGAACAGTCTGCACACCGGGGTCCCTTCAAGCGTGGAAAGATCCTCCCCAAACCCTCAGCAGCACATTCAAGTACCAGGGAGGGACGGGGGTGTTTTCCCTTTTAATAAATATACTTTCTAAAAGGAACAATCACTAATACTTCCAGAACAGTGACCCTCTTTAAATAAATTCAAGAAAACACTGCCCCTCGCTTAGCTTAGCCCCAGCCTGCAGTGAGTCAGGCGGCCTTCCCAGGAGCCCTCAGAGGTCCGGGGGAGCTTCCCAGGTGCCAGGAAACTGCTCTGTACGAAAGA
Organism: Ictidomys tridecemlineatus; assembly: GCF_052094955.1. Classification (NCBI taxonomy): domain Eukaryota; kingdom Metazoa; phylum Chordata; class Mammalia; order Rodentia; family Sciuridae; genus Ictidomys; species Ictidomys tridecemlineatus. The sequence continues at coordinate 210,933,343 of NC_135479.1, forward strand.
GCCACCTCTCCTGGCTCCTACCTCACCCTGAGTCTCAGCCCGTAGCCACGTGTGGAAACAGGACAGCATCCTCTGGGAGTCCTGCCTCTGGGAGTGAGGGCCTGGCCAGGAGGCCCCAGGAAGGGCCCAAGGCAGGTTGGTGTCCTGAAAGGCTCAGGAGCAGAGCCACAACGGAGGCGTGCCACTCTTAAGTGACCGCTCTACTTCTCTTTAAAGGCCATCTTCCAATGGCTGGCCCCAGCTCTTGAGCAGAAGTTGAGTTTGTCCCAGAGTCATCTTGAAACTCAAAAAGCAAGCCCTACCCAGAGGAGACCAGGATTGCTTATTATTTCATCATTTCATTCTTTAAAAACTTCTCAAAGTGCCCCGGCGAGGACGGTTCTTCTTTCAGGCTGGCTAACGCAGTGCAAGCCCCCTCTCTCTAAGCAGGGCCTGTTTTTCTCTTGAATAGAAGGAACCGTTCTGCTGGTCTGTCTCGCTTCCTCATTGGGGACACCCAGGAACATGCGTTCCTGCTCTCCTGGTATTGGACGTGTGTCAGTCCAGCTGTGAGCCAATGGAATGGAGGCTAACAGGCTTCGCCAGGGACACGTCACATCTGCAGGAGGCTTGAGAAACCACGGCTCGTCCTTCTTTTCTCTTGTCCAGACATGAGTGTGTCTCCAAAGAGACGTCTGCCTGCCCAGCAGTGGACGGAGGCACTGTGAAGGGCAGAAGGCTCTCGGTGGCCCCAGGAAACACACTGGAAGGAATCCACAGGGTTGCTGCTTGGGACACGGAAAACAGAGGACCCAAGTCACCATCGATGGCAGGATGAAGGTCCAAGGTCACCTGGGCCTGTGGCGCCCCACCCCATTACAAGGACAGTGTCCAGCTCTGAGCTTTCTCCACCTCTCTGGGGTGCTGGACCTTCAGAAGCCTTTGGGTGAACGAAGGATTCTGCACAGAGGGACCCCTTTCTTTGTCTCACCTCAACATGACCCAAAAATAGATGAGCAACCTATTTAGCAGAAAAATTCAGTGTCCAGACGCCACGGCTGGCGTGGAACTCTGCCCCGGTTGGGATAAGCCAAGAAGGCACAGCAAGGGCCACCCTACACAGCCGCAGCGTGGGCACCGCCACCCTGGGTGTCAACGCCACCCTGGGGGTCAACGCCCACCACACGCCCTCACCACCAGGGGGCGACCCGCGAGTTCACACTGAGCCACGAACAGCCCTCCTGGTGCCCGGTACTTCCTCTGAAGAAAGAGTCCCTCTCTGACCCTACTTTATGGAGTCCTTATGAGCTTAGAGTAATGGCAGTTTTTAAATCTGTGCCCTTTTGGAGTTTTCCCAGGCCCTCCCTCTCTGCCAGAAGAGGCACATTTCACTCTTCCCCAGTCCTCCTGAGTCTCCTCTGGAAACCGAAAGCTGGGAACTGTCTACTGTGACCTTCGGAGTCTCTGGCACACGGTTTCCTATTCTCATTTTCTTCCTGGGCCCCCATCTCCAGAAACAGCAACAGTGGATGGACTCGGGGCCCGGCGCCCTGTGCAGCAAGGGCCCAGAGAGGTGAGGAGGAATAAGAACAGGTCAGGAGTGGAGACCCAGATGCCTGGCCCCCTGGCTCCAGGCTCAGCTCTGCCCGTCCTGGGCACACAGCTGGCTTGTCCTGTGGGCAGCAACTGGGTTTTCCCACTGGGCTGTTGAGAGAGATGATCAGATAAAACCCCAAAGGTTCTTTCCAGCCCAGGTCAGGACTCTTGACTGCTAGTTGCCCCCAAGTGCTGAGGACCAACATGAGCACAGAACAGGCTGGAACGGGGCCAAGGTCTGGTGGTGGGGTGAGAATCGAGGATCCAAGCGCTCCCCAGACAGGGGGGGCGGGGGGCGGGCGTGCAGTTGGAGGGTCCTGCTGTGCAGCAAGAGCCACCCTGAGCCTGGTGCCAGCCAGACCTGAGGGTGTGAGGTTCAAGCCAACTGCAAAGAGGTAACCAAAGCCGTGGTTGGCAGAGAAGGCACTGTCCTCTCCAAGTGGCAGATCCCTCAGAGCACGTCTAAATCCTTCTAAATCTCACGCTGTGCAGAGACGGCCAAGAAAAATGTGTCCACTGGCATTACAGCATGAACCTCAGAGGAGAGGTAGCTGGGCACAGGACCGCCAGCCAGGGAGTGACGGCGGATAACGGGAGGTTCAGGAGACACGGAGAAAAGTGCCCACAGGGAAACTGTGACGTTGATTATTAAGTTGCAAAAGATTTGAAGCCCAGATAAATAACCATGAGCCAATATGGGCCAAGGAAAGAATGACTTGTGTGATGGCAGAAGGCAAATCCTTCCATTAATACTTATAAACAGGCTTTTTAATAATTTCTCCCAAAGAAACTTGAGGGCAAGTCCTCAGTGCAGCCCACGGGCGGGAGGCAGGGGCTGGCTTGAAGCCTCTGGGCATCTCTCCAGGTTCCCAGGGAACAGAGACTGTGTTGGCACGGAGGGGAGGCCCAGCAGACCCCAGGTCCCAGCAGCCATGCTGTGGGTTCCTGCTGTTTCTGATGTGACAGATGAATGTCCCAGATAGTTCTTTTGGGGTAGGGAAGTGAGGAGGTCTTAAAAAACCTGAAGGAGAATCCCACCACAAACCCATCCATTCCTCCAGATAACACTGCGTGAGCACCTGCTGTCTGCCCAGCTAGAACCAGGAACAAAGCTGGCCGCTGGACACTGGGCAGGACAAGGGCACCAGGCGGCTACAGGTGCAGGCAGGCTCATCAGAGCTTCCAGAGGAGGAGGCAGACCGTGTCTGGTGCCTAAAGAACAGAGCTATGATCTGTGGCTGGGCCTGGGGAGGAGGACTCACTGATGCTGTTCTTGGGGGCGATGGCAGAGACGCTGGGTGGTGGCTGTAGAGACGGGCATGACCAGAACACACAGGAACTTAGTTAGCTGGCCATGGGGGCCACGGAGGGAGAGGGCCCAGGGAGAACTGCAGGCAGAGGGACCCCGAGCCACATCTGCCAAGGGGAGAAGGCACCGCAGGTGGCCACGGGCAGCCTGAGGCCTGGAGCCTGCCCCCTGTGCCCACCCTCCCTGTGAGGCCTGGGGCTGTGAGAGGGAATTTCTTTAAGTAGAGTCCCAACAGAAAGAGGCTCGGCCTCTGGGAGTCCCTTGGTCCCCCCCAGGGGAAGTGGGGCAAGGCCCTGCCTCCCCCATCGCACTGACTACACTCTGGTGCCGTGTTCCCCCTGTGTCCCCTGCTCCCAGCCTCTCCTCTCCCTCCCTCCCTCCAGGTGGCCATCCTGCCCGGTGCCAGCTTCCAACTCTTGGGCTCTGCGCATGCTCCTTGGGGACCAGCCTCCTTGACACTGGGCCTCTCGGCGGCCTCTCAGGCACCTGTTTCCTCTGCCTGCACCTTGAGCCTCAGAGCTCATCAGGTGGTTTCGCGGCTGTCCTGGCCAGGAACCCTGACTCCTTTTCCCGGGGCCTCGGCAGGACATTAGGGAAGTGAGAGGCACAGTCCTGCAGCAAAGCAGAAGTGAACTTTGAGGGCCTGGAGCAAGACTCCTGAGGCTCAGAGTTTAACCTGGAAGCTTTCCCTTCTGGTGAGCGTGGCCAGGCCTCCTGTGGGACGGGTGCCTGAAGGCAGCAGGAGGTCCCCACATGGTCCCCAGGGCACGCCTGACCCAGGTCACACCAGCACTACCAGGAGCCCTCAGCCCAGAGCTGAGACAGCACTGCAGCGGTGCTCCGCGCAGCTGGCCAGGGGCCTCGACATGGCCACTGCGAGGGTGGCCTCTCCCACAGCCCCCCCCCCCGGCATTTCCAAGTGTGGAAGACAGAAGGACCTTACATCAAAGCCAGGAACCAGGAAGCTGCGGCCGGAGGACAGCCTGGGCCAGGTAGCCAGACCCTGACCTTTAAAGATAAGAAATCTGTACCTACACTAAGGACATAAGTGAAAAACAAAACAAGGATATTGGCTTTAGGGGTGGCCCACGTCTTCTGTTTTGGTTTTTCGTGTTTGTTTTGTGTTTGCTGTTGTTGAGCTCTTCTGTACGTTGGATATTAATCCCTTGTCAAATGCACAGATTCCCTCCCACCCACAGATGGTCTCTTCGGTCTGCTGATTGTTTTCTTTGCAGTCATTTGCAACACGGGTGAACCCCGAAGTTTGGACCTTAAGTGAAACAGGCCACACGTAGGAAGGTGACGCCGTGTGACCTCACTCACGGCTGGGATCTAGGAAGCCTGGCCCTGCACCAGCAGAGAGGATGATCACAGTTATCGGGGGCCAGGCAGACAGGGGCCCAAGCGCTGCCCAGAGGGCACATTATTACAGTTAGGGAGAGCATGCGTCAGAGATCTGTTCTACAGCTTGGCGCCCGCGGTTATTGATGATACATCATTTTATTTAAAAGCATGAAAAAGGCGGGGGACGTAGCTCAGTTGGTAGGGTGCTTGCCTCGCATGCGCAAGGCCCTGGGTTCAATTCCAGCACCACAAAAAAAAAAAAAAAGTGACCACCCTGGGCCACCGGGCATTTGTGCATGAGCTAGATTAAACCCCCCACAGTGCATCTGTACTTCTATCCAGCTGAATTCAGAGAAAACTTGCAACATTGTCTGTCAATTTCTAAAAATGCAAAAAAAATAAAAGCAAAACCAAGTAAAGCTGCCTCTCCCTGTTGAGACCCTGGTGGCAGAGCCCCTGCTGGTAACGAGGTTCCCCGAGTCACAAAGCATCTGTCTTCCATCAGAAGCAGAGTGTCCGCCGTCCCCACTGCGGCTGGCTGGTCATTTTGCTGGCACAGAGCCGCAGGGGATGACTGCTCCTCCTAATTGCAGTGTGGGTGCTGACGGCGCTGCTCCATCTGGAGATCTTCCCTCCCACCTAAGCGGGTGGCCCCCGGGCCCCCGGCGTCTCCGGCACCAGCGACACCAGAGCGACCTGCACTGATTTGCAAAGTGAAAATGATCCTCTACATAAAACCCGTCTCCATCTGAAAGCCGCAAGGAAGATCAGAGAGGACCCCGTGACAGGCGCCTCCCTCCCATCCTCCCGAGAGGGGAGCCACCCGGCCAGGGCTCCACAGGCGCAGCACGTGGGTGACACTAGTCACAGTTTGGGGTGGGCAGAGCCAGCTCTCGATTAGGGGCCAACACGGCACATTAGCCCCACATCAGCCCCGGTGTTCCCCGCAGAGACCCTCTCTGCTCCCCTGTGAGTAGGGTACTGTGAGGAACTTACCCCAGGAAAGGGCAGGGTCAAATGTCACCCCAGGAGGAAATCTGGCCTCAGCCCCGGGGGCCTCCCGTCTCTGTCTCCAGGAAGCGCACATCTAACGGATCGGGCATTAGAGCCATGAACCCTGAGTGCCACTTAACCTCTGACCCTATCAAATGACACCAGCAAACAGCTGGAGTCACTCACTCCCCAGTCACCCAAGGAAAGCTAAAAAGAAAGGGTGAGGGACAGAGTCTCTCCAGGTCTTGGACATTTTCCTTGTTGTTGGCATCTTTACAGCTTCCCCCCACCACCAAGACGGTCGTCATGGTAACCGATGGCTTCACCTTTAGTTGTTCCATAAATACAAAGGCTTTAACATTCTTTTTAATTTCTTCAAGCCTCGTCTTAATCATCTTCAGGTGGAAAGGTCTCCAGGCATTGGGCAGGTCTTTTAAAGTAGATTAATTGGGCTCCAACCCAGGGATCAGGCCACACCAGCCGGACAGGGGCTCTCCGGAGCAGGTCGGACCTCCCCAGGCTCTCGGGGTCGCCATCCTAGGTCGCGCTGCTGTAGGGAGAGGGAGCCACAGTGTCCTGCCCCCTGCAAAGAACCCTGCTCCCAGGTGACCTGGGGACTTCGCCCCTGCCTCTGGGGGCTGCCCACCCCTCCTGTGATGGACTCAGCCACACAAGGAGCCCTGTGTCCTAGAGGACGGTGACTTAGAACGCCTGTCACCCCCACCTCATGGCCTCTTTCCTGTGGCACTCCCAAGGCCACCTCCCTGTCCTCGGGGAACCCACACCTCAGTGACACAAATAACTCCCAAATGCACACACAGCAGCACACCTGGCAGCAGAGGGAAATGGAGCTGTGGACAGAGTCAGCGCCCTGGGCGGAGAAACAAGGGGCTCTTAGGGTGGTCAGGAAAATTCTCTGGAGGTGACACGGGGACACCCAGCCAGAGGGCAGGAGGAGCAGAGGCAGCAGAGCTGGGGCTGGAAGGGCCCTAGCCGCCCTCGGAGGGCCGGCGGTTGGGAACCTGGGTGGGACTTCCCGCTGAGGCCCTCTGGTCTGGTGCCACGCTGGCTCCAGACGGGCCCAGAGTCCCCCCAGAACGTGTTCTGAGTCGCCATCCGTTCTGGCATGTTGCCACCACCGTCCCTTGAGACGCTGCTCTGTCCTGTGCCCTCCCTGCCCCCGGGACCTCCGAGCCTTCCACTTGGGCGAGTCCTGCCCGGGCCCTCTGCCCTCTCCTCCGAGCGTCTTTCTGAAGGCTTTTCCTGCTGCAGCGCCTTCCCCTCCTCCTCAGCCTGATCTGCATGAACCCTCGGGGTCTTCTCTTGTTATTGCATTGTTCATTTACAAAATCTTCTTCCAATTCTCTTACGTCTCTAATCCCTGCCCAAATCCTCAACTTGTGCTTATTTTCTTGACGATTTTGTGGTGGTTGTGTGGTCTTGTTGGTGCTGGGGATTGAGCCCGGGGTGCTTGGCCACTGAGCCACATCCTCAGCACTTTTTAATTTTTTATTTAGAGACAGGGTCTCACTAAGTTGCTGAGGCTGGCTTTGAACTTGTGGTCCTCCTGCCCCAGCCACCCAAGCCGCTGGGATCACAAGCGTGCGCCACCGCGCCTGGCTATTTTCTTCACTGTGTGACGCATGCTCATTTAACATCCCCTATTTGGCTTCCCCATTGATGAGTTTCTTCTGCCTCTTCAATCGTCTCTCCCTCTCTCCCCCGGCCACGACTTGTCCTCCTCATGCACAGTCTTCTCACTGAGTGGCAGGTGTGGTGTAGGAGATCCAGGAGGACGTTGCTGTCTTTTTCCAGAGAGATGACATCAGCAGGCAGCTGTGGGCACCTGCAAACCCCGATCTCCATGATCAGATCTGAGGCTGGAATCATTCAAAGCCAGGTCCACTTGTTGGGAGGACCAGGCTCTTTCTCACCCCCCCCATCCCTCTGCCATCGCCCTGGGGGCTTTTCCCAAGCTGGTCCCAGGGAGCCCAGGCAAGGGGCACGGGGCCTCAGTGCCCTGCAGACCCTGAAGGACGGCCAGGGAGCTCCACCCTCCCCAGTGCCTTCTACAGCTCCGCTGGCCCCTGCTCTCTCACCCCTTAGAGAAAAGACGCCAAGGGCAGCGAGCTTACAGAGGCTCACTCTCCTTTCTGTTTCGCTCCTCTCCCAGACCTTGGCTCTGAAATCCTTCCTGCCTCGTAACTGACAAATGTCCTCAGATGTTTTAAATATCTTCCTCATTACGAGCTGTTCCCAGGAGGCAGGCTGACTTTCATTGTGTGTGTGTGATAGATTGCTGGCAAAAATAACCCAAATTCTCCACCCCTGCCTCTGAGCGTGCGCTCACACACACACACACACACACACACACACACACACACACACAGGATACATAGCAGAAAACCACACAGGACGATAGATGCCTATAAGACATCTATCTCCCACGGTTCTGCAGAGCAGGGTGCCTTGCATGGTTGGGTTCTGATGGAGGCTCTCTTCCTGGTTTATGGATGGCCACTTCTTGTGTGCTCCCGTGGCAGAGCCCAGGTCTCTTCCTCCTCCTACAAGGGCATCAGTCCACCCCGTGACCTCATCTAACCCGAAAACCTCCCATCATAGTTTGGCTCTTAAATGTCCCCCAAAGGCACATGCGTTAAAGGCTTGGTTTCCAGCCTGTGGCACTTTTGGGAGTGGTGGACCCTTTAGGAGCTGGGGTCTAGTAGAAAGGCGGGAGGTCAGTGGGTGTGTGACTTTGAAGGGGATTTGGGGACCCTGCACCCTCCTGCTCTCTTTCACCTCCCAGCTGCCATCAGTGAGCATTGATCCACTGTGCCCTCCACCATGATGCGCTGTCTCGCACAGGCCCACAGCAACAAAGCCCCCTGACCATGGACTGAAGCCTCCGAAACCATGAGCCACAAGGAACCCTTCCTCCTTTAAGTTGTTTATCTCAGGCATCTTATCATCGCAACAGACGCGCCCCCCTGGGGCCCTGCCTTCCACCCCTGGTAGTCAGGCGTTACATGGATTTGGGGGTACACACCAGTCCACACAACCCCCACGCTTGCCACTTACAGGTCATCCATGACTGCCTCCGAGCTGCAGCTGCAGAAGGCAGATGTTGTACAGAGACCAGGTGTCCCTCAAAACCTAAAATACCTACTACCCCTGTCTTCTACAGAGCAGCTGCCGGCCCTGCTCTAGCCTCCGTCCCACGCACCAGAGAGTTTGACACTCCCCTCTCCCCCGACCTCTCCTCCCTGTTCCTGCTCCTTGCTCAGCTCTGTGCCCTGCCCACTTTGTCAGAACCTGGCAGCGTCTGAGCACAGGACGGCCCAGGGAGCTCTACTGGTACTTTTTGCCAGGTGAGGAACATTTGTTAGGAGGTGGCACTTTTTAAAGAGGACAGTAAACGGCTCATGGAGAATGCAAGTCTGGAGCACCAGAGCCGCCGGGCTGCCTGGGACAGCAGGCATGGTCTGCCACGTGGACTATCCCCCAGCACTGACCGTCACTGGACGTGTGTGCGCAGCGTCTCTGTTGCTCTTCTTCCGGGAAAGAACCTCCGACCACTCACTGCATGACAGGAGGCATGCGCCCCCAAAGCGGGAGCACCTGGGCTGTGGCTCTTTCAAGAGGTCGGTGAGGGCCACTCAAGAGAACATAAGCATCCAGGTGAGCACCGTGAGAGCTGTCGAGGAGCACACGGCCGGCAGGCCACCCAGCTCTGGGAGACCCAGCAAGGCTTAACAATGGGCCTACAGACCTACACGTTTATAAGTGATGAGTCACGTTAACAAACCATTAGATTGTGTCTAACCCTCGGCCTTGATAAATATTCATTATCACAACCTGGAAAACCCGTGGCATTTGGAAGTCTGAGGCTCCCAGGACACGGCTGGAATCTGATGCCAGGGGGTAGAGTGACCCTGTCCACTAGGCCACAGCCCACCCCTGCTTTCACCTTTCTCTTCCCACCCCTCGCCCTGTCCACCTTCTGGGGAACCTCACTTGCTGTGGACGTCCAGCATTGCCTGGACAGACTGGGCTCCCCATGAACAGTGCCCCATGGCCATGCCCTGGGCCTAGGGGTGCACGGTCTGCCCAGGTCTTTCCCCAGGAGGCAGAGCCTCGGAAGCAGCAGCCCTGGGACCATGTGCGTGGGAATTCCTGCATCCAGGCCTCAGGCCCCATCTAGAAGGGGGTGGGGTCCTCTGAGCCCCGAGACTACTGCCGCAGGAGAGGCCAAGGCAGGACCCTTCTTGCCCAGGCCTCGGGCAGGACCGGAAGCTCTTGGCCACGGCCCTGTAGCCAGGCCTGCTCCTGCAGGTGCCTCACTGTAGGACAGGCTTTCCCTCAACTGTGAGGTGGATTCTCCTCCGCATCCCAGCAAGATGTCGCTCCTCACAGAAAAGGGTTTCCTAAGCTCAGTAGCACCTGGGAACAAGCAGAGGCGGCAGCTTCTTGAGCTTCCTCCCCGAGGCAGGAGGCTCCCTTCCAGGGGTGAGCAGAGCACAGCCCAGCCCCCGACTCTGACCCAGCAGATCCTGGGCAGGAGAAAAGAGCAAGAGTCAGCGGGAACCTGACTCCTAGTGGGCCACACCCCAAGGGCTGGGATGCAGAGTCTCTGGACAGGGGACCAGAAGCTGACTCTCCCAGGCAGAGAGAGAGGAGGCCCCAAGGAGAACCCCAGCCTTCAGCCGAGAAGGAGGAGGGGCGGGAGGCCCTGGGAGGCCTGGACCTACGTGAGCCTGAGGTTGGATCCACCGTGGCCTAGGCTCAGCCTGAGGAGGATAGGCCCTTCCGTGAGGGCTGGGCACTGAGCAAGCAGGTGGGCTGCAAGACACCTGGGGAGAGCAAGGGATCTCAGAAAGTTTTCCCCCGTGATAAAGAGAACCATGTGAGCAGCAGCAGTTCTGCCTCTAAAATATAAAGTCTCTCAAGGATATAAAGTTGGGGGATAGAAGAAAAACTGTGCCTGCGAGTTGCCCAGGCTCCTCCAGAACCGGCTGGACACACATTTAAAATGCAGACTACCTGCCCCACACAGACTGATCCCTCTGTCCCAGGTAAGGGCCCAAGACCATGTGTTCCCCCAAGCCCCCCAGAGACGGTTGCCCCTTCCAGGTTGAGGAAGCTCTGTGTAGACCGAGAACCCATCCATGGCACAGCGTCGTGTGTGCAGGAAACTGGTTAAACAGAGCTATGGAGGCCCAAGCACCCTGGCTGCCTCAGTGTGTGCTAGGGTTTGTAAACACAGTTGAGAAAAGGTCACCAAACTTCAGGGCCCCAGGTCCCGGTCATGAACAAAGATTCTCTCTGCTGGGTTTTAGCTTTGACTTGGCCATTAGGATGGCAGCCGTCTTGGCTGCAGGGATTCGTCGACAACCTGCAGGAATGATTTTTCTTACATCCCCCAGCTCATAACTTCTATGTGGAATCAGAAGTCATTCTTTAAAAAAATACTTTATATTATTTAGAAATTTTTTTTTAATGCATTGCCCAAGAAAAGGGAGCCCACCGTCCCCGGTGCCCACATGCACACCGAGGTGTGAGGCCGCCCATTGCAATTCAACCAGCGCCACCCAGAGGACTGGGGTGTGAGTCATCTGGGCGGCACAGAGCACCTGCAAAATGGAAAACTAAGTAAATACAGAAAGGAAACACGGATACAGCCAATGCTGCATTCGCCACCTCAGAGTTTCCAGGACGACGAATGAGGTGGAGGAGAAACAGTAAGGCTGATTCACTTCATCTTCGGCCTCTCTGGATTTGCTGTCCAAATAATCCCTACCAGACCTGCAAGCCGTACAAAAGCCTCACAGAGAAGGGCGGCAAGAGCGCCTTGGACGCGGCTTGGACAGCCAAGCTGAGATGCTGGGCCACATGCGTGTCTTTGTGTGGGTTGGGATCTGTTTTCTCTGGGTTTGGTGGATTAGCATAGCACCCAAAGTTTTCCAAAAAACGTCAGACAACTTTGCCACAGCAATTAAGCTGTCTGCCCTCTGCAAGAGGCTTGGCTCAAGGTTTCACTGAAGTTAAATATATTTTGGAAAAGAAAAAAAATTAAGGCTTTCGATGTTTGGCCTATCTGTCAATCTCAGCAACCTTAGCCTTGGAGACTCTCAAAGGAGACTTGTTGTCCCACAAGGAAAAGTTGCGCATTGGCTTGCTGAAATTTCAGAACCCCAGAAACGCTCCAAAAGTGAATTGCTCCGTGAGAAACCCTGTACCTACTCCTGGGATCGGCCACGCTCAAACTCTGCCCAAAGCCAACCCAGCCTTAAGATCAAGGCTTTTTATCATCTCCCCAAATGGCAAGTTCTTTTTAAAAACCCAGACCTGAATGTCAACTGAGTTTCCATGCCTTCCCCACAACTTCTTAGCTGACCACAGTGAAATGGAACCGTGGTGGCAGGCTGAGGGGTGCCCACAGTCTTCTATTTTCTCAGTCCAGTTTCCAGGCTAAGTTCAGGTTCACGGTGATCGGCAGCGGCCCGTGTTGAACCCAGAATGGCTTTGTATCTTTTTCTTGAGAGAAAATGTCCCCGGAACTAGAAAGGCAGAGCTGAACTTTGCCCTCTGAGGAAAAAGAGGGGGAGAGTCACAGTGCCTTCCTCATCTCCTGCCGCTCTCCAGGAGGAAAATCAAACTCCTCAGGTAGAGATCCGCCGGCTTCCACAGTTACACATCCCTACTACGCCACCGAGGGCAAGCTCTCCAACCAACAACCCGATGGCGAAATTCCCAACCATTTGACGATGGCTCCCGGGAGCTGGTGGAGGCCAGCCTGGCTCACCGCTGTCTTGGGAGGACTGTCGCTCTAGCCCACAACATGGTTACTCAGCCCGCAGAGAGACTGACCAGGCACAAATAAAATCCCAGGGGAGCAGGTAGAAAGGGCTCTGCATTAGTCCTGCAGCAGGTACAGGCTCAAGGCTGCTGAGAGCGCTCCTTCCCCAGGACAGTGGTTTGGAATATTCTCTTCCCTTCTGGACACTCACTTTTAAGACAGCCCAGACGGTCCAGTGAAGAGGGTGCCTGGTGCTGAACTGACGTGGTACTGGGGTGGTGGAGGGAACCGAGCACAGAGCTGGGGCAGACACAGGTGCAGGACAGCTCTTAACTCCACGAGGGTCACCACAGGAGAAAGATCGCTGCATTTTGCTCCAAAGATAAAGACTAAGAAAGACGGGGACCACTGGGCTTCGGGGACCAGGAAGCTGACTCCGTTCAACAGACGGAACGACTTCAAGCAAGTTGAGATGTGAGAGCAGAGAAGGTAGTCACCCCACAGCCGTGCCCTCCCTCCCGGCATCTCCATCCAGTGACACATGACATGCACAGTCCTTGGCCAGTTCTCCCAGTGCCCCCGGGAGGCAGGTCCTGAGCACCCTTCACAGATGAGGAACGGAGGCTCAGGGAGGTAGAAGCAGGACCCAAACCAGGTCCCGGAATTCAAGTCTGTTGTTTCTCTCTCTGAGTAATTAGACCGTGCCACCTGACCTGGTTAAAGGATCTGAAGTTTATGTCCCTGCCAATTGCCTGGGCAGGCAGTCCCTGGACACGGGACTGGAGGTTACGCACAGGAAACCACTCTGGTTCCTTTGGACTTCTAGAAATGGGCACGGTGTGGGTAGAAGAGGGTTCCTCTGGAGGTCAGCTGCCCTAGGTGGTTTCTGAGGGGCTTTGGAGTCGGGAATGATAGGAGCTGGGGGAGCGACGGGGTGGAGGAGTGTGCGCCTCGGGTGCCCCGGTTCCCTCCCCAGCTCCACAAATGACAGTAATGACAATGGCTGCTAAAGGAGGCGCAGACCACCTCACCCATGACCACAGGCACAAGGAGGATGGCCTAGCAGGGACAGCCTGGGGCACACTTGCCTCACTCCCCGGGAACTTCACGGCAAGCACTCTGCGAACAGAGTCACAGTTCACCAAAACAGAAGTCCTATTCATGTCCCAGGGTGCTGAGGGGAACGCGATTTCTTCTGCGGGGGTCACTCAGGGTCATCAGATGCAAGAAGTTCCCAGAATACCGTGAGGTTATGGCCATCTGCCTGGTCCATTGCTGCCACCCAACCAGCCGCAGCCCAAGCTTTGCCCCCCGTGGGACTCAGAGACCAGAGGCTTGGCTTGACCCCTGGGCAGTGGAGGGCCCTGGTGAGTAAGCACCACCTGCAGGCCACACAGCCTGAAAACACAAGACCTTCCGCGTCCTGTCTGTACGCCCCCAGAGGCACCCCAGCGTGCAGAGGTGGGTACTGTCCAAGTTGGCCCTGAACCCAGGACGCCCAGGCCAGCTGGGCCATGCCGTCATCTCCACGGCCCCTCTCCCCTCCCCACATAGCACCCCCATGGTCAGGAGGCACAGCCCTCCTGGGGGCTGACATTCCTGACCAGTGAGTCTGAAAGGAGCTTGTCCATGTCCACACGGTCCCCAGCCAGGAAGCCGTCACTCCAGATGCCAGGCTTGGGGACTCCTGGAGGGACTGGCCCCTCTGACCTGCTTGACCAACGGCCTTCTGGTGCGATGTCAGTCACCTCTAAGGCACATCTTCACAGCAGCATACAGACTAGTGCTTGGCCAAGTGGCTGCTCACCACAGCCCAGCCAAGGTGACACAGCAGCTTGACTGTCACAGCCAGCAGCCACTCACCCACAGGCAATGAGTGTGTGACTGTGCTGGGGGGACGCGGCCCCGGACCACCCCTGGGGAACAGTGCCGGGGGGGGGGGGGCTGATGTTGGAGGGGAGGGACCTGCCGGGCCTCCTGGGGTGGCGTCCAGGGAGCTACGCCTGGCCTGTCCTTCATCCGCTGCTCACTCTTTGGCGTGGGCCACTGAGGGACACCTCACCAGATATGGCCACACCATCTTGGACTTTACACCTTCCAGAAGGGTGACCCTGGACTGGCTGGTTGTGGGTGGGGCCCCTGCCCCTGTGAATCTGTGACCTCCATGGACACCAGCCCAGTGCTGGGCTCTCGAGCCTGGGCTTCCAGAATCTGGAGCCCAGGTGTTGCAGGATAGACAGGCTGGACACCGAGGGATTGGCAGGAAGCAGGTTTATTGGCCGCAGCCAGGTCCAGAGGGGAAAAGGGCTTTCGCCACAATCATTCAATCCCTCTGAACCCCTAGTTCAGAAAGTTTTGGAACTTTACACCCAGGGTGTTGGGGGGAGGGGTTCAGAGGCTCACAATCTGCAGAAGTCCACATAATAGTCGTCTTTTTTTTTTTCCTACTCTTCTGGGCATCCAACTCAGGGCAGGTTCTACAAAAATAACCCCCAAGGACGCTCTCTGTGAAAATCAGTGCTTGGGAAAGGGAGAGCTCCCCCACCGCAGCTGGACCTAACCCCTGTCTTTGGAAAGGCCTCTGTGAAGGCTTGGGTTGGTCTCCCCTATCACACTCTGCTTCTGCAAACACCCCCGCCCGGCCTGAAAAGTCTTTTGCAGAAATTTTTGCTGAGAGTCTAAGAACAATAATGGCAAGGGTTTCTGGAGAAGCTGAATTAAGATTTCTTAATGAAGTGCCGCTACACAGGCGCTGTGGCTGGAACCTGCCTTGCCCGCCTCGAGACAGGACGTTTGGTCAACAGAGTGTCGAGTGGTCGTGGGCCTTTAAGAGGTGGTCCGATCCTTAAGAAGGGTTGACACCTTTCTCGGGAACTAGGTTAGTCACCAGGAGCACACACTGTTACGCAGTTGGGGTGTCTCTGGTGGCCTGCCTTTTCCAAACACGTCCACTTGCTGCTTCCTACCGTACACTGAAATAGCACAGGCCCTCACCAGACATGGCCAGTCTCCCGGGGCCGCCACAGCACAGTGCCTGAGTGGGGTGGGGGTTCCAGCAACAGAATCTGCCCTCTCACAGTCGACCGAGGTCCAAGTCCAGGTGGGGGAAGGCGGTGCTCCCTCTGAAGGCTGCGGGAGGACCTGCTGGTCCCCTCCACTCCCAGTGCCGTCACTGGAGTCAGCCCCCACCTGGCACGGCCTTCGCCCACCCCACCCCCGTGTGGCGCATCCTATCTCCTCTCTTAAGGGCCCCCGGCATGTGGATCAGGGCTCACCCTGCCCCAGGACAGCCCCAGTCCTGACCTCGGCATCTGAGACACCCCTTCTTCCAAACCAGCTCACGTTCACGGCACCGAGGGCTAGATCCACAGCATACCTGCCAGGGGCCGCATCCAACCACGACACCCACAAAGGAACAGAAGGAGGGCCTTCCCCGGCCTCTCGGTGGCCGCAGGACAGAAGGACACTGCCCAATAATGGCATAATATTTTGAAAGAAAAGCATTTTTGACCTAAAACAGTGCAGCTAATGAAATCAGCCAAGCCAAGGAAGGAACAGCACCATTCCCATGCACACGGCTTCAGAGAACCTGCTCCACAAAGCCCTCTTTGAGAAAATCCCAGGAAAGTTGACTCTGGCAGGAAGAAAAAAAAAATGAATCCAAGGAAAAGATCAAATAAGTAAGGATCTGTATAAAATTCCCCCCCAAAAAAAAAATTGTTGTCGAAATTAGCAATGAGCCAAAAATCGTAGGTTTCCAAGCCTTGGTCAAGCTCCCTGGATCAGGGCCTGAGACGGGGCCTCTCATGGAGGGCTGGGGGGCAGGGCGTGATGGACACGCGTGGGGTCTGCTTGGGAAACCACCACTAGATGAGACCCGGAAGCGGGGGAGTTCTGGGGGTGGGAAGCCGGGAAAGGAGAGGCAAGAGGCAGGCAGAGGGCCAGGTTCTCCTGCCACTGAGGAGGCCCACAGGACTGTGGACTCCGGGCTCCCGCTGCGCTCCCCCTGTGGTCCAGGGTGGTCAGGCCCTGGACCTAAGGCTTAAATGTCTTCAGACTCTGATTCACCAGTTCCCCTTCCAGAAACTTCCCCAAAGACTCAGGTGTGTGGAATGGCACCATCACGCTGGTGATGATATCAAATCAAGCCAACCTTGTGTTCCGCCCAGGAGTTTGCTTATCTAAGCCATGGGGCACACAAGCTGGCCAGGGAGAGGGGGCCTCCCCTCAGCCAGCCCAGCTCAGGGCCCAGAGCGTCCCGCTCCCACTCCCGAGGCCTGACACTGGGCGGAACTCACCGCCAGCTGCTCCAGAGCTCTGACAACCCAAAGGCGGCAGATGGGCACCAGAGGAGACCAGGCTCAAAGACCACCCCCCAGCAGGGGCTCTCACCTCGTTCTCCCACCTGTGCCCTGGGGTCAACCAACCCCAAGCCCCGACGGGGAGGTCAGGTGCACAGAGAGCTCCAGGATCAGGAAAGGTCTCCCTGCTCTCAGCCCAGGCCCCAGCGGTTCCCTGCCAGCAGCAGGGGGTGGGTGGTGACTCGCCAGGCCACGCCTACCTCAGAGCTCCAGCAGAGCCCCCCACCTGCTCAGGCTGCCCGTCCATGTCCCAGTGGCTCCGTCCTGGGAGTCCCTCCGTAAATGGACTTTACTGAGAAGGACCTCCTTGCCATCCCAACTGAACCAAGTCCACACACCCCCAGCCCAGACGGTCTCCGTGCTGCATGTTCTGAGCGGCCCGGTGGCCTTCCTGGTACCCAGGCCGGGTTCTGGTGCCACAGGGGCTCTAAAATGTTTTTGGAGCCTCACGGGTGATTCCAACTGGCCCTTCCCTTCCCGGGCCTTGTGGACACATCGCCAGCAGCCACATGCTACCATCAGTGCTTAATGGCTTGAGAACCTGTCTTTCCCCAGTGGGAGCTCCTCAGAGACAATAGCCATGTCCATCGGGTTCTCCATAGTCCCCAGGCCCAGAAGAGGGTCTAGTATCCAGCAGTCACTCAATGTGTTCAATGGATAAACCATGTATCGTTGGGATTTTTAAATAAGCATTAACTGCTTGGTAATTACAAGTTATTCTAAAATTTTTGTAAAAATTAATCTGAAATTGACAGCAATAACTAAAATAATAAAACATTAAAAGGTCAATGGGGAATGGATATATTTCTACATCCCACACAGCACTGTAAACATGATCTTGAGCAAACAGGCAACATGTATTGAAAAGTATGAAGGTTTTCCATGCCTTCATACTTTTCAATACATTTTGCCTCTTTGCTCAAGATCATGTTTATAGTGCTATTCGGGATGTTCACAATAGCTAGACTCTGGAATCAACCTAGATGCCCTTCAATAGATGAATGGATAAAAAAATGTGGGATTTATACACAATGGAGTATTACACAGCACTAAAAAACGACAAAATCATGGATTTTGCAGGGAAATGGATGGCATTAGAGCAGATTATGCTAAGCGAAGCTAGCCAATCCTTAAAAAACAAATGCCAAATGTCTTCTCTGATATAAAGAGAGCAACTAAGAACAGAACAGGGAGGAAGAGCATGAGGAAAAGATTAACATTAAACAGAGATGAACGGGGGCAGAGAAAGGGAGAGAGAAGGGAAACTGTATGGAAATGGAAGGAGACCCTCATTGTTACACAAAATTACATATAAGAGTTTGTGAGGGGAAAGGGGAAAAAAACAAGGGAGAGAATTGAATAACAGCAGAAGGGGTAGAGAGGGAAGATGAGAGGGAAGGGGAGGGGGGATAGTAGGGGATAGGAAAGGTAGCAGAATACAACAGTTACTAATGGTATTATGTAAAAATGTGGATGTGTAACCAATGTGATTCTACAACTTGTATTTGGGGTAAAAATTGGGAGTTCATAACCCACTTGAATCAAATGTATGAAAGATGATATGTCAAGAGCTTTGTAATGTTTTGAACAACCAATAAAAAAAAGAAAAGTATGAAGGTGTTCACCCCTCGACTAAGACCCCAGTGAGGTAGTCAGAGAAGAGGGGGGGACTGTGGAAATGCCACACAGCTGGTTTCCAGAGCAGGGACTCTCCTCTGCACGGTGTATAATGGGGGAAACCGTCATTATACATCTGTCAAAACCACAGAAGGTGCAACACTAAGAGTGAATCCTCATGCAAACCGGAGACTATAGTTGGCAGTGAAATCAATACTGGATCATTTATTATGACAAAACTTTTCTCTTCCAAGATGCACAAAAATCAACTCAAAAAGTATCAAAGACTTAGGAATTAGCTCAGAAACTATGCAACTCCAGTGGGCTGGGGTTATAGCTCAGCTGGTAGAGGGCTTGCCTCACATGCACAAGGCCCTGGGTTCAATCCCCAGCACCACAAAAAAAAAAAGAAAGAAACTATGCAGCTCCTAAAAGAAAACATAGGGTCAACCCTCCAGCACACAGGCACAGGCTGGGGGTCTTTCTCAATAGGACCCCAAAGCTTAGGAAATAAAACCAAGAATTAGTAAATGGATGGCATCATGTTAGAAAGCTTCTGCACAACCCAGGGAACAATTAAAAGTGTGAAGAGAAGGGGCTGGGGCTATAGCTCAGTGGCAGAGCGCTTGCCTAGCATGTGTGAGGCACTGGGTTCGATCCTCAGCACCACATAAAAACAAAGAAAATAAAGATATTGTGTCTATCAACAACTAAAAAATTAAAAAAAAAGTGTGAAGAGAGAACCTACAAATGGGAGAAAAATCTTTGCTAACTGCTCCTACCATAGGAGATTAATATCCAAAACATAAAGAACTCAAAAAATTTTTCACACCAAAAAAAATCCAATCAACAAATGAGAAAATGAACTAAATAAGACACTTCACAAATACAAATGGTAAGTAAATATGTGAAAAAAATGTTCGACATTTTTAGCAATTAGGGAAATGCAAATAAAAACTTCACTGAGATTTCATCTCACCCCAGTCAGCATGGCGGTCTTCTAGAATACAAACAATAACAAAGAGGATGTGGAGAAAAAGGAACACTTTTTACACTATGGGGGGATTGTAAATTAGTACAGCCAGGAAGGAAATCAGACTAGGCATATGACCCAGATCTGCCTCTCCTAAGTATTAACCTTGAGGAATTAAAGTCATCTTACTATATGACGCATCCATACTCTGCATTTACAGCAGCACAAACCACAGTAACCAAACTATGGAACCAGCCTAGGTGTCCATCCATGGACAAATAAAGAAAATGGGGTATAAATACTCAATGGAATTTTATCCTGCCATAAAGAATAATTTTATGTCATTGCAGGAAAATGGATGGAACATGAGACCATTGTGTTAAGTGAAATAAGCCAAGCTCAGAGAGTCTGGGGTAGTATGTTTCCTCTCACATAGTTAGGAAAAAACCGGGGAGGGTGAAATCTATGAAAATAGAAGAGTAGAGGAAGTTACCAGGGAGAGGTTGGAGGGGAGGGAAGAGACAGGTACTGGGGAATGAGATTGACCAGATTAGGCTCTACACATGTAGGAACATGACACAATTAATCCTGATATTATGTATTATTTTGCACCAATAAAATTTTTAAGAAATAAAATGGTAAAAATAAATCACACACACACACACACTATTTATGGGGTGGGGTACTGGGGATTGAACTCAGGGGCACTTGACCACTGAGCCACATCCCCAGCCCTTTCTTTTATTTCTCACAGAGTTGCTTAGTGCCTCACTTTTTGCAGAGGTTGGCTTTGAACTCATCATCCTCCTGCCCCTGCCTCCCAAGCTGCTGGGATTACAGTCATGCCACTGTGCACGGCACGCACACTGATTTTATTTGTGACTCTGAACCCCCAAAGAAGATGGGGTCATCACCCCTCACCAGGAAGGAGCAGCAGCCTCAGGGGAAGTGGGGGAGCAGAAGGTTCCCTGCTGGTCCCTGCAGGCCAGGGATGGGGGGGAGGGTCAGGCTCCAGGGGAAGTGTCCATCACCCACTGCTCCACACTGCACTGAAAATGGCCCTCGGTGGCCGTGCTGCTAGTGGACAACACGATGGCACTGAGAGGTGCGAACAGAAGGAGGCAGGACTCCCGAAGAAGACTGAAAGTAATGCCAGGAGAGACTCTGAGGCTAAGAGGCTCCTCAGACCGTGCAAGACCTGCCAGCTGACTGTGACAGTGTGGCCCAGGTCAGAACAACCTCCTTCAATACACCAAAGTGTGGGGCTGGGGGCAGCTGACCAGCACTGAAGGGCCCAGAATTGCCGCCAACTTCTGTGCTGTCTTCTCTGCAGACACCTTGGGGGGCCTGGACCCCGGACAGAGGACAGGGGCTCAACCTCAGCCTGTACACCACCTCTCGGGGCACCACCATGGCACCAGCGAGTCCTGGCTGATGACAAGAGTTTGCCACTCAGAAGAGACCTTGAAAAATGGCTTGGGCTGGCTCCCCCCGCTGCGGGAAGCTGCCCATGACTCACCAGTCCTCGGCTCTGCTCAGCTGACCACTGGTGGGCAGCAGGCTGGCCCTTAGAAGGCTGTGGGGTCCCCTACATGCTCCCGGAGAAGAACAGAGTGGAGGATGTGTGGTTCCTGTCACCTGCCGCGTCACTTGGTCCTGTCACCTGCCGCGTCACTTGGTCCCGTCACCCACCTTCAAACATTCTCAGGGCAGGTAGAAGTGACCCATTACAAAAGAGTGGCCCTAGCAAGTGTCACTATGATCTGAATGATGAAGACAAGGACTCACTCAGCTCCTGGGTCAAGTGAGCGCCCAGGGCCCCAAGCTTTGAAGCCGAGAAGTTCAGGGTCAAGACCCTCTGGCAGCCTCAGAGGAGAAGACCCCACTTCTCCCCTTGACTTTGGTAACACTGAGTTCAGGGGGCCTGTGAGACCCCCAGATCCCTCTACCAGCAACCCTGCATCAAAGGCCACACATCATCTTGTTGGAGATGAAGAAGCTGGAGGAGCGCTGAAGGTGAGCCTGCCTGGCAGGGGTCCCCTGTGGGTGGGAAGATGAGACTCATTTACAAAGACTCCATGTACCCCGTTTGAAGAACGTGGAGCCAAGCTGTCTCCAGCACCCGTGGGCAGTTCTCAGTGAGTTCATCCATCCGTCTGGCAAAGCTGGAGGCATCCGAGAAACAAGACCCTGCCCAAAGTTACAGCCCAGAGGATGCAGAGCTCTCCAAGAGGTGCCCGGGGATTCAGCCTGCATCATGTCAGTGTCGCCATCGACTGACAGGCCAGGGGCTGGGGTGCTCAGTGGTCGAGTGCCTGCCTCGTCTGCCCGAGATCCTGGGTTCCGTCCTCAGCAGTGCCTGGGTTCTCAGCATCATTCCCAAAAAAGGGATCAGACCTTTGAGCGTGCACGCACACACATCCCCAGGTCTGTATTCCTGGGAGAGTTTGCTCCACTCAAGTCCCATATGTACACAGAGCTGTAAATAGAGGCCTTGACTGTATAAGGGAATCCTTTCTGAAGGAATCCACCCAAATCTGTAAATAGCCAGCCCTGGAGTAAATGCCAAAGGGAATGCTCATTGTGTGCACAAAGCCCTGAAGTGTATGGGGAGGAAGGGACCTGGCCTTGCAGAAAGTCCCTCTTCCCGCTCAGAGTGAGAAGAAGGCATCCCCAGCATGCCTGGCACGAGAGGCCCGCAGCCCCGCAGGAGCCCAGCCCTGGACCCTCACCCCCCATGCCAAGCGCAGATTTTTTCTCTGCCTTTAACATTCCCACTGCAGGGAAGAACGGGAAGACGCTGGCACAGACTGAAGGGACCTTGCTTTTACACCGTCTGCTTCTTTGTGTTTTTGGATTTTGTGCTTGAAAACAGTAAGCTTTGTCAGAGTCCTGCTGGCAGCTGTGGTCTTCCAAGAGTTCCTGTACCACTTCCTCATGTCCAGCAAGGACCGGCTCCTGCAGGGACACTCCATGCCCTTCGTCCCCACCCAGCCCAAGACACACCCACACACAGTCATCAGGGAAGTTCTGTTGCCACCCTCGATCCTTGAGGCACCTCCTGCAGCACTTCTGACCCAGGTGCAGGCAGGACTCAGTGCAGCCTCTCGCCACAGTGGCCACAGTAGGGACTGGAACCGCCTGTGTCCTCACAACCTCGGCATCCAGCGCCACCTAGAGGCTGCTCCAGGATACTACTGCTGAGGCAATCGGGAGGGTCCCGAGGCCAATGATGTACCAGGAAGGTACCCACGTTTCCTATGATGACCCGGGAGACTGGGCAGCCGGTTGGGGTGCTGGCCAGGTCCCCATACATCAGCGCTCTGCAATGTTGCTACTCCGCCTTTTTTTAAATGCCTATGCCTCCTCCCTTAACAGCACACACACATAGATACTTTCATTTCCCTCTAGTTATGAAAGTAAAGCACTTGAAAAGATGCTAGACTTCATTAGTCATCAGAAAATGCGACTTTGAATCACACGTGCTCCCCAGAATGCCAACATGAGCATCACTAAGCCCCGTCCTCTGGCCCTTGGCCTTGCAGGGGAAGGTCATGGGGTGGAGGGAGGTCCCAGAGCCCAGTGGCACTGCAGGTGTGGACGGTCACCTCCACCCTGCCCTCTCTCCAACCCAGCCAGGGACAGGCTCACCCCCAGGGGGCACTGGGCACGTCTTGCTGGCGTATCTGGGGAAGGAGGTGCTACTGGCATCTGGTAGGTAGAAGCCTGGAGCTTCTCAGAGTCCTAGAGAGCCCAGGACAGCCCCCATGAGAAAGCTGGAGAGCCTGGTCCAAAATGCCAGTGGGGGCCACGTTGAGAAATTCTGCCTGAGAGCGCCATGATGGTCTGGTGGCACAGAGCAGTCCTGCTTCTAGATAACCAAGCATTTTAGCTGAAGATTTAGAATAGAAGATTCTTTCAAAGGAGACCGAGGCTCTAAGGACACTTGTACTGTATGTATTCAAAATAACAAAGCTGCATGGTTTAAAAAAAAAATACAGCAAAGAAGAGATCAGACATCCCGTGACAGTCCCTTCACCAGCCAGGGACTGCCCTGCCTGGCCAACACCAGCCGCTCCACGAGCAGCCACTGACCTCTCCTTCTTGGACTTGTGAGAGCGTCCAAAGCCAATGTTTTTATGCAGAACCACTTGAGGAGACAAAAATACGTTTCTGCTTATTCTTTTCTCTCCTGAAGGCAATGTCTTGTTTAGCATTCCTCTGATCTAATTGGGTAATTGAATTATTTTTAACTCTGAGATTGATGACCAAAAAGTCAACACAATTAAAATGAAGCAGTCATGGGAGCACAATAAATCACCCTGGATGTGAAAATTGCTCACGGAACCACTCTGCCCAACACCGTCATTAAGCATAAATGCCTAGAATTTCCTGGATGCCATGGGAAACACAAAATAAGTAGAAGACACAGTCCCAACTAATGAGGAATCCTCTACATTCATTTTTGCCAAGTGCGTTCTAGATTGTTGCACTGTCTATTGTTTTAGGAGCACTGAAGACCCTTTTACTGCTCTGTGTACTAAATCAAGTCATCTAACTGCAATCCAACCAAATCTTAAAATTTATTCTGGAGATTCTGCTTTTAAAGAATTAAGCATTATCCTTTAAATGACAAAATTTTATAGGAGAAGCCAAACCCAACATCTCAAATCATCTCAGCAGAAACCAACGTAAGGAATCCGTTGACAATAATCCTCAATAGCTGCCCCAGAGGATTTAGGGAATTCAGGCAGGAAGAAAGACAATTGAGAGTTTGCTTGACATTTAAAAAGCAAAATCTGCACGTTATAAACTAGAATTCCAACCAGTTCCAAAGGTACACAGTGAAAAAGTCTCTTCCCTCTCCTCCGACTTCCCAATCTCCCTGCTGCCAGCTGTTCATATAACAAACACACACATTTGTACAAATGGCAGTTGTGCTACACACACGTTGTTATTGTAAGCTGGGGTTTTCTTCAATATTTTGAATGTGATAGAATACACCTAACATAAAATGTACGATGCTGGCCACGTAAGTGTGCAGCTCAGTCACACCAAGTATATTCCTATCATTGCACAATCATCGCCACCAGCCACCTCCAGAACTCCTGTCTTCCAAACCTGAAACTCTATTCCTATTAAACAATGATCCCCGCGCCCCTCCCTCCCAGCCCCTGGCAACCAACCTTCTGCTTTCTACCTCTACAAATCTGACTGGGTTAGGCGCCCCGTGTTAGTGGAATCTGACAACTGGGTCTTTCTGAGCCTGGCTTATTTCACTTAGCGCGACGTCCTCAGAAGTCGTCCGTGATGCAGCCTGTGCCTGGCTTTCTTGCCTTTTCAAGGCTGAATGATATTTGTTGCATGTATATCCCACATTTAGCTCATCCATGCCTGCTTCAACGCACACTCGGGTTGCTTCCACCCTCTGGCCAAGGTGAATAATGCTGCAACAATGTACAATGTACAGCCAGATGTACCAGCAGGGGACTGGCTGGAGAGCGTGGCCATTCTGTCTTCCACAATGGCTGCATCATTTTACCTTCCCACGACAGTGCTCCAGGGCTCTGGTTTCCCTGCAAGCTCACTAATGCTTGCTGCTTTTACTTTTGCTGGAGCGGTCCTGACGGCTGAGGTGGGGTCCCCCTGTGGTCTGGCTGGCATTTCCCTATGAAGAGTGACGGTGAGCATCTTCCCACTGCTCACGGGCCATCAGGCTCCGTCTCCATGGACAGGTCTCCTGTAGTCCTTTGCTGAGTTGGAGGGTCCCCTCTACCCCTGGAGATCACTCCCTTTGCAGGTTGCCCATATTTCGTCCAGTTCTGGAGGCTGCTTTTCGCTCTGCTCATCGTGTCTTTGGAGGCACAAGTTGCTCATTGTCACGAGGCCCAACTTGCTTCTCCTCTCATGGCCCGTGCCTGGGTGTCCGCTCCAAGAGCTTGTTGTCAAAGGCAGCGTCTTGAAGCCACTGCCCTGCATTTGCTTCTGGGAGTTGTAGAGGCCCCGCTCTTGGGCCTTGGAGTTGTCTGAGTTCATTTTTGAGTCTGGGGTTAAGTAAGAGCCTGGCTTCATTCTTCTGCCCGTGAGACCGATTTTCCCAGCGCCACGTGTTGGTTTGTCCTGTTTCTCTGATAAACCTTGGCCTCCTTCTTCCCATGGCCCCACAGGGTCCCACCACATGGAGGGCCTTTCACATACTCAATCCAGCTCTGCTGCAGGACACCAAACAGCCCTCCGCCCTGTCGGCCTCTGAGAAACGCCAGGGTGCACGTCCTCACAGAAGCATGAGTGTGCAGGTGCACAGGCCCACATACAGGTGTGCACACACGTGGGAACAGCCTTAGGGTGCCATCCCTTGGGTGCCAGCGAGGTCCTCTACTCAGCAGGTAGAGCCATGCCAATCACCACCAGGTAATCCATCTGCTTTTTGTTAAATAAAAATTCACGGTCGTGAAATTCAGATAGTTAAGAGAGAAATGAAATGGACAGAGAAGAGCCCTTACCTCAGCCCCAGTCCTTCTACCGTCTGGCTAAAAGTGCCTTGTAATTTGCTTCCAGGAAAAAAAAAAATGGTCACACATATACTCAGTAACATGTGATGCCACGTTATACTTGCACGTGAGCAAACAGAGTGTAGACACTGCAATACGTTTATATATAGCAGGTATGTATTTTAGTATTCTACCTGTTTTGTGTGTGAGTGTGTGTGCGTGTGTGTGTGTGTTCCAGAAAGTTACACAGATTGCATTCCTACCAACAGAGGAGCATCTAAGAGGAAACTTCCCTTACACCAACGTCAAACTTGGGATTCGTCAGCATTTTAAATGATCATTCAAGACAGGTGAAAAGTGCGTCTCAGAGAAGACAGACACCACTTGCCTAAGAATCACATGTGGCAACTGTTCATCTTCTAGAAGTCAATTATGTTTATTTTCTTGTGAAGAGCACTCATTTGTCTTTTGCTCTTTTTTCTAGTAGATTGGTTTTTATTTTCTTTTTGAATTGTGTGTTTTATTTCTTCCGGGAATTAGTAAGGCTAGCTGCTGTAACAAAAAGCCCCAACACCCATTCCAGTCAATGATTTACATGATTACTTCTCTCACCTGTTAACAGTCCAATGTGAATGTTCTGGGGACACACAGATGGCCAGGCTACTTACACATGGTCCCCAATAATGAGAGGTAGGACCTCTGGGAGGTGAGTGGGCTTGAGGGCTCTGCCTTCCTGAGTGGGTTAATCCACTTGTGGGTAATGGACAACAGAGTCCCTACAGGTGTGGCTTTGTTAGGAAGCAGCTCTCCCCGGCACACCTGCTGTCTTGCCACACGGTGCCCTCCATCACACTATGCTGCAGCACCACAGCACCACGCTCTTGGGCTCCCAGGCTCCAGAACCAGGGCTGAATAACCCTCTCCTCTTATAAACTACCCCGTCTGGAGTATGCAGATATAGCAATGGATTGGACTAAGGCAGGTGCCCAGTTCCTTCCATCTGGTTTCCCTGCCATGACCTAGGACGTCACCTCCTCCACAGTACCCATGCTGGTTACACAGTGTCCAGCTGTGACGAGGGGGAGAGCACCTGGCTGGGTCCCTCTTAGGACCCCTACCTGGCTCTGCTCATACTCTACGTACGGATCAGAGCTGACTCCAGGGCCACATTTAACTCAGTGTATTCCAGCTGTATACCTAGCCATAGGTCCTGCCTAACTCGGTGGCTCAAAGCTCAACATTCCTTACCTCGCACTTTCTGTGGATCGAGAGCTTGGTATGCCTGACCCTTGCCTTTGCAAGGTTCTGTGTAACCAAGGTGCTGGCCCGGCCAGTCCTCAGGCTCCACTTCTCAGTCTGGGCCTCTTGCCGCGTGCATCGCCTGCACAGTTCCTTCTCCCCCGCCGTCCTGAGCCCCCCAAAGTCCCCGTGAGGGTCTGGAAGAACTTCTTCCCGTTAGTGTAGGGATCTTGCCCCCCTCCCCTGACCACGAATGTTCTTACCGGCATCCGGAACGGGACCCTTCCAGGCTTTCAACTGCCCGAATCAGAGGAGGCACCATCAAGGGCACTCACAGCCCCACAGAACACACTTCTTAAACAAGAAGACGTGGAGTCAGAATGACTCCCAGTCCCCGGGTGCACAGGGGTGCTGGGCCAGCAGGCCTGGACACAACACGGGCCCCGTGTCCCTCTCCACCAGAGCTGTTGGGGACCGGGTTTCCCTGGTGGAATCAGGCTGCCATCCAGGCCCAAGGCTCCATTCCCAGAACCAGACACGGTGGCTCCAGTGCTGTCCCTCAGGCCCTGGATTTCCAGGTGGTCAGTGAGCACTGGCCTAGACTTAGAGCCACCCACTACATCAGCCTTTGATAAGGGTCAGCTGTCCTTGGAAGCTTGGAAGGCAGGCATGGACCCCACTGAGCCACAGAAGTCCTCAGCAGCCTCTTCCGACGCGGCCGACGCGTCCACACTGAGAATCCTTGTTCAGTGCGACAGCCGGTCTCCTGGACGGTGCACTGCGGCTTCCACACTCGCCTGTGCCGAGACACCTGAGCAGCCTCCAGGGGCGACCTCAGCCTCCTCGCCTGAGTCTTCAGAGCGAGAGAAGAGGGCCACCTGTTGGTTTTCTCTGCATGCCCACTGCGGAGTCCTCCAACCTGCCCTCAAGAACTCCCCTCCACATTCCCAGAGTGGTGAGCCGTGGGCACAGAGGCCTGGCTCTCAGCTCACCTGTCTGGCTGTCCACTCACCTTCTTCACCAGGCCTTGGCATCTCTAGCTTCTGATTTCAAGGAAATGCGTGTGACCCTGACACATGGATGCTTAGAGCCACTGTGGGGTCATTTACTGGCCTCGTGCACTGTGTCTCGGGTAACTTGCCTGGGAGAGGAGAGACGGGGAATGGAGCAGTGGGGACACAGGCAACGCTGGGCATCGCGCTCACTGGTGGTCTTATATGAGCACAGTCCACAGCACCCCTAAGCAATCACAACCATCAAAGTTGATTGACCACAGCCAGGTACACCGGCACATGCCTGTTAACCTAGTAGATCAGGAGGCTGAGGCAGGAGGATTGCAAGTTCAAGGCCAGCCTCAGCAACTTAGCCAAGCCCTAAGCAACCTAGCAAGACCATGTCTCAAAATAATAACAATAAAGGGCTGGGGATGTGGGGATGTGGCTCCGTGGCAAAGCATTCCTGGGTTCAATCCCTAGGACCAAAAAAAAAAAAAACCAAAGGATGTTTGACCACAGATCACTGTCAAATATAATGTAATGAAAAAGCTTTAAATACTGTGAGAATCGCCAGACTGTGGCACCAACACACCAATAAGCATGTGCTGCCGGAAGTGTTCCAACAGACTTGCTCAGTCAGGACTGTCACCATCCCTCTGGTTGAGACGGAAATCACCACAGTGGGGTGAAGCGCAGGGAGGCAGGTCTGTCTGTGCAGGGTCGCACAGTCCACGCCCAGGACACCCTGCTGCCCACGCCAACACCACTGGGTGGAAGCAAGCCACCTGCCTCACCACACTCAGGGGAGACTCTGCCAGGGCTCCAGGCCTACGAGGGCCACCGGGTCCTACCACGTTCCCCAGAGAAGTCCGCTGCAGTTAAAGAAAGCAAGCAGATCTCAGGGGACAGCCCTGCCAGCCTCCCCCAGCACCTCCCTTCTCAGTGGAAATCTGGTGGTCATTTTGAGGTTCATATTTTAAACTGACTTATGGCATTCTGGACATTTGTGTGAAGTCAAGTGCATTATTATTTCCCTTTCCCGCCTCTGAGTTCTGTTGTGACTCCCGACACTGGTGAAGGACCTCCCCCCCAGGTTGGCAGAGAACTCCATCCCGTTGTCTCCTGAGATGACACGCATTCCAATGGCAAACCACCCCATCTTTTAGAACACTGCCTCACTTCCAGGGCAATTTGTTTGTATAAACTACTTTGCTGCTGACTTGCTAGAAAGCTATTTGTTCACAATTTTGCTAATCAGTGGCTTTTTAAGGGAAAGAAGTGAGATTTCAGCAAATTATTTTCGCCCTTTAATATGCAATTCTTAGCACGGCTCTAGGAGAAGCAATAAAATTTCATGGAAAGCTGGGTGCAAAATCAGCATCGTTCACCGGTAGTCGATGATACACCTTATTCCAGCCCTCACGGCCTTTTTCACACAGGGAACATTTTGTGGTCTCAGGTGTTTAACCTCGGGGTCTCTCTGATGCTGACCACATGGTGACTTCCAATAGGAAAACATGACTGTGCCAACCAATCCATTCACTTAAAGTCACCCTCTTGCAAACAAAGGCTAAGTCACCGGGAAATCCCAGGGAAGCCTAGGATGCTTCCTCAGTCAAGATTCAGTGCATCCCCTACTCTGGGGACAGCCCTGTCTGCACCTGGACAGCTGCTAGCAAAAGGCACTTTGGAAATCATATGCGTACAGTAAAGGTCACCGTGCTTCACTCTACAGATCCTGCGTTTGTGGTAATACTGGAACAGTCCCACAGCCCTCAGACAACCAGCATCAGGACCTGCCAACACAGTCACCTAGGGCCCTGGTGGTAGGACCAGAGGCTACAGGAAGGAAGAGGAATGGACCTCCTGTATCTTTGCCCCTGCAGCTTTTCCTGAATCCACCCGTCGTGGGTGTCGTGAATGGGCACAACAGTGGCCCCTGTGTGCTGCCAGGCCTGGGAGTGACGTTCACAGTTCTGAGTTGTAGAGACGATCCGTCAACAGAGGCCACATGTGAGAGATAGATCTGTGCCTCTTCCTCCACAGCTCGCCTTCATTCCTACCTTCCATCGACAGCAGAAACTGGAGCTTGGTCCAACCCCGCCCAGCACAGCTGAGCTACAGGGCCACGCGGCTCCCGATGCTGGGAGGATAAGGGCCATCTACCCAGGACGGCCTCTGTGGAGTGACCTCAACCCCACATTGCCCTGACCCTGCCTCCCCAGCCAGGGCCCGTGACAGCTACACCCCCCCCCCCTGAAAACCAAAGCCCAGCACTGACTCCTCTGTTCTCTTCCAGCCACCCCTTCTCTTCCCTTAGACGGTGGCCAGCACCAAGTAACCAGGAAATGAACTGTGAGCAGTTTGCTCAACTGGGGAGAAGAAGCTGGATCCCCTCTCCCTGCAGGTCCCAGGAAGCTGCTACAACCTCCAGAAACAGGCAGGAGATGCTCAAGTGCAGACTCAGCTAGACTGCGCTGGCCAGAGCACAGCAGGCACCTTTCATTCTCAGAATAAGGAAGTTCAGGAGCCACAGACACCTACCTAAGGGCAGCCTCAGAGGACAAAAAGCATCAGATTTCCAAATACTCTCCTACCGCACGTAGAATTGATATTTAATTAATATCGCCAAATGCCATCCCACTCCACAGAATTAATTAATGCTTCCAAATGCTCTCCTACCTGTCACATAGACTGGCAGGCAGCAGGGAGATCCAGATTCCAGAAGCAAATCGGATCCAATCATAACACCCAGAAATGCCTTTAAGAAAGGAGGCCACGCCCAGCTCCTGGGCGCCAGGGCAGGTGAGCACTGATTTGGTTTCAAGCGCCGTGATTCAAGGGCCTTCAGGGACACTGGCAGCAGATTAGTCACAATACAGGCTCATATGACCAAAGCTCTGACCAAACCACAAGAGTCACATCCAGGCTGGGTTCAGTCCCTGCCCCCCACTGGGGCTACACCCCAAGCCACAGGGACCCCCTGCACCCCTCTCCCCCGGCACCAGCTGCAAGGGAAGCTGGGAAAAGCGGGCCATGCAGCCCAAACCTGGGACTGCCACTGCTGGGAAGACAGGGATATTGAGGGACCATTAGCCATCTTGGATGCTCTCAGATAATCAAACAAGGATTTTTAAAAATTCCACCCACTTCAATGCTCAGGCACATGCGTCCTCTGCCATCACTTCTCAGGGCTCACGTGGCACCTTCCCGCTCCACACACCCAGGTGGCAAGTAACCTCAGCTGGTCTCCTGCCCAGACTGAGCCCTGGGTGATCTGTGGCCACACCCACCTCTGCCCAGATGCCCTGGGCAGCAGGCCCCACCTTTCCTGACCAGCCAGATCCTCTCTCAAAGGCGAAAATGATCTTTGTATTGAGCTTCGTGGGCCATGGCCACCTTCTGTCATCTACCCAACTCCTGTTCAACGCCACATTGGCACACTCACACACACTTCTCACACTTCTCTGCTAAAAGACCTGCCTGTGTCCCAAGGCAGTCAGGGGTGGATCCCTCACAGAGGGAGGGCGCCACAAAGGGTCCAGAAGGAGTGGTCATTCCTGCCCCTCTGCCATGACCACGTGACTCCATCCTGGCCACTGGGACTTTCCCTGTGGGGGCCTTTCAGGAAACCTTTAGCTTTTCTGCAGCTTTGGATGCAACATCTTGCCCTCCCCCTGCTGGATCTAACCTGGGTGTGGGGCTGCCCGCTGCTCAGTAGGGAGGCAGTGGGCCACAGGAGCCACCGAACCTAGAACCTGATGGCCCTCCTGGGCCCA
This sequence comes from Ictidomys tridecemlineatus, assembly GCF_052094955.1. Classification (NCBI taxonomy): domain Eukaryota; kingdom Metazoa; phylum Chordata; class Mammalia; order Rodentia; family Sciuridae; genus Ictidomys; species Ictidomys tridecemlineatus. The sequence goes on from NC_135479.1 coordinate 210,964,815, forward strand.
GGCCTGCCCTGCCCTGGCCTTTCTGAGAAATAGGACTACTGAGTGTTCAACGCTAAAAAAAGAAATGAGCTACCAAGCCATGAGAATACCTGGAGGAAACTGAAGGGCACATTGCTTAGTGAGACACGCCATTGGGAGAATATCACACGCTGCAGGATTCCAACTACCAGACGTTCCAGAAAAGGTGAAACTGCGGAACCGTAAAAGATCAGTGATGACCAGAGGTTGGGGGTCTGGGGGGTAAATAATGTAGCACAGAGCGTCTGTAGGCAGCGAAGCCCCGCTGCACGACACTGCAATGGAGGATACAGGTCCTCTCACATCTGTCCTACGGGCAGACTGTCCCACACCCAGAGTGAACCCTAATGCAGACTGTGCACTCCTGGGGACAACAGTGCATCAGTGTGGGTCCATGGTGACAAGCAGACACCCTGGTGGGGACAGTGTCAGTAGGAGGTTGTTCTGTGTAGGAGCCGTGGGTACAGAGTCTCCATGCCTTCCACTTGGTCCTGCTGTGCGCCTAGAACTACTCAAATTAATAAGTAAGTCTTAGTTTAAGCTTCTTATGTGTCTACTCATCCCTGTCGTTCCCACTTCCAATGGCTGACGCTGGCCGAGCGTGTGCCTCTGGTGACATGCCCTGCTCTCTGCCGTCCTGTGGCAGCTCTCAGTGGCCCTGGAATCAGCGGTGCGGTTCCGGCCAGCTGGAGGTCTAGAACGCAGGGAACCTGGGCCACAAGCACCCACACCGGCAGGGGACACAGGAGGACTCGAGCCTCATGCTGAATCAGGAACAGAGCCCATGAGAGGCACGTGGATCTCTCCTCTCCAAGCTACATGGTCACTACCTCTGAACCTGCCACTCCCACCCCCACGCGGTGCACCAGGTTGTCTGGGGCTGGTTATGGGGCAGTCCACCTGGAGGACAGTCCAGGATGGCTCTGCGGGCCCTGGGGCATGGCACTGAGCCTGGCCCCTCGTGGGAACTCCTGCAGCGTTTGTTAAAAGGAAATCCCAAGCAACAGCAAGAAGCCGGGTGACCTCTTCCCATTGTCCTCATGGCACCCTGACTCAACCATCCTTTTGTGGACAGGACATCCAGTCTCTCCTGGAATCCGGCTCGCAGCCATCCACGGGAACAAAGGCAGGCTTGCAGCTTCAGCCCCAAGAACCAGATGCCACAGACTAAAGGGAACCACCAGAGACAGCCCTGGGCTGTCGTTGTCCTTGCCACAGCCACAACGTGCCCTAGGCCAGCCCTCTGCGACTGCCCCCCACCCCCACCCTCCCCGCACAGATGGAGAAGGACCTGAGGGAAGTCCACAAGAGCTAGAGAGGGAAGGGCCCAGGCAGGGGCGGGAGGCCAGGCCTTCCAAGGTGGCTGCCGGGGTGGGGTCACCTCTGGACCCCATTTCTGGGGAGGGGAAGCGGGACAGCTCTAGCTGCTCCCTCACGAAGGCAACTTCCCTGCAGGGCACCAGGCAGACCAGAGCTCAGGCGAGGGAAGAGAGCCCGGAAACCCACGCTGCCCCGTCCATCAGCGGGACAAGTGACAGGCTCCTTCAGACCTCAAAGAGCCCTGAGCAGGCAGTCCCTCTAACATGACAGCCCCACCCAGAAGAAACCAAAGCAGCAACCCTCAATTCCTGATTCCACAGGCTTCCCACAAGCAATTTCCCCTCCGAGGACAAACCCCCTGGATCTGGAGAACATGCCCATCTCCAGGGCGGAATGTTCCGGCACAGTGGACAGAAAGCAGCCTCTTCCAGGAAAGGATCACCTTCTTATCTGGGGTAATAACGAGTCAGGGTCTTATAAAAACTGTGGGAGGAAAAAAAGAAGTCCTTTAAAAATGTGTTTAAAAACAGTCCCCAAACATTTCAAAAGGCCTCCTGCACGCACATTTCCACGGTGTGTTAACAACTTGGCAGGAAAAAGTGAGATACCATCTACGCACATGCGCACTTAGCCAGAAACCCCTCCTCCAGGGTCCCAGCCTCCGCGTCTTTGTGGAGCAACACTGCCCCCTCGTGGCCAATTTCTACTTGCCCATTAGACACCCTGATGGTTCTGTAAAAATATGTGACTCGGGTATTTTGCACCCTTAACACTTCTGCATTTCTGAAGGGAACATGCACATGCAATTCCACTTCTAAGTGAGGAGGAATTTGACTTAAGAACACTGTCATCAAATAGTCATGATGTAGTTCACAGAAGCACTTAAGAAAGAAAAGTGTGACCGGTGGATGTGAAGATTGCTCGGGGCCATCCCAGGTTTTGCTCTTCCCCACGAGACAGTGAACTGCAGTTCAAGGCAGTTAAAGTGCCGATTCCCTCCAGCCCCGGGAACTTACCTGCTGGATTTTTTTGCAGTAACAAGAGAATCTGTTGAAAGCACATCCAGTGTCTCTAGAGACTATTTATAAAGAGACGTTCACACAGGTCATTCTTCCCCTGTTGATGGGTCATTCATTCTTCATCTCACATTGCCCTAATCCTCCCATTTGCTGAATATTTATCCATTTCAACAGCACTTATTAAGTACCTACTATATGCCAAGTAGCAGGCTGGGAACTCTCAGAATTGGCTGCTCAACAGGGTGCGCTCCCCAGCAGCAGCTGCACCTGAGGCTTGTTAGAAGTGCAGATCTCAGCCCCACTCCAGACCCAAAGAGTTTGAATCTGCATTTTAACAAATCCCCACAAGATGTGCATTAAAAGCTGGGAAGTTCTGCAGCGGTTCCCAGATTCACCTGGTGGGGTTGTTAAAACACATACTGCTGGCCCCTCCTGGAGGGTCTGACGCTCTGGATCCAAATGACGCCCCCAAACATGCATGTCTAACAAGTTCCCACTGCTTCTCAACCTTGGTGGCATATTGGCAGGCACTATCTAAGAGGATATACACACACACACACACACACACACACACACACACACACACACACATATATATAGTTAGTTGTCATTGAACTCAATACTTTTATTATTATTATTATTTTTATATGCTGCTGAGGATCGAACCCAGCATCTCGCATGTGCTAGGCAAGCATTCTACTGCTGAGCCACAACTCCAGCCCCTCTCCGAGAGTTTTAAACAATACGGGGCCCACCTGCAGAAACCTTGAGTGAATGCATGCCCGTAATCCCAGTGACTTGGAAAACTGAGGCTGGAGGATCCCAGGTTTATGGCCTGCCTTTCAAGACCTTGTCTCAAAATTAGAAAGGCTGGAGATGTAGCAGTGGTAGAGCACCCCTGGATTCAATCCCCATAACAAAAAAGAAAATCCATGTAGAATACCAAAAGTAAGCTGAAGAGATGGGCTGAAAGAAGAGCAGCATCTTGGAAAGGCTTTGAGCCCAAAGTGGAAGGCCTGGCTCAGCCCACTGTGGTGCCTGTCCTTCAAGTCCCGGGGAAACTGTGACTTGGAGACCTGTACCATACGGCCAAAAATAATGGCCTGCATCCCTGGGTGGGTGGCTGTGGAAACATGGAAAATGTCTTTAAAAACATTCTGAAATTCATAAAACTTCAATGGTATGTTTTCTTACCACACAATGTACACTTAAGTAAAACAAGCAAGCATATGAAATAGAGCTATCTGATTAACTAAAAATAGCAGGGAAGTTGTAGTAAACACTACATATTTTCTTTTTTTTTTTTCCTCCAAATTGAAGCCTTTCTGAGAACTTGTTCAATGGGCATTTCCTGAAGTTTTCCCAAGAGACTTTGCTTTACTCATCTCTTCATTCAACAACCTGTATTGAGTGGCACCTAGATGCAGCTAAGGTGCTGTCTTCTTCTGTATAAATCTCTTCATGTCAGCAGAATTTACTTATTTGTGAATGATATAGAAAGTTCTGTATAAAATAAAGAAAAAACATGTCTGAGGAAATAGGCCCAGGAGTCAGGTATAAAACAAGATGGGGACTGAGCGTGCGCTTTTTCCCTCCCTCCTAAGAATGCGTTAAAGCCAAAGCAAAACGCTGGCATCGTGGTACACACCTGTCCTCCCAGCTGCTCGGAGGCTGAGGTAGGAGAATGGCTTAAGCCAGGAGTTAGAGGCCAGCCTGGGCGAGAACAAGACCCATCTCAGAAACAAAACCAAAAAAGGAAGAAAAACTAATGAATCTATTAAATGAAAACAAAAGATGGTCGAAAGCAAAATCGGACCAAAGCCAAGGGATGGGCATCCAGCTGAGGGAACAGAGCAGGTGCAAACGGCTTCCTCCCCAGCAGACCCTCATCCTAGGGAGTTCCTAGAAATACACATCGTGCAGAAGGAAAGTGGTTCAGACAGAAGGTCTGACAGAGGCAGCACGGAGTGCAAGAGGAACTGGGAAGTGGGCGGGCAGAGGAGGTGGGGATGAGAATGTCTGCTGGGCTTTGGACGTTTGCAGATTGACCTGAAGTCCCAGTCCTGGCTCTTACCAGGCAGGAGAGAGGAACAGACTGAACGTGCTCCAAGATCTGGGTATTGTCCAAGAGGAGGGCAAGGGTTTCAATAAACAGGACAGTTTTGTATGTTTTGACTTCCACTAGAAGGATGAAAACAGATGGCGTAACTGCAACTGTGTGACTGAGGTGGGGGAATGAAATGACAGAGGGGACAACAGAGTAGATTCCAAAAATAAGCATGGGCAGCACAGAATAAGATGGTAGAAATCAACCCAAATACAGCAACTGTAACAAGCATAAACGGACCAAATGCTTCACGTCAAAGGTAAAGGTCCATTTTAAAAGTCCAGTTGCATACTGCTGAGGAGAGACAGGAGAAGTGCGGACACTCAGCAAACACCAACACAGAGCTGGGCTCCCTGGGGAGCTCACTGATCCTCCCCTCCTTGACTCTCTCCTTTCAAAATCTCCTCCCACAGCTACCTGCTCTGTGACTCTACCTGATAAAGCTGCAGATTTTCACTACCCAAATGGTAGTATTGAAAGACCCAAGGAAAAACAGAGACTATTTCCTCAGACTCCAAGTGCTTCTGACACTGAGTGTGTGGGCATTTTTCCCACATGAACAACGTTTCCAATTCTTGGTGGACACCAACTCTCTGCCCTGCGATATAACTCAGTCCTCATGCTAACTGCTGCCTGGAGCTAGTGTTGAACCCCAGGGTGAGGGTTCAGCCCCGTAAGACCTCTTCAGACATCACCCACAAGTGCAGGTCTCCAGGACTTGTGAGCCACTGGCTGCAGAGAGGGATCCCCACCATCCCCCTCTTGGGCTAATTCACATAACAGCTTTTATTATAACCAACATCTATTATGAAGGATACAACGCAGAACACCAGGTGGAAGAGAAGCACAGGGCAAGGAGTGGGAGAGGGGCCCAGAGCGCTCACAGCCTCGCCAGTGCTCCTCCTGCCAGCTCCTCCACCGTCCACCTCCGCAAGTCCTCCAAACCCACGCTCTGGGTATCTTTATGGGGGCTCCCTTAGGCATGGGGGCTTATTAACTGGATCCTCGTTCCTCTGTCCTTCCCTGAGGAAGGATGTGGTCCAGAAATTTCCAAGGATCTGATCCCGGCGTGGTCTTTCAGTGACCAGTCCCTATCCTGAAGCCAGGAGTTGCCTCATCTGAAGGACAGACACTCCCATCACCAAGGGACGGAGGGGCCACCGGGAACCGGGACGAGGGTCAACTGTGGATTCCTTCTTGTGTCTGAGGTCTCACGGCGCCGCCATTTCTACCCAGTGCGGTAGCCGCTGTCGTGAGGGACCTTCTGGGGAGCTGCCTCTCTCTGGTCCTTCCCCTGGCTTGGGACCACTCTTTAACGCTCCTGCAGGCGCCCGCTGACTGGGCCACTCTGCCTGACCGTGAACTGATTCCTGCGCCCAGGGAGTTCATGAGCCATTGGCTCAGACTGGTCAGGGTCGCTCCCACCCAGACCCCCGCTGGGAACTTCTTAGAAAGGGAAGGTCTGGGGGCCGGCGGCTCCCGTGGAACAGCAGCCTGGGGGAGACGCAGGAGGAAGAAGGTCACTTCTCCAGCTCCGGAGGCAGCAAGCCCAAGGTCAAAGCGTGGCAAGGCTGGTCTCTGGGGAGCCTCTCTCCTTGACTGTAGGTGGCACCTTCTGGCTGCGTCCTCCTGTGGCCCTCGCTCTGGGTGTGTGTGGAGGGGACCTCCTGGAGGACCTGGGTCCTCTCACCTGGCTTAACGGCCTCTTCACCTGTCCTCGGTCCCGTCAGGCTGGGAGTGGGGGCGGGAATAGGAAGGGGAGCCCCCAAACCCAGCAGTCTCTGAAATGGCCCACTCAGCTGCGATGGGAGTCTCGGGAAACTCGGGCCTCGTGGGAAGGGAGGGACTGGGAGCGCAGGTGGCAGCTGTGGCCCAAGAGCAGTGACCATATCGCAGGAACCCTGCTTTTAAGTTCCAAAGCAACCACAAGTTGGGGGTACGACCACTGGAAATGAAAAATAAAACCCCCGTCCAAAACCCACCCGACATCTAACCCGGGCACGCTGAGCTGCAGGGGCCGCCCAAGGCTTCTCCACCACAGCAACGGGGTGGGGGGGCAGCAGCTGCCACACCCCTTCCCCTTCTTCCCAGGACGGGAGGCAGGACGCCCCCCTGCCCCAACCACCCAGAAGTCCCCTCACAAGACCTGCTCTCGACCCTGGCCCTCCTCAGCTCCTCTCCGTCCTATCTCCCAGAGCCAGGGCTGATTGTCTGTCACCCTAAGAGATTCTTCTCAAGGAAGCTCCCTGGCTGGAGGCCCACAAGCCAAACCCAGTAGATATCATTATCCACCCTAGTTACGTCCTGTAGTGTCACCGTGTGAATTAGTGAACACAGAGCCACCGCTCAAGGAAAAGGGTGTGTGTGTGTGCGTGTGTGTGTGTGTGTGTGTGTGTGTGTAGAGTGTGTGATATATAGACCTCAGGCAGATTAAAACCTTAAATCCTGAAAACAATTCATCCAAGTAGCTTGGGAAATATTTTCTATATAGTAAAAGAGGAAAACTGGGGCTGGGGTTGTGGCTCAGCGATAGAGCGCTCGCCTCGCACATGCAAGAGCCTGGGTTAGATCCCCAGCACCACATAAAAATAAATAAATGAAATAAAGGTACTGTGTCCAACTACAACTAAAAATAAATATTAAAAACATAAATTTTTAAAAAAAAATAAAAGAAGAAAATTGATTCTCAGCCAAAGAGACAATCAGTGAGGTGAACAGAGAGCCTACATGTTGGGAGCAAATCTTTGCCCCTCACACATCAAATAGAGCACTAATCTCTAAGGTATATAAAGAACTCGAAAAGCTAAGCACCAAAAAAACAAATAACCCAATCAACTAATGGGCCAAGGAACTGAACAGACACTTCTCAAAAGATGATGTACAATCCATCAAAAAATATATGAAAAAAAAGTTCATCACTGCTAGCAATTAGAGAAATGCAAATCAAAACTACTCTAAGATTTCATCTCACTGTAGTCAGAATCGCAGCTATTATGCATACAAACAACAGTAAGTGTTGGCTAGGATGTGGGGAAAAAGGTACACACATTCACTGCTGGTGGGACTGCAAATTGGTGCAGCCAACATGGAAAGCAGTGTGGAGATTCCTTGGAAAATTGGGAATGGAACCACCATTTGACCCAGCTATCCCTCTCCTCGGTCTGTACCCAAAGGACTTAAAAGCAGCATACTACAGGGACACAGCCACATCAATGTTTATAGCAGCACAATTCACAATAGCTGTGGAACCAACCTAGATGCCCTTCAATAGGTGAATGGATAAAAAAAATGTGGCATATATACACAATGGAATATGACTCAGCAAAAAAAGAGAATAAAATCATGGGATTTGCAGGTAAATGGATGGAGTTACAGAAGATAATGATAAGTGAAGTAAGCCAATCCCCAAAAAAACAAATGCCAGATGTTTTCTCTGATAGAAGGAGGCTGATTCATAGTGGGGTAGGGAGGGGGAACATGGGAGGAATAGATAACTCTAGATAGGGCAGAGGGGTGGGGCGGGAAGGGAGGGGGCAGGGGGTTAGCAATGATGGTGGAATGTGATGGACATTATTATCCAAAGTACATGTATGGAGACATGAATTGGTGTGAATATACTTTGTATACAACCAGAAATATGAAAAATTGTGCTATATGTGTGTAATAAGAATTATAATGCATTCCACTGTAATATATAAATATAATAATAGTAATAATAAAGGAAAACAGATTCAGGAGGGTTGAATAATTCACTCAAAGCCACCCTGCTCTCAGGGCACAGACATGGGTTTGGAACTGCAGTGTCCATATGGCCCAGAGCCAGGGCCTCTCACACTACATCCACTGGCCCTCTCTGTGTGGAGCTGTTCAAGCGCGGCCTTGTTCAAGCTCAGACAGGAACGTGAGCATCAGGGGATTCCAACTTTTTGCTACTCGGTACATATTCATACAAATAAACAGAGTCCCCCAGTATTCTGGGGATTGAAAGACACAAATACATCTTAGCAAATAGACCAATTCACAAACATGGAAGCCTTAAACAATGAGGATTAGTTGTGCTTCTCTGCTAGCATGTAGCAGTCTGGACCAAAAGGAGCCTGTAAAGAACAGGTGTCAGTTCAGCGGCACCCGCCTGTGCTCAGGACTGGGATCCGGGCATCGACCAGGTTATAGACGGAAACTGCAATGCCCTGCCCATCACTGAGTCCCAGTGCCTGGAAGTGAGCCCACTGAAGAGTGGACACACAAATGGATGGCCAACTCAGAATGAGTTCTTCAGTGTGAGTCCTTATAAAGATTAAGGACGACTGGATGAGACGGGCCCAGCAGACGCACCCTAAAGTGAGATCCAAAGTGGACGCACTGGAGAATGAAACCAAACAGGGTTTCTTTATAATTCTCTGGGGGATTTCCCCCCACCTACAGCAGTGATTCATGCTCAGTGTTGAGAGTCGAAGGACACAGGCTGGGGTGTGGCGTGGGGTAGCACTTGCCCAGCAGGCCAGAGGACCTGGGTTCCACCCCAGCCCTGCAAAAGAAGAAGAAGCAAAAATATACCAGGTTTGTTTTTTTTGTTTTGTTTTGTTTTTTATCTTTTGACGTTTTACTGCCGGTTTTTGCTCTGTCCACTGAGTTCCCCACCGCCTGAACATAATGATAAAATTCAAACTAATATCCTTCAGTGGTTTTGCCCACCACTTTTTCAATGGTGACTCGGTCCCTTTGCCTTGCCGATCCTGGCACCCCCACGCCTCCCTCCGGCCTGCCCTGCTTTGTGCCTCAGGGAAGGGGTGACGCCCCAAAGCCTAGAGAACAGGACCAGAACCTGGGCAGTCAGAGTGCAAAAGGTTCCGTCTCGGTCTAAACAGGAAGATGGGAACACAAGTATTTGGGGTAAAAATGGGAGTTCGTAACCCACTTGAATCTAATGTATGAAATATGATGTCAAGAGCTTTGTGATGTTTTGAACAACCAATTAAAAAAAAAAAGAAAAAAGATCAGCCGGAGTCACTTCTGATGCCCAGGGGCGAGGTGAAGGGGCAACTGGACAAGAAGGGGGAGGCAGAGCCTAGGTGCACGAGTCCCTGTGCGTGCTCCTCCTGAGGCCAGGGCCGGGCAGAGGGAGGCTGAAGGGGGCATCCCCAGGGTAGGACTCAGCAAGCCAGCTGGTGTGCCCCACACATGCTTGGCAGTGACCAGGAAAAACTAGGTGGTGTGGGCTGGGGCTGGGGCTCCGAGGTAGAGCGCTCGCCTAGCACGTGCGAGGCCCTGGGTTCGATCCTCAGCACCATGTAAAAATAAATAAACAAAATAAAGGTATTTGTACAACTACAACTAAAAAATAAAGATTAAAAAAAAAATAGGCTGTGGCAGAGGACGTACCTCTGTGTGCCAGGCCCTGACCCTGAGCCACACGCACTGTCCCGGATCTGAACACACCCTGTGTGCTGCCGTGGCCCTAGCAGGCCCCAGGCCGGCCCTCAGAATGTGGGTCAGAAGGGAGGAGAAAGGGAAGGAAAAAGAAGCCGCTGCTGTTAGCGCCAACCACAGATCAGCTCAGCGCTTTATTCAGGAACGAAGTTTCACACAGGATCTGGGGATGCAGGGACCAAGAGAGCCGAGGGGGACCCACTTTCCTGGTGAAAAATGAGCCCTCGAACAAAGAAAGGGCCTGGGCTCATCCAGGTTCTTCTGAGAGGGGGTCTAGGGCCTTCCGATCCTCTTTGGCACCCCGGAATTTGGAGTTTGCTCTATCAGTGAAGGAGTCAGCGTTAGTGCTTAAGAATTTGGGGTTTGTTTTACAGGGTGAAATGGGAGGGAGTCTAGGGTCAGTGGTCAGTTTCTGGAATCTGTTGTACTGGAGGGAGGGCCTGGGGTCAGTGGTTGGTACCTGGCAAGGGTTTGTGTTCAGAAGGTTGATGCTTCGGCCTCTTCCCAGAGACTGGCTTTCCAGGTTTGATGGACTCCGCTTCCTCGGGTTTGTTTATCACCGGAAAGAATCTACCGAGCCGGGTTTCTGTTCATGACTAAAAGGCTCAGGGGTCACTCCAGTTGAACTGGGCTGACTGGGCTGTGCAAAATAACCACACGAGAGACACAAGTACCTTTTTCTTTGGGGTCGCTGTGACGGCTGCTCTGACCTTAAGGGTCCACAGGAAGAGAGAGAGCAAGAGCACACGCTGACCTCTTTTATTGAGGAGAAGCTATTCAAGTGAGGCAAGGGGTCAGGTTCAGGGGGCTGAGTCTAACTTCATGATGTCCACTGTCAGCAGGTTGATTGACACCTGGGTAGGCCACACCCAAGGGCACAGTAAGAGAAGGGGACACACACAACAAGGCACTTCCATGGAAGATTCTATCCTAAACAGGGCAAGGGGTTAGATTACAAAGGAACAGGTGAGCATAGCTCCACCCATGGGGCTATAGCAAGACACACCCATGCACGAGACCCCAAGAAGAGTGGGGAAAACTCTGCCACATTTCTGTGACTGAGCGCCTCAGCACCCAGCCAGGGAGTGTGAATCAGTCACGTGCAAGGTTGGTCTCCCACAGTACTGGGAAAGAATCAGTGCTCTCAATGAATGGCTTTCCTGCTCACTTCCCTTTCCCTGGGTCTCACTACATTTGGGGTTTGTCATTTTCCATATCTAATAATGACCACTGGGTTTGGTGGCCGAGAGCTGCACCTGCTGCTTTATACCTACTCAGGACAGCTGTTCTTTCCAACGATGGCCCGGTGCGCACCTGCTGTGTGCTCTGCTATTCCTGATTCCTGCTCCGGACAAGCTGGAGATGATCCTGTGGCTGAAGTTCGGCTTCCACACTGCAGGAACTCACAGTTCCAGAGATTTCTGTGTTTGTTTGGTCCAGGATCAAGGCAGAGTCTCCAGGGCCGAGTGTTACTCCTGGGACCCTTACAGACACCCTTGCCGCTGCCCAGTGAGAGCTCCAAAGTCCTGACAGAGCACCAGCCATGTCCTTTGAGGCCACTCTGTGTGGATATCACCAGTGTCTGTCAAGGGCTGTTTCTAAGTGCACACGTGCCGCAGTCTGGCTGGGCACAAAATCACGAGCCACTCACAGCTTTGTGGACCTGTGACAATCCAAGGACAGAACCTGTTGGCTTGGGCTGCGTGGCTGGTATTGAAGAAAGGAGGGAGATCCAGTGGGTGGAGAGATTAGACCTGGACATCAGGCCCTGCGTGTGGGAATGGATGTTTGCAGGATCAGGGGCTCTCTAAGTGGTTTTTAAGTGAATTATTCAGGAATGAGTTGAGAGGGACAGTTTGGACCGTGTGTGTTGTAGTGGACGTTGGCATGTTACAGGAGGCAGAGGAAGCCGAGGTTCTTAAAGATGAAATGAGGCGGCTGCGTCAGTTGTTGAGACCGTTGTCCTTGGCTGCCAGGATCAGTAACAAGGGTGGCATCTGCCGGGGGGAGGCTGAAGAGACAGTTGCTGGGCCCACATCCTCGTGGGGGCACTGTGAAGGCCACTGTGGTTTTCAGAGTCCTCACGAGAGCTTTTCACAGTCCGGTGCCTGAGAGCCCTTCCTGTATGGTCTCCTGACTCAGGGTTGGCATCAGTGGCTCCATTTTGATTCTGAAAACTTTCACAAGAGTTTATCTGACAAGTACCAGGAATCACAGAATCACCCTGCTCTTTTGGTGAGGGTCCTTTGACCGCACAGCTGTGGGAGACCAACCTTGCACGTGACTGGGTCACACTCCCTGGCTGGGTGCTGAGGCACTCAGTCACAGAAATGTGGTCGGTGTCTCGTGCATGGGTGTGTCTTGCTACAGCCCCATGGGTGGAGGTACGCTAACCTGTTCCTTTGTAATCTAACCCCTTGCCCTGTTTAGGATAGAATCTTCCATGGAAGTGCCTTGTGTGTGTCCCCTTCTCTTACTGTGCCCTTGGGTGTGGCCTACCCAGGTGTCAATCAACCTGCTGACAGTGGACATCATGAAGATAGACTCAGCCCCCTGAACCTGACCCCTTGCCTCATTTGAATAGCTTCTCCTCAATAAAAGGGGTCAGCGCGTGCTCTTGCTCTCTCTCTTCCTGTGGACCCTTAAGGTCAGAGCAGCCGTCACAGCGACCCCAAAGAAAAAGGTATTTGTGTCTCTCGTGTGGTTATGGTGCACAGCCCAGTCAGCCCAGTTCAACTGGAGTGACCCCTGAGCCTTTTAGTCATGAACAGAAACCCGGCACACAACAAAGAGGGAGGGGACAGGGGAAGACAGGCTCTGAGGCTGATGACAAGATCCATGTGCCTGAAGAGGTCAGGAAACAAGGAGAGAAACCACGGAGGAGAGGGACCAGCCTCTGCCCACCTGAGACCTGATATCCAGGTCGCTGCTACTCTAGGAGGAGCCAGACTCCGGTGAGCTGAACTGCAGCGGGCACCCCTATGAACATCCCCCAGGGTACAGAGGAGCACGTCCAGAGATGGGCCAGCAGCTTCAGGGGCAGCAGGGCTAGGTGGGCCGGAGATTTCTAGAACAGGAGAGAGGAGTATGCTGGCTGATGAGGCACAGGATCCACCAGAGAGAAACAGAATTAAGGCTCTTACTCAGCAATCTAAACAGCTCCTGAATCAAGAAGTAGATGAGCTATTCGGTTTGTAAATAACACTTAAAGTTTTGTAAGTAATAACTATAAGGTCCCTGCTTGGCATCTGGAAGGACATCGTAAGTGACAACTGCTATTTTAAGGAAAAAGTCTCACTTTCCCGACCAAGGGCCTCTCTGAGAAAGGCTCCCCACTCCCTCACACCCACCCGACCCTTATCCACTGGCTCCAGGACCATCCCAGCTCCGATCCCTGAGCCTCCCGTAAAGCCCCAGAACTCAATCCTGTTTTGCCTCTCTCTTCTATAGAGAGAGAGGTGGCCTTTATTTGTCAGCTCTGACAAATAAACTCTGGCATGTGTCTCTGCCTGGCCTCCGTCCTTAACTTCTCGCTCACCATCTGTCATTCCTCGCTTTCCCTTCAATAACCACTTCATCTCTTGAAAGTCCAAATATTTCTTTGAACTTGAAACAATAGTCGTATCCCCTCTACTGCTTTTCTCTGACAGTCTCTAGAGCTCACAGCAACTTGAAGCATTCAAATATAAATGAGTGTATTTCTTTTTTAAAAAATCCACTTTGAGCTCTTCTGGCATCCACCCTGCATCGAATTGGTCTTGTGATATAGCCACAACAATGTATGAACAATCTCACATTTTAATATTGACAGACTGGACAGGATTACTGACCCAGGTGTCACACTCCAGCACTCCTGCATTGGGGAACATGCCCTGGAATTCCTGAATAATCTGGAGCCACAGGCAGCCGTCTGGCAGCCGGGGAGCTAAGGGGAAGTAGATTGCTTGTTATTAATATCCCTGCCCCACCTTTGACCCCGCGGAGACACTTGTAAAGCCAGACCCACCTCCAGGCACCTTGAGACTAGCCCTAGGGGAGACCTGGAGGTGCACCACACCCTGCTGGTCCACGGGCCCCACAGGCCAGAATCCTGGGGCTTGATTCTCACAGCAGGTGAGCAGGGGTGTCCACTCACTATGGGGCCTCTACCCAGGCCCAGTGTCTCCAGAGGTCGGAGGCATTCTGGGACCAAAGAGAGGAAGTCGGCCTCTCCTGGGGTGAGCCCAGAAGCCGGGCTGCCTAAGGGCAGGGTTTTCTTAGCTGGGTGGGCTGCTGGCCCTGGGTTACCAGCCAGGACTGGCAGGTGACGGGGCTGGAGTCTCACCATCGTGGCATGTGCACATCACGGGCCCTAGAACCACCGCCCTGGCTCTCCGCCACTCCTGGGTGACCCTTGCCATCTCTGGCAGTCGCTCGGCCAGGCCTCAGACTCGCCGTCTTCCTCTTAAGGAAACATCTGCCCAGATCCTCCTCTGCCACTCTTCTGAGCCTCACCAGGCCCTCAAACCTCCCTCCCAGGATGGCCTGAAGGTGGAAGCTTGCAGCTTGCTCTGCCAGGTCTCCTGCCCACAGCTGTGGAGTCCACACAGCAGGAAACAGGCTCTGGACAGATGCCAAACCTGCTGGTGTTTGAGTTGGCCTGGCCCAAGTGGCCCTCAGATGCCGAGATGCAGTGCAGAGACCTACCGAAGCAGCTGAACTGGGTTTGGGGCCACCTTCTTCCTTGGGAGGCTGCACCAGTCTCCAGAGGCCCCAGGGTTTCCGAACTTTCTGGCTGATTCCAGTTTTGAGGGCCTCAGAACCTTGGCACTGCTGGGACGCCAAAGCCAGCTTCTGGGGTGCTGCTTCAAGGTCAGCCCAGCCTGAGGCAAGGTCAATCCACCAGCCAGGCCTGCAGCTCACAGGCAGAGCAGAGGTGGCCGGAGTCCACGTCCACTTCTCCACGGCAGCTGAACACCGTGGTACGCAACGTCTGTGAGCCTCCGGGTCCTGGCGGGGAAGACTGGCCTTGTTTGTGAACCTGTTTCAATGGCACTGAAGGACGGCAGACGCTGCCCACATCCACCTGGCCTGACTACATGGAGCTGAAGGTCTTTTCACAAGCAGCAGGAGCCGAGAAGACACTGGCAGACACCTCCTCCCCGCCCCAGGCCCTGGCCACCTCGACCTGGGGAAAGGGGCCTCCTGGGCGGGAGGAGACGGGCGGGGGCGCCAGGTGGAGAGGCCCCTGCAGACTTTGTTATTATAACTCAACTTCCTCCAGTCCCACTGTGTCAGTCAGGTGTTAGTCAACTCTTGGTCACGGTGACAAACTCCTGAGAAGAAGAACCTAGAGGAGGAAAGGTTGATTGGGGCTCATGGTTTTAGAGGTCCCAGGCCGCGGCAGGCTGCTGCACTACCCTGGGCCTCGGTGAGGCGGAGCTTCGTGGTGGAAGGGCGTGTGGAGAGCTGCCCAGCTCATGGTGGCCGGGAAGAGACTCCCTCCCAGGGCACGTCCCAATGGCCTACTCCACTCAGCCAGGTCCTGCTACCCAGCCTCCACCACTCCTAGGAGCCCATTCAGCCCTCAGGGGACTGATCCACCGTGAGGCCTGAGCCCTGCAATCTGATGGCTCCCAAAGCCCCTCCTCTGGACACGGCTGCATGGGGACCAGCCTTCCACACAGGAGTCTCTGGGGGACATTCTAGATGTAGACCATACAGTCATTTTTCTACTTCTGCAAATAAAACCTGAGATCCATCGACTTAAAAGCAGGGAGGTGTATTGTGGAGGCTCTAGCTATGGCCAGCACCCCTTGCTCTTGGGCCTGAAGTGGCACAATGGGCCCTGGGGGAAGCACACGGTGGAAAAGGTCCTTCCCCTCATGGCCGCAGAGAAGTCAAGGGAGGGAGGAAGCGGCCAGGGCCCCAATATCCTCTTCCAGGACACGTCACCCGTGACCTAGTTTCCTTCCTGGGAAGTTTCAATCACCTCCCAGTAGCAGCACAGGCTGGGGACAAACCTTGGGGGACACTCCTCCAAACCATAACACTGCCCAGCTATCCTTTCGTTCCTCTTCCACAACCACCCCTCTCTGGTCAGCCTGGGATAGGAGCGCTGGGGTCTTGCCACCTCTCTGGGTCTCACTCTCCCATGGGGAAATGCCCAGGCACATGTAAAACTCTCTGCTTTCTTCCTGGAGATCCTTCTTAGGCCATTTTCATTTCCAGGCCCAGCCAAGGTCCCCAAGAGGACAGACCTAAGTTTTGCTTCCCTATACATCAAGACGACAAATCAAGCTCTCTGGACACCACGTCTGGCACTCTGCAGGGCTGAGAGAAAGGGTCCCCTTCTCTGGTGCACCGCAGTGGCCTCTCCAGAATGGGTACAGGTGAAAGGAGCCAACATGGACAGGGCCATGAAGACGCAGGAGGGAGGAGGAGGTTTTATTCATATCATTTGTCCCTTTTCCAAAAGAGCCAGAGAGGCACTCCTGGGTTCTGAAGTTTCATTCCGCACTAGTAACTCCACTGGTCGGCTTTATTAAAGACCTTTTCCTTCCCCTCTCTCCTAATCTGTTGGAGAGAACCCAGTGGCAACCAGGTCAAATCTGCAGGTAACTCCAGCTTGCTGCTGTGAGATGTGTCAACAAGAATCCAACAATTCCACTCGCCCTGAAGTATCACCAAAAATAAAATATAATTTCAGAGAAAATGCTGAGATGCGCCTTCTATTTGTGGTTGTAAAGGAGTTTATTTAAGCGGTTTCAGAGAATTCTTGAGTGAAATAGGTCACCAGATAGGGATGGTGACATCTTTCATATTTAGAAGCATTTGTGGTGACCGTTTTTAACGTGATGGACATGGACCTCAGACTGCAGAACACAGAGGTTTCTGAAGCTGGGTTACTAAAGGAGAAGCTGCTCCGAATAGGCGAGATGGCATGGAAATGAGCTCCTTCTCTCATAGGGGCCACTGACCCAGTCTAATCGGAGCTTTTCGTGAAGCCTTGATCTATTCACAGAATCCCAATTAGGAGTCCATCCCTCGTCCCTGTAAAACTGGAATTCTGGGTAGTTACCAAGGCACTCCAACACGTTCTCCTTTCATCTTTCTCTACGACCTTCTTCTTGAGCGTAATTGGGAAATGAGTCTCCTTAGCATGAAAAAGACATCAAAACTTGAAATCTCCATTTGTTTTGTGCTGTTATAACAGAATACCTGAGACTGGGTGAATCATAACAAAGAGAAATTCACTGGTTCAAAGTTTTGGAGGCTGGGAAGCTCAAGGTCAAGACACCAGCAGGTTTGGCATCTGGTAAAAGCTGTCTCCACTTCCAAGATGGCGCCTCAAACACAGCAGCCTCCAGAGGGGAGGAACACTGCTCCTCACGTGGCAGAAGAGGGGACCAAATCCACGTTAACTCCACCTAAAGGGTACATATAGCTCTCATGGCTTAATCACCTCTAAAGGAACTTACCTCCTTTTTTGCACACTTTTATTGGTGCATTATGACTCTATATAATAATGGCATTCACTGTTATTACGTATTCCTACGAACACACAATGTAACAATACAATTCGGGCAATATCATCACCCAGCATTTCCCTTTTCCCTCCCCTCCTCCCTCCCTCTGGTCTCCTTTCCATTTTCATGAAATCCTCCTCTCCACCTTTCCCCCTTTGTTTGTTTGTTTGTTTGATGTGGTACTGAGAATCGAACCCAGTGCCCCACACATGCCAGGCAAGCGCTCTCCCCTGGGCCCAGCCCCAGTCCTTCTCTTCCCTTTTCCTCTCCAGCTTCCACGTGAGAGAAAGCATATGACCCTTGGCTTTCTGTGTTTGGTGTATTTTGCTTAATCATAATGCTCTCAAATTCCATCCATTTTCCTGCAAATGACATAGTTTCCTTCTTCTTTATGACTAAACCAAACTCCACTGTTTATATAGACCACATTTCTTCATTCACTCACCCACTGATGGACACCTAGGCTAGTGTCACAGTGTGGCTATTATGAATTGTGCTGTGGCAAACATGGGTCATGAACTGCTATAGTATGATGTCTTTAATTATTGAGGATAAATACTGAGGAGTGCTGATGCTGGGTCCTGTGGTGGTTCCATGCCTAATCTTTTAAGGAGCCTCATATACTGATTTCCACAGTGGTTGTACTAATTTACAATCCCACCAACAGTGTAACATTGTTCCTTTTTTTTTCCCTACATCCTTTCCAGTATTTATTATTGGGTGTATTCTTTTTTTATTTTTTGTTTTACTTAGTTGTATACATGACAGTAGAATGAATTTATGCATTTTACTATATCATACATAGATAGGATACAATTGCTCATTTTTCTTAGTATACATGTTGCAGAATCATAACTGGTCATGCAATCACATATATACATAAAGTAATAAAGTGTGTTTCATTCTACTATCTTTCCTATCCCCACATCCCTTCCCCTCCTCTCTCTTTACTTCTCTCTACCGAATCTAAGGTAATGCTATTCTTCTCTAGTGCCCTCCTCACCTTATTGTGAATTAGAATCCACATATTAGAGAACACATTCGGTCTTTGGTTCGGAGGGATTGGCTTATTTCACTTAGCATGATATTCTCCAACTCCATCCATTTACTGGCAAATGCCATGATTTCTCTCTTCTTTAAAGCTGAATAAATATTCCATTGAGTATAACTCTCTCTATATATATATATATAGTTACATATATCACATTCCATCTTTATCTACTCATCTACTGAGGGACACCTAGGTTGGTTCCATAGTCTAGTTATTGTGAATTCAGCTGCTATAAACATTGATGTGGCTGTGTCACTATAGTATGCTGATTTTAAGTCCTTTGGGTATAAACCAAGGAATGGGATAGCTGGGTCAAATGGTGATTCCATTCCAAGTTTTCTGAGGAATCTCCATACCGTTTTCCATAGTGATTGAACCAATCTGCAGTCCCACCAGCAACATATGAGTGTACCTTTCCCCCACATCCTCACCAACCACCTTATTGTTACCTGTATTCTTGATGATTGCCATTCTGTCAGGAGATGAAATCTTAGAGTGGTTTCAATTTGCATCTCTCTAATTGTTAGAGATGCTGAACACTTTTTTCATGAATTTGTTGATCAATTGTATTTCTTCTTCTGTGAAGTGACTGTTCAGTTCCTTAGCCCATTTATTGATTAGGTTATTTTGTTTTATTGTGTATTTTTTTTAAGGATTGAGAGAAATCTTTTTATTTTAAAAATATATATATATTTATTTTTTAAGTGTAGATGGACCCAACACAATGCCTTTATTTTTATGTGGTGCTGAGGATCGAACCCGAGTCCCGCCTATGCTAGGCAAGCGCTCCACCACTGAGCCACAATCCCAGCCCTTATTGTGTGTATTCTTGATGGTTGCCCTTACGATTGGTATGAGATGAAATCTCAGTGTAGTTCTGATTTGCATTTCTCTAACTGCCAAAGATGTTGAACATTTTTTCTCGTAATCATTGGCCATTCGTATTTCTTGAGAAGCACCTCTTTTGTTCATTTGTCCATTTATTATTTTTTTTAAAGAGAGAGAATTTTTTAATATTTATTTTTTAGTTTTCAGCAGACACAACATCTTTGTATGTGGTGCTGAGGATCGAACCTGGGCCGCACGCATGTCAGTTTTTGAATCGATAAAACCCCAGACCCTTCAGTTCTTGACAATATGCTCCTAGAGCCTGGGGTGAGCTACAGTTAGAGACATATGAAGTCCATGGTATTAAGGGTACTGTCTTTCACGCTCTTTTCTGTGGATTGGAAAGACTACCCAGCTGTTAACAAAGGCCATTTCTTTGGAAGTGGGTAAGATATGATTAAACTGGACAAAGGCAAGAAGAGCCAGCCAGAGATAAATGCTGTGCCTAGTCAATCAAGGACTATTTCTTACTCCCAGAAGGGGCTAGCAACGTATGCTCAATGCAATTGCAGAATTGTGACAGCCCAGGGGTAGCTGTCCATCCTAGTCTCCTTCCCATTGTGTGTACTCCAGTGTGACCTGCCCCAGTCTCACGATGCCATACCAGGTATGTAGACAATAGGAAACTGGTCTTTTTCCTTTGTAGGTTTCTGTATCAACAGAAGCTGCATCTGAGTCTGATGCAGATGACCAGACCCTGGGCTGCAAGCCTCATGACCGGATGATACCTGGGCCACCCGACCAGCACATTTTGCATGTGGGGTGGCAGAGGTAGCAGAAAGCTACCATTAAAACCTTTTCATGGCACTGACCTACCATGTTTCCCATACCACACCTTTCATGGCACCTTCCCCCGCTGCCTCTGGAGGGGACCATGTGACCTACTTTGCCTGTGGGGACTGCAGCAAGCAATGCAGATGCTTGAAAACAGCCCTTGCATGCTGCCTGGAGCCTGGGGCAACCCCTGTAAAAGTGTCTCCTGGGATTTTGGAGCAAGGGCCTGCCATCATCCATGGATTACTCTCCTTTTCAAGGAAAGCTCTTGGCGTGCAAGTGGGTCATCACGAAAACTGAATTCATGACCCCGGGCCACTGTGGCTCAGTGCTAGACTCTGCTGCTGGTAGACCAAGCGCTTGGAGACACCAGGACATCCTTGGTGACTGAAGTCCATGTGGCCTTGTGCATGCAGAGCCCCATCCCTGCTACCCTGGCCTGTGTTCACAACAGAATCAGCTAGGGAGAGAAGCTGGTTGACACCACAGCTTAGCTTGTGGTCTTGTGAAGCAGTGTAGCTGCTTCAGGCTCACAAATAAATTCACATGTCTAATGTAACACGAAATGTGTTAGAGCCAGTGATGTTCAAAAGACCAAGACTGCAAAGAGCCCTGGGAAAGTCTGGGTGAAGAAGCAATCTGTCAAGCAATATTGAAGAGAGCACACGTGAATTTGTTTCCTTTTGAATAAATGTGACTTCATTACCTTATCACCAATTGCGATCCACAAAACAAAGAACAAAAACAAAAAACTTAGATCTCATAAAACATCCAGAAAGTTTCCATATGTTAAGAATCACCAGGGGCTGGGGCTGGGGCTCAGCGGTAGTGCACTTGCCTGGCATGTGTGAGGCACTGGGTTCGAATTCTCAGCACCACATTTAAATAAATAAAATAAAGGTCTATTAATAACTAATATATACTTAAAAAAAAAAAAAAAAAAAGAATCACCAGAAGGCACTGTGGCACACTCCTATAATCCCAGCAGCTCAGGAGGCTGAGGCAGAAGGATGGAATTTTAAAAAGGGCTGGGTATACAACTCAGTGGTAAAGCTCCTCTGGGTTCAATCCCCAGTACCCGCCTCCCCAGCAAATCGTCACCAACGATTCGTCACCTTTCAAATTTTTTGTACATAACTATATGCTCATATTAATAGAACCTGCTTTCTGCAGCTTTTCAAAACTCTGCTATTAAAGTTTCAAGTACAACAATACTCCCACCTAGTGGATAAAGAAGAACGTCTATTTCAGTTTTGAACAGTATCACCATAAAAAAGAAATTAAAACTACAATTAACTTTTTAAAGTTTATTCTGTTTCAACACCCTCAAAATACAGCACCCCCAGAGCAGCCCTCAAAGCAGTGCTCGCTGCTCCCCTGGAAGGAATGGATGCTTCTGGACCCTGGGGTGCGCTATAGATAGAGACAACGTGGGAGACATCACAGAACGATCTTTGGGATCACGTATAAATGTTACTCTGAATCTCATTTGTTGTCATCAGTTTCTTCAGTATCTCTGTGCCCTGTGGAATGTTCTGAAAGAAGAGAAAAAGACGTCAAGACAGCTTTTCAGTGAGAGGCAACATGCACACCCAGCCTGACGCTCTCGAGAAGTTGTGAGAAGGTGCTGCGCAGCAGAAGCAGTGCCTTCCAGCACCTCTCCCCAAGGGACAGTGCTCGAGAGGGCGAAAGCCTAGAGTCCTTCCCTGGCCCAGGCCTCGAAGTGTACCTGGCCTCTTCACCCCACCACTCTCCCTGTCCACCACAGCCCTCTGGCACCCAACCTGTCCTCTTTCCACACCCCACTGCTCCCCACTAAGGCCCATCCAGCTTTCATAGCCAACTGTGGGGCCACTTCCTCCCCAGAGCCCTGCCTCTGTGAGAGGCTTTCCCAGTACCTCTGACCAGCACCCCTCATGGCCGGGAGCTGCCTCAGCTCTAAAGCCCTACAGTGGTGCCAGAGAGTGGGGGCTGTAGCTAACCCCTGTTAACTGTTGAACAAACCCCACTGGGAGTGGACAGCAGAAACCATGCACCAACTCAGGCGACCTCATGGGTCGGGTCGTTGATAGGAGTACTCTTCACAGCGACCACCTGAACTTCCCCAGACTGGTGTCTTCAAAGGAAGACGGGAAATGTTAAAAAGGTCTTTAAATTTCCCCTTCAAATTGTACTCCTCAATCCTATTTGACAGATGACTTACGCTGCTCAGAACAAATCCGAACATTTATGCTAAGCTCCTGTATGGGGAGCAGAGTCCCTAGCAGGGAACAAAACAGCCCCAGAGAACTGCTCTCTAAACAAGTGGGCCGAGCCGGTCACAAACCACAGCAGCCAGCACGAGGACCCGCACGCCCTTGGAAAGACACTAAACCCAGAAGGATTCAACTTGTCTGACTCCACTAACTGGGAAGATGTGCTTGAAGTAGACCAAGTCAGGGCTCTGCAGCTTGACTCTCCACCAATCAACAGGGCGTCACTGAGGGCTTCCTTCTACAGGCCAGGTATGTGCAACCCAGGACGCCAAAAAGGAAAAGCTGCTCCTGTACCACAAGCTGCTGAGGAAGACACTAACTTAGGAGAGCTGAGACGGCCACTCCAGCATAACCTGCCGTGAGTGGAGCCCTGATGGCTACTCCACAACAAAACAGGTCACCCACGATGCTGGGACAACCCCTCTCCCTTGAAGTACTTCTTAAACCAGACACTGTGGCTCTCCATAAATCTCTGAAGAGATCACTGGGGAGGCCCGAAGCTGCCTGAAATGCTAGACAAAGGCTGCTGTGTACGTGTTCTGATATGTATTTTTCCAGTAAATGAGCCCATAGACCTAAGGGGGGGAACAAAGGTTCATTAATAATTCTCACATCTTCACATATCCCATCCCCTCAAAATCAGGTGAATACTATTGATACTATACTTAAAATTACAACCTTCCAAATGAGTTACAGAAACTTCTCCAGCCCCAGAGACACGTAGGATGTAAGGGCAACACACTGGTCTATATATAAGAGCAAAATGCTCTTCAAGTTATAGAAGTAAATCCAGAAGAGAAGGTGGCCAGAGCGGGAAGCTGGTGTGGGAAGACAGGCTCTCCGAGTACTGCTCCGGGTCTGCACTGTCCCTACACTCAGCTAGTGTGGCAGCTGGTGGTCAGGTGAGTGACACTTACCTTAGCCAGGCCTTTCAAGCTTCTGGAAGAAAGTATGGGCTTGAAAGCTTCCACGGTAATGAGGTCTAACGTCATCACCTCAGTGTAACACAAATACAGAATGGCAGGGATTTTCCACACCTGACAGTAACTGAGGACTGTGAACGAAGGAAAACCACTTAAGTTTTCTAGAATATAGTTTTAAAATTAACCACCATTAAATAATAAAGGCTGCTTTAAAAAGTCTTTGAATCAAGACATTTACCGCTCTACTAAATCAATTCTAATGGATATTTTCTTTCAAAAATCAACTTATTTTCCTAATAATCTTTTGCTTTTGCAAATATTATCTTTATTTTGCATTTTCTAAACATACTGCTCAATTTTAAGTAGTTAAAAGGTTGAAATTTCAGTCACTATAATAAACAAAGCAAGTTACATGTAACAAACGAATACCATGATGCATACTACTACCAAGCTAGTCCTACTCACTCTAATAAACTTAACAAGGGGGAAAAAACGTTTTTCCTTTATTCAATTTACTTAACAAAGAACAATTAGTAACATACAATAAAAGATACACTACTGAAAAGTAAATGGCAATCTATTTCTCAAGACAGCAAAATATAATTACAGTGATAAAAATATTAAGCAACACACATTAAAGTAACTATCAAACTTCACTTTCTATTTTGATAATTAAAATGTACTTTCCCAAATTTTCATACAATTTACAACTAACATTGGCTTGCATTCTGAGTTGCCAAAGACCAAAAAGAAACTAAAGCTGAGGCAGAGCAATTAAGCCATCTGAGCTGTTCTCATAAGTGTGTCTAGAAAATTTTAAAAACGCAAACCAAGTATACTAACAAGTACAGACACTGAGGATTAATAGCAATATATTGATTTTGATCGTCAAAAAATTAACCTCATAAAGATTTCTAATAGTGAAAATAATAATTAGCAGTAAGATGAAATGTAAATATGAATTTTGGTATCACCTGCGGCAGGAAGATCATGGATGATGTTCGGCTGTTCTAGCAGTGAGCAACAAGCAGTGTCCTTGAAATTCTGTGTTTTTAGTGCTTTCAGGAAAGGAGAAGGAAGGCTGCCAGTAGATTCTGAGGTTTTATAGTCAGTAACATGTCGACATGTGAGAATAGTTACCTGCATGTTCCTCCTTGGACAAGAGCCAAAAACCTGACACAAAATTGATTTAAAATTAAACAAGGGTAACTGTGTGAGGGAATGGAAACACTGCTCCAGCTACTCTCCCAGCAGTGCGGGCGGCAGCTGCACATCTGGCAGGGGCGCCCTGCGCCCTGAGTAACAGAACAGGCCTCCCTGCCCCAGCCTGGGTTTGCTCTCGGCACTCTGGTTGGCACTCCTCCTCATGGCACTTTCCTGTCCCTTAACTCAGGGCAGTATCACCTACTTAAGAGACCGATGTGTAGTAAACAACCATGAATGGACAATGCTGGAGCAGCTGCCACAGGACCACCACCTGAGCAAGCCGGCTCAAGAGCATATCCCACAGTCAGCCTGTCCCTCACCTACTCTCTATAACACCTGGAAAATGGCTCTTACTAAATTCACTTTTGAGTTACTAGAATTGGGGCGAGTTTCAAGGGCTCTAGAACTCAAAGTTCTCTTCCATGACTTGAAGAGAAGATCTAGTAGATCTACAAGAATCCTTCTACCTTCTAATAAAATCTATGGTGACACAAACAAGCAAGCAACTATTTTTTAAAGAAAAGAGTAGTTTTTATGTTACTATACTTGTTTAAAAATATTCTGTGGGGCTGGGGATATAGCTCAGTTGGTAGACTGCTTGCTTTGCATGCACAAGGCCCTGGGTTCGATCCCTAGTACCACAAAAAATAATAATAATAAAAATATTCTGTGAAAAAAACAGCTTTTTCCATTAGTAATAAAAGAACTGAAGATTTTATATTAAGTGTTATAATTCATACAACTAATTTCATTATATCACAACTTTGTAAATAAATGCAAAAAAAGTCAACACAATGTAAATTTGTTTCAAGGTACATCCTGTTTAAGAAAAATAACATTATTCACAGGCCCAATTTATTTCCCTTCATAGAATACTTAAAAGTCTGAGTCTAAAATACTTAAGAACTGTTTGATTATCAGGATGATTTGACCAAAATAACAAAGTAACCCAAAGAATACCCCTAAGGAAAAAAAATTTGTTTTAGAAATGCATAATTTTTATATTTTTTTAAAGTCTAGAATGTTCATCTGTCACCGTGTAAAAATTAAGTATTTTTGAAATAATAATCACCCTACATAATTAAAAAATATAAATAAAACACTAATTTCCTAATATTCTAAGCTCTGACCCTCTTACCCAGAAAGATACACATATGTACACTGAATATAAGATAGTTCACAGATCTTTTTAAACAACTTTTCTTCTAATAAAATGCATTTACTAACTTAAAGCAAAAGCTTCTCTAAGTATGCCAGCTGGTTTAAAGTAAAAAATAAAATTCTTATTTCTATTTAATTTTAATATCAGTGTTAAATACACTGAGATTTAAGCTGAGATGTTGCTAAGAATTTCACCTAAAGACTGAAGGGCCTACTTTATTTACAAATACAGGTGAAAAAAAGAAATGATGAATGACGAGGATGAAGACATCGCACTGACCCTCATCTGGTCATTACACCTGTACTGAAATATCACAGTGCAGCCCATTAATAAGTACTATTTTGTATCTATTAAAAATAAAAATAAGCTGGGTATGGTGGTGCACCCCTGCAACCCCAGTTACTCAACAATCTAAGGCTAGAGGATGGCAAGTTCAAGGCTAGCCTCAACAACCTAGTGAAACCCCTGGCTCCCTAGGGCTGGAGATGTAACTCAGTGATAGAGAGTTCCTAGGTTCTTAAATTAAAAAAAGAAAAAAAAAAAGAAAAGAAAACTAACCACATGTGATAATAAACATTTAAGAGAGAGAGAGAGAGAGAGAGAGAGAGAGAGAGAGAGAGCGCACACACTCCTAGGTTCAATTCTCAGCATCATGTAAAGATACATGCTGTGTATGGCGGCCTATGCCTGTAATCCCAGCAGCATGGAGACTGAGACATGAGGATCACGAGTTCAAAGTTAGCCTCAGCAACTAAGCGAGGCCCTAAGCAACTTAGCAATATTTTGTCTCTAAATGAAATATAAAAAAGGGGTGGGGAGAGGCTGGGGTTGTGGCTCAGTGGTAGAGCGCTTGCCTGGCATGTGTGAGGCACTGGGTTTGATTCTCAGCACATAAAAATGAATAAAGGTCTACCAACAACTAATAAAATATTTAAAAAGAAAGAAGTGGGGAGGCTGGGGATGTGGCTCAGTGGTAAAGCACCCTTGGGTTCAATCCCTGGTACATAAAATAAATAAACAGATAAAGATATATATATGAAAAATATATATATATTTTGAGCATTCCTAAATCCAAAAATCTAAAATCTGAAATGCTTCAAAATCCAAAAACTTTTTTGAGCACCTACATAAAATAAGAGGAAAATTCTACACCAAGAATTTGTTTCATATTGAAAGTTATAAAAAACACTGTATAGTTATCTTCAGACTATGCATATAAGATGTATTTGAAACATTAATAAATATGTGTTTAGACCTGAATTCCCCTCCCTTCTGTCCCAAACATTTGAGACAAGGGTATTCAGACTATAAAACGTAATTGCCAAAAATTATGGTTTCCTCTAAAATTTCTAGATGAGTTCAACTCTTCACTCAAAAACTATGTGCACAATTTTCCAGCAAAATGAAGACAAATTTATTCACTTCTAATGCTTGAAAAATAGATCATATTTGAGCCTAGAGAGTTTTTTATTTGAGAAAATACACACAAAATCCTTTCCTGCATAATTTTAAATGAAAAGACACTGACCCTTAAAAAACAGCAACTTCTATAGTCTAAAAATTCACAGGTCTCATTCTCTCTTACCTTTTCCAGCCACTGATACTGCTGATCTTCAGCAACATAGCAACTACACTGACAGACAAAAACCTGAAAAATAAAATTCAAAGTTTTTTTTCAAGATAAATAAATTTTATACACACCCAAACTGCCACCATATACATATCATGTGAATACCAACGGAACACTGCTGTACTCTGGATGTGGAATGTCTGCGAAAGACCCATGTGTTTCCTAAAGTTTCTACATCTGCCAAACTGGGAGGTGGTGGAAACCTGAAGAGAGGGGCGCCTAGTAGGAGATCTTCAGGTCATGGGGGTAGCCTTGAAGGTGACACTTGATCTTCCCCCTCTTCTCTTTTGCTTCCTGGTCATGAGGTAAGCCGCTTTGCTATGCCTGGTGCTCCTACCATGATGTACTGTCCCCCAATCAGAGGTCTCAAAGCAACGTGTCTGTGTGATCATGTACTGGAACCTCCAAAACCCCCGCTGATAGATCTCACATGTTTGTTACAGTGACAGAAAGAAAACACAAACACTTATCTTCCTGACTATACTACTAGCCCATTTACTTCTCTTAAATTTAATAAGAGCTAAGCCATTACTGATAACTGGTATCAGAATAAAGAATGCATTTAGAGAGCAGTTCAGTGACATGCCTGTTAGATTCTGGGGTACACTAACAGCAAAGACTCTGAGATGCTTAAATAACTAACTTTTAAACATACAAGTTAAGTCCCACATACCAAGGGATTTGATTTTAGGTGATAAAACACACAAAAAGACTCTGAAGGGGACAGGTGTGTGGTGTCCACTGTTCTACACCATTCATTCCAGAGTTTGGCACAACCAACTTCTTCCCAGACACCTGAATTCATAACAAACGATGACAAAAATGCTGTAAGAGAACAATTCACACAAGTTAGTGCTTAGCCCTGCATGCTGTATTCTCTATTCAATAAAAAGCTGAAATTACTCTAGAATTTGAGAGCTGAAAAAGTCCTTAAGATCATCTAATGCCACCAATCTGCAGGAGGCAGCCAGGGCTTCACGAAAGGCCATACTGAGTAAGACAAGACTACAGCCAGGAAGGGACAAGACAGGCTTACAGACAGACTCCCAGGGTAACACTCCCCTAAAAATGTGAGACCAGAACTTCATATAATGAGTCAGAGTCACTTACTATGTACTTAGTATGCTCTGTAAGTCCCAGGGATGCATTATATGGCAAGGGATCTTAATGGGGTTCCCAAATGTTCCCAATACCTGTAACTCCCCTAAAATTATAAAGATCTTTGTGTACAGGTCTTGTACAGACATTGTTCTAGATGAACTTTACACTTTTCTACCTTTAACTCACCAAGTGAATCAACACAAAGACATTGGAACTTAATTGCTCAAAAGAGCTAGTGATCACTGTTATTTTTGGAGTTCTCATTATGTTTTCAAAAGCCTATTAACTCAAAAACATTTAAGTAAACCTGGCTACAACACACCAGAAACAGTTCCTTGAGCTTTAAGTTCCTGAAGACACAAATATTTCCTTTAAATCTTATTTTTTATTTCCATTTTTAGAAGATAGTACACATGAACAGGTGATGTATTTATCCCCTCTCAGAAACAAAGTTACTCTACCAAGACTTTTCTCTTTTAAGTAACCAACCTTTGAAGTCTTTTAGAATGGAAAGAAGTAACTTTGTATTTTTTCTTTCAACAAAACCTCTAGTCTTCTGCATTTTTCACTTACCTACTGCATTATTTCCTATAGCAATTATAAACTTGGAACAAGGATATTTTTCTAGCAGAGAAACTTCCAGAGATGTTTTTGTCTGTCTTCGAAGAAGCCGCACCTCCCTAACACAAGAAACAAGATGAAACCAAAACAGCTTAAACACAGTCAGTATTCTACTTTGAAAAAACAACATTATATGTATGATTGAAGTACCTTTACTAATCGGTAAAAGTGACACTTGCATTCTATAAAGAATATAATTAGAATCCTAAAGAAAGAGCAGATTCAGGCACTGATAATCAACAAAACTACTGCAAGCAAGCTTCATGTCCATCTGACCCCCTGTTCAATCTTAGCATCCCTAAAAGTGAAAAAAACTGGGCAGTATGCAACAAGAAACAGTACCACAGCACCACTTCAAAGCTCTCTCGCTAAAGAATGTCAATCTATCTGATCCAAGTTCCAAAATTAACATTCTTTTGCAGGAGATGCAGGTGATGAGCACACGTGTGAAATGCCTCCAGGAGGAGCAACCAGACAAATCCAGAGCTCTCTACAGGAGTAAAAGGGAAGGTGAACCGCTCCAAATGAAATGAGCCCTCTAAGTGTAAGGCGCGGACCTGGTCAGGAGACCGATGTACCCAAACCCACCGGAAGATCTCAGTCTGACCGAACTAGGTGTACGAGACGATATGGAACACCACTACGACTGCAGACTATGAGAGACCTAAATCGTATTTTGAGACGCATTCTGCAGGGTGCAGGCCGTACCGGGGCCGTGCTCCGGGGGCGGCAGGAGGGGAAGTCTCCGTGGGCGCTGAGCTGACCTGAGTGCGGGCTCCGGGGTCCTTCACGTTCGCCCATCTCGTGGGGGATAATGGTTGAAAAGAGCGCGCACCTGCCACCCACGCAAGGCCGGCTGGATCGCGGGAGGAGGAGAGCCCCCGGGGCGCGCGCAGGCTCGCCGGGCCGGGTAGCGGCCCCTCGCGGCGCGGGCCAGCGCGCTCCCCACCCCCGCGCCGCCCGTGCCGACGCCTCACCTCTTCCGCGCCAGCTGCCGCCGGACCTCCCGGTCCTCGGGGGTCTCCCTCCGTCCCGCCTCCTCCTCCTCCTCCTCCTCCTCCGTCCCGGCTCGGCACGGCGCCTTCACCACCTCTCCAAAGAAAGTGGCTGCCATGGCCTCCAAGGGACCGACCGCCCGCACAACCGCGGCGCCGCGGGACGGCGCACGCGCACCTCCGCGCGACCACGCCCCCCGCACTGCTCTACGCGTGGGCACACCCCTTGCGCGGCGGCCCCCCTCCCCGCTCAGCCACGCCTTCGTACCGCCCGGCACGTAGCCACGCCCCCTGTACCGCCCACGCGCACCACTCAGTACCCGCAGGCCCCGGAAGCCCCGAGCGTTTTCCTTCCGCTGCCTTAGCCCCGCGGGGAGACCGAGACTCTGGAGGATGGCGGGCTAGAGGGGCAGGAAGTGAGCCCGTCGGCGGAGCCCGCGGAGGGTCTCCGGTCACACAGGTAACGGTCCCGTCCTCTGCGGGAAGTGCTTCAGCAAGATCCTAGCCCGCATGCTTTTCCTTCCTCCAGGGCCTT
Organism: Ictidomys tridecemlineatus; assembly: GCF_052094955.1. Lineage (NCBI taxonomy): Eukaryota > Metazoa > Chordata > Mammalia > Rodentia > Sciuridae > Ictidomys > Ictidomys tridecemlineatus. Next base: position 210,995,358 of record NC_135479.1, read on the forward strand.
CCCCTTGCCCTCCAGTAAGCGCGGTGGAGCGGAACGGCTTACTGAGCTGTTCCGCACCTGGTCGCCCCGGCGGGCAGCGGGCGGCGGGCAGGAAGAAATACAGTGCTTCGTCGTGTTGTACAAACGGGACCTTTACTCTGGCTTAGGAATTCGCATTCAAAAGCTGATGATTGTCAAACCGACCTAAAAAACGTTTTATGAGAATGCAAAAATAGTTTTTGAAACTTGGCCACTTATTTTTTTCATCTTAAATAGCCTTTCACTGTTAGGTATTGAATTGGTTCTTTATTAGCTTGTGCTGGAAGACAAAGCTCACAGAGCACTGTTCCAAGCGAGAGAAAAGGGGACAACTCTCGGCTGAATCCATTACTACAATGAAACGCAAAAGACAAATCCTGGATTTAGATGTGTTGAAATGGATGTCACTGCCTGCATTTTGGAACCTTTTCAGCGAATAGTCACAATGGTAATACATTGGGGGAGTCTTTTTAGATTGGCCCAAAATATCTCCAAGTTGCCAGAAACAAGATATCTTAAGATGTGGGAAAACAAAAGATCACTTGCATAAAATGTCTACAGCTTTACACATCAAGGGGGAAATAAAATATGTGAACACTTAAGAGTAAACAGACCAAGCTGCTAGCCGTAAGCTTAGGAAACCTTGGGTATCATCTATGAGAAAGAATATACAAGATTACCAATATAACATTTTAAAACATGAGGACTCCTGCATTAGTCGGTCTAGTATAATGAGTGAATTGCAGATAAAAAGGTTGTTTGGGCATCACTTTGTCTTAGTCCTTTTGTTAATTGTCATTTTACAAGTAAGATATTCAACTTGATTTTTCATCATTTGATATTACATTATGAAGAAATCTTTTCTGACAATCTGACTAAAGTTATTATAGAATAATGATAACACATTTGTCTATGATTTAAATTCTGCATACATCTCAAAAGTTTTACAAGAATGTTAAGTTTCAAACAAATGCTTATTTCATGCAATTACAATAAACAGACCAAGCACTTATAAAAAGGCAAATATATGTTTAAATTAAATACTAAATTGGAAAAGGAATTCCATTATGAAAGGATGACCATACAATCTCAGATACTGACAAAAACCAGAGAAGATTACAAACTCAAAACTTAATTCATCACATTTGAATTGTTAAAAATTTTGCATAATAGTGTTCACTGAGACTTAAATATTTTCATCTTATGGCACTTTTTGAGGATATAATATACCAAATAAGAAATTTGAAATTAATGTAAATTTTGGACTGGGAAATAAGTTTTAACATTTCATTAAAGCTCAAAAGTTAAATCCCATGCACTTAAAAATAGCAGTTTATTAGGAATTCTTCCCTTTCTCACCTATTTTAAATAACAAGATTTTGGAGCTCAGTATTTAAAATTAAAGTATACTAGAAAAAGAACAAAGGACACATTGTAGGTTAGAATATTCTGGCTTACACTGAAAATCCCAAAGCCTTTTTAAAAACAGACATGCAGCCACAAATTTCTCAAGTAATCTAAACACTTTGTCGATCTGTATAACCAAAAAAATAAAATAAGCATTAGTCTTAATAATAGAAACTCCCAGATTTCTACATTTTACTTTTTTCAATTACACATGCAAATTATATACTGATATTCACAGATATTTTTAAATGAGAAAACAACTTGCTTTTGACAACTTATTTTTCCAATAACATCTAAGTTAAAAAGATTTGACAGTACATTCATTTAATCCAGTGATCAAATACCTATTAATAAATTAAGCCCCATTACAAATAAAATTTTTGTAGTACCATGATCAGATTTTCTAATCCTAGCAAAGGCCACAATGATATAAGCCAGACATGCTGCCATAAAAGTTTGTGATGAGATTGTAGTAAATTTTCCCATTGTTCAATTTCCAACTCTTAAGTTGCTGAGGATAAAGGTGATATTTCACTCTATAATCTAAAAATAGGACTCCTTTGATCTTAAGCTCTACTTTTTATTTTCTGATTAAAACTAAGCCTGCCTCTTAATTTTTGCTGCTACGTGAAACAAGGAAAAGTGATAGTCACTTCAGAGCTTTCATAGAAAAATATATATTCCCTGAATTAGTCATACCAAGTGGTCATCATTCAGTATGAATCCCAAAGTTTTAAACAAAATAAGACATCAATGGATTTTCTCTATCTGCCTATTTCCAACGCTGCTTCAGAAATCCAGCATTAAATCCCCTTCTGCAACTTTTGTTTTGACCTTTGAATGTGAAATTTAGGAATTAGATCTAGTTGAAGTTTTTGCTTCACTCAGAAGACAAATAGGCTCACCAGCACTTTACTTTGAAAATGAACCTATATATTTTTCCAGTTTCAGTAATGACACCATAATCATGGTGGCCGGAATTTTTATATTCAAATGAAAAAAATATTAAAATTAGCGTCAAGTTGAGGTGTTGAAAAAATTTTTTTCATCCTTCCTACATATCCTGTCCACTTCCCATTTTCTTCCTTCAAGGAGTCAGGTTTTAAGGACCTTGTTCTCTGTAAAGGAGCCTCACTCTTAGGCCCATTGCCTTTTCTTTCCACCTCTCAAACTACAGACTCCACAATCTGCTTCCTCATCAGACCCCCCTGTATGATGTGTTAGTTCAAGGGCTGGCTGGAAGGAAACCTTCCTCCCACTCCGCCCACTGGAGTATGGCTTTTAAGAAATTCCTCAAAAGATGCCAAGAAGGGATTAGCTTTAGGGCTTACAGCAGAATGCAACTGCAGAGGCCCCTGCTTGTTTTCAGACACCACTTCTACATTCTCAGTCACTATTGTGCTTTTTCTTTCCAGGATCTGAACCGCCTAAAAAAAATCACTTTGCTATTAGTATCTTCTAGCTCTTTTTCACTTTCAGAATTTATGGTTGTATCATCCTCTTTATATACATTCAGTAACTTTTTCTTAGCCGCAGCAGAAGCATTTCGATGGGGCAGTTTTCTGCTACTCTTCCTAATCCAGATATTTTCTGGTCCTGAAATCGTTTCCTTTAGATTACTCATTATCTTTATTTTATTTGCAGCAACAGTAGCACATCTGCGGGGAACTTTCTCAGGTACCATTTTTGCTTTCAGAGTTTCACTAGGCATTTGCACTGCATCCTTCTGATTATGCATACATGTTCGCATTTTTGTTTGGGGTTCTCTGTCTCTAGGAACAGATTCTGAAAAATGAGTGAAAGGTCATGTAAATGCAAAAATCTTGTAACACAAGATTTTACTACTACATTCCTCAACACTTACGTTCCTAAACAATGAATTTTAAGACTTCCAATTTTGACAAATATAACTTTATATTTTCCTTCTCTGCATCTAAGGAGACTGTCAATACAATAGCAGACTTGCAAGAGGTTAATAATACCTTTAGCATCAGAAAGCCACTCACATAAAAACCCTCTTTAAAATCCAGATTTAAAAAATAAGACCATGTGTTTGTTTTTTGCTATCATTTTTAATTCTCCATTAAACTACTTTAAAATACTCAATAGAAATAATTTCCCTAGAACCTAAACAAGAAAAGCCGTCATGACTATATATATGACAGCAACAAATCAGCTCTGTGGTCAAGGTCCTTAAGGTTCTCCTTGCAGATCAGAATTTCCTCTACTCTAAAAAACTGTTAAAATTGGTAAATGATGGATGAAAAAAATCTTACACTAATTTTATGTAACTGAAGTGTGGCTTTAACCCTAGATTTTTCAAATATTGCAACATTTTACAAAGCTGGAATTAAATCTTCAGTAATTCAAATATTTTCTGACCTAGATATGTTCCAGAAGGTTATGATAAAGATCCTAAAAATAATTACATATATATAATTGCTTTAAGGAACTTACCAGGGCAGGGTGCTATGAAACCTCACCAAGTTTAAGGGACAGTGGAAGGCTTCCTTTTTGAGGAAATGCTATTATAGATGAGCTAGAATTTGTGAAGGAATTGGCCATACCCAAAAAAGCCAAGCTCCCTGGAGAGGGCAGCCCCTCACCCAGACCCCAGAGGTGTTGGGAGGGTGGCTGCAGATCGTATTTGCTACTCCACACATAGCAAACTGAGGTGAGCTCAAATCTTATTTTTGCTGGTGTCTCAAATTTTGATTTTTCATACTTTAAAAACAAGATTAATATTTTTCTAGGGCATTCCTTTGGCATGTCTTACGTGAATCCGATATTAGCCTCTGAATTTTAGGCCTTATGTGTTGGCAAGCTAGTGAAGTTTCCAGGCCTTGAGCAGTCAATAAGGACAGGCTTTAAATCACTAAAATAACACAACTATCTTACATCCACACAACTTCTGTAAGGCTCTATGGTATTTTTCTCTTTACTACCAAGTCTAGAAAATAAGAGCTGTTTGGTCAGGTAATATCAAGTAACACTATTATTCTGTAGCAGTGAATACTACCTACCAACTTCCTTAGTTTTTCCTCTTATGGAGACGTTTGCCCTCATGTCAGCAAGCTGAAGAAAGGGCAGATGAGTACAGGTAAAATCTTCTGCTCTGAATTGCCATGTTCCCATAGCAAGCATTATGAGGTCCTTTGCCCTTACAGCAAAAATGCTTCCATTTACTGTGTGTGAAATGGGTCTTACTATTGTGCTTTCTCTAAGACCCTGAGGAGTTCTCTCACATTGGGTTTAGAGATATTTCACTCACAGCAACCTTGAGACACACACACACTCATCCCTTTTACTCATGAAATGAGTGGTTCTCATGCTTTTTCAGTGTAATTTCATTTTTAAAGACAGCATGTTTTGTTCAGTGTAAGGCCCCAGGCACCTAAAAGGCCTGTTACCAGGTAGACATTCTCTGAACAAGCATGCCCTTTTCACCACCTCTAGGTGGCTCTGAAGGAAAATTAAGTGCAGTGTTTTCAACCTTTGAGCAACTTTTAGAAATGTCTAGATTATAAACTGTTGTTATCCCAGTAAATCAACCCTATATTCAAAATGAATTCTTAATGTAAGCATCAGTTAAATGCTACAATGTAAACAGGCCATAAAAGGTTTAGAATATGTACAGCAAAATTAAGGTGAAATGTGTAGTTTAACAGGATAAAGATGTACTAATGTCACTCAACTACCTGCACCCATTTGCATGTTGACAACTGGCTTATTGGTTCATTCCCAACGATATATTCAGTCAAATAGCATAAAATCCTGTTAAAAAAAAATTGGTACTAGGAATTGAACCTAAGGGCACTTAACCACTGAGCCACATCCCCAGACACTCCCACCCCTTTTTTAAACTTTAGAGACAGGGCCTCCCTAAGTTGCTTAGGGCCTCACTGAAGTGGGCTTTGAATTTGTGATCCTCCGGGATTGCAGATCTGCGCCACGCTCCCGACTTGCTTTCTTTTTTGATGTGTGATGAAGCATCTATACTGACAATTTAGGAACGTGATAAATGCTAATTACTTTAATGTTTATTTCATATCCACAAAAGTGAAAAATTTAGATTCTTCAAGGAAAAACTAAAATTAGTTTAAAAAAAATACTTGAAGGAAATTTGAACTTCAAATGAAAAACTATGCCAAAGGGTATATAAGGTATGAATTCTATTGTATAAACCAACTACAATTTGATAAAGTTGTAGCTCTAAAGACTGAGAGGACAAAATGGGAGTTTCATGAAATAATAAAAACATGAGACAGAAAAGTAACCATGTGAGGAATTTTTCCCTGAAATATACTTGTGTTAATTCTATTACTGAGAATAAAGTGCTTTATTCTCCTTGAGAAAAATATTTTTAGAAATATATACAGAATAATGTAGGCTAAAGAGAAGTCCATTTGTGTTAGGATACAACCAATATTTTGGGGGGGGTGGGGAGGGGGTGATGGTGCTGGGGATTGAACCCAGAGCCTTGTACATGTGAGGCAAGCACTCTACCAACTGAGCTATATCCCCAGCCCAGGGTACAAGCTTAAAGACTTCTGATGATGCTGCTTGAACACCCACCCTATTTGTAGCAGTGTCATCTGGCACAAGGCAGTATGACAGGTCCTGCTGCCTGTGTTTTCCTGTCAGTCCCACGTCAGGACTGTCTTGAGTGCCTGAGATCTTGCTGTTCTCCTAGTCATGGCTTCCTGTCTGGGGAGGGCCAAAGCTCAGTAGTACTGTGAACAGCATCTGCAGAAGGATCTATGCTTTACTGGGATACTCCTTTCTAAGTGACAATGCTCATACTTGTGTTCTAAGATGGTCCTGTGATGAAATGGATATAGACCTGACAGTCTGATTCAAAACATTAACCTCTTAGTTTCCACATTTTAAATATTTATGTTCCAATTATGTTTAATCAGATAAATTGTTTTCATAAGCCCAAAGAGTGTTCAAAGATTACTAAAGAAACATTTAAAATGTTTATTCGGAGTTTTGTTTTGGTTTCTCTGTTACTGGAACCCAAGGATGAAACTAAACCCAAGGATGCTCAACCACTGAGCCACATCCCCAGGCCTTTTTATTATTTTGAGACAGAGACTCACAAGGTTGCTCAGGTTGGCCTTGAACTTGGCATCTTCCTTCCCCAGCCTCTCAAGTAGCTAGGATTACAGGTATGCACCAACATGCCCTGCCTGATCAGCATTTTCTAATTGGAGCATTTAAAACAAATTTGAGGGTGAAAACGGGGGGGGGGGGGGGGGGGGAAGGGTTTTAAAAAAATGCCTGACTCAAAACTATACTCGCCCATTTCCAAATATACTTTTCACAGCACTGACATTATCAAACCTAAACAATGGTAAACCTTTCAGTTCCAATCACGGTTTCCCCCAAGCCAGCCTTGTATCAGAATCAGCTGGAAGTGTGCCCTCTTCTTTGCCCTCTACTTGTAAAGCAATGAAATTACCCAAAACTCAAAGGCAAATATCATTTACCGATGACCTTCATCCTTTCCATAACACAAGTTTCCAAAAGGATCCCATAAACTCAAGTCTTTTAGAGAATGGTTGTGGAAGCAAGTGTTTTCAAATAAATTTGTTTCCTAGGAGACAGTTTAATACTGCAATGTTAACTTCTACAGTATGGCAGTGTCAGGTCCAGGCTCAGAAATAATTCTCTTAATCCAAATTGTTCCTTACCAGTTTAGTCACTATGCAATTCACTCAATGGGGGCATAGGTACCACACAACCTTCAACTTTACTCACCTCATCACGGATAATTATAGCACATCACAAAGCAGTTTTCTCTCCTTACTCAGAAATATTTAATTGGTCGACACTAGTCATGACTCCCATAAGTTTTGTGGTGGTTACTGTAACTGTCATCTAAATCTTTTAAACTTTATGTTCAGGTGCCTTATATTTACCTGCTTAACTTCTTAGAATATCTCAGTATTTCAAACTAAATGTAGGCAGGAGAAACTATCAAAAAGTAAATAACTGTGTTCAGTCCACATCACTTCCTAAAGCAAAGCAGCAGGGTTGCAAACAAACCCACACCAAATTCCTCTCAAGCATGGTTCCTCACTCCCCTGAAGTTTCCTCGGCTGAAACCTACAATTTGCAGGTGTGTTTTATCAGCATTAACAAGACGAAATCACCCATGGACAAAACTGGGGCACAACTTAGTACGAAAGGCAAACACAAGCTTCAGGGAAAACTGACTACACTATCTGCAGACCCACTTGGCTTGGAGAGGATTTAAAAAAAAAAAAAAATCTACCTGTTTTGTTACTATGACAGCTACATTTGTTATACTTTTTACCATTTTAGTCCTCAACTAAAATGCAATGCTTTACATGGATTACTTTAGAACACTACAATCTTATGAGTGAAAAATTGAAGATTTGCTTTTTTAGTAGGCTTTTATAATAAAATGGGTCAAATTCTGCAGGTGAAGCCAGGCACAGTGGCACACACCTATAATCCCAGAGCCTGGGGAGGCTCAACTTGGAGGAACCCAACCAAGTTCCAGGCCAGCCAGAGGAGATGAGCAAGGCTCTATCTCAAAAAGGAAAGGGGTTAGGATGGTGCCCTGGAGGTGTACATTTGGTAAAACACTGTTAGGTTCAATCCTCAGTACAGGGGGGTGGGGACTGAGTTGGAGCAGCCCAAGCACTGATCCATACTTAAAACATACTAAAAAAAAAAAAAAAAAAAAAAAAAAAATCAAAGATCCCTTCAACTTTTAATCACTGATCAGAAAAGGTAATTTCTAAACCATTTATAAGTACCAAAAGTATAAGGAACCAAAGTATAAGGCTGCTTTAATCCATGATATTAACTCTTTCTTTGGTAGTATGGATTTCCATTTAAAAGTTTTAATAAATGATACAGTTTACCTTAAAATTAAAATTTAAAGTATGACTGGGAAGTATACTGAAGCACTGGTAAATAAGTTCAATGAACTATCAGTTGAGAAAGAAGTAGTCTATGGTTACTTACATGCTTAAAGACAATGATGCAGATTTGTAGGATCCAAATATTTTGCCTCCCCGAAACCCACCATCAAATCCCGAAAAACAATCCTTGAAAAGACACCAATTATGAATCTTGATATTTTGATACCAGGTTGACAATATATTAGAAAATAGCTTGTAGATTATGAGCCTAGTAAAAGTCTCCATTTTGAGAATACCCTTGTATCCTTAAGCAGCATTTGCAAGAGCTTTAAATTTCTTAAAATGTGAGAAGACAACAGAGCCCTCACCATTATATTCTTTACTCTTCAGTCCTAATTCACAATTTGAGCTACAAGTAGGATTAATATTTACTAATCTAGTTGGATTCTACATTTGTTTCAGATTGCTCCATTTTCTCCCTAGTCTTGACAATTTATTTGGTTTGGTCCTTAAATTCTCCAATACTAAGATAAGAGACAGTCTTTTAAACTCAAAGGGTTTCTGCTTTATTATTTCCTGATATCCACAGCAGTTTAGCAGCATAGTTTAAATAATAATTAGCAAGTTATTCCACAATGTTGGTGTGCTCCATCATACTAGAATAATTGAACTGTAATTTCTTTACAAAAATTTGAAAAGTATACCAACTATTGACGGGAAGTATGGAGCTTGTTATTTGTTATAAAAGGGCAAAGCAAAAAGACCATTTTCTAGCCATTCAAAAAAGTCACTTGGAAAAAAAAATAAAAACAGTGGAGTAGAAAGGAAAACAAAAATGTTGCAGGTACCTTTAACAATGCTTTTGCATTCTCCTAATAAACATCTACTTTTTTTCAGTTGACACAAATTCAACTTATACTGACAAAAGAGATTAAAATCCTTCAAGAGTTTTCAATACCAGTAGAGTTAATAAACTGTGTTCTGAGAGAAAATAAAAGCTGAAGAGGGACCAGGAATGTTGTGTGCACACAGTGTTACCCTAGGTGAAATGTCACCAAGTCTAGAGGGCTTTGTGGTACATCTTAATGTCTGGGCAGTGCTGCCCTCAGTATTTTCATTGGTTTGTTTCATAACCCCTTTTCCCATTTGTGCTTGTAGGTTTTCAAGTTTGTTTTCCCTAAAACTAAGTCTTTTCCTCCATTTTCTTATTAAAAACCAATTTCCTTTTTTAGGTACAACTCTCTACTATTTGGAAAATATATTTGTCATAATTTTTCATCTTCTGTAATAACTGTAATATCATTCTGAGGATTACTACATTAAACAAAAGATTTAATAACAGATTTTTCACTTATACAAAAAAAAAAAATAGAACGACCACCCTGGGAATTATCTGAAAATGGGATAAATTTTTCTTTTATTCATAAGTTACTACACATTGTCAACACACCCTTTTAAAATAAGTAGAATATGGGGGGAAAACACCTTTTAAACCTCACCTTTAAATGTTTGCAATCTTTTTTTTTCTTAATACGCTTGGTATAATTAATCTTTCAAAGGAAGTAAAAACCAAACCTGAATACTTCAAAACCCTTTTTTTAAAAAAATCCATAAATGAATGAAATCATATAGGACTTTGGACATACACAACCAGGTTTTTAAGTTATTTTTTCACATACACCATCAAATTACTTCAAGTGCAATAATAGAAAGCTACAGCACTTTGTCCTGGACCAGTTCACATTCGCTGTCACCTTTGTCTCTTCCTCAAGAGAAATAAAGACCAATCCTAAACATTAAAGTACATCTGTGCATTAAGTCCCTGCGCATTCTGCATAAAGTAGAAAAAAGTCAAACATGTTCTAGTGCTCACTGTAAACATTTTAACTATTATTTATTAATTTTCCTTAAAGGTACTTAGGAGTGTGTTACGTATTTAAAGTTAACCTTAGGAATAGCACCATAACCAAACACCCCGTAAGAACGCTTTTCTCCTTAAGCCCTTGGATTTACTTCAGAATTTGAGAAGCCACCATTGTCAACCTCCCTTTTAAAGTCACCAGGTATCATTCTTGCCTCTTCTGATAAAACACAATACTATTAAACCAAAATACTAAATCTATACCCACGGGTCTAACCATTTTGGCCAAAAAGAAAAATTACATTAACTGACCAGCCATTGAATGATCAGTTAATTCAAAGAACAAAAACAGTTCTATTAATGATGCTGAAACTGTCAATGTATTGTTGTGACAAAAGAATTTATGTACATATGAATATTTCATATTTATTTATGGATCTTTTGGTACCCTTTTGCAGATGATGGTAAACATGGAGTTATAACCCTGAGAACAGATATAAAACAGAGAAGCTTTGGAAGAGTTTAAATAAATGAATGGATCTGATGACTATCACCAGTTCTTAAAGTTAGGGATATAAATGGCATCCCACTACTTTTTTCAGGTCAACAAAGAAAATCATCCTGTCTTCTCCTGCACAGTTAACAGGAGCTCTGAAGAAAAGCATTATCCTTTTGGTGACAGAGGTTTCTAAACCAAATGAGAGGTAAATGTTCTCTACTATAGGACAAATATATATAATGTCCAAAATCATCCTTCCCTTGCATCAGATTAGAAAGAAAAATACCTCCTACTATGTCAAATGGAATAGGACAACTAAGAAATAGGAACCCTTTAAGAAAATTCTCTAATATTGATACCAGAGTCAGATATTTTTCCTGTCTGCCACCTCAAGGAAACATAGAAAAAGAGGATTAATTTTGTCTAAAACCAAACACAATTAGTGCCAATAAGTCACTTAAAAGGTACAATACTGTAACAGACCTTTTAACTACTAAAAATGTAAACCATTTCAGGCACAAACACTCTAGGAATGGTTCCTACACTGTCTGGAGTAGCATAACCTATCAAGTAAAAGTATTTGGCTTGAAAATAAGTGTACTATGGTATCTGGGATGATGTGATAAAGTTGAAACTTTAAATGCATTCAAAAATCATTTTCTCACAAAACATGACAGTTTCTTATATTTAGACTAGAGGTCACTATAGAGACTTAGTTGCTCCAGAGAAGAACCCACAGGGTGGCACCTAACAGCAGTCAGCTACAACAGAGCTGGAGAACAGCACTTCTGTTCTTACACAAACACCATCTGCAACAGCACTCAGCAAAACTCAGCTCTAAAATTTTAATATAGAACTTAAATACTCTTTCAGCTCTGTACATTGCTAAAGAACATACTTTCCCTAAATCTAAGGCACACAAACTCCTCTATTTCAGAGTAAGATTATGGAAGAGCAAGATTTTGGTTAAATCCCTTACGATAGAAACCAACAGAAGACAAATTACATAACATTTTGTTAGTGCACAATTTAAAAGAAAATGTAATGACTATGCTCTGGCCTTAGAGGTTTAAAATATGCACTCAAAACATTAAAAAATAATTTACCAGCACTTTATAAATTCAAGTTTATAAAATAAAAGTGATTATACTTTCCTTAAAAAGAAAAAAAGACCCAAAAGAATTTAAAAAGAAAACTGGAAACCATTTCAATGAAAATGACCAAATCTGGTATAATGCATTCTACTCAAGTAGCCAGGGAAATCGGGATGGGGGGGCGGGGGTGGGGGCGGTGGTAGGTACCTTGCCTACTAATCATGGTTATACTTCCCATGATTATAATGTCAGTATGCACATAATATTTACGAAGAATCTGTAAACATAGGTCATGTGAAATTGTTCTCTACTATAGGACAGGGGATAGAAACTACCACCTCAGGACAAATTCAGAAAATAACTGCATTGACACTTGCTACCATGAAAGTAATGCTCATCGGTTTTGATAACCAGGACGTCTAGTGTTTAACATATTTCAAACTCTTGCTATATGTAGTCAAATACTGTCAAAGTAGATCTGCCCCCAAAATGAAGCATATTTTGGCACCTGTGCTAAATGCTGCTACAAAGACCAGCAAGTGCAAACAAAAATAACAGTCATGATTTAGTCACATTCATAACTTTTCATAGAAAAATATAAATATATTCCCTGAATTGTAAGACAAAAATAATTTCAACAGCCAGCTTTCACCATCAATTCCAGTCCATTTCCTCCTTAAATGAACTGGCTCTCCCTCAAGGTCATAAGGTGCAATCATTGTACTCTAACACATTTTCTAAGCTTTTATCATCATCCCCATCGTGGTATCTCACGGTCCTTCTACCCTGATTTCTCGTTTTTATTTTTGAACGTCGAAGAACTCTTTTAGATTTTGTATAGTCCAAATCCTCCCAGTCATTATCATCCACATTTAACCTAGGGCGTTTGCTTTGTCTTTGCCGTCTCACGGTTTTAGATACGTTAGTTGTAAAAGTTTTACCTTTTCTAACTACTTTTGCTTTTCCTTTCGCTTTCCTCCTTTTGGTTTTTGTATTATCAGTACAGTCAACATCTGATTCCGTTAGAGATCCCAGATCTGTTGATTTGGGACTGGTGTCAGGTCTGCACTTTGTACTCCCAGTTGCTTCAACTCTTTTCACATTTTCCAGTTCAGGATGCAGTCTCTTTCTTTTTATTTCTGTCTCTGCTGTTGCTTGTGAATCACGAATCACTTTCGTCTTACTGAAAGGTGCCTTTCCATATGTTCTGAGTCTTCTGCCATTCCATCTGCGTAGCCCATAATTCAATTCTTCTTCAAAATTACTTTCTGTGGTTGCTTTTTGCACAAAAGTTGACTCAGAAGAAAATTTTCTACTGTTCTCACTCCCTGGAACATGGTTTTTTGAATCCTCTTCTGAAGACCCAACAGAGGAATTCTTTGTCTTAGAAGGTACGTTTGTGTTGTGATTATTGATATGACTGTTGTGTTCCGAATTCCAAATGCCTTCAGAGTCCGAGTCTCCATTTAAAGACCGACTAAAGTTTCCTGCACTCCTTTCTGCATCAGGTTCAGATGGCTCACCGTCACAAGCACACTGCTCATTTGGCACTTCACAGTGTACATCTTCCTCACAATCACTCAGTATCTTCCTAGCTGTGGTACAAGCTGGACGAGAGGGCTGTTTCCTTCCCAGTTTGCTTCTGGTGCATACAGTCTCTGAACTGATGTTTTCTGCATTACCCCTGAGCCTGATAGTACTGGTAGCCGTGGCCGAAGTACTTCGTGTAATCCTCAGAGAACCTGTTCGGGTTCTGGATGACTTCTTAATCTCCCTTGAGTTGGTCTCCGAATCACTGGAGCAGACCCTTTTCCTGGAAACTTTTCTGCTTTGCCCATTGTCTTGTGGTGCTGAATCTAAAAATTAAAAGAGTATTCGTTTAATCTTAGTAAGAGTAAACAATTCTAACATTTGAAACAAATCCAGCATTCTTATTAACTTGGATGTGAGTGTCAGTGAAAGGGATAGCCCATAAATCTTAATACTTTAAAGTGACTTTCAGGCTCAGCCCATTCACAAACAGCAAATCCCATGACCTTGAAACTGCAGTGCAGACTAATACAGACTAAACTCCTGTGAACTCTACACAGGTTTCAATCCTACTACCTTAACCTTAGCTTCAGCTGTCTTGTTTTTACTTTATCAATCCCCATTCTCTAGGAGTATGATCTTTATATTCAACAGTCATTGCACTACTATCACAGTTATTATCTACAAAATGGACATGATAATTGTACCTACCTCATAAAAAATAGAAGTGCTAAACATTTTTTAGTTTAATATTGAGAAGTTCTTAGGAAAACCTGATAGAAAAACCCAGTGACTGTTCTGTTAGTTGCAATCATTACTACTTAACAGTTCAACCAGTCCTACTCCTTTTCTTCCTCCTCTGAAGCTGTCCCTACCATGGCTTATATACAGGATAGCTTCTGATTTTCTCAAAAGCTATCATCATATGTATATTCTCAAGCCCTTTTCCACAATATCCCATCATCAACAGCAACGGTGAAATCTTAATAGGTATGCAAAACAACTACGCATACATGAGACTATAAAAGACCAACAGAGAAGTTTCAAGAGAAAAATAATTGAGAAATCTAACACGGAATGAAAAAAAATGTTCTTAATTACCATTCATGACAGTGTTTGCCTTTTCCTTTACTTTGTCATCATCAGAATCTAAATCAGTTTCAGATACATGATCGGACAAACACTGAGGCACACCAAGAGGTTCACACTTCAAGTTTCCTGAAACTGAACTCATTTCCATTTTGTGACATCTGCCATCTTCCCTATCTTTTTCTTCAGATTCTGAGTCTTCGGAATCACTTAAGATCTTTGCTTTCTTAAAGAAATTTGCATTCTTGCGAAATGTATTGTTTCCTGGTTCAGAGTCGGCTTCCTCTGAGATACTCTCTGCCTGAAGTTTCTGCCCACACTCTAAAGGGCCAGCAGTTCTGTTATGTCCATCATCTGAATCATGACTTTTAGAATCTTCCTCAGAAGATTCTATTTTAAGAAATTTTGTTTTAGAAGTCCCTAGAGTATAGGACTTGTAACCATTAGCGTGCCAATTTTTCCGGGCTACCCGCAAGTCACTTTCTGATTCTGAATCTCCATTTTCAGAGTCATTGACAGTGTTCTGGGCAGCATGAGAACTGGTTGCTTGTAATGGCTGTTCTTGATCTTTTAGGTCCTCCTCTTCAATTTCCGACTTGAGGCTCTGATCATCATCAGAATTATGCAGTAACTTTTTTCTAGCTACAGCAGAAGCATTGCGGTGAGGCAGCTTCCGACCAGAGCACACACTTTCAGAACTAGAGTTTTCTTCTACGTCACTCATTAGCTTTATCTTATTGGCAGCCACAGCAGCACACTTCCGTAGGACTTTTCGGTTACTTCCAGCTCTCGCTTTAAGAATTTCACTGGTCTCTAATGAATTGTTATCAGAATCACTCAAATAAACTCTCTTTCGAGTGGCTTTTCTGCCACATCCATTTTCTAAATAAACAGGACCTAGAAATAAATCAATAACAACATTAGAAAGGGTTTTCATATTTCAACATTTTTAAGTGACTATTATTTCAGTGATTTTCTTTGTGTTTTTTTTTTTTAAAATGCCAAAGTTGATTTTCTTTCCAAAAAACCCAATGGACATTTACAAGGAGGTGAACTAAATAATCAATAAAGCATCCACTGTGCAAATCTGGTAAATCTCTTACCAGATTTTCTCTGAGCAGCTCTATTTCTGGTCACCCTGAGATTGCTGCCTCTGGACAATCCACTACGCAAGGAGGATTCATGAGCTCTTGAACTCTCTTTGCTTTCCTCTGAACTATTTGAAGCTGAAGAGGATGAAGAGGTAGCTAAGGAATCTTCCATTTCACTTTCTAAGAAAAAACAAAGTGTAAATCATTAATTACGTATATTCTCTTCATACACATATAAGCCAACCATTATTTCCTAACATTACTAAAAACTCAATATTATTATTTTATGAACTATTTCAAAGAAAATCTGATAAAATTCTTGATAGCACTGAGTTTGATTCTCAGCAACATATAAATAAAAGCACTACATAAATAAAGGTCCCATGACAGCTAAAAAATATTTTTTTAAAAAATTTCTTTTTAAATAGTTTTTAAAAATCAGTAACCAGGGCTAGGGTTATGGCTCACAATAGAGCACTTGCCTACCACAAACAAGCTGCTGGGTTCCATCTTCAGCATCACATAAAAATAAATAAATAAATAAAATAAAGGTACTGTGTCCAGCTACAACTAAAAAAAAAAAAAAAAATCAATATACAAGTCAAGTCTGGGCTTGTATTTCTAAAAGACAATACTAATTTGTACTAATTTAAGAAATTTCTTCATAAGAATTATAAACAAAATTTAATTTAATAGCCTAATTAGTACTTCATTCTGTAGTACCTTTACGAAGAGTTTTAAAAGAAAGTATAATTTTACGTTCTAACAACCCTTCCTGACAACATGGCTGCACCACACATGCTCTCAGATCCAAAAAGGTGGTTTTATATGCTCAACACAAGGAAGGGATCAAGATAAAGAAATCCTTTAGGCAGCATGGGCAGTTTTTGCCACTAGTCTACTTCATTAAGTACACAACCAGAGTGAGCACAACACAGAAACCCCCAATTTCCTGTTCCTTCTGCCACTCATTTCTTTAATGAAATAAACATTTCATCAATTAGCAGAAACACATGGTTAAAAAAGACAGTGTTTTGGTCCATAATTAGTCCAACTCTATTTCAGAGAAGAAAGTGGCTGTCAGAAGGATATCAGACACTAAATTGTGAAACTGCTCTTTCTCCTCAGCTCCATCAACAACCATCTGCCTCCTATTTTCAGACCCTTGCCCTTTCCAAACTGGGAATCTTCCTGGAACTCCTCACTTACAAGGGATCCAATGAGGTAAGAACTGATAGTATCTATAATGTGTGTGTGTATCCCACCTATTTAGTTCTACTTTCTACTATTTCCCAAAATGTAGTCTGTTCGTGTGCAAACTGCCTCCTCTTTTCCCCTGACGTTTTCCTCCTAACTGCTCTCTGATTGAAAAGCATTTCCTTATTTTTCCTTCCATTCTCAGTTAACCCAGCACACTCTGATTGAACACTGTTTTCTAAATGTATCCAGTAAAGCCGGTGCCGTGGCGCACACCTGTAATCCAAGCAGCTTGGGAGGAGGAGGCAGGAGGATCATGAGTTCAAAGCCAGTCACAGCAAAAAGCAAGGCGTTAAGCAACTCAGTGAGACCCTGTCTCTAAATAAAATACAAAAAAGGGCTGGGGATGTGGCTCAGTGGTCAAGTGCCCCTAAGTTCAATCCTCAATACCAAAAAATTATGTGTGTGTGTGTGTGTGTGTGTGTATATCCCTTAAGATACATACACACACACATACATAATGTACGTATGTATCCCTTAAGATACTGTGTAGATCCAACATGGTATACATCAGCTTGTTTACCTGACCTCCTCCCCAAATATCACTGCCAAGTTGGTTAATCCATAGAATTTTACCACAGCTCACTTTCATTCCAAAATTTTATCTGTAGCTATAATTTTTTCAATACCACTTAATAAAATATTGGATAATAACACACACAGAAAGCATTAAATTATAATGGTATCATAATTCACCACAATCACCCACTATAACACAAAAGGACATGAACACCACAGCCTCATTTACACATTGCGCTTTTTCCCCATATTTTTTATTTGGCACACTATAATGATTGTATAATGGTGAGATTTGTTGTACATATTCATATATGCACACAATAATATAATTTGGCAAATATCATACCGAAGTATTTCCCCTTTCCTATCCTTCATCTACTGGTCTCCCTTTGATTTTCATGAGATTCTCCCACACAGACCTTTCTTTTCCCTTTTTCTCTTTAGTTTCCACATACAAGAGAAAACACACGACCCTTGACTTACTTGGTCTTTACACAATGCTACTAAAGCACTGGCTTAGTTATAGTTACGGCTAACAAATGGCAATGGCATAAAGGTTAAAATTTACTAGGCCAGCTTTGCAACTGCATGATTACCAACAATTTTTTTTTTTTTTTTAAATTAAAGACACAAATATGTCAACCTGGGGGCCAGGTGCAAAGGCACAAGGCTGTAATCCTAGCAGCTTGGGAGGCTGAGGCAGGAAGATCCTGAATTCAAATCCAGTCTCAACAATTTATCGAGACCCTGTCTCTAAATAAAATATCAAAAGGGCTGGGGATATGGCTCAATGGTAAAGTCAAATTCTGAACACAAAGTGTAAATATTTATACTGTAATGTTTAAAATTTGGAGGACTCAAATTTGCATAAAATGTTGCTGCATCATTTGCAAAACTATTCCATTTATTACTTCTGTTTCGACTACTAAACTGTTAAGTACCTTCAGTTTCAGGATCATGCTTTTATTACACTCTCCTCTAAACCTGCATTGACTGGCAATGTTACCTAGGATGTTCAGCAGGAAACAATGTGATGTTCTGTTTCTTACCAGATAGCACAGAATCATTTCTTAGAGATATAGGTCTACTTCTCCTCATTCTTTCCGATGATCCTGCTGAATCTGAAGAGTCTCCAGAAGTGATACCTGAAGATATGCCAGCACTTGCCTTGTGAGCTGCAGAGTAAGCTGCCCTACTTGAGGTAGACTGGGCAGGAGAACCTACCAACTCCGAAATTACTTTTGTCTGAGACTTTAACTGCTTCCGCTTGACATTTCTGGTGAAAGATACAAGGAAAAGAAGTAATATTAATAAATCATAAATGTAACTGGTTCAAAAAATATATTTATAAATATAAAAGTATATTATTTGTTAATCTGAAAATAATTTTATGATCAAGATATTAAAATGTTTACTACTAACATCTTACTCTGGCATGAATTATATTATTATGTCCTTACTCTGACAGTTGTATTTAAATGAGTAGCAATGAACAAATGATCCAAGTTAACAGTTATATAATGAATGCCTTAAGTTGTTTGGATAAAATGCTCACACATACCAACATTTACATAACAACAGGCATTCATTTATACTATAAATCCCATTTTGTATTTGTGGCAGCACTGGGGATTGAACCCAGGGGCACTCTCCCACTAAGTTACTTCCCCAGCCCTTTTTATTTTGAAAGAGGGTCTTGCTAAATTGAGTTCCTCCTGCCTCAGCCTCCCAAATCTCTGGAATTATAGGGGTGTATCGTTGCACCTGGCTATAACTATGAAATAGAGCCTAAAAACAAGACACAGCCTTTTCTCTTATCACATGTTCCTAAGGACCATATAAAAGAAAGAGCAGAAGCTAACCAAATCCAAATAGATGGAAAAATATAAAAAATCAGACCAAACTGTGTTTTTATTTCCAAGACAAATCTGTTTCCAACCCGAGCACCGGTTCACCAGACTGCCTCCTAAGCCATGAATCATGGGGAAGAGTAAAGTTTAATACAAGTTACAAAATTGAGTAATATTCATGTTCAGATAGTCTTTTATTTTCTTTAAAATAAAACAATTTTCTAAGGGAAAATCTAAATAGGTGAACTTGTAGATAATCATTTTAACTTTTTTAGATGTTGTTAGACCTTTATTTGTTCATTTATTTGTGTGCAGTGTTGAGAACCGAACCCAGTGCCTCACAAATGCTGGGCAAGTGCTCTATCACTGAGTCACAACTCCAGCCCTCACAATTCTTTAAAGCACTATTTATATGATAATAAAGACATTATAAGCCTATGTTTTGTTTGTTTAGTATTGAGGATTGAACATAGTGGTGTTTAACTACTGAGCACTGCACAGCGTTTTTACTTTTTATTTAAGAGCAATCTTGCCAAGTTGCTGAAGCCTTGCTAAATTGCTGAGGCTAGCCTCAAACTTGCAATTCTATTGCCTCAGTTTCCTAAAGTCACTAGAATTACAAGTATGCATCACCATGCCCACGTGTGTGTGTGTGTGTGTGTGTGTGTGTGTGTGTGTGTGTGTGTGTGAGAGAGAGAGAGAGAGAGAGAGAGAGAGAGAGAGAGAGAGAGAGAGAGAGAGAGAGAGTGAGTGTGTGTGTGTGTGTGTGTGTGTGTGTGCACGCGGTGCTGGGGATTGAACCCAGGGAACTTGTGCGTGCAAGGCAAGCACTCTATCAACTGAGCTGTATCACCAGGCCCCAACTAAAACTTAACAAAAAATCTAAGACAAAGTAGTAATGCCTCCAAGAGTAAAAGTTTGCTTTCCCTGTTTGATCTTACGTCCTTCTGAACCTTTCTTTAGTATAGAAAAATCAGAACAGGCTTTTTCAATGAAAACAAAAATATTAAAAATATGTACAAAACAATCAAATCCAAATTGAGATTCACTTTATAAATGGATGACTCTTCACAAATACCTATTCAGAAAATAAAGAAATGACTGAAAACAATAATCTAGACTAAAATACACCAAACACATACAGCACCTAAATGTGATGCATGCTCTTGGAGTGGACCTGGAGTGGAATGGGATCAAGGGGTGACTGCCCTAATGACATTATTGAGTCAACTGTAGGAAGATGAAGTATTTTAAATGTAATTCTTAGCAAATACACAGTAAGTACTGACAGGTAAAGGAATATGTTAAAAAGTATTTTTTTTTAATGATTTGAAAGAAAAAATACACATACATAATAGAGAAAATACAGCACTGCACAATGACATTCTAGTCCACGATGGGTCACATACACAATGGTGATCCCGTATTACCTAAACGCTGTCACGACCATCTTAGTCTGTGTAAGCACACTGTAAAATGACAAAAATCATCCGATGATGCGTTTCTCAGAATGGATCCTATAGTCAAGCAAAGCACAACTGTATTAAACCAAAAATAAAGCAAATGTGGTATAATGTGAACTGGTGAGTCTAGGAATATATAGAACCTCTTTGAATTATTCATGCAATTTCTCTATAATTCTGTAATTATTTCAAAATGAAAAGTTTAAATTTAAAAAAAAAAAAAGATGAGTGAAGATTCACATGGTACTCCAGATAGAATGTGTTACGAATTACAAGTTGCAAAGCAGCTGAACAAGAACCGAGTCATTTACCTAGTGGGTATGTGTATGTGTCCCAATGTGTTCTGTAATTTGAAGCATGGAGGGTCACAGATTATGTCACTCAAAAAGTAAAAATAAAATGGCTGAGAGTGGGATATCTAACTTCTGAACATGAACCTTCATTGCACAGTGAAAAAAGAATGAATTAAAAATGGGTAATGAGGGGCTGGGGTTGTGGCTCAGTGGTAGAGCGCTTACCTCTCATGCATAAAGACCTGGGTTTGATCCTCAGCACCACATAAAAGTAAATAAATAAAAATAAAGATATTTTTTTTTAAAAACAGGAATGTGGAGAAAGACAATAACAGTTTTGTTCCAAAGTGTGCTCAATGCCACACTGTGGAAAAGGGAGGCAAGCACAAGACTGGCCAAATCTCCAAGGATTATCTGGGTGGAAGACAGGTCAAGGCTGCTGGATTCTCTTGCACAGATGCCAACAAAACAAAGGCAGCACCTGGCGAGAGGATACACTGATAGAGTATTTGGAGAATGCCAAAAAGTACATCACTGAAACAAAAATGATCTTCAATGGCATTAAGAAGTGGGAAAGGGCAAACTTCACAGCTCACCTCAAAATTGCTACTAATGAGTAATGGCCACTGCCTTATTTATTATCACATAAATCTCATACCTTTTTTGTATGCACCATTTAATTGATGTGATACATCAGAATTCAGATCATGAATGACAGAATATTTCTGTTGGACAGTCCTGCCTTAAGTAAAACTGATATAGTTAAAATAACATTTTGGTTATAATCCCAGTTCATTAAGTTCTATAAATGTTTCTCCCCTTTTTAAAATTTATAATTGGACTTCATTAGTAATGGTCAATATTCCACAAAGATGGTGAATGTCATCTCAAAACTGATTTTATATTTAGGTTTATGTAACATTATATGAATATGTTTTGCGGGACATATCTTCACTATCTCAAAACCAAGCAAGGTTCACATGTGTTTCAATTTGTGTTTATTAACCTATTAAAGGCAATGGCTGAAGAAAGCAGGGTCTACTTTATAATTTTGTTATATTACCATGCCAATTTAATTAGACTTCCCTTATTTAAATGTTGTATTTCCTTATGGAAAAGCATTTTAATGTGGTTTGTGTATAATATTAAATTAAAAATAACAATTCTCACAAAAATAAAATTTCATAAATGGCTGAACTATCAACCATTTCAGGCTCAGGAAATTAAGTGAAGGAATAAAAGAAAGCACATGCTCACAAAAAATCCTGAACTTAGATGACAGCATGGGGATCTGCAGCACCAACTTGGGGCTGCTCCCAGACAAAAAGACAAACACACCCCAATTCTCTGGGGATGATGACTATGAGGACCAGTGAGAAAGGCACTGGTCTGATCTGGTATCTCTACAAAACAGCCATATACCTGAGGACACTGAAAACACTCAGGACTAAGGACAATACCGCAGGGACAACAGCACTCTGCCTTAGGCTGTGACAACTAGAAGCCAGCAAGAATTCAGCCACATACAAAGGGGAGATCTAAGAACAGCTGCTTGTCAGCATAAGAGGCCTTGGGTTCCCTCCCCAGCACTACAGAAAAGTAAAAATAAAAGGAAGATCTCGGGAATCAGATGCAGAAGAGTCTTTAAAAAGCTCCCTCATTCCCCAATAGGATCTGGAAGAATACACATATCCAATAACCCCAGTTTATTTACTCATGTTGGCTGCTCTTGAAATTCTTGTCTGAAAAAACATAAACAGAAAGTGAAAGCCAGGCCACCTTGGCTGACCTGAGAGGTTTGCCCTCTCACTAAGCACACGACCTCAGAATATATATATGGAAAATTTTCTGACCACTAAGCTAAGCTCACTGACCCTAGGAAGACAAACTCAAAAAATGAAAACAAAAATCTCAAAACAGTGGGGACAGCAGGGCAGGCAACCACTTCAGTGGCTGTGCCCTGCAGGGAGGACAGACTCTCCAGGATGAGTCCAGGCAAGACACTGAACAAAACCACAAAACTATCATCACTATAATCTGTCAGCAACAGTAAAAACAGTTTTCCAGAACTGCCTCATTTGATATGCCCAGTTTAACAAAAACTTCATTTGATATGCCCAGTTTAACAAAAAATTAGGAGATAGTCAAAGAAACAGGAAAGGACAGCCCATTCACAAGGGAAGCATTCAATAGAAAATAACCCTGAGACAACCCAGATATCGCTTAGTTTAACAAATACTAATATTTAAGTCAATTATTATAAAAATATTCAAGGGACTAAAGGAAATTATGATGTTTACAGAAGTAAATTGTAACAATGATTCACCAAAAACAGAATAAAGAAGAGACAAACATTATAAAAACAAACCAAATGGAAATCCCAGAGTTGAAAAGTGCAATAAATAAATAAAATAAATATTTAGATTTGAGCTGGCAGAAGCCATCAGTGCCCTTGAAGACACATAATTACAGATTATTCAGTCTGAAGAACAGAGAAAAATGAAGAGAGCCTTGGAGACATGCAGGATACCAGCATATTTGTAATGGGACTACCAAAGGAGCAAAAAGAAATAGGCAGAAAAATATACTTAAAGAAATACTGATCAGAGCCAGGCGCTGTGGCACACACCTGTAATCCCAGCAACTCAGGAAGCTAAGACAGGAGGATCACAAGTTTGAAGATATCCTAAGCAACTTAGTGAGACCCTGTCTCAAAATAAATAAAAAGGGTTGAGGACATAGCTCAGTGGAAAACGACATCTGGATTCAATCTGCAGTACCGAAAAGAAATACTGGCTGGAAAACCCTCAATTAAATTAAAAACAACATACGTCCACAAAGCTAGACAAATTCCAAGTACAACAAACTCAAAGAAATCCAAACCTATACATATCATGATCAGTTTAAAGATAAGGACAAAGAGGGACCAGGGTTGTAGCTCAGTGGTAGATCACTTGCCTTGCATGCGTGAGGCACTAGGTTCAAAACTCAGCACCATATAAAAATAAATAAAGATATTGTGTCCATCTACAACTAAAAAAATAATTTTAAAAAAAGATAAGGACAAAGAGATAATACTGACATAATATGTCAAAATATATTCTATCATACCAAATAAACACTAAAGCAAAAAAAAAAAAAAAAAACAGAAAGTGAGAAGAGAAAAACATTTTAATATATACAGGAAAAGAAAACCTCAGTAAGATTACTAGCTGACTTGTTTTTCAGAAAAAACAGAGGCCATCAGGCAGTGAAATGAAACATTTAACATGCTTACAGTAAAATGTCAAAAATTCTATATGCACCAAAACTTTTCTTCAATAATTAAGGTGAAATTGAGACACTGCCAGACGTGAAAAGGCTGAGATAATCCAATGCTAGCACACCCACCTTTTTAGAAATTTTTAAAGTCCTTCAATCTGTACTTTCATATGTGGGAAGGGTAATGACATGGATTACTACAAAAGCAATATAAATGATATTTTATTCTTAAAAGAAAACTGCATAAACGTGATATAAAATTGTAATCTGTGTGACCATAATAGCACAATGGAGGGAGGAGGGATGGATAAGTGCTGTATTAGAGCAAAGATTCTATAGGTACTGGGATTAAAAGCAATATTATTTTGAAATAGGATCATTCTGAATTGAGAAGTACAGTGAATTCCTCAAATCAATCACAAAGAAATCCCATCAAGGGTATACTGCATTCAAAAAATGCAGGGAAGCAAACTAAACACTGTACAACTCAATTTTCATACTGCAGTAGCTTAAAGTACCTGAAATCTGATCTTAATGCAGGCACTATAGTCCAAGAACACCAAATATAAAATTACTGACAAAAAGAATATGACCCCATTTCATTCCTTTACAATTAATTCTCCCTAATAACGAGGTGCAATGTCCAGTAAATATTTTCCCTTATATAATCTAATGTTCAAAGGCAGTAACAGTCACTTTATCTTAAAAAGCCATGTCTCATGCAAAAGACAACCATATAATAATCTTTGATTTTTTTAAATGACATTTTCATTAAATGCTTAAAAATGCACACAATTACACATCAGTGTGACAACTGTATATTCACAGACATGCTTTCAAGTTATAAAAATTTTTGACTAGTCCTTTCTGAATATATAGTAGTCTAAAAAATTAATTCTTTTAGCATAGTTAAGTCAAAGAAATATCACAATTCTAAATTAAAAATAATTGCAGCCAGGCATAGCAACAAACGCCTATAATAACAATTTTTTTTTTTAAACAGGGGGCGGGGTGAGTGCTGGGGATGAATCTCTGTGGTTAAGCACCCCTGGGTTCAATCCCTGGTACCAATAAATAATTTTTTTAAAAAAAATTAACTGCCTTCAAAGCTTCTCATAAGTAATTCACCTGATACTCTTGTTAGCTTGAATGACACCATTAGAATTTTGCCTTTGCTTGAATCTTTGGCTTCGTCGAAGTTTTTCATTGAACTTTTGACCAATTTTAAAATCAGAAGAGATTTTCTTCATTTTTTCTTCAAATAAAGCCGACAACCTCAAGGTCATACTATAAATCTGCAAGGATATGAAAGCAAAACTAGAATTATAAAGTACTTAAAAAATTTTTTTTCTTTAATTATTATTAAAGCTATTTGTAATATCACTAATTATAGATAATGGCGTATGTTTCCACCTGCTGTTCCATGACATCCAAAACAAACAGGAAACATCAAATATACACTTCTCAGATAATGAGAAAGTTGTTCTGTTTTGTTTTATTTTTTAGTTGTAGCTGGACACAAAACACTTTAGTTGTTTTTATGTGGTGCTGAGGATTGAACCCAGCACCCGAGGCGAGCACTCTATCACTGAGCCACAACCCCAGCGGGAGAAAGTTTTAAATCAAGCAACTAACTATAAGAGCACACAAGACAAATCTTTAGAGTGTTGGATTTGGCAGTAGTTTCTTAAGATATGAAAGCAAAAAAGCATTTAGAAAATTAAAAAAAAAACAAAAAAACTTTACTTCACCAAAATTGAAAGTTTTTGTGAATCAAAAGACATTATCAAACTAAGTGAAAAGACAACCTACAAAATGGGAGAAAATATTTGGAAATCATCTCTCTCTCATCAAAAGGAGATCCAATTTGAACATGAACAAGACCTGAAATAGACAGTTCTCAGATGATGATACATAAACAGGCAATAAGCCAATAAGCACAAGAACAGATACTGAACACTATTAGCTTACTAACTACATTTTCTCATGTTTTGTATTGTTAATTCTCTGGTTTTTAGGATGATTCTACCTGCTTCCCAGAGCCAGCTAACTATAGAGATAGCAAATGATCCCTCTGCAAGTATATTTTTTGATGCATAATAGAGGCTTCACACCCCCACCCATCTCCTCAATCAAATTTTTACATAAGAAGTCAATATATCTGGCTGGGGCTATAGTTCAATGGTAAAGCACTTGTCTAGCATGTGAGAAGCACTGGCTTCAATCCTTACCACCACATAAATATAAACAAAGGCACTTTGTCCATCTACAACTGCAAAAAAATAAAAAATAAAAAAAAAAAAAAAACAAGACCTATGTCTTAAAGCACCTCAAAATGTGTTATCAAAAAATTGGAGAACATCTCTAAGGTCCAAATCGTGCTGAAATCCTGATTACAACTAGCCATTCCTAGACTGCTTGATCTGCCCTACCCTGCCTCCTGATCTTCCCTCCAGGACCTGCATGGTATGTTTCTAGGGATTTGTGAGTATAAACATCCTCATGAAAATCATTCTGCATCTCCAACTTATTCCTTATAAAACAAATCCTGGATGCAATTTTTAACATAATAAATCATAAAAGAATCAAAGCTACAGTCAGATTTTACTTCATACATAAGATGAAGTATGGCTATTTAAAATAAAACAAAACTCCCTAAATAGCAGGCACTGGTAAGAATTTGGAAAAATTAGCATGCTCTCATTCTTGGTGGGAACAGAAAAATGGTGAAGTCATTACAGGAAACAGCCTAGTGGTTACTGACAGGTCACAGAATCATTCCGTGACCTATCAAGGCTACTCTTACATATACACCCAAGTGAACTGAAAGCAGGTACTCAAGACAGATATTTGTCGCAGCATTATTCAAAGTGGCCAAAAAGTAAAATCAGCCCAACTGCCCATTAGCAGATGAAAGAATAAGATGTGTTCTCCCTATACACCAAAGTTTTATTTGGCCACAAAAGGAATAAAGTTCAGACACATGCTACAAGTCTTAACACATTATGATACGTGAAATGAGCTGGACACAAAGGGACAGAAACAGTACAAGCAATGAGGTTTATCTGAACATCCTGACAACTGAATTTCACCACATAATCACAGTTTTCATGCCAAATTTTTTCACAAAAAAAGTAAGATACAACCTTTATGTGTACCTTTTTAAAAAACAAAAAAACTATGCCAGTAATACTTAAAAATCATTTATGATTGAATAGTTTCTGCTGTAAGATTGGGCTGCATGGAACACTCATGAATACACTTTAATGCAATGGCAGCAATTACGTGATGAAATGCAGTAGTTAATTCAGAGAATTTTCATAAACTTTTAATAGACTACTAGAGTTGACAAAGACTAGAAGATTATTAAGAGCAATAAAACAGAATCATTCTACAATCTAATTTTTTCATTTTCTACTGGTACCTTAATTCTCACCAATCTTCATTTATTCAGTAAACTCTAAGAGATTATGACAAATATCAATTGTTAAAAGGAAAAGAACTGAAGCTCTTTGGGCAACAGCACAGCTCTGCTCTTCAGAGTAGTCTTACTTTATTCACTTACTTGTAATATTGCAACCTCTACCAATGAGTGGGAAAACACAGACCATGAATGATTTTTTAATAAACCACTTTAAAATTTACCTTTGATCTTTTGTTTGGTGTATATGCTTTTGCATTGCTAAATATCAATCGGATGTCTTTGCAAAATTCCAAAGGGCTGTCATAATTTCCGGCTTCCAGGGTTTCCCTTACGGTTCCAAAATCCATGGGAGTATCTATAATATCTCGGTAGTCCTAGGTTTTAAAAATAGTTAGTTCACAGATGCACTTTATCAGATCTCAGGAATATTCAAAATGATGGGAGCTGGGGGGTAGAAGCATCTTCAGATTTCATGACTGTTTAAAAAAGGTCCAGACACAAAGACAAAGTACAAATAGATCAAAATATACATTATTTTGGTACTAGGACATGGGATGATTTCATGTCCTACTTTAATACTTCTATAATTTCCAACCTTTCTACAGTAAATTTGTTGTTGTGATCTTTTATTTATTTATTTGTTTGTTTGTTTTTAGGTCATCTTTCCTATGTATATAGAGTAAAATTTTATCTAAGTTTTCCTTGGGCTTCTGTGCCTGCTTAGATAATAGATAAACATAATAGATAAGCACATAGGGATCTCTTATTACTATGTAATACTGGATAACTAAGTCTAAATCCTTAAATGAGAAACGGGAGAACCTCTACAGCAAATGGTAAGAGAAAATGTTAACATAAAGCCTAGACCTTTATGTTAATTTAAGGTTTAATTTAAATACCCTATTCAAACCCCCTCTTTCCCAAAACAAGAAAAACCCAAACATTCAAACAATGGAAACTTACTGGATACTCAACCAAATCAACAGGTTGTCTAAATGGTTCAGAATCTTCACACTGAAAAATTAAGTTCACCAGTTCCTTACACTGTTTCTTCCAGTTGCTTTCAACATAACTGGTAGCTGTGTTGCTCCTTACTTTCCAACCATGGACCTAAAAATACATTTATAATACTAATTTTTTTTTAATCTTAGGAAAATAATCATTACACAATGGCATGACTGTGATAAAAATCCAATTGTGCTGTTTATTATTTTCTATATTGCATCATAAGAACTGTGGCTGCCTTAAAACAGGTGCAGAAGTGCACTGCACACCTGCAATCCCAGAGACCTGGGAGTCTCAGGCAAGAAGATTCCAAGTTCAAGGCTAGCCTCAGCAATTTAACAAGGCCCTATCTCAAAATTAAAAAAACAAACAAAAAAAAAAAAACCAAACTGAGGATGTAGCTCAGTGGCAGAATGCCCCCGGGTTAAATCTTCAGTAATGGAAATAATAAAATTTTGTAAATAAAAAGTACAAAGTAAGTACTAGCTATTAAACGTTTAGGAGTCTACTTAGAAATTAAACTATATGAAAATGACAAATCAGATGAGACTGACAGGTCTCACTTCTCAAAATTATTTGGAACAAGCATACTGTAAAACAAAGTAACATTTGACTTAAAGAAACTTCAATTTAAGGAGGACTTAAAATTTAAAATGATGAGGTTAAGATGTTTTAATCATTTTTTATGAATGACTTATTTTAATTAACCTGTCACAGCAGAATTTAAGAGCTATATTGACATCCAATTATACTCACCTAATTTCCTAAACTTATTTTCATACCTTCTTTTCTATTTCCTTAATCTCTCTTTCCCAACAAATTAAGATTTTGTGTGTGTTGCTAGAGATTAAACTCAGGGCCTCACACCTGACTACATTTTATTTTGAGACTGGGTCTCACTAAGTTGTCCATGCTGGGCTCAAACTCACAAGCCTACTGGCTTAGCCTCCCAGTAGCTGATATGATAGACATGTAGAACTGCACCTGCCACAAATGCTTAAGTTTAAAAAATGATTCAGTCACCAAATCCTGGTGAATTTTTCCCTTAAAAGGCCTCATCATCCAGGCTGGGGCTGTGGCTCAGTGGCAGAGCACTTGCACCTAGCATGTGTGAGGCACTGCGTTCCATCCTTAGCACTGCATAAAAAACTAAACAAATAAAGGCATGCTGTCCATCTACAATTATTTTAAAAAAAAAAAATTAAAGGCCTCATCATCTTCCTTTTTCCATTCCAAGAACCGTCTAGGTTCCCACGCTTCATGCTACATTCTCAAAATGAACTAACTCATCTCCTTTAATACCTATCTTCTTAACCTTCAAATTCTACTCATCCGTTTGGGCTATGCAATCACTTCCTTTCTTTAAATTTAAATAAAATCCTTGGGTTTCAGTACAGCCCTTATCTGCTCCTAACCTGATGGGCATCCAGTCACCTTACTCATGCCAGCATTCTACCTCTATGTTGTGTAAGCATGCCCATGAATGTGCACATTTCCCAGTTTCTGTCTTTGCTCTGGTACCCACCATGCTTCTGATTGTCCTCATCTCACTCTGAGAGCACAGCTCAAATGACAACTCTCACACTAAACTTAATTTCCTAACTAACCAATGTTCAGTGATTTCTCATTTCTCAAAAATATTCACTTTCTGATCAATACAACTTTTGAAAGACAAAACCTAAAATCTGAAGGCAAAGATTCGATTTTAAACAAAGAACATCACAAAAGTCAATCGCAAAGAGTAACTTACTCTCCTTCGTCCAGAAGATGTTTTAGGAAGATCACTATCATCCTAGAAACAAAATCAGAGCACCCTAAGTGTTTTTGATTCTAATTAAAAATATACAAACACTGCAGTAAAATGTCACTTTATTGCATTTCCTAACAAATGCACAAAGCAGCTTCACCTTTGCATTTTTATCTCTACCCATAAAACCCAGAAACACATAGCTTCCTATAGTTCCTGCATTTTGTGTTTCATGAGTTTTCTTATTCCCTAAATCACTTATTAGTACATCCATTTTTATTATGTTACAATAAACCATAATAAGAGTTTGTGTAAAATTCATTATAATAGCTTTAAAGAACATCCTTTCTGCAACTCCATTCCAAAACTGAAATATATTATGAAGTGAAAGTACACCCACTGTTGCTATTTGTTGCTATTTCCTACCATTTTGGGGAAACTATATACAGGCACTCTTGAGCAAGCCATTGGTTTTTAATTATGATTAAACTCAATGCTTTATAATGGTCTTATAAAAACAACAACAACAAAAAGACTTTCAAGGTTTTTTGTTTGGTTGGTTTTTGGTGGTGCTGGGGATTGGACCCATGACCCTGTGCATGCGAGGCAAGCACTCTACCAACTGAGCTATATCCCTAGCCTCCAAGGTATTTTTAACAATATAACTTTAACTAGCTAAAATTTGGAAAGGGAAATATTTTGACTCATATATCACTCATTGGCTAACAAAATCACATCAACTAATCCTCTAGATGATAATTTGAAAAATTTTAATCAAATGCCCTATGTTCACAGTTTATTGAAATACAGGAAAAAAAATCAATATTAGGTAACCAACATCTTCTACTTCCCTCATTTTTAAATTATCATTTGAAACTAATAAAAGCGATTGTAAAATTAACACACTTCATACCAAATCCTCAGCATTTTGCTCATCATTTTCAGATGTGTTAGATAGTTCTGAGATGTTTGTACAGTCTTGATTCCTTTCAAAAAAAAAAAAGAAAGAAAAAGAAAAGAAATTCACATCAATAGTATGCAAATCTAGTTTCACACTATACATTAAAATAAAAACAGGTCCCCAACCTATTTATACCTAATTTCAACAATAATAATACCAGATTTTGACCTAATCCTCTGTGGGGAAAAAACTGGCCATCTTTAAATCCTAATTTAGAATTGTGTCTCTTTTTCCATTTAAATGTGTATGTAAATTAAGCGGTAATCCAGAAACAACATATTCATGGCCTCACTTGGCTGACTGCATAGATGAGTTTTTCTAAGTATCAGCACTAGAGATATTCATACAGTACAGGAATACATATAGGTGATTTGAGATCAAAGCTAAGGAAAAAGGAAGTAGAAAATAAAACAATAGCTTGGGCGGGGGGAGTCAGAAGAACAGATGTTAAAGTATGGTTAGGTCTAGGTATAAAGATGATAAAAATGAGTGATTTTCCTTAAGCAGTAAAGGTGATCCTGAGAAGAGTTACATGAGTCTAGGTGCCCAAGACTCAGGACACAATTAACCAAAGTAAACTGAAAGCAGTCCATTATCCTCTAGCATTTAGCTAGATGTTGAAAATAATGACATTGTCTATAAATTATTTTCTCCAATATCTGATCCTTAGAAAGTACTGTCATAGCTACATGTGGGGAGCCGTTCTCACACGTGACTGGGCGACTCCCGGTTGGGGTCTGAGGCGCTCTGGCTAACTGTGTGGGAACTTTCCCGGCCCTCTCCTGATGAGAGAACCCGTCCGTGTGGGGGTGTGACTGACCACTGACCCCGGGGGCCCAATCACTGACCCTGACCTTGGAGTGCGGCCCCCCTCAACCTTCATTGGATGGAATTCTCCCCTGAATTTCTTGTTCCCCAATAAAAGGCTACTCCCTGGCGTGCTCGCTCTCTCTCTCCTGCTAGCCCTGAGTAATCCTTGCTGCCCTGCCGGGCGTTTAGAGGTGGGAACTAGAGAGGGGAGCCGTCTCGGACCTGGCAATAGAAGAAGGTAACTGAGTCTGTGTGTTTTATTTCGATCTCTGCTAGCTAACTTTTATGCCAAGAACCTCATTAATGAAACCATTGCGCTGGCCGCATGGTGGAGCTACATGAAGAATTATAATTTATGATTTAAATCATAAGATCAATGAAGCTGACTTGTTTGTCTAATGTATGAAAGAATGCACAGGAAAACATTAGAACCTGAGTCTCAATGTCTATTTCACTTTTCATTCTTTCATTCCAAACTGACTTCCCAGTGGAATAAAATGTATAAAATATTCACATATGTACAAATACTTTCACAGGACATAATCCAAACTAATCATTAAAAAAAAAAAAAAACAAATTAAGTATACTCTAAGTATTAAAGTAAGTAATGAACATTTATAAAAATGATAAGATCCTGAGAGAAAAGGGAAGACTGAGGAGCAGGCAGAAAAGTAAGAAAATACAATGTAATGGGGAGTCCAAGTTGGCTCGTGAAAAATTAACAATAATATTGGTGTAAAAATAAGTAAAATTCAAGTAAATTCTACATTTTATCAATACTATTGTACCATGGTTAACTTCAATATTTTATAAGCATACCATAATTGAGTAAAATGTTAACAAAGACGTACTAGATGAAGGGTATATGGTATCTCTGATATAAAAAGTAAAAAAAAAAAAAAAAAACTGTTCCATTTCTTGTTCCTTTACTGAAATTATAATGAACATATGAAGAAATGTCATCTAAAAAAAACACTAGAAGAATATTTTAGACCTTTAAAAAGTTAAAAACGAGATGGTTACAAGATCTCGTAACACTTTTACACATATGCTGTGTAAAAGTAACACTGCAGTTACTTTTACACAGCATATGAGATCACTTACTTAATAAATTTTAAAAGTTGGTCAGTTATCTTCTTAGCTGATCTTGCAATCACACTTTCAGGTTCATTAAATGTTCTGGCATTATGTTCTATATATCGGACTTCCCAAATTAATGCAGATAGCCTCCTTCAAAATAAAACAGTCAATTTAGGGTTAGAAAATGAAGACAAAAATCCAGTTTTTCAAAATTAGCATATTAAATTAATATGGCATATTAATGAAATCATTAAATGGAAATTTATAATGAATAACCTTCTAATATTACCAATTTGATTGATGTCATAAGGAATTATATTGAACAATATATTGAAAGTAATTTAAGGACCAAAATCCTAACAGACCATTTAATCACAGACAGAAAACCAACACAGCAACCTCTTTTTCACAATGCCTAGTTACTTTTGAAGCTGTTAAAAGTCAATGCAGAAAATGTGTTAAAGAACACTCACAGCCTTGGTTTCACTATAAACTGGCTAAAGTGGTTTCTGACTCGTCTGAAACCACATTCCAGTATATGACTACAGAAATAAATAAATAAATACACACACACACACACACACACACACACACATACACAGTGGGCTCAAGATGACTTTTGTGCAATGGTAATTTCTCAAAAGAAGTTTTTTGGAATCATAAAAAAACAAAATACCATCAATTGCTATAAAAATCATTATAAAGAGAAAATCTTACAATTATCATGTTCTACAAGTCAAAGACAAATGCTTCAAAGATCAAAGTCTAATGACCACATTTTTAAATGAAGCAGTCAAGTAGGAATTTAAATATACAATATCTAGCTACTTAACTATTTCTAATAAAAACACAACTGATGATTGAAGGAAACATGGTGTTTCATCTAATGCCTGGCTCTACCCACAGCTATCCAAAGGCAATCTCTTGGTCAAAGAGGAGAATGAAACAAAATCAGGTTAATCAGCTCCCCAAACTAACCAAAGTCACCGTCAACTATCCACTATCTTTTATCTTAACCTCACTGTGGCCAAAGACCTTTTTTTTAAAAGGGGGGGGAGATAGAGGGGGAGAGGGAGAGAGGGGGGAGGGAGATTCTTAATATTTATTTTTTAGTTTTCAGCGGACACAACATCTTTATTTTTATGTGGTGCTGAGGATGGAACCCAGCGCCACGCGAATGCCAGTCGAGCACGTTACCACTTGAGCCACATCCCCAGCCCCAAAAGACTTTTTAAAGTAATTTTCAACTAACCTGTAAAATCGATTAACAAGTCTCATTCGGATTGTGTAAAGATCAGTTGGATAAGCTATTACAGTGCAGTACTTTGGATATGTACACAGATCAACTGGGCCTGCAAAAGCTGCTGCTATATCTGTTAGGGAAGGCAGAGGAGTTTTATTATGAAGTCCATTACCTCTAAATAATATTTTTCTACAAACCAACAAGTTTAAGAACAGAAACTAGTTTAAGAACATAACTTCGGTTAGGTTACTATTTTTGAAACACTTTTATGAACAACTTGAAAAGAAAACTACCACCCCACAAAAAACTTACCAAGATTCAAAAGTTGATCTATACCACTAATAATCCGGTCACATTCTTCATCTCTCGATTTCTGGCCCCATTCTCCATCTTGTGGTTTATACAGCAATTTCTCTAGCTCATCTGCTGTGACTGAAATACTTGCTCCTAATTCTTCAGGTGGATCAACTATGAAACCCATTTAAAAGAGAAAGGGGTGGGGGTTAGAAATCATCCCACAAAATGTACGCATGCCATATTGAATTCAATTTTCAAAGTTCATAAATCAGATTACTTCCCTGGCCAAAAATAGAGTGCAAAGGGTAAGTACTGGGGACATACCTAAAACAAATTATACTCATTCATTTATAATTATATTAAAATTATAGCTATTATGCACCCATAAAAATTTTTAAAACTAGTACAACTTTTTAAAACTTATTGAGACAAGAAAGCTGTATAAGTACAACCTACCCACCCTAGTAAAATTTAAAATAGAGGGCTACCATCACAGTCTGTCTTTCTTCAGGGAGAAACTAACCTAGAGATCACTGAAAACAGAAAATGAATCTGACAACATTAAGTTTCAAAACTTAGTCAAGGGGCTGGGGTTGTGGCTCAAGCTAGAGTGCGTGCCTAGCATGTGTGAGGACCTGGGTTCGATCCTCAGCACCACATTTAAAAAATAAATAAATAAAATAAAGCTAAAAAAGAAAACTTATTCGAAATGTGATTTTCAAAAACAAGACAAAAAAAGGTATAAACAAACATCCAATTCATCTTAAATGTTAAACAATGAATGAATTTTTTAAAAGGCAAATAAGGTAAAACAATTTCAATATGACAAATGGCTAAATTCCTTAATTTAAAGGAATACAAACGAAGCAGAAAGGGTGTTGTTGGTTTTTTTTGGTTTTGTTTTTTGATTTTTTTTTTTTAAACTTCTAGTCAGCTTACTAAACACGGGTTCCATCACAGCCAAGGAGCACCCTCTACTGGGTGCAATCACTAGAATTACTCAGCACTATTCTACAGCAGGCAGCGTCTCTGGGACAGTGGCTTTCAAACCACACAGTGGGCAGAATGTTAAACGAGGTCTTCTAGAAACACAGCAGTTAAAAATCCCTACAAACACATTTTGTACAGCACCAGTTGCTTCATTTTTTTGTTAATATTCTTCACTTCAAAGTTTTGATCTATGAGAACTTACTAGTGTAATGATGGGATGAAAAATTTATAAATAATTCCTATTACAAAGAAAAATTATTTGTTTTTTAATTTCTGCAGGACCAAGAAACAGGATAGAAAGGATATTCCAGTGCTCTAGGCCAAAATTTTTGTATTTTACAATCTATTCCAGAATAATATTTTATCTAGTCAAAAGGAAATAATATTTTACCTATTCAATATTTTATGTATTCAAAAAAAAAGCTAAGGAGGCTATATGAGCAAGAAACAAAGTGCTCAAAAAAACACTGATTTACCAAAGCCAGAATCTGAATTTGAAACACATCTAAACTATCCAAAAACCACGATACCGGTCAAGTGTTTAACTTCTGTCCTGCTTTACCCACTTGCTAAACGGGAATAGCAAAAAGTTACTACCTCACAGTATTATTCAGCACAATGCCCCAAATGGAGCAGGTGTTCAGGAGTTAGCTACGATGTTTTTAGTTTGTTTCTGGAAAATGACATAACAAGGACTGCATATATCATACATGCTAAAACAAAACAAAAACCCAAGTTATTAAAACAATGGTTTTCAAGACAAAGAACATTAGACAAAGGACAGGAATATCACAGAAAATAACACAAAGGAGGTAAGCCCTACAACACACCATCTTGCCTAGGGAGAAGAACCAGGCCATGGTACAAGGAGCAAGAATGAAGGTAGAGCCAGAGGAGTATCTGTAGCCAACAGACAGAACTGAGAGTTCACAGAACAGAGCTTGGTGAGGACAGAGCTGCAAAGGGCTCCATGACAAGTATTCCTTTTACTAGTGATCAGCCTGTGTATGCATAGAGGGGAAATGCCAGGAGGAGATGGGGGACAAAAAAAGAAACAAATGAAAGAATAAGAAATAATGAGACAAGACACTCAAAATGCTCAAAATGGCCAGAAACCACACCTGTTTCTCACAAGCTAGACTAGAAAACTTCAGGATTCAGAACCATGGACTGACTACATAACAGAGCCATGTCAGCAGTGGGAAATAATTAGTTCCAGGTAGAGCGCTGCTCCAATCTCACCTAACAAATTTAAGCATGAAAATTTTTTCAACAAAACTGTCAGAGAACAAAGTATATTTTTAGGAATACAAAAACACTCAACCCAACAATGTAAAATTCAAAATGTTTGGGATCAAGTTAAAAATTATAAGGCATAAAAAATAATCAGGAAATATCCATTATGAGGAGTTTTAACCAACAGGGACTGTCAAAAATAAACATGATAAAGAATAAACATGAACACTGTGATATTTTTCATGTTCATAGGAAAAAAATAGTATCTGGAAAGTATGGGGGGTAGAATCACCAAAGTCTAACTTCCAGAGATAAAAATAATATGACATGCAAACTATATGGGATGGTAATAAGAAAACATTTGTAAACTTGAAGATACAGCAATAGAAACTATCCAAAATAAACAGTAAAAAGACAACACAGTAGGGAAAAAATAAATAAACCCCATAGACACTATATAAAAGAAACAGAAGAAACCATGACCTGAAAAACAGTAATGACTAACAGAAATGACTAACAAGCAAATATAAGGATAGCAGTATCTTTAGACATCAAAGAAATTCAAGTCAAGACTGTAGTAATACCTCATACTCATTAGGAGGGAAATTGAAGGATTAAGGAAAGGAGGAAAAAAGGACTGCCCAGGATATAGAGAAATTGGAACCACATATACTACTGTTGGGAATATAAGATGGCACAACTGCTTTGGAAAACATCTTGGCAGTTCATCAAAAGGTTAAATGCCACGTGACTCAGTAATGCCATTCCCAGGAGTCATAAGAACTTGTTCATGATATTTATAGCAACTTATTTATAACCAAAGTAGAAACAGCCCAGATTTCTTCAGCTGAAGAATGGATAAATAAAATTGTGGTATGTCCAAACAATGAATGTTATTTGAATATCAATAAAATGTAGTATCGTGGCTTCTAAATACCATTCTCCAATAAAATGAGCCACAGCTTCATGGAATAATAGCTACTCCAGAGCTAGAACAAGGAAAGTACATTTTGAGTCTTAAACACCTGTGTCAGAAAGTAAAAAAATGCTCAAAAACGACAAAAACAAAGGTCAAAAGACATTGGAGCCAACTTGAAGGGTCACCCAATGGTCAAAACTTTTACAGCGTGGTAACAAACTAAATAAACTACAGCAACTGAATAAAACTTATTTAAAAAAAACTATATACTAGTATAAATAAACAAATAAGGAAGGAGAAGATGTATCTTAGAATTTCAACTACTATTATGTAAAAGAAATAATGAAAACAAAATCACTGCTTGGCAAAGACCATCATAATTACTTCAGGCAAGAATCAATATGGATGCTAAAATTAGGGAGTGGATAAAGGATGAGAATACCTTGTTTATAGCACATAAGTATATCCACAGGAGACATTAATTACAAACTTTACAGACATAACCTAATTGTTAAAGCTAGCTCATCCAGTCATACAACAGATAAAATGTGCCTCCCAAAATAATGCACTAAAAAGGATACTATCACTTGTCTGAAACTTTGTTAAAGATCCAAAAGCTGGATTTCATTAAACAGAATCAGACTAAACTGAACTAAGGGATGTTCTTAAAATTACTCAGTACTCTTCAAAGACATCAAGGTCATGTAAGATGGTGGAAGAATAAGGGAACTCATAAAAGGGGACTGACATAATGACAATTAAATCCAACATGTAAAACGACAGTGAAACAAAAATAAAATTTAAATAAACTCTATAGATCACATGGTAGCACAAAGTAGATAATTTCCTGGTTTTCAATAAAACCTTTTATGTATTTATACTAGAATGTCTCAATTTTTCATAAAGTAATATAACTTAATATTTAGCGGCTGCACTCTTTTATGCTATTATATTTGACCATTTGGAGCCCCTTCAAATTGGCTCCTGTGTCTTCTGATCATTGTTTTGTGTTTTTGAGCATTTCTTTACTTTCTGACACAAGGAGGTATTCTTAAGTCTCACCTTGTACTTTCCTTGTTCTAGCTGTGGAGTGGGCCGTTATTCCATGAAGATATGCTCCACTTTGTTGGTGAATGATATTTATAAAAACCAAGGTATTTCTTCTTATTAATGAATAATAATTCATTGTACATGTTGACTACGTAAGATGGGAAATCCAGGTATCAAGAAATTTTCTGCCCAATTTTTGTAATATTTCATAAGAATGAATTTTTTTTTAATGAACAGTTTTTTAAAGTGCAATAAAGTGAAAAGCTTCTTTTTGGGGGGGAGGGGCAGGATTCTAGAGATTGAAAGCAGGGGTGCTTTACTAATGAATTACACAACCAGCTCTTTTTATTTTGACATGGGGTCTAAGTTGCCCAGATAGCCTCCAACTTGCAATCTTCCCATCTCAGATAAATTTATAATCCATAATTCTCATAAATGGAAATGATACTTTGTCATTTTATTAGGCATTTCCATAACAATATTGATATGTGAGGTGTTCATATGCTCCTTGTTTTTTTGCCTGCTCATGTCTTTTGACAATTCTAAATGCTTATTGGCCTCATTTACACATGGGAGTTTTTTACAGAAGTTATGGAGTGTTTTCACTGATCTGTAATATCCTTTAAAATGAAGCAGCCAAGCCTTTATCTCTGTCAACTGCACTACTTCATTGCCAGCAACCTTTGGGCCAAGTAGCATGATGCCCACCGTGGAGAACTACATCAACTACACTGCTGCTGTTATTACTTCTGATGGAAGAATGATTGTGGGAACACTGAAAGGCTTTGACAGGATCATTAAATTGATTTTGGATGAAAGCCATGAATAAGTATTCACTGAGCTCTTCACAGGGAGTAGAACACTGGTACTAGGACATATATTCTAAGAAGTGACAATGTTATAGTAATTGGAGACACTGCTGATCAGACAGATTGTGCATTTGACTTTTGGAGTATTCCAGCAGAATCTCTAAACTCTGTAGCACACTGAGAAAACTACATACATTAGGCATCTAAAGCTTATACAGAAACCAATTATTCTGAGGAAGATATATAAAATTTTTAGGAATGAGTAATAGTGAATTCTGACTTCATATTGATTCACTGTAATATATAAATAAAAATATTTCTACATTTTTACTGAAAAAAAATATTTTTGCCTAAATATCAGTATAGTAGCTTGGTTTTATTTTTCTTTTAAATGATGTGAAAATCTAATGATTTTAAAAATGTAGAAAAACTGGTACTGATATTTTAATATTTATGGAAAACTACTTGAAAAGAGAAATGTTTGCATTATATAAACTGTGCACACAAATATCCTTAATAATGCAAGCTTAAAAAAAAAAAAATGAAGCAGCTGCAAACAAACAGCAGTTAAAAGCACAAGTTAGAGCCAGATAGTGTGAGTAAGAATCGAAGTTCTTACCCTTCCTAGATGTTTGACTTTAGGCAAGTTATTTAAAACTGAGCCATAGGTTGGGGATGCGGCACAACGGTAGAGTGCTTGCCCAGCACGAGTGAGGCCCAAGATCAATTTGGGGGTCATAGGGAAGATGCCAACATGGGTGGCGCATGAGATTCTGCCTTAATTACATCTGTAAAATACAGCATCAACCTCAGAGTAAGATTAAGTCAGTTGATAAGATGAAGTTCTTAGCAGAGTAAGAACTCAAAAGAGGTTGGGTTTGCAGGGTTCATTAGCACATACCTATAATCCCACCGATGTGGGAGGCTGTGGTAAAAGGATCACCAAGTTTGAGGCAAGCCTCAGCAACTCAGCAAGATCCTATATCAAATTTTTAAAAAATGAAAAGAACTGCAATACAGCTCTGTGGTAAAGTGCCCTTGGGTTCAATCCCTAGTATTGCCCCAAAAAAGGCTGAGTCTTACTTGTCTACTGCATGCTCATTATGTCTTCAACTAAGCATCATTTTTAAGTTACTAAGCTCAAAAGAAAATCTAAAGTCACTGGTATCTTCAACAGTGCAGTTATTAGAAAAAACTATTTGAAAAACTCCATATTTCCAAAATAAAGTGGACAAAGGTTGACGGAGATATAGTAGAATAAAAGCACAAAGGAAAAGGGTTGGCCCTGGGACAGAAACAGCAAGAATCTCACGGAGGAAAGACTTCATGCATCTCCAAGCAATGGGTACAGAAGGACAGGAGTGTTGGGTTTTTGTGGTTGTTAAACCAACAATCTCTTGCCTTGGCCCCAGACTTGCTGGGATTACGGGTGTGCACCACCACTTCCAGGATGGAAAGTCAAGCCTTTCTATTCCCCCGCCCCCCACCAGGTTTAGTAAACACTAATGATAAAAGAAAGCTTACTAGTGAACATTAGGTAAGAGAAATATAGCACCCTTTCAAAAGATTAAGCAAGAAAGAAAAAAATGTTCAATAAAGCCAAATGAAAAGTACAAGAGACATATTCAAACCTGACAAGAGAAATGAAGAAGGAAATTAAAAATTACTGAAGGAAATGAGCTAAGAATAAATACCAGGTCCTTCAAAAAGTGGCAGTTGTGGAACAGCACACTCTGGAGGAAGGGCAAGCTTTCACAAAGAACACACGATCCATAGGAAGGTAGAGGGAAAGCACAAGACACAGGGAAATCAACTCTGATCTTTCACTTGACAGAATAAGAATGAAGAAAAGGAAGTGGAGGACACCTGAAAGAAGTCTCGAAGAGTTTAAAGCATGGTGGTGTATGCAGCGATAGCAGGCTACTAAGAGTCAAGCTGGAATCGGAGATCAAGAATGAATGAGAGAGGGGCTGCAGTGGTGGCTCAGTGGTAAAACACTTGACTAGATGTGCGAGGCACTGGGTTCTATTCTAAGCACCGCATATAAATAAATGAATAAAATAAAGGTTTATCAATTTTTTTAAAAAAAGAATGAGAGAGATATATGTTAATTCTATTGTCTTAGTACTATGTTTTGAGTGATAATTTGAACATACTTACAAAAAAATATAGTCATGCTCTATCTAGTATGTGCAACAGCAAGATAAATTGCAA
Organism: Ictidomys tridecemlineatus; assembly: GCF_052094955.1. NCBI lineage: Eukaryota > Metazoa > Chordata > Mammalia > Rodentia > Sciuridae > Ictidomys > Ictidomys tridecemlineatus. The sequence continues at coordinate 211,037,274 of NC_135479.1, forward strand.
ATGATATAAAGATAATAAAAATGTTTTCATTTATATATATACCATTATCAGGAATTGGTTCCATGTCCCATGGGCTTAATTTTTCAATTTCAGTATTGTCCCACCTGTTAAAAAAACAACAAAACTCTGGTTAGCCTTTTAATGAAAACAAACTGATTACATAATAACTGTTATAAAATAACCAAAAGAATACAAAATATGAAAATTAACCACACTGCATCAAAAAGATTTTAAATACTAACATGAAATTTTTTAGAAAGACACATTATGAATAGAGTAAAAAAGTATGTCAGGTTTAAGAAATCCAGATATCCTCTGTGGCCCATACCCAGAATTAAGTAAAGGATAAATCAGAGTCAGGATTCACAGGATAAACTTGGTACCACAACCCAACAGTCTTCATGCCACAGCCAATTGAAATGCAAAGATGTTTTTAAGAAGATTATATTTCTGAACATATTTAACTGACAATATTAGGTGAAAAGAAAATATCAGGTGGCTACAGAAACTGTCTCAGGAAAGTAAGCAGAACCTAAACCAACAGTAATTTTATTGGAAACAAACAGGTGCCCGTCTGAGAGACATTTTGGAGGTCAGATTGATAAAGACTTAAGAACGCGGCTAGGGATTGTGGCTCAGTGGTAGAGCACTTACCTAGCATGTGTGAGGCCCTGGGTGATTCTCAGCAGTGCATGTAAATAAATAAAAGTCCACTGACAGGAATGATAGTGGAATGAGTTAGACACCATTACTCTAAGTGCATGTATGAAGACACAAGTGCTGTGAAAATACTGTTTGTACAGTGATTTGAAAATTGTACTCTTATATGTGTAATATGAAATGAACTGCATTCTGCCATCATGTATAACAAATTAGAATAAATGATTTTAAAAACATACCAATAATTATTTTTTTAAAGAGCATTGACAACTAAAACAAAATATTAAAAGGACAAAATTATATTGAACCAGAAATACATTAGTCATACAACAACCTGCCACACTAAATATTTAGATGGTTGGTTTTCATCTGTATACACACCTAACAATGTAACACTGGAAATGACTATCAGGATACTGTGGTTGATATGGCTCTTGACTTAACACTGTTCCAAACCACCAAGCATCATCAATTATAGATCGGAACCTGTCACCTGTAAGAGAAAAGATCTAGTCTGAGGCATCTATTGACATTTTTTCTCTATAAAATATTATATTTAAGGCTGTGTTGTGGTTCAGTGGTAGAGCACTTGCCTAGCATGAGTGAGGCACTGGGTTCAACCTCACCACATAAAAATAAAAACAAATAAAATAAAGGTATTGTGTCCATCTACAACTAAAAAAAAAAAAAAAACAATTTAGATTATAAATAGATTTTTAAAAAGGTCTGTTTTCCTGAAGACACTGCATTTAAAACTAGGTTATTACAGGTTATTATAGCAAAGGCAAAAATATTTTTTCACATACAGAACACTTTCAGTGTAAAATCTGGAATTATTTTCAATCTCTGGATCATTTGAGATCCTACGACAATAATGTAAATGATTTAGAATAAATTATTTATTAGGATAAATAAATTATTAGAATAAATTATTTTTAAAACATACCAATAATTATATCAGTATCCCATTAAAGATAAAAAGATGTAATATATTATGGAGAAGTCCAAAAGGAAATAATAAGTCTAATCTACTGTCAATGTGTAAAAATAATCTTCTCCCAACACCACAAACCTTAAAAATAGGAGAAAGACTGATTGGCTTTAAAAAAAAAAAAAAAAAGTCTACACAGGATCAGTACCAGTTAGTACTAAGTCCTCGGCAACATATATGTGGGGGTCATTTATGTTTCTATCGAGAGCTCATATGTTTATATATACCATAATTAAGAGTGCTACAACTAAAAAGGTAGAACAATGAAATATTAATTTTTGAGGCTATATAAAATTGAGTAGGACAGACTTACAGGACTGCCAATTTCTCTGTCTTGCTTCATCATAAAATTGACGCAATACAAGAAAATCAATAACATCTGGCATATCATGATATCTAAACAGAAATGAAAATTATCACACTGTCTACACAATAGATTACAGCTGAAAGTAACACTGTGCAAAAGAAACATAACAGTAGCTATATATGTAATTTAAACTTTTTCACAGGCCATAAAAGTAAAAACAAAAAGCAATGAGTTTTCAATAGTGTATTATATTTCACCCAACATACCTAAAATACTATTGCAAAGAGATATTTTACATTCTTTTTCTTCACTCCCAAGTCTTTGATCAAAATACAATGTAAACAATTCAAATCAGCCACATTTAAGTGTTCAAATGCTAAATGATTAGTGCCTTTCATGAACAGCATAGGTATAACAGAGGGTTTATCCTAAAATTATCCCAAAGAATAAAGGCAATTTCTGGACAGATCCGAATTCTCCACCAAGGCAAGTGAATGTTTGTTTTGTTTTATTTTTAAAAAACTGCTGCTGTCCAGCTGCTGAAAGACCCGCATGACTACCAATGGCTCCTTCACCCCCATCTGGGCTATCCATAGGTTATACTAGAGATCATGCAATAAAGGGAAAGGATATGCTTATTAGCAAAATAGAGAAACCTAAATTCAAACAATTCCATTAAAAATAGTACGTACCTTATAGAGAATGATTTATCCATAAGTCTTCCAGTTGCTGGATCTATAAATGCTAGTTTGAGGCAACAGAGTGTAGGAGGCCCAACCTCATATCGTATTCCAACTATTTTAACCAATTCTTGATCCTATAACAGATATTAAAAAAAAAAAAAGTGGTTAAAATAAAGCAGCTCTTTCTTCCTCTGGAGATGGCCCACATTCTCCCTTGAACGTGCCTCGGTTTTCCTAAATAAACCTATCTCTGCCTCTAGAGAAAATAAATTAATAAATTACAATCATTTTTGCTAATATCCACAATACAAGATATTTTATACATTTCAAATATAAGAACTTTAGAAAGTAAGTAAGTATAGTCACTCTAGAAAATATAACATGAAAGTACAAGAACAAAAGCACAAATTACCAATCAGCTTAGCATTTAAAGACAGTCACTGTTAACAAGACTTATTTCCTTTTGGCTTTTTTCTCCTTGTACACAGATTTTCTAATATAAATTTTGTACTAGACATTTTTCACCAAACTAGGGGTAAAAATAATAAAATGCATATAATTAATTTTTAAAAACCACCTCTGGGTATGGTGGTGCACACCTGTAATCCCAGTGGCTCGGGATCATGAATTCAAAGCCAGCCTCAGCAACTTATCGAAACACTAGCAACCCAGTGAGATCCTATCTCTAAATAAAATACAAGATGATCAGAGGATGTGGCTCAGTGGTTGAGTGCCCCTGGGTTCAATCCCCAGTACAAAAAAAAAAAAAAAAAAGAAAGAACCTCTGAATAGTAAAAGCATTCTTGAACAAAAAGAAAAGAACTACTTGAGGTCAAAGCTATCATAAGCAAAGCAGCTTGGTATTAGTATAAAAACAGACACACAGACCAATGATTCCATATAGAACCTAGAAGTAAAAACGCATCCAGCCAACTGATCTTCAAGAAATGTGCTAAGAACATAAACTGGAGGGGGCTGAGGTTGTGACTCAGTGGTAGAGCATTGCCTAGCATGTGTGAGGCACTGGGTTTGATTCTCATAAATAAAGGTCCATTGACAATTTAAAAAAAAAAAGAAATTGGCTTTGGGACAGCTGGGTGGCACATGCCTATAATCCCAGCTGCTTGGGAGGCAGAGGTAGGAGGATTCTGAGTTCAAAGCCGGCCTTAGCAATTTACTGAGGCACTAAGCAACTCAGTGAGACCCTGTCCCTAATAAAATACAAAATAAGGCTGGGGATGTGGCTCAGTGGTTGAGTGCCCGTGAGTTCAATCACGAGTAACCCCCCACACCAAAAAAAAAAAAAAAGAACCTATACTGGAGAAAAAACAATCTTGTCAATAAATGGTGCTGGGAAAACTGGTTTTTCACATACCAAAGAATAAAAATAGACTCTCTCTCTGACAATTAAGAAAAAAATTGAACTCAAAATGGATTAAAGATTTAAATATAAGGCATGAAACTACTAGGAAGAAACACAGGGGTTAACAGTTCAGGACACTGGAATGGGCAAAGACATCTAGGAGATAACTCCAAAAGCGCAGGAAACAAATGTACAAATAGACAAACACAATTAGAAATAATAAAGCTTCTGCACAGCAAAGGAAACAAATCAAGGGAGCAATGAGAACCTGCAGAAGAGATGAAAATATTTGCCAAATGTCCATTTGTCATAAGGTAATAATCAGAATACCTAAGAAACTCAACAGCAGTAAGACAGGAAATAAACCTAAACAGATATTTCTCAAAAGATGACAAATGGTCAATATGTATACAAAAAAATGTTCAGTTATCAACTACGAATCAGGGAATATGAACCAAAACTGTAATATCATCTCATCCCAATAAAAATAGCTATTATAAAAAAACAAAAGATAATGAGTACTTGCCAACATGGAGAAAAGGAAATTCTTACACACTGTTGGTGGAAATGTACATAAGCAGTCAAATGATCTCAGAATTCTACTGGATACAAATTCCAAACAAGAAGAATCAAGTGAAGAGAGACCTGCACGTCTATGTTTCTCATCATACTATTTATTCAACAGTAGCCAAGAAACAGAAACAACCTATGTTCAACAATGCTGGGTGGATTTTTGAAAAAGTAATATAGATTCCAATGGAATAATATCCAGTTATAAAAATGGATGAAATCCTGTCATTTGCAAAGGTTATATATAGAACTGGAGGACATTAAGTGAAATAAGCCAGGTACAATGAGACATACTACATGATAAAACTCTTCTGTGGAAACTAAAAGGGATATCTCATAGTAGTTCAGAGTAGAGCAGTGGTTACCAGAAGCAGAAGAAAAGGGGAAAAGGTTGACAAATGGATACCAACTTAGGTAGACAGGAGAAGTAAGTTCTGGTGATGTACTACACAGTAGCTAGACAGCTAGAAGAAAGCATTTTGAATGTTCACACCAGAAAGAAATAATAAATGTTTGAGGAGACAGATATGTTTACCCTGATTTCAATGTTATTCACTGTATGTATGTATGTATTGAAATACCACTGGTACCTCATTAATGTAATTTTATTCTTTTTTTTTTCTAATGGGGAAAAATGAAATATTAGATGTGATTGTTATACCAAACAAAGTATTAAGCACAGTGGATTCTCTTTTGCAGCAGTTACATTCCATGAAGCGCCTTATACTGGAATGGAAGGAACACTAGATCAGAGTTCCAAAGGCAAGCCCATGTTAGACTCCCAGGAAACTCTTGTCACCAAACTGTAGTGAACTACAGAACATAGCACCACTTTTTTATGTGTTTGTATTTAAAGGCAGATCTTCAAAACACACACACACACACACACACACACACACACACACAGAGTACTGTAGTGAACTACTGAACACAGTACCACTTTATGTATTTATATTTAAAGGCATATCTTACACATACCACACACACACACACACACACACACACACACACACACACACACACGATTGATTCCTCAACACTGAACTCACATGGAACAACACTAAAACTCACATCATCAGAATGACACGGGGCTAATACATATGTTTGCCCTATGTTACACCATAGTCTTCCTGCACTAGGAACACCTGCCATCACTTAAACATCATGCTCAGGGGACCTTATAAATAGCAAAATCAAGGGCTGGGGATGTGGCTCAAGCAGTGGCGCGCTCGTCTTGCACTGGGTTCGATCCTCAGCACCACATAAAAATGAAATAAAGATTGTGTCCACCGAAAACTAAAAAATAAATATTTAAAAAAAATAATAATAAATAAATAGCAAAATCATTGCCCCATCTCCCGAAATAATTATAAAACACGAGAAACATGTGGCAGTAAACACACCATGACACGGATTTTTGCTTGTAGCACAAGAACTGAAACAAGATGGCAGAGGATTACCTTGTTCAACCTCATCCAGGAATATGTTATATTCATCAGGCAATTCAAATTTTTTGCCACTCTTAACACATCCAGGAATGACTAAAGAGCTCCATGAATATTGATTTTAGAGTTCTAAATAACATAGCAAGTATGTTATTTGCAAATACCAAGTCCATGAATAATGAGGACTGATGTAGTGAAATGGACTTAACCCTCCATATGCATTTAAAAGCCAAATGTATAGGAATAGGACTGCTATGATGAGTAAAACTGTGAGAACAGCCATCTTCATAAAATAGTTTTTTGCATATCAAACTACATGAACATATTTTTTAAATGCCCATAACGCTGCTCCACAGATAATCACTAACATTCTGATGTTTTTTCTTTTTTCTTTTTTTTAAAGAGAGAGTGAGAGTGAGAGAGAGAGAGAGAGAGAGAGAGAGAGAGAGAGAGAGAGAGAGAGAGAGAGAGAGAGAGAGAGAGAGAGAGAGAGAATTTTTAATATTTATTTTTTAGTTCTCGGCGGACACAACATCTTTGTTTGTATGTGGTGCTGAGGATCCAACCCGGGTCGCACGCATGCCAGACGAGCGCGCTACCGCTAGAGCCACATCCCCAACCCTGATGTTTTTTCTTTTCGTTACAAATGTAATCAACTATGAAATCTTACTTAAATTACCACAAAACTTCACTTAACATTACGATTCTCCTCTTAATCCTTTGTGAAAATTCAAATACCTTACAAACTTTGATTGCAAGAAGTTGATGTGCAAACGCACCATGGCTTGCTTCAATCAAATGACTTGCTATGGTAGCGTAGATTTTTTTTTCCCCAATTTTTTATTTTTATAAACAATGAAATGGAACATTCTTCATAAATTTATAAATCTTTCTGCTTATTTTCTAAATTACGAGAAGGAAAACCACTAATTTAACAGGTCTTAGAATCTTTCAGCTTCAATTTCTACTGCCAAAATACTCTCTGGAAGACCCAGGTCATCCCATACACTCTATCAGCAATTTAAATACATTATCAAATCAAAATCTTTGCAACTTGCTGAAATAAAGCATTTTTTTATTAAAATAAGAAAAAATTACATAACTAAGTATTGAAAAGGTGAAAGCTATTTCCTTATTTATGCATGAAGTTAAAATTTCCAATTTTTATTTCTTCCCTTGAAACTTGCATTTCTTCTTTCTAAAACCTGTTAAGGGGGCTGGGGATATGGCTCAAGCGGTAGCGCGCTCGCCTGACATGCGTGAGGCCCGGGTTCGAGCCTCAGCACTACATACCAACAAAGATGTTGTGTCCGCCGAGAACTAAAAAAAATAAATATTAAAAATTCTCTCTCTCTCTTTAAAAAAAATAAATAAATAAAAATAAAACCTGTTAAGTACAAGTATTTTTAATATAAATAATGCCACACACTGCCTTTCTGAGAGATTCTACATTATTGTATTTAACGTTTGTACACTGTAACTTTTTTAAAATTCTTTGTTGTTGTTATAAAGGACCTCTCTATTTTTTTATTTTATTTCGTGCTGAGAATTGAACCCAGTGTCTCATACATGTGAGGCAGGACCTTTCAGCCCGACCCTGCACTTCAACTTTTTTAAAGTGAGGGGAGGGGGACCACTAAGCTACAACCCCAGGCCTTTTTATTTTGAGACAATCTAAGTTACCCTGGCTGGCAGCAGTGAATCCTCCTTCCTCGACCTCCCTGGAAGCTGAGATCACGGGTGTGCACAACCGAGCCCAATTCCCTGGGTCTTAAGACTTGGCAGGCAAGAGCAGATGAGCAGAAAAGCTTTAAAGGAGAGAGAAGTATGCTTCCAATAGGTTTTTAAGTAGATTTACAAAAATTTAACTGTGTGTTAAGTTAGCAATTTAATAATACCATCAACTTACCCTTAGATCCATTTTTCTCCATGGCTCCTTATTAGGATTAAGTTCATAGATGTTATTTCTTCTGACAGCTTCAATATAAGCTTCATGACCCTGTCGAAAATAGATTACCTACAAAAGAGAAATATACATTTAAAAATTAGCAGAGAGCTAAAGAGCAATAGAAATTTTATGTTCTGTATTCACATTTTTAAATTTTATTATTCTCACCTCATCACCCATCTGAGGAACGAAGGGAGACTTTCGAAGTGTGGTGTCAGTTATCCAAACTGGAGGATGAAATTCATATAAGTGTTCCATGCTTACAAGCTCTGTTGGAGTCATCCTCCGCAAATTCTACCAAGGGGAAGAGAACAAAGCATGGTGGAAAAGAAGGGGAGAACATGCATTGAGAAACCAAAGAAGCTTCACCATTCAGAATTACTGCTTAGCATCACCATCTAATGATTACTTTTGGAGGGCGAGGAAAGGTGCTAGGGATCAAATCCAGGGGCACTTAACCACTGAGCCACATCAGTGGATGTGAATCCAGCCTTTTTATATTTTATTTTGAGACAAGAGTGATTTCACTAAGTTGCTTAGGGCCTCACTACCTTCCTGAGGCTGGCTTTGAACTTGCAATCCTCCTGCCTCAAATTCCCAAACTCCCCAGCTGCTGAGGTTACAAGCATGCACCATAATGCCCAGCCCAATTACAGCACTAGTACTTGCCTCATCAACCTAAACACAAGAGTGTTATCACTTCTAAAAGCATTAAAGACCTACCTATTTTTTTTTCCCTAAAATCACCTCCTGAATTTCTTTCAGTTTTTAGAAAGGCATAAAAATCAAGTCTACTTCTCAGAACTGTAGAGATGGAGAAGTATTAATAACTAAAGCAACTTTTCCCAAAATAAGTTTACTTTTATCTTTTACTCCTCCTGGCCCCTAACACTCTTACTAAATAAGGGCTAGTAAGTAGCTAAATTGTAGAGTGTCTGCCTCACATCCACAATGTCCTGGATTCTATGCCCCACATTGCAAAAAGAGATGAAAGATAGAAAAGCTTCAATTTCTCAAAGATTTTTGGTTACTACATAAGGACAAAACCACCCTGTATAAAATAGAGTTGGTGGGGTTGTGGCTCAGTGGTAGAGCACTTGCCTAGCATGTGTGAGGCACTGTGTTTGATTCTCAACACTGCATATAAATAAATGAATAAAATAAAGGTGCATCAACAACTAAAAATATATTTTAAGGGGGGGGGGATTGGGGTTGTGGCTCAGCAGTAGATGCTCACCTAGCACAGGCAAGGCCCTGGGTTCAATCCCCAGAACCACATAAAAATAAATAAGTAAAATAAAGATACTGTGTCCAAATATAACTAAAAAATTTAAGAAAAAAACATAGATGTTACTTTTAAATACATTTTTCTTACTTTTTTTTTTTTAACTTGTTGACGGACCTTTATTTTATTTTATTTATATGCAGAGCTGATAATCAAACTCAGTGCCTCTCAGACGCTGGGTATCTGCTCTACCACTGAGCCATGACCCCAGCCCCCTTCTTACCTCTTTTTTAGGTTTGCTTTCCTTCTTTCTCTTCCGTCTTCTTTTTGGAGGAGATAAATTCTCAGCAGATATTTCATCCTCAGAACTACTACAAAATCGGGTAATTCGTCGACGGCATGATGTTCGCAAAGGAGGTTGCAAGTTGATTCCTGCATCAGCTGTCCAATCAGAGTATCTAGATGAAGAGTCACTGGCAGAAGAGAATGTTAAGTTGCATAGACCAGAATCTAAAAACTAACAGCAAGGTATCACTAAAGGGAAAAGAGAGCAGGTAAAGAGGAAAGGAAGACCTCATAAGATTTAACTGAACATCCTGCCCATAAGACAAAGAAAGAATGAAATGGATAAAGGTCATGACAAAGAAACCTTCACTGACACTGGAAACTAGAAAAAGGAATGTAAGCCTGAGGGTTTTTAAGGTTTTGGGGGGATTTTTTGTTTTGTTTTGTTTAAGTATACTATAGATGACAACTAATGGAAGGCAACTTCTGTTACCAACAAATGCCTTCCAGGAAAAAAGAGGAGAGAAAAAGGTAAAATGGGAAGAGTAAAGATTGTACAAAAACCTATGAGCTGGGTGCAATAACACACATCTGGAATCTCAGTGACTCAAGAGGCTGAGGCAGGAGAAACACAAGTTTGAGGTCACCCTCAGCAACTTAGCAAGGCCTTAGGCAACTTAGGGAAACCCTGTCTTGAAATGAAAAATAAAAAGGGCTGGGGATATGGCTCAGGGGTTAATTTTCCCTGGTTCAAACTCTAGTACAAAAACAAACAACAACCATAAAAAAAACTTAAGAGAAGCCCCAGCCCAATGCTGGAGGAGGCTGAGGCATGAGGTACAGGCTAGTAATTTTAACTGGCATCAGAAGCTATTAAAGGATACACTGAGAAACCCAGGAATTCATAGCCTCATCAGATGAAAGGCTTTAAGTGGTTAGTTTCTTGCCAAGTGTGGAACTCTCACTGACATGACAGAAACCCAAGAAAGGAGTTAATAATCTTAACCACACCTTAGAAGACAAACCAAATCAAAGAGGAATTAGAAATACAAAAACTAGCCCTTGGCTCACAATTAGCTTCACCAAATACAGAAAAGAATAACATCTCCCCTGGACCATCATTTGGCCCCACTTCAACCACGCACCATTCAATCTATAAAACACACACTCAAAAGCACATTTCTCAAAGTTGTATAAACTAATTGTTTATAAAAATTTTAAGAGCATCTGCTTTATAGAACAAATCAAGTAAAATTGGAATAAAAGAATGAATAAAGACAAACAGAACAGTGGTTGGCAGTGGGATAATGTGAAGTACTGCAGTTCATAGGGAGTTTTCAGTGCTTCAAGATTACAGGATTCTGGAGATTAGTTGCACAACAGAGTGAAAGTCAACATTACTGGGGCTGGGGTTGTGGCTCAGCAGTAGAGTGCTTGCCTAGCACATGCAAGGCCCTGGGTATGATCCTCAGTACCACATAAAAATAAATAAAATAAAGGTATTGTGTCCAACTGCAACTAAAAAATAAATATTAAATAAAAGAATTTTAAAAGAAGTTAACATTACTGAACTGCATATTTAGTATGGTTGGATTTTGTTTGTTTTGGTGGAGACTGAACCCAGGACTCCACATATACTAAAGAGCCCCATCCCAACCCAAGATAGTATCTTCATGTTCTGTATATTTCATCAACATTAAAAGAAAAAATTTAAAAAGCAAATAATATTTATGTTTTAAAACACTGCTCCAGGCCAGATGTGGTATGACATACCTATAATCCCAGCAGCTAGGGAGGCTAAGGCAGGAAGATCCCAAATTCAAAGGCAGCCTCAGCAACTTAGCGAGACCCTAAGCAACTGAGCAAGACCCTCTCTCTAAATAAAATATTTAAAAAGGGCTGGGAATGTGACTCAATGGTTAAGTGCCCTTGCATTCAATCCCCAGTACAAAAAAAAAAAAAAAAAACATCATAATCTAAAACACTGTTCCAGCTCCTAACCACAGTGGAGTAAAGTAAGCCAAGAGGGAGAGAGTATAAGACTATGGTTTGGACCAAGGAAATATCAATGAAAAGAGATAACAAAAGTCTTTAGTCTGAGTCATATTTTGGTGGGAGAATTTTCTAGACGTGGTTTTGGTTAGGTTGTATAGAGAGAAGAAGAGAGGAGGACTTCTTTTTTTTTTTTTTTTTTTTTGAATAATGTCCAGATTTTTGCTTTGATCAGCTAACAAGAAGAGCGTGACATTTACCAAGATAAGAAATCAAGGTTGACAATCTAGACCTACAAAATTTGAATCCCCAAATTAAATAAAACATAACATATACATTAATTAAAAAAATACTAATAATTTTACCACATATAAACTGCTGGGCCAAATGCTACTGTCAGTTAAACATGCTCAGAATATTTCTATAGCTATGAAAAGCTAAACGTTAATCTGTTCCACAGTTGTTAACTATTGCTCCTTGAATGTCTTCAAATTACCTTACGTCCAAGACTATGACTAATATGCTTCAAAGATCAAAATAATTAAGAACAATACCTTGAACTTTCAGTATAGCTTTCACTTTTTCTATCACTCTTCCATTCATCTTCTTCTGACGAATAAGAACCTTCACTTTGATCACAGGAAGTCTCCTAATTTGAGAGGAGAGGGAAAAAAGTCTTAATCCCTTTAAGTTAAATGACACATATTTTAAAAAAACTGAACTGTCATTAGAACGATTAAATCGTTTAGTGACTATAACAACTGGTTTTAAAAGAAAAATTTAAAAATTTAAAAACTTTTTTACTGCATCCTGATGCTTATCAAGGCATACACAAAAAGAATATTTAGGAGATTGAACACTGCCGCCATCAGGAAAGGTGGTGGTATAAGGCCAGCCTGGGGAAAGTCGGCAGTTCATGAGATGTCTCAGGGATCTGGCTTCAGCTCTGCTCGAAAGTGAGCAGTGGCATCTGACTGCTACGCTCTTTTTGATCCCGAGATGTGTGACAGCATCATTTCATATAGTTATTCACCACCATGGTAATGTGCATTAGATCTTTTGCCCATTTTAAAATTGAGTTGTTTCCTTACTGATACAATTTTAACAATACTCTGTATAATTTGCAATACAAGTCTTTTATAAGATTTGAGTTTTGCAAATATTTTCAACTGTGGTTTGTCTTTTCATTCTCTAGCAGTTATCTTTCCCAGAACAGTTTTTAATTTCAATGGAACCCAAATTATCCAAGAATATCTAGATTTTATTTTATCTTCTAGAAAGAAGCCTTGTAGCCTCACATTTTACATTTATACTAAATTTATGATCCAACCTGTGTTAATATTTGTGAAAAGTCAGTGCATACACTCACTTTTCAGTTATTCCAACACCACTCACTGGAGACTATGCTTTGTAGAGAGTTGTCTCTGCACCTTTGCCAGAGATCAGCTACCTGTATTTGAGTTGACTTATTTCTGGACTCTTTACATTGTTTCAATTATCTATTTGTCTATTCTTCCACCAATAACCATGGTTATTGGTGTAGTTTCACAGTAACTCTTGATGGGAGTCAGTACACCAGTCCTTTAATTTGTTCTTTAGTGTCAGTTATCCTAAGTCTTTTCATGGCTCCACATAAACTTGAAAAATCAGATAGTTCGGCACATTGTGGAGGTTTTGCCTATCTCTAGGTGGTGTGTTCCACCTGGACAGCTGCAACCAGCAGTGAGGCCTCCCCATTTGCCCTGGCATCCCGGGTGACTGTAAAGTGCTAATCAGTTATTTCTGAATATAACTGAAACAGAAAATAGGAAGATGGCAGCAAATCCTTCAGGATAAGCATTGCCCTACCCAGATCTGCTCTTAATAATGACTTCTGGGATCGTGCAGAGCAGCAGCATATTACAGCCCAGCAGAAGACAGCTTTGCAACATGCTCATGCACATTAATCTAGATAATGAAGAAAACATCTGTGATGAAAATGACTTTGTAATACTAAATACCAAAGCTACTCTCATTCAATGCTGTGCACACTGTGACAACCAGAATTTTGGGGAACTTAACATTTTTTTTTTCTTCTAGAAAACAAAGGGATATATTAAGTGAAAGCAAAAGGAGAGGGGAAAGTAGGATGATGAGAGCTTTAGAAACTGTTGTCTGAAAATCTGATTATGCTGCATGTGACTACCTTTTTGTAATACATTTGATTTTTAGCTCTAAATAGGACTCTGAATTGGATAGTCATGTAAAATCAGCCCCTAACCACTACAGTGTTATGTCCACAATAGCCTTACAAGAACCATTTGTAGTATTTAACTTTTAAAAAAAATAAGGGTGCTACTGAAAAATGTTAATGCATAGGATTAAATAAGTTAGGTTTATATTTGTCATCCACAGGACTAATGTTGTATATAGCTTTCAAATTTACAGTCAACGTATCATCCAGAAATACTGTGTAAATGCATAACTCTTCTTGTATTATTTTAAAAGAAAATAAAGATAAAACTATATTTACCAATCAGTCTTAAAACCTCTTTTATAAATATATACCATTATAAATGATGCTACTCATTATAAAGAATGTAGTGGCTTAAACATTTATTTGTATATATTCTTATCTCGTGTTACTACATAAATGGTATGCCTGTGTGGTTTCATTGTTCATTTTTTACCTAATTAAGAAGTAAAAAATAAAAGAAAAAAATCAACTGTCAATATTCACAAAAATAACTTTTGGGGATTTTGACTGGGATTCTACTGAATCCATTACATGATGCTAGAGAAAACTAACATCTTCACAAGAATGTGAGTCAACAGGAACTCACTCACAAGCGATGGAAATGTAAAACAGTACAACTACTTTGGAAAACAACTTGGTAATTTTTTACAAAGCTAAACAGAGTCTTATCACATGATCCAGCAATCACACTCCTTGGAATACCCAAATGAGCTGAAAGATTATGTCCACATAAAAATCTGCACATGGGCCAGGCGCAGTGGCTCACATCTGTAATCCCAGAGGCTTGGGAGGCTGAGGCAGAGGGTCTCGAGTTCAAAGCCAGCCACCAGCCTCAGCAACTTAGAAAAGCCCTGAGCAACTCAGAGACCCCCTGTCTCTAAATAAAATATCTAAAAAGGGGCTAGGGCGCTGGGATTGTGGCTCGGTGGAAGAGTGTTCGCTTAGCATGCTTGAGGCACTGAGTTCGATCCTCAGCACCACATAAAAATAAAATAAAGATATTGTGTCCACCTAAAGCTAAAAAAAACAAATATTTTTAAAAAGTGGGGAGAGGGATAGGGAAGTGGCTCAGTAGTTAAGCATCCCTGGGTTCAATCCCCAGTCCCCCTGCCAAAAAAAAAAAAACCTGCACATAGATTTTTACCAACTTTATTCATAATTGACAAAACCTGGAAGCAACCAAGTATATACTTCAAGAAGTGAATAAAAAAGCTGTTACATCCAGGCAATAGCATATTAATTATATTTTGTTAAAAAGTAAACAGCTATCAAGCCATGAAAAGATCTACAGAACACTTTTAAGTGCACACTGATAAATGAAAGAAGTTAATCTTGGCAAAGGCTACATGCATTATGACTCCAATCACATGATATTCTGAAAAAAAAGCAACTCTATAGAGCCTTAAAAAAAAATCTTGTTCTGAAAGAGTAACTGCTCAAAGAATAATGGAAAATGTTTTTTTTTTTTTTTTAAAAAAAAAAGCTCGATGAGAATCTCCACTGACCAAAGATAACTTCATCACAAAAAGTACAAAAAGTAGTGGACAAGAGCAACCCAATGATCCAATATGAGCCCTAAGACATTAAATAATTAATGCCAGAAAGACAGAAGTTCTTCCATGTAGTAGAATGCCAACTAGTAAATGTTAAAGGAACTGTGGGTGGAAAAAATTTACCATTTACAGGTATCATAGCAACAAATTCAAACTAGAATCACCAATGGCCGCCAAACCTGAGCCCACGCTGAAAATTACAAGACAATTCCTTAATTAAAAAGGAGAAAAAAAGTAATTTTACGATAGCTAAACCTAGCAGACACTACCTTAACCCAAGTGGTCAATAATGGGATAAAACAAATCGCACAACATCTGATGCCAGGTGCTGAGAAGAATACATGGCCACCTGTGGCACTACTGCAAAAAATGCGCATTCATAAAAACTACTGGTCAGAAATGTAAGCATTAAGACAAAAACTGAGAAACTATACTAGGGTGAAGGCAACTGAACAGATGAACTGACTACTAACACATGGCTTTTGGTTTTCTTTTGTTATCAAGATTATAGGTACCAGGCTGGGGTTGTGGCTCATGGTATAGCACTTGCCTAGTTTGTGCGAGGCCCTGGGTTTGATCCTCAGCACCCACATAAAAATAGATAAAAATAAGGATACTGTGTTCAACTAAAAAACGAATGTTGGGCTAGGGATGTGGCTAAAGTGGTAGCGCACTCGCCTGGCATGCGCAGAGCGCTGGATTCGATTCTCAGCACCACATAAAAATAAAGATGTTGTGTCCACCGAGAACTAAAAAATAATTATTAAAAAATTCTCTTTAAAAAAAATAATAATGTTTAAAAAAAAAAAAAGATTCAGGTACCAATAGCAAAATGTGACAAACAGCTGTAGAACTGATGCTAACAGTAATGTATTAACATTTCCTGATTTGGATAATTATATCAAGGAAAATGTTAAACAATATCCTTATTTGGAAAAACACAAGGAAATATGCAGGTGTGGAAAAGCACATGACAATTCACTGTCAAAATGATTAGGGGAAGGCTGTGGCTCAGTGGCAGAGTGCTCACCTAGCATGTGTGAAGCAGTGGGTTCAGCTCCCAGCACCACATATTAATTAATACTTAACTAAAGGTCCATCAACAACTAAAAAAAAATATTAGGGGACAAGGGAAGAATGGAGGAACGTTGGATTAGGCAGATGGGGGAGGACGTATGGAGATAGGAAAGATTGTGGAATGAGATGGACATTGTTACCCTATATATGTACATGTATGATTGAACAAATGCTATGATTCTGCATTGTATACAACCAGAGAAACGAAAAAGTTGTGCTTCATTTGTGTACAGTAAGTTGAAGTGCATTCTGTTGTCATGTATAACTAATTAGAACAAATAAAAAATGGTTAGGGGGAAAATTCATATAAATACAAGAATGACATCTTTAAGGGTAAAGAAATAGAGAAACTTTCTTAGAACTTTCCTTAAATCTGAAAATGTGTTTACAATGAGAAGTTTAATTTCCCCAAATCCTCAAATAAACTGATGCTACAGGAAGGCAGGGCCATGTTCTAAGTTCACAGTGGCCTTGCATGTTTCTTTTCTTCTGGGGATTGAGCCCAGGGGTGTTCTACCACTACACTGCATCCTCAGTCCTTTCTAATTTCTTGAGAGAGGACAGATGTCACTACTTTGCAGAGGCTGCCCTGGAACTTTCGATGTTCCTGCCTCAGCCTTCTAAGATACTGGGATGTCAGGTATGGCACCACTGCCCCCCCCCCATGGTGTATTTTTACATCAGTGTGGGAAAATTAAAGAAATCTCATACCTATACCTGTTTCCCCATTTGTAAAAAAAAAAAAAAAAAACCAAACTGTTGGAGTACCTTAATTCCTACTTGCTGGAAGGATGAAATTATACATTATTTATAATACTTAGAACAGTGTGACTAGCATAATAAAATGCATTAATGTTTGTTCCCTTTCTGTAGCCACTGTCATAGTTAAACCCAATAATAATGGTAATTCTTGTACTTCCATGCCAACCCCGACAATCATACTGTACCACACAAGCCTCTCTAGAGGCTTACATACAGGCTTCTACGTAGGAGTCCCATGCTTCCCAAAGGTAACCTCCCACAACATCCACCATGTCATACAAACTCTTGAAACCTGAGTGGAAATGCTAGAACACAGATGACAGTAAAACAGTTGTTTCCAATACATGTGCTCTACTCACAAGGGTACGACCCGACCCGTCTCCTACCAATCCGAAACTGTATAAGTCCTCATTTGAAACAATGGGAATAATCTGGTGATTCAATTCCATGTATCATACCTTATACTTAGTTTTAGAACTAGTGTACATGCAGAGAAAGGGGAAAAAAATCATCCAACATAAAGACAGCAGAAAATAACTAACTAAAAGATTAAAATCACATGTAGCCATGTCACAGAGAGGCAAATCAGACCTCAGAAGAAATAAGGTTATATTAGAAATAATCGGGCCATGGACTTATGGTTCCCCCCTAGCACTTCCTGCTTGTGGAAGGCGACATAAGCCCTTGTGGGTTTCCTTCTGCTCATCTGTACAAGGTAAAGCGATGTTAGCCAGCCAGAAAGATAGGCCACAAACATCAGATAAATTTTGGATGAAATAAAATGAAGACGCTTCTGAAAACTATGGTGAATGTTTCATGCACCTATAAAATATTTCACAAGTTTCACCTAAGTTCTCAATAAATGCACAATGTCCCTGGGAGGAAAATAATATTGTCTCCTCTTCAAGATTGTGAAAAGGTTCAGAGATTAAAAAAAAAAAAAAAAAAAAAAAACTCTGATAGCAGATTACAGCATTCTGAGTCAACAAAGACCAGGTTTCTACCCTTAATTTCATGCTTTTTCCAGTAAGCTCTAGTAACCAAATGTCAAGTAGATCAATCAATAAGGCTCACATTATAAAAGCTCTAAAATCAAAGTGTGCCTTAAAAAGAATATAGAAATGAGCAAATTCATAGATATCCTGTGAAAGACCAGAAAGGTGGCAAATAATGACTTGATGGTAGAAGTCAGCCACAGTGTAGAAGGAAGGACAGGAAATTTGTGTCCTGGGGCTTTAGAAAAACACACAGAGAATTTACTCATAACAGGATTAGTTCATGTTAACTGCTCAACTTCAAATCCCAATACAAAATCTACTGCAGAAAATATCTTTGGGTAGGTCTGAAGAAATGCTTTGAGAAGTATACGATTTCACTAACACAGAATACAACTAAGTGTCAGTATTTGCTAGAAGCAACTGGACACAGCAGCCACCTGAGTGCTAGTTTATAGAATACTCAGGGGTCATATGGCTTTCTACAGAACTAAAGAGCAACCCACCATCTGAGCCCTAGGGGCTGAGATAGAAAGTAACAACCTACTATGAGACTGAACTTTCAGATAATGAGCTACTAGCACTCTGACTCCAAGTCTAACTGAGTCTAATTGTCTAATTGTCTCCCCACTGGAGACAATGAAGTAACATATAACATGCACCTCATGCTATTTCAAGGTGCTGGTAAGTGTTATCATAAATTACCCAAAAAATCATTAAGAAATTGTTAAGGGCTGGGGATGTGGCTCAAGCGGTAGCGCGCTCGCCTGGCATGCGTGCGGCCCGGGTTCGATCCTCAGCACCACATACCAACAAAGATGTTGTGTCCGCCGAGAACTAAAAAATAAATATTAAAAACTCTCTCTCTCTCTCTCTCTCTCTCTCTCCCTCCCTCCCTCCCTCCCTCTAAAAAAAAAAAGAAAGAAATTGTTAAAATATGTTCAAAACACTACAATTAAGAAATACTATAAAAAATACATACAATAAAATCATTATAAATGAAATTTTGATGACAAGAGCAGCAAACATCACTGTATATTAGGCACTATTTTAATCCTGGGACATTATGATCTACATTTACCTTCAAAACCCCTCTGAGGAACCTCCTATCACAGGAACAGGCACATAAAGACTAAGAAACTTGTCTAGTTAGTGGAATTTGTATTATATTTAACTCCGAACACATGCATGACTACTATCCTACTGCTTTATAAAAGGAGATCTAAGTGAACAGATGGACCATGTGGAACATCTTATTGCCCAAAATGTTACTGAATCAGAAAACACTAAAGTTAAACACTCTTCCCGAAAAATCGGTTTCCCAAAAAAAATAAAAAATAAAACTGAGGAGCTGGGCACAGTGGTGCATGCCTGAAATCCCAGCTCAGGAGGCTGAGGTAGGAGGATAAAAGTTCAAAGCCAGCCTCAGCAACTTAGTAAGGTCCTGAGCAACACACCAGGACCCGTCTCTAAATAAAATACAAAATAGGGTTGCGGACATGGCTTAGTGGTTGTTTCTCTGAGTTCAACCCTGGTACCAGATAGATAGATAATTAAAATGAGAGCTGGGGACACAGCTCACTTGGTAGAGTGCTTGCCTTGCATGCACAATGCCCTGGGTTCAATCCCTAGCACCACAAAAAAAAAAAAAAAGGGAGAATTAACAAGTGTAAAGACAGAGAGAACTGGAACTCTCATACATTACTAATGGAAGTATAAAATAGTACAGCCAATTTGGAAAACAGTCTGACAAGTCCTCAAAAAGTTAAAGAGATTTTCCAATGACCCAGCAAATCAGCTCTTAGGTATGCACCCAAGAACTGAAGACATATATGCAAACAGAAACCCATAAATGAATGTTGACAGGCAGCATTGTCAACACAGGAACACAAATGTCCACAAGCTAGTGAATGAATTAAAAAAAATTGTGGCATACATGCATACAACTGAATATTACTGGGTAATAAAGAATAAAATTGAGAGGCTGGGATTGTGGCTCAGCGGTAGATCCTCAGCACCACATAAAAACAAAGGCATTGTGTTGTGTCCATGTATATCTAAAAACTAAATATTAAAAAAAATAAAATAAAATTGATACATGCTACACATGGCTTAATCTTTTTTTTTCCACATGGCTTAATCTTAAAAAACATTACGTTATATGAAAGATGCCAGTCATACTATGAGACACAAAAACTAACTGCACAATTCCACTTATGTGAAATGTCCAAAATAGGCAAATCTACAGACAGGAAGAATGTTAGTAATTACCAAGAATTTGGGAGTAAGACAGGAAGTTAAGTAACTATAAATGGCATATGTTTCATTAAAAGTAATAAAAATGTTTAGAAATTAAGTAATGGTGATAATGCTATAGAATACTGAAACCACTGGATCATACACATATTTCATGTTTTTTAGAAACTTTTAGAAACTTTCAATTAAAAAAAATAATAAAACAAAATTCAAGCCTGGTGTGATGGCATGAGCCCAAAGGTACTTGGGAGAGACAATCAAGGAGAATAAAGAAAACCATCACTGGAAACCAAGAGCTCAAGGCCAGCCTGGGAAGTATAGGAAGACCCCACTGCTTCCTCCCCAACTATCAAACCATGAAATTTCATCTCAATTCCTTAAGGATATTGTATTTTCACATACATCCAGCATAGAGTCAAAGAACTGAGGCAAATACACTTAGGATTATCTTATGTATTTTAAAGTTACTCCACTTACCTGTCTTCCAGAACCTGAAGACTCATTTCCAGAGGATAACTCACACCGGCCAACATTTCTTCTACCATAAGTTGAATATTTACGCCTGCAAGTCCTCTGTCTAGACTGTGATACCAAAACCATTGAATCCAACTGAAACAAAGAAACATACAGAAGAAAATCAACACCTATTTAAATAGGGAAGGGTGTCAGCAAAATGTAATCCTATCAAGTTCCCAAAATTACTTAAGGCAAAAATAAAAGCTTAAAAAGGTACACAATCTTGAATACCAGATTTCCTACATACCATTAACTTAAACTTGGCACTTTTTTTTTTTAACTTTCAAGGGCTTTAGAAGACATGAAGAAAAGCACCTGATATCAGCATTTTTCAAACTATGCTGTAATTCACTGATTTATAATGGGTTAAAGTAACAACTCAAAAGGGAAGTCACTTACACGTATCTCAGAAATTACAAAAACATTTACATGATGCAATAATCAAACTTAAGAAAATGTATCACTATTTGTATACCTAGATACAGACAAATATTTGAAATAATTCTCAAGCACTGGCTATAATTATTTACAGATTTTCAGTTTTTAGAAGAATTGTTGTTAGAGCTTTTCAATTCTGGTGAAAAATGTTAAAATCATATTTCCATCAAAAAAATAATTTTTCAAAATCTGCCAAATAAAACAACTACTATACACAATGGAGTATTACTCAGCTGTGAAGAGGAATGACTTTATGACATTTGCCAGTAAATGGACAGATCTGGAGACTATCATGCTAAATGAAGTAAGCCATTTTCCTCCTCAAAAAAAAAACACAGAGGTTGAATGTTTTCTCTGATACGTGGAACCTAACCCACAACAAGGGGGGCAGGGAATTGAAGTTCAGTGGACTGGAGAAAGGGGAATAAAGGGAGGACAGGAAAAGGAAAGAGTGGAATCAATCCGACTTAACTCTCCTACATACATACATGAATACACCACAGTGAATATCACCATCTTGTACATCCACAACAAATAAATTTTTTAAAAAAATGGGTAAAAGACAGAAAGATCAAGGGAGCAAGAAGTGGGGAGGAGGAAGGAGACGTACTGGGGTCTGAATTAGAACAAGATATATTCCATTCTTGTACAGTTATGTCAAAATAAATTCTGCTGTCATGTATAGTTAAAAAGAACCAATAAAAAATAAACAACTAAAAAAATAAAATAAAATAAATAATAAATAATAAATAAATAAAAATTACCGATTTTAATTTTCAAAAAAGGCATGCCACTTCCCAAATACCAAAGTCAAATATAAAATTACTCAATGAACTATACCACTTCTTGGTATTTACCCTAAAGAATTAAAGTCAGGGGCTGGGGATGTGGCTCAAGCAGTAGCATACTTGCCTGGCATGCACAGGGCGCTGGGTTCGATCCTCAGCATCACATTAAAATAAAACTAAAGATGTTGTGCCCACCGAAAACTAAAAAATAAATATTAAAAAACTGTCTCTCTTTAAAAAAAAAAAAAAGAACTAAAGTCATCATTCGACAGTGATACATGCATGCCCATAATTCACAACAGCCAAACCAAGAAATCAGCCTACAAGACCATCAATGGATGAGTGTTAAAGAAAATGAGGTGTATACACATGGAGTTTTATTCAACATAAAAAAGAATGTCATTTGCAGGAAAATAGATGGAAATTGAGATTATGTTAAGCAATTACCAAACTCAGAAGGTCAAGGGTCGTATGTTTTCTCTAATGTGGAAACTAGAGAGGAAAAAGGAAAAGGAGGATTTGAGTCTAATAAAAACTGAAGGGACATCAGTAAAGGAAAGGGACCAGGGTAGAAAAATGAGGGAGGAAAAAGGAAAATAGTGAAGAAGGATATTAGCCAAATTATATTGTGAGCCAGATGCATGGCGCACACCTACAATCCCAGCAGCTCGGGAGGCTGAGACATAAGGATCACAAGTTCAAAGCCAGCCTCAGCAAAGGTGAGGTGCTAAGCAACTCAGTGAGGCCGTATCTCTAAATAAAATACAAAACAGGGCTGACAGGGCTGAGGGTGTGGCACCATAACTAACTAACTAAATAGATAGATTTTGTGATATCGTGTGCATGTATGAATGTGTAACAACGAAACCCACCATTATATATAACTATCATGACACCAATAAAAAATACAGGAAAAAAATACTCAATGAAAGCACCTATTCCTTGAACTTAAGCACAGATCAATTTTCACACAGGAGCCGTCTGATGGACACTGATCTGTTGTAGAATTTCAATATTAACAGGAACTGCTCTTAAACTGTGTTTTCTTTAATATGTCAGTGCAGACTTTTGTTAAAGCCAAAACTACTAATGAGTTCCATGACTGATAACAGATAAAAACAAGTGAGCCAGAACCTTCACTAACAAAAACAAGAAAATCTGGTGAAACACTTTTTATAGGTGTGTGCCATGCATTTGGCTCACAATATATTTTGGCTAATATCCTTCTTCACTATTTTCCCTTTTCCTCCTTCATTTTTCCACTGGTCCCTTTCCTTTACTGATGTCCCTTCAGTTTTCTTGAAGGCAACCAACCATGAAGGCACCAGCTAACTATAAAAAGGCTATGGAAGTTTATAGACAAGGGGAAAAAAATCTTTTTTCCTATATTCTAGAATTCCACTATAAAAGAGGAAGCTGAAAAGCTTAGCAAGTAAACAACATAACACTGACAGACTAATCCTTAAATTAAGATAGTAAAAATTACACTTCACAGCCTCCTAAATGCAGGGGAATCCCCCAAGCTTAGACTGTTGTCTTAAGGCTATACCTAAGTTTACAGATGACCCACAGCTGCAACAGTAACCCAAGAACGTAAGTCTACTATTGTCTGGATAAGGCAACACAGGCTTGGCAATGGCCCTCGTCTGCCAGAAACAGAAAGACATCCTAGGCTTCAAATCTTCTTTAACACTTAACATTCCATTAAAACACACACACACACACACACACACACACACACACACACACACACACACACACACATACACACACACACACACACACACGATGTCATTGTAAAAATTGAGGAAAATCAACATACAGTGGGAATTGGCCCTACGGGAAGCAAATTATTGAAATAATGACTTTCCAGATATTAAAACAATGAGTACTTTGGCAAAAAAAAACTTCTAAAACAAGAACCAGATGGAAATTCAGAGCTAAAAAATATAGTAACTAAAATTAAGAACTCAAGAGGTTTAACAGTGGATTGTGCACATGTCTATAAGTCAGCATTTAAAAAATAAAAAAGGAATGATGTGTAACTGGAAAGAAGGGAAAGAAAGTCAAGATGAAAACATATGATGCATACACTAGCCAAAGAAAGGTAGCATAGTTATATTGCTATAAAAGATTAAAAGAAAAAACATTAGAGGCAAAGTGATAATTCACAAGGCAGTAGGAAAAGAAAAGCCCTGGTAGGCACCAAATAACATGTCTTGAAATCAAGTAAAGCAAAAAATTTTTTTAATTTTAACAAGCGACAAGTAGCAAGAGAAATATCTACCCACATTTTTTTTGACACATATCTCACTATAGGAAGCAATTCAACGTTTCGAAATCGTGTGTGGCATTAATGAGTAAGATTAAATATATATGATCATGGGGCTGGGATTGTGGCTCAGTGGTAGAGTGCTTGCCTAGACCCTGGGTTCACTCAATCCTCAGCACCATATAAAAGTAAATAAAGGGGGCTGGGGATGTGGCTCAAGCAGTAGCACGCTCGCCTGGCATGCGTGCAGCCCAGGTTCGATCCTCAGCACCACAAACAAAGATGTTGTGTCCGCCAATAACTAAAAATAAATATTAAAATTCTCTCTTTAAAAAAAAAAAAGTAAATAAAGGTATTGTGTCCAACTACAATTAAATACACACAAACACAAATAAAATCCTTATGAACCAACAACTTCAAGGCTTATCTCTCAAAGAAATACATGTACAGGCTAGGGCTGTAGCTCAGTGGTAGAGAACCTGCCTAGCACACGTGAGGCACTGGGTTCAATCCTCAGCATTACGTAAAAATATATTGTGTCCATCTATAAATAAATAAATAAAATACTTTCAGTATACCAAGAGAAAGACATGTACAAAAATATTGATTAGTAGTATTTTTTAAAACAAAGTTTAAGTCTGCATCAATTTCTTTTAATTTTTTTTTAGTTATTGATTTATTTTATTCATTTACTCATATTCGGTGCTCAGTATCAACCCCAGTGCCTCACACACATGGGGCAAGCACTCTACCCCTGAGCCACAACTCATGCCCGAAACTAGTATTATTCCTAACAGAAAAAATATGAAAAACAGCTAAACGTCCTTTCACAATAGACTAAGTACCAAAATAAAAAACAATGAAAACAAAGGATCCACAACTACTCATAATACAAATAAACCCACGAGACTTACTGACTCAAGCGAGATGTAAAAGATTACATATTTTCTAATTCCATTTATATCATTGTTTCCCAATATTCTCACCACAGTATAGAAAAAAATTCAGACTTTTCCTGTTCTATGAATTTTTATTTCACTTTAAAGATAAGTGCTACAAAATTTTAAGTAGAACTCTTAAAGCCTCTTCACTCAACATAGGGTTAAAAATGACAAACTTTTTTTTTCTTTAAATTTTTTTTTAATTGTAGATGGACAAGATATCTTTAATGTAATTTTTACGTAGTGCTGAAGATCAAACCCAGTGCCTTCCACATAGGAGGCAAGCACTCTACCACTGAGCTCTAATCCCAGCCCCTAAAAACTTTTATTAAAAGTTAAAAGCCAGACTGGGGTTGTGGCTCACCGGGAGAGTGCTCGCTTAGCACATGTGAGTCCCTGGGTTCAATCTTCAGCACCACATAAAACAAAATAAATAAGATAAAGGTATTGTGTCCAACTAAAAAATATTTTTTAAAAAAGTTAAAAGCCAGGTGCAATGTTGCACACTTACAATCCCAGTGATTTGAAAGGGTGAGGTAAGAATTGAAAGTTGAAAGCCAGCCTCACCAACTTAGCAAAAATTGGTGTCTCAAAATTAAAATTAAAATTAAAAAGGGCTAGTTTCTAGTACCAGCAAAAGATTTTTTCTAATTTTTTAAATAAAATGAGGAACATTTTTAACTTTATACCCAGATGCTGAATAAATTAGTGGAATTTAGTTAGGTACATAAATTGTTACGTTCAAATTACACATACAAATTAGAAATTTATAAATATCCAACAGCAAAGTAGTGAAGTATTTAAAAATAGTTCAAAAATTTATTTTTCCGGGGCTGGGGATGTGACTCAAGCGGTAGCGCGCCATGCCTGGCATGCGTGCGGCCCGGGTTCGATCCTCAGCACCACATACCAACAAAGATGTTGTGTCCGCCGAGAACTAAAAAAAAAAAATAAATATTAAAAAAAAAAATTCTCTCTCTCTCTCTCCCCTCTCTCACTATCTCTAAAAAAAAAAAAAAAAAATTTATTTTTCCAGGAAAAGCAAAATATTCAAAATATGCCCGGCACAATGGTGCATGCCTATAATCCCAGCAGCCAGGAGGCTGAGACAAGAAGGATCACGAATTAGAAGCCAGCCTCAGCAAAAACAAGGCACTAAGCAACTCAGTGAGACCATGTCTCTAAATTAAATACAAAATTGGGCTGAGGATGCAGCTCAGAGGGTTAGAGCCTCTCAGTTATTCAATCCCTGGTACAAAAAAAGAAAGAAATATATATTTTTTTCAAAATATGAATTTCATAAAAATTACCTTAGTGAACTTGTTAAAAATGCTTGAGCTGGTTCCATTCTAAGTTTTCCAAGGAATCTCCAATCTGCTTTCCAGGTTGTTTGCACCAATTTGCAATTCCACTAGCAATGTATGAGTGCCTTTTTCCCCACCTCCTTTCCAACACTTATTGTGTTCTTAATAAATGCCATTCTGACTGGAGCAAGATGAAATCTTAGTTTTGATTTGCATTTCTCTAATTGCTAGGATATGACTCTACTTTGTGAACAACCAGAGATTTGAACATTTTCTCACATATTTGTTGTTCGATGGTATATCACCATCTGAGAACTGTCTGTTCAGTTCCTTAGCCCATTGATTGGGTTATTTGGGTTTTTTGTTATTGTTGTTGTTGTTTTGGTGTTAAGTTTGAGTTCTTTACAGATCCCAGAGATTAGTACTCTATCTAATGTGTGTGTGGTAAAAATTTGCTCCCATTCTGTAGGCTCTCTCTTCACCTCACTGATTGTTTCTTTTGCTGACAATGTAATGCATTCTGCTATCATGTATATAATTAATTAGAATAAACAGCTTTAAAAAAAAAAGAGAGAAAAGAAAAAAAAATGCTTGAGCTGGGAGTAGTGACACACACCCATAATCCCAAGGAGGCTGAGGCAGGAGGATCCCAAGTTTAAGAATAACCTCAGCAAATGATCAAGACCCTAATGAATTAGCAAGACCGTCTCAAAATAAAACACAGAAAAAAGGGTTGGGATTGTGGCTCAGTAGTTATGCAACCCTGGGTTCAATCAATGTCCTTAACTATAGCCATTATATATTGAGACAGTAAACTTTTTTTTCTCTTTTCAGCATTTCACATAATGAGGAGCTTGGTTGCCTTAAAATTAAACTGCAAGTATATATATGTGTGTGTATGTATGTGTGTGTGTGTATATATATACACACACACACAGATATATTCACATCCACAAACACTTGCTTTTTTGTGTACATGCAGTGCCTTGTGCATGCTAGGGGAATGTGGCACCACTAAGCTACATCCCGCCCCTATTTTTATTTAATTTTCAAAGCGCAGACCATCATGCTCCAACAGGACCCTCAATGGAAATGTACACATAAGCTGCTTCTCACAATGTGACTTTAAGACAGAGCACTCAAAACTCCTCAAATCACAACTACCTTCCACTACAGTTTTTTCATAGTGCTCATGAATGTATTCCTCCCCTTCTCGCCCAGTACTATGTATTGAACTGAGGGTCACTTCATCATTGAGCCACAACCCCAGACTTTCTATTTGATTTTTGAGACAGGGTCTCACTAAGTTGCTGAGGCTGGGTGGCCTCAAAGGTCAAAGCCGACTGACAATCTCAGACATAAACATAGCAGACCTGGGGTTGTAGCTCAGTGGTGGTGAGCCTGCCTCTCACATGTGAAGCACTGGGTTTGATCCTCAACAGCCCATAAAAATAAATAAAGATATTGTTTCCATTTATAACTAAAAAATATTTTTAAAAAAACAGAAATAGTAAACATAATTGGTGACCTAAGGAAGAAAGGACACAGTAGTTGATACAAAAAATTCTTATTATTGTTTGGATCTGAATGTCTCCCAAAGGCTCACGTATTGGTATTGGCTTGGTTCCCAGCTGGGGGTGCTACTGGGAAGGGGTAGAATCTTTTGGAGTTGGGGCCACACTAGAAGAGGTGAGTCACTGGACTAGTGTCTTTGAAGGATACATTTTGTCCCTGGTCCCCTCCGTGGGAACTGGCTACTATGAGGTGAGGGCTTTGGCTTTGCTATGCCATGCCCTTCTGCCATGATGCTGTGTCTCACCACAGGTCCAGAAACAACGGAGCCAAGTGAGTGTAAACTGAAACCTAAAACCATGAGCCAAAAGTAAACTCTGCCACACCATCAGAGAGCTGACTCTCCCAGCGCTCTACGTGTGCGGATGGATCAATCATTCTTGATCACGTAATTCTCTATAATATTTTAGCCCTCTCAGGCACCAGGCAACATTCCTCAGGATTTCAGGCCATTGCTTCCCATAGCTGTGCAATCTGAGTTCCATATTTTAAATCTCAAACAGAAGGCCTTAAGCAAAAAAATTATACTTCAACAGAGAGTTACTAATATTTTTAAATCAAAAAGAAAACTCTAAATTTCAATTTAATTTTTAATGTGCTTATTCCTAAGAACAATGTATTACCTTTTGTGAGAGCTGGAGAGTCTTCTTTTTTCTTCCTATTATATAAAGATTTCTTTCCTCCTCACCTTTCTCTATTCGAAAGTCTTCCAATTTCCTACAAAATTAAAATACCCAGTTATACTAATTATTGAGTTGATATAAAGATCATTTTATTCTAAGAATTCATTCTCATTCTAAGAATCATAATTTTATGTAATCTTTAAGTTTATACAAAAAATTCTAATTTAAAACATGTTAACAATTTAATATGAATATAAATAAAATGTCAGAAGCAGCTAAAAGATTCTATTTTTCATATTTAACACAACAATATCTGTTTTCTGGGCCTGGGTTGTGGCTCAGTGGTGGAACATTCGCCTGGCATGTATGATGAGCTAGGTTGGATCCTCAGCACCACATAGAAATGTATAAATAAAAACCAGGGGTATTGTGTCCATCTACAAATATATTATTTATTTATTTATATATATGTGTATATATATACATATACATACATTATATATAATGTCCAACTACACCTAAAAAATGAATATTTGAAAAAAATAGAGAGGCTGAGGTTATGGCTCAGCAGAACACTCACCTAGCACATGAGAGGCCCTGAGTTCGATCCTCAGCACCACACACTCAAAAAATAAAGGGATTGTGTCCAACTACAACTAAAATAATAAATATCTGAAACATATATGTATACATATGTTTTCTGATAGGCCCTAATGGGACCTGCTCAAACATGATCTCCCATATAAACTCTCAAAGGTCCCCATGATTTTCCAGGATTGCAATTCATTTCTCTAAAGAAAAAAATGAATCCTCCTCCAAACTTATTCAACTAGGTATCTTATAATTTATGGAAAACAAGATATTAGTGTTACTCATTTTTCTGTTCCACTCATACAATATGAGAGATAATTTTACTATGGCCAATTTCAAAATAAGGACCTGCCACCACAAAAAAGATACAAAATGTTTTTTCTTCTCTGTGGAAAGACTAAAGTCCCTTTTCTGCCATTTGCACAATACTCAAAATACACTGATTTTATGTTTCTGTTTAATATTCCAATAGGGAAGTTTCCAGACTGACTCTGGCCATGCTTTCTATATAACAAACTGCAAGAAAAAACGCTTATTTCTACGGAAACTTTTTTCCCCAAGGCACATCTGTGGCCCACACTCAGATTTCAATGCAACATTCATATAATTATAAGAGATTTCTGAATCAGACTCAACCCTTCACAACAATTTTCCAATTTGATCACTTTTATATGTGTTTAAAAAAATATATTGGGCTGGGGATGTGGCTCAAGCGGTAGCGCGCTTGCCTGGCATTTGTGCGGCCCAGGTTCAATCCTCAACACCACATACAAACAAAGATGTTGTGCCCGCCGAAAACCAAAAAATAAATATTAAAAAATTCTCACTCTCTCTTAAAAAAAAAAAATACACACACACACACACACACACACACACATACACACACAATGAGGTTTTTCCCTCCCAGCCAAAATGACACTGCTACTAGTATCTGTATGCTTCCTTTTGTTTTGACAAGAAACAATACTTGTACATATTTTGTTCCTGTATATAATTCATTCTCAGTGAAGCAAAGGAACACTGGAGGCTCTCCTGAGGATCCTTTTCAACTGTGCAAAATTCTATTTTTAATGATGAGGTCAGAAAATGGTATTTCAAAAGATCGTCATATGTGCAATCTGTTCATTGGAATTCATTTAGAATCCATAGTTCATTTAATATAAATAAAATTTCTACTATTGTGAGGTCAAGCAAACCACATGCCTGAACCCTAGGCCCCAAACAGAATTGCCTACTAGAAGCTAATGTGCTCATAGTTCTGCATAGTAGGATCCATTAGTATTTTGACAATACACATAATACTTTTATAGTCAGAAACCAATGTTAATTCTCTTAAACCTTCTCAAATGAAACCCTAATAAAAAATTATGCAAAATTACTAAATTCATAGTACCTACAGATTACACTATAGGGATTGATGCCAACAACACTTATCACTACTAACTTATTTAGTGTTACCTTTATAAAATACCATGTGCTTTTTTAAAAATATTTTTAAAATTGTGAATGGACCTTTATTTTATTTATTAATTTATTTATATGTGGTGCTGAGAATCAAACCCAGTGCCTCACACATGCTAGGCAAGTGCTCTATCACTGAGCCACAACCCCAGCTTCCCCGCCCCCGCTCCCCATGTGCTTTTTTAGAAAACAATGCTAAAAACATGTAAACTCTTCTTTGTAAAAGTTGTACTATGGCAGACAGAAGCTAACTCACAAAATCTATTCTCCTTTTCTTCCTAAGAAAAAGAATCCCAATTTTTTTACCTAGGTTCTTTGCTGCCTTACTTAGAAACTCCATTACTTTATCATGCTGTTAGCTTAGTATGGCCAAATGACAATCTTCTCAATAAGTTATGAGCAGAAATACTTTGTGACTATTTAAATAAGTTTGACTTGAAATGTCCTTTTATTTTTCTGGGCCTTTCCTACTTCTGTCCTAAATCTCAGACTATATCACAGATAGTGATATATGATGGCTACAGCTTCAGCAGTTACCTTGGACTGGAAGTGAACTTAAAAAAATGGAAGCAATGTCCCATAAAGGAGATCAGAATCAGGTGCCCGAGTCCTTGACTACCTAGGGGATTCCACATATGGCCTTAAACTATAGAAATAGTCTTCCTTTAAGGAAAACAGTAGTGCTTATGTGTTTAAAGAACTAGTCCTGGGGCTGGGGTTGTGACTCAGTTGGTAAAGTGCTTGCATAGCATGTATGAGGCACTGGGTTCAATTCTGTGCACCATATTTAAGTAAATAAAGGTCAATCAATAATTTTTAAAAAACAGTTAAACAAAAAAAGAACTAGTCCTTCAGGTCTTTCACTCCAAATACATGTTTGTTTCCCCTGGTTTTGACAAGGAAAATTATGCCAAAATGACATTTTTGGTTCTCATGGCCATGAAACTCAGACACAAATTTAAGTATAATTATACAATATTATATAAATAGTGGTAATTTTCAATATTTCCCATCACAGTTAGAGATCTTTCATTTCGCTATTGTGTACTTATAAAACCTCCTTGTATTCACTGCACAGTAAGTACTACTATATGTACTCCTATATTACTCTTTCATCACTAAAACTCTTCTGGCTACACACATGAAGGAAACACTTTTACAAAACTATCCATAATAATAGTTTTCATAAGACCCAAATATGACAGAATATGTAAATAAAGAAGAACCATCTATCCTGCCTCTTATATATTAAATTTTACTACTGGATAATCAAGTATCCTTGGGCAAACTTCCTTATAGCAGTATCCCAGCAGCCAGGTATAGTGGTGCACACCTCTAATCCCAGCAACTCAGGAGGCTGAGGCAAAAGGATCACAAGCACAAGGAGGGCTGAGCCATTTAGGGAGATCCTGTCCCAAAATAAAAATTAAACAGGGATAAGTATTTCTCAATGATAGAGTACCCATGGGTTCAATTCCCAGTACTACCAAACAAAAGAAATATCTGAGAAATAAATGGAACACCTGATTAACATCAGGCTAGGGCTTAGCTAAATGGCAAAGTGCTTGCCTAGCACATGCCTCACATGTGGGTTTGATTCTTAGCACCTCATAAACATAAACAAATAAAGGCATTCTATTCTATCCATCTATAACTATAAAAATTGTTTTTTTAAAAAAAAGAATTGAAATATCATCTCATGAATTAATAAACTAGGCATTAAGCATGAATGGGTGCTAACATGACAAAAAACACTAGATATTACGTGTGCATTATGAAAGAATGACATGAAATACTTACAAAAAAACAAGACATAATTTATGACATTTGAGACTACTGAAAATTTAAAACACTGCCTGGATGTCTGATTGCAATAAAAAACTTTTTTTAAGTGATGGTACTGGCATTTTGTTGAGAGCGGCAAACCAATTACAGGTTTGAACCCTCTCAAGGCAGAGGCAATGCCCTTTTGAGAACTCTTGGTGGTTATCTCCCTAATTAGAGACTGTTCAGTGGTTGGTGACTTACTGCTTAGAGTTTTATATCTCACAGATTTTATTGGTTCAAAAAGCCTTAGGTTCAAACGTCAGCTGCCAGAAGGAGGAAGAAATATCAGTGCAAGGTGACAAGCCCCAATTGGGTTATTTTCCTCACACCTCACTTTTGTTTATCTTGAAGAAGCTTTATCACAATAAATTCTTTGGATTTTTAACCCATTAATAAGTATGCAGAGCATCCACATGATCAGCCAGCATTCTCCCTTCAGGAGCTCTAGTGATCCACCATGGCCAGCTTTTCTATATTTGTGTTTGTCTTTATTTCCAATCATCTCACCTCCCCTAGTTCAGGAAACTGAGGAAATGTTGCTCATGTCACGACAGCTTTGTGGTTCACCTTTTAGAAACAAATACTAAAAAACTTAGAGAAAACAATATGTCTGGAGTTTAAAAAAAAAAAATGATACTGACAGGATAAAAATGGGTGTTCACACAGATAAAACAATACAGGCTATGAAAAACTTTCCAATAAAGTAATTTTGACATTTTTCCCCCATTTAAAACAGATTTCCAACCATTACTAAAATATATTTACATGATTATTTACACAACTAATGTAATTAAGGATGTGTAAATAACCACATGAATATATTTTCACAGAGAAACAATATAAATAGATATCCTAAAACAAACCTAAATATGCCTAGTGGTACCTCTGGTACAACCACTCTTCGTTTCCAAGCCTGTAAGTCACGCTCTGTAGCAATCTGACTCCGTGGAGCATTTTGATGCATCTGACGAACACCTTCAACTTGTCCACTACGACGCAGACCAATATTTGGAGGTGACTGCATATCTAAACTTAATCTTCTAAAACCTAGCGAAAAATCATTAAAAAATTATTCCAAAATAGTTTCAAATTAAAATACACTTGACATGTAACAAGCACACATTTCTCCTATGATATACCAAAAAAAAAAAAAAAGAGATCAAAGTGAAATGAGAAAACTTGTATGATTAAGATCAAAATGTAGAATGCTGAGCAAACATTAACTGCTAAGCCTCAATTTAAAATTTTATTAGACTGAAATTTTTAAATATGCAAATATTTTTCATGTTTGCCTCCCTAAAAATTCTGCTTTCTGCAAATCTGCACAATAATCTACTGAAAAATCAAGATGGCTCTCCATTGTCTCCTCAAATCAAGATGGCTTTATAATAAACCC
Organism: Ictidomys tridecemlineatus; assembly: GCF_052094955.1. Lineage (NCBI taxonomy): Eukaryota > Metazoa > Chordata > Mammalia > Rodentia > Sciuridae > Ictidomys > Ictidomys tridecemlineatus. The sequence continues at coordinate 211,071,351 of NC_135479.1, forward strand.
AGTCACACCATCAATCAAGACCCTCAGGAGACAATGGAAACCACCAGGAAGGAGCCTCCACAGCATATATCAGCGTGTGTTTGGAAATGCTGGCAGCACTAGTAGTGGAGAGTATTAATGCCACAACACAGAGGACAGTACAGTCTGAGCCCACCGGCTGCAATTAAGCAGAACCAGAGAACAGGACCACATCCCAAGAGCCAGAACCCACAGAGGCTGGCCTTAAGGAGGAAGTCTGAGGCATTTTGAGGGGAGAGAGGGCTGAGGATCAAATCCAGGGGCGCTTTATCACGGAGCTACATCCCCAGTCCTTTTTATTTTGAGGGGGTTTTACTAAGTTGCTATGGTTAGCCTTGAACTTGGGATTGTTCTACCTCTACACCCAGCCAAGTGATCCTTTTCTTAAAATAAGGTGCGAGGATTCCTGTGCCTGTACTCCCTGCCTTGGCAAAACCACAAGTGAACACCACTTCTGCATTCTTCTACGTACCACATTCTATTTATCAATCATGTGAACAGTCTGTGCTATAAAACACACTATACTTCACCTACCAATAAAACATTTATATAAAATATATTGGGATAGAGTCCCCCCGCCCCCTCCATCTTTCCTTTTTCCCAGCAACCACTGCAAGGAAGGTTGAGCTGTGCAGTTTTAGCAAATTCAAAATAAACCCAAGACATGGGAGAAACTATGCCAGGACTGACACAAAGCTTTTCAAATTTCTTAATACAAAATCCAAGTTGGCACTCCTTCCCAGAAGAATCCTTGGCAGATAAACTGGATTCTCCTCTACAGAAGAAAATATCAACAGGGCCGAATGGAAGAAATTCAAAATAAGAAAACCTAATATGTAGTAAAATTTCAGAAGGCCATTACTGGTGCATCTCTTGCAGATATAATGGCCAAGAGAAAACAGAAACCAGAAGTTGGAAAGGCTGCTGCTAAGATTCCCACAAAGGCAACACCTGAGCACAAGATTGTGAAGCTTGTGAAGGTTTCTGCTCCCAAAATTGATACAAAACACTAAATTGGTAGATAAGATTTTAAAATAAAGCTGTATCTATAACTCTAAAAAAAGAAGGAAGGAAGGAAATAAAGAGAAAGATGAAAAGGAAAAGGAAAAGATAAATACTGGGCTAAGGAGGTGGAGCTCAGTAGCAGAGCACTTGCATCACACATGCAAGGCTTTCTATCCCCAACTGTAAAAAAATAAAAAGTTAAATAAAGCCAACATTTTGACCCTTGCCCTCTATGGTCAGCCAGGACGAGAGGATAAGGGGACCCCTCTCTGTCCTGCAACTCTGGTGAGTCACCAGATTTGTTGATCAGGGAGATCTAGAGAACAGGAAGCCAACCAATGCACATTCTGCAAAGAGGAGGGTCATTGGAGACAAAAATGTCCCTGATGCTTGCAAAAGAAGCCACATATGGTCAGCCAGACCCTGACCCATCCTGGCAAGTGGTAGAAAAAAGCTAAAGGCGCCAAGAGGCTTTGCACATGTAAATTGACAGCGGGGAAATGTAACAGTGGTCCACTTTATCCCTTGTTGCTCTGCCACTGCTTTTTGTTGTTGTTGTTGTTATCAAGGACTGAACTTAGGGGCAGTCAACCACTGAGCCACATTCCAGTCCTATTTCATATTTTATAGAGAGACAGAGTCTCACTGAGTCGCTTGGCATCTCAACATTGCTGAGGATGGCTCTGAATTCACAACCCTCCTGCCTTAGCCTCCCAAGGCCTTGGGATTACAGGCCTATGCCAACACGCCCAGCTTGCAACTTATTTTTAAAATTGGCATGTTTCTTTCCCTTCCTCTCTCCCTGCTCTTCCCTAATTTCTTCCTCATCCTTGACAGAGTTATATGTACACAATCCCCCATAAGAACGAAGTAATGCAGATTTTAGGGATGGTACCAGAATATCTCAAACTATCTCCCAAATTAAGAAGTGAATTACAACTCCAACAGAAAACACATGGAATTCAGTCTTTGAGTCACCTCTTTAAAAGCCCCCCATTCCCACTGATGGGTAGAATAACAGCCTTCAGGACAGGAATCCCCGGTGTTTCTCCTCTGCTAGCAAAGCAATAAACCTTTTTCTTTTTTCTCAAAAAAAAAAAAAAGTTAAATAAAATATATTGAAGAAACATTTCTCGAACTGAGAAATATAAATTCTATATTAACTGCTTAAGTAATAGTGTTATTCTCCAACAATTTGCAAATATGCACAAGACTATTTATCATAAAATTACTTGTAATAGCAAAGCATAAGAAATAACCTATATACACATAAACACATTACAATGATTTGCTATTCCATGTAGCAGAGTTCTATGAAGCTATAAAACAGGATAAGGATAAACTCTGTCAATTGATGAAGTGATAAATGGTGATTCCTACAACATACTGTTAAGGGGGAAAGGTGAAAAAGAATGCATGTATATCTGTGCCTCTTTCTATGATGCACTGAGGAACAATGTTTAACCAGAACACAAGTACCAGGATATGAGCAGAGAATCCAAACTGCAAGAAACCCTGAAACAACAGGACTCAACCCTTCCATGCTAAGAGAAATCTTTTTCTAGATTAAAGAAAGATATAATAGACTGGGAGTATAGCTCAGTAGTACAGTGCTGGCCTAGCATGTGTGAAGCCCTCAGTGAGAGCCCCAGCACTTCCACCAAAAAAAAAAAAGAGAGAGATAATAATTAAATGCAACAAGCAAGGCTGAACTAATCCTAAATTCCTAAAACTATGAGACACCTTGTAGAAGATAGCAATATTGTAAAAAAAAAAAAAGTCTGTACAGTGTGACTATTATGTTTATGTAAGAGGATCTTCCAGGTTCTTTGAAGACAACTGGATAAAGCACCATGATATGAAGAGTCACAGAGTCTTCAACTCACTCTCAAATGCTGATTCACTAAGAAAAATTAGTCTCTACCCAGTTTGGTTTTTCAAAAATCACAAATGATAAAGCAAGGCAAAACTAAACCTATAATTTTCCTTCAAAAAACCACTTTATTATTAGATGTCTTTAATACAATTTGCAAATGCTGTTTTTAGACAAAAACTTCATTAACCATTTAACATACTTGAAAATCATGGGGCTGGGGTTATGGCTCAGCAGTAGAGCGCGAGACTCCCACATGCGGGGCCTGGGTTCAATCCTCAGCACCACATAAAAATAAATAAATAAATAAAGCCATTTTTTTAAAAAAAGAAAATCAAATGCCCATTTGTAACTACAGCAAATTTAAAAAATACCTTCAGAATACTACTTAAATTGCAAAAATATACTGCTTATTCCAAGTTTTACTCTTTAATTTCAATACCGCTACATTTAGGTACAACACTTTCCGTATTTGTTACCTCTTCGAGGTGTTTCTTCCCCATTTGAAAATCCACTTGGAACAATATCCTGATCTGCTCCCGTTCTCTGATCTTGTTGCTGCTGCAACTGTCTTATCATTCCATCAAGGATGCTGGGCTCTGGGCTTCGTTCACCATTATCATTGGTTTGTAGGCTTATAATTTGTTCAATTACCTCTCCATCACCTACAAATTCAATTATGAATCATAACATATATGAATAGGAAAAAAGTTCTTCAGTAGCTTACAATTAGAAATTTATTAACAGGGTTGGGGATATAGCTCAGTGGTCGAGTGCTTGCCTAGAATTCCTTAGGCTCTCCAGTCCCCAACTCTGCAAAAGAAAAAATAAGTCCAGAATTGCTGTTTCAAAATAAATAACTAAGTGACCAATTAGAAAAGATATCTTACATATACACAATCCAGAGAAAAAATTCAAAACAAACCCCTCTTTTAGAATACTAAGTACCTCAACACAGCCTCTGGGACCCTCTGGGACAGAAGAAACATGGAAACCAAGGCTTACTAAAGCCTTCCTGACCACAACAGGTATGTATAGTATTTTAATGCGGTGAAAGCAGTGACTCCAATGTCTTCTGTACTGTCTTATGGAACAAGTCAGAGAGGTTAGGACTTCTAGGTCTTCAACAAGATAAAACTGTAGATCTCTGAGCACACCCAGGAGTCCTCAGAACAGGTACAGTTGATGGAGGTTGTTTCACGTGCCTGATCTACTCAGCACAAACAACTATACCTCTTGGCATGTTTTTAGCAGAACTAGTAGCCATCATTCTTCAAACACAAAATCAGATTTTTTTTAGTGCCTTTGCAGAGATATTTAATCAGTTCAGAATTAGAATTAATGGAAATAATTATTAGATGGCTATGGATTTACAAAATGGTTTAGAAAAGTGCCTAGATGTTAATATCTTCATGCAAAAATCCCTTATACATCTTCCTATTACAGATGCATCTTCTATTGAAACATGAACTCAGTATATACAAAATTTCTCCCCTTTTCCCACCCATTAAACATAATATTAAAAGAAATGAAGAGATAAAATTTGCCACCATGGTAACAGATCCAGAAACTGAAAAATCCCATGTAGCATTGAGGGGGGAAAACACATACTCCCGAAGCATTCATTTATATATTTATATTTACATATATACAAATATATACATGCATGCACACACACATACATACACTCATATCTTACATATCATTTACTATGAAAACCCATGAAGAATTTACAGCAGCTAAATGTCAGCTCATATTGATTTTGCCTTTTAAATTAAAAAAAAAAACTAAATTTTTTGATCACTCTCAAAACAAATTATAGTTAAAACTATTACAACATGGGATCAAAGGGAAATAGTAACAAAAAAAGAGTTTTAATCCTCCCCCTACCCCCCCAAAAGAACCATAGGTCTATAAAACTTTTCTTTGGTAGAACAGATCACTTAAGTGTTGACCTTCTCAAGTATCAAAATAACTTTCTACTTGATGTGGTACAATCAGTACTGAATTATCAAGGGAGGGTTCCGAGCATGAAGGATGATGTGCTTCAGGAAATGACCCTCCAGGATAAACAACTGTAACATTAGGAAAAAATATTTATAAAACATGGGCTTTCAGATCCTGGGCAATAGGCAACTGGGAAACAAGGTGTGATTGCAAACACATATAATCCCAGTGACCCGGAATGCTTACATAAGAGGGTCACAAGTTCAAGGCTAGCTTGGGAAATTCACCAAAAACCGTTTCAAAATAAAAAAAAAATAAAAAGGACTGGGCATGGAGTTCAGTGGTAGAGTGTCCCTGGGTATTCAATTCCTAGTACCAAAAAAAAAAAAACTGCTGGGGATGTATTTCAGTGGTAGAGCTCTCCTATTTTCAATCCTGAGCACGATAAAATATAATAATAAAAATTTTTAAAAAGAGGACAAACAATCCAAAGTGTGTCTGTACCTCATAAACAAACTCTGGAACATATAAACGTCAAAACTATCAGAAGAAGTTATTTCTTCAGTCAAAACTAACTGAAGAAATAAGGAAAATCCACATTATTGAAAATCCACATTATAACACTCTACCACTGAACTACATGCCCAGTCCTTTTTATTTTTTTATTTTGAAACAGGTTCTTGCCATTCAATCCTCATTAATACCCTAAACTGGAAATCAAGCTAAATGCCCTTGACTATCAGTGAAGGGATAAACAAGTGATGGTATAGGCATGCTTTCCTGAAGTACTATCTCTTAATAAACAGGAACAAATTACAGATATATGCAATAGCATGAATAAACTGGCACCATGACAAATCAAGAAGCCAGGCACAAAATTCTACATATTGTATGATTCTTTTTACAATATTTCCTCGTATAAGATTACAACAAACCCCCCTATCCTACCTACAGGAGAAAAATTCCAAGATCCCCACAGTGGATGTCTGAAAGCATGGATAGTACTGAACTCCACATAAACTATGTGTATTTCCTACTATACATACACAAGTTTAATTCCTTTTCCATCTTAATCTAAAGCATCATTGCACACTGTGGTTATTAACATACAGTTTGATATGCAAAACTAGCAAAAATTCATTTTCCCTTCAAAACAAATTTTACAGATAGAATGTCAATTATTAACCAAAGATCTTAGCATCACAACATTCAAAATTTTTCCTTATTATATTCAGAATTTTCTCCTTTTCACTTCTAAAAGCACATTACCAATTTTTTTTGAAATACCTATATCTGCCAGCATATCACTCTGTTGGACCCATTTTAAGTAGAGTTTAACGGAACACATCCACTGTAATATTGGGTCAAGCTGGTCTAATAATCAAGAGGGCTACTAACTAATTAATAGGTGGGCAGTTTATACTACATAGATAAAGCAGTCAAAGGAATAATTTATATCCTGAAGAGAAAGGCAAAAGATTCATCACACTACATGGCATGCAATTTAAAATTCATGTATTATTTTATTTCTGAAATTTGCCATTAAATATTTTTGAATTGCAGGTATGGCACATAGTTAAAACCATGGAATGTGAAATCACAGATACGATTACTATGTAAAAAATTCCCTTAAAAGACAAAGTTAAAAGTTAAGTCAGGTGCAGAGATGCATGCCTGTAATTCCAGAGGCTCAGGACGCTGAGGTTGGGGGATTTCAAGTTCAAAGCCAACCTTAGCAATTCAGCAACTCACAAGACCTCATCTCTTAAAAAAAAAAAAAAAAAAAAGTATTTAAAAAGGGCTGGGGATATGACCCCCTTGGTTCAATGCCCGGTACCAAAAAAAAAAAAAAAAAAAAAAGACAAAGTGGTAACAAGGGACTAGAGAAAGGGAAAAAACTCTCTCTAAATGGGCCCAAGGAACTTAGAGTGACGGTAAAAATCTTACATAATTAACATTTGTCAAAATTCATTTAAATCATATATACTTAGATTGATAAGTTTGTTGTATATAATGTATACTTCACTAAAACTAATAAAAAAGTTATTTTTTAAAGAGTAAACAGTGATGTACATCAAGCTTGAACCTTAAATATAGGTAGTAATTTAGTTTAAATAAATCAATATTCAACCAAATGAAGAAGCACTTTTTCACCTAACATCTGTAAAGAGACACACTACACTATAAACAATTAATTACAATTACAAAGACTTTGCACTTGGCTAAGAGAGGGTAAGTATAAGATGAGCCTGGAACATCTTGTGCCGAGAGAGCAAAGAACTGCTTTAAAAATGATGGGGAGGGGCTGGGGATGTGGCTCAAGTGGTAGCGCGCTCGCCTGGCATGCGTGCGGCCCAGGTTCGATCCTCAGCACCACATACAAACAAAGATGTTGTGTCTGCCAAAAACTAAAAAATAAATATTAAAATTCTCTCTCTCTCTCTCCTATCTTAAAAAAAAAAAAAAAAAAGATGGGGACTTGGGAAAGGACAGTGTGAAAAGTCTTCTCAGAGTCAAACCTAAGGATAATGAGTAACAAAATAATAACAGTAATGGACTATAACCAAAATATAACAACCCATACAACCATACTAAAACTTAGTACACCGTGTAATAAAGAGCTACACAGTCATAATGAAATGTGAATACAATGGAAGTGAACGTAGAAAATAACCATTCTGCAACCTTCATAACGACAAGTGGTAACAGGCAAAATCATCAATGGATCCTAAAACTTGGATGAAGTATGCAAAGAACAGAGAATTTGTATATTATCTCCGTATAAATCACAAGAGAAAAAAGTGGTAACTTTAGGAAAAACTTAGCAAGCAACACCATAACAAGATGTTAAAGGCAATTTTACCAATCACTGGACAAACCACAATCATAAACATCCTGACATGTGATGCTCCAGGAAGAGGTCACCTATGTTGTACTCTGTCAAAAGTGTATGATCTGCCCCAAACAGGCAAGCCCAAACTGAGGCATTCAACAAAATTCCTGGCCTATACACTTCAAATATATCAGTATCAAAGTCAACAGCCAGGGTTCTAGCTCAGTGGTAGAGCACTTGCCTGGCACCTAGGAGACACTTAGTTTAATCCTCAGCACCACATAAAAATAAAGGAATTGTGTCCATCAAAAAGAAGAGCCAAGACCCCTCTCCAGATTAAAATATATTTAGAAAATATGACAATTTTATGTACAGTCCCAAATTGGAACCAGGGAAAAATAAAAATGTTCCAACAGGCATTATTACAGTAACTGGCAAAATTTAATTACAAACTATTAATTTGATAATAACACTGATAGATGTCTATGGTTATACAGGAGGTTATCACCCTAAAATACAAATTAAAATATTTAAGGGTAAATGGGCATAAAATATCCAGAACTTAAGATTCAAATAGTTCAAAGTAATATATATTCAAAGAAAAAATACACTAAATTTTACAAAATATATTAATGACTACTGAACTTAAAGGTATGGGAGTTCATTATTCTTAAAATTTTTCAAATAAAAAACTCAGTAAGGAAACCTTTCAAAGGGAAAGAAAAACACTTTTCTACTTACTTGTGGCCACATAGCCTAGTTGTGGAACCAAATGTTCATCTGCAGAATTTTCTCGACCTGGTACTAATCTCTGATACTTAGTTGGATGAGGATTTCCATCTACATCTACCAAGAATGGTGGAGGCATAAGATGAGGAGCCTGCTGAGTTTGCTCATCTAAGACATAATTATTAGAATCTCTAATCAGTGGTCGGTAGTCAGTATGGAAGAACATCTGATCAGGAATCTAGAAAAGTAAAGTTCACAGGATGACATTTTGAAGTGCATGTATGCTAAAGAAAACAAATATTCTACAGTTAATTAAAAGCATAAGGATCAAATAAGTATAGCTAAACTATTTCTAATCTCTTATAATTTTCTATATGCCATAAGAAAGTATTAAAAATGACCTTTTCATATGGTTTGCTGCATCCAAAGCCGAAAATAAGTAGGTGCCCATGAGAATCTGTACAGGCAAAATGCTGTCCATCCTGTGAAAACTTACAGTCAAACACAGCTCCATGTCCTTGTCCTTCAATCTAGAAAACACAGAAGGGGAAAAAGTTTTACGACCAATTCTACACCAGCACTTTTAGTATGTAAACTTATTTAATGTGAATAACCTGCTGCAATACATCCCTTCTGGAATTCCACTCTCACCCACCAAGCCCAAGAGCTGGGGATTGAGCTCAGGCCTTGCACATGCTGGACAAGCACCCTACCATTGAGTATAATCCCTAGCATCTTCAAAAAAATAATTTATACAATTTTGCATTAAACATACACATCAATTAATATATTATCAGATTCTTTTTAGATAATACTAACCTACGGGGGGAAAAAAATCCAAAGATCTTCTAAGTATTAGTTCTCCAAATGATCAAATGAACACTTATAAACTAATCCAAACTTCTACCAGTGAATGGCAATTTATTTATTTATTTATTTATTTTTAAAGAGAGAGTGAGAGAGGAGAGAGAGAGATAGAGAGAGAATTTTTAATATTTATTTTTTTTTAGTTCTCGGCGGACACAACATCTTTGTTGGTATGTGGTGCTGAGGATCGAACCCGGGTCGCACGCATACCAGGCGAGCGTGCTACCGCTTGAGCCACATCCCCAGCCCCTGAATGGCAATTTAAATAAACTTTTATTAAACTATACAATAAAAGCAAATAACCTGCTAGGAAAATAATTATAGATTAACAAAGTTTTATGTGTTGTGAACTAAAAATCAACACTTTTCTGGAATTTAAGGGGGACTTTACCTCAACTCACTACTAAAATGATTGACAACCATGCAAAACTGGGCAATGTTATAAAGTCTCAAGAACACATGTTAAAATGCCTGTAACTCCTTAAACCACAGACTTCAGGAGGAATACTTGAAGTGTATCATAGTTTACTTCCTTTTTTAAAAAAAAAAAAAGCAGTACTGGGGATTGAAGACATGGGTGCTTTACCACCAAGCCACATCCCCAGTCCTCTTTTTGACAGGTGATCTCACTAAATTGCAGAGGCTGGCCTTGAATTTGTGTTCCTCTTGCCACAGCCCCTATAGAGTTGCTGGAATTACAAGCATTCCCCAACATGCACAGCTAAATACATTACTTTAAAACTGTCTTTAATTCTTCCATTCCAGCTGTAAATTATATCAGTTTAACATCAATTAGGACTTTTTTACACAGTAACTCAAAATTTATCCTAATAATCATGTGCAAAGATATTCAAATTGTTTTTGACATACACATTTTAGAAATCACTTAAACCCCCAACAAAAGAAAATAACTGTGTAAGCTATTTTCTTCTGAGACAGACTGAAAAATATTTAAGGCTTTCAAATAAGATATTCACATAAAATTAATTTTAAAAGTTCTTTTAAGTTTAAGAACTATGTCCAAGGATATCAACTAACAGAAGAAATGATACCATTTGAAAATACTCAATGAATGTGAATGTTTGTATATGAAATCTGATGAGAAAAAGGCATCTGGAGTCTCAAAATAGCTCCTTTAAGCCGAGTAGAGTGATGAACACCTGTAAACCCTGGAGACGGGAAGATCACAAGTTTAAGGCCAGCCTGGGCAACTTATCAACACTCTGAATCAGTGAAAAATTAAAAGGGGTGGAAATAAAGCTTGACATATAGAGCACTTGCCTAGCATATGTGAGCACCTGAGTTCAATCTGCAGTACCACAAGAAAAAAAGGGGGTGGGGTGGGGGGCTACATTAGTTTTATACTTACAAAAGGAAAAAAAATATTTTATAGTGGAAAAATCTCACAGAAGCCACGTTAACTTCATATTTAAAATTGTCACCACCAATAGCAGCATAAATAAATATCACATGACTCCAAGGGAAGAACGGAGGGTACAAAATCATCATTTAATTTCATCGAAAAAATGTGTAACATGAAGACTATCAGTCGAAACTGAAAGATGTTCTATAAAATAACTGTATACTCAAACACTTAAGACGAGGATAAAATAAAAACACTAGAGGGCTATTAATGATTAAATAAAACTAGAGAGATAAAACCACTTATTGAAATATATGATCTTGAATTGGATCCTGTCTAAGAAACAAAATATAGCTTGTTTAATGGCATTCCTGGACCAACTGACAAAATTGTAGATCTGGATTAAGTAATGCTATTTTACCAATGTTAAATTTACTAATTAATAACTGTAGAATGGGTATATATGAGAAATTCTAAAAGTAAAGAATTCTCATTTGGTTCTAGAATATAACATATATATGCAAACAGAAAAAAGATGAGGAAAAATCTAACGATGCTTGAACAATTGAAACATCTAGTAAAGTATTTTAAATATTAGTGTATAATGATCATAAATTTGCCAATTAAAACATACTGACACACTTCATACACAAAAAGTTAAACCAATAACTTTTGAAACTTTTCCCTTGTACAAATCAGTTATATAGAGAATTTCATGTGTATATTCATATACAGCTGTCAGATATTTATAGGTTTTACATACCCTAATTTCTAGAAAAAAGAATCGCTAAAATGCTGAAATCTATTTCTGGTTAACTCTCATAATCTAAATACTCTAAACAGATACAAGTATGCATAAAGGTGTACCTCATTTCACTTACCATATTAAAATAATGCTTCATCTTGGTACCTTTTGTAATGTCCCATATAAATATGCTGCCATCATGTCCTGCAGATAACATAATTCTGGAATCAAAGGGGTGTGTCTCCAAGACAAATACTTCATCAGCATGTCCCTTTATTCAACAAAATCATAACATTAATGAGGGTTTACAAGTCACAAGTTGCAAATTTTTTAAAAAATACATCCTGTCATATTAATAAGGGATTTTAAAACTGTACTAAAGACAATAATTTATATTGTTATGCATAAAAAATTCCCAATCACTTGACAAATAGAACTTATTCAGTATACTACTAGAGTTTCAAACATAAGACTTGAAGAATTTAGATTTGTCATATTTATAAAAACTACCTACCAGTAAATTATGAAGCAGTTGTCCAGTATAAGAATTCCAGACTTTGAGGACATGATCATTCACAGCTGTAACAACAATGCTATCATTCTGATTCCAAGCTATCATTGTTACCTTGGGTTTCATAAATCTTTCTTCTTCTGAAGATAAGTCTCTAAAAATATATATACACATACACAATGTATAAGCTTATTTGGGTGGCAGATTATACAATTTACACAATCTTCATCAATATAATAACTAAAAAAAAAATGCACTGATACAAGTCTGTCATTCCAGCTACTCGAGAGGCCGAGGCAGGAAGAACCTAAATTCAAGGCCAGCCTTGGCAAAATTAGCAAAACTGTCCCTCAAAAAATAAAAAGGGCTGGGGATGTAGATGTGATAAAACATCTGTGGGTTCAATCCTCCACACTGCATCAAAAAAAAAAAAAAAAAACAAGCAGCAATTAAATGTGCTTATTTTATCAGTCCTATAGAAAGTTAATCATATCTAACTACAATCATTGTCTAGAAACAGATTAGGGCAAAACCTGAGGGGTAAGGAGTAATTTAGAAGCAGTTCAAAATGAAGAAAAGCACATAGTTGGACACCACTGCTGTACCTGGAGCAAAGTACCTTTTCCCTGCCGTTTTTCAATCATTTCCTTCTCTTAACACCCAAGCCTATTGTTCATTCTTGCTTTCAACTGCTTCTCCAGAGAAACAAGTTTAGGGAAGAAAATTTACCTTCACATCCCCAAATTCCAGCAAACTAGCAGAGGCAGAGACACAAATGCTCCAACAGGAATCAGACTACACTCTTCCCTTTACATTTCCCTGTTTTTATATGTCTCTTGGTAAAAATGTTCTTGAATATATATCTGCATGTTTTTCAGCCTTTATTAAAGTGGTGTATGGAGTTTCTCTGTAAACTATAGTTGGAAACAACGGGAGGGAGGGGAAAGGCCTAACTGGTTCTGAAATCATTAACATTCTAAAAATCATTAAGCATCTAACATTTCAATTAAGAGAGCATCTACAAGAGCAAGGAGTAAGTGCTACATAACAGCTACCTATGTAAGCATGATGGAACACACAAAAGAGTAAGTCTAAGCAGATTGGTCAGGGGAAAAAATAATACTGGAGGTAAAACAAAGAGGCTAAGACTCTTTGAACTCAAAACTTTCCCAATTAACTACCATGAATTTACTAACAAACAAGTTCCATTTCACCAGGTAGATTGATTAGCCAAGATCAGAACACTAAAATAATTACTCAATTCTTACAGAAGATTCTGCTTTTCAAGAAAAACCAGTAGAATTTATATATTACCATCACAAAGGGACTTAACAAGTTCACTCCATAAATGGAGTTTGAGAGCCAGGAAACTAAGCAGTTTTCATTCTCATTAAAATAGAAAGTTTTATTCAAGTTTTAACATTTATGCTCATATTGTGTCTAATAAATAACTATTAAGGGGTCATTATGATTTCAAATTATCTTCAATCCCATTCTCCTTCATTTTATATTAACCAAGGACTGATAGTATTTCAACTGTTTGCAAATGGATAAAATATTTTAACATTATTACAAAAATAATTTTTAAAAATTTTTTTTTAAATTTCTGAGCAAAAGTTGTCTAGTTCCACTATTTATTCTTTCCACCATCCACCACAGATAATTCCACAACAATATTAAGATCAAATTTATTTTGAACACACAACACAAATCTTTGGACTACCAGAAGACATTGCAAGTCATTTTTTATTATTAAAAATAAAACAAGAGGGCTGGGAATGTGGCTCAGGCGGTAGCGCGCTCGTCTGGCATGCGTGCGGCCCGGGTTCGATCCCCAGCACCACATACCAACAACGATGTTGTGTCCGCCGAGAACTAAGAAATAAATATTAAAAAAAAAAAAAAAATTCCTCTCTCTCTCTCTCTCTCTCTCTCTCTCTCTCTCTCTCTCTCTCCCCTCTCTTTAAAAAAAAAAAAAATCCTGGTGACGCTTTTAAAAAAAAAAAAAAAAAAAAAAAAAAAAAAATAAAACAAGACATGATAACTCTCCCCAACCCCCAGTACCCAGGTCTAGACTCAGGGGCATTCTACCACTAAGTTACACCCCCAGGACTTTTTATTTTTCATTTTGACATGGCATCTCACTAAGTTACCAAGGCTGGCCTCAAAGTTGTGTGTGATCTTTCCACTTTAGCTTTCCGAGTCTCTGAGATTGCTGTGATGCACCATGGCATCTAGCTAAACATGATGATTTTCTAAAAGACAAAACTGTAGGACATCATTTCCCAGATAGTAATAAAAAAAATTGTAAAGATAAACTTTAGAAACAACTTGAAAAATAATATAATAGTTATTATAATAATAACTAATAATTATATTATAATAAATAATATAATAATTATTATAATAATAATAACTTCTATTACAGCGTACCTACAATACAAAGGTATTTACAAGAGACAAAAGAACATCCAATACACACTGCACGCCAGACAGTGTAATACAAACTTTTGGGTTAGCACTTCAATTTCCCAATAATGCTTCAAAAAATGAGGCCTCCTTTCCCAGATACCGAAAGAGATTTCAAAACTTTAAATGACTTTCTCAAAACAGTTATGAGCCAAGGTCTGACTACAAAATATATGTTACTTCCACCATCCAAACTGCCTCCTTCAGATATATGCAAACCAAAAAAGCTTTCAACTATGCAATATTCATCTTGTAAAGTGCTATTTGCAGGGCCTTGTGCATGCAAAACAAGCTCTCTACTAACTGAGCTATATCCCCAGTCCTTCATTTTTATTTCAACAATAAAGTACATTTGTCTTTGTTAGTCTCAAGCATAGCTCCTAGTTTCTTAAAATTTCTAGAGAAAAGTAAATTTTCCACACTTGACATACTCTGAATTAATTTTATAATTTTTTTTGTGTGGTGCTGGGGATCGAACCCAGGGCCTTGTGCATGCGAAGCAAGCACTCTACCAACTGAGATATATCACCAGTCCTCAATTAAATAATTTTTTGTTGTTTAAATAGGAGATTTTAATCTAAATGTAAAACCTAAGGAGGTCAATGCAATAATAAAGTCATATGTACTTTCCTATATTAACCTAGATATATGGGATTTAAGTGTTTATTAGACATGTTATTCACTTAGACTATAGCTCTTTATAGGTGGTTAAAATCTCAACAAAATAACAAATATGGCGGGGGGAGGGGCACCACAGAAGATGAACAGAGAAGGGGAGGGAGGCACCTTTGACACACTTTATGAACATCTCAACTTACCCAGAGATTCTGGTAGCCATATCCAATAAAATACTTCTCCATTCTAACTGCTCAAATCTCCAAATTCGTGCTGTTCCGTCTCTGCTACCACTTAGGAACCTTAAAATATTCAGAAAAAGATCTTCTACAGACATACTTGCTACTATTAAATCACCAAGCAAAGAAAACTGTAATGTAGCTGCCCTGACAAATATAAAGGAGAAAATATGCCCTGATAAAAGGTTAATCTACAAGGGTTAATTCAAAACACAAGTTATTTAGGGCATACGAGTGAGAAAACAAATCGATTTGCTACGAGTTGCTGAGCTCTATGAAACAAAAATTATAAATTCAACCAACAGCTTTTCAAACAGATTGTTTCCATAATGTAAAAGTAGTATCTGGATAGAGGGGAAAATTAAGAGCATGGAAAAATTTAATAAGAGCAAAAACTAATTTTAAGCATTGTAATACTAAGCTCTAAATAATTCATGCTTGACACTGTAAAAAAAATAATATATTAACAAATGAAGGTGCAAAGACTGCAATTTAGGAAAGGAACCTGGCACATAGCAGGTGACAAGTAAGGATATAATTTAGGTAATAATTTCAATGCAAAAAATGAAAATACTTTCAGTGCATTTGCAGTGACTAATGAGAAAACAAACTTCATACTACTCAAAGAAGGAATGTCATCATTGAATTTTTTTTTCACAGCAGCATATCAGACATGTAGCTAAAGAACTACTCTTTGTCACAGAAGGCATGAACACTACAATTCTAAAATTTTAATGTCATGTGTTTTCTCCAATCATAAACACTTTTTACCCAGTTTATATATTTGCTGTAGATGAGTATCTGTAATATACAGTGACATTACTACAGTTAATAATGTATTATTTAAAAATTGCTAAGAATAGATTTTAAATCTAATCTCCAGGAAAAAAAATAAGTATATGAGGTGGTGAGTACTTATTAGCTTGAGTTAATCACTCAACAATGCCAACATGAAAGCATCATATATATACAATTATAGTATCAATTAAATATATACAATTATAGTATCAATTAAAAATAAATTTAAAATTATAATATAAAGGGGGAAATATGAAATTAAATATCTCTATACAATTATGTAACACATTGTATTTGCTAAAACACACACAAACATAAACATACTTACCGATCACCATTGTTGCAAAATTGAATACTATCTACTTTATCCTAAAGGGGGAAAAAAACAAATACACAAATTATTATCCACATAGTTTGCTAATTAAACAATTTCAATGCCATAAGCACATATGGTTTTACAAGCAAGACACCCGAACTTGTACTGCTTAATCCAGTCATTCAAAATTATTGCACTTTTACATGCAAAGACGAAGGAGGAACCTCACAAAACAAAGTTCTCATCTCTAAGACAGGCATATCCAATAGAAAAACAGCCCTGCACATTAAAATAGTGCTGTCTTTTAAAATGACTTATAAAGTCAGGCATAGTGGTACGTGTGTGTAACCCAGTAACTTAGAAGGCTGAGGCAAGAGGACTGAAAGTTCAAAGCCAGCCTCAGTAAGCAAAGCCCTAAGCAACTTAGTAAGACCCTGTCTCAAAATAAAAATTTTTTAAAAAGGGTTGAAGATGTAGCTCAGTAGTTAAGCAAACCTGAGTTCAAAAATAAAATGTGGAGCTGGGAATGTAGCTCAGTAGTAGAGTGCTTGCCTAGCATGCAAGGGGCCCTGGGTTCAACTCAGTGGTTGAGTGTCTCCAAATTCAAAAAGAAAAAAAGAAAAAAAAAAAAGACTTATGTGAAAATGAAAAGGCATGTGTGGAAATTCATCAATATAATAAGACCTTGAAACAGATGAAAACAAGGCATTTTCACTTTATGTAGAGAAAAAAATTTTTCTCTTAAAGGAATAAAAATCTATATCAAAATATCTCTGGATGAGGATTGCCCTCCCTAAAACTTCCTTTAGTACACAAAAGATGACCTCACCTCGTTTCAGAAAACTGAGTTATCCTACTACATATTCATACCTTCATGAGCTTGTCAGGACAAGTGAGCCCCTCTGAAAGTAGCCCATCCAGACCAACTGTCATAATCAAGATTTTAGGCTAAAAGCCAAAATAACCACTTTAAAATAACACCCCTCTCAAGGAGCTAAAAGGAGTTGCCAATGAGATCTCTTCTGTTTATGTGATCTCTATGCATAAATTTAGAATTCACAGAATTCACAAAAACCATCTTATACCTGATCATTTTCTTTATTACATAAAAGATAAAAAACTCTAGGGGATATAGTTCAGTGGAAGAGCAATTGCCTTGCATGCATGAGGTGCTTGGTTTGATGCCCAGCACTGCAATACATAAATTAAACAAAAATCTCTAAATTTTAATATTTTCACAGTTCAATAGCACTCAGCAAAAATTTTCTAAGACCAGGCGCAGTGGTGCACGACTATAATCCCAGTAGCTCAGGAGGCTGAGGTGGGGGAAAGCAAGTTCAAAATCAGCCTCAGAAAAAGCAAGGCACTAAGCAACACAGTGAGACTCTGTCTTTAAATAAAATATAAAATATGGCTGGGGTCGTGGCACAGCAGTAGAGCACTCGCCTAGCACATGTGAGGCTGGGGGTTCAATCCTCAGCACCACATATAAATAAAGGTATGGTGTCCAACTACAACTAAAACAATAAATATTTTTTTAAATAAATAAATAAAATATAAAATAAGGCTGGGGATGTGGCTCAGTGGTTGAGTGTCTCCAAGTTCAATCCCCTATATCCACCCCCCCCAAAAAAAAACCTTTCTAAGAATATTACATCAATGAATTATATCAAGTACAACTAGGATTTCATATTTTAAAATTTTATACAACTGAAATAAAACTCTTTAAAATAGTTGGGCAAAGTGGCATGTGCCTGTAATCGCAGCTACATAGGAGGCTGAGGTATGAGGAACCTAATTTCAAGGTCAAACTGAACAACTTAGTTAAACCATGTCTCAGATTTAAAAATCAGGGCTGAAAGTGCAGCTCAGAGGCCCAGTACTTGCTAAGCATGCCCAAGCCCCATGGTTCAATGACAGTTCCCCAAAAAAGAAAAAATTAGAACACTAACAATTCCCTTTATCAATAATAGGAATACTATTAACAACTTTAAAACACAAATGCTTACAGTGTGGCTTTCAAGTTCTGCGATTTTTTCAGGTGCTTCAAAACCCAAAAAGTACATTCTGATTACATGATCAGTACTACCTGTAGCTAAAAACATACCACCTGAAATAAAAACGTAAAAGTGTAAACATCCAGCTTATAAAAAATCTGAACAAATCTAACTTCTACATTAAAAAGCAAGATCTTTTATTACAAAACTAATTTATCTCACTACATTTATTTTCTAACTCATTGCATAAATAGCTTATTAAACTCTTATTTGCAACTTTAACATACAAAGTGAACCCAGTCTGGAAATGTCCAGTATCCCTCTATACTGGGTGTGGAGGCAAGGCCAGGGCCCCGTCAGCACCAGTGCTCTACACTACTGGGACAGTAGTGAACCAGTAGAGCACCGCCATACCTAGCTCTGAATATAAATTTCCTTCTTGATGTTTTTGAAATTTTCATACTTCGGCTGGAAAAATCTTTAACCTATCCTAAAAAAAAACCTACCACAAAAGTTCATGGTACAAGAAAAGGGGGGAAAATTTCACCAAGATACATGTGTGGGAACCAAATTTAAACTAACAAAAATATACAGTAAAACCATTAATAGAAAATCACAGGGCTGGGGATGTGCCTGGCATGCGCCGGGCGCTGGGTTCAATCCTCAGCACCACCTAAAAATAAAATAAAGAAGTTGTGTCCATCGAAAACTGAAAAATAAATATTAAAAAAAAAAAGAAAATCAGAAATTTAGGCATATCACCCATAGAGGACACAACACAGGACTAGATCACAATGAACACCGCCCTCCTCATTGTCACTCTCATTACTATTAGCAATCAGAACTGCTGAATCACACAGTGGAACATGCAAAAAAAGGCTGATTAAGTAAACATCACAAATTAAACCTAATGAAAGGACATCAGATGTCATTTACCACCTATCTGAATAAAAATTCTTAGCAATAATGCAGAATTCTAATAAAGGCTAAAGTAAAACTAAGAAAAAGATTACCAAACAAGTTATCTTACCAACACTAAAAGAAGAACAAAGCATTTGAACACCTGGCCGAGGCTTTTCAGTGAACTTCAGGGGGCGTGGACTTAAAAAGAATAAGATGTTGCTTTAAAATACATTAATTGAACACATTAGCACATCTGAAATACTAGTTCAATCTGGCATATCTAAATATCATAATCTTATATCTATAGTACCTTCTCATAGCCAAACATTACTACTACCCGTAGCTAAAACCATACCACCTAAAATAAAAACATAAAGGTTTAAACATCCAGGTTTAAACATTGTTAGGTGAGGTGAGTAGAACTCAAAGAGTGTAAGTGAATCTTTTATCAAGGCTGCAAAGAAGAATATAGTAACACCATATTATAGCACGGGGCAAAAGAAATGGAATGCAAGCCAGTCTAAGTAGCCATATTTTTGGAAAATATGAAGCTAGACACAGTGGCGCAGGCCCGTGGTCCCAGCTACTCTTAAGGCTCAGGCAGGATTATCACTTGAACCTGGGAGGCAGGAGTATCCACTGAACCCAGGAGTGCAAAGCCAGCCTGGGCAACATATAGAGACTCCATCCCCAAAAAAACAGAAGAGACAAAATTTTATAAAATGGATTTAACCCAATACATACAAAATATGTCAACATACTATCAATATCAATATAATTTTCAATAAATACTTTATATACCAGCCACATTTGAAGCGTTCAAGTCAGTATGGTAGCTATGTGCTACTAAACTGGACAGTACTGGTCCATACCCTAGTTATAATCCGCAAATGTTCCTGCCTGTATTTGATTATATACAAAATTGTGTATTTCTGATAAATGTTTCACATACATATTACTTCATTTCAATTTCACAAAAGTGTGTTCATGAAGACAAAAGGTAGGGTTCTTTAACATATCCAACTATCAAAAAATCAACTATACAGTAAGTAGTGAATGACACATTTGCTATATTAAATAAAATTATATTTAAAAGTAAAAGGGCAATCATAAAATATCATTTCTCCTCAGAATCAAATTTTATTCCATTGAGCCAAATATTAACTGCATTTAAAAATAAAACTTTATATAAAGTCGCTTACCTGAATTTCAGAGATTCTAAATCCCACTGCCAAAAGCAAACTGTTCCATCAGCACCAGTGGAAACCATATACCTTTGAGAGCCTTTGGCCATAGGGCTAAACTAAAAAGGAATAATATATACATCAGTCTCAAAAGCTTCTACAGTTTTAAACTTACAATTAAGTTTTCCAAGCAGTATGGAGATTCCTTGGATAACTGGGAATGGAACCACCATTTGACCCAGCTATCCCTCTCCTCCGTCTATACCCAAAGGACTTAAAAACAGCATACTACAGGGACACAGCCACATCAATGTTTATAGCAGCACAATTCACAATAGCTAAACTGTGGAACCAACCTAAATGATCCTCAGTAGATGAATGGATTAAAAAAATGTGGCATATACACACAATGGAATATTACTCAGCAATAAAAGAATAAAATCCATGGCATTTGCAGGTAAATGGATGGTGTTAGAAAAAATAATACTAAAAGAAGTTAGCCAATCCCAAAAAAACAAATGCCAAATGTTTTCTCTCATATGAAATGACTGACCCATAATGGGATAAGGAGGGAGAGCATGGGAGGAATAGACAAACTCTAGACAGGGCATAGAGGTGGGAGGGGAATGAGGGGGCAGGGGGTTAGCAATGATGGTGGAATGTGATAAACATCATTATCCAAAGTACATGTATGGAGACATGAATTGATATCAACATACTTTATATAGAGATATGAAAAACTGTGCTCTATATGTGTAATAAGAATTGTAATGCATTCCACTGTCATGTATTTAAATAAATATTAAAAAAATTAAGTTTCCCAAAATTAACCTCAATTGAATTCTTTTTCTTTAAAATATTTTTTAGTTTTATTGGACACAATACATTTATTTATTTTTATGTGGTGCCGAGGATGGAACCCAGGGCCTTGCACGTGCTAGGCAAGTGCTCTACCGCTAAGCACAATCCAAGCCCCTCAACTGACATTTTTTTTTAATATCTTTTAGTTGTAGACAGACACAATTTTATTTATTTTTATGTGGTGCTGAGGATCAAACCGTGACTCACACTTGCAAGACAAGCGCTTTATGACCGAGCTACAGCCCCAGCCCCAGCCCTCAATTGACAATCTTAAAAATGTAAAAACCCAAGTAATTCAAAATATAGTTATATTATTATAGTGAAAAATCTAACACTGTACATTATGTTATATGATCTCAATAATAAGGGACTGGGGATATAGCTCAGTTGGTAGAGTATTTGCCTTGCATGTACAAGGCCCTGGGTTCAATCCCTAGTAAAAACACAAGAAAGAAAGAAAAGAAAGGAAGGAAGAAAGGGAGGGAGGGAGGAAGGAAGGAAGGAAGGGAGGGAGGGAGGAAGAAATAGCATATTTTTAAATTTTTTAAATAAACAAGAATAACCAAAAAATCTTTACACAATAAAGACTCAGTCTAGGATATTAATGCACATCACAGGGCCTCAATAATTAAAACCACTGAACACAACAAGCATCTCAACAAAATGACCAACAAAAAGGCTTTAATGTTAAAGAGCAGCAGCTAATACAAGATGAGGTACCATCTTGAATCCAGCAAGGGGCCTGGCACAGGTCTGTCATCTCAGCTACCCAGGAGGCTGAGGCAGGAGGGTCACAACCTCAAGGCCAGCTTGGCAACTTAGCCAGACAGACTCAGGTTAAAAAATAAAAAACAGCTGGGAGCCATATCATGTTTATAACAGCACAATTCACAATAGCTAAATTGTGGAACCAAACCAGATACCCTTCAGTAGATGAATGGATAGGGAAACTTTGGTATATAATCACATTGGAACATTACTCAGCATTAAAAGAGAATAAAATCATGGCATTTGCAGGTAAATGAATGGAGCTGGAGAATATAATGCCAAGTGATGTAAGCCAATCCCAAAAACCAAAGGCCAAATATTTCCTTTAATATGAAGATGCTGACTCATAATGGAAATGAGGGTGGGAGGGGAGAGCACTGAAGAATGGAGGAACTTTAAATAGGGCAAAGGGGAGAAAGAGGAAGGGAGGGGGCAAGGGGGTAGGAATGAAGGTGGAATGAGTTAGACATTCCCTAAGTACATGGATGAAGACATGAATGGTGTGAAAATATTTTGTGTACAATCAGTGACATGAAAAAATTGTGCTCTGTATGTGTAATATGAAATGAATTGCATTCTGCCATCTTGTGTAACAAATTATAATAAATAATTTTTTAAAAAACAGCTGGGGGGGGCTGGGGATGTGGCTCAAGCGGTAGCCCGCTCGCCTGGCATACGTGCGGCCCAGTTCGATCCTCAGCACCACATACCAACAAAGATGTTGTGTCCGCCGAGAACTAAAAAATAAATATTAAAAATTCTCTCTCTCTCTCTTTTTAAAAAAAAAAAAAAAACAGCTGGAGTGTAGCTTGGTGGTAGATTTCCCCTGGTAGAGAGTGCCCCCACTAAACAGACACACACACACACACACACACACACACAGAGTCTGGCAGGGAAACAACACTTCACTGGTTAAATATCATGCAAACACCCATGCACTAATGCGGAGTAGGCGTGGAAAACCATGCTTCACCCTATGCCATTAAGATACATTTCAAATAGATCAATGATTTAAAGGTTTAAAGAATAATATCACAAAAGGTTTTTAAGAAAACCCAAGACCATATTTTCATTTTTACATTTGCATTTAATAAATTACCAAGTATGCTAAACAAAGGCTCTAGAGAAAGGAAGATCAATTTAGTTCAAAGACATCCAAGAATAAAAGACATACTAAAGCAAAAAGAATAATATGAGCTCAAGTAAAAAAGTGAGAGAAAATATGGTATGTTATAGGATTAAAAGTGCTCATAAAGGCAGAAAATGGGTAAAGTAGATAGCCAACCTGGATTTAACAGCAAAAAATAACTATGAACTTTTCATCAAAAACACCAAAGGCAGATAAGAGATCTGACAGCAAAACACAATACTAACTAAAAGGAAACAGCTAAAATATAATGAAGAGCCAAGAAGCAATCCAATTAACCTAAATTTGTCCAGCTCCAAATGCAGTATTATTGACACTGCCTTGTTTTATTGTCTACAAAGCTATTTTTCAATGATTGTAATATATGCTTCTGGGTATTAAACCAGCATCTCATTTTTCTAAAATGAGCTAACAGAATCCTACATAAAAAAGCATCAGTGGGGCTGGGGATGTGGCTCAAGCGGTAGCGCGCTCGCCTGACATGCGTGCGGCCCGGGTTCGATCCTCAGCACCACATACCAACAAAGATGTTGTGTCCGCCAAGAACTAAACAACAAAACATTAAAAATTCTCTCTCTCTCCTCTCTCACTCTCTCTTTAAAAAAAAAAAAAAAAAAAAAGCATCAGTAAGGGACTGGGGATGTGGCTCAAGCGGTAACACACTCGCCTGGCATGTGCGGGGTGCTGGGTTTGATCCTCAGCACCACATAAAATAAAATAAAGATATGTGTCTGCTGAAAACTGAAAAATAAATATTAAAAAAAAATTTTTAAAAAAAGATCAGTAAGAGCAGACACAGTGGCACACACCTATAATTCCAGTGATGTAGGAAGCTGAGGCAGAATTACAAGTTCAAGGAAAATCTCAGCATCTCAGTGAAGCCCTAAGCAACTTGGCGAGACTCGAAATAAAAAAAAAAAAGGGCTTGGGGTTAGGGTTGTAATTCAATGGTAGAGTGCTTGCCTAGCATATGTGAAACCCTGGGTTCAATCCTCAGCACTGCATAAAAATAAATAAAATACAGGATTGTGTACATCCACAACTAAAAAAGATTTTAAAAATAATAACAACAATAAAAATGACTGGGGATATAGCTATCATGTACTTAATACATGACCAGGATGTTAATATTTATATTATTATATAAGAAGATCAGCACTATAATTTTATAATATTTTTTACAACTTGTTTGGTAGCATAATAAGAGATCTTGAATGTATACTGATCCTGTTATTAAAGAATATATTATTCAGGGCTGGGATTGTAGCTCAGTGGTAGAGTGCTTACCTTGCATGCATAAGGCCCTGGGTTCAATCCTCAGCACCACATAAAAATAAATAAAAATAAAGATATGGTGTCCATCTACAACTAAAAAAAATATATATAAAAAGATTGTATTGTTCAATGGTAATTTCTTTTCATATGAATTATTAAAATGCAATTCTTCCCATGTGCTCTCAGATGTGCCTTTCAGACTGAGCTACTACTGTGTGTTGGGGGAAGGAGTTTTTGGGGGTTTTGTTTGTTTGTTAGGTTTTTGGGGGGGTACCAGGGATTGAACTCAGAGGCACTGAGCCACATGCCCAACCTTCTGTATTTTATTTAGAGACAGGGTCTCACTGAGTTGCTTAGCATCTTGCTTTTTGCTGAGGCTGGCTTTGAACACATGATCCTCCTGCCTCAGCCTCTCCTGCAGCTAGGACTACCAGTGTGCACCAACGAGGTGAAGATAAGTTAAATTCACCTAATATAATTCTCACCACATTAACCACTTGAAAGTCAGCAAAATTCAGAGGAATTAACCTATATTCATAAAGCTGTTGGGCCATCACCACTACTTAGGACCACAGCTTTTGTTTCCTGAGATAAATGGAACCTGTCGAGGAGGCAAGTTCAATGGATTTCCTTGGATTTCGTAAGTAAGCAAACTTGAAAAATTAGAATTTTTATCTCTTCCTTTCCAATAATTACATGTTTTTGTTCTTTTTTCCCTGCTAAGAGTGCTGAAGAGACTGTAGCAATGGTATAGTGTTAATTTTCTCCATTTAATTTTGTTTTTTTTGGTTTTGGGGTTGTTTTTTTGTTTTGTTTTGTTTTGTTTGTTTAGTTTTAGTTGTAGATGGACACTATAACTTTATTTATTTACATGGTGTTGAGGATCCAACCTAGTGCCTCACACTTGCAAGGCAAGCACTCTACCCCTGAGCTACAATCCTAGCCCCTGTAATATTTTTAATCTACATTAAAGTCATGAGAAAAGTACAATGAGCAGCCGTTATCAGTCATCAAGATTCGCCAATGGTTAACACTTGGCCATACCTGCCTCTTGATGAACCATCAGAATCTAAACTCAGACATCCAATCACCTCACTGAAACCCTAATTTTATCTCCAAAGAACAATGACATTCTCCTACATAATACAGTTATAAAACACATGAGAAATTTAATACTGCCACACTTATTAATATACAATCCAGGGGGCTGGGGACATAGCTCAGTTGGCAGAGTGCTTGCCTCGCACGCACAAGGCCCTGGGTTCAATCCACAGAACCACAAAAAAAAAAAAAAACACAAAATCCATATTCAAATTTCCTAATTTCTCATAATGTACTTTGGGGATTTTCTCTAAAACCAAATCAAGGCTCACACACTGCATTTACATTTTATACTTTCCTGGGGCTTCTTAGGTTTTTTTGGTTTTCTGTTTTGAGTTTTGTTTGTTTGGGGTTTTTTTTTTTTGGTATTTCTTTAAACTAAACTTTGAAGGACATAAATCTGTTACACTGGGGGCTGGGGATGTGGCTCAAGCGGTAGCACGCCCGCCTAGCGTGCGTGCGGCCCGGGTTCGATCCTCAGCACCACGAAGATGTTGTGTCTGCCGAAAACTAAATAAATATTAAAATTCTCTCTCTCCCCCTCTCTCCCTCCCCCCCAAAAAAATAAATAAATAAATTTATAAATTTGTTACACTGGCTACAAATTTTCCTTAGTTTTTGATTTGTTTTATGGTTCCCATATGAGATTCAGTGAAACTTTTATTTTTATTTTCGTTTTTGATGGACCTTTATTTTAATCATTTATTTATATGCAGTGCTGAGAATCAAACCCAGTGCCTCACACATGAGAGGCAAGCGCACTACCACTGAGCCACAACCCCAGCCCAGTGAAACATTTTTGACAGAAACATTAAGGAGATAAAAAGATTTTTAACTAGATAGTCAATGCTTTTTAACAGTTACAAGTCTATTCAGATTTTGTTTGCTTTTCCTTTTTCTTGGTACCAGTGATAGAATTTAGAAGCATTTAACCACTGAGCCACATCCCCCAGCCCTTTTTGTTTTGAGAAAGGGTCTCACTAAGTTGCTTAAGGTCTCACTAAATTGCTGAACTTGAACTAAATTGCTGAACTTGGGATTCTCCTGCCTCAGCCTCCCAAGGCGCTGGGATTATAGGTATGCACCACTGTGTCCATCTTTAATAAGTTGTTTTTCTGAGTATTTAGCTTCCAGTTTTACCAAGTTATTTACAATACCCTCTATTATTTGAAGGATATGTAGTAATGCCTGTTTTTCAAATCTAATTACAATTCTTTTTGGTCCCATAATTAATCTAATTGGGGGATGAAGTGTAGGAGGTACCAGGAATTGAACTCAGAGGAACTTGACCACTGGGCCATATCCCCAGCCCTATTGTGTATTTTATTAGACAGAGTCTCACTGAGTAGCTTTTAGCCTCGATTTTGCTAAGGCTGGCTTGGAATTTTCGATCCCCATACCCGGCTTAATCTAATTATTTCACCAGCATAGTTTTTCCAAAAACCATTTAACTTTGTTGATCCTTTCTACTGATAACTTCTTTCCATTCTTAGTACCTGTACTTCTCTCCATAAATCCTTATTTGTCTATTGCTTGTCTTCTAATTTTTCAAAAATATACTTGGGGGCTGGGATTGTGGTTCAATGGTAGAGCATTCGCCTAGCACATGCGGGACCCTGGGTTCGATCCTCAGTACCACATAAAAATAAATGAACGGAACAAAGGTATTGTGTCCAACTACAACTAAAAAATAAAAATATTTTAAAAAATACACTTGGATCACTAAATTTCAACTCTAAAGAAACAAGTCTCTGCTGCCCAAGCTGCTCTCAAACTCCTGGACTCAAGTGATCCTTCTGCTTCAGTCTTCTGAGTACCTGGGACTAGGCCTGGACCAGTGGGCCTGGCTTTTCTCCTTCTTTTTCAACATATATGCATCGAGTGCTATAAATCTTTTTCAGCACAACTTCAGCTGTGTATTAAATATATACCAAGATATAGCAAATCAACCCAAAATTAAACTGCCCAAAACAACAATATCTATTATCAGGAGTTCAGTCAGCTATCTCTGGCTCAGCTTGAAGGCTGTAGTCAATACTTTGACCTGGCTACAGTGACAATAAAACTTACCTGGGACAGAGAATCTGCTTAAAAAATGGCTTGCTCACATGACTGAGTGGGAGACTTCAGCTTCTACCCAAAAATCTTTACATAAGGCTACTAAAAATGAGTGAGTCTCCATAGTACAGACACTATCATGTCTGTACTACTCAGCAATAAAAGTCACACTATAGTGGCGCACACCTGTAATCCCAGATATTCGGGAGGCTGAGGTAGGAAGATCGTGAGTTCAAAGTCACGCTCAGCAAAAGTGGGACAATAAGCAACTCAGTGAGACCAGGTCTCTACATAAAATATAAAATAGGGCTGGAGATGTGGCCTAGTGGTCAAGTTCCCCTTAGTTCAATCCCCAATACCAAAAACAAAAGTCATACTACATTATTTTGCCAATACCTTTTAAGTAACATAGGTCAATCCTACTCAATAGGGGAAATACAGAGAAGGCTGAGAACTAGAGGCAAGAATCACAAAGTAACACACTTTGGAGGTTGGTTCCCAAACAGTACCTCTTGCTAGTTTTAATTTGTAATATTTTCATTACTAGCCAGTTCAAAACATTCTTAAATGTGTACTGTGATTTCTTCATTGGTGTTTGAGTAATTTTATTACTTAATTTATAAAATTAAAGATTGCTCTATTAACAATTCCAGTTGTTGGTAATTTGTCTTAATTATAGATATCTTCTGACAACAATATAATTATTACAGTACTTTTAAATCTGTTGAGACTGACATTTGCTGCTCAAAAAAATGGGGACAATATTTACATAATAAACACCCTATTTGTGACCAAAAAGTTGTAGTTGTGGTATAAATATTAAATGCAAGGTTCTAAATGTGTAATGGTACAAGTCAGATCTATTTTAATTTTTTTTTGTACTTGTAGACAGCATGCCTTTATTTATTTTTGTATGCGGTGCTAAGGATTGAACCCAGTGCCTCACACATGCTAGGCAAGCGCTCTGCCACTGAGCCCCAGCCCCAGCCCTCAAATCTATATTCTTTTGTTGTTTTTTTTTTTTTTTTAGGAGAGAGACAGAATTTTTTTTTAATATTTATTTTTTAGTTTTTGGCAGACAGAACATCTTTGTTTGTATGTGGTGCTGAGGATGGAACCTGGGCTGCATGCATGCCAGGCGAGCACACTACCACTTGAGCCACATCCCCAGCCCTCAAATCTATATTCTTAACGAAAGATTCTTTCTTTTACTAACAGACAAAGGTATTCAAATTTCTCTGTTATGATTATGAAGGTCAATTTCTAGCTAAGGATCTATTTTTGCTTTATGTATTTTGAGGATATACTACAAATTAAGAACTCTTATTTAATAAAAAGCTTAATCACTATCATTTTGTTTTGTTTTTGTGGTGCTGGGAATTGAACCCCAGGGCCTTCTGTATGTGAGGCAAGCAGTCTACCAACTGAGCTATATTCCTAGCCCCAGTGTTTGATCACAATTGATTATCTCTCTTTCTCTCTAAAGATGTTATTTGCCTCAAAGAGTATTTATCTAATATTAGTATGACTACACCCTTATTAATGTATGCAAAAACAATTTCTCTCATCTTTTACTTTTGACCTAGTATATTCTTATATTGAAGGTAAGACATATAGTTGGATTTCATTTTTTAACCAAGTCTGAAGTCTCTGCCTCTTATGTGGACCATTTAATTCATTTACTACTAATGGAATTATACTCATACTGACATTTAATGACCTCCTTGTATACTTTCTCTCCCATATATTGCCTTTTTTTATATTATTTTTTTTTTTTGCAGAGGGGCGGGGTGGTACCGGGGATTGAACTCAGGGGCACTCAACCACTGAGCCACATTCCCAGCTCTATATTGTATTTTATTTAAAGACAAGTCTCACTGAGTTGCTTAGTACCTTGCTTTTGCTTTGAACTCACAATCCTCCTGTCTCAACCTCCCAAGCCTCTGGGATTACAGGCATGCACTATTTCATACCCAGCTCTTTCCTTTTTTCTTGCTTTCTTTTTTACAAGACTTATTTCCAGTCTCTGGTAGCTTAGTAGTTTACACTTTTTTTTTTTTTGGTACATGGGATTGAACCCATAGGCACTTTACCACTGAGCCACAAAAAAGCTAAATTGCTGGCCTTGAACTTGTGATCCTCCTGCTTCAGCCTCCTGAGCTATTGGGATTACAGGCATGTACCACCACACTTGGTTTACACATTCTCTTACTATTCTTTTAGCTGTTAGTCTAGAGTTTGACAAAAAATGTCTTTGTACCTTAAAATCTAACATAAACTTCTATTTTCCACTTCTCAAAACAATGGAAAAACCTTATAATACTAAATCTATGGCCTCATGCTATGCATGTTATTATTTAATCTCATATAGATTTTATAACCTAGAAGATAATATACTTCTTTATACTATTAACAATGTTTATTTCACACTTACCGATTTTTTTTAAACTCTTCATTTCTTCTTCCATTTCCATTCTTCCAGGATCACATTCCCTCTCTCTTTAAATACTATTTGAAATTCCATTCAATGCTATTCCAATGCCAAGAAATTCTCATTTTTTCTAAACTGCATTTATTATACCTTGTCTTCAATACTTTCAATAGCTTCAGAATTCTTGACTGTGTGACATTTTCTATTCATACTTGAAAAATATTACTCCTTTTACTCCTTTATCTATCAACTTCTATTGCTTCTATTGAGAGGCTGGTAGCATCTCTCTTTTTTCCCTCTGGGTAAAAAGATTTCTATTTATCTTTTGTTTCTATAGTTTTATTGTAAATTTTTTTTTTTGTACCAGTGATTGAACCCAGGAACATTTAACTACTGAGCCACATCTCCAGCCCCTTTTTCCCCCATTTAAGACCAGATCTTGCTAAGTTGCTTAGGTTCTTACTAAATTGCTAAGGCTGACCTTGAACTTGCAATACTCCTGCCTCTGCCTCCCAAATTGCTGGGAGACAGGTGTGCACCATCACTCCATGAAGTTAAGTCTTCTCCCTCGTATGATGTTCTTTCCTGTGTACTGTAACCTATTCACTCTATGCTTCAATCCTACTTATTTTCTTTGACCTCATTCCCAGTTCACTAATTCTCCAATATCTTCATTGTGTCTATATGCTGTTAAAATCATCCGCTAAATCCTTAAATTCAGTTATATATTTCAATCCTGGAGTTTCCTTTTTATTACCTTTTCATTCTCTGAGGAAATTTAATTTATTGTTTGTTTGGTTTTTAGGTGAACTTATAAAACACAGATATTTCCAAGATAGTCTGAGGATCCAGGCAATAGATGTTCCAGATCTATTTCTTTCACCTGTTATTTCTCCTGTTTCTGGTTATGTTTGTGTCCTTCTATATCTTATTTTTGATTTTGGTTCTTTGGTTTTTTTTTTTTTTTTTTGGGGGGGGGGGTACCAGAGATTGAACTCAGAGATTAAACTGAGCCACATCCCCAGCCCTATTTTGTATTTTATTTAGAGACAGGGTCTCACTGACTTATTTAGCCCCTCACCATTGCTGAGGCTGGATTTGAACCCATGATCCTCCTATCTCAGCCTATCTAACTGCTAGGATTACAGGCATGTGCCACTGAGCCCGGCCGTATTTTTTCTTTTATATTCTCATACTTCATTACATTTTAGTGTCAGCATCATACATAAATAGCACAAGGCTCCAGATGTTATCTTCCTCTAATATACCTTCTGCTTCTACCTGCAGGTGGATCAAGGGCCCAACAATCCCAGATTACCAATCCAGGTGAATTAAAATGACTAGAAGCCTGGCTTCAGATTCTGTGAATGTAAATTTAACTGGCTCACTCCTGCTTCCAGGATACAACTCCACTGGTTCCCAAACTCAAGATCCTGACCTCCAAGATCCTACTAAGCATCCACAAGTTCATTTCTCTGTAATTGGCCAATGCCTCTTAATAATTCCTCTCTGGGCTTCGCATATCTATGAGACTTTGACATCTTAATTTCTCATTATACTGTTACTTCAGGGTTTTTTCCACCTCTTTTCAGAATTTTCAGTTGTCTTTAAAAGGAAAACTAGTTTAAGCCAGCTATGTATTAAAATGTTTCATTCCTGTGGAATGCTCACAAACTACTGTTAACTTAACCAGAGGTTCTACTTGTGGCTTTTACTGGTTATACCTTTTTTTTTTTTTTTTGTACCAGGAATTGGACTCAGGGGCGCTTAACCACTGATCCACATCCCCAGCTCTTTTTGTATTTAATTTAATGAGTTGCTCAGTGCTTCACTTTTGCTAAGTCTGGCTCTGAACTTGCTATCCTCCTGCCTCAGCCTCCCAAGCCACTGAGATTATAGGCAATCTCCACTGCACCCAGCCATGTTATTTCTTTTGATCAGATAATGGAGATGTCAACTTAAAGACTACTGGCTTATGATGTTCTTTCCTATGTACTGTAACGTATTCGCTCTATGCTTCAATCCTACTTATTTCCTTTGACCTCATGTCTATATACTGTTAAAAATCATTGTGTGTATATATTGTTAAAATCATCCACTAAATCTGTGGTAGCCAGTCCACCATAAACCATTATGTGATCACCTGATACTAATATCATACCCAATGCCTTTCCATGCCCACCTCTCACCAAGTTTTTTTTTTAAAAAGAACTCAAAAAACATTCTTCACTCTCACGACAGCCTGCATTCTCCCTTGGCTATGTACTCATGCCTTTCCTAAATCAACCTCATGCCTCAGTATATAACATACAGGCTGAAACTACTTTCTGTAAGGTGAGGTCCTGAGGTGAGAGATTCCCCCTCCAGGACCTCCTTGGACCTCCTCCAGTGACAATAAACACACGTAGGCTCCTGTTACCAAAAGAATTCAGGAAAGACCAGGGTTCCACTTTCACAATGATGAATTCCAAATAGTTTGAAAATAAACATCCTATCAAAGTAGTTAAGATTTCTTATTTGCTGCTATTATGTCTATAAGTTCTTATCAAATTATAAAATATAAACTGTGAAACCTATCTAGGATTTGAAGTTAATTTTCCAACTACAAAACTTTCTTTTTTTTTTTTTAAAGAGAGAGTGAGAGAGGGGAGAGGGAGGGGGAGGAGGGAGGGAGGGAGAGAGAGAGAGAGAGAGAGAGAGAGAGAGAGAGAGAGAGAGAGAATTTTTAATACTTATTTTTTTAGTTCTCGGCGGACACAACATCTTTGTTGGTATGTGGTGCTGAGGATCAAACCCAAGCCACATGCATGCCAGGCGAGCGCACTACAACTTGAGCCACATCCCCAGCCCCTACAAAACTTTCTAGAGAATTATTTCTTGCCTAAAAATAAATAAAAAACCAAAATTCTTCCTTATACTTTCAAAATAAAACACTATTTCATTTATAACTTCATCATACAAAGATAACTTGTGTCTTGAGAATACTAACCAGAATGTTGAGAAGTTACTTTTTCCCCCTATCTTAAATCAATCTCTCTTTTTTTTTTTAAAGAGAGAGTGGGAGAGGAGAGAGAGAGAGATAGAGAGAAAATTTTTAATATTTTTTTTTTAGTTCTCGGCGGACACAACATCTTTGTTGGTATGTGGTGCTGAGGATCGAACTCGGGCCGCACGCATGCCAGGCGAGCGCGCTACCGCTTGAGCCACATCCCCAGCCCTTAAATCAATCTCTCTTGATGTCTCAACTATCACTACTCCTGGCCTCAAGTGATCCTCCCTCTCAATCTCCTCAATAGCTAGGACTATAGATACCACACCACATCCAGTCAAGTCACCTTTTAGCACAGAACTTCACACCAATAATGTAGAGCCTAAAGAAACCTATACGTAAAAACTAAACCTCTCCCATAGTTTTAACCAACTTCAAATCAGACCCAAACATGGCTTGAAAAGTCTTACAAATCGGGATACGGCTATAACTCAGTTTTGGAGCGTCCGCCTCGCACGTGTGAGGCACTGGGTTCAATCCTCAGCACCACATAAAAATAAATAAAGATACTGTGTCCAACTACAACTAAAATAAAATAAATAAATACATATGTCATATATATATATGTGTGTGTGTGTGTGTGTGTGTGTGTGTCTCTCTCTCTTACAAATCATCTAACAATTGACTTCCACCTAACAAAATGTAATTTTCAAAAAATGGCAGAACGGCACCATTTTTAGTCCCAAGTGAATTAATCAATCTAAGGCAGCAATCAATGAATATACTACAGAGATATCACCAGATATTTTGCTCCTTTTGATGGAAAAATTTACATCTTACTGTGACCAATTCTCAATCAACATCTAGAATCTTGCAATACAATTGTTGACATAAACACACACATATCTTGCAATATAACTGTAAATTCATAAGCCCCATCCCACACATTTTAATTCAGAATCCTAGCAAGCTGTTTTAAAACAAGCTATTTTTAAGCAAGCTCTCCAAGTGACTTTCATGCACATTGAAGGTAACTATTGCTCTCCATACAACCATCAACTTATGAGAAATACAGGACCATATTAAACTCCACAATGATTCCACTGTTAACATCCAAACTATGGGTAAACTACAATCAACATCCCAAGGTTCCTTCAACAAAGAAACACTGGCAAGGGGGATAAAATTTATGGTTTACCTATCTTAATCTAGAGCAACCACCTGTGAAATCCAATCTCTGTTCTACTCCTGATTAAATACATAAAATCATGCCATTCATAAAGTAACTATAAATGTGAACATCAACAAACAGTGTGTGATGACAGTTTTCAAAAACAAATCTTTGGGGCTGGGGCTTGGTCTCACCAGTAGCACACTTGCCTGGCATGTGTGAGACACTGGGTTCAATTCTCAGCACCATATATGAATAAATAAGGTCTATCAACAAGTAAAAAAATTTTTAAAAATTAAAAAAAAACAAATCCTTGTCTTTTAGAAATACATACTGAATTGTTTGCAGAATATCAAATCTAGACTTTAAGCACAAAGCAAAATGGCTAAGAATAGCCATAGGTTAACATTAACAGGTCCATAGGGGTGTGTGACTCCATTTTGGAAAAAAGGTTCAAGATAATCCTTCACTTATTGTGGAAAATTTCTTTTAATATTTCAACAAATCTAATCAACTTATCAAAATTCACAAGTTTTAAAAATATTTGAGGGGGCTGGGATTGTGGCTCAGTGGTAGAGCATTCACCTAGCACGGGCGGGACTCGGGTTCAATCCTCACCACCACATAAAAATAAAATGCAATGTGTTGTGTCCATCTACACCAAAAAATAAATATTATTAAAAAAAAAAAGAAAGAAAAGAAACGAAACCCAGGCTTAAAAAAAAAAAATTGGGTGCAGTGGCACATGCCTTTAATCCCACGTACTTGTTACGAGTTCAACCTAGGTAACTTAGCAAGACTGTCTCAAAAAAATAAAAAGGGTTGGGATGTAGCTCAGTAGTAAAAATCCCCTGGAAATCTCCAGTACTGAAAATAAAATAAAAAATAAAGAGGGCAGGGGATGCAGCTCAATGGTAGAGCACTTGCCAACATGCCTTTTAGGCCGTGGGTTCAATTCCCAGTACCGCCAAAACCAGAGAATCCATCCGTGTTTTTTTTTTTTTTAAATTAGGAATATATGACAGCAGAATGCATTTTGATTCACTGGACATCAGTTTTTAATTGACATTCATCCACATCAATAATCAGCTTCAAAGAGGCAATAAGTCACCCATGAAGCTTTCTGATAAAGTTCTGCTACATTCGATTTTTATCTTACCCCTTCCATGATTAGCTGAAGTAAAAATGATAATTTTCTCTTGATTACCTAACTTTAAAACACATCATGGAGCTGGGGATATAGCTCAGTTGGAAGAGTGCTTGCCTCAAATGCAATAAGGCCCCGGGTTTAAACCGCAGCACCACCAAAAAAAAAAAAAAAAAAAAAAAAAAAACACCATATAATCACTAAGCACTTTCATATTTTCCTGTTCCAAAGAGAAAAGAGTTTTGAAGGTAAAGGCGGTAACATCCACATGTTCAGGGAGTTAGTTTACCTGTAAAGATGTAATTGATCCTGTGTGTCCTTGGAGCACTGCAACAGGAGCACAGGTTCTCAAGCACCACACTCTGATGATTTTATCACAGCTCCCTGCAGCAATCATAGTGTTCTCATAATTCACTGCCATATCTGAAATTTCTGCAGAATGACCTCTTAATGTGGATAACAGACGGCCATTATGTGTTGACCAAATCTTTACCAAACAATCATCTGAACCCTAAGAAAAAATACACCAAACACATATATCAGTTCAGCAAATCTTATGAATCATTTATTAGAGTACTTTTTACATACTGCACAAATCCAATATCTGACTCTTCCTCCCTTCCTTCCAATTGTAGAATACTCCGCCATGGTTCTTACAGTCAAAATACATAAGGAAATGTATTTTTCTTTGAAAGAAAAGCCTAAAGACACTGTGAACTTACCATTTCTATGAGTCAGATCACATTATAAATACTACTAACCCCCAAATTGTCTACCAACTAATACACCCAACTAGAAGTTCCTTCTCAACTGTATTGGTTAACAATGGCTAAGTATTAGATCAGCTCACCAAGTTAAATAAGACAATAAATGTTAAGACAGATATAGACTTCTTAGCCTGAACAAGACTAAGTGACAATTCTGCCACTACCACTCCCCAAAAAGTGGGAAAAGCATCCTTATTTCAAATAACCAAACAACAAAGTCTCAAATACACAATACCATCCAGCATCCATCATTCATCACACAATGATTATGTACTCTGAGTCTCACACCTGCAATTAAGTCAGCTTCTCACCCATTCTAATCTTCCCTTAAAAACATTAAAAATGTTAAATTCCAAATATTTCTGTACAGCTTTCCAATAACTACTTGAACACAGAAATGCTATCTATAATCAATCCATTTTCCAGAATTAACAATTAATCAATGTATAAATATTTCTAACAGCTTGAAGATTTGTTTCTGGATTTGGGGTTAATTTACATTTAGATTAATTACAGAGTGACAATTCAATAAGTTCAAAATGAACTAAAGTACGGTTTTTGTTTTGTTGTTTGTTTGCTTTTTTGGTACTAGAGATTGAACCAAGGGGCACTGAACCACATCCCCAGCCTATTAGTTCTTTTGTTCATTTTTTTTTTTTTTAATTCAGAAACAGGATCTCACTAAATTGCTTACAGCCACACCTGATAAATTGCTGAAACTGGTTTTGAACTTGCAATCCTTCTGCCTCAGCCTCCCAAGTAGCAGGGATTACAGGCCACCATACCAGCCTACACAGGCATAAATTTCAACCATCCTTAATGATCATGCTTGAGAACCACTGCTCTAAGTCATTATCTCTCAAAACAGCACACAGGACTGTTTGTCGATAAATCACTTGAGGTACTTATTTAAAATACAAATTCATGGGCCCCACACCAGACCTACTTGATTGAAATCTCTGAAGATTGGAAATAAAGAACCTACAAATTTTATAAAATTTCCTAAATGATGCTGAAGCACACTAAAGTGCTGCAGGCAGTACCCAATTTAGTAGAAAATGTTAACTCACTGTAAAGATTCTATGTCCTGTCCTATCAAATGCTACACAGTAAACAGCAGATAGATGTCCGAGAATCCTTCTGTGCATTTTTATATGCTGATACATAGTTCCTGGAAATGCTGTGCTAAAAGTGGAACACCCTGTGAGCTGTTTTCCTCGGTGTATCTCCACTAGGAAATAAAAACAATGAAAATGGTTAAGAGGAAAGCCAATATTTTTGTGAAAAAATAAATAAATTTGTTTGAGAAATCCTAAGGACACAAATTTCTTTCCAATTCTGTTCTACCATAATCGCTAATGCAGGCGTTTGTCCCCCCCCCCCCCCCCCCCGCCCCAGTACCAAGGGTCAAACCTAAGGGCACTTAACCACTGAGCCACATCCCCAGCCCTTTTTTATATTTTATTTAGAGACAAGGTCTCGCTGAGTTGCTTAGGGCTAAATTGCTGAGGCTGACTTGCACTTGGGATCCTCCTGCCTCAGCCTACCAAGCTGCTGGGTTTACAGATGTGCACCACCTTGCCCAGCTCAGACTTCTTAATGTAATGATTGTTTTCGTTAATTTTATTAATTATTTTAAGAAAACAGTAGTTTGAAATTTGATATGTATTACTACTTAAAAAACAACCCTGCCAGTATTTCCTTTTTAAATTTGACATTTACAAATTTTATCAAGAAATTAAAAGAACTTTAGGCATCACCAAGGCCCACCTCACTTACCAAGATTTGGAGGAGAGCCATAGTTCACGGGCATTTCAGGAGGTCTTCCTCTATGAAGAGCAGCAAAGGCAGAGCCCTTCCAAACTGTGTGCCTGCAGTCTTTAAAATGAATTTTAGATACACATAAAATCTTGAAAGTTAACCCCAAGAAAGATTTTATAGAATACTTACGTATATTGTAATAAACTGTTTATTCAAAGTTTTACCAACTATAATATACTTTAAACAGAAAAGCCCTGGAGGTTTATTAGACTATTTCTGAAGGGGAAAAAAAAAAAAAACTTAGGACATCTCAGATACAGCAGCAACAACAACTAACATTTGTGTAGCACTTTACAGTTCACAAAGTGCTTTCCACATACATTATCTCATTAAACCCTCACAACAACCCTGTGAGGTAGGTATTTTCGCCAATTTACAAGTGAGGTAACTGAGGCTCAAAGATTTCAGGACCTTTAAAGAGATCCACCGCAAATGATTAGTAACAACGGGCCATAAAACCAGATCTTTTTTCAAGTCCCATTTAATGCCAAATAAGTGTTAATTTTTCAATGTAGAATTATACTATACAATATTAAAGACCTTAATCACAACTGGTCCAACTTTTCAAAAATTGAAAATTGAGAAAAATTTTAATTTCTTTCACATATAAAAGTCCTTGACTTGTTTAGTCTTAAAATTAATTTGGCCAATACTGCCACGACTTTGGTCTCTTTAGGAAGTATTGACAAATTAAATAGCTTTCCCTTTATTTTAGGATCACAGATGATCCTTTACAGAAGGGCATATAAGTAGGATCGGTGAGTCTGAACATCAACTCAAAAAGTCCCATCCCTCCCTGACCTACAAGAAAAGAACTGAAGAAAAAGTGTCTTTCCTCCTAGGAGACAGCAGCAGAACACAAGTCATGGGCAGTCTGCTGAGCTCAAGTTTAGCTACCTCACAACTCAAAGACAAGGGAGGGATGGCAGCATACTTAACTTCCATGAGCCTCGGGTGCCCCAAACTAACAGGCATATAGAGTTTTACATGAATGGATCCATTACCACTATCATGACCAAAGAGCAGTTACCAGGCATCCTCTCATGGCACCAGTACAAAACAATAGAGAAACAGGGCCCTACCCTATGCACTTGACCAAGTCTCTTCCAAGGTCTGCCAATTCTAAAACATTGCTCATCACAGAACAACATTGAGCTTGACACAGAAAACAGAGGAAAACATGCTGCCCAAGTAACTACTAAGTAACAGCCTACAACAGAGTAATTACAAGTGAATAGGAACATAGAAAAGGAAGAATACCAACAGTTTCCTGATTAGAGCCAACATGTGGCATGGCTACAGAGCACTAGGAAACAGCTACCTGGACAAACCAGTCTGGCAGCGAACCAAGAGGGAGGCTGTTCTTCCTCAGTCAAGCTTTATCCTCATGGTGCCTCTAAAGAGGGAGCATCCCAGCGACTGCTCTTAGAGAGTCAAGGGAGGAGGCTCAGGATGGGAGGAACCAACCATCTTGCCCATTAGCAGTTTAGCCACATTATACATAGATAGTATCACATACATATACTTAAGTCTAAGTCATTTGTACCAAGCTAACAGAAAAATAGCAATTTCAAACATTTTACTAGCACATAATTTGCCAAAAAAATAGTGTAAAAAAAAGAACCATGCAATTTTACATTTTTGGTGCTTGTTTTCAAACCGCTACCAACCTTAGAAAATCACTTCCCCTGGTAACAAAGGGCTCTCGGAATCTAAATAGCAAAGGAAATACTTCTAGCATTTTAAGAGTTTATTAGACACATACAATTACATTCAATAAGTTACGAGTGAGCTACAAAATGAAAAAATTAAGAACTCACATTGATAAAACCTCAAACACATCTCATAATAAATTCAAGCTTTTTAGCTTAACATCTGTATCTTGAGCAATTTTTTAAATGCAGAAAAACCCATTAAACACTTAGGTAATAGGATTCAATGTTCTATGCTAAATGCAGAGAATTTTATAGTCCACAGCATGATTTAGTTACATATCACCTTTCTTCCACAATGCTTACATTACGTCACAATTATAATAATTATTAAGCTATTAATACAAAGCAGAACACTTCTTCAAATTAAGGTACCTTTTGCTGTACGTAGCAAAGACTGCCTTCCTGCACCAAGTAAAGAAGTGACTCTTGAAATACTGGGTGGAATTTCTTTATCCAACATAGGGCCGATGCGCTGGCAGATTTGCAACAGATGATCAGGAGCCACATGCTTATTGGACAAGACCTGGTTGGAAAGTTAAGTTTTAATAACACTAAATAATACCAAAAAAACAATAAATGTTTAGGGATAAATCTGACAACACATATGAAACACACTGAAAACTACAAAACATGCTGGGAGAAATAAAAGACAGCTGAAAACAATAATCGGAACTACCGATTCAAACCAATCCCAACCAAAATTCAAGCAAGAATTTTTTTTTTATAGAAATCAACAGTATTATTCTTAAATCTGTATGAAAATAACATAAAAAATCCAAAGCAGCTTTGAAAAAGAACAAAGTGGCAGTGTTAACAACATTGGCTTCCAAGGCTTGTTTTAAAACCACAGAAATCAAAACAGTCTGGTATTCTTGGTATATAGATAAAGAGATCAATGGAACAAATTGTCAAAAACAAGACATATGTATACTTAGACATATGTACACTTTGTGTTTTTTTTTTTTAAAGAGAGAGTGAGAGAGGAGAGAGAGAGAGAGAGAATTTTTAATATTTATTTTTCAGTTCTCGGCGGACACAACATCTTTGTTGGTATGTGGTGCTGAGGATCAAACCCGGGCCGCACGCATGCCAGGCAAGCGCGCTACCGCTTGAGCCACATCCCCAGCCCTTGTTTTTTTTTTTAAACCAGGGATTGAACCCAGGGGCACTCAGCCACTGAGCCACATCCCCAGGCTATTCTGTATTTTATTTAGAGACAGGAGGGTCTCACTAAGTTGCTGAGTGCCCTGCTAATTTGCTAATGGTTGACTTTGAACTTGCCATCCTCCTGCCTCAGCCTCCAAAGCTGCTGGGCTTACAGGCGTGTCACTGTGCCCAGCTAATGATTTCTAATGTGACACCTAAAAAGCACAAACCATAAATAACAAAAATGATAAATCAGATTTCATCAAAACATCTTCCTGGGGCTGGGGATGTGGCTCAAGCGGTAGCGCGCTCGCCTGGCATGCGTGCGGCCCGGGTTCGATCCTCAGCACCACATACCAACAAAGATGTTGTGTCCGCCGAGAACTAAAAAATAAATATTAAAAATTCTCTCTGTCTCTCACTCTCTCTTTAAAAAAAAAAAAAAAATCTTCCTTTCTTCAAAAGCAATGTTGATTGCTAAAGGCTGAAGGAAAATATTTGCAAAGCATGTGCCTCACGATGGACCTATATCCAGAATAAAGAACTCAAAAAGAGTTCCCAACAATATTCAACTCAACAATACTCAACATTCCAAATTCAACAGTAACAACCCATTTTAAATAGTGTAAAAAGTTTGAACAGACATGTCACCAAAGAAGGTAATACAAATAGCACATCAACATGTGAAGGTGACTGACATTATTTAGTAAAATACACATTAAGATTTTAAGGAGATACTACCACACACCTGTGAGGATGGCTAAAATGAAAAGGACTGACCAGCCCAAACGTTGCAAGAATGTGGAGAAACTGCTGATGGAAATATACAACACTACCACAAATTCTGAAAACAGTTTAACAGTTTCTTTAAAAATTACACATAAGGGCTGGGATGCAGCTCAGTGGCAAAGCGTCTGCCATGCATTCAAAAAGCCCTGGGTTCAACCCCCAGTTCCAAGACAGACCAAAAAAAAAAAAAAAACCCACCAAAAAAAATAAGATTAAAAAAAAAAAAAATTACACATAAGGTGAGCACAGGAACATACACCTGTAATCTCAGCCACTCAGGAGATTGAGGCAAGAACACATCCAATCTGAGGCCAATGTAGGTAACTTTTTCAGCTATTTCATTTCTAGACTTTTTTTTTTCTTTTAATACTCAGGGTTGAGTCCAAGGGCACTTTATCACTGAGATACATCCCCTGTCCTTTTTTATTTTGAAACAGGGTCTTGCTAAGCTGCTTAGAGTCCCACTAAATTTCTGAGTCTGGCCTTGAACTTGAGATCCTCCTGCCTCAGCCTCCAGGGTCACTAGTATTACAGGTATGTGATACTAAGCTGAGTTCCACTCGTAGGTATTTAAGCATGTGGGGAGAAAAAAAAAAACTCATAGACACGTAAAGGTTTGTGTATTAATGTTAGCAGCTTTCTCTCCAATAGGAAAAAAGAATACAACAAAAATGTCCACTAACTGATGAATAAATTAATAATACATTGTGATGTATCTGCACAATAGAATACAATTAGGCAATAAAAAGAAATGAACTGATAGAACACAACAGATGAATTTTTGAACTATCTTGAAAGCCAGGAAACAAATATATAACTGCATAATTTCACTTACATTAACCTCTAGAAAATACAAACTACATATAGTCACAGAGGACATATCAAAAGGCTGGATGACAAGATAGTGCCAGTGTACAGGGAGGAATTTCCAAGGAGTGAAAGGAGATTTCTAGAAGTGAGACATGCTCACCATCTTCACTACTGTGATGGGTTCATGGCTGTAACATATGCCAGTATTTATCAATTTGAACACTCTAAAATTTTAGTTCATTTGCATTTTATGTTAATTATACATAAGAAAAATAAACCACAAAAACAGTAAAGTATGTAATTTTAACTCATGTATGTACAATGTTACCTGATATGAATGTAACTGGCATAAAATTTAAT
Organism: Ictidomys tridecemlineatus; assembly: GCF_052094955.1. Taxonomy (NCBI): domain Eukaryota; kingdom Metazoa; phylum Chordata; class Mammalia; order Rodentia; family Sciuridae; genus Ictidomys; species Ictidomys tridecemlineatus. The sequence continues at coordinate 211,114,119 of NC_135479.1, forward strand.
GGTGCATCCCTAAGGGATCTCAATCATAACATCACCAGCATTCAAGGAATGCTGGACCTTTAAAGAGATCCACCGCAAATGATTAGTACAACAGGCCATAAAACCAGATCTTTTTTCAAGTCCTATTTAATGCCAAATAAGTGTTAATTTTTCAATGTAGAATTATACTATACAATATTAAAGATTAAAGACATTAATTACAACTGGTCCAACTTTTCAAAAATTGAAAATTGAGAAACCATCACTGTGCAGGACTAACCCACACATGCAGACCTACAGTGTCCTCAGCCCCCATCCACTAACGTCAGCAGCACTTCCAAGGCACTGCAACATCAACATGCTCCATGTTTCAAACTGAGAAATACTGCTCTAAAGAAAATCTCAAACATATAATTATAGATCTATACCATAGTTATAATCCTGTATTGAACTATTGGTAAAGATCATTTTTTAGGGCTGAGGATTTGGCTCAGTTGGTAGAGTGCTTGCCTTACATGCACTAGGGCCTGGGTTCAATCCCCAGCACCACTTAAAAAAAAAAAGCACTTTTGAGATCACTTTTGTCACTTTTTGTTCTTCATCATTAATCCAAATATAAAATAATCCTGGACTCAATATAAAAGTTTTTATTCATCAGCCCTGGTGACAACAAGAGCTTGATAAAATACCTTTGATTTCCCAATTGGACTTATGTTCCCCACCTCCTGGCAGAAATACCAACACAAAAGTGAAAAGTATCAAAACCAAGTAGACCTCAGAAGCTTCTTAATAGTAATTAGCACTTTGTGCTTCAAATGTCAGTACCTAACCTCCCAAACACTGTTGCAAGTAATCAGCACAGCACACAGGAATAGGAGATGAGTGGAACTAGAAAAGTAATTTCAACAGAATCAAGAAAAATCACAGGCTTAAGAATCTGTCAATCAAAGCCAGGCACAGTGGCAGTACACACCTATAATCCCCACAAATTGGGACACTTAAGAAGATCCCAAGATCAAAGCCAGCCTCAGCAACTTAGCAAGGCCCTGAGCAACTTGGTGAGATCTGCTCTCAAAATTAAGAAATAAAATAAAAAGAGCTGGGGATGCGGCTCAGTGGTTACATGCCCCTGGATTCAAACCCCAGAACCAAAAAAAGAAAAAAAATTTTTTTTAAAGAGCAACTGGTGCATGATCTTCCTCTCTTTAAATCAAAAGTGCCACTAACACTCAGGAAGACAAGATTAAAACACTAGATTTCACTGTGCCTTTCCAATACAGCTATATCCTCCATTAAAAGTTTTGGGTTTTCTTTCTTGCATTTCACCATGGGGAAAAAAATGATGCCCAGTCCCACCATAAAGACTGATTTAACTGGTTTGCAGCCCACTTTGGACATCTGGAACTTGCTCCCAGATAACTCTAACCAAAATTTCAGAACCATTGAGAAAATGGAATAACTTCAAGAAGAAACAATGACAAATCCAGAATAAACAAATATCTGTCTCTTCAGTAATAGCGTAGGAAAATGATGATTCACAATTTTATATAATCAATGCCTTTTTTCCCCCAATACTGGGGACTGAACCCAAGAGCACTTAACCATTGAGCCACATCCCAAGCCCTTTGTATTTTTTTTTAATGACCTTTTTTTTTTTTGAGAGGGAGAGGGGGAGAGGGGGAGAGGGGGAGAGGGGGAGAGGGGGAGAGGGGGAGAGGGGGAGAGAGGGAGAGAGGGAGGGAGGGAGAGAGAGAGAGAGAGAGAGAGAGAGAGAGAGAGAGAGAGAGAAGAAAGAGAACCTTTTAATATTTATTTTCCAGTTTTCGGCGGACACAACATCTTTGTATGTGGTGCTGAGGATCAAACCTGGGCTACATGCATGCCAGGCGAGCGCACTACCGCTTGAGCCACATCCCCAGCCCCCCTTTGTATTTTTTTGAGATGAGGTCTTCCTAAATTGTTTAGGGCCTTGCTGAACTTCTAAAGTTCGCCTTGAACTTGTGATCCTTCCGTTTCAGGCTCCAGAGACACTGAGATTCCAGGAGTGCCTCACACCTGGCATGGACCTGAATTTGAACTAAACATAAAGACACTCAGGGAAGCCAGATGTGAGGGAGCACACTTATAATCCCAGCAATTCAGGAGGCTGAGGAGGCCCTAAGAAACTTAGGGATACCCAGTCTGAAATAAAAAGGGCTGGGGATATGGCTCAATAGTTAAGTGCCCCTGGGTTCCATCCACAGTTAAAAAAGAAAGGATCCTTTCTTCATTGTGGTCCTAGAGATCCAATCCAGTGTCTTGTACTGTGCATGCTAAGTACATGCTCTACCACTGAATAGGCCTTTATAGAGATGCAGTCCAAACAATTTGCTTTAAAATATTCCAGCATGTTAACCAATGAAATAAATGGCTATCTGAAGCCTGGCACAGTGGCACATGCCTGTTAATCCCACCTACCCAGAAAGCTTAGGCAGAAGGATTGAAAGTTTGAAGCTAGCCTGAGCTAGCAAGACCCTGGGTCAAAATTAAAATGTTTAAAGGGCTGGGGATGTAACTCAGTAACAGAATGCTTGCCTATCATGCCAAGGACCTGGGTTCAGTCCCCAGTACTGCAAAAAAATAAACAAGAAAAAAAAAATGAATGGCTATCTGGAATCTGCTTAAAAACAACACAGTGAGGCAGAGATTAGCAGATGCAACATTTTTTGATTAATCACTAAGGCTGGATAAAGGGTACCTGGTGGTGGGTTTCTTATTTATTTGCTTATTTATTTTGTTACTAGCGACTGAACCTCAGGTGCCTCTTACCACCTAGTAACATCCCTACCTCTTTTAAGAAGATTGCCCAGGCTGGCCTCAAACTTTCAATCCTCCAGCCTCAGTCTCCTAAGTTACTGAAACTACAGGAATGTGTCACCATAGCCCACTATTCTATTTTTTTTTTTTGTATTTAATTAGCACTTTATATTAAAAGTGACTTCCACAAGTAGAAACCAAAGTAAACAGCAAATTGACAACAAATTCAAATCTGTTAATGGTATATAGGGGATCATTACATTCTCATTTAGGTACATTTGATTTACTTAGTGTCATATCAACAATGCTTTTCTGCTTCACGGATAAAGCCATTTTACAAATCCCAACCCCCAAAATCATATATGTATAAAACATACATTTAATACTTACTGTTCATACATGCATATAACAAATCCCCTAGCTAATTCTTTTACATTTTTTATTTTTTATTATTTATTTTTAGTTGTAGTGGGACACAATACTTTTATTTATTTTTATGTGTTGCCGAGGATGGAACTCAGTGCCCTGCGCGTGCTAGAGAAGGGCTCTACCGCTGAGCCACAACCCCAGTCCCCCCTTTTACTTTTAATACAAGAATGTTAAGATTTCACCACCTTCTGCTTAGAATCGTGATAGAAATTGAGACGTTTCTTTTTCCCCCATTATTTTCCTTACTCATGATACTGAACATGGCCTGGTAACCAAAGACATGTTTTACCCCAATATACAAATTTCCAAAAATATTTCCCAGGAAAATGTTTATTCCACCAAGGACAAATGAATCCTTGTATTACTGTAACTGGAGAAAACCTAATTATATCTTAAGAATAGAAAAAAAAAATTTATAAAGTATAAATGTATTCACGTTAACACTGCTTAAAAAATAAAAAATTTACTAATTCAAAGCCTATTTTTTTATACACAGCGAGATTATAAAATTAAGTAAATCAACTTCCTAAGGCATTCAAAAAATTGTACTGTAAAAAAAAAAATTGAACTGTTCAGAACAGCAAAAGCATTGGAGTGAAATATTCACGAATCAGCAATACTTTTCTCACGCTGCAAAGAGAAAAAAAAAAAAAAAAAAAAACCTCCAAGAAAACCTTTCACCACCTTCGGAGACCGAGGACTCTATTCCTAGGGAACAAGTGGTCGGAAGACCTGGGCGGGGCAGAGGAGCAGCGACCAATCAGAGCTCGCCTTACGCGCCGGGCCAAGGTAGCAGGCGATGAGAGGGCCCCACTGAGTGGCTGGCGGGCGCACGCCGCCCCCGAAAGCAGCCGCACCTGGAGGCTCGGCCCAGCCCTGAGCTCGCGGCACCCCCTCCACCGCCCCCGGAGGCCGCTTCCTGCCAAAACAAACCCCGCCGCCTCCAAAGCAAAACAAACCCTGGTCGGGGACAGGCCCGCCGTCCCGGCCGCACGCCCAGCGCTCCGGTCGCGGGGAGCCGGGGCGAGGGCAGGGACGGCTCAGAGGACGCGGGCGGAAACGTCCGGTGCTCACCAATTCCTCGTAGCTCCTGTTGTGCTCGTTGCCCTCCCAGTCCAACCTCTTCGGCAACAGCTGGAAAGACACGAAACGCGCCCGCGTGACCACCGCTCCGGCGCGGGGCCGCGGGGGCGCGGGCGGGGCCCTCCCGGGGCCGGGGCGGGACGCGCGGGGACGGCGGCACCAACCTGGTACTGCTCCAGCTCCTGCACAAGCACCTGCGGCAGAGACGCACCGTCAGTGGCGGGCCCGGCGCGCCGCCACCCCCCGCCCCCCGCGGCCGCCGGCGCTCACCTGGGCGGCTCTGCGGCACGGGCCGGCCGATAGGTACCGAGCGATGAGGAAGTACAGTTCTGCGGAGGGAAGACGGGAGTCGGTCAGGGCGGCGCGGGGCGCGGGGCCCGGGGGGCGCGGCGCCGCGTCTTACCCGACTCGATGAGCGGCACCGGACGTCGGGCGGGCGCGGGCTCCGCCATGGCCGTGCGCGGAGCGGGGAGCGAGCGGGCGAGCGAAGCGTGTAGGCCGCGCCGAGGCCTCACCGCGCCGGCGTCCCCTCTCCTCAGGCGCGCGCCGCCGCCGCCATGCCGTGCGCGCCGCCAGCGCCCGACGCCTCCGCGGGGGAGGAAGTAGCCCCGCCGCGGGGACGAAAAGTAATCCCTCCGGAGGCTCTGCGACGCGAGCCTCGGGGCCGCGCCAAGGGAGCGCGCCCGCCTCTTGTGGCTTCCTGCGGCTGGGGGGCGCGGGCAGGGGCGGCAGGCAGGGGTCTGGACCGGGCCGGGCGGGGCGCGCGCGTGGCCCCGGATCCCTGCGCGGTGAGGCGGCGCCGGCCTTTGTGCGGCGGCTGCGGCGGCGGCCCGGCTGCTGGAGGGCGGGAGCCGGGGGCGGAGGTCGGGCTGCGGGCCGACGGGCGTGGGCGGGGCGAGGGAGGGGCGGGGCGAGGGCGGGGCGGGGCTGCGCGGCAGACGCTGCTGCCCACTCTGCTGGTCGCCGCTCGGAAGGGACGAGTCACGGGCGGTCACCCGAAGCCAGCGTGTCTGCCCCCCGCCAGAGAGCCATCGCTCGAAGGACGCGAAGCTTTGCCCGACCGGGCTCCCCGAACGCCGTCCCTCTTGGCCGCAGCGCGTGGCAAACAGCTCCCAGTCTGCGTCACCTCGAGCGGCGCTGCAGGAAGAAGAATCAATAAGTCCCAGCCGCAGTCCCCCGCCTGCTGTCCCGCGGGGAGGTTAATAAGATGCAGCGCGCCGCGGAGGGTGTCCGCGTGGGGAGGCGGCCGGGAGGCGATGACTTAGCCCGATTCTCAAAGGACGGCTGGACGGGGGAAGGGCAGTGCAAGCAGCAGCCCGTTCCGAGGAGGAGGATCAGGAAACGGGTTGGAGGGTCATTTGTATCCTCTTGGAAGACACTGATAGGATTTGAGGTCCGAGAGGTGGACAAGGGCCAGGAAAGCCCTTAATTGTGCTGGGCTTCTGACCTACGTGGATGCGTGCCTTTAGCACGTTCAGTGTGCCCTTTTAGTCATAAGTGTACAGCATGAGTGTGAGTTACCATTCTCTTTCCTGCTCAGGGAGAGAACCTGCACAGTATGTGGTTCAGATCAGACTCTGGACTCACCTGGACTGCTCCCTGGTTCCACCTGCTTTTAGGTGTGTGCCTTGAGCAAGACGCTGAATCTTTGGGTCTCAATTTTCCTCAACTGTAAACAGTAGCTAGTATTTTTGTTTACATCATAGGCCTATGAGCATAGGCCTGTGAGTTGATAGAGTTTCTAGCACATAGTAGGCACCATATTGGAGCTAACAACCCCATGCTGGGGATTGAACTCAGGCATAAGCTACCATTGAGTTATTTCCCCATCCCTTTTTTATTTTGAGACTGGTTCTCACTAAATTGCCCAGACAAGCCTGGAACTTTGATCCTCCTGCCTCAGCCTACTGAGTGACTGGGATTCCAGGCCAGTACAGCCATGCCCAGCTGACTTGCGTTATTAAGTAGCTGGAGTTCTTTTCTAACAATCCAAACATGTTCAGGTTGGTGCTCAATTAATGTAGCAAACACAATCAAATCATGGGTTAAAAAGAAGAAAGACCACGTTTTGCCATTACAAAGATTTTTTAGCATATTAGGGAAAATGTGAGCAAATAACGACAAGGTTTGGGGCAAAGGTAGAAGGGACCTGTTCTTGCCTGAGCTAGAGGCAATGGGAAAGTTTGGGTCATCCAAACTACAATTTGTGGGAAAGGATTATAGGCATATGAACAACAACAGGACAAGACAAATAGCATTTTAGTTGTCCCAGTGGCCCACGCCTGTAATCCCAGAGGCTGAAGCAGGGGAATTGTAAGTTCAAAGTCAGCCTCAGCAATTTAGTGAGACCTTGTCTCTAAAATTAAAAAAAAAAAAAAAAGGTGAGAATGTGGCCAGAAGCATCTGAGTAGTGGTTATAAGGATAGGAAAAGATGGCAGTATTGAGGTAGAATGAAAAGAAAAGAGTCCTGGGCTTAGGGGTGCAGCTCAGTGGTAGCACACTTGCCTAGCATGCAAGAGGCCCTGGGTTCAGTCCCCTGTAGTGGGGGCATAATTGCAAAAATCTAGAGTTTAGGGTTTGGTGGGTTGAATTGTGCCACCAACTGCAATGGGGCATTCAAGCTGTAGCTAAATTGTTAAGAAGTATAACTTCTTGGAAGAACTTGATTATATGAAATTACAACTGTCCCTGTGGGACAGTGTGGTCTAATGCAACGTCCAAAAAAAAGTTACAGGAGTTTATATCCCAAATGCCTGTCATTGTCTGGAGTATAATTCTGGAGTGGGCAGCATTATGTTAATGTGAGATCAGAAATGATGGCATGAATCTTTGCAAGAGCCCTGGTAGTCCTTTTACAGCTTAGTCTGACACCTATCACAAATACTCATCCAGGATTACACTTAAAGAGGCATAACCTCCCCATTCAACTCCCAAGTGTCAGAGACTCAGATAGGACTCATATAGGCCTACCAAGAAGAAGAAAGGGGAACACATTGTCCACCAGCAACTAGGTAATGGGTGCCTGCCAGAAGTGCCCTCCAAATAAGGCTGGACTCAGGTATGTATCTCTCATACATTTGAGTAGCAGCTGTCCTAAATGTGCATGCTAAAGTTTGCTTTTGAGAAAGTGGAAATAACCTGAAATTACATAGAGAACTAAATTATCAAAAAATTGGTTGGTAGGGACTGGAGATATAGTTCAGTTGGTAGAGTACTTGCCTCGCATGCACAAGGCCGTGGGTTCAATCCCCACCACCTCAAAAAAAAGAAGAAAACTGGTTAATAAACAAGGGTCAGAAAATCTTAACTGGTGATGTTAAGCTATAATATGGTCATCCCTCTCCACTTAAGGGTTACATCTTCAAGGAAAAAACACTGTGATTAAGCTTTTGGCCAGCAATTCCTAAATAAACTTATGTGTCCTGAAAGTAGCTCTTGGTTATCTACCGTGCTCACTTCAGTAGAAGCCCAGTGAGACTGAGAAAGGCCTGAGGGCACATAGCTAGTAAACAGCCCCCAGCTGAAGTCTGGGTGTGACAGCCCTGCCTTAGAACACAAGCACTACTTTCCCCTTGCTGTTTCACAAAGGAGGGAAACCAGACCTGAAAAGTAGGAGATTGACACAAGGTTGCACAGCCAGTACCTAGGAGAGCTGGAATTTGAAAATCCATGTGATAAGTACGCACATGAGCTCATGTATCACAAACAACTCTTAGTTCTGGTTCTTCTCATTTTAAGGATGAAGAAATTTGAGGTTTAGAAAGTTTTTAGAATTTGCCTAAGAATGGAAAACTTAGCAACAACAACAACAACAACCAAAAAAAAAAAAACAGGCCTTCCTATTAGCACATAAGAGGACCCAAAGTTGAAGTGTGAAAAGCTTATGTGGAAAATTATGCACAAACCAGTCTGGCTCCAAGGATGGTTAGAAATGAGGACTTAGGCAAAAATGTGGATTAGGGCAATTGTGAAAGACTGAAGAATGGGGTAAGGCCAGGCAAAGTGGCACAAGCCTGTAATCTCTGGAAGCTGAGGCAGGATCACAAGGTCAGGGCCAACCTGGGCAATTTAGCAAGAGATACCATGTCTCTAAAAAGAGTAGGGTGTAGCTCAGTGGTAGAGCACTTGCCCAGCATGTGTGAGGGCCTGGGATCCAATGCCAGCACTGCAGAAAGGCAGAGATGAGCAAATCCACAAGCAGTGCAGACCTCACAAAGAAATTAGGCTGGGATGTAGCTCAGTGGCAAAGCATCTGCCTTGCATTCACAAAGCCCTGGGTTCAACCCCCAGTTCCAAAAAAGACCAAAAAAAAAAAAAAAAGAACCCCACCAAAGTCTAATGATGTGCTGATGTGGCCTTATGTTAGCTAAATTCAGGTTTATTCAGGAGGCACTGATGATTCTGCATCACATCAGCAGAGCTTCTAGAGACGTGAAGTAGATGTGATGCTGAGCCTACCTATGGAGCCCTTGTAGCACAAACAGGAGTCTGCACATGGGGAGAAACGGAGTGCGCAGAAAACTTCCACCATTTCTTTCATTCAACAGAACTGAAGGCCTGCTCTGAGTTCCCCTGGGATAAGTCCCCTAGTTAACTTCCTGACAGGTTTACAGAAAACTGAGAAGTTGACCATGAGGCATCTGATCTCTGGCCTGGCCCCTTTGTCACTTGCAGATCTTGTCTCTAATTCCTGAGGCCCCTTTCCACCCGCTGTGGGTGTCATCTTTCCCTCAGGATCTTTTCTCCCCTTTAAGTCTGTCCTAGCCAGCTGTCCCATTACTGACTTGTCCCTGCCTCCCTCAGCAAATTGTTTCCATATTTATCTGCTCCCTCTCCAAATTCTGCCTCTCCCTGTCACTGGCGTCTGTCCCTGTTTGTTCCTGGCTTGCAGGCAATGGCCCATGTCTGTCTCAAAGTCTTACCAGTTCTCACTTTGAAATTCTTCTCACAACACCAGGAGCACAGTGCGGTTGGAGACCATCTGGGGAATGTGGGGGCTGGGTCCAGAACGTCTGCGCTCAGATGGCAGAGTTCAGCAACCTCCGTGGCCCAGAAATAATCTTTAAAGCAAGGAGAACACTGACAGATAACATTTGTGGAATGTTTTTATGTCAGGGACACTGCTAAGCCATCTGTGGTGCTCATGAGATGGCTAGAATACACAGGTTGTGAGCATTTCCAGAGGGTGCCTGTGAAGCTCTTTGATGCCTAACTCAACATGAAGCACTTATATGAAAATAATTTTTCCCATGCATTTCCACTTAGTTTAGGCCCTCAAGCCTCAAAACCAGTCCTGTCACTACTTTATGTGTGTGTGTGTGTGTGTGTGTGTGTGTGTGTGTGTGTGTGTTTACTGAAGATTAAGCCCAGAGCACTTTACCACTGAGCCACATCCCCCCAGTCTTTTTACATTTTTGATATAGCATCTCTAAGTTGCTCAGGGCCTTACTAAATTGCTGAGACTGGTCTTGAACTTGTGTTCCTCTGCTTCAGCCTTCCAAACTGCTGGGACTACAGGCATGCACCACCATGTCTAGCTCTTTGAAAATCTTAATGCTGTCTCCATTTCACACATGCAAGCCATCAATAATACTTCCCATGGGGCTACCTTCAAAATGTGTCTAAGGGGCTAGGGTGAAGCTGTAACTCATGGTAGAGCCCTTGCCTAGCAGGTGCAAGATCCTGAGTGCCATCCCCAACACTGCAAAGAAAAAAAGAGTGTGTGTGTCTGTGTCTAACTGCTTCTCACCACCCTGAGTACAACCTCCTACAGACCACTCTGCTTCTACCTTTATCCTGTTCCTATCTGTTCTCAAAAGGCAGCTGCAGGGAGCCTGTTGAAACCTAGGTCAGCTCAGTCCCTCCTCTCAAAATTAACCAGTGGCTCCCAAGTGAGCCCAGGCCCCACAAAGAGCCCCATGATATGGCCTCTCACTCCCCAGACCCCTCTCCCACTTTTCTCCCCCTCATGCTATGCTCCAGGCACACTGGCTGTGAGGTTCCCCAGGCACATCTGGAATGCAGTTGCCTCGGGGACTTTGCACTTACTGCTCTGGCACAGGAATGCTCCTTCCCCTAGGAATCCCACGTGGTTCGGTCCCTCCCTGCTTCAAGTCTTGGCCCAAAGTTCACTTTTCAGGGAGATCTTTCCTACCTGCAATAAAACTAACCCTCCCTGTCACTCTGCACCCCCACTTCCCTTTTCTCCTTCCTGCTTTCTTTTCCTTCATAGCACCTTTGACCTCACCCGCTGTAAAATTTGCTCACCTCTCACTTATTGCATATCCCTCCCACTCTATGAAGGCAGGCCGGGGTTTGTGCCTGTTTTGCTCACCAGTACATCTCCAGAGCTGCTGTAAAGCCTGACATATAGTAGGCACATGATAGAAACGTACTGGATACTTCATGAAAATCGCTCATGTGAGCTAGTCAGCCCTCAGCTTCACTCTCCAGCCTCCTGGCCGCCAGTGTAGTGATTAGATTCGAAAACAGCCCACAAAAACCTGAGCCCCCAACATACCTGGTGACCTTGCCCCACAGGAATCTCCACTGCTATCATGAAAACAGGGAGCATTTTCAGGAGCAGTAACCGAAGCTGCCTGGGGGAGAGGATTCCAGTGCTAGGAGAACAGGCAGTCTGTCAGTGCATTTCCCAGGACTGGGCCTGGCCTCCTGGCACACAGCATTCCTGCCTCCTCCTGACAACCTTGCTTCACCTCCACTGCTCCATCACCCCAGCCTCTCCCCTAAGCAGACACAGTGCCCTCTGGTTTCCCCAGGGGCCACTGACCCTAAAGCTTAGGAGACAGGAATCTGGCCTTGTCTGCCCCAAAGGTGAGCCTTTGGAGTTGCAGTGAGGGGAGGGAGAATCACAGCAGGCACAAAGCAAGTCTAAAGAGGGAAGAACAAAAAGGGGAAGGAAGAGCTAAGTGGAGAGGCTGGAGGGATCATCATTAATTGTTGTTAGAAGGCTTGTCTGTATGCTGATGGTGACCATTGAATACTGCGGAACCTTTCAAGATGTTTATTTGAGTTTGTTGTTGTTGTTGTTTTTACCAGGGATTGAACCCAGGGGCACTGCTTAACCACTGAGCCTCATCCCCAGCCCTTTAATTTTTATTTAGAGACAGGGATTTGCTAAATTGCTTATGGCCTTGCTAATTTGCTAAGGCTGACTTTGAACTTGTGATCCTCCTTGCCTTAGCCTCCCTAGACACTGGGATGACAGGCATACACTAGGATAAGTCTCCCAGCTTATTTGAGTCTTTGATGATGTTTATTTGCGGGAATAACTCTCCACTTGGTAACTGGAGAAAGATTTCTGGTCCCTCTTCTTACCTACAGGGTACTTCTGGCCTAGAGCAGGGTAAAGAAACCAGTCTAACCCCAAATCACCTTAGTATTGAAGAACCAAACCTTCCAAAGCTGTAAGATATGAATATCGGTATGAAATGAGGTGGAGATGATTTTTGACTGCAGAATCCAGAATCTCAAATATTGTCTTTAACTACCCACTTTGCAGCAAAGGTCTTCAATGGCAATACATGCATAGAAGATATGGCTGCAGAAAGTTCTTCATCAACCCTGAGCCTATTTCCTTGTGAGCTAGACTCCATGCGTAAACAATTAACTTGTTCAGGTCATGCAGTCTCTGAAGACTGACCAAAACCACCCAGAAATGGCAACATCTCAACAGCTAGTATGTGCACCCCAGGCTTGAGAGCCCCATAACTGTCAAGGCTAGGACTTCTAGAGGCCTGGTTCTTGTGCCCCACATTTGTCTTTTCAGATGCATGAAAGCAAAACACTTGAGATGAACCTCTCCTCACAGAGCTCCACCTCTGCTCCGGAAGCAGTAGACTTTGCATATGGTTAGATATGGGTTTGTTGGTTTTCAATAGATTTTCAAGACCGCAGAATCCAGCACATTGATCAGCCTATATATTCATATTAAACAAAGGAAATAAAAGAACAAAATTCATGCAATCAGAGGTAGCTGAGAATCATCAACAAATAGGTTTATTCATTAACATTTTTGAGTAGGTTAATTTTTCCACACAACTTAATGATATAATTTCCTAATACAATCCTACAAGACAAGCTTTGCCAAAATCTAACCTACGAAGTTACACATTCCACAGAATTTAATTATAAAGCCTTTGCAAAGAACAGATTACTACAATAGAACATTTTGTTCTTTGCAGTAAATAAACAAATCAGAAACTCTGTTTCATGTTCAAAAAGAAATGAGTATACACAGACTTGCCCTGAATTACATCCTGGTCCCACAAGGCTCATGTTTTCTCATTAGTATTTTCAGAATTTCAAAATACAAATTTTTCAACATTCTTTTTTATCTCTCTAGCAAAGAGTAGTGACCAGCCCACTACTTTGAGTCATCTGTGATCTTACAATGTATGTTTCAAGGATTCCAGTTGCATGGTTGTCTGAACAAAAGAGGGATGGATTGACAGGTAATTATGAATCTTCTCCAGCTGCCTAGAATACAGACAGCTACATAAGCAGAAGGCAGACAATCCACCCACCCAATCAAACCATTTTCCAGAGTCTCCTGGATTCCTTGCAAGACCCCCCAGGCTGTAGAATATACCGCTCACTCAGGGGTAGTGATAACCAGGAGATGGGGACAAGGGTAAAGGGAAGGTATGAAATGACAGGGATGATCAGAACAGGACAGTATTACCCCCAGATCTGGATGGGGTGGGGTTGGCGGAGTTCTGGTTGTGTGCTGTTTCTTTTTTTGTTTTTTTCTTTTTTAGTTGTAGTTGAACACAATACCTTATTTTATTTATTTTACTTTTTAAAAATATTTTTTAGTTGTAGTTGGACACAATACCTCCATTTTATTTATGTATTTGTATGTGATGCTGAGAATCAAACCCAGCACCTCACTTGTGCTAGGCGGGTGTTCTACCACTGAGCCACACCCCAGCCCTGTTCTGTTTCTTAATCTGAGACGCATTCACCTGGCAGGTAGATCTCCTATAAAAGGACACCTCTGTTTGTCAATTTACACAGAAAGGGTGTGCATCATTCTACCACTGTGCTTTTTCTGAGAAGCCCTTTGTCCCTTGAATGGCCTACCTCACAAAGCTTCCGCCTTCTTCCTCCCTTTCTGTCTTTGTTCTCCTCCACCCCTTTCCCTGTCTTCCCACTTCTCTTTGGTGCTGGGAATTAAACACAAGGTTTATACACTCTAAACAAGTGATCTACCACTGAGTTACAGCCCCCAGCTGCTCTGCTGATTAGTAATCATCATACAATTTTTTTTTTCAATTTTGAATTTTAAAATAATTTTAAACTAAAAAAAAAGTCGATTCATGAATAGTAGAAAGAGAGGGGCTGGGGATGTGGCTCAAGCGGTAACGTGCTCTCCTGGCATGCATGAGGCACTGGGTTTGATCCTCAGCACCACATAAAAATAAAATAAAGATATTGTGTCCACCTATAACTAAAAAATAAACATTAAAAAAGAACAGCAGAGGGCTGGGGATGTGGCTCAAGCGGTAACGTGCTCTCCTGGCATGCATGAGGCACTGGGTTTGATCCTCAGCACCACATAAAAATAAAATAAAGATATTGTGTCCACCTATAACTAAAAAATAAACATTAAAAAAGAACAGCAGAGGGCTGGGGATGTGGCTCAAGCGGTAGCGCGCTCGCCTGGCATGCGTGGGGCCTGGGTTCGATCCTCAGCACTACATACCAACAAAGATGTTGTGTCCGCCGAGAACTAAAAAAAAACAAATATTAAAAATTCTCTGGAGCTGGGGATGTGGCTCAAGCGGTAGCGCGCTCGCCTGGCATGCGTGCGGCCCGGGTTCGATCCTCAGCACCACATACCAACAAAGATGTTGTGTCTGCCAAGAACTAGAAAATAAATATTAAAAATTCTCTCTCTCTCTCTCTCTCTCTCTCCTCTCTCACTCTCTCTTTAAAAAAAAAAAAAAATTCTCTCTCTCTCTCTCCTCTCTCACTCTCTTTAAAAAAAAAAAAAAAGAACAGCAGAAAGAGGCCAGGCAGGGTAGCCCATGTCCCTAATCCCACTGATTCAGGAGACTAAAGCAGGAGGATTGTAATTTTGAGGCCAGCTTTGGCAATTTGGCAAGCTAACCCTAACTCTCAATGTCTCAAAATAAAATAAAAGGTTTGGGGATGTAGCTCAGGGGTATAGCACCCTGGGTTTGATTCCCAGTTTGGGGTTGGGCGGAACTAGCAGAAAGTACCCCATACCCCCAACTGTTAAAAACTCCACATGTAGTTTCAGCAGTGCTTGTGCTGAATACACTTGCATTATTTCTTCTGTGCTTCTACTGTAAAGAAGAGCTTTGGTTCTCCCCAATTTCCTTTTTGTTTGCTTGGGTGCCTGCTTTTCACTGAGTCAGGGTCCCTTAGGAACACTGCTGGGAAGTTCCTCCAGTAGCTAAGTGCATCCTCTGTGGCCCAGGAACCCAGGGGTACTTTACCACTGAGCCACATCCCCAGCCCTAAGTTGCTTAGGGCTTCAGTAAATTTTCAGACCGCAGTAAGCCCCAAACTGGAATTTACCACATGCCCATCACAGGGAGATCAATAGGAACGAAGGTGCACGGACACTCTCATGAGCAAAATAATTGAGCAAAAATGCTAGATCCAGAAGGGTGCATGCTGTGGCGCTCAATGTCCAAGTGGTTCCGAGTGGTCTGCAGAGCTGGAAGCCAGGATGTGATCAACCTTCCCATAGGAGTGGAGCAAGGGTGTGTCAATAACATTCATGAAATAATATTATATTATCCAATACTGAGGATTTGAACTAGGAGTTTTCTACTACCCACTTACATCCCCAGTCATAATAATTTTTTATTTTTGGGGGGGTATTGGGGATTGAACTCAGGGGCACTCCACCACTGAGCCACACCCCGCCAGCCCTATTTTGTATTTTATTTAGAGACAGGGTCTCACTGAGTTGCTTAGTGCCTCATTTTTGCTGAGGCTAGCTTTGGGCTCGAGATCCTCCTGCCTCAGCCTTCCAAGCCAGTAGGATTACAGGCATGGGCCACCGTACCTGGCCGTTTTTTATTTGTTATTTGTTCATTTTTATTTTGAGATAATGCTGAATTGCTGAAGCTGGCCTCAAACTTGTGCTCCTTCTGCCTCAGCGTCCTCAGTGCAGTTTCTACTTGGCCTTTGAGACTGGGGGTGTCCTGCTGCAGGAGAAGCTGGTATCCTTTGTCAAAGAGCTAAATCACACCTGGCCAGAAAGTCAGACGCCTCAGGGAAATCTTGGAGAGGAAGAGGAATGTAGGGAAGCTTCAGGCCAGCTGCTGGCCAGGCCGATGTGAGCCACCTGACAAATGCGCCCTTGGTATCCACTAGTGCCAGGGCCTTGCCTTGGGATGCTGAGCAGAGGAGAGCAGTCTGCTTCTTGCTTCTCTTCTGCCTTCCCAACGATGCAGAAAGTGTGGCATAACCGGCTCACAAGTTGACACCTCGCAGATCCTCTACCTGGCTTATTAGCTAGGCACCTTCCTTCATCTCATTTGAAATGTGAATGACAATCACCTATGAAAGGACAGGAGAATTAAATGAAATAATGTGTTCTAGCCTAGAATATAACACTGTAATTTTGTTGAGTGAGTTGATTCCTTTACTAAATTAGATGATCAAAAATGTGCTTTTTGGGTGGGCTGGGGCTGGGGCTAGGGCTCAGCAGTAGAGCACTCACCTAGCCTGTGTGAGGCCCTGGGTTCCGTCCTCAGTGTCAGATCAGGTGAGGCAGGTATCGACCAAAGGAGGCAGATTTAAAAAGACAGCTGAAGGAGGCTTTATTTGAGACTCACTCCCAGGGGAAACTGGATCAGACCAACAGAGTGGACAGGAGGAGGATCTGAGGAGAAACCACGTGGGAGCTTGACCAGACTGGACTTTTTATGAGGCTCACAGCAGGAAGGGAAGGGCTTGGGACAGGAAAAGGTGTTCTTAGGGTCCCTTGTCCCATTGGAGTTGGTCAAGGGGGTTGGCTAACTCCAGGATTGGCCAGGGAGTCCTGCTGATTGACAGGCTTTAGTCAGGAGACCACGCTGATTGACAGACATTTCCGCAGGCACTTGATTGATGTTCCTTTCCCCGTGGGCTGCTTTGTTTTAAGTCGACACCAAGACGCCACCACCGACCTAACACTCTGCACCACATAAAAATAAATAAAATAAATAAATAAAGGTATTGACGACTACAGCTAAAAAATAAATATTTAAAAAAATGTGCTTTTTCGGGCTGTGGTTGTAGCTCAGTGGTAGAGCACTTGCCTGGCATGTGCAAGGCACTGGGTTCGATCTTCAGCACCACATAAAAATAAATAAATAAAATAATGCTATTGTGTCCCAAAAAAAAGAATGTGCTTTTGGTTTGAACTCAACAAAGATCATTAGTCCTTTGAAATGTGAAAGAGAGGAACCGGGAGAAATGAAAGATGGAGACCAGGCAGAGATACACAGGAGAGTTTATTTGTCAGAAGTGATAAATAAAGGCACATCTCTCCCTAGATAAAGAAAGGCAAGACCAGTTTGGGGTTAGGGACTTTTATGGGGCAGAGTTAGGGATTAGAGCCGGGTAGGCCTTAATTCTGGCAGTTAAGGGTAGAGTTGTTAAGAGAGAGTGATGAGCCTTTCTCAGAAATGCCCTTGGGGGCTGGGGATGTGGCTCAAGCGTGCTTGCCTGGCATGCATGTGGCCCGTATTTGATCCTCAGCACCACAAACAAACAAAGATGTTGTGTCTGCCGAGAACTAAAAATAAATATTAAAAGAAAAAAAAATTTTTTAAATTTTTTTTAAATTTTTTTTTTAAAGAGAGAGAGAGAGAGAGAAAATTTTTAATATTTATTTTTTAGTTCTCGGAAGACACAACATCTTTGTTTGTATGTGGTGCTGAGGATCGAACCCCGGCCGCAGGCATGTCAGGCAAGCGTGCTACCGCTTGAGCCACATCCCCAGCCCTAAAAAAAATTCTTAAAATTAAAAAAAATGTGATTACACATCCACATTTAAAAAAAAAGATTACAAAGTAGAATTCAAAATGCGGTTCCATTTTTGTAAAAATTATTTTATACAAAATGGCCCTCTGATCAAACACCTGGGTTTCTCTCTGGGCTTTACCTGTGCTAGTGATATGTGCAAATTAGAGGGACACAGCAACTGTTTTATTTATAAAAGAGGAGAGTGACGGTTCTTACCACCAGAATTTGGCATGACTACTGAGAAAATCTAAGTGACTGTTTAAAATAGAACCTGTCAGGTGGGCACTATGATGCAGGCCTGTAATCCCAATGACTTGGGAGGCTGAGTCAGGAGGACCGCAGGTTCCAGACCAGCCTCAGCAATTTAGTAGGGCACTAAGCAACTTAGATTCTCCCTCAAAATAAACAATAAAAAGTGTCCTGGGGGCTATTCCCAGTACAAAAAAAAAAAGGAACCTGTCATGTACTAACATGTGGTAAGTACACAATAAATGTTTACTTGTTGCCATTTTTACTAGCAGTGAGTCAAAAACAACCTAGAAGTATGTACAGACATGGCTAGCCTGCTTGGTGGGTTATATTTTTTTGTGCTGTTCTGTGTCTTCAAAATTATCTACTATGTTGGTCAGTGCTCCGTCACTGAGAGAAAATCATTAACTGTAAAAGAGGAAAGGTTTCTTAGACTCATGGTTTTATTGTCCAAAGCTCGGTCCTTGTCCCCGATGCTAAATCAGTAACAAGGACACAGTTTTGAGAAAAAGAAGTTTTATTGCTTTGCTAGCAAAGGAGAAGCACAGGGACTCTTGTCCAAGAGTCTGTGATCCTGCCTATCAGCAGGAGCAGGGTGGTTTTCAAGAAGTGACTCAAGGGCTACATTCTCTGTTGGAGTTGTAATCACTTGTTAATTTGGGAGATAGTCATTTCTGAGATCTTCTGGTGCCATCCCTTAAGTCTGGATTACTACATTCCTATGGTGGGTGTGTGTTCAGGGACAGATAATTCTGCTTAGGGTGGGGAAGAAAGGTGACCTGGTCCCTCTTGAGATTAGGGAGGGGGGAGGTTAGGGAGGGAGAGAGGTTAGGGAGGGGGAGAGAGAAAAAAAAAAGTCCATTTTAAAAATCAGTTGCAGTAGCAGAGCAGCACGGCTAAGTCAAAGCATAAGTGGACCATTATTACATGCTCATATATGCTTAGGTAAGCCCTATAGCCCAAGCTGCACCCTGGCCTAACAGGCTCATTCCCTGACTCCATTCAAAGTCCTCATTCTACTCCTTTGTGGATGGACAAATATTTAATCACATCCTGTGTCTCCGTTCCCAAAACAAAATACTGGTCTCACCCCCTCTGTCCTTTGTTCTCTTCTTTCCATATTCTTGGCCCCCATACTCCTCCATTCCACAAGAGTGACAACCTCTGCCCTAACTCCTCTTCGGTAAATGACAGTTGTTCTGTGAAATCCAAATAAGATCAGCACGGGACATGTTCTTCTAGCTGTAAGGAAGGCAAACCCTGCCAAAACAAGCTCTGTCTTTTAAACGACTGATTCCAGGGGCAAATATTTCTCCACAGCTACTCTGCAATCCAAATTTAGATACCTCAGCAAAAGAATCAACATTTTTGTAAGTGCTTATTTCAAGATTCCAAATAAATGAAATGGCTATTTTAGCAAGAGCAAAGCACAGACTGACAGTGTCTTCGGGAGTCAGAGAGCTTTCCATGTGGCTTCGTTTTTCTCCTCCACTTAGAACTTATTTACCCATTTATTTATTTTTCTGGTACTGGAGATTGAGCCCAGGGGCGTTCTACCACTCAACTACATCCCCAGCCCTTTTGTATTTTATTTTGAGACAAGGTCTTGCTGAATTGCTTAGGGCCTCACTAAGTTGCCTAGGCTGGCAAGTTGCGATCCTCCTGCCTCAGCCTCCGAGCCCCTGGGATTACAGGCAATGGCCAACATGTCCGGCTCAGCTGAAGTCATCTTGACAAACACATTCCAGCCATGTCTTCACAATGGAGACAGAATATTTCAATCAGATCTTGAAAGTTCCCTGATGGGAACAGTGGTCCACTTTATGCTTTGAATCAGAGACAAGGACAGTTTTAGACAACTTTACCACTTTGTGGTTATCCTCTTCTTAGCCCCTGGCAGCCACTGATCTGTTCTCTGTCCTTATTATTGTGCCTTTGAAAAAACATATCATATATAGAATCATCAAATATGTAGCCTCTCATATCTGGCTTTTTTTCTCTTAGCACAATACTTTTCATCCATTTTGTGAATATCATCAGTTCTTTCCTTTTTATTATGGAGCAGTATTGTGTTATGTGAATGAACCACAATTTCTTTTTTTTTTTGAGAGAGAGAGAGAGGAGAGAGAGAGAGAGAGAATTTTTTTTTAATATTTTTTTTAGTTCTTGGCGGACACAACATCTTTGTTTGTATGTGGTGCTGAGGATCGAACCCGGGCCGCACGCATGCCAAGCGAGCGGGCTACTGCTTGAGCCACAATTGTTGGGGAGCCCAACAATTTCTTTATCTATTTGCAAGTTTTTTTTTTGTTGTTTTTTTTTTAAGAGAGGGAGAGAGGGAGAGAGAATTTTAATATTTATTTTTTAGTTATTGGCGGACACAACATCTTTGTTGGTATGTGGTGCTGAGAATCCAACCCGGGCCGCACGCATGCCAGGCGAGCGCGCTACCACTTGAGCCACATCCCCAGCCCCCTCTATTTGCAAGTTGAGGGACACTTGGGATGTTCCCATTCTTTAATTATTTCATGACAAAGATCCTTATTCATATTTACATATATAGTTTTTTTGTTAGAAGATATATTTCCATCTAGTCATGAAATATGGGTCCACTCTTCTGGTGGTCCCATGGAGTTTAGGTGGTTCCCAAGACACCTGAGACGTTTCCTCAGGCTTGACGATTTGCCAGAAGGACTCACAGCATTCAGAAGAGCTGTCAATCTCATGCTTATGGTTTATTATAGTGAATGGTGCAGATTAACATCAGCAAAGGGAAAATCTGTCAAGTGGAGTCTGAAAGACAGACACAAGGCTCAGGCTCCCAGCTATCCTCTCCCAGTGGAGTCTTGCAGGCAGCCCTCATTCCTGATTATGTTTATATGATGCTCTAAAACAGGCAAACTGACCAATGGGGGAAAAACGAAAGCCAGTAGGAATCGAGGACTGAATGTAAGTGGGCATGAGGACCCTCTGGGGTAAGGGTGATTTTCTGTTGTCTGAATGGGGTTTGGGGGACACAGGTGTATCTCATCAGACAGGAAGCTTGAACTTTGTACATCTCATCAGATGCAAATTTTACCTCCAAAGGGAAAAAAATAGAATTATATACAAATATTCAACCTCAATAACAGGTGTGCTGAAGTTTTGGGGGGAGTGTACTGAAGCTTGTCATTTAATTTGAAATAACCAGAAACCAAACTAGGATTGATGATGGGTGGGGGAAGGAGCGGATGGATAGAAAGACCAACTGCAGTGGCTCATGCTTACAACCCCAGACATTGGAAGATGGAAAGTTTGAAAGTTCGAAGCTAGCTTCAACAACTTAGCAAGACCCAGTCTCAAGACAAAAATGGCAGGGCTGGGGATGTGGCTCAAGCATGCGTGCGGCCCAGGTTCGATCCTCAGCACCACATACTAACAAAGATGTTGTGTCTGCTGAAAAACTAAAAAAAATTCTCTTTCACTCTTAAAAAAAAAAAAGATAAAAATGGCTGGGGGTGTAGCTCAATGATCAAGTGCAGCTGGGTTCAATCCCCATAACAACAATGAAACAAAAAAAGACACACAAAATGAAACTAGTAACACAAATTGTTGAAACTTGACTAACCTTTTACTGAAAATATTTGGCCAGATAAAATCAAGTTCCGATTCTAGACATGTGGCTTTCTGTTGGTCAGTCCGAGTTTGCTACCATTTTTCCATGTACAACATGAAGATGCTTCTTCTCTAGTAGGATTATCTGACACTCAAATGAGGTGATCTATTTTTTAAGGTGCCTGAGGCCTACCGGGAACATAACAGGTGAGCAAGGAAGGGGAGCTTTCAAACTCTTAGTGACTATAATGAGAGAGGAATTCAGCAGTACACCTGGGTGTGAACCAAGAAAATCTAAGGAAGCTTCATGGAAGAGTGT
Organism: Ictidomys tridecemlineatus; assembly: GCF_052094955.1. Taxonomy (NCBI): domain Eukaryota; kingdom Metazoa; phylum Chordata; class Mammalia; order Rodentia; family Sciuridae; genus Ictidomys; species Ictidomys tridecemlineatus. The sequence goes on from NC_135479.1 coordinate 211,135,583, forward strand.
CATTTTATATTTTTGTTACTGGGGATTGAACTCAGGGACACTTATCACTGAGCCACATCGCCAGCCCTTTTCTGTATTTTATTTAGAGACAGGGTCTCTTAGTGACAGAGTCACTTAGGCCCTCGCTAAATTGCTGAGGCTAGCTTTGAACTTGCAATCCTTCTGACTCAGGCTCCCGATCCACTGGGATTACAGGCGTGCGCCACCATGCCCAGCAAGAGATGTCATTTTAAAACAGTTGAGACAGAAGAAATTGAAAGCACTCCCAGAGGGAGAAAAAGCTGAAGGAAAGGCCTTGAAACAAAAGTGAGGACATGTAAGCAGGTTTGGTGAAAAGAGGGGCCCCTCAAGTTTGTTTCTCAACATGAAGAAAAGGTCTGTGCACTGGGACCCCACAGGGAGACTGCCAGGCAAACTGAGTAGGCCCCATGGGCTATCTTAACACCTGAATGAGTGAACGAACAGTCAGACTCTCTACTTACCCCTGATACCCACATCAGTTGTTGATAGAACCCCCACATATAAACCTTGTTCATGCAATGCGAGGGGGAACTGGAGAGTCAGGCATATCAGGTTGCTTTTATTTCCTGTGCTTTCTGGAGAACCTGAGGATAAACCAGCAAGGAGTCCCAAAGCCAAAGCCACGAACAGCTGTACACACCTGTAATCCTAATCACAAATTCGAGGCTAGCCTGGAACAACTTGGCAAGACTCTGTCTCCAAAAAATAAGGGTTGGGGGTATAGTTCAGAGGTACAGCACCTTGGGTTCAACCCCTATTATCACTCCCCTAAAAAAAATAAAAAGTACAAGAAACCCCAAAGCCAGTATTGAACTAAAAACCAGGACCCCCATCCAAATTCTCTTCCCTACATAATGCAACTGAAGATTGAGAAAAACAAGACAACTCAAAGACCTCACCATCTCCTCAGTCAGGCTAAATCCTTCCCCACTCTGATCACCCCAAGTGGACAAAGTCCTCTCTGGAAACACTTCTTCCCAGAGGTAGAGGGAGAGCATAAGACAGTGAAAAGGTAAAAGGAGCCTCTCCTAGAGGCACTCTGTCTCCTCCAAAGCCCTCACTCACCTGACCCCTCCCCCAAGGTGGCAGATGTGGGAAGACCCTCCCAGGGGGTCTCCAAAGCCTTCACTCACCTGACCCCTCCCCCAAGGTGGCAGATGTGGGAAGACCCTCCCAGGGGGTCTTTGCAGACGAAGCACAGGGTGAGTTGTCTCTACTCAGATGCAGAGTGCATCTTGTGTGCCCTTTGCCCGTGTACTGTTTTGACATGCTGTTCCTTTGCTGCCACAGCATGGATCAAGAGCAGACTTCAAGATGTTTTCTAGAACCTTTTCAATAGATTACCTATGCCCCTGCATACTCAGGAACTGCATGCAAGAGTTCCAAGTTGGGGATCCTACTCCTTAGCCTCTTATTCTTGTCAAGCTTGGGGAGGGGAGGGTTTGGATTACCTCAGAGAAGCTCCAAACTCCAGATTTGTTCAGGGCCTTGCGCACTAAGGGGTGTGTCCAAGATGCCCTCACAGGGCAACTCTAAACTCTGGGGATCAAATCCATGACCTTGAGCATGTCAGGCAAGTGCTCTAACCACTGATGGATGTTCCCTGGGAAGTCCCTTAAGAATCTCTAGCTCAACTATAAACAGATATAAGCTGATCCCAACCTAAATTTTTTTTCCTGTGATGCCCGAAGGATTGAATTCAGAGGCTCACAGATGCTAGGCAAATGCTCTACCACTAAGTCACATTCCCAGCCCTGGTTTCAAAATTTTGAAGTGATTATATGTTTGCTTTAAAAAACTCAAAAGCATAGACATAAATGTATTAAAAAGCTTAAATTCCCTTCCTACCCTGGGAATGGCCATAGCTACCCACTGCAAAAGTGGCTTCAGACAGCTTTACAGATAGATATATAGACCTATGACAATGGATTCTTTTGTGGGGAGAAGATACTATTAGGTCAGATATTTGGCTTTTTTCTTTTCTTTTTTTTTAGAAAGAGAATTTTTAATATCTATTTTTTTAGTTTTCGGCGGACACAACATCTTTATATGTGGTGCTGAGGATCGAAGCCGGGCCACACGCATGCCAGGCAAGCGCGATACTGCTTGAGCCACATCCCCAGCCCCGGCTTTTTTCTTCTTGTTCTTTATGATCCTCTTGCATCAAGTCTCCAGTCGCTGGGACTACAGGTGTGCAACCCTGAAGCTGGCTACATTACCTTTTTAGGTAGAACTGATCCCTTAGTGATTCTTCCTAGAAATGCTGTGTACATCTCATTTATTCAGATCTTCTTTTATGTCAAAGATTCTAATCATGGTTTTTCTTTGTAGAGATAAATGCTCATTTTTAATGGTGACTAAGAACTATGTTGAGACCTGCATAAGGGAGACAGCATGCACTCCTTCACCAGAGTACCAGGCTTATCAGCTCAAATAAGTCTGTTGAATTCATACTTCACAATGGTTTCAGATAAACAAAATAAGAAGTAGAAAGTGAGAATTCATGCAACAGCTGTCTTTAAATATTTTGTTTCCCTGGCTGGAACTGTGGCTCAGTGGTAGAGTGCTTGCCTAGTACGTGTGAGACCCTGGGTTCGATACTCAGCACCACATAAAAATAAAGAAAACAAAGGTATTGTGTCCAAAAAAAAAAAAAAAATGTTTTTGAAAACCCAAATCAGCATCAGTGGAAACGAGTCTTGCACATTTTAACATGCATCCAAGCATGCAGAGCTTCCAACTTTTCTTCTCTATCAATCATGCATAACAGATTATTAGTGTATTTTTAAGTTGAGCTTACTGTCATTAGTTTAACTTTTTTGGTTTTGGTACCAGGGATTGAACTCAGGGGTATTCAATCACTGAGCCACAACCCCAGCCCTATTTTGTTTTTTTTAGACAGGCTCCAAGTTGTTTACAACCTTGCAATTGCTGAAGCTGGCTTTGAACTCCCAATCTTCCCAGTTCAGCAACCCCAACCACTGGGTTATTTATTCTAAGACTGGCTGGGAATGTGGCTCAGCAATCAGGCGCTTGCTTTGTATGTGAGGCCCTGGGTTCGATCCTCAGCACCACATAAAAAAATAAAAGTATTGTGACCAACTACAACTAAAAAATAAACATTAAAAAAAAAAAAAAAAAGGAGGGGGGTCTCTAAAAGTTGCTGAGGTTGGCTTTTAAAAAATTTTTTAGGTGTAGATGGACACAACACAATGCCTTTGTTTTTTATCTGGTGCTGAGGATTGAACCCAGGTCCTACTTGGCCTAGGCTAGCGCTCTACCGCTGAGCCACAATCCTAGTCCTGAGGCTGGCTTTTAATTTGGCAAACCTTCTTGCCTCAGCCTTCCAAATCGCTGGGATTACAAGCATGTGCCATGGCATCTTGCTTAACTGTAGCTTTCCAAAGGTAAATAAATGCTTTCAGTGATAAAATTAGTATAATTTGCACTTATATATTAAGGATGTTGCTTAGGGCTTTGCAAAGTTGCAGAGGCTGGCCTTGAATCTGTGATCCTCCTGCCTTACCTCCCAAGTCCTTGACAGGTGTTGTGCCACCATACCTGGTAGTCACATAATAAACTATTAGTCAAGTATTAAAATATTTTGCAATTAAAAAACTTTAAGCACTTATTTTTATTTTTCAGTCCTTTTTAAAAAATGTAATCCTAATTTTCATTATCTTAAAACCAGTTGTTACTGAGCTACTTCAGTTTAGTAACATTCAACTACCTCTTTTTTTGCAAATCCACAAAGTGGAGATTGTGATACATCTTTGGCTATGGATTAAAAGAATGAGGTGCAGGGATTGAACCACTATACTTGTTTATATATGTATATGTGTGTGTGTGTGGAAGGGAGTCTAAATGTCTGCTATATCATGTTCTAGAAATAAATACTACCCAGCACTGGTAAATGCTACAGAAGGGTATTCATTGACATCAGGAGAAAGGTAACAAGTGTGAGGAAGAGGCCTACAGTCCCAGCCAACCAGAAAGCCGAGGCAATAATACCACTTGAGCCCCGCATGAAAAACATGATGAACTGGTCTTTAAAAAAATGAACAATAGAAACCTTATTATACTTAGTTGGAGCCTGTTCTGTACTTATAATCCTGCCTTACGTGAAGGAGGAATTAACAATTCTGGACTGTTTACCATTATTAATTCAAAAGAAACATCTTCGGCTGGGGTTGTAGCTCATTGGCACAGTGCTTGTCTTGCACGTTTGAAGGAAGTGGGTTTGATCCTCAGCACCACATAAAAATAAAGTTATTGTGTCCATCTACCCCTAAAGACATTTAAAAGTCAAATATCTTCTAAGTACACAGATGTTCAAATTCTCCAAATAAAATTCAAAACATTTTCGTGTTTGAGATTTTATTGGCTGTATTGAGAATCAGTACACAGACATTTCACTTTGTACACAATTCTTAACACACGTACCGGAAATCTAAAAAGCTTTATACTGTGATTCTTTTTCAGTTATTCCAGTGACTTTCCAGCTTTTAATTTGGAGGCAATTTTTTCTTAATAGAATATCAAGTACCAGTATCTTTGAATGTTATTACTTAGGTCCCACTAATTCAAAACTTTGTCACACACAACATACTCAAATTTTTCATCTTTCACAGCACATTAAAAATATTAGGAAAACTAGACTTCCACAACCAAAGATGTTACAGAGTACATACGATTCTGACAGCAATGATCCAGTAGTGGTCTTCTTTAGGAAACAATTCTACTAAAAAACACAGGAATAGAAGTAATTTAAAATATTCAAGACATTAAATGCAATACTGTGACTCCAAACTGCCATTTAATATGCTTTGTATTGTAGGATATAAAACTAAACCCCCCACCTATGGAATGTTAAGCTGACACCAAAGACAGTCCAAGCCTCCCATAATTCAATATCCCACTATTTTCTGGTTGTACCCAAAAATAAACAACCAGCAAATGATTTCACTTCTAAAAAAAAATCATTTACACTTAAAAAATGGGATGAGGTGGGATTCCCTCCTTTTTAAAAATGTTTCTAGAGCTACTAAAAAACTTGCATTTACAAAATAGTTGATAAAAATATTCCTCTGGATTGTACAAGAAGGGAGACGGGACCACTGAAAAGACATGGTGTATGATTAATCAGACTTGGCTTCTTTCTCTTCTGCTTCATCAGAGGCTGGACTCTGTAAATCAAAGAAAAGAAATTAAACATCTGATTTCCGGGGCATCTTTGAGATCTTCAGAATTTAACACAGAGGTTTTAAATTAAATTTAAAGTGATGTCTAGTTAGTGTTGCTAAATCCGAGAAGGCTGTGATGTGCCTTACAGAGAAAAGGTATGGATAGCTTCACCATACAGGCATGACTTAGCCCTATTTTGTATTTTATTTAGAGACAAGGACTCCCTGGGTTGCTTGGCTCCTGCCTGGCCATTGCTGAGGCCGACTTTGCTGGCAATTCTCCTGTCTCAGACTCCAGAGCCACTAGGATTACAGGTATGCACCACGGCGCCCGGCAGTAATTTACCTTTTCCAGTTTAGCCAATGTAACTAACATAAAGGCATAAAAAAAATCAAAATACTTCACTTAAAAAAAAAAAAAAAACTTCAAGCAATATCAGTAGTACTGAAACAAAACAAAACAAACAAAAACAGTTGCTGGCAATGTAGTTTAAGGAGTGCTTGCTTAGCATGTTGTTCCAAAGTGGGGACAGTGACATGTCTGATATACTACTTCCAGCTATTTGGGAAGATAAGGCAGGAGCCCCGTGCAGTGGCACATGTTGGTAATCCCAGCAATTTGTGAGGCTGAGGAGGATCACGAGTTCAAAGCCAGCCTTAGCAATCTCAGCAATGGCAAAGCACTAAGCAACTCAGTGAGACCCTGTCTATAAACAAATAAAATACAAAATAGGGCTGGGGATGTAGCTCAGTGGTGGAGTACCCTGAGATCAATCCTCAGTACAACCTCCCCTTAAAAAAAAAAGAAAAAAGAAAAAAGAGGTAGGAGGACTCAAGAAATTGAGGACAGCCCAGTCAACAAATACCCAAGATTCAAGCATGCCTAGTCAATATGACAGATCTGTACACAATTTGAAAACAAGAAACTGCATACCTACATAAGGTATATGTTCATGTGGAAAGAAATTAAGCTGCATAGCGTTTTGTAAATTCTTTCCTAAAATTTTTATACCAAGAATTATGAATGAATTCTCTGTATGACTTAGATGGTAGACAGACACAGTACTGATGATACTGAGTACTTAAAATTTTATGTTCGCTTGTTTATATATATACTTTCAAATAATATCTAATTTATAAAGAAAACCTATTATTCAGAGTAAAAAAATCAATGCCAAACACAACACTTCTGACCTCCTCGTTTTTTGTTTCTCCATTTTCTGCAGGTAAATCTTCTTTAGTTTCCTGGTTAGCCACTTCAGCCTGTTTTCCCTTTGCTCCCCTTTTCCCTTTTTGAACTTTTTTGTCTGATGATTTATCCTAAAACAGATTAGGAGAATATTCTAAGTATAAACTTCATACTTCCACTGTCTGACTCAATACGGATTACATCCATGGTAACCACTATAACAATGCTAAGCACACATCAACCTGAGTTACCTCATCCACAAGGTAACTTAAGATCCACCCCCAGTAATGAAGACAAAATATGCTAAGGATATTTATAAGAGTGTTTGCACATCAAGTCTCATTAGCCATAGGATTAAAACTAGAGCCTATGCTTCACTTTTTCAGCCACCATTACCCCTACCCTCTTTTAAGTTCTACATGACAAAACAAGCAGAAGAGCTTTAAGAATGTCTTCCCAGTATAACCCTACCAACCCACAATTTTCTTTTAAGCCTGAATAATAATCCATCTGGTAGATAATCACTGTCCTGACAAGACTGTTACCCTCACACGAAGACCATTCACCTGGAAAAAGCACCATGTTGTATGGTCATGTTGACTATTCTGCTACAGTTAATCCCTTGATATCTTTTAATGAGTAGCTATAAAATTTTATCTTTTTCATTTAGGTGTTTGAAGAATCTGAAAAGCACAGGTATTAGTATGATATTGTAAACCGAAATACTAGTTTAAAGCAATATAAAACAGTATTTTTGGATATCATCTACCAATGAAGCAACAGCAGCTTATAAAAACTTCACACAGTTCCCTGTAAATAAAGACTGTAATAATAGTTAAGTTAGGTCACCAGTAGGTTGTATAAAAGATTCCTATGAGTACTGACCAATTACTTAAGTTAAATGGCCACAAGACATGCATGCAGATTTCACATCTTCAAAATACACATTATCATTGACTTGAAATAATGTTTGTAACCATTGATAGCTAAGTGGGGAATAGGGCTGTACCTCAGCAGCAGAGAGCAGAGAGCAGCCTAGCAATGAGAAGGCTCTGGGTTCAAAAACCAGTACCAAAAATAAACCAAATTTTCCTAAGTATGATGTTTCAGCTTTTGAAATATTTACTCCTAAAGAAATGATACAAGTCAGAAGCTCACACTAGAAGTAACTTGAAAAAGTGTATGCTTTATACAGTTTGATAATCAATGCACCAAGTAGTGCTTACTCCACATTACTGAATAGAGCTGGACTGTATTCAAAGACTAAGACAAAGGGTTATTAAAACTAGATATAAAAACAAAGAAACTCTTCTCCCACTTTTCCTTTGAGAAAACTTAATCGCAAGTTTTTTCCTCAAATAGGGATAGTTAGACTTACCTTGAGAAGGGGGGGAAAAGATTACATCTGCTGTCCCAAACCCACTGGGGGTAAAACTGTTTGCATCTAAAAATTTTTACAAGTAAATCAAGATATAGATAAACAAAGGGAAGAAAAAAAAATAGAGTGAAACAAGCAAGTATTTTAGCTAACCTGTTTTTTTAAAAAGCGGATAATCAAAAAGGTGGGTAATAACGATACTTATACCAACATTTTATAACAACATTCACTTTTTTTCAGGTACTCATGAAAAGTTTCTATGGTACTGTGTGAATGGAGAACTACTTAATTGCCTGCTGGAGTGATGTATCATACTTATTACTTCCTTGCACATTTATCTTTAAAAAGATTACAAAAACATACCTTTTATTTTTACATTCAATTCTATACAATGCTTGAAAAAACTCATAAAGCCCCCAAAACAAACCAGCTTGCCTCTTCTGACAATCATGCAGTGCCAACCTTCCATCTACACTTTTGGAAATGGAACGGGAACTCAGGCGCTATTTTCAAACACTCCCCACCATCACTCCCATCATCAGATTTACATACACCTAAGAATAACCTGTATTCTGAAAACTTGCAAACCACAATCTGAATGGTGCGTCCTAAATCTATTCTGGAGCAATAAATCATCCCGTTGACTCAAAGGCTGTTAGGACAGCAACTGCACTGGCAATAAGATACTTCTCAGAGAACACACACTTCAGATCTGCCCGCATCCAGGGTGAAAAGAGGGGATCTCGGCTTGGAAACCGTGCACAAACCCACCCGTCCTTCCTGCCGGCCGCAGTGCCAGGCTGGCCGTGGCCCTACCAGGCCGCGTCCCTGCGAGTGGGAACGCGAGGTGCAGGAGCGAACCAGTACCTGCCGCACCGCCCAGCTTCCCTCTGAAGCGGAAGCCAACGCTCCTCCAGCTCAGACTCCCTAAGCGCTGGCGGCCTTATGGGACGCGCCACTCCCCTTACCCCGCGCGAGGATCCACGCGCAGCCCCACCACCGACCGCAGGCCCACCGCGCAGGCGCCGCACCCACCTTGCCCGCCGCCTTCCGGGGCTTGGCGTCCGCCTTGGCAGGAGCAGGCTTCTGAAAGGCAAAAGCAGCGCTCAGCCGGCGGCCGCGCGCGCCGCGGCCACCCCACGGCCTCGGGGCGCGCCATACTTACAGCCGACAGGCGGGCCGACCTCCGCTTGGGCTGCGGGAGAGAAAGGGCGTCAGCGAGCGCGGCGGCGCGCGACCCCGCCCCCCGCCCCGAGCGCGCGCTCACCTCCTCCTTCGCCGCGCCTTCGGCCGAGCTGACCTGTGGAGGAAGCACACCGAGTGGGCGCCGCCCGCCGCCAGAGAACAATGCCCGGCCGCGTGACGTCAGCGCTCCCGCCGCCGCGGCCGCGCCCCCCCACCACAAAACCCTCCAGGACGCCCCCCAGGCCCCGCGCGCCCGCCCGCGCGCCGCCCGGCCCGGCGCGGCCGCCGTGGGTGCGGCAGGGCCGGGCCGGGGCCTGGCGCAGCCGGCGGGGCGTCTGGGGCTCGGCGCGCCGCAGCCGCGCTCACCTTCCTCTTGGGCATCCTGGCGGCGCGCGGGGCACGTGCGAGTGCTGCGAGCCGCGGCGCGCGGAAGCCTTCCGAAGCTGCGCTGCCTAGCTGCTGCTACTGCTGTGGCTCCCGCCGCCGGAGCTGCTGCGACCCGCGGAGGGGGCGGTGGGAGAACCGGATGGAACCGGATTGGGAGCCCGCCCCCTCCTCCCCCCGCGCCCCCGCCGGCCGGGCCGCCCCCCACCCCCATTGGCTGCGGCGCCTTTCGCACCGCGCGCGCGCCTCGGCCCGCGCCGGGAATAGGTGAGGCCGGCCGTCACTCGACCCCGCCGCCCCGCCCCCGCCCCCCGCGCCCCCACCCCGGCCGGCGTCTCGCGGGGCCCCAGACCCAGACGGAGGGGGGAGGCCGCTCGGCCTTGCCGTAGTTCGTTTGAAGCCGAGCCGCAAAGTGCGGTCTTCACCCGGATTAGCGGAAGCTTGTCACGTGGCTGCGGGTGCCCCCACCCACAATGCCCCTGGACACCTGAGGTTTGCGGGTCCTGAAATCCACGAGCGTGGAGGCTTCGCTCTCTGTGTAGCTCGACTCGGAATTTCACAAGTGGTCTCCTAGACTGGAAAGGCAGAGGGAAAACGGTTTCACGAACGAGCAACTGTCCCTTACGTTAGTCGGCAAGAAAGGCTAATGAGGCCTACGGGGTGGGCGTCGTGCGCAGGCGCTGGCGCGGGTCGTGGGAAGACTTAACCGGCGCGGTACCCCGTGCTTCTCCCCTCCCTGCGTGGTTGCTTTGGTCTGATTTTGTGTTTAATATTGAATATTTAATACTGAATCTTCGGTCCTCGCGTGCCTACTGCTATAATAGCGTGGGTTCTGGGTGTGGAGCCGGATAGTTGTAGGGATCTAGCTTTTGAGAACCCGTCCTAGCTGTTCCGTGTCCTAGCTGTTCCATCTGTGCTGAAGGAGCACGCCGTCTCTTTTAAACTCGGTGCTTGCCTAAGCTCAGTTTTAATCGAAAATGGCTTTAGGCCTGGCGTCTGAGCTGGTGACCCTGGATTGCACGCTACTTTTTTTTTTTTTTTTTTTAATGAAGACGTTTAAGAGGCCTGGTTTAATTGGTTTACCGTAGGGGGGGGGAAATTTAATTGAAAATTGTCAGCTGGAATTTTTGGAAGGGAAGATACTTAGAAGTGCTTTGAGTAAAATATTGGAAGTATGCTAAATGCCCATCATTTGGTAGCAATTAGGTAAGCTATGGCGCCTTCTCAGCAACTGCAAAAAGAAAGAGGGGCAGAGCTCCTCTGAAGTGGATTTAAAAAAATTTTTTTTTTTAGTTATTCGTGGACACAAATTTTTAGCAAGGCAGGCACTCTACCACTGAGCCACAACCCCAACCCCCAAGTGGATTTTTAAAACCATAAGTTAGACCTTTTGACTCCTGGTCAAAAACTCTTGCTCTTTTTTTTAAATGTTTTTATTAGATGTTGATGGACTTTTATTTTATTATATGCAGTGCTGAAGATTGAACCCAGTGCCTCACATAGACTAAGCAAGTGCTCTACCACCGAGCCATAACCCCAGCTCTATACCTTGCTTTTTCACGAGACTACATTTCTCAAGAGTAGTTTATAAAAGCTTTTGCAGTTTCATCCAGCTTAAGTCCACGACTTTGATCCCTGCTCACCTCTTTCACCTTCTGCCCCTCCAACAGGCCAGGCACTCCTTGCATTATCACCTGCCCTCTTTCTACCTGGAATGCACTGCCTCAGAGGTTCCCTAACTTCATCTTTGCAGGATATTAACTTGTCAGTGGGCCTTTCCTGCTACTCACCGTTTATTCTCAGCCTTTGGGGGCACTGGGGTGGGGTGCAGTGGGGCATACAAATACACACTCCTCATATATTCAAAGAAAGTGGTATCAGTTACTCTGGAGAGGGTGGAAATAAAATTTACCTTTTCTCTTGTCTAATGGTGCTTTCTCCCATTACCTTAAAAAAAAATTGAGCATCAAAGAGTGCCTGAGTTTGTGCATAAATTTGGTCCAAGCACTTGCCCTGTGTCAGCCCTGTATTTTATCACTGGGGCTTGTAATTTACCAAGGATTGAGGAAAGGGAAGTCACAGGCAGTGGTGACAGCATTTTTCAGTGCATGCAAATTAGCTAGAGCCTGGCAGCTTTCCAGAACCTTGAAAATGGCAGGAATGGTGTGGAAAATGCCCACATTTAGATCAGGAAAAGGCCAAGCGCACAGTGGTGCATGCCTGTAATCCCAGTGGCACAGGAGGCTGAGACAGCAGGATCACAAGTTCAAAGCCAGCCTCAGCAATTTAGGCACTAAGCAACTTAGTGAGATCCTGTCTCTAAATAAAATAGAAAATAGGGCTGGGGATGTGAGTCAGTGGTTGAGTGCCCCTGAATTCAATTCCTGGTACCAAAAAGAAAAAGAAAAAAGATCAGGAAAAGGCTGAGGATGTAACTCAGGGGTAAGGTGCTTGCGTAGCATGTATGAGACTATGTTCAATCCCCAGTGCCAGAAAAACAAGACAAATCAGGAAAGGGACAAAAGAGGAAGGCTGCCTGTGAAAGAAGTAAGGAGAATTGGGGATGTTGCAAAGGATTGAGGGCATGCCATGCTGAAATTTAAATTTACCTCATGAAGCTCTTCTCTTCCATAAGCTGAAGATGCAGTAGGCCAGAGAAGACAACCGGCAGCCCATGATTGTTGGTTTTGGCCCAGGTTGGTTTTGTTTTGTTTTGCTTTTGGAGTTGTCAACAGAAGCACTTGGAGCCACTAGAAGTTAGTTAAAAAACCATTTGGCAGTGCCTTTCAAAGACAAACAGACACTCTGTGACCCTAATTCAACTCCTTGAAATGTACTCAATAAAAATGCTTATACCCTTTCACCACAAAACATGAAGGTACCGGGCTGGGGATGTGGCTCAAGCGGTAGCGCGCTCGCCTGGCATGCGGGCAGCCCGGGTTCGATCCTCAGCACCACATACCAACAAAGATGTTGTGTTCGCCGAGAACTAAAAAATAAATAAATAAATAAATAAACATGAAGGTACCATACTCATAGATGAACTATTTGTCAGAAGCCCAAACAGAGCAATGTAAATACCTGTCAACAGAAAGATGGATAAACAAATGGAACTCTGTTGGCATTGAGAATGAGCCATCTGCAACCACACTCAACAACATGGATGCATCTTACACGTACAATATAAGGAGAAAGATGCCAGGTCTAAGAGTACATTCCATGTGAACTAGTCTCTTAAAGAGTCAGAGGGCTAGGGGCTGGGGATGTGGCTAAAGCCATAGCATGCTCGCCTGGCATACGTGGGGTGCGCTGGGTTGGATCCTCACAACCACATAAAAATAAAATAGGTTCTGTCCACTGAAAACTAAAAAATAAAAAAAAAAGAGAGAGGGCTGGGTTTGTGGCTCAATGTAGAGCGCTTCCTAGCATGTGTGAGGCACTGGGTTCTATCCCCAGCACCACATTAAAAAGAACTAACAAAAGTATTGTGTCCATCTACAACTAAAAAAATACAAGAGTCAGGGTAGAGATTCCTGACTGGCATGAGGTAGGGAGGTAGTGACTGGAGGAGAGAGCAATAGAGAACTTTAGGAAGCAGGTCATAGATTTTGTTCTATTCTTTTCTCCCAGCTATTTTGCACACTGTTTGAATATTTCCTTTCTTCACTTAACAGAGGAGAGTGTTTCCTATCAGTCCTTAAAAGACCCGTCCTCCTTTTTTGTTGACTGCATTTCATTCCACTGTAGAGATGTACTATTGTTTAAAGCTTGTAGTAAAACACATATTAGCCATCTTGCCATCTTTAATATAGAAAAAAAAGAATGAAAAAAGTAAAAGAAGTTTATGGAACTTACAGGACACCATCAATCATATTTTGTGTGTTCTAAAAGGAGCATGGAAAGAAACAGCTTATTTAAAGAAAGAATGATAAGCCTACTCAAATATGAAAAGAGAAATATCCAGATCCATAATGCTTAAAGAACTCAGTTGACCATAAAGAGATCTTCACTGATACAGGTTGTAATCAAATTGTCAAAAGTCATTAAATATAGGGAATTCTGAAAGCAGTAAGAGAAAAATCGCCATTCAATTCTAGTAGAGCTGCCATTATCTTACTGTATGAGTGGATTTCCCAGTGGGAAGCTTGCAGGCCAGGAGGGAATAGCATGGCGAGTTCCAAGTGCTGAAGGAAAGAGTGCCAACCATGAACACTACACCTATCCAAGTTGTTCTTCAGTAATGAGAGACTTTTCCAGAAAAACAAGCTGAGGGAGTTTATCACCGTTAGATCTGCTTTTCAGGAAATGCTAGAGGGATTCTTTGAGCTGAAATGAAAGAACATTAGCAAATGACTTACAAAGGTATAAAACTCACTGGTAAAGGTAAGTACATAATAAAAATCAGAATAACACTGTGATGTGGTATGTAAATCACTTTAGCATAAACATAAAACACAAAGGTATGAATACTTTGTTAATGACTTAATGATTCAAAAGATGTAAACTGTGGGGCTGGGGATGTGGCTCAAGCGGTAGCACGCTCCCCTGGCATGCTTGCGGCCCAGGTTCGATCCTCAGCACCACATACAAACAAAGATGTTGTGTCCGCTGAAAACTAAAAAAATATTAAAAATTCTCTCTCTCACTCTCTCTTAAAAAAAAAAGATGTAAATTGTGATAGCCATGGCATAAATGGGAGGGATAAGTATAAGTGCAGATTTTATGTGCAACTGAAATTAAGCTGTCAGACTCTTATGATGATAAGATGTGCATTTGGAAATTAAAAAAGACCTGTAGCAAATATATAAGTGTACACAGGAATAAAAACATACTACCAAATTATATGTACCCAAAACATAACACCACAAAGAATGTAGCAAGAGAGGATGAAGGAAGCAAAGAAACTACAAAACAAAACAGTTAATATCAAGGCAGTAATAAATCCTTAAACAACAATTTAAATAAGTCAAAAAGCAGAGAGTGCCTTGATTAAAAAAGAACATGCTACTAACCGTATGCTCACTTTTTTTTTTTAAAGACAGAGTGAGAGAGGAGAGAGAGAATTTTTAATATTTATTTTTTAGTTTTCGGCGAACACAACATCTTTGTTTTGTATGTGGTGTTGAGAATCGAACCCGGGCCGCACGCATGCCAGGCGAGCGCGCTACCACTTGAGCCACATCCCCAGCCCCTGTATGCTCACTTTCGAATGGATATCTTTTCTCCACCTCTGCATTTACACCTATCCACCTTGTGATTGTAAATGAAGAGGTGAGAAAAGATAGTCCATGCAAAAGTAACCAAAAGGGAGTGGGGGTGGTTATACTTTTATTAGCGAATTATGTTTCTTGTGTCAAAAATAGTCACAAGAAACAAAGAAAATTTTACAAAGGGGTTGTGATTCATTAAGAGGATATGAAAACTATTGATATAGCACCCAACATCAATGATCTAAATATAAAAGTGAATACAGAATGAAGGGAGAAATAGTGATAAAATAATAGTCTGGATGTTCAGTACCCACTTACCATAGTGAACAGAGCATACAGACAAAAGATCAATAAGGGATCAATAAGGGATCAATAAGGGGTTGTGGCTCTGTGGTAGAGCGCTTGCCTAGTATGCGTGAGGCACTGGATTCTATCCCCAGGGCCACATAAAAATAAAAACAAAAGTATTGTATCCATCTACAACTAAAATACATAAATATCTTTTTAAAAAGATCAATAAGGAAGAGCACACTTGAACAACACTATAAACCAAAAGGACCTTACAAACACAGGGCATTCCATACACATTCTTCTGAAGTACACTGGGAACATTCTTTGGGATAGATCACGTATCAGGCCACAAAGCAAGGTTTAACAAATTTAGGAAGATTAAAATAATTCCAAGTATCTTTTCTAAATACAATGGGAGAAGCTAGAAATCAATAACAGGAGAAAAGGGCTAGGGATGTGGCTCAAGCGGTAGCGTCCTCGCCTGGCATGCTTGCGGCCCAGGTTCCATCCTCAGCACCACATACCAACAAAGATGTTGTGTCCACCAAATACTAAAAAATAAATATTAAAATTCTAAAAAAAAAAATTAAAAAAAAATAACAGGAGAAAAAATCACAAATTTGTGAAAATTAAGGAGCACACTTGTGAACAACCAAGAAATCAAAGAAAAAAGCTGGGCACAATGACACATGCCTATCATCCCAGTGACTTGAGAGGCTGAGCCAGGAAGAAGGGAAAGGCAAGTATGAGAACAGCCTGGGCCACTTAGATAGACCCTGCCTCAGAGAGAGAGAGAGAGAGAGAGATCTTAAATGATTAAGTGGAAACTCAACATACCAAAATTTATGGGATGGGGCTGGGGATGTGGCTCAAGCGGTAGCGTGCTCGCCTGGCATGCGTGCGGCCCGGGGTTGGATCCTCAGCACCACATACAAACAAAGATGTTGTGTCCGCCGAAAACTAAAAAATAAATATTAGGGGCTGGGGATGTGGCTCAAATGGTAGCGCGCTCGCCTGGCATGCGTGCAGCCTGGGTTCGATCCTCAGCACCACATACAAACAAAGATATTGTGTCCGCCAAAAAATAAATAAATATTAAAATAAATAAATAAATATTAAAATTATCTCTCTCTCTCTAAAAAAAATTTTTATGGGATGCAGTAACAGCAGTTATAAGAGGAACTAAAGTAACAGTAAGTGGGAAAAAAAAAAGACCTCAAACAACCTAAGTTTATACATCAGAGAACAAGAAATGGAAAAACAAACTAAGCCCAAATTAGTAGTGAGGATGAAAGAAATATTAGAACTTAAATAAATAGAGAATAGAAAATACAACAGACAGATTAAACTGAGTTGGTTTTTAAAAACAATTCCAGCAAATCAGGAGATAATTGCAGGTTCAAAGCCAACCTGGGGGGTGGGGGGGATAGGGAAGAATGAAGGAACTCTGGTTTGTGTAGAGGGGAGTGAGGGGAGGGGTGGGGCTGTGGGTATGGGAAGGATGGTAGAAAGAGATAGACATTATTACCCTATATACATGCATGATTACCCTACAGGTGTGACTCTAAACCATGTACAGCCAGAGGAAGGAGAAGTCATGCTCCATTTGTATACAATATGTCAAAATGCATTCTACTGTCATGTATAACTAATTTGAACAAATAGAAAAACAAAAATAGAAGGAATACCAGTAGAATAGAAGAAGGGGATCAGGGGAGATATTGGACGGTGAAATTGATCAAATTATACTGTTTTATTGTGTGCATGTATAAACATAACAAATCCCACTGTTATGCATAATTATAATGCGCCAATAAAAAGGAAGGAAAAAAGCCAGCTTCAGCAACTTTGTGAGGCTCTAAGCAGCTTGTCTTAAAATAATAAATAAGGGCTGGTGATGTGGCTCAGTGGTTGAGTGCCCCTGGGTTCGATCCCTGGTATAAGAAGAAAAAAAAAAAAAAGCAAAATTGACAAAATTTTATTTAGAATAAATAAAAATAAATGAAAAAAGAGGCAATAAAACATGTGCCACAGAAGTACAAAGGATCATAAGAGTCTAGTGTGAACAAGAATATGCCAAAAATTGGATAACCTAGAAGAAATGGATAAATTCCTAGATACAAAAAACACACCAAGAACAAATAGAAAATCTAAAGAGATCAATATTAGTAAGGAGATTGGATCAGTAATTAAAAAAAGAAAAAAAAAAACTTCTAAAAATTTGAAAAGGAAACACTTCCAAACTAATTTTACAAGGCCAGTATATCCTGATGCCAAAGCAAGACAAGGACACTACAAAAAAAAAAAAAAAAATATATATATATATATATATATATATATATATATGCATGCTAGTGTGTCTGATGAACACAGGTGCAAAAATTTCAACAAAATCCTAACAAATTTAACAGCACATTACAGGAATCATACACTATGATCAAGTGGGATTTATCCCTGAGACACAAGGATGGTTTGATATATTCAGATCAACTGTGATATAAGACATCAACAGAATGAAGGATAAAAGTTTTGTAATTACCTCAATAACTGCAGAAAAATACATTTGACATATTTCAAAGAAGAGATTATGCAGGTGAGAGTTGAAAGCCCAGACATGGATAGTCAAGTAGGATTGTAACATGCCCATGACCCATATACTGAAAGCAATTTCAGTGAGTGGCAGGGCAGAATCCAGACCAAAGTTAGAGAGGAAGGGAAGAAATGGAAACAATTGTAGACTGCTGTGCTGTGATGTATGGTACAGTGTCCCCTAAAGCCCAGCCAGTTTGTCCAGTGGTGAAGATGGGAGATAAATGAGGGTAGGTGTGGGACAAGGCTGTGAGTGAAAGAGAAGGTATGGGGGCGTGACAGAGCACTTGAATACTTAGTTCACTGCTGCATCTGGTATCTGCACTGTTTCCGAAGCATGAGGAGCAAGGGATGCAAACAAGGGAAAATACAGGAGCTGTCTGCTGCCCCTATGATGAATGAGTTGCCTGGAAACACCAGAATGCAGAGGAAGAGCCCAGGCATGAGCAACAGACACAGAACTCAACATGCAGCATATTTCTAATCTTCTCAGAATTTTATGGGTATATGACTATAAAATTAATTGCCACTAATAATAATTACTGGAATTTCTATTATTACAAGCTTTCCCCTCTAGGAGTCCATAGCATTGATTGTTATTTTAGAAAGAACACCATGCCAGCCGGAGATTGGTCAGATCATTCTCATGCGTGGGAGTGAAGCATGGCTTTCCAAACATCAAAAGAAAGGACTGCTTTGCTTCTCCTCCAGATTGCTCAGCTACTGTAGCTTCAGGTAAGAAGTACTCTCTCAAGGGACAACTACTTAATAGTCACAAATTGAATAAAAGGTATTTATTGCATTGAGGGCTAGGGTTGTAGCTCAGTGGGAGAGCGCTTGCCTCATGTGTGAGGCATGGGTTTTGATCCTCAGCACCACATAAAAATAAATAAAATAAAGGTATTGTGCCCATCTACAACTAAAAGTATGTTTTAAAAATATTTACTGCATTGAAAAGGGGCACTTGTTCTGACTGTTGAGATCACATTAAGAAGTTAAAGATTTCCCAGCTTATGTGGATCCTAAAATCAGAGGCAATGGCATAGAAGTGTTTACCTGACATGTCTTGAGGCAAACCGGTTCATAAACCTAGAGGAGGATATAATCTTAGGTTTGATTAACCCACATCTGTAGTTTGCAGTGTTGGTGAGAGTAACTATCAAAATTGAAAAAAATGATCTCTTTATGTTACTCTTTTTTTTTAAGAGTAACTCTTTTTTAAAGAGTCTTTTTAAAATAATAAAAGATTCTTTTCTGAATTCTTAAAAGCATTGTAACTAATGAAGATGTCATTTAACATTCTTAAGGACAAAACAGGAAAATAAAACAATGTGATCTTTCATTATAATAAATAATATAAAATATTATTTCTATCTGAATGTCATTTTCTCTTTTCAGAGAAATCAAACGCAGCTTGACAAAAATTGATGAGTCAGATATATTTTTCCCTGTTTCTTGAACATAACTACAATGTAGTTTAATTTGTGACTTAAAATCTTTATTATCACGTGGTTCTTCAATGTCTTCCTGCTGTTTATACTGATATTTTCACACATTGCAAAATGTTCTTTCAATGGCATCATGCTATGTGGTCAGCTCACTGTTCTTAACTGTGTATGGAATATCAGACATTTATGTTTGAGCTAAAATGGGCTTTCTTATTATCTAAATGAATAACTCTGGTTCTGCACAGTTACTTTTTCCTTAGTAGCTCTAAGTGAGATGACAGATCTCACTCTTGTAGATTCATCTGTTTCACTTGTTGGTCTTTAGTATGTTCAGATTCTTTGTGAAACTTGGTGTGAAACAGTCCAGTGTTCTTTCTCATTTCTGAGCCAACCTCAAGGGAACAGAGAATTGCCTCTTCAGTGTGTCACTAGTGAGTTCTGATCCTGTGGGATGCAAGACGACCAGAAAGTTGATTTTCTTTTGGAATTTTCTAACATAGGTCCATTGAATTAGTGCAGTGTACTTTTCCATGAGAGTGAGGTGAAAAGAATGAAGTATAGGAAATCCTTGTTGACCCTCATGCTCAACTCTCACTTTAGATAAGGCCTCCTATATTTTATAGTGACCCATACTTTTTTTTTGGAAAAAAAAATCTTAAATGATGCAACCACCCTTATTTCATGCACAACCCTCCTTCATATTATATTATTTACTGACAACAACATAATGAGCACCCACAAGCCTACAACGTGGAACCAGGACATGGACAATTACCTACTTAAACCTATGTATCCTTTCAGAACGCTCTGCATGCCGGTAATTATTTACAGGACTTACAGTTATTTGTTTAGTTAAGCTCCAAGTGAACAAGGACTGGAGGCATGTGATTCATCATCATCATCTGTGTGTGAGTGTGTGTGTGTGTGTGTGTGTGTGTATATATATATATATATTTTTTTTTTTTTGGTACTGGGGATTAAACCCAGGGGAGCTTAACTACTGAACCAGTGACCACATCCTCAGACCCCCTTTTTTTAAATTTTATTGAGAGACAGGATCTCACTGAGTTGCTTAGGGTCTTGCTAAGTTGCTGAGGCTGGCATTGAATTCATGATCCTGCCTCAGCTTCCTGAGCCTCTGGGATTAGATGTGCGCTCGGCTTATCATCATATTTTATCTGCAGTTGGTAAAATATCTGATACACAGAATAATTTAATACCTTTAAAATATAAATATAAATATATATATATATATATATTTTAAAGGTATTAAATATATATATATTGCTGGGCATGATGGCATTTGCCTGTAATTCCAGCCACCTGGGAGTCTAAGGAAGGAGGATCACAAGTTTGAGGCCAGCTTCAGCGATTTAGCAAAAACCTATATCAAAATAATATATGGGATGTAGCTCAGTATTTGTCTTGCATGTGCTATGCCCTGGGTTCAATCCCTAAGAGCTCCCTGCCTGCAAATTTTTAAAAAATATTTATTTTTTTTTAGTTTTTTAGGTGGACACAATATCTTTATTTTTATTTTTATATGGTGTTGAGGATCGAACCCAGTGCCCCACACATGCCAGGCAAGCGCACTACCACTTGAGCTACATCCCCAGCCCCCCATTTTTAAAAAATTTCTGGTAAAAAAATTCATATATGGTAAATTTATGGTATAATTTTTCTCCAATTTGAAATTTTGACTTCATTAAATTAAAAGGTGAGCCAAATGTGTAATACTAATCTTATTAAACTTATTTATCATGTGAGACGGTCCATTGTCCATTTAAAAATATTCTTCCTTTTGCTGGATGTGGTGGTGCACGCCTGTAATCCCAATGACTTGGGAGCCTGAAACAGACATATCCAATTTCAAGGCCAGCCTCAGTGACTTGGCAAGATTCTCAGAGATTTGCAAGACCCTGTCTCAAAATAAAAAATAAAAAAGGGGGCTGGGTTTGTGGCTCAGTGGTAGAGCATTTGCCTAGCATGTGTGAGGCACTGGGTTCGATTCTCAGTACCACATATAAATAAATAAATATCCATCAACAACTAATAAAATAATTTAAAAAATAAATAAAAAGAATTGGGGATATAGCTCAGTGGTAAAGCACCTCTGGGTTCAATCCTCAGTGCTCCTCCCATCCCTAATTTTTTTTTTTTACAAGCCTCTTCATTGAAAGACAAAACAAGGAAAACCTCTGAAACAACAAAAATTTTTATTATATTGCATAAATGCTAGATGCAGACTTTTGATGTAAATTTATTCATTGTCAAGTCCAATGATGAAGATGGGAGGCACAGATGTTCACAGATGTTGGTAATAGAATTTGCCATTGTAGTTTTTTTTTTGTTTTTTTTTTTTGGGAGGGGGGACTGGGGATTGAACTCAGGGGCACTCAACCACTGAAACACATCCCCTGCCCTATTTTGTATTTTATTTAGAGACAGGGTCTCACTGAGTTGCTTAGCACCTCACTTTTTGCTGAGGCCGGATTTGAACTTTCCATCCTCTGTCTCAGCCTCATAAGCCACTGGGATTATAGGCATGGGCCTCCATGCCCGGCTATTGTAAATATTTTATAGTGTATTGTTCAGTAGTGTCATGTATGTTTGCATTGTTGTGTACCAGGTCTTCAGAACTTTTTCACCTTGCAAACTTGAAACTCGAACCCATTTAACAATGACTACCTGTCTTCCCCTCCCTCTAGTCCATGTTTTGGAGGGTTTGACTACTTTAGAGATCTAATGGGAGTGGAATCGTGCATTATTTGTCTACACACACACACACACACACACACACACACACATATTTAGTTGTGGATGAACCTTTATTTATTTTTATGTGGTGCCGAGAATGGAACCCAGTGCCTCACACATGCTAGGAAAGCATTCCACCAAAAGGCCCAACCCCAGCCCTCATGCATGATTTGTGTTTTTGTGACTGATTTATTTTGTTTGCCATAATGTCCTCAAGTAACAGGGGCAATGGCCAGTACCACTGGGGGGGGGGGTTCTTCTTCCTGCCCAGGAGGATGTAAGCCACCCTAAAACTTAAAGTCTCAAATAATTAGTGAATGACAAAACACAAATAGCCAGAAATATATTTACAGAAGCAAAGCCCCTGATATACCTAGTCCACATGGGCACTGGATCTAGACAAAGATAAGATAGCTCTGGTGGTTTATTTAAGGGGGTGCCTCAAAGGCAGGGATAAGGTTTCAAGGGCGGAGTCTTGCTTCCTGGTGTCTTGCAGTCCGCAGGTTGATTGGCATCTTCTCAGGACATACCCATTTCAGGTGCTGTGTGGGATCTTTGGCAGAGCTTGAGGGGGAAGTTCACCTGCGTCAGGTGATCAATCCCTGTGGGGGTCCCACGAGAGGTTCCCAATGCCAGACCATCCCCTCATGAGGCTACGACACGCAACGTAGTCCACACACAGCCCATGGACGGCTCATGATACTCAAGAACATTATTTTAGCCCAGTGAGATGCATTTCAGATTTCTGAATTGTCAAATAATAAATGAATGCATTTTAAGCTACTAATTTTGTGGTAGTTTGTGATTGCAGAATCAAAAAACTATCAGTCATTCTATGAGCTTCTGTAACCACTGTAACCTGTACCAGATCTAGACTGACTGACTCAGATTCATATTGAGATGTGCCCGCTTTTCTACTTTCTTTCCACAAATTAGTAGAATTCAAACTTTTATTGCTACTGCTTTTTTTTTTAAAGAGTTGCCCAAATGAAATAACAGCAGAGCTGAGGTTTTATTTTTTATTTATTTATTTATTTATTTTAAAGAGAGAGTAAGAGAGGAGAGAGAGAGAGAGAGAGAGAGAGAGAGAGAGAGAGAGAGAGAGAGAGAGAGAGAATTTTTAATATTTATTTTTAAGTTCTCGGCGGACACAACATCTTTGTTGGTATGTGGTGCTGAGGATTGAACCCGGCTGCACGCATGCCAGGCGAGTGCACTACCGCTTGAGCCACATCCCCAGCCCCAGAGCCGAGGTTTTAAAATTGAGTCACCTCTGAAGGCCATGCAGCACTGGGTGAGACTCTCCCACCTCTGCTGCATCAGTCTAGGGGCATTCTCCAGTGTTCTTTTCTCAGAATTTTTGTTCACTAGGAATGGAGGGGTCTTTCTCCTGGGAATATATGACAGCAGCATGGGCTGTGGGTAGGGACGGGGAACATCAGATGCTTTCCTCTTCAGCCTGAAAAGCAGAAGTTGTGTTATGGCACCTCTCCTCCACAGAAAATCTTAATTAAGCTTTTCCAAAGACTCTCACCAAACTGTTCTTAGACTATGAGCAAGAATTTTTGTAAAAGAAAAAAAAAGTTTTCAGGTGGCAACTATGTTTACAGAAGCAGACTGAGATAAGGGACACTAACTCAAGGCCTCTATTGGCCTGGAGCCTTCACAGAGGCCTTTGCCTTTCAAAGGACAGTAGGTGGATCCTAGGGAAAGTTCTCTACAGACCCAAAGATAGGAGTAAATGTACAAATGAGGGGAAGGTAAATTTCCCTTTCCCTGGCACTGATTTTCTTAGAGAGTGTCCTTGATTTATTTTCCAGGTCTGGGTTGATTGTCCAGAACAGTAGGGGAAAAAAAAAAAAAAAAAAAAACCTACTTTTATGTGGACTTCTACCGATGGTGAGCCTCTTAGCGCCCTCTCCCCCTACACACTGGGCCTAAAATTCTAAACATTTCTGAACTTGGGGATCGGAGCAATGAATTGATTTAGGCAAAAGCCTTCCTCTGGACCTAGCTGCAGCCAATAAACCTGATTCCTACTAATTCCTTGGTGTTCAGCTGGGGTTGATTGAAGGAGGGGGAGGCATGGCCATACTATTCAGCAGGCAGCTTCTCCTTCTCCAGGGATTGGGGGACCCTGGAGCCTGGCTGCAGTTTTGGGGGGCGTCCAGCTGGAGGGGAAGGTTATGGGGAGAGGCCCCAAGCTTGTTTTGTTTTGGTTAGTTTAGCAGTCACCTATCAGCTTAATATGCTTTTTCGTGGAAATAATTCATTCTACTGCTATTGAATAGCTGTGCTTCTCGTGTTTTCTGGAAACAAATTTGTAGAATCACAGATCCTTGCATTATTTTTGATAGGAATTAGTTCTCAGAATCTAACCATGACAGAAAAGACAACAAAAGATCTTTTGCTTTATACACTACACAGACATGAGTTGTGATTATTTTGTTGCAAAACCTGATCTTCACCTAAATTTTATTATTAGATTGGTTGTAAATGATTTTGTTTTGGTGCTGGAGATTGAACCCAGGGCATGGTGCCTGTTAGGCAAGCCCCTACCACTGAATACCTCTCCAGCGTCTGAACATTGTCTTCTGATTCATGAACTTATTTTTCAAGCATGCAATTTTATACTTCATTTAAATTTATTAGTGTTTAGTTTCTGAAATGTGCACTCAAGACATTTTACATATAAAAACTGCTGAGAAAACATTTTTTAGTTACCTGTCACCATAAGGTAGTTTTTGTTTAACCAAAGGCTTATTTTATTTTAAAGTAAGTTTACTTAGGAACAAAAGTGGGTCAATTTAAATAAAGTATTAATAACACAAATGGTTTGTATATATGACCAAATTGCAGTTGCGACGATGACCCAACAGGAATTTTGGAAGACTGGTTACCCCAGGTAGCGGGATGGGTAGAACACCACTACGGAACCCAGGAAGGCCAGGGGAAGGTCAGCATATCCTGCGCTCCACGGAGACTGGGAGGAAAAGTCGACCCCGCCTCTTCCCCAAGGCGGCGCAGTGCGCAGGCGTACGGACACGCCGCAGCACGGCCGGTGGGATACATTGCGCAGGCGCGGGCGCGCCCGCCGGCTTGGTCCCTATGGAGCTTCCGTAGCGGTGCTGGCGCGGCGGGGAGCGTCCGGGATGAGCGCGGCCGAGGCCGACCGCTGGGCGTGGCTGCTGGTGCTCTGTTTCGTATTTGGGTGCAATGTCCTGCGGATCCTCCTTCCGTCCTTGTCCTCCTTCGTAAGTGCTGCCTGCCTTTCCCGGGCCGGTGGGGATACCGCCGCAGGGCCCGCCGGCGCGCTCGGGGTCCCAGGCTGGGCGCCCGGGGCCCGCAGCGCCGTGCCGGCCGCCGTCGTGAGGTGATTTTGGTTTTTGGTTCCCAGCATCTGAAGGCGCAGAGTCGTCCCTCCGCAGCCGGTTCCCGAGCGGGGAGGCGCCGCAGCTCCCGGTCGGCTTTCACGTGGCCGCAGCCTTCCCGCCGTGGGTGGCAGCGGCGACCGGAGCAGGTGCCCGGCGCGCGGCTGCCAGCCCCGCCGTCCGGTTAGCCCTGGCCCCTGGCCTCGAGCGGCCCTAGCTGCAGGGACGGGGCCTCCCGAGGCCTCGCTGCTCGGTCCCGGAGCGACGGAGCCCAGCTGCAGGGGCCCGCATTTTGGGACGAGCGGGGCGGGGAGACTGGTGAAGAGAGAATCCCAGTACAGTGCGATGCTTTTGGGGTCCGAGGGGGCAACGGGACGTGTCGCCCCGCAGTGATGCCTCGGCCTGGCGGCCCGGTGTCCCGGCTGCTGTGAGAGGGGGGGTGTCCTCAACGACTCTCGCCTCCCGGGAGGAGGCCAGATAAGAGTCCACCTAGTGACTGCTGGGTGCGTCTTCCAGTTCTGCACTCCTGCCTACCGGAGCATAGTAAGGAATTGGTAGGGCAGGGGCTCGGGGAGCGGGGCACCCTCTCTTTGCTCACAGCAAAAGTGAGGGGCTGTCTGACTCAGACTGAGACTTCAGACTAGAAACAGCTCTTTCTCTCCTAGTAAAAATTGGTGGTGGTGGCATATTTAAGACAAGGCAGGACTTCTGCTTCTTTGCCTTATTCTACTAGGATTGGTTGAGTGTCTGTTTTGGGCAAAACTGTATTCTAGGGCCTTAACCCCTTTCCCTGAAGTATAGAGGATTTTCTGTTAACCCCTGCTCCCCTTCAGAATCTTTCCTGATGTCACCTGATGATTAAGAGAATATTCGAAGCTTTGCATGAAATACTGCTGAAGAGCTGTCTTTTGCTTTTTGTTATGGTTTAGCTCGTGTGTGAGATGATGCAAGAAAGTTTAGAGGTAAAATGATGGGGTGTTGAGAACCTTTACCTAATCAGCGCCTTATACACTGGAAGGATTAAGTGGGTGATAGGCAGGTAGGGTGTGACTAGAAGAGGTGGGTCCCTGGGGTTATGCCTTGGAGGATATATTTTGTCCCCCGTGAACAGAGCTCTTTGTTTCCTAATTGCCGTGTCCTGAGCTGCTTTCTTTGGCCATGATGGTCTGCCTCATCTTAGGCCCAGAGCAATGGAGTTGGCCATCTATGGACTGAGACCTCTGAAACTGTGAGCCCCAAACCAACTTTTCGTCATCTGAAATTGTTCTTGTCAGGTTTTTGGTCACAGCAGTGAAAAAGCTGACTAAAACATTTGTCTTTTTTCTTTTCCTTGTAAAGTACACATAACATAAAATTCCTCCTCCTCCTCCTCCTCCTCTTAGCTGTACAGTCCAGTGGCAGGAGGACATTCTCATTGTTTTGCAGACTACTCTATCCCTATCCCAGAATCTTTTATCAGCCTTTAGCTGAGACTCTTGCCTATTACAAAATAGCTCTGTTCTTTTCCCCCAGTCCCTGACAATCACCATTCTGCTGTCTCAGTTTGGCTACTCTAGGAGCCTCATGTAAGTGGAACCACAGCTTTTTTTCCTTTGTCTTATTTCACTTAGCATACTATCTCATCCATGTTGTAGCATATGTCAGAATTTCTTTCCTTTTTAAAGACTGAATAATATTCCAATGTATATTGGTACCACATTTTGTTTATCCATTTATCTTTTTTTTTTTTGTACTAGGAATTGAACCCTGGGGTGCTCTACCACTAAGCCACATCCCCAGTTCTTTTTATTTTTTATTTTGAGACAGGGTCTCACTTGCTTAGGTCTTAGTTGCTTAGGGCCTTGCTAACGTGCTGAGCCTCCCGAGTTGCTGGGATTACATTACATATTTGCACCTGTTTATTTATCCTTTCATCTGTTTATAGACACTTGGGTTATTTCTTCCTTTTGGCTATTATAAGTGAAGCTGCTAGAAGTGGATGTATTAATCTGTGTTTGAGTTCTTGCTTTCTTGCTTTCAATTCTTTTTTTTAATATTTAATTTTTTTTTAGTTTTAGGTGGATACAATATCTTTATTTTATTTTTATGTGGTGCTGAGGATCGAACCCAGTGCCTCACATGTGCTAGTCGAGCACACCACCACTTGAACCCCAACCCTAACCCCAGTTGCTTTCAACTCTTTTGGGTATAATCAAGTGAAATCGCTAGAGCTGGGCATGGTGGTGCGCGCTTGTAATCCCAGCTACTAGGGAGCTGAGGCAGGGAGATTGCAATTTTGATGTAAGCCTTGGCAGCTTAGTGAGAACATGTCTCCAGATTTAAAAAGGGGGAGCTGAGAGAGTGTGGCTTGGTGGCAGAGTGCCCCTGCTTTCAATCTCCGGTAAAAGTGGAATTGCTGGATCAGATGGGAATTCTGTTTGGTTTAGTTCTACTGAGAAGCTGCCACACTGGTTGCACAGTGGCCAGGCCATTTGCATTCCCACTCATTGCACTTGTTATTTTTTGTTATTGTTGTTTTTAACCAGTTGCCATCCTGATAGATGAGTGGTCTGTCACTGTAGTTTTGACTTGCATTTCCCAGCATCTCTTCATGTGCTTATGGAAGTCTGTGGCATTATGATTTATTTATTTTGTTTTTTTGTTTGTGGCTCCTGGCTCATAACATCCATGAATGTTATTTTGGAATAGCTTCAGAGCAATGAAGATTAAAGACCTTTTTTTTTTTAAAATTTTAAATAATTTTGGGGCACTGTAGGCCTCAGAAAGCAAATTCTGTGTCTCTCAATTTTCTCCCATCCTCCTTTCACCTGCCTTTTCTTTTTGGCCATAGGAATCAAGATTCTCTTTCCTGAGACAGGTCATAGAAACCAAAAATATAATCTTCTTCCACTTTTCTGTCTAGAGCTGAGCACAAAGAAATTTCTCAGCTCATTAGCAGTAGGCCTTACTCTTTATGTCCACTCCCATTCCTGTGTGGCTGTCCATTCATCAGTTATGCCTCTGTAGTGAGATCTCCCAAAGGAGAGGTGTGGCACCTTCTGGCCAGCCTAACATGTGAAGGCTCACAGGAGAGTGAACAGGAACTCATCTATGTGCTGAGAGGGTCCTCCTCAACTGGGGATGGGGTGACCATGCTTAGATTCTTCCAGCCCTCCCTTTTCATATCTCTTGGCTGCTTATCTGTATCCTTTAACATATCCCCCCTTCTGATTAATTAAACAACAAGCAATGTGGCTTAGGACCGTGCCTGATAGGTTGTCCAATTCAACATATGGTTCTTACCCGTCATGGGAGAACTGACCTTTACACGTCAGTTTCCTGTCTTAGGTTGAATCCACTGCAACCAGATCAACCCGTCACTGACTACCGGGGGGGTGAGGTTCTTGCCTCACCTCTGTTGGCCCCCAAATTTTAGACCATCACTAGTAGAAGGGAGGAAGATACAGAAATGCCACGACACCAAGCCAATTGACAGCTCCTTTGGAAAAATTGCGTCACTGGTGACACCATCAGCAAAGATGCCAGCATTACCACAAGTAACATGGGGTGTGCTGGCAAGGAAATTGCATCACTGGTGACACCATCAGCAAAAATATGCCAGCAGTACCACAATTCGGTGCACCAGACGATAGTTCACAATGCATGCAACTGATATATAGTCCAGGCAAGTTCTGCAGGCAGTTCAAAGTGGAAGAGTCTATCAATATGTCTATTTCCTCCCAAAGTAAATCAAGTCCTTGATTGAGCATTACTTGTTGAGTTATATTCATTGATGCATCAGTTTATACAGTTTACTGTGGTAGCTATCATAGAAGCTGTTGTTTGGTTTTCTTAGTCTTCACCGGCACTGGGATGGAGATGGGAATTCTGGCAATGATGTTAAAGAGACATTATCCTGAACAGAATTATCAAATATAATGAAAAGGAAAAGTGAAAGTAAACAAACAGATCTGTTATTCACCTTTAAAAACAATAGTAAGCAAACAGATCTATTAACCACCTTTGAAAACAATCATTAACAGCTGTTTACCTAATTTAGATTAAACCACTTAAATCACATGAATAAAAAAAAATTTGGATCCATTTTTTCATGAGCGCTCCTCATATAAAAATATGGACATACACACATACTGACATGCAACACAAAACAGTGCATACATAACATGCAACACATAAGACAATAACAACGGCCTTGTAGCTTTACCTAGGTAAAATCTCCATTGCAATGTTTAAAAACAGTCAAAAAATAAAACACAGTCAAAAAACAAAACTGATCAGAAAAACATTAACCTAGGTTTGTATGAGCTCAAAAAATAAAATAGAACTTTATGATGTGGGAAAAAGCAATAATAAAATAGATATTGAAAAAAAAAAAGCACCGTGGTTAATCACTGTCGCAGATGTAAGAATAGCCAAGCTGGGGCTCTGGATATCAGCTGTTATGGATTTCAGTCAGATCATCTTCTTTTTCTGTAGAAATTGTTTTGGTTAACCTCTCTGGAATCCAAATTGGCTGCTGTTCTCCCTGTGGGAACACAAAAACAGACCCCTGACTCCAGACAAACACTGAGTCAGGAGCTTTCCATTGTCCTGTTGGAATATCTTTCCAAAGTACCTTAGGCTTATGTACATTTTTCGGATACATATGTCTTTCCACAGCACTAAGTCCTGATGAATCCAAATTTAAAAAGTTTAGAGTAAAAAGGGTTATTTTAAGTTTATCTTTGGGGGATATATACCCCTTTCCAATTCCCTCTTTTTGCTTTAATAGGTACGTTTTAATAGTTTGATGAGCTCTTTCAACTATGCCTTGTCCCTGTGGATTGTATGGGATTCCTGTTATATGAGTAATACCAAATGATGAGCAAAATTGTTTAAAAGATTTAGAAGTGTAACCAGGACCATTATCAGTTTTTAACTGTTTAGGAACACCCACAGTGGCAAAATTTTGTAAGCAATGAGCTATAACATCTTTAGTTTTTTCTCCGGCATGAAGGGAGCCCATCAAAAATCCGGAAGAAGTATCAACTGTAACATGTAAATATTTTAATTTTCCAAATTCTGGCAAGTGTGTGACGTCCATCTGCCAAATATGGTTAGGTATTAGTCCTCTAGGATTGACTCCAAGATTAACTTATGCCAAAGCCAATGTCTCGGCTTGGCACAAGATTCAGGAGGCACCCACACTTTGTAGATTCAAACAGCAATTCTTTATTCCCGCTCTCACACCGCCTCCACACAGGTCCAGGGGCAATCGCATTCTGCCGTCTCCTGCACAATTCACCTACTCTAGGAGGCTATACGAGGCTATCTCCAAATCCCCTTTTAATCTCACGAGAACTCAACGGGAACAAGCAGCAGGAACACCCTAATCCCAGCAATAATCTTCAACTTCCAACTTCCCTAAAACCCATTATCTTAAACTAGCAACGCCTTAAACTCAAGGAGCTGGTTACTTCCTCAAACCTGATCAGCTCTAAACCCGGATCCGCCTTGGTCCCTTGAGCAAGGTCACCTTATTAAAGCATGCATGCAATGTCCCATCGAATGTCCTCTAAGCAGCATGGGGTACGCTTGGCAAGGAAATTTCGATGGTCATTCCTACTTGGTAATGGCCCTCAGCAAACATATCCTTTGTAAAATCGGCAAGTGTTTCCCTGAGTTCTGCCAGCTGGGCTAGCAAGTTTTTTTTTTTTTTTTTTTCTTTTTGCAGTGCTGGGGCTTGAGCTTAGGGCCTCTTGCATGCTAGGCAAGTCCTCTACTATTGAGCTATACTCCCAGGCCTTGGTCTAGCAAATTAATGCAACCTAAAGAGCGACTCATGGAAACTCTAATTTGTAGTTGTCTGCCAGAAATTCCAGAGGCTGGAACTTGTAACAGTGTTTGAGGTGAGGATTGTCCTGTGGGACTAAGCCCTATACCTGTGGGATCTGACACTGTTTCTTGATAGTGTCAGAGTTGAATGAATTAGAGGACACCTCGCTGGTTTCTCTGGAGTTGATTGCTGCTTGCTGGTTGGAAGTCCCTGTGCATTTTGGTACCACAGCGGCCCCTGCATTGTGAGTGTGCAGTAAGAGAAACCATCTTTATCTCTACCCTCACAGCTGCATACTTTCTTTGGAGGCTGTCTGGACAAGTCTTTTGCCCTTTTAGTCCACTTTGTTGATTTGCTGTGTAGGTGCAGGAGGCTCATACTACGAGTAGCGCCTGGGGCCTGGTGTGGCAGAGGCTGGGGTGAGGGTCCTGGCGAGTCATAGGCTCTGTGTAGGTGCCGCCAGCAGCTCCTCCTAGATACCTAGCTTTGCGGACAGTTGGGTATGGTGCAGGCCACCTCTGGGTTAGGTTTGTGGGGCCTACCACTGTTTTATAGCCCTAGCATTTTCAAAATCACCCTTCACTTTTTGCTGGAAAATGCGGCCATCTCCCTTTGCACTAGAGGATTGAGTGAGAGGTGGACACTGCAGGATCTGTGTGGGTGGCATGTTTCTTTTCTTTCTTTTTTTTTTTTTTTGAGAATTTTAATATTTACTTTTTAGTTTTCAGTGGACACAACATCTTTGTTTGTATGTGGTGCTGAGGATTGAACCCCGGGCCGCACGCATGCTAGGCGAGCACACTACCCTCAGCCCAAGTGGCATGTTTCTTAGACATCTCCTTTCCAAAGCAGTCAGGCACTCAGCGAGTCCCTGCCGTGAGTCTCCAAGTGTTAGGACACAGCAGACTCACAGGACCTGCCTGGGGTCCCTGGGGTGGAGAACAGTATACAGCTGTCTGGGGTGCTCTTATGAGGGGACCAGTGTCCTAGGAGGAGGGGCAGCTGCAGGCCTGGAGCTCTGCTAGTGATCAGGTTCCAGCTGGTGGTGCTGGCCCTGGTGGAGAATGGCATCTGGGCTTTTCAGGGTCTGGAGCTCTGCAGGGGCCTTGGTCCCTTCCCTCGATGGAAGAACATCCATCCTGTGTCCAGGGATGTTCCCATGCTTGTCCCCAGAAGTCCTGGAGGGAGGAGCCAGGCAGCTTGTGTCATCCTCCCACCAGACGATTTTCAGATGGGGCTGGCCTTGACTTTCGCATCAGGGCCATGCTTGCTGGTTTTGTTCAGTGTCGGCCTGGCTCTCTCAGGAGGGGTGCTGTGTTCTCATTGCTTCTCGTCCACTGGCATAGGACTTCCATTTTGGGGTGTTTGCTTATTACGCCGGGCAGGTTACTGGGGGCCAGCGCTCCCCCACCAGGACCTCTCTGCCTCAGTGTGCCCTTGCAGTGTTCTGACCCAGGCCCATCTTGAACAGTTGGTGGGCGCCACCTGGCGGCCATTGTCATCTCATCCTCATGTTCCTGGCCTACTGGCACAGGTATATGGGAGTGGGAGAGGCCTTTGGGTGGCAGTCAGTCTAGGTGAGCTACAATTCCATACAGGATTCCTCTGCCCGTGAAGTCCTCTGGGTCTTGCTGGGGAGAGTACTTTAACTCAAACCATGAGTTCATATCCATATTTCCAGTTCTAAGTTCTAGTTCTCTCCCAATACCCATTTCTATCTTTTTCTGACAGAAGACCGACTCTCCTTACCTTTATTTTTTTAATTTTTATTTTTTTAAAGAAGAGAGAGAGAATTTTTAATATTTATTTTTTAGTTTTTGGCGGACACAACATCTTTGTTTCTATGTGGTGCTGAGGATCGAACCCGGGCCGCACGCATGCCAGGCGAGCATGCTACCGCTTGAGCCACATCCCCAGCCCACTCCTTACCTTTAATGCTTATGTAATGTCCTTGCACATAATCTCCCATCTCCTCTGTCACCTGTACCCAGTGTGGATGGCTGCTTCATTCCTGCTTGGCTTCTGATGCCATGTTTGGTGGGGTTCCTGTTTTCTGACTTGCCATCTGTATTCCTCACCTGTTCAGATTCTGACTCCCTGTCTGGCAGCGCTGTGTTGGGGGTCCTCTATCACTATGGTTGGCCCTGATCTGCCTTGATCAAGTGCCCCTGTGTGGGAAGACCCTCCCCACTGGGCTCTGACACCCTGCTCTAGGCCTCTACCTCATCACTGATGCCCTGCACCCCCACCTTCTCAGCCCCACCTAATGTGGGACTCAGTTCTTCAGGATGGAAACAGAATTATGTTCCCTGTCACTTAAATGGCTGCTGTGATGATGGAATTGATTTTTATTTTATGATGCTAATTGGATTCTTATAAGTAAAAAATACACACATTTGTACTGTAGCAATCCATGGACATCTGCAGAAGGAAAAATGTCATTTGTATAGTCATTCAAATTCAAGGGAATTTGGGCTTTCTCTTTTTTAATTTTTTTTCCTAGTTGTAGATGGACACATGTCTTTATTTTTATTTATTTATTTTTTATGTGGTGCTGAGGATAGAACCCAGGGCCTCATGCGTGAGAGGCAAGTGCTCTACTACTGAGTGTCAACCTCAGCTCAGAGTTTTGGGCTTTCTTTGTGCTGTTGGAAAGGCTAGGAAAATGCCACAGCCTGGCCATGTAGGTCATTGGGCAGCTTGAAAGGCACAGCAGTATGATGTTGGTTTGTCCTGTCCAGCCAAACATGGCCAGAGTCACCTCAAACCATGGCAGGGGGCGTTCCCTCAAGAGGCTGTTCCAAACCATCTGAAGACAGGGCTGGGTGGGATTCCAAAGAAAGAAGCTCTAAACGCTAGGATAACCTGTGCAGAGCTTTTCTTAGGGGAATTAACATAGCCATCCTTGTGACAGACAGTGAGAAAGAAAGAAGATATGTTTTTCCTAGGTATGTCCTCCACAAGGGGGTTGGATTACAGAGTTTATGTGGGTGTTTTTAAAAAAATATTTACTTATCTATGTATCTTTAGTTTTAGATGGACATATTATTTTGTTTTTATGTGGTGCTGAGGATCAAACCCAGTGCCTCATGAATGCGAGGCGAGCTCTCTACCACTGAGCCACAACCCCAGCCCCCATTATGTGGGTGTTTGAGCGGCTTTTCTGAGGGTGGCTAGTTTCTACATGTCGAGCAACAAAGCTAATCACCCAGTGTTTTCCAGCAACAGCCTGACCCATGTAAGGATCTGGGAATGTTCAAAGCCACATCTTGGGTTCAAGCCTGCAAGGAAAATAGGCAGCTGGCTGGGTCACAGTAGAAAGCACACTGTGTTTCTCAGTCAGAACATATAAGGAAAGGGGAGGGCTGCGGAGCCGTTCTCTACCCCACATGGGAAGATACTGATCTCAGCCTTCCACCCTGCCAGATGTCCAGGGTGCTGCAGAAGGATGCAGAGCAGGAGTCGCAGATGAGGGCAGAGATCCAGGATATGAAGCAAGAGCTCTCCACGGTCAACATGATGGACGAGTTTGCCAGATACGCCAGGCTGGAAAGAAAGATCAACAAGATGACTGACAAGCTCAAGACTCATGGTATTGCAGTGAGTGGCACCTGGAAAGTGTCGTGAGAGCTGGTTAATAGAGAATTCTCTATATATGGATTCGTAGGACACAGGTTTTGCTTCTCAGGCATTCTAAATGTTGATAGAAATTTTTTATGTTGTCTGGAAGAAACCCAGTAATAAATTTTACTTTCTCCTGATTTACTGGTGAACCTTTGCATTCTAAACACAGAAACATTTAAGAATCCTTTTAGATTTTCTTTGGAGTCAATGTATCTTTGTAGGTTTTCATTTTCTTTTTTCTTTTTTTTTTAAAGAGAGAGAGAGGGGAGGGGGGATAGTAGGGGATAGGAAAGTAGCAGAATACAACAGTTACTAATAGGGCATATGTAAAATTGTGGATGTGTAACCGACCTGATTCTGCAATCTGCATTTGGGGTAAAAATTGGGAGTTCATAACCCACTTCAATCTAATGTATGAAATATAATATGTCAAGAGCTTTGTAATGTTGTGAACAACCAATAAAAAAAAATAAACTGTTCTTCTGAAAAAAAAAAGAAATTGAGGCAAAAAAAATAGAGAGAGAGAGAGAGAATTTTTAATATTTATTTTTTAGTTTTCAGCAGACACAACATCTTTATTTGTATGTGGTGCTGAGGATCGAACCCGGGCTACACGCATGCCAGGCGAGCGCGCTACCGCTTGAGCCACATCCCCAGCCCATTTTCTTTTTTAAATATTTATTTTTTAGTTGTAATTGGACACAATACCTTTATTTATTTTTATGTGGTGCTGAGGATCAAACCCCGGGCCTTGCACATGCTAGGCAAGTGCTCTACAGCTGAGCCACGACCCCAACCCCTAGGGTTTCACTTTCAAATTCAGCATTTTTCTGAAGGAATCCTAGAAAAAGATATTGTAGTGGGTTCTCAGGGCTTTTTGTTCTGCTCTCTGGAAAATGCCCAAAACCGTCGTGATCTGAGTGAAGGACAGCCATGTGCTGAAGGCCCTACTGGCCTGTGTGTGGTGAGAGAGCTGTCTTCAAGGTACAGAAAGCACATCTTTAGGCTGGGGACCATCTAGACTCCTGCTTGGGGTTTCTGTGTGATGTAGACCAGGAAGTAGGGAAGATAATTTATTACTGTTGACAAGGCATTATAAAAAGAACCTCTGGTGGAGGTGAATAATTTTGAGGGTTCTCAAAAGTGAAGCTGTCCTGACCTCACAATCTGATGACTTTTAAGAAGTTCTGTCTTATATTTCTAAATGTCTCGGGTGATCGTTTGTCGGTACCTGGAGGTGCTTCCTGAGGCAGAGTGTCTGTGGTCGAAGTATCTTCTCCTGTTGTCAGGACTGCATCACGGTTCATCCTGCTTCTCTTTCCTTTCAGTGAAAGCACGGACAGCTCAACTAGCCAAGATAAAATGGGTGATGAGTGTTGCTTTCTACATATTGCAAGTAAGTGTACTGTCACCAGGGCCTTTGTGACTTGTCTCCAGATGCTGTGGCCTGTGGTACTTGGGCCTAAGAACACCAAGCTGCCAGGTCATGGAGTCCTCCAGCATGTGACTCTGACATCTGTGAATTTCTTTTCTTTTTTTTTTGACTGATTTTTTCTTTCTTTTTTTTTTTTTTTAAAGAGAGAGAGAGAGAGAGAGAATTTTTTAATATTTATTTTTTGGTTTTCGGTGGACACAACATCTTTATTTGTATGTGGGGCTGAGGATCGAACCCAGTGCCGCGCACATGCCAGGCGAGCATGCTACCACTTGAGCCACATCCCCAGTCCCACCTGTGAATTTTTAATTACACTGATAGAGAGCCTTTCTCTGGGGCCGAGTTGTTAGAGGTTGGGACTTTGGCAAATGAACCCTGAAGTGACCTCTTGGGAGTTCCCACCTTGCCTCTGTTCCAGTACAGTTTTAAGGGCCGGGGGATGTTGTAAGAAGTTTACAAGACTTGTATTTTCTAAGATCTGCAGTCATTTTGGATAGTACTTGTTCCCTGGTGTGCACAGACAGCACTCCGAGGCCCCAGCTTCTTAGCTGCAGACTTCTGCTGTGAGGCTTCCCTTGGGGCTGCCACCTCTGTTGCTGCTTGTATGAGGCTGTGGCTGTGCTGCTGACAGGGCAGGCCTCTGGCTGCTTGAGAGGAGTTTAACATTATGTATGGTCTTTGCTGAGCTGAAGTATTCAAAAACCTACCTTTCAAAGTCCAGGATTTGGGGTACACTGAAGTGAAATGATCTGAGGCACTGTATTTGATGCCACATTGGTTCAGAGACACAGGGGTTACCCCAGTACCGCTTTTAAGTCTGTTCATTTTCATGGCATATTCAAGATCATGAATGGGACAGAAAGCCACTCTTCAGTTTTCCACTCAACTTTGAAACTTGGGGTTCACTTGTGCACTCCTACACTGACACAGCTGTTGGGGGGCATTAGCTCATTTTTCAAGGGTCTTAGAGGCAAGGGTGTGCTTCTGTCTTTCTCTGTTGTATTCAGCTGTAGTTCAGCTAGTAGAGACAGGCAGTGGGAACAGAACACCTGTCTTATGCGAGGGCTTGGTCAGCTTATCAGCTAACTTACATAGTGTATATGTGGATTCATAACGAAATAGTAAGATGCCAGTTCCCAGGACAGCGCTCAGCTGCTTGTTGGCAGCATATTCTGGACGTGCTTATGAGCTCTCAACTAGATGTTCCTTCTCGAGGCTGCAGCCCTGGACAGCAGAGCTGGTATGTCTGTTCTGTTGGCTTTGAGGACTGGGTTGACAGAGCTTGGGGCTGTCAGTGTCTCAGTGTTCATTATATTTCCGTCTTCTTCCCTGTGATTATCTGTGTGATGGCACGTGGTCTTTACTCATGGGAAGTGTCTTTCCAGGCAGCCTTGATGATCTCGCTCATTTGGAAGTATTATTCTGTCCCCGTGGCTGTTGTGCCGAGTAAATGGATAACACCGCTAGACCGCCTGGTAGCCTTCCCTACCAGAGTAGCAGGTAAGAACTTTTTGGAAAACACAGTGGAAGACCCTGCAGAGGTGTGTGGTGGGAGATTGAGTTACCTGGCATCGTCTTCACTCACCATCTGTTGGCGAGCTGTGGTTTGTCTCAGCTTTGTATGAGGCTTGCAGTCAAAAAACTAAAGTCCAGAGAAGCTCTTTGACTTGTCCATGGTCACTGCAGTGTTAAAGAGCAGACTCGAATCAGCTGGGGTCTGCTTCTAGGAACCAGGCCTAACTTGGGGATTCTGATGCACCCTTCATTAAACACTACCTCTCGTTCCCAAGTTCTGTCTTTTCAGTCTGTAGTAAGATTGCCCTTTCTGCACACTTGCTGCTGTCAACCCTTCTTTTACTTTGAAAGATAACCTCTATTGGATGTTAAAGGTAGTACATGTATGGGCTGGGCTGGGGCTCAGTGGTGGAGCACTTGTCTCCCATGTGTGGAGCACTAGGTTTGATCCTCAGCACCACATAAATAAATAAAATAAAGGTATTGTGTCCATCTACAACTAAATATTAAAAAGAAATTAAGAAATAGTACATGTTATTGAAGAGTGATTAGAAATACCAGAACACTGATGATGTACAAAAAAATTGAATGATCTTCCAAATCAGTCATCTGCAATTATCAGTATTTGTCTTACTGAATACATTGTTTCCTAAGTAGTCCAAATACAGGAGTTAATTTATTTAAAAAAAAAAAAAAGAAAGAAAAAGAAATACAGGAACAATTGAAAACCCAAGCTGGTCATTGTAGTATGCACCTGTTTTCCCAGCGACTGGGGTTCTGTCCCTGGTACCTCCAAAAAACCAACCAAACAAAAACAACCAAACATCCCATTAGTTATTGATAACACCTCTTATAGAAGTATATTTTTTTCCATTTATCTGATGTAGCTAAGAACATCTGGTACATATCATCCTACTATTCTGTTTCCTGGAGGCTGGTAGTCCAAGATCAAGGTGCTTCAGGTTCTGTGTCTGATGAGGGTGCTTTTTTTCCCTGGGGATTGAACTCAGGGACACTCAACACTGAGCTACATCCCCAGCCCTATTTTAAAAACATTTATTAGAGACAGTGTCTCACTGAGTTGCCCAGAGCCTCGCCATTGCTGAGGCTGGCTTTGAGCTCAAAATCCTCCTGTCTCAGCCTCCCGAGCTGCTGGGATTATAGGTGTGCACCACTGTGCCTGGCTTGAGGATGCATTTTCTGGTTCATAGGTGGCTCCTTCTTGCCTGTCCTCAGGTGTTGTAATGAATGCAAGAATGAGTTCTCAGGTCTCAGAACCTCAAAGGCCCCCCTTCCTACACTGTCACTGGAATTAGGGTTCCAGCATGTGGCTTGGGAGGTACAAGCATGTAGATCATGGCACTGTATCAATTCATTTTTTACTAGTGAATTTTCTTTACTAAGCAGAGTTCTTCCAATCTGTTGTTATAATACATAGTAATGCATCTTTCTTGCAGGAAAGGGAACTCAAACCAGGGCCTGTGTTCAGTGTAATTTCTGCTTAGTAATGATGTTGCCCTGTGGATCTGTGAAAGTCTGACAGAGTTCAACCCATGAACTTAGCCTTTCTTCACCCCGCACTGCTCAGAAGGAATTGCAGTCCTGTAATTTCTTATAATTAAGTTGAAGGTGACAGGCAGGAAGTGTGGCGAGCCTGTCTGCATGCTCTCATGTTCAATTTCTTTATTTTCAGGTGGTGTTGGAATTACCTGTTGGATTTTAGTTTGTAACAAGGTTGTGGCGATTGTACTTCACCCTTTCAGCTGAAGAGGAGATGAACACTGCTGGAGGACTGTTTTGTTGTCCTGGGAATTGAACTCAGGGCTCCTTACCACTGAGCCCCAACTCCAGCCTTTTTTATTTTTAATTTTGAGACAAGGTCTCGCTAAGTTGCCCAGGCTGACCTCAAACTCCTGCCTCTGCCTTCCCAAGTTGCTGGGATTACAAGTGTGCCCCACCACACCTGGCCTAGCTGTGTGACTTACAAAAATAGTTCTCTTATTAGGTTAAAAGTCTGATTGCCACTTAAAAAAACAAAAACAACAACAACAAAAAAACCCCAGAGTACACAGGGTAGTTTTTTTGTTGAATATGTTCTTGGGCTTTTGGTGAGATTCTTGTGAGAATCCCAGTGTTCTGCAGTTGGGGATGTGTGCATCAACCACCTAACGCTGGCTTTAAAATACTGATTTGGTCTTTTGGCACATTATTTTGTTGCCAACTGGAAAGTCAAAATTTTCTAACAATTTAAGTACTTTTTAATCCAGTTTAGAAAGTAGCTTAATCTTATCACTACTAGAACTTGAACATTTGTTTTTTTTTTGCCTCATGTAGTATAACTGAAAGAATAACACTAATTGACATTGCTTGTTCTTTTTCTATGTCTAAATGTTGTTTGTTGGATAAACATTTGCATAGTGTATATTATCTACTTATTTGGAGCTGTTAGTTTTCATTACAGTGCTTTATAAATGTACTGATGAGACCATAATGAATTGTTTTGTATTTAAGCATTTCAAAGTAAGTATGTTTTGTAAGCATTTAATATTTATGCTTAGTAGAATGGAACAAAGTTAAAACACAAAGTAGGGAGTCTGATTAAATTAATCTGAACTGATACTTGTTTAACCTCTAAAGTATAATTCTGCTAAATCTATTTTTTGAGGCACATTTTCTAATTAAAATATTTGCAAGTGCTGGCGTTACTTACTTCCTTGTCACCACTTACTTGCTGTAAACGATTTGTAACTGACAAGTGGTGAGAGGCTTGGCTGTTAACTTGGTGTGTAACCATAGCACAGTACAGCTAAATTCTGTCACTGGTTTTCAAAAGATCATATTCTTTTTTAGTGAGGTGGGTACTGGGGATTGGACTCAGGGGCACTTGACCACTGAGCCACATCCCAGTCCTATTTTGTATTTTATTTAGAGACAGGGTCTCACTGAGTGGCTGACTGCCTCGCCGTTGTTGAGACTGCTTTGAACTCGAAATCCTCCTGTCTCAGCCTCCCAAGCTGCTGGGATTATAGGTGTGCATCACTGCCCCCTGCCCAAAGATCATATTCTTAATTCTTGTGTTTCTCATGATCTAATAAGTAGATCATTATTATTTTAGTTGATTATACTGTGAAAAGACAAAGTGCTTTGGTCCTTTAGTTTACTGTCATATTGAGGTCCACCAGGGTGGGTTTGAGGTTCCACTAACTTAAACTCACAAGACACTGCAGACTTTCCCAGCCACTCACCTTACTTCATGACACGTGCAGACCTGGAAACGCAGCAGTGCTCATAGCAGATAGGATCAGGAGGACCTGATGGCAGCTCTGGAGTCTCACACCACACAGGAGATGCTTCGGCTGTGAAGAAGGAGGAGCCCACAGGAGAGGAGCACAGAGTGGCCCAGGAGGCCGCCCAGAGTGTGGCAGCCTGACGGAGTTTAGGAGTTTAGCACAGGGAAGGCTCCTGCCTCCCTCCCCTTCCCAGCAAGCTACAGCCTCAAGTGATGGTCATATGGAAATCAGTGGGCAGCCAGGTGCAGCACGCCAGGGCGTCTGCGGACCACCAATCAGTGTGAAGTGCCCCGACAAGACCCTCTGCCTTCCAGTTGATGCTGCCGGTATTGTGGCGAGTCTCACTGAGGAAAGACAGAGTTCATGAGGGTCTGGGGAGATTACGTAGGGAAATAGAAACGTCCTTTATGTTGCACATTTTTTTTTTTTTCAAAAAGTATATTTGTTTTTAAGTAAATAATAAGTATGGGGTTGAATTAAAAAGATAACAGAAAGGGATACCATCTTGTTACGCAATTTCTCAGAGTTCTCATGTTATCAGTTTCTTATGATTTCTCTAAGATATCCATGTGTTTATGAATACTGATGTATGTGCTTGTAAAGTAACTTTTTTAAGTTATAAAAGTAAAACCTGAAAAGAAAATAATTCTTGTTTTATTTATTCATTTTTGTCAATGGACCTTTATTTTATTTATTTATATATGGTGCTGAGAATCGAACCCAGGGCCTCACACACGCTAGGCAAGTGCTCTATACCACAACCCCAGCCCTGTTTATTTACCTTTAAAAATCTAACTTGGAAAGTACAGAAAAAGACTGAGAAAGCACAGCCTCTGATTCCATGGGACTAGGATTGCTGAATTTTGCTTTTTCCTATATGTGGTGTGTATCATATTTATGGGGTTTTTATTCAAAATATTTTGTATATATTTGGAAATATATACAAAGTGTTTATTAAAATTACATATTTTAAAACAGCTTTACATAAAAACAGACATCTCTGATTCAAAATGTACTTCAAACTCTCTTCTTACCAGTTTGGTTGTAAACTTGTGGTATACCAGTTGGGAAACCTCTGCATGACAAACCGACAGTCACTCTCCTGTGGTTCCTCTCTTGCCACCACAAGGGACAGTGCTGGTGGGACTGGATTTCCCTTCCCTGCGCTTTTGGGCTCTGGCCTTGCGTGGTTTTTCCTGTGCTGGGTGTGTGTGTAGGGGGTAGTGGGTTCCCACTGTGGGAACCCACTGCCCCCAGCCTGGACTTGAAACACCAGGGAGCTGCTTCTGACCACCTGAGACGTGACTTCTCCCGCTCCGTGACATCTGAGATCTGTGCGGTTTTGTGTTAACCAATGATGTCTGTTGTTGTGCACTTTTGTTGCTTATGTTTTAGACCCTGTTTTTTTGGTAATGTCTACTTTCTTTTTTTTTTTTTTTTTAAATATTTATTTATTTAGTTATTGGCGGACACAACATCTTTGTTTGTATGTGGTACTGAGGATCGAACCCGGACCGCATGCATGCCAGGCGAGCGCGCTACCGCTTGAGCCACATCCCCAGCCCTCTACTTTCTTTTTTTTTTTTTTTTTTTTTAAAGAGAGAGTGAGAGAGAGAGGGGGACAGAGAGAGAGAGAGAATTTTAACATTTATTTATTTTTTCTTAGTTCTCGGCGGACACAACATCTTTGTTGGTATGTGGTGCTGCTGAGGATCGAACCCGGGCCGCACGCATGCTAGGCGAGCGCGCTACCGCTTGAGCCACATCCCCAGCCCTCTACTTTCTTTTTTAAAAAAAAATATTTTTTAGTTATAGGTGACACAATATCTTTATTTATTTATTTTTTTATGTGGTGCCGAGGATGGAACCCAGTGCCTCACGCATGCTAGGTCAGCACTCTACCTCTCAGCCATAGCTCCAGCCCTTAGAAGATTTCCTTTCTAGTGATGCCCTACGTGCCCTCAGGGCTAGAGACAGTTGCTTAGACTGTGTGGGCCCTCCCATCATATTTAGGTCAGGAATATTTAACTGAAAGAAAAAAAAAATCATGCAGTGATTTTCTACCAGGACCATAAGGCATATAAAAAGTGCGTTTTCTTCATGGTTGAGGTGATACCAGTTAACTGTCAGAATTTTCCAGGGTGCGACGTTTGAGGCAACCCCCAGGCCAGGCCATTCCTGCTGCCTTTGGGGGTGTGGGTGTTTGTGGGACAGATTTTCTGCTTGCATGTTTGGGGCCTAATGCTTCCTCTCTCAACCTTGACGGTGTTCTCTTCTCCAAGGAGTTCAGTCTTGAATGAATATTGTGAGTTTTTGACAATATTGTGGTTAAAGACATTATTCTTTCATGTTCACTAAATTTTCTTCCTGATCTTTTTTTTTTTTTTCCTCATGGTACTGGTGATTGAACCCAGGGGTGTTCTACCACTGAGCCACATCCCCAGCCCCCTGTTTGTGGCTTTTTGCCATTACAGACAGTGCTGTCATAGCATTCTCAGCCAGGTCTTGTGGCAGGTGTTGTGCTAGAGCTTCTCCAGGGCATATGCCCAGGACTCAAATTGCTGGCTCATAGGATATAGGTCTATTTAATTTTGCTAAGTAATGCCAAAATGTTTTCCAAAGTGGGGGAACCAATATATATGCTCTCCTGTTGGTGTACAAAAAAATTCTACTTGATCCATACTGTTGCCAAGGCTTGATACTGGCCTCCTTTTTCGCTTTTTTTTTTTTTTTTGAGGGGGGTTACCAGGGATTGAACTCAGGGGCACTCAACCACTAAGCCACATCCTGGCCCCATTTTGTGTTTTATTTAGAGATGGGGTCTCACTGAGTTGCTTAGTGTCTCGCTTTTGCTGAGACTGCCTTTGAAATCACGATCCTCCTGCCTCAGCCTCCCAAGCTGCTGGGATTACAGGGGAGCGCCACCATGCCCAGCCCCTCCTTTTTTACTTTTGTTGAGAGGTTTTATTCGTGTTTACTGACTACTAACAAGATATAGTGTCTAATCCTGTTTGAAATTCCTAATCCTGGTTGCCCGTTTCTTAAACTGACCTTTCTTACTGATTTAATTCCTTATATCTTCTGAATGCTAAGCTGTATTCACTAGTGTGAAGCAAGTCTTCTGCACGTTTGGGTCTTCTCTTTTTTCTTTGTTTATAGATCATCTGTTGAACAGATATCATTCATAACCTATCCTTTTCCTTTGTGATTCATACTTCTGGATCTTAAGGATCTTGACCTAGCCAAAGATCATAAAGTGATCTTTTCCCTGTGTGTCTTGTAAAATTAGTACTATTCGACTTTTCATAGTTACATTTAAAGCAAACTTTTCATTTTAATATAATTTCAGGTTTACAAAAATAGCACAAATAATTCTTGCATAGCCTTCATCTAGTTTCCACAAATGTTTTAACACCTTAACTATAAAACCACTATCAAATCAGGAGATAAAATAGAACTAACCTCTAGGTCTTACTGAATTGTGTGCATTGCCCCACAAGTCTTTGTGATCCAGGATCCAGTCCAGGAATCCACATTACATTTGCTGCTTATGTCTCCTGAATCTCTTCCAACCTGGGATAGGTTTTCAGTCTTTTTCCTGCAAGATTTTTGGCAGTTTTGAAGATTGCTGGCTAGTTATTTTATAGAAAAACCTCAATTTGAAGTGGTGTGATGTGCATTCACGATTGAGTTCAGGTT
Organism: Ictidomys tridecemlineatus; assembly: GCF_052094955.1. Lineage (NCBI taxonomy): Eukaryota > Metazoa > Chordata > Mammalia > Rodentia > Sciuridae > Ictidomys > Ictidomys tridecemlineatus. Next base: position 211,179,967 of record NC_135479.1, read on the forward strand.
AGGCATTTTGACAAGAAGACCACCTTGCTATTGCAGTACATTGATGTATCTCACAGTGGTAATGATGTTAACTTTGATTATTTGGTTAATGATGGGGGCCTGTTGAAAGGTCATGTGAACCCACTTGAAAAAGCTCCCAATGGCCTAGTCTGGAACAACTTGAGAACAAAATAAGTAAGGATTATAATTCATAAAATAAAATACCTAAAAGTTTACGTTAGTATAAATAAGGAGAAAAAAAGGGAACCTTCCCCCCCTTCCTAAAGATTTCAATTAATGAAAGTAGAAGGAAGGATGGCCAAATGGTATGCTACAATGTATGGATGGAAATGTACCAGCAAGGTATTTGCATTATCTCATGACCTCTCCATAAAATACTTATGCACAGAGAAAAAAGAATGACTTTAAGTGGGGAAACTGCGCAGAGTTTTTTTTTTTTTTTTTTTTTAAAAGGGTCGTTTAATCACTGAGCCACATCCCCAGCCCTTTTTTTTAAAAAAATATTTTTGTAGTTGTAGATGGACATAATATCTTTGTTTATTGTATGTGGTGCCAGGATCGAACCCAGTGCCTCACGCATACCAGGAAAGTGCTCTACCACTGAGCCACAGCCACAGCCCCTCCAGCCCTTTTTTTGTATGTTTTATTTTGTAACTTTTTTTGGTTTGTTTTAGTTGTAGTTCATCACAATGCTTTTATTTTATTTTTATGTGGTGCTGAGGATCGGACCCAGTGTCCGGCATGTGGTAGGTGAGCACTCTACCGCTGAGCCCCAGCCCCAGCCCCATTAACTTTTTTTATTAATTTTTTTTTTTTTTGTGGGCTGGGGTGGGGCTCAGCGGTAGAGCACTCACTTCGCATGTACAAGACCCTGGGTTCTATCCTCAGCACCACATAAAAATAAACGAATAAAATAAAGGTATTGTGTCCAACTACAATTAAAAAATAACTTTTTTTTTATAGTTGTAGATGGACAACATGCCTTTATTTTTGTGGGGTGCTAAGGATCAAACCCAGTGCCTCACACATGCTAGGCCAACACTCTGCCACTGAGCTACAGCCCCAGCCCCAGTGTGTTTTTATTTTGAGACAGGGTCTGATAAGTTGCTGAGGCTGGCTTTGAACTCATGATCCTCCTGCCTCAGCCTTCCAGGTCGCTGGTATTACAGGTGTGTGCCACCACACCTGGCTAGAGTCGAGCCTTTAATCCACCTGGAATTGATTTTTGCATGTGGTGAGCTTGGGATCCATTTCTTCCTCTCTCACCCACCACACTAGTGCCCACCCGGCAAGCCCCAGAGCACTAGGATTTCCTAAGGCCTAGTTCCTCCAGAGAGGATTTGCATTTCTATTGCCATGGGGTCCTGCCAGCCTGCAGTTCTAGGAATACAGACCCTGGGGTGATCCAGTTTCAAGCTGTCCCAGAAGATAAGGGATGACTTTGGCCACAAAATCTCAGCATCTTATACACACAGGGTTGTAGTTTGCTGAGGCTGCAGACCCTCTGGAGGGAGTGTCAGGATTAGGTGGGGAAGGGACCCGACTTGGCTGCCCAGGTGGGCCCTGGATGTCTGCTGGATGCTCAGGTTCTTGGGTTTTGGCTGCAGAGCGCCCCCCCCCCCCCCCCCCCCCCCGCTTGGTGCTCGCCCCCACCTGTCTGGGGCTGACCCGTTGACTTCTGGCCTCTTCTGTGCATCTTTAGCTTCTTTTCTTTCCCCCCTTTTTTCTTTTTCTTTTACAGCATGAGTGTCCGAGTACCTTCTCTATCAGAAGGTAGATATGCATCCTCAGGTGATGAATCTGTTTTTATTTAAAAAATCATTTTTTTCTTGATTGTAAAGTTTTATTCATGACAGAAAACATGAAAAGAAAGCCAAAGTAGAGAACACTAAAAAAATTAAAGTTGGCCACAATTTTATTCCTCAGAGATTAAAAGTAGCATTCTAATGTTTCCTTATAACTTTCTGTACTCACACAATGACTAGAGGGCAGCAGCCAGGAGTCCACGGAATACTAAAGCTGTGTAATAAACCCGGCTTCAAAAAATAAGTTAGAAAAATAGATGTAAACTTATATTTTAAATGTTACCATTGGATAATATACAATGGATTTTAAAAATGAGCTCTGAGGTCAATTTAAGTACTAACACACACAACCTCTCCTGTTAGGAATGGTGAGATTAGAAGCACATGAGCAGCAGCATGTGACATAAGCACATATCAGGATATTGACTGATTATACTTCATTACTTTCCTTTTTCCTTCTGTAGGTGAAGATGACTGGATAGAATCCACCACAGTCAGGTTAGAATCTCCGAAAGTGTTGCCTGCGCAGGCCTGACCTGGAGGCACGTGGTGTGCCGCCTTATTTTTCAGAGCCTCCTCGGATCTGTCCACAGCAGCTGGACTGATCTGGTCATTTTTTAAGACACAGCCTGACCCAAAGAGCTCTTCCATGAGGTTGCTCTTCTTCTCTTTGAAGCTTGTGTCTTTGGCTTTCGCTCTGGAGGACTTTCCGAAGGAGGGCTCGTACCTGCTCACCAGCTTCCCGTCCTCTGTGCTGCCCTGGTGTCTGCTGGAGCTGTGCCAGCACCGCGTGCTGCCCGTGTCCAAGTGCCCACCCGCCGCGGGCAGCCCCTGGTGCAGGTTTTCGGTGGCCTCAGAGAAGGAGTAGTGCTTACGCTGTCTGCAGGCCAGCTTGGAGCTGGGAGGAGCGCACTTGCACCTCTCGGGTGTCTGGTCGGCCGTTTGCACGCTGTCCTGCGTCGGCATAATGGCTTTGAACTTGTCCTTCACCGGCTCACCTCCCGGCTCACCTCCCGGACTGCTTTCTCTTTCAGGGTGAATTACTGGGATTCTTTTTGTTGGTAATTCTTGTTCTTGCAAAATGGTTTTCTTTTCTTGATCTTCCTTTTTCTCTTTCTGTCTTCCAGTATTCTCCAGAGGCGCTTGTATTTCCAAATGTTCTTCTTCCTTTGGTAAATCTGTATTGGAAAAGCAGAGAAGGCAGTGCCCTTTAAAATCAGGGGATTCTTTTTTCAAGATGCGTGTTGGTGCACTGACCCTTCCTGACAAGCACACTGGCACCACCGCAGAGGGAAGAAAACAGATCCTACAACACAGAAAGGGTGTCTTCTATTGACCCTCTTGAAAAGTCTTACTTTCCTATGAGATCCCAAATAAATGGAAATCATGAAACCAAAATAAAAATGATATTCATGGACAAAATTTGCTGACAAGTTACTAACAGATGTTTGACAACACTAGCTGGAAGCGGTGCCAGTTTAAACAAGGAGAACACTTTTCACACATCCAGTTGACATGTGATTTCCAGTTGGCAGGGGTGTCATTGGTAGAGCTTCACTGGACAGCAACTTGGCAGTGTCCAGTGACATTCCTGGTGCACACACTCGTAGGCCTGACCACCTCACTTCTAGGACCAAGCCTATAGAAATGCACAAAAGGAGGTAGCGAGATGTTGACTGTGACACGGTTTACAGACTTGTCAGGAGTGGTGGTTAATCAAGCCTGTCATGTGTCTGTGGATTCTGGGCTACTGTGAAGAATGAGTCGGTGATGTGAGCTGACAGGGAAAGTGGTTCCCACGCCACAGTGTGAGCACCGCAGGGCAGTGTGTTTATCTTTTTCTCCTTTGGGTGCTGGGTGTTGCACCCAGGGCTCCCTGCGTACTCAGAACTGGCTGCACCGCTGGCCTGCACCGCTGGCCTGGGGCTGGGTCTTTTGCATTTGTTCACTGCTCCCTTCCCAGTGGCTGGAACAGTGCCAGGCGCATACTATAGGCCCAAATAGAATTTGTCATTTGAATGAATAAACTTTCTAGGACAATATGAATTACACATATAAATTTAAAAAATAAACGCAAGATGTTAGTAGAGCAGTGACCACAGTGAAAGTGCAGATGACAATCAGTGTCCACCACACTGCAGACAGGGACTGACAAACTGTGTGATTTAAACCTTCTTTAGCCCCACAACTAAGGTGTGGGCCTTGCAGGGTCTGTGGAGTGCCTGATGTGTTGAGCAAGGGCTCTCTACTCTGAGGGAGCCCCAAGTGGTCTGTGCAAATAGTTCACTGTTCTTTCCCCAGAAATTATTTTTGCCCAGCCTTGCAGAATTTCAGCCAGATAGCATGTTAGCAGTGATAAAGCAAAAGCAAGGGAGTAATGTTTTCAAAATTCAAAAAGAAAATGATCTCCAGCCTGGAATGTTCTTTCCAAGTGATTATTAATCAAATATACTCATGGAGTAATGACATTTCCTGATGAAGGGAACAGGTTTACCTTCCACCCATCCTCAAGGAGCTCCTGGAGGCTGGGCTGTGCTCTTTAACACACAATGGGGCTCACTGAGGAGGAGGAGGACCTGGTTTGAGAAACAGAAGATCTGGTAGAGAAGGTGGTGACAGAAGCCTGCAGGAAATCAAGGAGATCCCAGCCATGCACCCAGAGGCAGAGATAGACCAGGACCCTGCTCCATACTGTCCCCAGGGCCCAGTGCCAGGTACGTCAGGGTCTTGGCCTGCCTCGTCCATGGCTGATGAGTGCTGCACTTGCCACTGTCCCCTGCAGCCTGCGGCCTCTCCTTGCACCCACAGAAGCATTCTCCTTTGGCGGCCTCCTGAAAGCTGGAGGTAAGCTTTGGTGATCTTAGGGCTGGACGCTCTGAGCAGCCCATTCCCTCGCCCCTCTGGCCCTTCCCTGTCCAGGTTAGAGGACATCGCCCTGTGGCTTTCACCTCACCTGTCCTGGCAGAGGCTCTTCCTCTGATGGCTTTTCTGTCTCCAAGAACAATTCATGCCCTCGCCTGCTTATGGAGCCCCTGTTCATTCTGGGGAGCTGAAGCTGGGGCTCTGTTTAGCTCATCTTTTCCTGGAAATATTGCCCTTTAATCAGCTAGATTTGGACTCAGTTGTTCAAAGCTGAACACTTCTGTTTGGAAGGATATACTGCTATGGGTTGATGATTATATTTCCCCTTATCCACCAATTTCATCCGATGCAGCCCCAACCTCTAGTAGGACTGTATCTGACATGGAGCTCCCCGCCCACCCCTTCCCCCAAGACTGGGGTGTGATACAAACCAGGCCAGCACACCTCCATTGAGCTGCATCCCCAGCCCTGAGGGGCCTTTTAGGGAATAATTAAGATTAAATGAAGTACTAAGGATGGGGCGGGCCTGGTGTTGGGATGATGACCTAAGAAGAAGCCAGGGCCTTGGCGCTCTTCCTGGCCTCCTCCAGTCAGGCGCTGAGCAGAGAACAAATGGAGATGTGGTGAGAAGATGGCTCTGCAGGCCAGGAACCAAGTGGTCAGAACTTTCCGTTTGGACTTCTTAGCCTCGAGAACTGTGAGAAATAAATGTCTGTTGTTCAAGCCACCAGGTGATGGTACTTTCTCTGGCAACCCAAGTGGATTAACAGACACACGCAGCACAGGGAGCTGAGAGAGATTGCAAGGAAATTACCCAAGATGGCGGTCCTTTGTGGTGGGCGGGCAAGGGCTTTGGTTGTGAAGGGCCCGTGGGGTGTTCTAACAAGTGCCAATGTTCTCTTTTCTTTCTTTTTTTGGTGCTGTGACTTAAACCCAAGGCCTCGTGGCATACCTTTTACCACCAAGCTATATTCTCTCAACCCTCTTCTACACTTAACCAATGTACTGAGTATAAGGTGCTCCTTGGATTGATTCTGCAAACTCTTTTTGTTGTGTGTGTGCGCCTCTATACACATCTGTAGTAATTCACAGTTCAAAAACAATCAAGTAAGAATAAAGGAGACTTTTATTTTTAGTACTTGGGATCATCAAACCCAGGGCCTCACATATGGCAAGCAACTACTCTACCACTGAGCTAGACCCACAGCCCTAAGCAGGACCTGCTAAAGTTGTTAAAATTACCTTCATTTTTCCTCTTAGAATCCTCTTGCTTTGGTAGTTTATTAATATGGTGAGCAATTTCATGGTTTATTTCAACTGATTTTTCTTTATGACTGATGTTTCCTGTTGCCATTTTACCCTACAATTTCAAAAAACAACAAAAATACAGTTTTGGGAGTCTAGATAATTTTGAATTGTATTTTATTCTAAAGAATACAAGTACTTTTGTATAGAACAAGTGACTGTTTTGTAGCTTCCTGTGCTTTTTATTAAGACATTTTATTAAAATACTGTAAAAGTAACAGAATAAAAAAAATCAACACCCATAAATCAATTGCATTCCTGTACACCAATGATGAATTGGCTGAAAGAGAAATTAGAAAAACTACCCCATTCACAATAGCTTCAAAATAATATTATACTAAAAAAATAATATTATTATACTTGGAAATCAATCTAACAAAAGAGGTGAAAGACCTCTACAATGGAAATTACAGAACACTAAAGAAATAAGTTGAAGAAGACCTCCCATAGATGATGGAAAGACCTCCCATGTTCTTGGGTAGGTAGGATTAGTGTAGTCAACATGGCCACACTGGGGCTGTGGCTCAGTGGCAGAGCTTGCCTCACACATGGGAGGCACTGGGTTCAATCCTCAGCCCAAAATAAAGACTTTGTGTCCATGTATAACATATATATGGTCAAACTACCAAAATCCCTATACAGATTTAATGCAATTCCTATTAAAATTCCAATGACGTTCTCCATAGAAATAGAAAAAGCAGGGCTGAGGCTGTAGCTCAGTGGCAGAACACTGCCTTGCATGTGTGAGGCACTGGGTTAGATCCTTAGCACCACATTAAAGAAAAAAAAAAGCAAACAAATAAAATAAGGGCATGCTATCCATCTACAATTATTAAAAAAATTAAAAATAGAAAAAGCAGTCATAAAATTCATTTGGGAAAATAAAACGGCAGAATAGCCAAAGCAATCCTCAGAGAGAAAATGAAAGAGGAGGCATCACAATCTCCCTCACCCTGCACAATACTCAACTCAAAGTGGATCAAGGACCTAGGTGTTAGACCAGAGACCCTAAGCCCCTAGAAGAAAATGTAGCTCCAACTCTCCATCATGTCGACTTAGGAACCAACTTCCTCAACAAGACTTCTAAAATGCAAGAAGTAAAATCAAGAATCAGTGTGCTGGGGTTGTGGCTCAGTGGTAGTACACTTGCCTGGCATGTGTGAGGTACTAGGTTCGATTCTCAGCCTTATGCATGTAAGGCAAGCACTCTACCAACTGAGCTATATCCTAGCCCCTTGGTATATATCTAAATAAATAAATGTCCATTGACAACTTAAAAAAAAAGAATCAGTAAATGGGATGGTTTCAAACTAAAAAAGCTTTTTCACTGCAAAGGAAAGAATCAAGAGCGTAAAGAGAGAGCCTACAGAATCGACGAAAATCTTTGCCACCTGCCATTTAGAGCATTAATCTCCAGGATATATAAAGAACTCAAAAAAAAAACACTAAAAACCAAATCATCTAATCCATAAGGAACTGAACAGTCGCTTAACAGAAGAAATACTAATGGTGAACAGATATATTAAAAAATGTTCAACATTTCTAGAAATTAGAGAAAGGTAAATTAAAACTACACTGAGATTTCATCTCACTCCAGTCAGAACGGCAACAATCAAAAATACAAGGAACAATAAATGTTTGTGAGGATGTGGGTAAAAGGTACACCCAAACATTGCTGGTGGGATTGCAAATTTGTGCAACCATCTGGAAAGCCGTATGGACATTCCTCAGAAAACTTAGAATGGAACCACCATTTGATCCAGTTATACCAATCCGTGTATATATCTTTGTGTGTGTGTGTGTGTGTGTGTGTGTGTGTGTGTGTGTGTGTATGTGTGTATGTGTGTGTGTTGGTGTGTTGCTGGGGATTGAACCCAAGGTTTTGTGCACGTAAAGCAAGCTCTCTACCAACAGAGCCATATCCCAGCCCCTTGGTATGTATCTAAAGGAGATAAAATTAGCATACTGTGGTGATGCAGCCCCATCAATGTTTACAGTAGCTCAGTTTACAATAGCTAGGCTATGGAACCAACCTAGGTGTCCTTCAACAGATGAATGGACAAAGAAATATATATACACATTGGAATGTTACTCAGCCATAAAAAGAATGACATTTTTCTGGTAAATGCATGGATCTGGAGACTATCATGCTAAGTGAAATAAGCCAATTCACCAAAATCCAAAGTTCAAATGTTCTCTCTGATATGTGGATGCTTACACACAATAAGTTGTATGTGGAAAGAACAAAAGTTCATTGGATTAGACAAAGAGGAATTAAGGGAAGGGAAGGAAAGACAGTGGAATGAGTCCATCGTAACTTCTATGTTCATATATGAATACATGACCAGTGGAACTCCACATCACGAACAACCACAAGAATGGGAAGTTATGCTCCATGTATGTGTAATATATCAAAATACATTCTACTGTCATGTGTATCTAAAAAGAACTCTTAAAAATTCTAATCCCCAAGTGAGAAAATTAAAAAATATGGAAAAAAAGGACACTGTAATACAAATTTACTGTACCTTAGTTGTCAAAGATGGAACATCTTCTGATTTTTGGGTTTCCTGGTGACTCATACATGTAAATGACACACTTTTTCTGTCTGCTTGAACTGATTTTGTTGAAGAAACTATAGGATAGGTAAGACACATACTTCACATTTGGAGGCAATATTGATTTAAACATAAAATACCATTGAAATATGCAATATAATAATAAATCACAGTATATTAGGTATTTTCTAAACATTCAATTGAAGTATAACATTTACTAATTTCCTCTTCTTTTTCCTGCCATTTCGCTCATTTTGTCTTATTTTGGGTGACAGGGGTCACAGGCATCATGTGGAGTGAAAACAGGTCGGTGCTGGGGTAAGAGAGCACGCTGGCCTGGTGGGAGGGGTTCAGAACTGGAGTGGCCCAGCCCCTGCAGCCTCCTGCCGGAGGGCCTGTTCGCGGGTGCACTGCCGTGCTGGAGTACCTGGACCTAGGCGCTTTCTCATCTCCACTCCCTGGCTGTTCATCGTCTTTTCTGGGGGCTGTTATTCTGGATTATAAGCCAGAACAAACAAAGAGAGGCAAGGAAATCGTAGGTGCTGCCTTTGAAAGTAAATATGTAGTTACTTTTTCTACCAAAATAGAGGTGCGTGTTCCTGTTGAACCTCCCTTGACCAGAATCTTATGCTGGGAGATGGTGGTGGGAGGGTGAGTATGTACAAGCTCATGATAGTAGCGACAACATGGATGAATCTCAGACACGCTATGCTGAACAGGGGAAGCCAGAGTCAGAGGAGAACACACATGCTCTGAGATTCTACTGGTGTGACATTCTAGAACAGACAAATAGCTATTGTGACAGAGGGAGATGGAAGGTGGCTTGGCCCGGGGGTGGAGAGTGCTGACTGCAGAGGGGCCTGAGGAAGCTTCCTGGGGAGATGGGATCTTGATCAGAGTGTGGCTACATGGGTATGAGCATCTGCCCAAATGCACTGAGCTGAGAAGCTAAAACAGGTGCATTTTACTGATGTAGAGTATACCTCAATAAAAGTTAATTGTCAGAGACCATACACTGACTAACAGATACATGTAGAAAGTTCGGGTTTTGGCAGATTTTGCTTCAAGCGGAAAAGTTATCCTTTTCTTCCACCTTAAGACATAAAATACTGAGCTGAAAATGGAAAACAGGAAGGCATTTTCATTTTTTTTTTTTGTAGCTCAACAATATCACAGTTTTTTTATTCCAAATCACAAAATGGTTTTCAGTAACTAATAAGATGCTTTTTAACATGTCCATTATTTGGGGACTGGAATGTGGCTCAGTGATAGAGTACTTGCCTAGTACACACAAGGCCCCAGGTGCAATCCCCAGCAACACACACACACACACACACACACACACACACACACACACACACACATCCATTATTTTGACTAAGTAAATTAGAAAAATATGACTAGATGGTTAAAATATATTTTGAGAAAAGTTTAATAAAGCATACCTTTTGGGTAATCGTCTAATTCATGTAAATTTTTAAGTATTCGATTGGTATAGATGTTTTTAATTTCAAGCTCACGTTCCTTCTCCTAAAAAGAATCACAATACCATTTTTTTCTATGACCCATCTGCTTTTGTAAGAAGATATTTTTAGTTTTAGGTGGACACAAATCCTTTATTTTTATGGGGTGCTGAGGATCGAACCCAGTGTCGCACATGTGCTAGGCAAGTGCTCTACCACTGAGCTACAACCTCAGCCCCAACCATTTGCTTTTATTAACTTTGATTTATTCTAAAAAAGAATGAGGTTTGTATGCTCTGAACAAAATTTATAGGTCCTAGAAGAAACAAATGAGCCATATATCCCATTCTGGACAGCAAAAAGCACTCCTTTTTGACAAAGTGGCGCATTATGGCAATGGGGACCATATTTTTGAAGAACCTTGCAAGTGAACTTCTTTCCCTGTCTTCTTTCTGTGCCTGGTCTTGTGTCCTGAAGTTTATTGTTCCTCTGCACTGCCCACTCTAGTACACACTGGTCACATATTGTGATTTAAATTGATTAAAATGAGATAAAATCTAAGATTCAATCCTCAACCACAGGACCCCTATTTCAGGTGCTCAGCTGCTTGTGACTCGTGACCACAAGTGAGCTGCCGTGATAGAACAGTCCCATCACCGCAGAAAGTTCCATCAGAAGGCTGCGTTGATACAAGGGCAGGGTTGGTGGAGCCTAGAACAAGAACATCAATGTTAAGTTTTAAATCTGAATATTGAAGAGCCGGGCACTCTGTATCTTATTTACAGACAGGTCTCACTGAGTGCTTAGTGCCTCGCTTTTGCTGAGGTTGGCTTTGTACTCGCAATCCTCCTGCCTCAGCCTCCTGAGTTGCTGGGATTACAGGCATGCATCACCGCGCCCAGCAAGGAGACTGATTTTAATTGGAGGAGACTGAGTTAAGTTTTTGTCCATTTGTCCACCTCCATTCCCACTCTATTTTGTAGGAATGGGGTTCATATTTTCTATAACTGAAGAGTAATTCAGTTATAGAAAATAAAGAACATTATATACATCTGTACATCTGAATTGTAGAATACAGGCTTGGTTCTTATTTTAAAGATACCTTTTATTTATTTATTTATTTATTTTTTTTTTTTTTTTTTTTTTTTTTAAGAAAGAGTGAGAGAGGAGAGAGAGAGAGAGAATTTTTAATATTTATTTTTTAGTTCTTGGCGGACACAACATCTTTGTTGGTATGTGGTGCTGAGGATCGAACCCGGGCCTCACGCATGCCAGGCGAGCGCGCTACCGCTTGAGCCACATCCCCAGCCCCCTTTTATTTATTTTTTAATATTTATTTTTTGTAGTTGTAGTTAGACACAATAACTTTATTTATTTATATGCTGAGGATCGAACCCAGGGCCTTGCACTGTGAGGTGAGCGCTCTACCACTGAGCCATAACCCCAGCCTCTTGCCTCTTATTTCAATATTAAAATTAGTTTATTATGAGATGTGCATACATGGATAAAACATAAGAATACTAATCTATTCTAAAATTTAGGTTTCTAGAAGCAAAAATGCTGCAGTCTTCTCCCTTTTACTTCCTTCTAATTGTAGTGACATTTTGCTCAAAGATGGGAAACATTGACAGTTCCGCATGGTGAAAAGCTGATCGAGGATCTTCTGGATATTATGTTGAAGAGGAGGGATACAGTACAAGGATTTTTAGAATGATTTTTCACTCATTTTGACATTTAGAGGGCCAAACTTTGATTATCTGGAAAATCCACATGCATATCTTGGTTTGGTGTGGCACTCAGGAGTAGTACGTGGTTGAGTGGCAGAGAGCAGGAAGGAGCAGGTCAAGGACTGTTTCTGATGAAATCAGTACAGGGATGGTGGGGGTCATTAGGACGCTATATGAAGGACTGTCATTCAGGACTGGAACAGAGGTTCCAGTCAGCTACCGACTACAGAGCTGGACCAAAAATCTAAAACAACAGGTTTGGTACACAATCCAGAATACTTGGATGGTTGTTCAATTTATTAATTAAGTGAAGAAGAAAGAAAACCCACAGTTAGGAATGCTTATGGATTCTTGTGGAATGCCCATAGGAAAGACTATTCACAAGTTCAAAGGATATCAGGTCGGACTTAAAAGGGAAGTTAGGTCATGGTGTGGGACCATGGTAAGGTTCGTGTAGATGGCTTACAAAAATTGGACAGGAAGCAGTGTTTCCTGGCCAGTTACTTGGCCAGGAGTAAGATGGTAGTCAGCGTGTAAGCTGGGCTGCAGTGCCTCATTTGGGAGCTGAGTAAGGCTGACATCTGTCTTCTTACTTCATACTCCCAAAGTGGTCCTAGACTTGGTAGAGGATGACTTTGAAAATGAGTTTCAAGGTACAGAGATAGATATTTCGATCTTTGGGACGGGACCCTCCCAAGCTCAAACAATAATGGCTCATGTTAATGTGGCAGGTTGTATTTTCTTAAAATCGTCATAATAATATTTCTGTTCTCTATGCTCTAACAGAACCTGTGACTCCACAGGAGGTGGAGTCTCCTGCTTTGGGCTGCCTGGCACGCGGAGCAGCGAGGAGGAGATGATGCTGCACGACTGGTGGGGCTAGGCCATGGGGGGCCACGTGGCTGCTTCCAAGCCCTCCCTCCTCCCTCGCTCCTCATCCCTGCCCTTGGAATGCTGCCACCAAGTCAAGGGGAAGCTCACACCACTTGGATAGGCCAAGGGTGGGATTCTGGCCAATAACCCAGCTAAGCCCTCAGCTGTCAGCTGGCACCAACTGCAGCGATGAGTAAGACTGCAGATAATTCCAGCTTCTTTCTACCATCAGAGCTGAGGATGAGAGGGGCAGAGACCAGCGGTCCTAAACTGTAGATTTTTGACCAAAGTCAGTGTCATTTCTGAAGTTATTTAAGTTTTGGAGTAATTTCAATGCAGCATTGTAACAGGAATGGATTCTAAAACATCTGTAAAGTTTCTATTTCTCCCTACTTGGATTACTACTAGCAATGACCTTGGAGAGGCCTACAGGGCAACCTCAGTTTTCCAGTGGATAGCATTGGTGGGAGGTGGGAGTGTATCCTGAATGCAGGAAGAAACCCCAGGTGACAGGCTAGGGGTTTAATGAGTGAAGTATGAGAAGTGAGGTATGAATGAATTATTTTAAAATTATTTTGTGCAACATATTCTCTGCGTGTGTTGCTTTTTTCTTTGTGCTACTGGAGACTGAACCCAGGGCCTCACACGTCTAGGCAAGCGCTCCCTCACTGCGCTACACCCAGCCCTATTTATTTTCAGAAAGGGCCTCACCAAGTTGCACAGGCTGGCCTTGAATTTATGATCCTCCGCCTCAGAGGGGTCACTGGGAATTTATAGGTTTGTGTTATCAAACCTGGCTTTTATTTTTCATCTCTTTGGCCTCTGGTTCTTCTTAGGGAGATTTTCTCAACATTGTTAGGTTTGTTTGTTTCCTAGCTCGCCTGCTGACTTTTGCATCCAGGCAGAGTTGAAGTTTACTCATCTCCTATTGTTCCATTGTCGGAACATCATATTTTATCATGTTCTCTCCTAGGGTGTTAAACTGGACTCCAGGTCGCTGCCCTGCTTGTTCTCCTGTGCTTTCTTTCACGCGCTGGTCCTTCTAGAGATCTGCTGGCCTGAACACAGGCGAGAGTGTGGGCCTGGGTTATCTTTTTTTTTTTCTTTCTTTTTTTTTTTTTATTGTTGGTTGTTCAAAACATTACATAGTTCTTGATATATCATATTTCACACTTTGATTCAAGTGGGTTATGAACTCCCATTTTACCCCATATACAGCTTGCAGAATCACATCAGTTACACTTCCATTGATTTACATATTGACATACTCATGTCTGTTGTATTCTGCTGCCTTTCCTATCCTCTACTATCCCCCCTCCCCTCCCCTCCCCTCCCCTTTTCTCTCTCTACCCCCTCTACTGTAATTCATTTCTCCCCCTTGTATTATTTTCCCTTTCCCCTCACTTCCTCTTGTAATTTTGTATAACCCTGAGGGTCTCCTTCCATTTCCATGCAATTTCCTTTCTCTCTCCCTTTCCCTCCCACCTCTCATCCTTGTTTAATGTTGGTCTTCTTCTCGTGCTCTTCTTCCCTAGTCTGTTCTTAGTTACTCTCTTTATATCAAAGAAGACATTTGGCATTTGTTTTTTAGGGCTTGGCTTGCTTCACATAGCATAATCTGCTCTAATGCCATCCATTTCCCTCCAAATTCTATGATTTTGTCATTTTTTAATGCAGAGTAATACTCCATTGTGTATAAATGCCACATTTTTTTTATCCATTCGTCTATTGAAGGGCATCTAGGTTGGTTCCACAGTCTTGCTATTGTGAATTGTGCTGCTATGAATATCGATGTAGCAGTGTCCCTGTAGCATGCTCTTTTTAGGTCTTTAGGGAATAGACCGAGAAGGGGAATAGCTGGGTCAAATGGTGGTTCCATTTCCAGCTTTCCAAGAAATCTCCATACTGCTTTCCAAATTGGCTGCACCAATTTGCAGTCCCACCAACAGTGTACAAGTGTACCCTTTTCCCCACATCCTTGCCAGCACTTGTTGTTGTTTGACTTCATAATGGCTGCCAATCTTACTGGAGTGAGATGGTATCTTAGGGTGGTTTTGATTTGCATTTCTCTGACTGCTAGAGATGGTGAGCATTTTTCCATGTACTTGATGATTGATTGTATGTCCTCCTCTGAGAAGTGCCTGGGTTATCTTATGTCCTGCTGGGCTGTGTGGCAACGTGCTTCTCTAGCTTCTTTCTGAATGGGAAGGAAGGTGCCGACTGACAGGCCTCACTGTGAGGTGACTCATTCACTGAGTTCCTCCTGGATTCCAGACTCCAGCCGTGAAGGACTTCGCTGGGACCCAAGTTTCTGCCAGTACCCCATTTCTTGTGGAGCAGTGTACTCACTCCTCAGCACTCTGCCGCTGGTGAATGCTGCTCCAGGCTGTGCAGGTCACCCACCTGCACGTTCTCACTCTTGTCCTCCTCACCTGCCTGCTGCGAGGCCAGTAGCTCTCAGGACGCCCCACTGCAGGAAGGCTGCTGATGCCCAGGGGCCACCTGAGGGCTGATGGCAGAGGGGGGGCAGGCAGGCAGTGGACTTTCCCCCCCAGAGCCTTGATGAGCTCCACTTAGTCCTTTCATTCACTCTGTGGATTCTGAGTTTGGGGTTTCTTTCCATGTCCTGTTGTCACCTCTTCAGGATTTTAGCTATGTGCATTTTAGGTTGTCATTGTCTGTCTGGCGTCTCCATCAATCTGAAAACACCTGCTTTTTATCATCTTGAAGTTCTTTGGTGGCTCTGGTACAATCATGGTATCCTTTTTGGGGTGAATTACTACTTTAAAAATAAATTTTCTGTTATTTCCATAGAGCTTTGGCAGGAAGGGACAAAAAACAGCCTTTTTTATTTTTTTAGTTGTCAATGGACCTTTGTTTTTTTACTTTTTTTTTTTTAAAGAGAGAGAGAGAGACAGAGAATTTTTTTTTAATATTTATTTTTTAGTTTTCGCGGACACAACATCTTTATTTGTATGTGGTGCTGAGGATTGAACCCAGTGCCCCACGCATGCCAGGCGAGCGCACTACCACTTGAGCCACATCCCCAGTCCTGGACCTTTATTTTTATTTATGTCTATGCAGTGCTGAGAATTGAACCCAGTGCCTCACACATGCTAGGCAGGCGCTCCATCACCAGCCCCAGCCCCAGCCCCACAGCCTTTTTTTTCTAACCATTTTTACCCATTCTGTAGGTACATAAATATAATTTTCTTACTTTTTTTTTTCCTTTTGAAAACTTTTTTGTGTGTGTGTGTGTGGTGCTGGGGATTGAACCCAGGCCTTATACATGTGAAGCAAGCACTCTACCAACTGAGGTGTATCCCCAGCCCTGAAAACTTTTTATTATGAGAATGTCACAAATATGAAATATAGAGAGAGCAGTTCAGTGGCTCCGCGAACTCCTGTCCTGGTGTCAGTAGTGAGCAACCCACGGCCTCTTGCCCCACACCACTCTTCCTGACCCCATGACCTGCCCTGAGTTATTTAAGCAAACCCTAGGTATTGTAATTTAATCTGTCAATATTTCAGCATCTATTGAAGAGAAGAGCATGTCTTTTAAAACCTAATCACAGTATCATTCCACCCTCCAAAATCAATAGTAAACCTTAATATCATCCAATATCCACTTGGTTTCACATTTTTCCTATCATCCCATTATATTTTTTTCTACAGTACATTATAATTACCTATTTGTACATGCACATAACTTGGTGGATTTCACTCCCTACGAACTCCCCTTCCCCTCCCCTTTCTCTCCCTCTGGTTCCCTTACTCTCCTCCACTGGTTTCCTTTCTGTTTCTCTTCCACTTTAATGTGAGGGTCTTTTTAGGGCACAGCCTTTTCTTGGTGAAGCGCTCTGGGATATCAGTCTGAGGTAAATCGTTGGATATATTTCCAGTTGGGTTTTGTAGTAGTTTCCCTGCTGGTTCTTTGGTGGTGATTAGTGTTCTTTGATATAGTATCTATTGCATCAGAACCTGAGGATCCACTTTCCCTGTAGGTCTGGAGTAGGGTCCTTCTAGAGGGCTGGGTATTTTGCTGAACACAGCAGGGGTTTTACGGTACACCTTCTATGATTGCTCATCTAGACTTGACAACTGTGTGTGTTCTGAAAAGGTGTGGGAGTGAGTGAGACTGAGGAACCTTGTAGGTGTGGTGTCCTTGGTCTTTTGTGGTATTTTGCTCTGCTGTTACTGTAGGTGTCCCTGTGTGGAACCTGAGGCCCCTCCCTAGCCATTTATTCTTTGGGACTGGCCGTCAGATAAGGGCTTTTCTCTCCTCTATTCTTTCTGTTAAACTATTGCTGAAGTTTGACAGGGTTGAACTGCATGTGGAGCAAGGCTGCTGTTACTTAGTTGAGCTGGGGGTGTAGCTCAGAGTATCTACCCCGTGAACTCACAGTACCACACCAGATTCCCAGCATCTTGCAGAAAATGGTTGAGATAACAGTAACAACAGCAGTGAATAATAGACAACATCAAAAAAACTACCATGGGCCTACTCTGACATTTATGACTAATATAACCATAAAAATAGGAATCGTGGGGTCGACAACTAACACCACCAGCAGCAGCAAACAACTGAGAGCTAGATAAATGGCATTGAAGTTTAACACCAGGTTTCAAATATGACAGCCACAGCACTAATAACTGCAGTGGCATGAATGGTGGGGGAAGAAATTATATGAACTAAATAGTTCTAAAACTGGTAAAAATATAGTTCATTAAGAAAATGGGGTAGAAAGGCAAAAGAAAGTTTTGAATACTCAAAAGATGAAAAGAGAGAAAGAAAGAAGAAGGGAGGTAGCAAATGAAGGCCATAAAGACGGAGAACAAATAAGAGAAATGGGGAGGAGAAGGAGGAAAATGAATTTGCTAGTTGGAGGGAAAAGAGGAGAAAAAGAGTAGTAAGAGAAACAAACAAACAAAACAAAAAATAAACACTCTGACCCTCAAAAAACAAACCAAAGTAAAATAACAAAAGGATAATAAAAAAACAAAGATGAAGACAGAAACAACTGTGTGTGTGTGTGTGTGTGTGTGTATATATATATATATATATATATATATATATATATATATATATACATGAACCAATTAGAAACACAAGAATAATACAAAAAATATTAAAAATATTTTAGCTGTAGATGGACACAAATCAAGGTGTTGTGTCCATATTGGTACTGAGGATGGAACCCAGTGCCTCACACATGTAAGGCAAGCGCTCCCCTGCTGAGCCACAACCCCAGCCCAACAAAAAAATTTTTTTTTAAAGAGAGAGAGAGAGAAAAAAAAATTTTAATATTTATTTTTCAGTTTTCGGTGGACACATCTTTATTTTATTTTTATGTGATGCTGAGGATCGAACCCAGTGCCCCGTGCATGCCAGGTAAGTACGTTACCGCTTGAGCCACATCCCCAGCCCCCAACAAAAATTTTTTTAAAGAAAATTGAAAGTGGGCTGAGGTTGTGGCTCAGTGGTAGAGCGCTTGCCTAGCATGCATGAGGCCCTGGAGTCGATCCTCAGCACCACATATAAATAAATAAATAAGATAAAATAAAATAAAGGTATTGTGTCCATCTACAATAAAAATTATTAAAAAAAAAAGTGTTGTCTCCACTGAGGTAGCTGAAAGCATGGACAGTGGTGGGTATTCAAAGTCTATGCCAGAGTCTCTTCTTAGGCTGTTCACCCCTTAGAGCAAGAGCTGGGATTGGCAAACCTTTCCTCCTCTTGTGTCACTTGCCAAGCTGCCAGTGGAGTGTCTGGGTTCGAAGCTGGTTGGGATGGCTCTCAGCTTCCCTTCTCACCAGTGCAAAGCAGGATGGAAGGGCCATGGCTGTTCATTGGAGTTTTGTCTGGACAGACTAGATTGGTGTACTTCCAGGGTGGGGCCTATACAGAGTTCTAAATGGGAAGTTCTTGTGGATGGGATCTGGCTCTGATTAGAATTTTGGAACTTTGTCAGGTGAGAGAGAGGAAGAGTTCAATATAGGAAAGGTCAAAAATAGTTAACCTTAGTTAATTTAGTTTACCTTTTCTTGCTTTGTGTTTTCTTTCTTACATCCCCAAATCCTAGTTCTCAATGATACCAACATAATTCATCATGCTCCATAGGGATTAATACTACATTCTCAAAATAACAATATCAACACTATCACTACTAAAAACAGTGATTTTTTTTGACCTTACAGTGCATCTCAGTGTATTTAATTGCATGCAATAAATCACATACAATATATAATATAATGTTTGATTGTAATATAATACAATTCATGTATGTATGTGATACAGTATACATACAATAAATGAAATCACTTGGAATTGTTTTTCTCCATGACATTATGCCATCAAAGGAATATAAATTTCAGTTAATTTTATTTTTTCATCTTACTTTGGATTTGGGGGATAGGTTTTTAGATTTTTTTTTAACATTTAGTTCTGCTTTATAATTTTGCAAAATATTAGTATAGTTGTAAAGTCAAATTTACCAAAAATATATTCAAGAAATCTAGATTCTATGTCTGTTTCTTCTATCCCATTCTTTTTCTCCTTAAAATATAAGCAAATATATGGGAAATCTGTATTGCCTCCCCTTTCTAAAGTGGTTGCTGTTTTAGTCAGCATTTTTTGCTTCTTTGACTAAAAGACCCAACAAGAACAATTTTAGAGGAGGAAAAGTTTATTTTGGGGACCATGTCTTTAGAGGTCCTAGTCCACAGATAGCAGGCTCTATTCCTTGGGACTTGAGGGAACATTGTAGCAGAAGAGTGTGGTGGAGGGAGTGGCTTATGTGATGATCAGAAAGTCTCCACTTACCAGATACAAAATATACACCCACCCCAGTGCCCACCTCCTCCAGTCACACCCAACACGCCTTCAATTACCCCTCAGTTAATCCAGCAGAGGATTAATGCAGGAGAATTGGGTTTGGGCTCTCATAACCTAATCACGTCTCCTCTAAACCTTGCGTTGTTTCACATAAAAGCTTTTGGGGGACACCTCAAATCCAAGCCATCACATTTTACCTCCAAAAGCTCGTGACCTTCTTACAATGCAAAATACGTTTAGTCCATTCCAAGATCCCCAAACTGTTCCAAGATTGCCCCAAAATCCAAGTCCAGAGTTTCCTCGGGACTGAGGGCAAACTCAGCTGTGAGTTCTGTAAAAATCAAAAACAATTTACAAGTATCCAGTTATGAAGATACAGAGTAAACATTTCCATTCAGAAAAATGGGGGCATAGAAAGAAGGATGCTGAGATCAAAGCAGAGCAAAACCCAGCTGGGCAGACAAGTCCTGTAGCTCACTGGCATCTGGAGCTCATGGCATCATGATGTTCTGTCCAAAGGGCTCGTATAGATCTGTCCCTGTGGCCTTGTTGGTTGCAGCCCACTTGGCCTCTATGTTGGCTTGTCTCTGCCCAATTGCTGTAGCTTTCCTAGGATGATGTCCTACATTACTGGCATTTCTTAATTTTGGGGTCTCCATTGCAACTTCAACTTCCTCTTCACATCTCCACGGACTACCCTCTCAGGGGGTACCTGCAGGGACTCTGACCCTGCTGCACTTTGCCTGACTTCCCAGGACTTCCTTTGAAATCATGGTGGAAGCTCCCAGCATCCTTCATTCCTGCAGAACTAGTACCACATGGTTTATATCAAGGTCTGCTGCCATCTCCAGCAGTAGCCAAGCCTCCAGGGATACTAGCTGCAGCAGCCTCTGAGTGCCTGGGTAGCTGAGCATGTCGAAAAACCTTCATAGGTCCCCTTGTGTGAGAAGGGTACCCTACTGGTCTCTTTTCAAGAAAATGTTCACCTTTACTCCCTTGAGTTTGAGATGGGTTTGGTCTTGCCAGCTCCTGAGATAGCCTCAAGCCATCTTTCTTATTGCCTCTGGGCAAAGTCTTTAGAATTTCTTAAGTGGCAATAATGTCTTTAATAATTCAATTTCCTTAGCCCCAGTTTTATTCCCACCTTTGAAGTCCAAGTTTTTCAAGTCTTTCTACTCCTGAATAACACAATAAACTTGGTTAAAAGCTACTAGCATCATGCTATGTTGCCTAGAAATTTCTCCTTCCAGATTAAGAAGTCCATTACTTCAAAATCAGCCTCACAGAAAGTCTCAGGATATGGGAAAAATGCAGACAACATCTCAGCCAGAACATAACATGAATGGCCTCTAGTCCAATTTCCAATAAAGTCCTCCTTGTCTGAACCTTCTGGAGCCCTGTCTTCACTATCTGTAGTCTTATTGACATTCTGGTCTTCTGAGCTCCCACCAGAATCTGCTATTAAGCTCAATTTACAACAATCTAAAGCTTTCCAGTTGAATGACTAAGCATCTCAAAATTCCTCCTGCAAATTCCATAAAGCTCCAAAAGCTTCTGAATCACATGATCAGATTAGTCACTGCATCAACCCCACTTCTGGTACCAATTTCTGTTTTAGTCAATTTTTCACTGCTGTGACTAACAGACCAAGAACAATTTTAAAGGAGGAAAAGTTTATTTGGGGGCTCATAGTTTCAGAGGTCTCAGTTCACAGATAACCAGCTCCATTGATCTGGGCCTGAGGTGAGGCAGAACATCATGGCAGAAGAGTGTGGTGGAGGGAAGCAGCTCAGGACATGGCAATCAGAAAACAGAGAGATCCTTTGCCAGATAAAAAATATATGCCCCAAAGGCATGCATGCCCCTACTGACTCACCTCCTCCCGCCACACCTTGCCTACTTTCTGTTACCAACAGTTACCCATAATGGGATTAATTAACTGATTAGGTTAAGAGTCTCATAACCCAATAATTTCTCTAAATCATCTTGCATTGTCTCACACATGAGTTTTTTGGGGACACCTCACATCCAAACCATAATGGTAGCATACTGCAACTTTCCTTCTTTTTTTACTTACCCATATACCCTAGAGATTACTTCATAACAGTACATAAAGATTCTTCTTCTTTTTTTTTTTTTTTTTGGCAGTGCTGGGGATCAAACCTAGGACCTTGGGCATTCTAGGCAAGTGCTTACCACTGAGCTACATTCCCAAACCTCTTCCATTTCACAGATGCATTGAAATACATTATGAAGGATACATTTACTTTCCTTTTAAAATATTAATTTGGAATGGTAGGAGACCCTCAATGATACACAAAATTACATAGAAGAGGAAGTGAGGGGAAGGGGGGGGAAACAAGGGAGAGAATTGAACAACAGCAGATGAGGTAGAGAGGGGTGATGGGTGGGGAGGGGAGGGGGGATAGTAGGGGATAGGAAAGGTAGCAGAATACAACAGTCACTTATATGCCATTAGATAAAAATGTGAGTGTGTAACCGATGTGATTCTGCAATTTGTATTTGGGGTAAAAATGGGAGTTCATAACCCAATTGAGTCAAATGTATGAAAGATATATATCATGAGCTTTGTAATGTTTCGAACAACCAATAAAAAAATAAAAAAATATTAATTTGGATCTTATTATATAGAATTTTGTGGTTTTCTTTTCACTAAGCATTTCAGTAAGTACTAAGCATTTCTCCTGTCAGAAAGGGTTTTTAGTGCAACTATTTATATTCATATAGCTGTATAAGGAAGCATGCAATTTATTTAAAAATCCCCTGATTATGTCTCCACATGTATGTTTGCCTTGACCAGTGGGTCCTGAAGCCTCTCTGTCAGACTTCTAAGCTGGTTGTTTCAGCCATGTCCATTTTCTGGCACATTCTTTCTTAAGTTTCCTGAAACTACAGAGGAAAAAAAAAAAAAAGAGCAGAAAAACTCTTCTCTACTTTACAAAGGAGAATTTATGTCTACAAGCCCTCTTCCTTCCCTGTCTCTGGGTGTTCCCACCTAAGGCTCCCAGGAAGTCAAAATTCCCTACTTGCCTATAAAGGCCAAACATCCTTGACCCAAAGAGTGAAGCTTAACTTTTATTAGTGGAGGTTCAAAATAGGTATTTCTTCCTTGTCTTCTCTAGCTTTTCCAAATCATTGGACATTTTAGAAATCTTGAAGGCAGAGAGATGGCAAACTGTAAAAAGAAATATTTTAAAAATTCTTGAGGCTAGCTGCAGATGTAGTTTAGTGGTAGAGCACTTGACTAGCATGTGTGAGGCCCTATGTTTGATCCCCAGCACAGGAAAAAAAAATTTTTTTTTTAAATCTTATTTTTAAAACATTGTGCAGACTTCAAAAGATAGTTTTGCAAAGGTCTTTGCAAGTGAGACCTTAAATAAATTTATGGACCATTAACATGTACCCTTAATACTATGATATTATAAGTTATTTTTTTTTAAATTTAAAGACTTATTTTGAACTACATTAAACTGTTAACAAAATGCAATAATATTACTTAATGTGATGAAATGAAAATGATAACAAGAAGTCTTATGAGTGAATGGAACAGGGCTTTAATTTTTCTAATTGCAGTACATATTCACCAGGATGTGAGCTCATTCTAACAGCTGTAGATCTGTCTGACCAAGATCTTAAGGCTGAGCGCAATGGTGCACACCTGTAATACTTCATGAGTATGATTGTGAGTTCAAAGCCAGACTCAGCAACTTAGGGAGGCCCTGTCTCTAAATAAAATATAAAAAAGTAGTTGGAGATATGGCTCAATCCCTGGTACCAAAAAAAAAAAAAAAGAAAAAAGAAAAAAGAAAGAAAGATCTTAGGAAACACATGATATTAAACAATCTGAAGGCATAATAGATACAAATGGCTCTGATATTTTGGGACACAGAATTTCACAGTGTTCTAATGTGTTGTTTTGAAAGACATACCTTGAGTTTTTGCTGCAGGCGTTTGACTTCCATCTGCAGAGTCTTTGTGGCTGCAAAAGCGGCTAAAGTCTTCCGATTTTCGATAGCCAGCTGCCGATTGAAGGTTCGATTGTTCAACCTCAGCTGTTTTTCCAAGCTCTGAAAGCAGTATATATTTCAACTATTCTGTAACCAATTTGGCATTATGAAAAACTTCAATTACAAAGGAACTAAGTACATTTATGAGAAGTTGCAAATTTTTAATACAATTTAGCAAATGGCTTGCTTAGCAGGCACAGATTAAAACCAATTAACACCCCGGCTCTCCTCCAAATTCTCAGATCTCATTTCTAAAGAATAAATATCATGCTTTGAGTTCGATGTCCCAGTGTTTTTTTTTTTTTAAATCATTCTGGAATTTGGCAAAAATTTGGACATATCCTGAAAAATCAATAAATATCATGTCATACTTTAGATATAAACCTAAGCAGTGCTGCCTAACTGAACTACCCTGCCAACTCTGTATGGGGTCCTCTTCCAGAACCTCTCTACCCTTCTTACAGGGGGATCAGCTCAGCACAGACTGTCGGTCTCAGCCATTTGCAGAAACCAGATGCTACAAGGTGTAAGGGGGACTCACCGTGTGTCCACACAGATGGATAACAGCAAGGTAACCTGGTCACCATCTACGCGTGGATTCACGGGCTTCCTGCCACTGTTTTACTAGAGAATGTTCTGAACTTTTGATAGAAGGCTTAGCTGAAGGGCTTTTTCTTTTTTAGATGAAATGGGGTCCTCCCATTATGACAATGATACTTTTCCATTAAAGAAGAGTGGAAAACAGAAAGCTCAAAAGATGAAATCACACAAAAAATCTCATTCTCTAAAATACTGATAGTTAAAAAATACCTACATGTTTTTTTTTTAAAGATAGAGTGAGAGAGGGAGAGAGAGAGGAGAGAGAGAGAGAATTTTAATATTTATTTTTCAGTTATCGGCGGACACAACATCTTTGTTTGTATGTGGTGCTGAGGATCGAACCTGGGCCGCACGTATGCCAGGCGAGCACGCTACCGCTTGAGCCACATCCCCAGCCCCAACCTACATGTTTTGATTCACAGAAATTTCTCCTCCACTAAATGCCCTGTGACCAAACCAAAATTTCCCACATTATCATGTGCTTCTGATAGCCAAGAAGTAGCTAATTCTGAAATTTGCTTTGCTTTTGTCTATAGGTATAAAAATAAGCGACTTAAACCTTTATATATAAAATACATAGATAAGATAAAAATACATTTACTTTAACATGAAAGACATATGCTAAGATGGATCTAATATTAGCCAAAAGGCAAAATATATGACTTTGGTATACAATAGTGAAACAGAGGTTTCTCACTAGTTATTATACCTCGTACATCAATTTTATTGAGACAATTCTCTTTGTAAGTAGAGAATTTTAAAAAGGAAGAAATAACTGAGATTAAAAAAAACATGGATGGAATGAATTTGATATTTACTTACTTCAAGATCATGGAAAATGTTTGTCTCTTGCCATCAAATATCAAAGAATTGAACAGTAAATGAATTCCACTTATGTCCATAAAAAAAACCCAAACTTCCTTCAATGCAGTATGGCAGGACACTTCTCTACACCATCAGGGCCCTCTCCCAACTCTTTCCTTCTAATGTACCCAGGCTTCTGACAACTTAGGGCTGTTGAAGAAGTCAATTCACTCATCAGTTATTTTAATTCCTTTTTCTTTCCTGTTCCAGGGAGAATTCTGGGAAAAGTTCCTATTTAAAAAAAAACAACTAAAAATGTCTATTTGGTAATGATGGGCCAAACTGATGAGGGAGGAGACAAGAAAATGGGCTGAACGGGTGCCGCATTCAGATTTTGGTGGGGCAGGCTTTTAATAACAGTTCATAAAGGGCTGATTTGAAAGGGAGGTTTTGCACAAGGCGGGTCAGCCTTTCCACACTCGCTAAGTCTTCCTCCTGCCTGGGGGCAGCCTGGTTTTCAGTTATATCAGTCTAGCTCCAGAGTGAACTCGCGTTCCCTGCAATGGGGCACAGGCCTCTCCAATCGGAGCTTTTCCTGTTTCTCTTTAAGCCTCTCCCTTGCCCTGGTCTCCACCAGACACCATCTGCAGCATGCCAAGCTGAGCAGTTGGTGATGCTCTGTAACGGGGCCAACGTGATCAATGTGTGCTCTCTGTATTAATTGTGAGGACTTAACATTTCTAGGCTTCTGAAATACCGACCTGTATTTTTTTGTCATTTGCCTCCATTTTTGTCGTAAGAGCAGATAATCTTTGAGTCAGTTCTTCCCTTTCTGCAAGATTTTTGTCTTCGGAAAGTTTCTGTAGAGCCTGCAAGGTATCTCTGGTCTTTAATAACTCGCCATCCGTTTCTCTGAGTTTCCTGGATACAGCTCTTTCCTTCTCCTGGGATTTCCTAAGTAATTGCCTTAAATTTCTTACTTCATTCTGGTGTTTGATTGTGAGTTGAGGCAGATTGTTTTGTGAATTCTC
This sequence comes from Ictidomys tridecemlineatus, assembly GCF_052094955.1. NCBI lineage: Eukaryota > Metazoa > Chordata > Mammalia > Rodentia > Sciuridae > Ictidomys > Ictidomys tridecemlineatus. The sequence goes on from NC_135479.1 coordinate 211,205,858, forward strand.
ATATTTTCCTATAGCTTTCAAGTGCCTAAGCTGAAGTTGTTTCAAAAAATGATTTTCTATAATGATGGCTTCCAATTTCCGATGCATATCAGCTAATTCATTTTTTAGCTCTTTAATCTTGTGAAGCCTGGCTGAGAGTATTCGATGGGCAATGGCATCTCTTCTCTGGCCAATCATATTGACTTGAGAATTAAAAACAGATGAATTGTGCTTTTTTTCGACTGAGATTTCTTTCCGGCCTGTGTAAGCAGACAATCCAGTTTATTACTAGTAATATATGTAGATATGCAAATATATACATATGTGTACCCCCCACAATATACATGCATAAACATAACTAGAAGGGGAGAGAGCTAATAACTAATAAATATATATGCTTTTAGGCTATGTATTTGTGTGTGTGTGTGTGTGTGTGTGTGTGTGTGTGTGTATCATTAATGCCAGCAGCTCAGGAGGCTGAGGCAGGAGGATCACAAGTTCAAAGCCAGCCTCAGCAAATGTGAGGTGCTGCGCAACTCAGTGAGACCCTGTCTCTAAATAAAATACAATAGGACTGGGGATGTGGCTCAGTGGCTGAGTGTCCCTGGCACCTCCCCCTGCCAAATCATTAATGCAATTTTGTCCCAAGTCCTTTTTATTTTTTATTTGGAGACAGAGTCTCACTGAGTTGCTCAGCACTGTGGTGAGAGCCCACAGTCTACATGCCCATGCTTCTGCCCCAGGGGCACGTGGACTTGTATGCTATATGTGTATGCGTCCAAGTGCCCCTGTATATGTAAATATGTTTGCATTTGTATACCTGTAAACATATTCATATTCTGAAGAAGGGAAATTGGAAATGGATTCTAAAATCTAAAATAACCTGGTCCTCATTCTGGAGAGGGTCATGGAGTCCTAACCTGAAGCTATTGGCACACACAGGGACACACTGAGACGTGGGTACTGTGTTTGGCCTGGGTGGCGGGACGGACAGTTCTGCCCGTGATGGAAGTCAACTGGCAGACACAAAGCCTGCTTTCTGAGGAGATTCATAGCAATCACAGCATTGATATCCTATCAATAACTGATGGACTGTCTGCAGCAGTGCCTTTGAGGCACCTGTTTTCTCACTGGGAAGCGGCTGTGGCTGAATATTCGAGTGTTTTAGAGTCGGTTTAGAGCACATTAAAAAGTAGAGAAGAGCACAGGCAGCTCTGGGACCCTGCTAGGAGGATGGTGTCTGTGCCTGGGTGGAGGCCCCGTGCTTTAGTACCTGGGCAGAGGCAAGGGGAGTCCCAGACAAGGCAGTGTGGATCAGGCTGGATTAAGACAGGGATGGACGGGGCGACACATCCTGTGCCATTGCCAGCATGACCACACTTGCCCCAGCTTGTCATGCCTTCCAGTTCTTGGGCAGCGAGAGGAATCCCTGAGAAGAGGAGGAGGCAGTGCACTCTGCGGGCATGGGGGTCCTGCCCCCTTCCACGCCACCTTGGTGACTGGAGGGTAGAAGAAGAAAGTGAGGGTGCACAGAGGTGCGGGTGCTCTGAAGAGCTCAGGGTGAGGGACGGAGACGGCAGACCAGAGGCCCTGCCTTCCCCATGTGCTCCTGTCTGTCAGCGGCCCTCAGGTACCACTCGCATTTAGTGGTATACAGCAAGTTCACACTGTATATACATGGCACACACTTGTTGACTACAGAGGTTATGGAGAACTGGAATAGGGTTTAATCCTTAATGGTTTTATATCAAATTATTATTAACTACACATAATAAGAATGGTTTGATATATAGTTTTGTTTGATTTTGTGGTGCTGAGGTTTGAACCCACAGCCTTGTACACAAGAGGCAAGCACTCTACCAACTGAGCTATATCCCTAGCCCAGTTTCTTTTGAAGACTTTTTTTTTTTTTTTGGTTGTAGATGGGTACAATACTTTTACTTATTTATGTGGTGCTGAGGATAGAACCCATGCCTCATGCATGTGAGTCAAGCTCTCTACCGCTGAGCCACACTCCAGCCCTGATATATAGTTTTGATCCTATTTCACACAATGAGGCACATTGAACCAAATACACTCCTCTTAGGATAACTAATTCTTAAACTGCTGAGCTAAAACACTCACTCAGATTAACCTAATGCACAAAAATACATACATTAGCCCAAAGGCACTTCACATACTTACAATGGGCTCCAACACCTTGCCCCCAAGCTCCCTCTCTGTTCTTGCTGGCATCTTTCCCAAGCCCCTTCCTTGGGTCGCCTGGCCCAGCCCCTCTTTGGAAAGTGCTGCTGTCCTCCTGTACTCTGTGGGGCCACTCTTTTGTCTTCCTTGGTCCCTCTCCCTTTCGTCACACTGTCCCCCTGCAGCCCCATGGTCCCCACACCTTTGCTGTTCTGGTATCCTGAATCACATCCCCATTCTCCTGGGCTGGCTGGGGCCTGATTTAGGCTCTTCTCTCCCTCTTCCTGATCTACACTATATTTCCCCTTACAAAAGGATGGATCCACTTCCTCCGTGGACCAGGGATGCAGAGGTTCAAAGGGAGGGCCTGTCCCTGTGGTCCTCTGCAGTTCTGTGTCCAGTCTGAGAGAGGGTGTCTTTCCCGCAGATCCTGGTCTTCCCCTCTGCCTGGCCAAGGACCACAGCAAAGGGGTCTTGAGCAACCTAGTGCAGTGGCCCCCTTTGTGGCATACCAATGGTTTGAATGACAATCACACATTTTGGCACTGTCTTGACAAGGACGTATATCAAAGGAAGCAATTTTCTAATTAACAGGATATGCTAATTGAATATATTTTGAAAGTACATTTTTCTACAAAAGAAGGAAACAGTTTTTGAATAGCAAACTGTGGAAATGTTTCTTTTTTTTTTTTTTTTTTTTTTTTTTTTTAAGAGTGAGAGAGGGGGACAGAGAGAGAGAGAGAGAATTTTAACATTTATTTATTTTTTCTTAGTTCTAGGCGGACACAACATCTTTGTTGGTATGTGGTGCTGCTGAGGATCGAACCCGGGCCGCACGCATGCCAGGCGAGCGCGCTACCGCTTGAGCCACATCCCCAGCCCTGGAAAATGTTTCTTGCTATTACAATGATTTAAGTAAATCTCTAGTGTTTGACCAAAGCAAAAATCCTATCAAACTGAAATCCTCCCTTCATTCTCAAGATTTTATCTAAGAAATGGTCTTTATGCCATGAAATCTGCTTTCCTCAATTTTCTTATTTGGGAATTGAAACTGCTCTCTAATGTTACTGTTCTTTAGTGAATCCTGGTCTATATTGGTGATTCTAATCGTATGTTACCACCCCTCAAGACTCAGAGATCTACTTTTAATGTCAGAAAACTTAAAAGACACTGAGAATTCACTGGGGAAGAGACCACATTGGCTCATGACACATTAAGCCTCTCTTTGCTTACGGTTAGAATCATATCACCCTAGATGGAACAAATTACTTGCTATTTAAGTTACTTCAGCAAACACTTGTAAAACACAAGCTGGATGGGAACAGAAAAATAAAAGAAACCACCAAAAAATAATTTATCACTCTGACAAAACTTTGAGTTACAATTAGTGTTTCAGGTTCTTTATATACTGGTGCAAGGGTCCTCACGATGCACACAAGATCGGTTTAAAATAATAACTGAATATCAAATAAACATGCAATGATGCCCAAGTAAGAGTCCATCTTTTGCTCTTCTGGATAATGGAATTTACGACTCTCGTCTCCTGAGAAGTGACTGAATTAATTCGGGTTGCTTTCAGTTTATGAATTGGTATCTTGAGCATAATGTACTCAATAGATATTTGTAGAATAAATAAACAAGAAACCAGTTTCAAAAAGCTAAATTATAAGGTGCAGTTTCTTATAGAAATTGTCTTATGGATACCAACTGCATTCTTAAATAGTTCCTTAAAAGCTTAGAATTGATGTAAGATGTAATGTCTATATCTATGATCCCTTATCATAAGCCCTTGGGACAGGCTGTTTTAGATTTTTTTTTTTGAGACAGGGTCTCACTGTGTTGGCACGGGTTGGTCCCTAACTCCTGGGCTTGCTCTATCTATCTTATTTATTTATTTTTTTTAAAGAGAGAGTGAGAGAGGAGAGAGAGAGAGAGAGAATTTTTAATATTTATTTTTTTTTTTAGTTCTCGGCGGACACAACATCTTTGTTGGTATGTGGTGCTGAGGATCGAACCCAGGCCGCACGCATGCCAGGCGAGCGCGCTACCGCCTGAGCCACATCCCCAGACCCTCTATCTTATTTTTTGGTACTAGGGCTTGAACCCAAGTGTGCTCTACCACTGAGCTATATCATCAATCCTTTTTTATTTTTTATTTTGAGACAGGGTCTTGCTAAACTGTTGAGGCTGGCCTCAAACTTGCTATCCTTCTGCCTCAGTCTCCTGAGTGGCGGGGATTACAGACAACTGCCACCATGCTTAGCTCAAACAATGTTTTTATGGCAAAATATATAACTATTCACTAAATAAGATAAATGAAGATCACTTTCATGTAAATTCAAATCAATTTTTTTCCAAATAAATATTTTTTCTAGAGGTTGGTTTTTTAGAGATTTGAAATTTCAGATGTGGATAAGGGTTGTATAACGGCAGGACCCAGCAGGTGTTCTGTTGTGCTCTCTTCCAAATGCCATAGCAGACTTCTTGGACAGAGCCACACCATGAGAGGGAAGCAGACTTTTCCTCCTCTGCCCAGAGCCTTGTGATGGGCCTTGAAGGCCCATTCCCTCATCTTAGAAAGGGACTTTTAACCTCTTGGGTGTCTGGAGAAACATTTCTCCCTATAAAAGACAACAAATGACCAAAGATTAAAAAAAAAATTATTGAAGAATCTCTGCTCTGTAGCTAGGAAGAAGGATGATTTTTATTTGGAGACAGGGTCTCCAGTCTGGATGTCCCAGAAGTAGCTCAGAGGATCCAGGACACACCTGGTCATAGCAGCTGGGGAGGAAAGGCCCTGGGTAAGCGAGGCAGGGGCAGGTGAGCCCCCCAAGGGTAGGCTCTCAAGCATGTCCAGCTGTTGGCCAGGGTGCACTGATGGCCAGAGTGACAAAGTCCCAGCTGCTCCTACAGGAGGAATGCAAGCTGGGACAGGGATGCAGGAGGGAGGGGTCAGTCACAAGGCTGACTCCAACCGGGACAGGCAGGAGTTGGTGGAGTTGGTAGTTAACAACAGCCTTTTGAACCTTTCTGGCCCAGAAGATGGCTTCGCCAATGTGCCTCACCAGTCTTGGCGACCGTCCTCTTGGGGTGTTGAGACAGGCATTTGTATTTCATTGGCAGTTCAAACCTGGGTTCTTCAGCTGAGATGAAAGGCAAGAAGCCAGTGAAATCCAAGTACTGTGGTACTCTGTAACAAGGCCACCTGTTAACTGAAAATGGAACCAGCCTCACTAGGTGGCTCCATTTGGGTAAGCCATGTGAGGAGTAGACTTCATGTTTTAAACCTTATTATTATTTGATATCAGGAACTGAACCCAGAGGGTGGTTAACCACTGACCCCTTCTTATTTTTTTTAATTTTTTTAAAAATTTTTGAGACAGGGTCTCGCTAAGTTGCTTAGGGGCTAAGTTGCTAAGGCTGGCTTTGAACTTGCCATCTTCCTGCCTCACCCTCCCAGCTGCTGGGATTATAGGCATGCACCACTGTGCCCGGCTAAAACTTTCCATTATTTTGTAATTATCCTTAATTCTTTGATTCCCATTTCCTTCCACAAAAGTTTACCTTCAATACACATTTATAATATGGAGAGTTAGCAAAACACAACATGGACTGCTTCAAAATACTAGCTTGTTAAATAATAACATCATTAAAACCAGGAATCCAGCCTTGGCTGAGAAATCTTGCCTCTTACCTGTGGGCTGGGCGGTTTTAGAAGCAGTATACTTTTTATTCTCTTCTTTCTTTTCTGTGGCCATAGGTTGCCCTAAAAAATTCCTGCTGGCAGCTACTTCTGAACACTCAGAGACAAAGTCTTCTGAATAGTCGTAGTGGGAGCTCAGGCTCCTGCAGGAGCACTGAGACCTGCTGTAGTCCACACTCCCCCTGGAGGCCCTGCTGTGCCTTGACAAGCCCTCGGGGCCTGGGCTTCTGCATTCTGCAGGCCTCCGGCTGTCTTCCAGGGCCATGCTGGCGAGGTGCTCTTCTGTATGCACTTTTGTTGTACCAGCCAGAGACACAGTAGGCAACCTAGTAATAGAAAGGTATTTTTGAATTTGACTGTTGACTTTCAAATGAACCATGCTTTACTATGTTTTATGTAACTCTATGAGTAATTATGAACATGAAACCAGGCATTATTCTGAAGTATTTTCCAGAAGAATTTCAGTTTAGTTTTCATGTTATTTCTACATAAAATATGAGATTGCTGAGATCAAGCTTTTTTTTTTTAGTTTTACAAGGACAAAATATCTTTATTTTGTTTATTAATTTTTATGTGGTGCTTAGGATCAAACCCAATTCCTCACATATGCAAGGCAAGCTCTCTGCTACTGAGCCACAACCCCAGGCCTGAGACCAAGCTTTGGTACCATATACAAGTGATATGAGATAGAATCATACTGGGGAATAATATTGACAATTGTTTATGAATTAGTGGATGACGTCCTTATTTCTAAAGGCTGGCTATTTGTTAGGTATTTTTGCCTTCATTAGAACTGAAGAAAATGACAGTTCTCAGTAAGTTTGGCTAACTGGTATGAAATGCAGCTCATGATATTCAGACATATTCATGAAGATGTTCACTTTCATTTAATAATGATAAGATCACACAGTTTTGAGATTAAACATGTAGAGCACAATGTAACTAATCTTCTAGTTTTATAGAGCTAGTATTTGTTATAAAATCAAGAGTGACAGTGTTCCAGTGACATAAACTTTTAATTCAGGAAATTTGCTTTTCTTTCTGTGCCTAATTTAACTATCATAGCATGAATATGATTTCCATGATTATATACCACAAAATGACAAAGAAAGCAATTCAGGAAAACATGCATGTCTTCAGGGGAAGATCATCTAGCAGTTAGAACTCCTGGAAGTGCACAAATGGAAAACGACCTTTCTCTAACATGGAACTGAGAGTGTGGGCGCAGCAGTAGCCCACGCCTATCATCCCAGCAGCTCAGGAGGCTGAGGCAGGAGGATCTCAAGTTCAAAACCAGCCTCAGTAAAAGCAAGGTACTAAGCAACTAGGTGAGACCCTGTCTCTATATAAAATACAAAATAGGGATGGGGATGTGGCTCTGTGGTCAAGTGCCCCTGAGTTCAGTCCCCATACCAAAAAACAAAACAAAACAACAACAACAAAAAGAACTGAGCATGTTTTCAACTGCACCAAAAACCAAGCTTATATCAATAATGGGTTTGGGAAAATCAAAATGAACTTTTTATGTGAAAACTCAAAATCTAATTTGGGAATTAAATAGTAAAGTAGACTTCAAAGAAAAATGTTTAACAGATAAAAATGAATAAAATTTGATGGTATAATAAGAAGCATATGTTACCACATAGTTAAAGGTCCTTGTAACCAAAGGCCATGACTAAAAATTAATTCAGACCGACCTGCCGTCCTGCTTCTTTCACTTAGGGTGGATTCATTTCAAATTGAGTACAATTTAAAGTGGTTTAAATACAGTGTTTCAGTCAGCTTTTTCATTGCTGGGACTAAAGGACCGACCAAAACAATTGTAGAGGAGGAAGAGTTTATTTATTTACAGTTTCGGAGGTCTCGATCCATAGACAGTGGACTCCGTTCCTGGGGGCTGAGGTGAGGCAGAATGTCATGGCAGGAGAGTGTGGCAGAGGGAAGCAGCTCACATGGCCATCAGGAGGCAGAGAGGGCAGGCTCCACTTGCCAGATACAAATGCATACCCCAAAGCCACGCCCCAAGTCCCACCTGCTCCAGCCACACCCCACCTGCCTTCAGTCACCACTCAGCTAGTCCCTATCGGGAGATTAATTCACTGATTAAGACTCTCACAACCCAGTCATTTCTCCTCTGAACCCTCTGGCATGGTCTCACATGTGAGCTTTTGGGGGACACCTCACATCTAAACTGTAACAGTAGCAGTTCTTCATTTGTGGATCCAGAATGTTTTGGTTCAGCAAATGATTCCCCAAAGCAGCTCTCACAGGTTGCTTCAGGATTCCATGGAGCTGAAACAACTCCTCAGCTTTCCACTGCTAGCATTCTAGCTTCCATGGAGAAAGATTTTGACATTACTTCTTGACACTGGTTGAATTAAATCATCTGCATGGCACACAGGTTGGGGGGCACTGTCCCTCCTGTTGGTTCACCCACTCTCCCAAACATGTCCCCTAGGCCTGGCTGCTCTCGACAGCCCTGGTGGTATACATGCTCCCCCAAACCCAAAGGTTTCTCATGAAAGTTGTTTTCCTAAAGAACATCAAGTCCAGCTCCCCCTGGTCAAGACAGCTGTTCCTAGCAGCAGGGGCCCTGTCCCTGATGATCTGGAGAGCAGGTTCCGGAGGACACAACTTGTGATACTTTCTATACACTCTCTTAGTTGTCTAAGTGAGAATCTAAAATGGAAGGCAGAGGAAGTCACACAGAGGAGGTTACCTTTAGTTAAACAACAGGGTTCTGCACGTCTTCATAACGCTCTCGAACTAGGGCATGGTAATGCCACTGGCGGGTCATAGCAACTAGCTGAACAGCAGACAGAAACAGACAAATCCATCTTCTGGGACTTTGAAAGGATTATCTTTTCATTTAATTCTCAATTCTCCTGTTTCATCAAGGAAGCAAAAGAGAAATTAGCCTTTCCAACAGAAATTTAATCTCACTCTTTCTACTAGGAGATTTTTTTTCCTAAATCACATTCTGCTTGACTTGTCTTCTCTGCAGACGAAACACACTGGGCAGTTCACAGTCTCCCTCTACAAAGAATCTCAGCCCAAATCTCTTATCTGTAACACTAGCCTGTGCTTCACGTCTCACTAGTGCTTATACGTTGTGCAAACTGCTTTCACATCACCCAGTCCTCACAGCACAGAGGGAGGAGGCTCAGGCAAGATCAAAGGTTGAGTGACTGTCCAGGCTGTCTAGGTCCAGGGCCAGTGCTTTTCCATTCAGCAGTGGACAGCACACTGGGGACCACCACGCAGCCCTAACTCAGAGAAGTCCTCTTTCTAGCCAACACTCTGCCATGTGGGCAGAGGTGGAGGCAAGGACCCTGATTCATGGACCTTTGCATCTGGAATAAGAAGAATCAGAAGTTAGTACCCTAAGGAACTAAAAACGCCCACTCTACCCCCAAGCCTTGCCTGGCCTTGTCCCTGGAAGCTGTTCTCCCCACCCCTGTTGCTCATGATCTTAACCCCTGTGTTCCTTTCTATCTTGAAAAATCCAAGTTTTCCGAACACTTGTTGGTAATCTGCAGGAAGCATTTGGTTTTGGGCCAGTTGTTTCTGACATGAGCTAGTCTTGCAAAAGCCCCGTGAAGGTTCCCTCCTCCTTCCTCACTTCAGAGTGAAGAAAGTCTTCTTGGACCTGGGATGAGGCTCAGGGGTAGAGCACATACTTAGCATTCAGAAGGCCCTGGCTTCAATCCCCAGCATCACACACACACATACACAGTCTTTTCACACCAGCATTTTAAGATAAAATCTTAATTCAAGAGAATTGATAAAGTATAATGCTATACTCACAAACTGCCCAATAGCTAAAATCGTGGTGGGGAGTATGATGGAGTAGAAGATGGTAGATGACATAAAGGTAGACAGACTTGGGTTGAACCTGGGTCTGTCTGTCACATAAGGGCTTTGGCCATCTGTAAAATGTTTCTTACACCACCAAATTCACAGGGTCATCACAGGGGGAAGTAAGAGTGTGGTTGTGAAAATACCCACACAGAGCAAGCATCAACAAGTACTTCCCCTGTTGGAAGAGAATTCTGGGACAAACACAAGGGCTGCCAAGGTCATTGCTGGTGTCTTCATGTGAGATTTGCAACCAAGACTCAGTCTGCTTTCCCATCAATTGTGGTACCAAGGATGGCTGCTGGAACAATCCCCTTGTCTTGTCTCTGTGTGCTTCAGACCTACTGTAGTGCTGTTATAATATTTCTACATGCCTAGCAGAAGTTTCACACTCATTAGCTTACCTAATCATGATGAGGTCGGTCCTTTTTTGTTTGTTTTTTGATACTGGGGACTGAACCCAAAGGCACCTATCCACAGAGCTACATCCCCATCCCTTTTGATTTTGAGACAGGGTCTTGCTAAGTCGCTTAAGGCCTTGTTAAGTTGCTGAGGCTGGCCTCAAACTTGCAATCCTCCTGCCTCAGCCTTCCGAGTTGCTGGGATTTCAGGCATGTGCCACCACACCTAGCTAGGTATTGTTAACTCTATAGATGAGGAATATAAGGTTTGGAAAGTCAGCTAACTTGTACAAAGTCACAAAGCTAGTAAAGCTTGATTCTCTGAGCTTTGAACCCAGGTCTCCTTGCCCTTAAAGCTCTTTTTGCTGCACCATATTTCTGGCCTCCCCCAAACCCCATATTTGACCCAACACATTTGCTTGCTGCAGCCTTAAAATGTAAACCAAGCAATATTTGTGATGAGCTTAAGGGAATTACCAATGATTATGCTGTTCCTTAGTTTATCTCTCCACTCTAGTGTTCAAAATTCTAGACTATCCTGAATACAATCCCTCTCCCTTCATCTTTCAGGCTTATCAGTGTAACTCTGAATTTCACATGGTAGGAGCGGGTAGAGGGGATTCACTTCCATTCCTAATGAGTACATGGAGGTCTGAGTTGACTGTATCCCACAACTATCTTTTTAAAAAAATTTTTTTTGTAGTTGTAGATGGACTGTTTTTAAAAGGATTCCCTCTGAATCACATGTTCTCTGACAGACAAGATAAGGTTGGTTGCTCCATGTTCAACCACAGTAAAGAGCTAGCCTTCCTAGTCTCTGTTTACTAAAAACTGGTAGAATGGGGAGGAAAGGAAAATATTTCAATGGAAATACATCAGAGTTAACAAACATAAGACTTAATAAACAAGACTCCATAAACAACCTCACTCCTCATCCATGTGAAAAGGTACCCTAGTGCAGGCCTTGGTGACTTATCTAGAATTCGGGGGTGGGCTGAAGGTGTTACTGCCCTCCCCATGTGGATTTGCAGTCAGAAGCCTCTGTGGATGTCCCAGTAGGTACTGTCTCCTGTGGGTCTCTGCATTTTGCAGGATCTGCACAGTAAGAAGTTGGTAACTGAAGCCTCTTTAAAATGCTCAAAAAAAAAATCATACAATTAAAAATATTCCAACAAGGAAATATTTAGCAATATTGTCCTCAGCCTTTCTGGCTCACTTTACCTAATGCTATAAGTAGTTTCCTCAAGATGAGCCAAAAAAGAGTCTTACTATAAAGACATTTCCTTTTCTTTCATAAGATGGGTGGTGGTAGAGAATCCTATTTCCACTGTTGGCCTGCTTTCATTAAATTTCTAAAACATGGTAGGAGGCAGTTATTCTGCTGTTGATCACTATTATAACCTAATCTATCTCATGCCATAAGCAACTTGAAATTAATCGCTGTGTACACTGATCTATCACTGTTATAATGAAATGGCACAAATATTTAAAAATCAAAACCTATAATTTCAATTCACATCATAAGAAATTGTACTTTGGGGAACCTACTAAACTTAGAGTTAACATAATTGCTTTAGATAGCATATTGACATACTGTATTGTTTGAAAGAATGTATACTTGGTAACAATAGCACGTGGCCGGTTGGCCCCCGGGATTTAACAGAACTTATTAACGTTAGTGTCACTAAAATCAGATTTTTAGGTAAATTTATTGTGCCTCTTTTTGCTAGAACAATAGAGAGACCATTGTTCTTACTACTAATAGCATAGTCTTTGACGAGATGAGATCATAAGAAAAATGAGGACCAACTGGCTCCATAGTAAGCAGTTCAGTGACAATGATTTCAACACTTAAGTGAATGTAGTAGGTGAATCACCAACATTTGATAATTTTTTATATATTCAACAGGTCAATTTCTTTGGCTTACTAAGGATACACATTTTATATGAAAACTAATTCTTTTTTTTTTTTAGTTTTTTTTATTGTTGGTTGTTCAAAACATTACATAGTTCTTGACATATCATATTTCACACTTTGATTCAAGTGGGTTATGAACTCCCATTTTTACCCCGTATACAGCTTGTAGAATCACATCAGTTACACTTCCATTGATTTACATATTGCCATACTAGTGTCTGTTGAATTCTGCTGCCTTTCCTATCCTCTACTATCCCCCCTCCCTTCCCTTCCCCTCCCCTCTTCTCTCTCTACCCCCTCTACTGTAATTCATTTCTCTCCCTTGTATTATTTTTTCCTTTCCCCTCACTTCCTCTTGTATGTAATTTTGTATAACCCTAAGGGTCTCCTTTCATTTCCATGCAATTTCCCTTCTCTCTCCCTTGAAAACTAATTCTTAAGTCTTTGGGATGAAATTCTTTTTTTTTAATTGAAAAAAGACTCCTTCTTTTATTGAGGTATGAATGAAATTTACTAACTGCACATATTGAGAGTGCATGATTTAAGACTAGACATTATCATATTAGACATTGTGCATGGGTACACACAGGGGTACACTTACACACCATGAAACTATCACCACCACCAAGATGGTGGCTTATCCATGACCCCCCGCTTCCCTGCACCTTTCTGTGACCCCTCTCTGCTGTCACTCCCAGCTCCTCATCCCCATCCCAGGAAACTGGAATGTTTGTATAGACTGTTTACATTTTCTAGTTTTATATAAATTAAATCATACTATATGGACTTTTATTTGGTTTCTTTAACTCCACCAACTGGAGATTCAACCACATTACTATGTGTATCAACACTTTATTTTTTGCTATGTGGTGGTGAACACCTGAATTCCAGCAATTTGGGAGGCTGAGGCAGGAGGATTGCAACTTCTAGGCCAGCCTTGTCAACCTAGCAAGGCTCTAAAAAACTTAATGAGACCCTGTCTCAAAATAGAAACTAAAGGACAGGGATGTAGTTCAGTGTGTAAAGTACTCCTGGGTTCAATTCCCAGTATTGAAAAAAAAATCATGTTTTAAAACTGCTCAGATCCAGTTGTATGCATAAACCCTGATTGGTTTATCTATTTGCCCATGTACAGACATTTCAGATATTTATGGTTTGGGGGTATTAAAAATTGCTATAAACATTCATATACAAGTTTTGTGTATGGATGCTGTAGTCTGGATATGGAATCCTAGCCCCTTCCTGCCTGTCTCCCTTTGCTTCCTGGAAGCCCTGAGGTGAACAGCTTCCCCCAGGCCCAAGAGCAACAGGACAACCAACCAGAGACTGAAATCTCCAGAGTAAATAAACCTTTCCTCCTTAAAAGTTATGATCTCAGGTATTTTGTCACAGTGGCAGAAAGCTGACCACCTCCCTGGATGTAGACTTCTCCCCAGGGTTAATACCTGGGAGTGTAATGGCTGTATGGTAGCGTAGGTGTATGTTTAACTTTTTACAAAACTGTAGCTGTACCATGCTACATTCCCATCACTAGTGCCTGAGTTCCGGCTGCTCCGCATTACTGCTAGCACTTGATATGATAGTACTTTAGTCTTTCTAACAGGTTTGTGCAGTTACATTATGGCTTTGCCTTTGCCAAGTACCTGATGACGCTGAACATCTTTTTGTGTGCTTATCTGCCAACTGTTTTATTGAGCTTTTTTGGTCACTGTGGCCAAAATACCTGACAAGAACAACTGAGGAGGTAGAAAGTTCATCTGGGACTCGGGGTTTCAGAGGTCTCTGTCTGTGGAAGGCTGACTCCACTGCTCTGGGCCCAGTGTGAGGCAGCACACCAGGGGGAAGGATCCAGTGGAGGAAAGATGCTCAGCTTTTAGTGAGGCCAGGAAGCAGAGAGGTAGAGCAAAGGGGGAAAGGGCCACAGGGAGGATGCAGCCTTCCAGGGCACGCTCTGGGTGACCCACCTCCTCCAGCCACAGCCCAGCTCCTACAGTTATCACTCAGTCCATTCAAACCAGTGGACTGATGAGCTCTCACAATCCAACCCAACCCCATCATCTCACCTCTGAATATCCCTGCATTAACTCAGGAGCTTTCAGGGTACACCTCACATCCAAACCATGATAATCTCCTTATATCTTCTTCAGTGAGATATTTGCACATTTAAAAAATTGGGTTGTTACTGAATTTTCAGAGTTGTTCGTAAATTCTAGATGACCTTTGTCAGATATATGCTTTGCAAATAATTTCTGAGACTTGCTTTTTCATTATCTTAAAAGTATATTTTGAAGAGGAGATATTTAAAAATTTTTCATGAATCCCATTATCAATTTGTTAAGAATGGGGGCTGGGGATGGGGCTCAAGCGGTAGTGCGCTTGCCTGGCATGCGTGCGGCCCGGGTTCGATCCTCAGCACCACATAGAAAGATGTTGTGCCTGCCAAAAACTAAAAAGAAATAAAGATTAAAAAATTCTCTCTCTTTAAAAAAAAAATTGTTAAGAATGGTCCTTTTGGTATTGTACCTAGGAAGAGTTTGCACAACCTGAGGTCACAAAGATTTTTTTCCTTGCTGTCTTATACAAGTTTTATAGTTTAAAGTTTTACTTTAAGTCTTGTTATTCACTTTGAGTTAATTTTTATGTTTTTTTTTTTTAGATGGGGTTTTACCTTTGGCCAGGCTGGCCTTGAACTCCGGGGCTCAAGAGATCCTCTTGCCTCAGCTGGGATTATAGGCCTGTGATGCCAAATACAGCCTAAGTTCATTTTTTTTTTTTTTTGTACTAGGGATCGAACCCAGAGGCACTTAACCACTGAGCCACATCCCCAGCCCTATTTTGTATTTTATTTATTTATCTACATTTTATTTTTTTAGAGAGAGAGAGAGAGAGAGAGAGAGAGAGAGAGAGAGAGAGAGAGAGAGAGAGAATTTTTTTTTAATATTTATTTCTTAGTTCTCGGCGGACACAACATCTTTGTTGGTATGTGGTGCTGAGGATCAAACCTGGGCCGCACGCATGCCAGGTGAGCGTGCTACCGCTTGAGCCACATCCCCAGCCCCTTGTATTTTATTTAGAGACAGGGTCTCACTGAGTTGCTTAGGGCCTCACCATTACTGAGGTTGGCTTTGTACTCGTGATCCTCCTGTCTCAGCTTCCTGAGCTGCTGGGATTACAGGTGTGCGCCACTGTGCCTGGCCAAAGTTCACTTTTTTGATATATGTACATATGAATTCAATTGCACTGATCTTTTTCTCTAGTTTTTGGTTAGTGTAGCTTTATAATTAACCTTGAAATGAGGCAATATTAGTTTTCTAACTCTGTTCTTCCTCTTCAAAGTTGTTTTGGATATTTTAGGACCTTTTGAATTTTTATCTGAATAGTAGAATAAGTTTTTCAATTCCTAAAAAAAAAATCCAATGCAATTGCGGTTGGGATCGTGCTCAATCTGTAGATAAATTTAGGGAGAACTCACACCCTGTCAATATTGAGGATTCTGATTTATGAATACACTACATCTCCAATTTATTAGATCTCTTTGGATTTCTTTCAGCAATGTCTTGCAGTTTTAGTGTAAAAGTCTTAAATAACTTTTGTCATATTTATCCCCAAGTGTTCTATATTTTTGGTGTTAATTAGTATTGCTGTTGTAAGTGGTATTTTTTAAAATTTATTTTCAATTTCTGATTGGTACTAGGATACAGAAATCTGACTGGTATTTGCATATTAACCTTGGACCTACAACCTTGCTAAACTTGCTTATTAGTTCTAGTAGTTTTTTTTTTTTTTTTTTGTAGCTTCAATTAGATTTTTATACTTAGATGATGATGTCATCCGTGAGTAAAGAGACTTTGGTTTTCTTTTTCACATTTCATTGCTTTGTGTGATGGCTCTGGCAGAATCTCCAGGACAATATTGACTAGGAGCAGGGGTGAGAATGATGTCCTTGTCCTGCTTTGGCTCTTAGAGGAAAGCACTCGGTCTTTTTTTTTTTTTTTAAAGAATTTCTTTTTTTTTTTTTTTTTAAAGAGAGAGTGAGAGAGAGGTGGACAGAGAGAGAGAGAGAGAGAATTTTAACATTTATTATTTATTTATTTTTTAGTTCTCGGTGGACACAACATCTTTGTTGGTATGTGGTGCTGAGGATCGAACCCGGGCTGCACGCATGCCAGGCGAGCGCGCTACCGCTTGAGCCACATCCCCAGCCCAGCACTCGGTCTTTAACATTAAGGATGATACTGTCTATGGCTTTTTCATACTTGTTCTTCACCAGGTTGAGGAAGTGGCCTTCTATTCGTGATTTATTTAGGGAAGTAGGGTGAATCCTAGGAAAAAATGGGTAATAAGAAGACTTCAAGATGGAGAGGGAACAGAGAAGAGGGAAGAGAACCAAGAAAAGAAGCAAAGTCATCGGGGCCCCTGGTGAAGGCCTAGAGAATGCCCCCCTGGAAGACCCTTTCTCTGGCAGCTGTGGCAGTGGACATTCCCGCGGCACAGGAGGAGGAGGAGCCACAGGAAGAACAAACGATGCTTTATTCTCTCAAGCCAGTTTTATTTCTGATTCTTGCTGTAACTACATAGAACTCTCTGCTGAGTTTAGGAAAGGGTGATAGACACTGTCTGGAAAACCAGAAGGCCTCCAAGCTGTTTACCAAAGGGGTTAAAAATTAAATTGAAGCTGGGAGTGATGGTGCATGCTTGTAATCTCAGTGACTCCAGATCCTGAGGCAGGAGGATTGCAAGTTCGAGGCCAGCCTTAGCAATTTAGTGAGATCTTGTCTCAAAAAATTTAAAAAGAGGGCTGGATGTAGCTCAGTGGTAGAGGGCTCCTGGGTTCAATCCCCAGGACTGGGCGCGGGTCGTTAGGGTGACTGAAGCACATGAGAAATTTTAAAGTTTATTTATGCAAACATCAATTCATGAATCAAGCAGAACCCAAACTGCTTTGGGTTTGGGGACACTGCTAAAGGGGCTCAAAGAAAAGCCTTTTATAAAGTGAATGAGGAAACAACAGAGAAAATAGAAGGTTAGTTATGTAGTCGTCTTATTTGGACCACTCAGCTGGAAAGGTCCTACTTAAGTAAGTAGAGGTTGGGTGGCCGTTTGTAGTTGGTTAAAGTTGTTCATTTCTCTCTACATTTGTCAGTTATGAGACATGCACCTGAGGTAGGCTTTGGTTTGCTTGGGCAGCAACCCAGGGCATTGGCCACTCCGGCAGAAGCAGCACCCCACCAGTGGCTGCTGGGTGGCGAGGGTCACCTGGTGTCCATTCCTCTTCTGTTCCTGCGGGTCACTTTCCTTCCCTCAGGTTTTGGGCAGTCCAGCAGCTCCAGCCCAGGATAAAGAGCCCAGTCGTGGCACAAGTCACGTTGGCTTCATTCTTCTGATGCTGCTGGTAGAATGCACACTGTGTGTAGGTGGCTTTGAAGGTAGCTCCCAACTGCCCTCGTTTCTTGTTCTCATGCCCTTGTGTGTCCCTCCTCCCCTTGATTTGATTTGGATGTCGCTTCTAAGATTAAGCAATTAAAAGACTCATTGCTGTCTGTTTTGGTACCAGGGATTGAACTCAGGGGCACTCGGTCATGAGCCACATCCCCAGTCCTATTTTGTATTTTATTTAGAGACAGGGTCTCACTGAGTTGTTTAGCAACTCACTAAGTTGCTGAGGCTGGCTTTGAACTCATGATCCTCCTGTCTCAGCCTCCACATCCACTGGGATTACAGGTGTGCACCACTGCATATGGCTTCATTACTGTCTTAATTACCCTCTTTTCCTCTCATTTGCTCACACTGATGGAAGCCAACTACCATATGGTGAGCTGACTCATGGACACAGGGCAAGAAACAGGCTTCAGCCAAAAGCCAGTGAGGAGCTGAGTCTCGGTCTAACAGCCTGTGAAGAATGGAATCCTGCCAGCATCCATTCCAGTGGGCACAAAGCTTGGATCTTCTCCCAGATGAGTCTTCAGATAACTGCAGCCCCCCACTGATTCTTGATTTCAGTCTTAAAAGACATCCTGAGAGGAGAAATCAGCGGTGCCTGTGATCCATGGCGTAATAAATGCTTGTTGTTTTCCAGGCAGGAAATGTTCATTTGAAAACTGGAGAGAGACTTGTAGAATAGAAGACTTCTGTGTGGACCATGAGAGGGTACAGTTAGCAGTGATCTTTCAGAAAAATGGAAGAACAAAAGACTTAGTTCACTTATAATAGGCGCTTTCTAGAATGTTTACTTACCTAACTTTGAAAACAATCTAAATGATGCTATATTTTCTTCATCTCTGATCCATTAATTTTAACAATAATCTTATCAAAACATTTTTTGACTGATGGCCAACCACACCATTGGTTTAAGTTTTGGGGTAACTATCATATGGGCATAGATGATAAACCCAGGTGGATTTATATATATATATGTTGTAGTTGGACATTTGTTATTTATTTATTTGTATGTGGTGGTGCTGAAGATCAAACCCAGGGCCTCGCACATGTTAGGCAAGTGCTCTACCACTGAGTTACAACCTCAGCCCCATGGATCTTTATATATATATATAATATATATGTATATATGTTGTAATTGGACACAATATCTTTATTTTATTTATTTTTGTGTGGTGCTGAGGATTGAACCCAACGCCTTGCCTCGCACATGCTAGGTGAGCACTCTACCTCTGAGCCACAACCCAGCTGCGCCCCCTGCCAGGTGGATCTTATTAGGATACTTAAGTTTCCAAAATAAAAAAAAATTTGAATGCCCCTGACTGACAATGGTTCAATTTACATTTTTTTTTTTTTTTTACTTTAAGGTGGCCTGTAATCTACATGCATCCAGCATAAACTGTATTTGGAATTCTAACCTTTTTTTAATATTTATTTTTTAGTTTTAGGTGGATACAATATCTTTATTTTTACGTGGTGCTGAAAATCGAACCCAGTGCCTCATGCATGCTAGGTGAGCGTGCCACCACTTGAGCCCCATCCCCAGCCCTGGAATTCTAATCTTTTTGTGGGCTACATACTCTCACAGCACTGGGCAGAGACAACATGCAAATGCCCAGTACCCTAACGTCTTGCCAGCATTTTTTTTTGATACAAGTATTCAATAAATCACACAAGTTATTCAAAAACCTCATTGTAAAATAGGTTCTGTCAGATGATTTGCCCTACCGCAGGCCAATGTAAGTATTCTGTGCTCATTTAAGGTAGGCTGGGCTAGGCTAGGTCAGGTGTAGTAAATGCATTTTTGGGTTTATTGGGACACAACTGTACTTGACTTTAACATAAATTAGACCTGCCAATAAAACAATACCTTTAGCTTTCTGGAATTCCTGGGACCCTAAGATTGTTCTAAAATTTCTACCTGTAACCTGAACTTGGGTCTTTTTGGGTTCTCCTGGATATACCACGAGAATTCATTCTTATTCATGGAACTCAGCCTGAGACATATTATCTGCTGTATAAACCAAAGAAAAATCAAATTTGTTTTTGGCTGTGACTGCAGTTAGCAATGAGAAGTAACCTGAATACGTATACAAAGTGGCTCTCTAGAATATTCAACCTATTAAGTACCAGTTTTCTCACTGATCTGCTAAAAATTGATTGACGACTAGTGTCAGGCCTATTCTATTAGTGCTTTTAAGGTAACTAAACTGTTTTAGAGTGTCTTTGTGTTACTATAGATCAGGCTACTTGCTATTGTTATCAATAAAAATGCCTGCCATTACACATATATGGAGTTCTGATAATGCAGCACATAATGGAAAAATCTAGGTCTTGGGCTAACCACTGAATGTTTTTAGTTAACTAGTCAATTAATTAACATGTTTTATTGAAGAACATTTATTTAGTGTCTGCTGAGTACTGAATGGGTAATGAAGGCAAACTTCTGCCTTCAAGATATTAAAATGAGGTCCATTTCTCCATTGTTCTAATGGAGAAATCTGACCTGGTTGATGATGTGTTTTTCTGGAATGCACCAAGATGAAAGGAGGTCTGCTGAAGAGAATAGTAAGCTTCTGTGTTACTAAAGAACAGGAAAGAAGAATGTTCTAGATCAAGGGGTACATCTGAATCATGTTTGAATACTATAGTCAGGTGTTTCCATCCTGCTTTTGAATTAAGGCTGACAAAAGAAAGCATCTGCTAACATGTTTTAAAATGAGTTCCTGTGTATCTGGTTTTTTAAAAATATTTTTTTAGTTGTAGATGGACACACAATATCTTTATTTATTTTTATGTGGTGCTGAGGATCAAACCCAGTGCCTCACACATGAGAGGCAAGTGCTGTACCACTGAGATACAGCCCCAGCCCTGTACTTGTTGTTCTTAATCAAACTTCCCTAAGATATCTGAGGATAAACTCTATATTCCGAGCAGTGGGTTCATCACACTGTAGAATTTAGAAAGTTTCCATGGTAGAGTTTTTTGAAATATCTTAGTCTCTTTTTAAAGATAGAATATGTTTCGAAAAATCTAAAATGTTATTACTAAAGTACTACTATCTCACAAAGAACATATAAGAACAAAAGTTTTGAATCAATATTAATTTATATATATTCATCTGCAAAAGCCTTCACACCAAGGCTTTTCTTCTCTTAAACTGACTTTTGGCAATTGATTGGGAAATAATAATAATAATGATCATCTTGATTGTACTTATCCAGTGGTTATGCTGAAATAAGATCTGAAGAAGTCATACTGAGTGGTGCTTTTCAAAATATTAGAGGCAGAACAAAAGATCCTGTTTTTTTTTTTTTAGTTTTTTTTCTTTTTTTTAAGAGAGAGAGAGAGAGAGAGAGAGAGAGAGAGAGAGAGAGAGAGAGAGAGAGAGAATTTAAATATTTATTTATTTTTTTTTTAGTTTTCGGCAGACACAACATCTTTGTTTGTATGTGGTGCTGAGGATTGAACCTGGGCCGCACACATGCCAGGCGAGTGCTAGGCAAGTGCACTACTGCTTGAGCCACATCCCCAGCCCTGTTTTTTTTTTTTTTTTTTTTTAAATTTTGTTTTGTAGTTGTAGATGGACAGCATGCCTTTATGTTTATTTTTATTTGTTAATTTTCCTATGTGGGGCTAAGGATTAAACCCTGTGCCTCAAGGCGCTAGGCAAGCGCTCTGCTGTTGAGCTACAGCCTCAACCCCTGCCTGTTCTTTCTTTCCAGTGTAAAACAGAACAAAAATAATCAGAGTGTTCGGATTTGGACTACTTGCCTGTAAACAACATAAAACTAGAAAACGGGGGGCTAGGGTTGTGGCTCAGCGGTAGAGCGCTCATCTCGCACGTGTGAGACCCTGGTTTTGATCTTTAGCACCACATAAAAATAAATAAGTGAAATAAAGGTATTTTTAAAAAAAAAGAATAAAAAAAAAAAAAAACCAAGAAACGGAAGACCCTCTTGGTATTACTGGTGGGCAATGGATCTCATTGTGGAAGGACTGAGGTTGGTGGATTTAGCATCACATACTGAAATTTATTCTTCTGGAACACACTACAGAATAAGAATGTTACAGAAATGCAGACAACCAAGAAATACAGAAAAAGATGTTCTAGCTTACTCATAAGGAAACAAAAATTAAAACAATGAGATGCCATTTTTTATCTATCAGAATTGCAAAAGTTAAATAATCAAGTGAAACATGTTGCTGTAATTGTGACTAACAACTGAGACTGCATAAAAATATGGGAATAAAGCCTATTTCTGTTTATGGATATGTATAGGTAAAGATCTCCAAGACACATTATTTATTTTTTGTAGTTGTAGTTGGACACAATAGCTTTATTTAATTTATTTATATGTGGTGCTAAGGATCGAACCCAGGGCCTTGCACATGCAAGGCGAGCACTCTACCGCTGAGCCATAACCCCAGCCCCAAGACACAGTAATTCTAATCCATATCTACATGCTGCCCATTGCCTTCCATAATAAAAGGACTTAAATCCCATTTTTGAGGTTTAAAACTTTCATATGGTTCCAATGGGCTGATTAATGGTCTCCTAGGGATATATATGTCCCCAGAGTCTGTTACTATCTAAAGGAAAAGTAACTGCAGATGCGGTCAACTTCAAGAATTTGGGTGGGAAGATTTTCCTGAATTATCCATGTGGCCTAATATAATCACAGGGGCTTTTGTGAGGGGGATGGAGGGAGTCAGAGTTAGGCAGCCACGTGATGATGGAGGTGGAGGGAAGCAGAGGCAGAGAGAGGACACCATGCTCCAGCTTTGAAGATGGGATAGAGGGTCTCAGGCCAAAGACTATGGGCTTTTGGAGGAGTTAGCAAAGGTAAGGGACTGGGTTTTCCCCTGGAGCCTCCAGCAGGAACTGGTCCTGCCAGTTTAAAGACAGTTCAGACTTCTGACCTCCATAATTATAAGAGAATAAATATATTTTATTTTGAGGCACTGAGTTTGTGATGATTTATTATAGCAGCAACAGGGAACTAATGATACAGGTGCTCTGAAAAACATCATGAATTAAAATGGCTAAAAGCAGGCTATTAAGATAAAATCAAACTACACTATTCTAAGAAGTTAAAGAAGAAGGTAAATAAAATGCTTTGGGACAATATCATTTTTTTTTTTTTTTTTGGTAATGGGGATTGAACCCAGAGGCACTTTACCACTGAGCTACGTCCCTATCCCTTTTTATTTTTTACTTTTTGAGACAGAGTCTCACTAAGGTTGCTTAGGGTCTTGCTAAATTGATGATCCTCCTGCCTCAGCTTCCTGAGTCACTGGGATTATAGGCATGTGCCACTGTGCCCTGGCTTGGTACAGTATCTTAATGCTTCTAGAATTTCTCTTGCTCTACTGCATCTGTACTATATCCAGGAAAAAAATGTGTTCAACCCCAGGAAGTTGATGGGATTGTTTACTTGGGAAAACTAGCAAAAGATAACATCCGACTCTCTTATAGACACTCAAGATGGATAGTTAAAAAAAATGCAAGGAGAAGGCCCGTGTGAAGAGACAATGGTGGAAGGGTGGCTGGAGTTTCAGAAAGCAGGATGTGGGGCTGGAGTTGTGGCTCAGTGGTAGAGCGCTTGCCTAGCATGTTGAGACCCTGAGTTCGATCTCAGCACTGCATATAAATGAATAAAATAAAGGTCCATCGACAACTAAGAATATATTAAAAAAAAGAAAGCAGGGTGGGCAGGGCAGAAGCAGTAAGGGGGAGGAGTGACAAAAAGATGTCAAGTAGCTGGCAAGGTGAAGAAATGAAATACACAGAGAATAAGTTAACTTAGAAAAAAGTGGACATATTTTGAATTATGGAAAACAAGCTTCTTATTGCCCAAAAGGCTTACGTAGAAAGGGGTAGGGCTGGAAAGAACCCTGGGATGTTTGATTACAATTGGAAATTTTGAGTTAATATATATATATATATATATTTTTTTTTTAAATTTTTAATTGTAGATGGACACAATACCTTTATTTTATTTATTTTTATGTGGTACTGAGGCAAGTGCTCCACCCCTGAGTCACAATCACTGCCCCTATTTTTTTTTTTTAATATTTATTTTTTAGTTCTCGGCGGACACAACATCTTTGTTGGTATGTGGTGCTGAGGATCGAACCCGGGCCGCACGCATGCCAGGCGAGCACGCTACCGCTTGAGCC
The DNA here is from genome assembly GCF_052094955.1 of Ictidomys tridecemlineatus. Taxonomy (NCBI): domain Eukaryota; kingdom Metazoa; phylum Chordata; class Mammalia; order Rodentia; family Sciuridae; genus Ictidomys; species Ictidomys tridecemlineatus. The sequence goes on from NC_135479.1 coordinate 211,229,520, forward strand.
ACATCCCCAGCCCTAATATATTTTATATTGTATATAATATACACACATTTATACATAGGAATATGTATATATATATATATAGTTATAGACATATGTGCATAAGTATCTATAAAATGTGTATATCCCCCAACTCTGTTCTCTGAAGCAATGGCACTTCAGTAACAATGAGTGCTGGGCTCCATTCTCCACAAGGAATCAGGGCACCTTGGAGAAATTGGGGCATCTTGGATGATTCCAAGCCTAGGTCAGGCAAAGAACAAGATAAAGCTTTGTGTGTGTCAAAAGGACACAGGAGCAGCTTGAAATTCTCACTAGTCAAATCTAGGACAGTTTGAGCATCCAATAAAGAGGATAGAGGATTACAGCTCACTGATTAAAACAGAGTCCACACCGACATAAATGAATAAATGAGAAAGCTCTGTCTTAGGCTACAGTAAAACTGATGGGTGTGCAGGAGTGGTGGAAAGAGAATCACTACTTGACAACTTCCACCGAGGAAACTCACGCAGGCAGGAGTTGCCAATGGATACTAAAGGTCAGTGAATGTGAGCTGACAAGGAGCAGGATTTGCCACAACATTAGAACACCTCTTCCCCCAACACTAGTAAAATACAGAGGGAAAACAGGTGATGTTGTGGAGACCAGGAGACACCTGCGGAAACAGGTGATCAAGGTCAGTGTCAGCAGGGGTGGGTCATGTCTCTGGGTACTGAGAAGGGCACCGACATTTCTGTGGCCTCCCCACCAGGAGCAGGCCTGAGTCTGGGCAGGGGCAACATCAACCAGAACTAAGTTTGGGGCTCTCCTAGAGAAGGAGACCGGGACTCCTTCACATGCACTCTCTGATACACAGTCAGGCAGAATGTTGAAAGGCCAGAAAGCTCTTCCTTCAGCTTATGAACTCGGTACTGTGCAGGCAAGACCATTAGCACCTTAGAGTTTTCAAGGACACCATGTCAAACACTATCTACTTCTAAGCTTATGTGTCCTAGCTTTTGCTTCAGAACCTTGGTCATTCTGGAAGTCAAAAGAGGAAGTTTGCAATTATTGGTCAGGACAGGAGGCATGAGGCTTGTGACACAAGGGATCTGCATTCTCTTCCCAGCTCTACCAGTGAAACAAGCTGTTTGGCCTCAAGTCGCTAAGGTGAGAAATCAGCTGACTGCCCCGTGACCTCTAAGGCCCAGTCCAGCACTCAGATCCTCAAGTGAAACCGACCTGGATCTACCAGCGATTTCAAGCTGACAATATGAAAATGTATCATGTTTAACAACTGGATGGTTATAGACTAGTTGTGTGGGTTTTGGTCACTTAATAATTTTAGACATTTTATTTTTGACAAAGATCCTGAATTCATCACCAGATTGACATCCTGAAGCTGCGCCTTTAGGACGAGAGACTGTGCCTCTCTACTTCCCCCAAGTGGTGACAAAGGCAATGGACTGTTCCACCCAAAGGAAAATTTCATGTGGGTTTTACCAGGGCCTATTTTTAGCTCCCCTATGTCCACACTTAAAATTTTTCAATGTTTACCTATTTTTTTTAACTAGAATTTTCATCTATGTCAATAAAATTATATTAAAATACTAGAAATTTAATATTTCTTACACATCTTTCAACACCTTTGAGTGCTCACTGGGCCAGGAACTGGAGGTTCCGGGAATCCATGGTGAAAACAAACACCAACGCTTCTGTTTCTTAGGAACTTGTGTGTTGGCAGTAAGCTAATGACAGGAGTGACTTCTGTTTTAGAGGAGATGCAGTTCTGTCAGGATGTATAACAAACAGACTGGATCCTGACAGGTGCCCCCTGGAAGCTCTGAGGGGAGACAGGAAGTCAGTGGGCTGTAACTAGGGAGATGAGAGGCAGACAGAAAACAGAGTCAAGGCCTGAAGGGTACAGGAGCCCTTGTGGCTAAGGTCCAGTGGAAGGGCCAGTGGGTCCTGATGACTCTGGAGAGGTGGGTGGGGTGAGCGGCTGCAGGGCCGTGGGAAGGCCACGTGTTAGAGAGTGAAGGAAGCTGGCAGTGAACTAGAGGAGAGCTGGGAGGGTTGGCATAACCAGTCCTGCCTCGGGAAGAGGCTGGCTGAGCGTGAAGAACAGAACGGAGTCAGAAGGGTGTGGGGACCAGACAGCAGGGCCTGAAGCAGGCTGACTGAAGGCTAGTCCCAAAGGCTCCTGGGTTCAAGGCTTGGTCTCCAGCCCCTGTGTTACTGGAGGCAGTGGAAAGTGTAAGAGGTGGGGCCTCCCGGGAGGATTCAAGTCACTGGGGGTGTGCCCTGAAGGGGATTGCTGGACCCTGGTCTCCTCCCCTTTTATGATTCTGGCTAGGAGGGAAGAGGCTGTGCTCCACCATGCACTCCCTGACAGGACATGCTGCCTTGCCACAGGCCCCCAAATAGGCCAACCAACAATAAACTAGAGCCTCCAAAAACTGAGAGCCCAAATAAACCTTTCTCTACATACTTTTTAGTTATGGAAAGCTAACACAAGGGAGGGGTTGGACTCAGGAGCTGGTTATGATGAAGGCATGTGAAAGACGCCTTCAGGAGAGTGCTGGGCTGGGGCTCAGTGGCAGAGCGCTTTTCTAGCACGCGTGAGGCACTGGGTTCAAACCTCAGCACCACACAAAAATAAATAAATAAATAGAGGTATTTGAAAAAATGCCCAGGGGACATCACCAGGACTGCATGGTTTACTGGATGGCGGGGTAAAGAGAAAGGCCAAGGAAGAACCCCAACTTACAATGAAGAAATTCCAGTTAGGGCTGCTTGGTGGGACACTGTTTGGTCTCATGGCTGTTGAACTGGAAGTGTATGAGTGAATTAAGAAGCAATCTCATGGGAGGCTGGGGTTGGGGCTCAGTGGCAGAGCGCTGGCCTAGCATGTGTGAGGCACTGGGTTCGATCCTCAGCACCACATAAAAAAACTAAACAAATAAAGGCATACTGTCCATCTACAACTATTAAAAAATTTAAAAAAAGAAGCAATATCATTCAGCTAGATGGACATATTGGTCTAGCTCAGAAGAGGACACTGTGAAGAAAGCTGGGTGCCAAGTACATACCTAACATGTAAAGCCATAGGCATGGATTTATGACTAGTGTCAAAGACTAGGGGGAACAGGGAGAAAAAGGGAGAACAGACATGGAGCTACAAAGAACTCTAATATTACGGAGCCTGGAAGAGGAGAGGGAGCCAGAATGGCAGCAAGAAGAGCAGAGGAGCAGGGGAAAAGAAGCACTGCAGAGGCCAGAGGAAGCGTGTTTCAAGAGTGAGGTGGGGCAGCAGTGTCAAATGCTGCTCAGAGACTGAGCCTGCAAATATCTCATTAGAGTTTTTTTTTTTTTTTTCTGCATAAGGACAGGATGGAAGCCACACTGAGATTGAAGGGGTTGAGGAAAGAGATACAGAACAGATGTATTGAAATATGGCAACTCTTTAAATAGTGGACCTATCCAAGGGTATAATGGATTAAACAATAACTGGAAATTGAAGGGAAATGTGGGGTGAAGGATTTTTCTCTTTCTTTTGTGATAGGAGACTTGCATATTTAAAAGCCCTGTGTGAGGGCATGGGGATGGGGGCGAGTAAACACAGCAAAAAGATGGAGGAGGCGATTATCTTGGAGAGAATTGATACCTGATACCATCCTACATGGCTCCCTTTTCTCACTTGTAAGAAGGGTTGGGGGGTCTTTTGTTCTTCCCTGCAGTCCATTTTAAAGGTCTTACCAGGGCTTTTTAAAGTTCTGTTCCAGGGACACTCATATTCATTCCTTTAAGAAAGCTAAAGGGCATCTTTCAATGTGTAGCTTATTAACAGTATGGTTCTTATCTAGTCTTGTCTATCTGGCTAAACAGCTGCAATTCTCTAAGTGTGTACTAAAGGATTTATTTTTTTATCTATGGGAAGTAAAAAACTCATATAATCCTTAAAAAAACACCTTGTTTTCATAAAATAACCAAGAAAAGGAAACTAACATGACTGCCTATGCTCAAGTGGGGAAAGGCAGAAGCCAGGAAACCAGTTAGGAGGTTATTGAAATAATGCAAGCACCAGATGATGGTGGCCTGGATCAGGGTGGTGACAGAGGGGGGTTGGAGAAATGGTGGAACTGTGACTCCTCTGGGTTCATCTTGAAGGATGTGCAGACAGAGTAGAAAGCACCAAGGCTTGGGCAACCTGAAGAATGGAGTTTCTTCAGGTTGAGGGGCTGGCTTAAGAGCAGGGTTGGGGAGTGATCAGGAGTTGTCTTGGACGTAACAGCCTCTGGGATGCCTTAGTCACCTACCTAGGGTCGCGGTAGGCTGCTGGGTGCACCAGTGTCACGTTCAGGGGAAGGGCTGGGGTGGACGTAGGCATTCGGGGCTCACTGGCATTGACATGGAGAGCCCAGGAGACTGGATGCAGTCATCTAGGGAGTGTAGACGGAAAACAGGTTCAAGGTCGTGTCAGCCCGTGGGAAGCTTCCTGGAATAATTAACCGTTGGCAGAACTGTGGCAACGAAACGTCCACGCCTCCAGGGAGCCTATGCACAAAGAGCCCGGAGGCTGGGAGGACTATTCTAAGGGTGCGGAGCCTGGGGCAACGTCAGCGACCAGGTCGGAAGGGAGCCGCAGCCAGCGAGGGCGCGCGCACGAGGGCAAAGGCCAGCGGGTCGGGCCCAGCAGCCCGGGCTCCCTGGGGGCCGTGCCCCACCTAGTGCCTGAGTGGCCCCGCCGCTCCGCGGCCGCACTCGCGCAGTCGGCGCTGGTCGCTCTTCCCTGGCAGGGCGGCTGCCGCTCACCCGCCGCGCTGGGCAAAAAGGAAACTTGGGCGCCGGGCTACGTTACCAGCGGAGCGGCGCTCGAGGCCAGCCCGACAGGGACCCGGGAAGAGCTCAGCAGGCGCCTCGGGCGGGCGACAGGCTGCGGCGGCGGGCAGTTGCCAGCTCCCTGCGGCTCCAGCGGCTGCACCAACCCGGCCTCTCTGGGGAGGCGGCGCGTCGTCGTGGAAACCACGCGGTGCCCGCTGGGATTACCGGGCCGGCCGGCAGGCGCGCGCATGCGCACTGGGGCCCGCCGACGCCGCGGCGGGGAGGGGCGTGGCGGGCCGGGCGGCCGGAGCTCGCGAGTTCTTCTTGGCCCGCAGTTAGCAGGGAGGTGGCGCCGGCAGCCTCCCCGCCCCGGCGCGGCGCCCGGGCCCTGCGTCCCGCCTGACTGGGAGCGAGCTGGCGGGCCCGGCGTCGGTTCTCAGGCTGCGGCCTCTCCCGCTCGCCGCCGGGTGGGAACCTGGGCCCAGCGCGAGGCTCCCGCCGGTGTGGACGCCTTTGCCCTGCGGAAGCGGGTGGACCGGGAGCAGTGGCCTTACAGCTTCTCTCCTACGCCTGGGTGTTTCCACAGTCTGACCACAGAAAGGTGCATTTTGGTGTAGGAAAATTTAGATATGGACAGACAAGGACAAGGAGAAATTTAAAATCACCCAATGATGGTTTTTTTTTTTGGGGGGGGCGTGTCACAAGCGGTTATTAGTGACTCAGTCTGAGACGAAGATGGATTCCATCAAACCTATTTTATTGATGCTTGTTACACTTCAGACACGTCCTAATTCTAAGTCATAACTGAGTCTGCACCCAGGGGTCCCAGAGGTTCACCTGTGACGTGTCTTTAAGTCCAGGTCTGGTGAGAGGGGATCACAGCGACGGGTCTCTCTGTCCGGGTCCTGTTAGTCCCATCGCCCCCCTCCCCCGCCTCCCAAGTCTGGGTTTTTAAGCCCTAGTTCAGTTGTGCTTGTAGCTGATAACTGAGTGAGGTCTGGGGTGTATCCCCGGGTGTAGACTACACTACTAACAAGTCTAGTTAATAGCCAAGTTTTGCAGTTCACATTACATTATGGGCACATTACTTATAGTCTTATCCAACACACACACTAATTAATAGAATCAACAGTCAATAATCTTATAATATTTCTGGTACTCATGTCAGGGATACCAGAAATTGAACTCAGGTTCACTCAGCCACTGAGCCACATCCCCAGCCCTATTTTGTATTTTATTTAGAGACAGGGTCTCACCGAGTTGTTTAGAGCCTCACTTTGCTGAGGCTGGCTTTGAACTCACGATCCTCCTGCCTGAACCTCACTAGCCGCTGGGATTACAGGCATGCGTCCTGCCCCCCAACCCTGGCTACAGTTGATTTTTAATGACTGCCCATTTTATCAGTAATTGACATTTTTAATTGTATTCACTTCTTTGTTAGTAGGAAGGACAGTTTTTTTAAAAAAAATTGTGCTTTATTGATTTGCCTCTGTCCCCTGTCCCCCTTTTTTTAGTCTGGCTCTCCCAAAATTGCCCAGGCTGGCCTGTAACTCCTGGTCTCAAGGGATCCTCCTGCTTCAGCCTTCACAGTAGCTGTGACTACTGGCATGGGCCTCCATGTTCAGGACTTTTGCCCATTTTTAGACTTGAAATTTAATGTAAATGTAATACTGACTTGGAAGAACTTTAGATGTATGAAAACTCCTTCTGTGATATGTGTTGCGAATATTTCCTCCAGTGTCAATTTAACTTTGTTTGCAATGTATTTTGGAGTCAAATACATCACATTTTCCCCTTAGGATTTCTGCCTCTGGTTTTTATGTGAGAGGAGCAGTGCATATTTCCTTTTCACACAGGCTGTTTAATTCCAATTTCGTGGGCATGGACTGGGACAAAGCTTCTTTCCATGACACCATCCCTTTCTCTGTCCACTATTAAAGAGTGCCCACCTTCAATTCTAGAAGCTTAGGTAATGAGTTATCTGCAGACAATGGGTGATAGTGGGTTTTGATGGCAGTGGTGAGCTGGGCAGCATCCCCAGGTGGACAGACAGGCGTCACCCCAGATGTGATAGTTACAGAAAGATGGGCCAATCCTTGATGGTTGGTGGAGCTCACAGGACAGTATTTGGAGCAAGTTTCTCATGAAGAGAACATCCCATTCCTTGCTTAGAACTGGAGAATGTGGAAGATGCAGAGAGTCTTCAGAGCTGCCTTTCCCATTGGAGGGGTCCCCTCTCTTTCCTGCAGTGCTCTGATGTGGGAGGCCAACCTTATGGGTGACTGAGTTACACTCCCCAGCTGGTTGCTGAGGCGCTCAGTCACAGAAATGGGAGTGTCTTGCTACAGCCCCATGGGTGAAGTTATGCTCACCTGTTTCTTTGTAATAGAACCCCTTGCCCTGTTTAGGATAGAATCTTCCATGGAAGTGCCTTGTGTGTCCTCTTACTGTGCCCTTGGGTGTGGCCTACTCAGGTGTCAGTCAACCTGCTGACAGTGGACATCATGAAGATAGACTCAGCCCTCTGAAACCTGACCCCTTGCCTCATTTGAATAGCTTCTCCTCAATAAAAGGGGTCAGCACGTGCTCGCGCGCGTGCGCGCTCTCTCTCTCTCTTTCTGCAGACCCTTAAGGTCAGAGGAGCTGTCACAGCGACCCCAAAGAAAAAGGTATTTGTGTCTCTTGTGTGGTTATTTCATGCAGCCCAGTTAGCCCAGTTTAACTAGAGTGACCCCTGAGCCTTTTAGTCGCGAGAACAGAAACCTGGCACTCTGAAAATCGTCATTTGAATCTTTCTGTCTCAGAATGAGTAGTCTTTGCTTCCTGCTTTTGGAGGGGGTCTTCTTCCCCCTGGAGGCATTGGTGAAGCAGCGGCCTTTTATTATTAAGCTGCTCATCTCCATCAGGCTGCACAAAAAACTTGTGCCTTTATTTCTGTGTATTTCTAGGGATGCTATAGCACATCCCCACAGACTTGGTGGCTTAGAACTATAGAGATTCATCTCATGATTCTAGAGGCCAGAAGTTTTAAATCAAGGTGTCTGCAAATTCATGCTCCCTCCAAAGGCTCTTAGGGAATTAGTCTACAAAGACCCTATTTCCAAATAAAGTCATATGCTGAGGTTTTGGGCGAACATGAATTTTTCATCGCATTATATTTACTATGACAACCCCTTTCATCATTCCACAGAAAAACATACGTCTATATTTGCCATTTTGGTTTACCCATAAAGTTAAGTAAATTGAAACACAATATTTGGTATTATCATAAGATCATTTGAGGATCTCTGTGAAGTTTGTAGCCAATACCTCATAATTTTATAATCAAAATTAGGTCTGATCACAGAGTGTACTAGAAACGTTGAACGGCTAGCCCTCTGCATGCTTAGGATTACACAGCTCCTCTGAAGTGGTTTTGTAAGTCAGAGACTTAAAGAGCTTTAGGACTTCTGTGGAATGTTTGGTGTTCCTGCTAATTAACTTGAATTGGTGTCAATGTAATAAATTAGAAGAGATATGACAATTAGAGTTTTCAAATTTCTAATTTGCACATTTTCATTCATTTTAAAAAGATAAACAATTTATTGTGAAGAGAGGAAGCACTAGAAATTTGCGTGTGGCATCTTGGAAGCTGCTCTAGTGTGGTGTAGAGAGAACCGTGTTGGGTCCAAGTCTGAAATACACCATTACTGTTCCCATTTGATAGACCCAGCCTGATTTTCTCTTAAAATTGGGAGCCATCTTGCCACAAAGCCATGAAAAGCTAATTTCAGCTTTCCTAAAAATTACTGCAAATTCTGAACCTGCTTGGAATGCCTGCCGTGCCTTGAACTCACCCCTGCCTGGCTCTCTGACAGTTAGCAGCCCTCTCTGAAACTTTAGTGACGCCTCACAAACCTTGGCCTTCCCTGGCCAGATGCCGACCCTCTCTGAGGCTCTAATGACCTTCATAAATTCTGATGTCGGGGCCAGCAAAAATGTAAACTAGCATTTGTGTGATGCTCGTCAGAGTTCTGTCATCTGTAACTATTTGTGTAACTTTCTGGGCTGTAAAGCTGGACTGCAGGAAAGCTGCGGCTGCTGCCTTTTTCCTGCGGTTTTGGGTGGGAGAGGCAACTTGGCTGGTCGAAATAATAAGCTTGCTTTAATTTGATTTTAATTGGAGAGGGTGGTCTTATCTTTCTTATAGATCTCAAACCCCCCTTTTTTAATTCTTGTCCTCTCTTTTTTCTCCGAATATGTATGACCAAGGACAAGAGCACAGAGATTGTTGGCAACCCATTGTTCTTTCTTTGATAACCATTTGTTATCCTCTCGACCCCCATCACTCATTAAGTACACTGACTGCCTGACCTCCCTGCTTCTTTATTTCAGAAGGAAACTTATTTTTCCCTAAGCCTCGAAGATGGACAGATGGAGGGGTGTTATTACTGAAGGCAGCTTTTACCCAATATGAGCAGGAGATATATATTCTTTAGAGAAGGAGAATAGTTTACGTTACTAATGAAGCCAGATTTAAAGTTAGGTAGTTAGTGTAGTTAGGTAAATCGGGTCTAATACCGAGTGAAATCTAAAATGGAGGCCATGCTGGGAATGACTCAGGGAAAACACAGGACAACTCATGGAATGTTAATGAAGTCCCAAAGAGGCCCTAGGCCAAAGTCCACCTGGAAGAAGTATTAATGAATAGCCCCCAGCAGATTTGAAGATATCCCATCACAAAGAAGTGATAATGAAGTCCTTTCTGCTCAGACTACTTCTTTGGCCCACCTGTGTCCCACCCCTCAGGCCTTTCCACCTACATTCCATCACTGAAAGAACTATAAAAAGGGGAGACAACCGCAATTCCACGGATTCCACCTCCTGGGTCCCCTTCTTCCTCCGGGACAAGTCTTTTCTGCTGTCCTTTAATAAATTTCTAATTTCTACTCTGACCTTGCCTCGGCGTGCTTCTTTGGTGTTATTCTTCAACATCGGGGAGCAAGAACTCGTCACCGGTCAACAGCGGTAACACTAATAGCTTACAGTTACTAATACTAACCATAGTTTATATTACTAATTTACATGACCGTTAGGAAACAAACCTAACTTACTACTGAAAGACCCCCGTTTCCCTGTCCAAGGAGAATCACACGAAACACTGGCTGCAAAAAGCAAGAGGTGTTTATTGAGACACAGGTGCCTGCGGGTGCCCAGCAGAATCTCAGCCGGAGCTTTGGTGAGCTGGCACACCGGGTTTGGGGATACAGAGATTTTTATAGGTTAAATGTTTAATTTTAAACCCAGCATATAGGCTACCTAAAGGGCAAAGTTGTTTTTCACTTTATGTTACTGGAAAAACCACATAAAAGCTACATGTTTGCACTCTGGTTCTCTTGTTCCTGCTTATTCAGGCATGCCTTGGGACCTGGTTTACACCTAACTGATTATCTGAAAAACACCTCTGGTGCCTGCGTAGGTTTGTGACATGCCTCGCGGTGGTTTTGCAACTAGGCCTGACGTTGTTGGGCTGGGGTCTTTCACTACTTTCTTAATAAACTTGGAAGAATTACCATGTTCATATGATAGACTTTAAGGTATCAATACCTGGAATTTTTTGTGTGCATGGAAAAAAATAGTAGATACTGTAGAAATTTGGAAAACATAGAAAAGTAAAAATGATCTATAATCTTTGGTAGAATTTAAGATAAAGTTTATATTTCTAGAGACTTAAGTTTGGAGAATTCATTGATCACTTTCACCACAGACCTAATTTTTGGAGTAGTTAACTTTGCATGTTGAAGCCAAAGAAAAGTCTTGTTAGAATTACCTCAAAGATTGCCTGTGGTGGAAATCATTCTGGGCAGGATTCCAGGGCCTAGGGTCGTTGCTGATCCCAGGCTCCTACCTGAGGGGAGGGGAGCAGGCCCCAGGTCCTCTGGGACTGTGGGGGGCAGGTGCAGAAGCAGGGCCTGCCTTCCTGCTCCTGGCCAGGACCTCCTCCTCCACCATGAGCAGCAGGGCTTTGAAAAAGGGTGAATACCCCTGCTGCCTCCTGAAAGATGAGCACTTTGTCCCTAATGCCCTTAATCTTGATTTTGAAACTCATCAAAAGAGTCTGGGCCACTTACCTGGGCTTCTTCACTAGCTTTTGTATTTTTCTGATTTTTAACAAAATCCAAATTATCCTCATAAATAAGATGGTATAGAGCCAGTAGTAAACAGATTATTTATTGTTTTTCCTCAAAGTCTTTAACACAGTGAAGGTAATTTGCTGCTGACAAGCCAGCCTCTGGATGTCAGGAAACCTTACAAGGCCAAACAGGTGGTGACGGGAGAGAGCTGTAAAGGAGCCATTCATAGAGGAGTTTCTACTGTGTGACAGTTGATTGAGTGTTTAAAAAATCTGCCAGAAAAATCTTAAAGTAGGGAAGCTGCTTTTTATTTACAGGGCTCTGGGGCTATTCTGACCCTTCCGGTTGGTTTGTTTGCCAAAAGCCTGGTGAGCCCAGCCTCCTCCTGGGCGGAGATGGAGGGCGTTTTCAGAGCTTTTCTGGTGGCTCCGAAGAGCTCCTCCCTTGCTTCTGTTCTCCCCTGCTCTCCAGTTCCTGGCCCCCACCCTCTCTCCCCAGGCATTTCTCTACTGGTCTCTGATTGGTGCAGGGCACAGCCTGACCTTTTAGGGACTGTTGTCGGGCCTGGCTGCTTTTATCAACCAATCAAATATTTTCTTGACAGATCCCAAAATATTCCTAGGCCAATGGAGGGGGAAGCCCTAGAGCTGGTCTGCTCTTCTGGGAGGCAGAACCTCTTGGGGGAGGGAGGGCAGAAGGGGAGTCCTGGGCAGTCGCCAGCTCAACCTGGCACTTGCTCCTCCTTGTCACTGTCAGGATTTGTCTAGCGACCGTTCCCTGACAGGGGTGTGTTGGAGGGAGTCCTCTTTCTGACTGTCGAAATGGTTATCAAAGTATTTGTTGCCACATCTTCTGGGTCCATAGCGGTAGGTGTCCGGTGGGACCTGTGGGGTGTGCTTCTTTCTGTACCATTTTCTGGATAAATCAGGGTTGGAATTAGAAGGAGCCGGTATGGATGAGCATTGGCCTTAAATTCTTTTTTCCGTGTAAGTCAACTGCACTCTGCATTGAGGGCCGATGGCTTTCTGTGTGTGTTTTTGAAGTGTTGAAAATAGTGTGTAAAATGTGTAATCCAAACAGGTGTGTGGGGATTCCAGGAAGGAGGAGCCTTGGATTGGTGACGTGATCTAAGTGCGTTGCCGTTGCATAGATTATAGAATCATGAGCTTTTATTTTACTTTTTTTTTTTGGAGTGTTTCTGCTATTAATTCTGCAGGACTTGGAGGAATGTAAAGTTAGAAATAATGATTCTTAGTGTAACTATTTGGAGCGTCTGATGGACCAGATTGCTAAGTGGACTCCTTGAGCATTGTTCCTTGTATGTGTGAAGTTACTGCACAGAAAGTGTGGAGTTAGTGTAATACTATTATTTGAGGAAAATGATGTCATGGTGAGAAGAGCAATCGTCTCCGAGGCCACAGTTTTAAATGCTCTAGGAGTTCCAGTAGCCCACATATGGGAATAGGAGCCAACCTCCCTGCCTTGGCTTGGTCTGGGTACCGAGAGCCCAGGCACCTGCCTCCCATGTGCCTTCATTCTCAGGCTGTAGACCTGCCCGAAGAAACACGGTCACCCCGAGACACCTTTCTCCTTGAGAATGATTCAGGCTTTGACTGTAGGCTTGAACTGCAGTGTCTAGCTGCGACTGACCTTTCTACGCGAGTTTTAGCAGGAATTAGGAAGGCTGGGGGAAGAAATAATTTTATAGTCCCCAGAGTCAGGGCCCCAAGAGGGGGCTGTTTCCTATTTTATATCTAGTTCCTGGAGGAGCTTCGGCTGCAGCTCGGATTTCTGGAGTCACAGCCCACTCCCAACCTGGGGAATCATTGGCGTTTCAAAGAGGCTGAGAGGAAAGCAAGAGAAAAGGGCCTGCTAACTCCCAAAGATCACTACTGATCCGCAGTTGTGTCAGTGATCTCTGGAGCAGGTGACAGAAAAAAGAATAAAGATTACACATGGAAAGTTCCAAAAGTAAATCTTTGTCGTTGATGACTGGGGAAACTTTTAGTTGATATAAAATGAGTATGGTTTTATTTGTTTTGGGGATGCTGGAGATGGAACCTGGGGCCTCACACATGCAAGGAAGGTGCTCTAACACTGAGCTGTATCCCAGCCAGCTCGTACATTTTGGATTATTTTGATAAAATATAATATTTGAGGAAAATGTCTTTGGTGGGCTTTAAATGTATTAATGTTCATTGCTGAAAACTTTTACCACTTAATTGCCATCATCTATATATTCTGTAGAATTGGTGTATGTGGCCCTGTGTATTATTCAGAAGACAAGGGGTAAATTTAAGGATTTCTTTAATTTTCTGAGATTTTTTTTCTGGTACTGGGGACTGAGCCCAGGAGTGCTCTACCACTCAGCTACATTTCTGCTTCCCTCTCCCTTTTTTGGTATCACAGTTTGAACCCAGGGGCAACAGGCAGGAGGTGCCAAGTGAGTGGAAGGAAGAGGTGCCGCAGCCAGATGGCTCCAGCACATTAACCACTGAATCACATCCCCAGCCTGTTTATATTTTATTTAGAAACAAGGTCTTGGGCTGGGGATGTGGCTCAAGTGGTAGTGTGCTCACCTGGCATGCGTGCCGCCAGGGTTCGATCCTCAGCACCACATGCAAACAAAGATCTTGTGTCCTCCGAGAACTAAAAAATAAATATTAAAAAATTCTCTCTTTCTCTCTCTCTAAAAAAAAAAAAAAGAAAGAAAAAGAAACAAGGTCTCACTGAGTTGCTTAGGGCCTTGCTAAGTTGCTGAGGCTGGCTTTGAACTCACGATCCTCCTGTTTCAGCCTCCTGAGCTGCTGGGATTACAGGTGTGTGCCACTGCAGCTGGCTCCAGCCCTTTTTTATTTTATTTTGAATGGGTCTCGCCAAGTTGCCCAGGCAAACTTGCCATCCTCCTGCTTCAGGGTCCTGAGTGCCTGGGATTACAGGTGTGCGCCACAGCGTCCAGCTAAATTTATGAATTTCTTAGGTTTATTTGATGTCTCACATTCATGAAATTTGGCAGCATAATTTAGTTAGCTTTGGAGGACCTGGAGGAATGCCATTCATTCCAGGATCTTGGACAAGCCAAGTGAGTTCTGGGGTACCAGAATGGCAAATGTTTCAGTGCACTTGCAACTGTGTGACCTTGGGAAAGGCATTTAACCTTGCTAAGCCTCGACTTCCTTGTCTGTTAAATGAGGATAAGAATAGTGCCCACCTCATGGCGTCAACATGAGAGCATCTGAAATAAGATGCTCCGTGCCGGGCATGGTGTCAAGTGCTCCATCAGTGCTCAAAAAGTACTGTGATTACTAGTGAACGATATCCTTACTGCTAGTTTATATTAATTACTGCTGTAATTTTTGTAATTATTAATTAATGTTAGTTAATTAGTATTACAGCTGTTATAATGATTGGTTAAGACAACTGACATCCTCCTGAAGAGCGAGAACTTGTTACCCCAGCGTAGGTGCAGCTGGACTTTTGTGGACAGGGAATTCCCCCCAACGCTGCTTGGCAGGAGAGCCCGGGAGCAGTCCTTGTGCTCAGGCTGCACGTGGGCTGGGCGCTCTGCAGAACCTCCACTCACTTCTCCCACACAGGAGTTTAAACAACGGATCTTGCCTCCCACCTAGTCAGTCAGGGCATTCTGACTTCTGCTGGATGAATGAAATAATGAAGAAGGAAAGACCAAACTGCAGTCTCTTCCAGGCATTGAATTCGTGCCACTGTGTATTAAAGCTCCATTTTAATGGTTGGCTCTAAGGAACTGTGACACGCTTTATCACATCATGAAGGGGTTTGGGTCATGGACGATGGGGAAGCAGAAGGCGGGTGTCTTCTTATGTGACCTCTTCTCTTGTTGAAGGTCTTGGCCTTGGTGGGGCATGGGGACAAAAGGAGAGAGGATTTTCCCTGCTATTTCCAAGGTGCACAGTCCCTGGAATCATGGTCTTTAAGGGTAGATCTTCCAGGGGACTCCTGGGTTTCTTAATGTGCATCTCAATCAATAGTGCAAATATGGTGGGAGAAACACGACTCTTGAATTAGATCGATCTGGGTGTAAACCTTGGAAAATTCATTGACTCATGGAGCCTCGGTGTGACACCTGCAGTACTCGGTGCTTTTCCAGGTGTCATCTTACTAGATCCACCAGCAGCACCCCTCAAGGATTTTCCAAATCACCCCAGTTCTCAGGTGAGGAAATTACAGACCTCAGTTCTTGCTTGGATAGCCACTGTCTGGTCTGGGATGGCCACGCAGGCGTTTGTGACTCAAACTCAGCGGGCTTTTTACTACAGTACAGTGACCTCAGTGGAAAGGCTCCTAACTGTACAAGACAATAGGCAGGAGGTGCCAAGTGAGTGGCAGGAAGAGGTGCCGCAGTCAGACGGCTCCAGCACATTAGCTGACTTGTGGTGGCAGAAGTCTTCAGGACGGAGAACAGACCTTTCTTATGAGTACATGTGACATGCTAGGAACACAGAGCTCTCAGCCTCTGCTAAAGGCTTCAAGTGATGACACTGGCCCCAGGTATCCCCGGGTCCTGAAAGCTGCTACCCAGGACAGATGGCGCAGCCTGTGGAACCAGCATCGGCCATGGCACTCTGAAGGGTGGGGAGAAGTGGAGAGGGAGAGAGGGTCCATGGTGACAACTCTTGGACTGCTGTGCTCATGGCCCAAGAGTGAGCCCCTGGAGGCCATGATGGGAGCCCTCTGGGATGATGCTGTGCCTCTGGGGTCAGCTCAGGAGGCTGTATGAGAAGAGCCCCACTTTGGGAAGGCTGGAGGGGCTCCTCCATCAGAGACCTTCGGGGAGGGACCCCACCCTAGAGCAGGGCATTGGGCTGTGGCAGACGGGACAGAGCCAGCCAGGTGGCCCCACGTGTTCCCTTTCCCCTTATCCCTCCTCTGAGCTTGAGCTAGACCCTTCTCCAGAGGTTGCCAGCCCAGGCACACTCCAGTGCTCCTATTAGCCTCACGAGCCAGTTTAAATGGTGTTTAGGGAGTCTGGAGCCAAACAGTTCAAGTTTCTCCTTGTTTTTTGGGGAGCGGGGACAGGGTACTAAGAAATGGCACTTAGCACAGAGCGCTGTTTCTGCCTGTCACTTAACTTTCCTGGAGGCCCTTGCTGGTCCTGCGGAGGACAGTGAGCATGGTTGCCCCTTCCATCTACTCCATGCGTCGCCTTTCTTGGAGAAGTGGAAGCCAGGACTTTTGGAAATGCTTCACCTTCTCAGGAATCACGGGGTAAAATATCAGGGAGATAATGTTGGCGAGGGGGTTTCGGATGAAGGGCAGGCAGGGTCTGGGTAAAGGAGATTGCCTTCTGTGTGTTTTATTAAAAGCAAGCTTGCCTAAAGTGAAGACATCTCTACTTTTCAAACAGCAAAGTTATCTCTGAAAATATCTGAGGGATATTCATAAAACGGCACAATTATGGACAGGCTGGAAAGGATGTATGGAGAATATAATTAATTAAAATAATGATTTAGATTGACAACTTGTCATCAGGTCCAATGGGATTTTGTAATATCCAAAAATCCAGCTATGAAGCTGTGGAGCTTGGAGCACAGTTTCCCTGCAGAGGAGAAGGTCAGGGTTACTGCAGCCCAGCGGCAGGTAGAGGCAGCTCCCTCTCTGTCCTTATGGGGTCACTCAGGAGTCTCCAGACTTCTTATACAGATACATTAAAAGGAATTCCTTTGTTTAACACTTTCTCTCAATTTTTTTCCATGCTTGTCCCGAACTTAAATGTACCTTGGCTCGCGTCTTAGTGCTTGTAGGTATTGTGCTGTAGCTAGTAGCAGCCTTTAATTTATCAATGTAATGTTTTTAGTCCAAATATCTTTATTATGTTGATGGTACAGATATTAATGAAAAATTAAACGCAGGATTACACATATAAATGCACATTTATATGTGTAATTTATACATGACAATTTACATATAATTTGTATATGTTTACTTTCTAATAATTAAAAAATATTATTTACTATTAATATATATTTTATATTACTATATGTAGAATAAAATGACCATCCCAAACAAATTCTATATACAAATTATTTTATGGTACTTTGTATAATTTGTTTTAGTGGTGATTTTATTCCAGGGCTTAAGCATCTATATGTGTCTGACTTTTCTTGTATTAAATAAGGAATACACCACCCAGGAGTCATTGATAGTCCTTCATTGTTGGCAAGAAAAAATAAAATTGGTGTTTTCTTTCTTTTTTTTTTTTTTTGAGGGAGGACAGGTATATAGGTCTTTAAGAAAGGATTTTGGCTTAGACAAAACAGGTTTGGATTTACCTCATCTTTTACCTCATTTATTTTGAATCCTCCAAATCTAGTCCTGCTGATAAACAAGTCACATGAAGGTGATGAGGAGCCCTTGTGTCCTATAAAACAGTTTTAATGACTTGTTTTCATTATGAGATAATAGTCTATTCAGAAGACTTTTACAAAAATTCAGATATTATTTTTGTGTCAAAGAAAATTCATACTTAAATGTTAATCTTCCTTTAAAAAGTGACCATATTTATGCCTCTGTAGTATCTTGAGTGTGTTCTACATCTATAGTGTACAAATTAGTTCTGTACTTTTTTTCCTCCCAAATAAGCAGTTTAAGAATCTTTTTACCAGAAGGGCCTGGCACAGCATCTTGTGCAGAGTAGAGTTGATAACTGTCAATTGACCACACTTGCTGGAGGTTTATGCCTGGGGTTCTTAAAATGGCGTCCACAGGGTCAGCTGTAATCTATTTACAGTGTTCATAAAAAATGGAATCATTCATTTCTGGGAGTGACTTCTCAGACTGAAGAGAGAAATAGTCATAATTACTTATGGGGAAGGAGCTCCGATCTTTAAAGATGGTCACATTGACAAGAAATAGCTGCTGGGAGACACAGTTATTGCACACCAGTGGTGGAGAACAGCGCGTCCCATAGGGTGGGAGAAAAGCATCCCTCTTTTGTGCCACCTTTTTCTGTGCTGGGAGAAACATACTCCAGCCTTTCTGTCCTGCCTTCTGCCCTGCAGCCATCTCCACGTGGGCTTTTCAATTTCTGGTGTTATTTCTAATGTTACTTCCAGCTCAGTGTGACTCACACTCCTGTTTTCGTAACTTTGAACGAAATGCACGTTAGTGTAGAACGCGTGATTTTGCATTTCATAGTAAATCATCTTTTTTCCATTTTCTTTTTTAAATATAGCTTTATTTTATTCATTTATTTTTATGTGGTACTGAAGATTGAACTCAGGGCCTCACCAGTGCTAGGCAAGCGCTCTACCACTGAGCCCCCGAGCCCCCGTATTCTCTTTCCTCTTTTCCCATTCAGGTCTCTTCCTAGCTAAATTTTGTTTATGGTTTTGGCTATTTCAAGCTTTGAGTTATAAGTATTTTGAAATACAGCAAATGAGAGATATGAGAACACCTCCGTTCCAGTTAGGTTGATTAGACAATGATTTAAACTTTGATGATATTAAAACCTCAATATTTAAACAGTCACCATGGATCCTTCATAATGCAGAGGTGTGATTTTTGGTTTTCCTCATTTCAATACTTTATAAAATTATTGGTGTTGTCTGGGTAGCTAGAGAAAGGATTTATTTTATGTAAACATCATCAAAATATTTTTTAAAAAACAATTTAAAAATATTTTTCACTACTCTTGACCAGATTAGGAAGAAACAGCAAGAAGTGGTGGGCTTTTTGGAGGCGAATAAAATCGACTTTAAGGAATTAGACATAGCTGGAGACGAAGACAACAGGCGGTGGATGAGAGAGAATGTTCCTGGGGAGAAAAAACCTCAGAATGGGATTCCTTTGCCTCCCCAGATCTTCAATGAAGAGCAGTATTGTGGGGTGAGTATTTGGATTTGTGGAAATCCTTCTTTGTGCATGTTTATCAGAAATCGTTCAATGGTCAATGGTCAATTCCCAATGGTCAATTCACCATCTATTTCTACCAACCACTGCCTAGTATCAGATCCACTGTGAACAACCATATTTAAGACTGAGTTAGAAAATGGTAGAAACAATAACATGCACGATGATTCAGAAGGTTTTTGGGGTTATTTTAGGTTCCTTATTTAATTTTGAAGAATTGAGGTCATTTTTTTCAAACAGAATGTACATTTATTTTCTGAAGCTTTTAAAAATTTTATTTGTTCTTTTTAGATGTCCATGACAGTAGAGTGTGTTTTGATATATTATGCATACATGGAGTGTAACTTACTCTAAGTAGGGTCCCATTCTTGTGGTTGCATATGATGTGGAGTTTCACTGGTCTTGTATTCATATATGAACGTGGGAAAGTGATGTCCAATTCATTCTACTAAAATGTGCATTTAGTTAGAAGGAATTCTATCTTACTTTGATAAGTGTGCACCCACATGGATGTGCGGTAGTTTCCACTTTTATAAAGATGGGATTTATAGAACTGCAACCTTACCGTAGGTAACAGAAAAATTTGTGTGAATATAGTTAGTTTAAAAACTGTTTGGAACATTTTGATTTTTAATAGCAATTTTATTTTATACATTAATAGTTTATTTCAGAAAATAAACTGTAATCAGAGTATATAAGTTGTGCTTAATAAATCAAATTATTGAAAAGGAACACTTAACAAATCAAAGGACTTTAGAATATGAGGACTGGAAATTACTTCTAAGCCACCTCAGTCGCTTCTTGGATGGGGACAAGGTCTGCCTAGTGGAGGAGGCTGTTCAGAGTGTGCTGCTTCTGGGAGCTGGAGCCAGGGTAGGCATCTGAACCCCTCTTCTCCTCATGCTGCAGAGAGCTGCTGGTTTCTTTATTATGCTTTTCATCGAAACCACCTGTCATCAAGCGGGTGAGGGCCACATTCTGCCACTGTCAGTTTCAGTAAGTGCAATTTTGGTGGAACACATCCACAGGAATTCACTTACCAATTGCCCATGGATGATTTCGCACCAGGACAGATTTGCACAGCAGTGAGAGCACTTACAGCGCACAAGTGTTTATCGTCTGACTTTTCACAGAAGGGTCTTCACACCTCTGACTTGAAGCACGAATTGTTTGGTTTGTGGGGCTTATGTTAGTTTCCTGTAGAAAAGTGGCCCAAGGCTGGTGGCTTAGACGATAGAGATGTATTCCCCGCGGTTCTGGAGGCCAGGAGTTTGAGATCCAGATGTTGCTGCTGGTTGGTTCATTCTGCAAGTCTGAGGGACAGTCTGCCTCTGTCTCTCCCAGCTCCTGCCTTTGTGAGCAGTCCTTGTCCCTCCTTGGCTGGGGAGATGGGGCTCCCAGCCCTGCCTCCATCCTCACATCGAGTCTCCCTGAGGCCTCTGTGTCTTCAACAGCCTTCCTGTAAGGACAACATCAGTGGAGTAGGACTTGCCCTTAATCGTAACTGATGACAACTGCAAACAGAGCGCACTTTCCGAGGTGCCCGTGGATGTGAGTGTGTGGGGGATGCTGTTAGCCTGTGTGGGGCCGGATGGACTTATGTACTGGATGAGCTTCTTCCCGGCTGAGCTCCTAGTCCTGTGGGCATGGAATGTTTTCAGACAGTCTTAATGTGCTCAGTGCACACTGAGGGGAATGTGTGTCCAGTTCAACTTCCCTGTGGGTCTAACCTGGAGTTTCCCAGCTGCAGCACAATTCCTCCAGAGAAAGAGCCCTCTGCTCCACCTCCTACCGCACCCTGCCTCTTCCTCACCTACATTTCTAGGATTGTACCTCTTATTGGATAAGAAAGGGATAATGAGGGCTGTTTTTGGTGTGTGAGTGTGTGAGTGTGTGTGTGTGTGTGTGTGTGTGTGTGTGTGTGTGTGTGCAATAGCAGTAAGGAATTTAGTTTTATTTTTTCTAAAGTAATTTATTTTAATAATTGGAAAGTAAGCACAGGCACATGGTGATAACTTAATACGGTTCAAAAGGGTCTGTAGTGAGAGTGATTCCTCTGTCCTTTCTGACCATTCACTCTAGCTGCCTTCCCCTGAGCCAGGTTGGCTCCGTAGGCTCCATCAGCATGTCTCATGGTGCCCATATTCATGAAGTTTCTGTGCCTGGTTTAATACTCTGCTGCCATGTCTTGAAATTCTTAGCAAGGCTTGAACCCAGGGCCCTGAGTTTTCATTTTTGTACAGGAAAATTCTCAGTGTGGTCCTGCTTTGAGGCCCCAAATGTTGGCAATTTCTTGTTTGACTTTTCCAGAAATTTTCTGTGTATAGTTAACAATTGTTGACTAGAGGTGTGATTCAGTGGTAGAGTGGTTGCCTAAACTGCTCAAGGCCCTGGGTTCAATTCCCAGCACTCCAAAACAAACAAACAAACAAACAAACAAACAAACAAACAAACAAACAAACACCAATTGTCTATCACCTCAAAAAGGGGATATGCTATCTAGACTTTGTTTTGTTCAGTTAGTAACTGTACTTGGGGGGTCTCTGCAGAGCTGCACATGCTCCTTGGTTTTATGGCTGTGAGTTTTTCTTTATGCATGTCATAAATCTTTGGCTCAGCCCTCTAATGGAGAGCATTCGTGTTGTCTTCAGTCTTGTGCCGTTAAAAACACTTCTACATGGCGGGGCTGCGGCTCAGTGGTAGATGAAAAATTGGTTCTTGCTGCTTTGGTTCAGGTTTCATTCTTTTTTTAATATATATACATATATTTATTTTTTTAGTTGTAATTGGACACAATACCTTTGTTTATTTATTTTTATGTGGTGCTGAGGAGGGAACCCAGGGCCTCACATGTGCTAAGTGAGGGCTCCACCGCTAAGCCCCAGCCCCAGCCCATCAGGTTTCATTCTTTATGGATGAAGTTGAACATCTTTTTAAATTTGTTTATCAGTTACTTGTGATTTCTGTGACTTTCCTGTATATATTTTTTGTCCTTTTTCTATTGCGCTATAGACTATGTGTATTGGTTTTTATAAGTTTCTTCATATATCAAGGAAAATAGCCCCTTGACTACCATAGATCTAGTGAACATTTCACATTTATATCTTAAATAAGAAATTTTAAAGGGGCATTTTTTTGTCATGCAGAACTTTTAAATGTTTCATATAGACAAATATATTATTATTTTTTTTCTGTATGGGTTCCATACTTTAAATTTTGTTTAGAAAAGCTTTATGCACTCTAAAATTACCAAATAAACATTTCATTTAAATTAGAAGAATTTGATGTTTTCTTCTACTACTTTCCCAGTGAAGTTAGGGTTTAAAATTTCTTACTTTTGCTTTTGAACTGTCCTTTTAGATTTCGACTGTTACATAGAGACATTATTGAAGCATACAACTTTCTGTCTATATTAACTACTAGGGTAAAAGTTATGCAGTTATTCTGTGCTATAAAAATAAAATCTCAAAGACATCTCTTATCTCATTTTGCTGTGGTCTAGCATTTAAAAATATTTAATTGTGAAGAAGAAAATTATCCCAAATAATGACTTCCATTTTTAAAATCTGTTTTCCTATTACAAATATGTATCCTATGAGTTTGCAAATTATTTTATTCAACTCTTTTAGGTTCTTTTCAGTCCTGCCTCTGGGGAGGTCTCAGTAGCTGCTGTGATCTGGATCTGGAATGTCCCTGAGGAGTTGTGTGTTAAAGGCTTGCTCTCCAGGGTGGTGCTCTTGGGAGGTGGTAGGAACTTTAAGAGGTGGGGCCTAGTGAGGGGTCTTGAGGTCATTGGAGACATGTTCTTGCAGGGGACAGTGGGATTCTAGCCCCTTCCTCTTCCTCTCTTTGGCTTCCTGGCCATGAGGTGAGGGTTTTTTCTCTGCACCTCATTCCTGCCATGATGTCTTACCTTGCTACAGACCCAAAGCAATGGGGTCAATTAGTCATGGAATAGAACCTTTAAAACTTTGGCCTTTTCTTTTCCAAGGTGGTCATTTCAGCTATTTTTGCTATAGTGATGGGAAACTAACTAACACAGAAGTTTTTCTTAAGAGAAACTTTTGTTAAGTTTGCTTTTCTGCAATATGGGCTACTCTTAACAAAGTTAACTAATGAAGCAGAGGGCTCTGGTTTCAGAAAGTAAGTGAAAATGATTATTTGTATTATTGGTTCACATTTTAAAAGGAGACTCAGAAGTTCTGAAGGCTATGTCAGGTTTCAAATGGCATAAATCTGGAGAGTCCGTTGATGTGTCCTTCCACATGATTGGAGTAGATACCATAAGAATAACTACTATAAGTTGTATCTCTGATTCCGGAGGATTCTTTGTCAGTCATGTGCCATGGCTGATGATGGATCAGAGGAAGGTGACTCAGGGACAAGTGGTGGATTCTCTGTCCCAGGGACATGTGGCGACTGGATGTCAGGGAGAGTCCTGCGTATCATTGTGCCCTGTGTTTGAACTCCTGCTGCTCTCAGCAGAACAGATGAGGATATTTATTATCTGGGAGCTGAGGCAGATAACTGTTGTAGAAGGGGGACAGGAGGAGTTAAGCAGGCACCGTCAGGGGCAGGTCACCTTGCAGGGAGGACTGCTGTAAGTAGCAGATGTGTGTGTCAGAATCTGCACCCTTAGTCCAGGAAAGGGCTGGTATGCCTCCCTAGCTCCAAGGCAGCCGTTGAGCTGAGAGGGGGGCATCACTGTGCATCAGGGATGTAAGGAGGACAGAAAGCATGCCCAATTAGGGTGGGAAGCTGCTCAGCACACAGTGGTTACTGAGCAAACGATTTTATGTTCTTAAGAGTTTATTTTGAAATTTACCATCTATGATAAAAACATGTAGTTTGAAGAAAAATAAGACAGCCTGGTGCGGTGGCGCATGTCTGTAATCCCAGTGGCTCTGGAGGCTGAGGCAGGAGGATTGTGAGTTCAAAGCCAGTCTCAGCAAAAGCGAGGTGCTGGGCTGGGGTTGTGGTTCAAAGGGTAGAGCACTTGCCCAACATGTGTGAGGCACTGGGTTCGATCCTCAGCCCACATAAAAATAAGATAAAGATATTGTGTCAAGCAACTTAACAAGACCCTGTCTCTAAATAAAATATAAAATAAGGCTGGGGATGTGGCTCAGTGGTTAAGTGCCCCTGAATTCAATTCTCGGTACCAAGAAACAAACAAAAAACAAAAAAACCCACATTACTCCGTTGAAATGTGATGTCATCAAAAATGTAGAGGCCCACTGAGTTCCCTAGGTCCCTAGCGTTCCCCTCCCTCTGCAGATGTGGCCACTCAGGGACTGTGTGTCTGCCTTCCCTTCCTTTCCTCTGTCTCCCAGGTGTGTACACCTAAAGGATGTATTATTTAGTTTTGAATTTTATACACACACACTCATACTCTGGGTGTTCTTTGGTCTGTTTCTTTTCCCCACATACTTTAAGGTGCCTCTGTGTTTCTTGGTGGTTGGTTTCTTTGTTGTCCCTGCTCTGGAGAGGCTCCTGGTGTGGTTTCTAGCTTTTGGCTGTTACACCTGTTACACAAGCCTGTTCTACAGTGCTGCTGGTGATGTGTTTCTCTTGGTCCTTTAGTAGGAGTGTTCCTCTGGGTCGTTGCTATGGCATGTTTGGTCTTGATAGATGGTTTCAGGTGTTTTCTTAGCTGGATCTGCCAGATGTGCCGGATGCACTCCCACCAGCAGTGGGTCAGAGTCCCAGCGCTTCACGCCTTCGCCACGGGTAGCACTGTCCAGCTTTGACATTGTTGGAAACCTGGTTGGTGTGGAGTGGCTTTGATTTCCTTGGTTACTAAGGAGTGAGCAGCCATGTGTCTTATTCCATGTCCCCTTCTGTGTAGATTTGGTATGTTTTGACTTTCACTTGCCATGGGCAGAGCTTCTCTGTGCAGCGTCTCTCCTGTTGCCTGTGGGCTGCACACGTCTTCTCTCTGCTCATGGCTTGCCTTTTGACTCTTTTCTAACTTGAAACCAAAATTATGTTCTCCTGGACTGTCTTCTAAATTTTGATAATTTTTGGTTTCATATTTACTTCTTCAGTGGACTTAAAATTAGTATTCTTTGTGAGTGGTGTGAAGTAGAAATGTAACTGCAGTTTTAAATCTGGATGACCAATTGTCTCATCCACATTTTTTTTTTTTCTGTGCTGGGGAAGGAACCCAGGTCCTCTGCATGCTAGGGAAGACCCTATTACTGAACTCTACCTCATCCTTCCCATTTCCACATTTATTAAACAATGCATCCTGGTGCTGGGAATATAGCTTAGTTGGTAAAGTGCTTGCTTTGCACTTCCCTGGGTTCAATCCCCACCACCACCAGCAAAAAAAAAAAAAAAAAGAAAAGAAAAACCCCCACAATCCATCTATTTTTATGTATTTGCAATACTAACTTTGTCATAATCATTTTCATATTGCATATTGCCTATTCCTGAACATTATGTCTATTTATGCTCTAATGCAATCTGTCTTGATGATCATAAATTTAAATGAGACTTGCCACCCAATTCTTTTGCCTGTCTTTGTTATTCTTAGCTCTTTGCCTTGTCATTTTAGATTATCTTGTTTGGTTCCTGCTGGAATTTTGATTGAAAAAGTATTGAATCTATACTTCAGAAGGTCAATTTGAGAAGAATTGGTATTTAGGATATTTTTCTTATAGACATATCCAATCCAAGGGCATGTTTATGTAGCATCACTTATTTATATCTTCTGTAATGTTAACATTTTCTCTTTTTTTTGAGGCACTTCACATTTTTTATGCCATCTCTTTTTTTTTTTCAAATTACATTTTATTCCTGATTGTTGTTATATAAAAACAACATTTCAGTGAGGAGTGGTGGCACACGCCTGTAATCCCAGTGGCTGGGGAGGCTGAGACAGGAAGATTGCGAGTTCAAAGCCAGCCTCAGCAACTTAGCGAGACCCTAAGCAACCCAGAGAGACTCTGTCTCTAGTTAAAATACAAAACAGTGGCTCAGTGGTTGAGTGCCCCAGGGTTCCATCTCCAGTACAAAAAAAAATCATATTAATATTTCTATCCAGCAACCTTGCTAAACTCTTAGCTGCAATAATTTATCTGTAGATTAGTAAATACATATGTAAATAAATAAGTATATATATTATTTAAGGGCAATTTTGTTTATCTCTTTACAATTATTCCCTTCATTTCTTGGCTTACTATACTAAAGAGGGGTTTTAAAAATAATATTGAACAGAAATGATCATAATAGGACTTGTTTTTCATTTTGAAGAATGTTTTCAGTATTTCTCCATTAGGTATGACTGTTTTTATAAAGTTTTGTATAGCTTGCCTTTATCAGATTACTTCCCTAGTGTGTTAGTCACCGTTTTATTACTGCCACAGAATACCTGGGATAATAAGCTTAAAAAGTATTTTGGTTCCGAGTTTCAGAGGTTTCAGTCCATGGCCTGTTGGCCCTGTTGCTTTTGGACCCCCAGCAAAGCATCTTATCATGGCAGGGAGTGCCGGGGGAGTGAGCTGCTTACGTCATGGCCATGATGGGCAAGAGCGTACAAGAGGGGCTGGGTCACACTCTCCCCCTCAAGGGCACACCCCTAATGACTGGAAGACCTCCCTCTGGGTCCCACCTCTTAAAATTTCTACCGCTTCGGGATAGTGCTGAGCTGGGGCCTAAGCCTTTATCTATCTCCTGGTGTTTGGGGCACATTTAAGATCTAAACACTGCACCTAGTTGACTAAAACATGAACACATACTGAGAATAGATATTCAGTCTTACTGATAGTTTTTTTCTTTGTATCTAATTAGTTTATCCTTTATAATCTATAAATGGAATGACCTATACCCATGGATTTCTGGTGTGAAATCGTTTTGTTTCTGATGAAACTCGGCTTGGTTGTAACGTGCTGACTTTCTGCATATGGCAGGTTTGGGCTGGTAATCTAGTTGGGATTCTTTGTCTCTGTGTTTGAAGGGAATCGTGTGCAGTCATAGTCTTTCTGATTCTGGTGTCCAGAGGAGTAGGCTGGCCTCCTAACACAGCTGGGGAGTGCTGCTTCTTTTTTAATCTTGGTGGCCAGTCATTGGTTTATTGATTTATTGCCTCTGTGCTCTAACTCCAAGTGTTGATCCCTCCCCTGTGATGGTGGAGCAGGATCCTCGGTGTTCTCCTTTGCAGTGTGCGCAGGGCCAAGCTTTGTCTTAGAGGGTGCTGGAGGGACACTGTGGGGCCAAGGTGCCCACCCAGCTCCTGGTGCCCACCCACCCATATGGTCTGCTGCTGCTACCGCTAACACAGTGACAGCAGTGTTGTGTGTGAATGTGAGTGTGTGTGTGTCTGAGTGTGTGTGTGTGAAATGCCCTGTGCTGCTCCTCCTATCATGTGATGACAACAGTGGTGTGTGTGTGTGTGTGTGTGTGTGTGTGTGTGTGAGTATGGGCATAAGTGTATGAGTGTGTGGATGTATGGGATCGTGAGTGTGAGTGTAATTGTGAACATGTGAGTGTAATTGTGAACATGCGAGTGGCGAGTGTAGGTGTGTGAATAGGTATGAGTGTGTGGTCTGTATCAATGAGTATGCATGTGTGAGGTGTGTGAGTGTGTGTGGGTGTGCCAGGGTAAGGGAGTGTGTGTGAGCGTGTCTCACGCACTCCCCGCCTGCTGGCTCTGGCTCCCTCCCCTCCCCCTCCCTGGTTGGCTCTGGGAAGGTGGGGCCTGCCCTTTGGGTGGTGAGCTCTGCTCATGCTCTTGAATGGCTCCCATCCTTCCTTTTGTGCCAGCTCAGCAACATATTTGTACTTTTCCCCTAAATCTGGCTTAAGAAAGGTTGTTTTTTTGAGACAGTGTTCAGGGCATCTGGTCTTCCACGTAAGCAGAACTGGAAGTTGAAACCCTTTTATGCTCAGGGTTTCCTGGTTGGCCAGCATCAAGTCAGAAGACAATACCACTTGTTCTTCAGCCCCACAAAATTCTGAAGAAGTTGCATGGCCCTAAACTGAAGCAAAAGACAATCCACTCAACCACGAGAAGACCTTACTTAGCTGCAAGCTAGAGAAGTTGTCAGATCTTCTATCTGTGGAATTTTTGGAAAATGGCATCTATTTCTTTTTCACATTTCCTTAGTACTAGTGCATTGTCTCATGTAATCTTTCCTTAAAAAAACAGAAGTGGGGTTGGGGTTGTGGCTCAGCGATAGAGCGTTCACCTAGCACCTGCAAGGTCCTAGGTTCGATCCTCAGCACCACATAAAAATAAATAAATAAAATAAAGGTATAAAAAATAGGAAGTATATTTTCTTTTACATAGAAAATGAAAGCTCAAAGTATGGTTTGTTGTAGTAGCTGTGGGAAAAATGTTAACCACTTTTCCTTTGCTGTGGTTCAAACAGCCAGTAAGACCAGCCAGCCTTCCTTCCATTACCAGTGGGCAGACACAGGGACAGGACCAGTCTCCATACAGAAGGAATACCTTTTGAGGAAAGAAATTAATTTTAAACAAAGCTAGTTATTTTATTAATAAACACATTTCTTAAAAGGTAGCATCTTTATCCTATGATCTGGGGTTAACATATGTACCAATTTAAAAAACAGAATTTTTCTACATGGTAATGACAGGTGTTACTGCAACAAGTTACCAAACGAAATTCTTTTTTATGTAAAAAAACCCCCTAGTAACCTGAAATGAATTTTGAAAGTTGAATTTTCTATAATTACAAATATCTTAAAATAATTGAGTGACACTTCATTATAGAACACAACTCATACTATTGTTGGAGTTTCCATATATTCCTGAAGAAATGGTTAAAAGAATATTTACTATGTTAAAATGGGAACAGGGCTTACAATTCTGATTTACAGCTAAAAAGGGCAACTTCTATTTAAAACTATACTCAGAGATGGGTTATACCTCAAAACCAAACATTTGGTCTGACCATCTTTAATACTGGTGAAGAGTCTAATGATTGTTGCCAATGAAAATTATTTTCATCCAATGTGCAAAAGAAGTAAAGCTGTCGTGTTCCTCATGACAAAAATACTCAGGGTCACTCCAGGGGAACTGGGCTGCACAGAGTAACCACACAAGAGACAGAGAGACCTTTTTCTCTGGGTCCTATGACAGCTCCTCTGATCTTAAGGATCCGCAGAAAAAGAGCCAGAGAGCACGTGCTGACCCCTTTTACTGAGGAGAAGCCACTCAAATGAGGCCAGGGGTCAGGGTTCTGGGGACTGAGTCTAGCTTCATGATGTCCACTGTCAGCAGGTTGATTTGTCATCTAGGAAGGCCACACCCAAGGGCAGAGCAAGAGAAGGGGACACTCAAAGGGCGTTTCCATGGAACATTCTATCCCAAACAGGGCAAAGGGGTAGGATCACAAAGGAGCAGGTGAGCGCAGCTCCATCCATGGGGCTGCAGGAAGGCGCGCCTATGCATGAAGGAATACACATTCTGCTACCTGGAGGATCGGGGCAGTCAATATCTAGGTCACTACGAAAGTGACCGACAGAGCCTCTTCTGATCATGGAAGGAGAATGCCAGTCATTCAGCGAGACCGCCTCCCATATACAGCTGTTTGCTTTTACTTGAAATACTTGATTTTTCTTTTCTTTTCTTTTTTTTTTTTTTTTAGGTACTGGGGATTGAACACAGGGGCACTGAGCCACATCCCCAGCCCTTTTTTTAAAAATATTTTATTTAGAGTCAGAATCTCACTGAGTTGCTTTGGGCCTTGCTAAATTGCTGAGGCTGGCTTTGATCTCGCAATCCTCCTGTCTCAGCCTCCTGAGCTGCTGGGAATACAGGTGTGCGCCACCATGCCCGGCACATCTGCTTTAAAGATGAGTCGCAGAGAGCCCAAAAGCCTGATGACATCGTTTATCTGCATAAATGCATCTGAAGAAGCATTTCTATTCATGCCCTAATTCTGAGTCTAAACACTAATCCAATTTCAAAATCAATCAAGAGTTTTTTAGATCCAGGAAGTCTTAGAATTGTTGCACACCTGAGAATTGTGTCTCTGAGAGCCTTTTCTACCCTGCTCCCCTCTGGTGCACTCCACAGGTCCCTGCAGGGGCAGAGTAGCAGTGCCCCAAGTAAGGGGGCCCTGACATCTCAGCCCCTAGACCTCCCGCCTCCTGGTGGGTGTGCTCCGCCTTTGGTATGTGACTGCAGCTTTCAGGGTAGACACAGGGGCCGCCCGCATGGACAGAGACCTCACGGTAGTGAGAACAGTGGTTTCCAGAGGCCGGGAGGGGTGGGGGAGGTGTGGAGAAGGAGGACATGGCTACAGGGTGAGTTGGTCAGGAGGAATAATCTCCCGTGTCCACAGCAGTAGGGTAAGTGCGGTGGACAGCTTATTGGCATTTTCCTTCCCTCCCTTCCATTTGCTGTTCCCTTCTTTCCCTTTTCTTTTTGATGGGGTCTTGCTGTGTTGCCCATGCTGCCTTTAAACTCCTGGGCTCAAGCAATCCCCCTGTCTCAGCCTCTGATTAGCTGGGACTAGAGGTGATTGCCACTGTGCTTAGTTAATGGTAGTGGGGATGTTCCCAACCAAGAAATGATGACTGTTTGAGGTGACGGATATACCAGTTACCCTGATCTGAGCATTACATGTTGTTCACATGTAACTGAAATGTCCCACTGGAACCCATAAATATGTACAATTTTTATCTGGCAGTTAAAAGTGATGTTTCCAGGCACTGGGGATTGAACCCAGGGATGCTGAACTGTTGAGCTAGATTTCCAGTTCTCTTGGTTTTTTATTCTGAGACAGGGTCTCACTGAGTTGCCCAGGTTGGCCTCAAACTTGCCATCCTCTTGCCTCAGCCTCCTGATTAGCTGAGATTCCTGTAGTGTGCCACCATGACTGGCTTTGAAAAAAAGAGGAGAGGAAAAATGTACAAAGAAACACTTCAGTGAGGAAACTATGATTTGTTGACAAAACTATGAAAACTAGTGACGTAAAAAATTGACAAGTCAAATATAACTCTGATACCATTCTGCGTTTCCCAGTTGTGCAGTGTTCTTGATCGACCACCCACCAACGTTTTCTGTATCTATGGGCAGTACTTTTATTCAGCTATTAAAACAGTTTTGATGACAGTCACATGTAATTATCATGATCAGGAAATCAGTTTCCTCAGCGATTACTTGGCACAGCGTGCTCGCCAGCATGGTGAGTGCAGAGGAGTTAAAAACAGAACAGCGAGCCGGGCACCGTGGTGCAGGCCTGTCATCCCAGCAGCTCCGGAGGCTGAGGCTGGAGGATCACAAGTTCAAAGCCAGCCTTGGCAATGGTGAGGCTTTGAGCAACTCAGCGCTCCTTCCCCTTGTTCTGGTGACGGGCTCTTTCTGACTGCTGCTCTGCCTGGGGTTGTCCCTGGGTGGCCCTGGGAACTCGCTTCTTTTCACTGAGCTCGTTGTCCTTGTGCTGTTTGGGTCAGAAGCCTTGGCAAGTGCTTCAGTGCAGGGGCCACACAAGGGCTTTTCCCTCTGGACTTCTTGTCTGGTCCTGGGGCATGAGCACGCATGGCACGGAAACCACTGTGGCTTCTTCCATGCTTCCTCCCGTCTTGAGATGCTGATGAGTGGTGTCTGGGGACATGCACCACTATCAGGTGGGCTATCAGGTGTTCGTCCAGTGGGCTCTGGCACGTTTCACAATCAGGTGGCCTGTCCTCCCCGTGGAGTTTTTAAGCTTCTTCAACCTGCCTTCATCAGGAAATATCTTCCCATTTGCTCCTGAGGGTGACCAGAAAGCCAGTCTGCATCGTCGGTCACTGGCTGCTATCAGGCACCTCACGTCTGCTCATCAGTGCTCATCACAAGTGTCAGGGCTTGAGGGTCTGCACCCTGGGCCTGCTGATTTCAGGGCACCATGGATTCTACGTCCTGCCTGTATCAGTGTACTTTTCTAAACCTCTTGCTCCCCAGCCACCCCCCCCACCTCTTTTTTGGTATCAGGGATTGAACCCAGGGGTGCTGAGTTACTGAGCCACATCCATTTTATATTTTATTTTGAGACAGGATCTTTCTCAATTGCTTAGGGCCTCGCTAAGTAGCTCAGACTTGTGATCCTCCTGCCTTAGCCTCCTGAGCTGCTAGGATTACAGGTGTGCACCACCATGCCTGGCTTTCCCCAGCTCTTTCAAATCAATTCCTGCCCCCTGGGTTTTGTCCCAGGACAATTTTGGTCCCCCTGGCTCTGGGGTATAGATGTCGGTGCACTCTGTCATCCTGATCTCTGGTTTCTTCCACTCTTCATCTTGCGTGTCTTCAGCACCTCCAAGGGGGTGATGCATTTTGAGACAATGCTTTCTTATTGGCTGACCATTGTTTTCATCAGCACTAGACACATCATACTTCTGAGAAGAGAGTTTATTAAAAGAAAAAATACTCTGAATACAAAGAATTGAGAAGAGAGTTTATTTAAAAAACTTCTGGATACCAAGAATCTCCCCAGATAGGACAGATGACGACATCATTAAGTTAGCGGCTTTTTAGGCTTTGGTGTGTACATGTCACTTAGGACCTCTTGGGATAGACCAGGATGGAGAACATCTGTTTCCGCTTCTGAAGCCCTGTCTGCCCCTTGCCTCACGGGAAGCGCTGTACATAGGCGCTGCTAAGGGTGAGAACACGTGCTCTGAACTCCATGTCATCGGCCTCAACTGCAACAGCACAAAATTCTCCTGGCAGGCGTTCAGCTGTTAGTGTTTTCAGAAACAGAGTTCTACGATTACTATCATTGTAGTTCGTGGTTCCAGACATATCCATAACAATTACATGGATCAGCTAAGGCTCCTACCTTAATGCCTCAAACACCCAAATCCTCAGGTCAGAGTAACTGTAGTTGGTACATAAGCCCTGCCTTGGGCCACAGTCCCAGCCAGAGCACTCACCAGCACGCAGGCTGGGGCTTGGTGAGTGGGGCTGGAGGCCACTACGATACCCTATTCCCTTCAACCAAGAATGGAGGCAGTTCCCCAAAGTGCATTCAGTATAAAAGAATTGAGTGAGACTGACAGCGCTTTGGAAGAGATGAATACACAGGAATAGGTAACAGTTTCTTCCCTCTAACTGCGGTGGGGATTTGGCT
The DNA here is from genome assembly GCF_052094955.1 of Ictidomys tridecemlineatus. Taxonomy (NCBI): domain Eukaryota; kingdom Metazoa; phylum Chordata; class Mammalia; order Rodentia; family Sciuridae; genus Ictidomys; species Ictidomys tridecemlineatus. The sequence goes on from NC_135479.1 coordinate 211,262,401, forward strand.
TTAAGCTTCCTGACACACTGTAAGAGGGGGGAAGGCAAAGCTGTAGCCGAGCTGGTTGAGCCCTGTCCGGTTGGAACTGTGAGTCCTTCTGCCATGCTGCTGAGATGGCATCTCAGCCCTGATGGCAAAGATGGTAGAACTAAAGCAGTCTGGAGGGTATCTTTTATGTTTTAATCATTGAAAACCTCCTCTGAGCTACTGACAATCCCATTACTGGAGAGTGGGTGTAGGGCTGGGCCTGCGCCAAGGACTGACCCTGCTGGGGCCTGGGTGGGTGCAGCTCCACGAGCATCAGATTTCAGTCTGGGGCCATGGGTTGGGTCTGGGCTCGCAGAGCCCCACGGTAGCAGGAGGGAAACCCTGTGTGGTCTGTCGAGACTGATTGGGGTCCAAAGCTACAAGTGAGAACTAAACCAGTTAAAGATGTCAGACTTTTGGAAAAGCCATTTACTGTATGTACTTGAATCCTGCCAGCAATTCCTGAGCATACAGTTGTGTATGTGGGTGTGTGAGTGTGTGTGTGAATTTTCACTGTGCTATATTGGCACATCTGTGTGAAAGCAGATGTAAAGTTTATGCTTAAATTTCTTAACTTTTGGGCTTAGTCATCTTTTGACAAAGTAATCTGGGATAACCTTATATTTTAGTTTCTAACTAACGATAATAAATAAAAAGGACACATTTATGTCAATATATTGGCTCACAGTGTGCAGTGGGTTTAAACATTCCCTTTCTTTGTTTCCAGGATTTTGACTCCTTCTTCTCTGCAAAAGAAGAGAATATTATCTATTCCTTCCTTGGCTTGGCTCCCCCTCCGGGCTCAAAGGTAAGCTTGGTCCCCCATTGGGGCTCAGTGCAGGGTATGATAAAGGAAGACAGAAATCGGCAAACAACACTGGTTAGTAAATGGTGATCTTCAATTTACAAAATCACAAAAGTTTCACAAATTTTGTGAAATTTATGAAATGCTTCATGAATTTGCCTGTCAGCCTCCTGTGGAGACCCTGCTTAGTCTTTTCTATATTGTTTCTGTTTGGGTATATGTGTTGCCAAAGCAAGAGCTAACATGATTTTAGCATACCATATTCTGAAAGATTCTTTCCCCTAGTGATAATGCAGAATATTTACTAAAACAAAGTTATGCTTTTATATTTTTGATGTTTTTACCATTTTATAGTAAATTTTATAAAGCTTAAGAAACTTAAGAAATGTTAGGGCTGAGGATATAGTTCAGTGGTAGAGAGCGTACCAGGCATTTGTGAGGCCCTGGGTTTGATCCAGCACTGCAAAACCAAAACCAAAATCAAAACCAAAAAACAAAAAATAATCTTAAGTGTATTCATAAAATATGTGAAACTAAGAATTCTTAGCTTGTATTTATGAAATTATTTTGTCATGAATTTGCTTCTCATATAGCTTATGTTAATTTAATAATAATAGATGCCCTTAGGTTAATCATTTCTACTTAAAATGCTCTGAACTTGCTTTTTAGTGGATAAACAAGGGAAAAGCAAGAGCTAGACTCAAGCACAAGCCAGATCCTGTCCCATCAGGTTGTTTCCTTGAGTGTTGTCTCATCTTTGAACACATATAATTAAATAGGAAATCACTCTAGTGAAGCCAAGGCCACCATCTGGATGTCCTGTGTGGATTGCCCATTTCACCTGGGGGTGGCCACTGCTCCGCTGGCCTCAGCCAAGACTCATTCACTGAATTCAGTTCCCACTTGGGAAGTTCGCAGAGTCCCTCTGGTGCCTGCCTGCCACCAGAACTGGCTCCCCCTCTCCTCTCTTCCTTCTAGAAGGTTCTCCCTTCTCCTCTCTGCCAGGTTCTCTCTCTCAATAGCCATCTATCTCCCATATTCCCACCACTTCCCAGTCCCCTCCCTCCAGACCTTGTGGTGGGAGGGGAGAGTCTGGTTTATGTCCAAAGGCCTATTAGGGGGTTTTCTAAACAAAGTGACTTTGCTGTCCCAGGTCAATAATAATGTGGCAAGGCCAGGCATGGTGGTGTGCATCTTTAATCCCAGTGGCTTGGGAGGCAGAGGCAGGAGGATCGTGAGTTCAAAGCCAGCCTCAACAATTTAGCAAGGCCCTAAGCAACTCAGCAAGACCCTGTCTCTAAATAAAATATAAAAGGGGTTGGGATATGGCTCAGTGGTTAAGCGCCCCTGAGTTCAATAGCTGGTACAAATAAACAAACAAAAACCAAAAAAAAGTGGCAAAACTTTGAAAAGAAAGTTTTTTTTAAGCCTTAGGTCATAGGTCAAATTCTTAGAGCTACCTTCTGCACCTAGATTCAAAGGGAGAGTGTCAGAGTACAAAAATGTATTCTCTCTCTACTCACAGCAAATATCAGGAATCACATTTTCTGCATTTCTTCCCTTTGCAATGTTTCTTCTTCCTATTATCTTTTTTTATAGCATTAGGATTTCTTTCTTTCTTTTATTTTATGGTATGGCTCTAGTATTCACGACACTTAAAACTTTTCTCAAATACTCTATCACATTGTATCCTAATTGGCTTATTCATTCCTATACTTTTTATTTTTACTTATTAATGTATCATAAATTTGTTTATGCAATTACAAGCTCATACTATTGTTTAAATAGTCTGTAAACATTTTATTGTGTAAATGTAACATAATTTTCTGTTTTTTGCTTATAATTTTGAACCTTTGATTTATTAATTATAAATAACTCTGCAGTGATTGTGGCAGGGAAATAGTGTTCTTTCTTTTGGGGTATTTCCTTAGGATAAATCCCCAGTAACCCTTTTAGTGAGACAAAGTGCACAAATATTATTTTGGATTTGAAATGAGCCACCAAATTGTTCTGTCAGAGGATTACACCATTTATCCTACTATGCCATGGTAGATCGACCTCACTGTTCAGAGATGAGTGTGTTTAATCTCCTTGATCTGAGAACATTAGGTTCTATTTTTAAAAATTGCTTTTGATTTTATTTTGCTACGAAGGGAATTTAGTCTGATGAATTTTCACCTTAAGTATGGTTTTGTAACTCAGCATGTATTTTTTTGATATTTTATATTTTTTATTGACAAATTAATATTTATTATATACAACAGGATGTTTTGAAATGTTTACATTGTAGAATGGCTGAATTGAGCTAATTTACATACACATCACCTTACATACTTATCATTTTATTTATGGTGAGAACAATTAAAATCTAATCTTTTAGTGATTTTCAAAATATAATATATTTTCATTTACTGTGGACATCATGTTGAACAATAGATCTCTTGAACTTATTCCTCCTAACTAACAGGTGATATATATATATATTTTGGTGCTGAGCATTAGATCCCAGGGCCTTGTGCATGTAAGGCAAGCACTCTACCAACTGAGCTGTATCCCCAGCTCCAGAAATATGTATTTTAATTTTTCTCTGAAAAGACTCTCTTTTAAGTAATAAAATTAATTTTTTAAAAATATTTTTTAGGGGCTGGGGTTGTAGCTCAGCGGTAGATGCTCGCCTAGCATGTGGGCTTGATCCTCAGCACCACATAAAAATAAATAAGTAAAGATATTGTATCCAACTAAAAAATAAATATTAAAAAAAAGAATTAAAAAAATATTTTTTTAGGGTCTGGGATTGTGGCTCAGTGGTAGAGTGCTCGTCTAGCATGTGTAAGGCCCTGGGTTCGATCCTCATCATCACATAAAAATAAATAAATAAAATAAAGGTACTGTATCCAACTCCTTCTAAAAAATAAATATTAAAAAATATCTTTAGTTGCAGATGGACACAATATCTTTAATTTATTTATTTTAATTAGGTATATATGACAGCAGAATGCATTTTGATTCATTGTACACAATTGCAGCACAACTTTACATTTGTATGGTGTACACGATGTAGCCTCACACCCTATGTGCAGTCATACATGTAGCTAGGGTAATGATGTCCATCTCATTCCACCATCTTTCCTGCCCCTAGGCACCCTGCCCCCAGGCACCCTCCTTCCTCTCCCTCCCCTTTGCCCAATCAAAGTTCTTCCATTTTTCCCATGCCTCCCGCTTCCTGTTATGGATCAGCTTTCTCTTATCAGAGAGAACGTTTGGCCTTTGGTTTTTTGGGATTGGCTTCCTTTGCTTAGCATTATATTCTCCATCTCCATCCATTTACCTGCAAATGCCATAATTTTATTCTCTTTTAATGCTGAGTAATATTCCATTGTGTGTATATATGACAGTCTCTTCATCCATTTATCTGTTGAAGGGCCTCTAGGTTGCTTCCACAGTTTAGCTCTTGTGAATTCAGCTGCTATGAACATTGATGTGGCTGCCTTACCATATATAGTATGCTGATTTTAAGTCCTTTGGATATATATCTTTGGATATAGACTGAGGAGTGAGATAGCTAGGTCAAATGATGGTTCCATTCAAAGTTTTCTAAGGAATCTCCATACTGCTTTCCATATTGGCTGCACCAATTTGCAGTCCCACCAGCAGTGTATGAGTGTGCCTTTTCCCTCACATCCTCTCCAACACTTATTGTTGTTTGTATTCTTAATAGCTGCCATTCTGATTGGAGTAAGATAAAATCTTAAAGTAGTTTTGATTTGCATTTCTCTAATTACTAGAGATGTTGAACATGTTTTTTATATATTTATTGATTGAGTGTATATCTTCTTCTGAGAAGTGTCTGTTCAGCTCCTTAGTCCATTTATTGATTGGGTTATTTTTTTGGTGGTAAGTTTTTTGAGTTCTTTATGTATCCTGGAGATAAGTGCTCTATCTAATGTGTGTGTGGCAAAAATTTGCTCCCAAGATTGGGCTCTCTGTTCACCTCATTGATTGTTTCTTTTGCTGAGAAGAAGCTTTTTAGTTTGAGTTCATCCCATTTATTAATTCTTGATTTTATTTCTTGTGTTTTAGGAGTCTTTTTAAGGAAATTGGGGCCTAATCTGAGATGATGAAGATTTGGGCCTACTTTTTCCTCTGTTAGGTGCAGGGTCTCTTGACTAATTCTTAGGTCCTTGATCTACTTTAAGTTGAGTTTTCTGCATGGTGAGAAATAGGGGTTTATTTTCATTTTGCTGTTATAGATTTCCATTCTCCCAATGCCATTTGTTGAAGAGGCTATATTTTTTTCCACTGTATATTTTTGGCACCTTTGCCCAGAATGAGATAACTGTATTTATATGGGTTTGTCTCTGTGTCTTTTATTCTGTACCATTGGTCTTCATTTCTATTTTGGTGCCAATATCATGCTATTTTAGTTACTATACTTTGTAGTATAGTTTAAGGTCTGGTATTGTGGTGCATTTTGCTTCACTTTTCTTGCTAAGGATTGCTTTAGCTATTCTGAGTCTCTTATTTTTCCAATGAATTTCATGATTTTTTTTCTATATCTATAAGTAATGACATGAGGATTTTAATTGGAATCGCATTGACTCTAAAATGCACTTTGGGTAGTATGGCCATTTTGACAATATTAATTTTGCCTATCCAAGAGCATAGGAGATCTTTCCATCATCCAAAGTCTTCTTCAATTTCTTTCTTTAGTGTTCTATATTTTTCACTGTAGAGGTCTTTTACCTCATTTGTTAAGTTGATTCCCAAGTATTTTATTTTATTTTTTTGAGGCAATTGTGACTGGAGTAGTTTTCCTAATTTCTCTTTCAGAGGATTCATCACTGATATAGAAATGTATTTGATTTATGGGTATTGATTTTATATCCTGCTACTTTGCTGAATTCATTCATTAATTCTAGAAGTTTTCTGGTAGAGTTTTTTGGATCCTCTTAGAATCATATCATCAGCAAATAATGATAGTTTGAGTTCTTCTTTTCCTATACATAGCCCTTCAATTTCTTTTATCTAATTGCTTTGGCTAGAGTTTCAAGGTCTGTGTTGAATAGAAGTGGTATAAGAGGGCATCTCTGACTTGTTCCAGTTTTTAGAGGGAATGCTTCCAGTTTTTCTCCATTTAGAATGATGTTGGCCTTGGGTTTAGCATAGCTTTTACAATGTTGAGGTATGTCCTATTATCCCTAGTTTATCTGGTGGTTTGAACATGAAAGGGTGCTGTATTTTGTCAAATGCTTTCTCTGCAACAATTGATATCATCATAAGAGTCTTTCCTATAAGTCTGTTGATAAGATGAATTGTATTTATTGATTTCTGTATGTTGCATCAACCTTATATTCCTGGAATGAACTCCACTTGATCTTGGTGCACTATTTTTTAAAAAAATATGTTTTTGTATGTGCTTTGCCAGAATTTTATTGAGAATTTCTGCATCAATTTTCATCAGGGATATTGGTCTGAAAATTTCTTTTCTTGATGTGTCTCTGCCTGGTTTTGGTATCAGGATGATACTAGCTTCATAGTATCCCCAGCCCTGGCAATATGTATTTTTATTTATCTCTGAAAAGACAGTCTTTTAAATATTAAAATTTATTTTTAAAAAATATTTTTTAATTGCAGATGGACACAATAGTTTCTATTTGTTTGTTTATTTACTTATTTATATTTTATGTGTTGCTGAGGATCAAAGTCAGGACCTCACATGTGTGAGGCAAGTGCTCTACTGCTGAGCTATAATCCCAGCCGCAGAATTAATTTTCTATTAAAATAATACAAGTATAATATGTCAAGGTCAGAGTCCTGTAACATTTTTATAAAAACAGGAGGCCCTGCTCATTTGTCCCTGGTCAGAATATGCTGCAGCGTCGCTGCTTTCCTTCACAGGTTGCTGGGGTGCAGAGGGCCATGTAGGGGCTGCCCATGTGACCGCTGCGTCCAGAGCTGCTGCGAGGAGCCTGGTGCAGTCTGCCTCCTCATCCTTTGTACCTGTCCGTTTTCGTTTTCCCAGTTCTGGGAGGTTTGGGGCCCTCTTTTTCGTTTTGAGGTTGCAGATGCGATGCCTGGTGGGTCCTGGGTGTACTGGGCCTCATTCTGGAAATTCTTCTCCCTTGGTTCTAGAAAATGAATGTTTGGGGAGTCTTTCTGGGGGGTCATTTTTCCTTAGTGTCCTCTCTTTTCCTTTTTGGAAGTATTCTTGTTTGAATGTTGGACCTCTTGGATTAATCCTCTAATTATCTTCAGTCTCCCATTTTCTGTGGCTTTTCTACTTTCTGGGATATTTCCTCAAGTTGGTGCTTTTTCTTCCCTCTGTTATTATTTTTTTCATCTCTCCTATCATATTTTTACTTCTTGAGAGCTCTTTGTTTTCTTTGGATGTTTTCTTATTAATTAGCTTTCTGTTTTTGTCAGATAAGTTCATTATTTTTCTGAACTCTGATTTTGTTAAATACATATATTTTTTCCCACTTATTTTATTGGTGCATTGTAGTTGTACACAGTGGTGAGATTTGTTGTTACATATTTGGGCATGCACACGATGGAGCAATATAATTTGGCAACACGACTCCTCAGCACTCCCCCCTCCCTCCCCACCTCCCACCCCAGGAACCCTTTCCTCTATTGATCTTCCTTTGATTTTTAGTACATCTACCCCAACTCTGTTTTCCTTTTTCCTCTCTAGCTTTCATATTTGAGAGAAAACATATCTTCTGAGTTGAATTATTTTGCTTAACATGATGGTCTCTAGTTCCATCCATTTTCTTGCAAATGCTGTAATTTCATTCTCATTTATGGCTGAATAAAATTCCATTGTGTATATGTACCACACTTTCTTTATCCATTCGTTCATTGATGGACACCTAGGCTGGTTCCATAGTTTGGCTATTGTGAATTGTTCTGCTATAAACATGGGTATGTATCACTGTTGTTTGATTACTTTGATTTTTAGGACAAATACCTTGGAGTGGTATAGCTGCATCATATGGTGGTTCCATGTCTAGACTTTTGAGGAATTTCCATACTGATTTCTGTAGTGATTGCAGTAAGTTACTTCCACCAACAATGTCAAAATGTTCCTTTTTTCCAAATCCTTTCCACCATTTATTAATTGTGTTCTTGATTACTGCCATTCAGACTGATGTGAGATGAAATCTCAGTAGAGTTTTGATTTGCATTTCCCTAATTGCTAATATTGTGAACATTTTTTCATGTGTTTGTTGGCCATTTGTATTTCTTCTTTTGGTAAAAGGCATTAGATGCATTTTTTTTGGGGGGGGTGAACTGAATAAATTTCCTATGCTAAAAAAAATCACTCCACCCAACCCCGATATCATTTTCAAATTCAAAGGGGAAACTGATCTTTATAACAGAGACCTATTGATCTATTGATTAACAGAGTAGTCACACCCAGCATCACCCCTGGCTGACTCACAACACCTGCACCATCTGCTGTGCTGTGAACGTGAAGTACATAGTCTCACCTGCCAGGTGTCCTGCAGTTTCTTTAATAATTTGTTCTTTCAGGAATATTTATTTGAGCACATGCTGGCTGGACATTGGCCCAGCTGACCGTGGGTTTTATGGTTGAGGGTGAGCTCTGTGTCAGCACCCTACAGTAGAGGTAACAGCTGTCTGCATGAATGTGAACATAGACTGCCAATCTCAGGCTTCTGAGCAGCCTCCACTGTGGCTTGACGGTGGCCTGTCCTTTGCAGAACTCATGCTGAAATCTGATTGTCATTGTGGTGGTGTGAGAGTGGGGCCTGCAAGGGGCTATTAGATTGCTAAGAAGGACAAATGCCTTTCTCTCACAGTGAGCTCTCATTCCCGTGGCACTGGATTAACCACCTCTAGGGCAGGGTTATAAAAGGGAGCTACTTCCACCCCATTTTTTTCCTTTCTGCATGTGTCTGCTTGCCTGTCTCTTCCTGCCATGAGTTGAAGCAGCCAGAGGTCCCAGCGACTTCATGCTGTTGGACTTCCCAGCCTTTAAAACTTTGAGTCCAAATAAATCTCCATCCTTTATAAAATACCAAGTCTCCACTATTCTGTTATAGTGACAAGAAATGGACTAAGAAAGTATCTTAAAAGAGTCTGAATTTTGCTTGATACTTGAAGATCTAGCAGGAGCTAAATAGGCAGAGAGACAGTGAAGGCACTCTGGGAAGAGGGACGGCCTGGAAGACAGTGGGATCCAAGAGCATGTGGCCACTCGGGGGGTCCTCCTCGGGGTAGGATGCGGAGCTTTTGGTAGAACCTGGGGTCTCAGGTGGGTGAAGACCAGAGCCAGGCAAGTGAAGGAGGCAGGAGCAGTCCTGCACCGGGCCTTCCACTCCCCAAACTTCTGTTCACACAGCTCAGTGCAGAGTGGTTTGTGTTTTGCAGAGCCTACGACTCAGATAGCAGTGTAGACGTTGTTAGAGAAAGACTCAGGATATGGGACCGAGTTTACACCCTCAGAGCCAGGTGCAGTCCACAACTCAGATCCGGGGCTCAACTCTGAGACTGGAGGCAAAGACTGACAAACCAAGTCAGTGAAACACTCCAGAGCTGTCAAGCACCATTCTTCAAGTTGTTGGTAGGACAGTTTTATTGCAACTTGCCTTTTTAAAAAAACAGCCTATGTTTTGAGACCTATCCATGCTAATACATGCAAATCCATTTCATTCTCTGCTGTGATTCATCTTATCCCATTTTCTTTTTTTTTTTTTCTGGAAAGAACTTTTAAAAATTTTAATTTGTTATATATATAAATACCTTTTTTCTATTTATTCATTTGTATGTGGTGCTGAGGATTGAACCCAGGGCCTCACATGTGCTAGGCAAGCACTCTACCACTGAACTATAGCCCTAGCCTCTCCCCCCACCCCTGCTGTTTTCTTTTAATATCTTTTTTTTCCTCTGACAATTTTTTATGGGATACCCTGTAATATTTCTGTTTTTTAATTTTTTTTAAGTTGTAAATGGACACAATATATCTTTATCTACTTTTATGTGGTGCTGAGGATTGAACCCAGGGCCTCACATATGCGAGGCAAGTGCTCTACCACTGAGCCCCAGCCCCAGCCCCTGTGATATTTCAGTACATGTATACATCGTGTAATGTTTAAATAAGGCTAAACATACGTGTCATTTTTTTATGGTGAGAACGTTCAAACTCCCTTCTTGGGGCTTTTTGAAATGTGCAGTGTGTTATCACCGACTACAGCCAGCCTCCTTTGAGCAGCACCCCAGGACTTCCTGCTCCTGTCTGACTGTAACTAAGTTCCCATTGGTCAACCTCTGACCGTCCCTCCCTCACTCCTCCTTTTCCCAGCATCTGGAAACCATTGTTCTACTCTGAATTTCTATGAGACCTACTTTAAAAAATTTCTCCTGCGTAAGATCACGAGGCGTTGTCTTTCGGTGCCTGGCTTATTTCAGTTAACATGATGGCCTCTGCTTCCTGGTTTCATGTTATTGCAGTGATCTCAGTCTTTGCTCCCATCCTGATTTGTACTTGGAGTCGTAGTATTTCATGGAATTCTCTTCACAGGGAAGAAAGGGGTGGCCAAAGGATAAAACCCAGCCTAGAGGGACCTCAGAGGCTGTCTAGTCCAGATTCTTCTTTCCTCAGAGGAGGATCATGAAGCACAGGGGCGGAGGTGACTTGTCTGTAGATGTCCCTCTGATCACAGCTCAGCCTGTGCTGAACTTGCTGCTATTAGCGTGGCTCAGGGTTACAGGTGTTCACTTGGGAAGGTACTTCAGGTACGCTTGGAAAGGCGGACACTTGATTTATGGAGATGCTATGGCTTGTCCCAGTGTCATATTGTCATAAACCACACTGTAGAGAAGAATCAGTGAGGGTAAATCATCTTGCTAGGTCACATGGAGGAACTCCTGACAATTATGCAGAAACACATATCTAGAAAATGATACAAAGTGTTGTAAGCAGCATTATTGCTTTTAGGAAAATCTCCTTGCCTCCAGCAGGCTGCCCCAGGTCAAGTACCAGGCAAGGATTCCCAGGAAGCTTTGTAAGCTAGTGTTTGCTCCATAAAGTCTACCTCCATTCTTTAAAACCGTCTGTTCACAGCTGATCAAATGAACACCCTTCTTGATATGCTATTTCAGGAAGAGCCTTGGTTGCATAAGCAGGGTTTTGAGTTATGCCCTGGCAAACAGGAAAACAGATTCCTATTAAAGCTATGCAAATAACTGTACTGCCACAAAAAGTAAAATGTATTCCAATTCGACAAGTAGAGTCAATAAAAAATTTTGAATTCCATAGGGTTCGGCAGGGAGAATAAGATGTCATAAGTTTCATTTTGATTTACATATTCAGAAAATTGAGCATTAAAATAACACCAGCAATATTCCAAACAAAAACTCCTCTCACTTGTCATCGCTTCATTTAGTCCTGAGTGACTGATTCTTATTCCCCAGGGTCTTGGGGTAGTGGTCTCAGGGGCCCATCTGCTCTTAGTGTGCTGGGCTTGTCAGGCTTCCTCTGGTGTGGTCCCCACGTTCTTTATGTGATGCCCTCACAAACCTGTATCCAAATACCTGCCACCTGGTCCTTTCCTGCGGGGCTCTGAGCTGTTGTTCTTCCTGGGAGAGAAAACATTCGCACCTGTAGCCGATCACAGAAAACTTCCAGGGAAGTATCGAAGTAAAACAAGCTAAGGAAAAACATCTTAGATGAAAAAGACTTAAAATGGGTGTGGTTTATTTATTACTGATGATTTTTTATTTTTAAATTTTTATTTATTTATTTATTTATGTTGGAAAAAAGAAATTATATTTAGAAGTAGACAGCTGGACTTTGTTTAGATGATCCCAATTTTGTTGGCGACGTCCAATGCATCATAATCAGGAGCCAGTCGAACATATGCCTTTTTCTCTCCATTAGGCCTGATCAAGGTGTTAACCTTGGCCACATCAATGTCATAGAGCTTCTTTCTTTCTTTCTTTCTTTCTTTCTTTCTTTCTTTCTTTCTTTCTTTCTTTCTTTCTTTTCTTTCTCTCTCTTTCTCTCTCTCTTTCTCTTTCTTTCTTTCTTATTAGTTGTTCATTACAAAGCTCTTGACATATCATATTTCATACATTTGAATCAAGCGGATTATAAACTCCCATTTTTACCCCGTATACAGATTGCAGAATCACATCGGTTACACTTCCACTTTTTTACATACTGCCGTACTAGTGTATGTTGTATTCTGCTGCCCTTCCTATCCTCTACTATCCCCCCTCCCCTCCCCTCCCATCCCCTCCCATCTTCTCTCTCTACCCCATCTACAGTAATTCATTTCTCTCTCGTTTTTTTTCCCTTTCCCCTCACTTCCTCTTATATATAATTTTGTATAGCAATGAGGCTCTCCTTCCACTTCCACACAATTTCCCTTCTCTCTCCCTTTGTCATAGAGCTTCTTTATAGCATGTTTGATCTGGTGTTTGTTTGCCTTGACATCCACAATAAACACAAGTGTGTTGTTGTCTTCAGTCTTCTTCATGGCTGACTTGGTGGTCAGAGGGAATTTGATGATGGCATAGTGGTTTGTTTCTCCTGGGGGCACTCTTCCAAGGATACCTGGGCTGCCTCCGGAGCCGCAATGTCTTGGGTCGCCGGAAGGTAGGTGACGTGCGGATCTTCTTTTTATGACTGTGGACACCCGTCAACACTGCTTTCTTGGCTTTCAAAGGTTTTGCTTTGGCTTCAGCTTTAGGAGGGGCAGGAGCTTCCTTCTTAGCTTTCGGCGCCATCTTGGTGAAAGGGCTGTTACTGATGAGTTTTAAAAGGAAAAGACTTTAGAGTTAGAAAAGAATAATGCTCTAGATGAGAAAATTTGGTTGTCTCTGTGGCATGTAAAGCAAAACAACGATGTCAGTCCAAGGAAGTTTTAGAAAAATGAGTTGTGAACCTAATCATTGAGCCTATTTTCAAAGAACACACAAACACTGTATCTAGTTTCTTAAGAATGAATGGACTCAAAGGAAATATCAAATTACTCAGAGACATAATGTGTCACAAAGATACCATGCATTTGGAAGGAATAGGTCATAATGAGATGCAGTGTGGCTGGAGCAGGCTCTGAATGTCTGTGTATTAAAAAATAAAAGTAGGTAATGGGCTCCCCAAATGAAAAGCACCGTCCTGAGATATGCTAGATTCAAATGAAAGAAAAAGACCTGTGACCTGGTTAACATTTAAAACGAGTAACTATGACTGATAATTGTACCATGGGTGTCTGATATTAGGAGAGTGCTGGGAGGGTGTCTTCCTGTGTTATTTTACCGGGGGAACATTGTCAAGATGGCAGTGGAAAGCATCCAGGTCTGTGTGGAATTAGATTCCCCTCACTGGCAGAGATAAGCAGTCATCACAATGTTGAAGCATGGCATTCACAGGATGCTGGTGGGGTGACGGCTCAGTCTCAGCATTTTTATGTTCCAGCAAGTGCTGTCCCCATGGAGCCACCTCACGAAGTCCTAATAATGTTCCCAACAGCTGAACCATTATCACTCACAAGAGCTTTCAAATCCCTCTCTGAGGTCACATCTCCATCTGATGAGAAGGACACAGTGATGTTTTGAGGCAATGTGATTTATGGCCCAAAGTGATTTGTGATTAAAAGTTTCAATACTAGTTTATGATATGATTATTGATCTCCTGTCGAAAGCAGTTTTGACAAATGGCAAAATATCTAAATAAGTACAGTGATTCCCAGGCACCTAAAGGAAGCCATGCTAACCAGAGCATTCAGATGTCTTGGACTGACAGTGCAAATGGCAGAAGCAGGAGACAACGTTGAACGCTGGGTGAGACCCATCAGAGAGATGGATTTGCAGCACAAAAATGTGTTCTGGAATTTGTTAATTTGAACCATAGTAGATGAGCAATAGATCACAGATGCCCGTAAGGTCCATGTTATGGCCCAAGAAGAACTGAAGGAGAAATACATCCAACTTGACATAAAGCAAGGAGAGATGAATCATGGTGAAAGGCCAGAGTCTGCAAGTCAGGTGCAGGACCTGCTGTGTGACTAGTAGGAGTTCCAGAAGAACAAGAGGCTTCAACTGCTCAACTCAACTGAGATGAGTCCTTCTTGACACTGGCAAAGGCAGAGTGGTGCTGAGGGTTTGGTAGGTCCTCAGGAGGTGCGTCCCAGCTGCAGGAGGGGCCTGGGCACTGATCTGGAGCAGCCTGGAAGTGGAACCCTCTCGATCCCCCTCCATCCTGCCGTTGGTCCCAGCAGTGGTCAACAGAGGTGCCTGTTGCTGGGCAGAGCAGCCCTTGGGAACTGATCTCGCTCATGAGGAGCAGGGAGGAGGGTAGATCCTGGCAGCTAGCCTCCACCTGGCTGCACCCTAGAAGCACTGGGCAGCTGTTAGAACTAGGGAATGCCACATCCAAGGTCGATTAGGAGAAAACCTCCCATAGGGAGCTCCCAAGTGAATTTAGTACTTTGCCGATGTCAAGACTACTTCTATAAATGAAAAGACATAATAGAAAAATACAGAATTTTGGAAGGGGATCTGTGAGATCTGTGAGATACTCACACTGAGGATGTCGTTTTTTGGACTGCAGAAAAGCAGAAACGAAAGGGGATGTAGGTGCCCTGGAGAGCTAATCTCAACTGGGGTGGGCAGGGGAAGCCTCTCGGTGGGGACATATTTGATTGGGATGCAGGGTTAGTTTAATGATGACCATTTTGAACAGGAGGTGAACACTGGGATAGAAAAGCCTTCCAGAACATTTATGTTCACGAGGCTGGGGCAGAGCTGGGAAAACACTTACACAAGTAGAAATGAGGAAAGGGAACACTAAGGGAAGATGGCCGGGCTGCCGTGGATCACCGCAGCAGAGGAATTGGGCCAACTCTGTCAGTTGTTCTAATACATCTGAAAAGGCTAAAATTTCCTAGGCCGGGAAAGACAGTTTGGAGTTTTTACACTGTTGTTCTACAATTGACGAGAGGGTGTTAAGATCGCTGACTCTGATTGTGCATTTTCTGTTTCTCCCTTTAATCCTGTCAATTTATACTTCATGTATTTTAAAGCCCTGTTGTTCGGCATATTAATATTTATGGTTTTTTTGGCTTCCTGACGGACTGGCTCTTTTATGTTTGGTGTATGCCTCTTTGTCTCTGTAGTATTGTCTCTATCTGGATTGTGCATTAGTAAAGCTATTCCAGATTTCTTAGGTTTACTGCCTGCATGGCATATTTCTTCCATCTCTCTCTCTATTTTTTAAATTTCTTTTTTAGTTGTAGGTAAACACACATTTTTATTTTATTTATTTATTTTTATGTGGTGCTGAGGATCAAACCCAGAGCCTCACACATGCCAGGCAAGCGCTCTGCCACTGAGCAGCCCCACCATCTGTATACTTTTGACCTACCTGTGTCTTTGTTTTCATAGCATGTCTTCTGGAGACAACAGAGGTTAGGTTTTGTGCACTTTCATTCATTTTGACAATTGGCATATTTGGTTCTTGAGCACTTCGATAATCATTGACATAGTTGTGTTTGATTGTTTATTTATTTATTTTTTGCAGTGCTGGGACTAAACCCATGGGTGCTCTACCACTGAGCTACATCCCATCTGTTTTATTTTGAAAAAGGGTCTTGCAAAGTTGCTGAGGCTGGCCTTGAACTTGCTATCCTCCTGCTTCAGCCTCCTGAGTCACTGGGATGATAGGCTTGCACCACCACACCTGATGTTGTGACTGTGTTTAGATTTGCCACTTAATTTTAGTTTCCTGTTTGTGCCTTGTTATATTTCTCCATTTTACTTTTTTTGTGTCATTTCTTTTGGGTTATTTGGCTATATTTCAGAGTTCCCTTTTAATTTGTGCATTGTCTTTCTAGCTATACAGCTTGGCACACTTGTGGTGGTTCTTCTGGTGTTTTAACGTAAATTCATCCTGTCTCACAGCCTAGTTAGGTTAATATTATGACACTTCAGGTAGCAGGAAGAAGCACCACCACGGCGATGCCCACTTACTGCTCTCCATCTTACTGTGTGGCCCGTTGACGCCTCCCTCCCCTCTGTTAAATGGTATTGTGTTTTTGCATCAAGCAGTCCTGTGTATTTTAAAGGAAGCAGGAGGAAAGAGAAGCGTTTCTGTTTCCCAGGTGCTTTTCATTTCTGATGCTGAGACAGGGGAGTTTCCTTTCGTCCTGATGGTGTCCTTGAGCCCCGTGGCCCTGCTTGTGGAGCAGGCTGCCGCCCGAGCTCGTGGCTTTCTTTACCTGGGTTGTCTTGGTTTTGCTCTCATTCTTGAGGGGCTTTTTCACAGGACACAGAATTCTTGGTCTACAGTTACTTATTTTCCTGACAGCACCTTACAAATGTTTTTTCCCTTCTGCCTTCCTGTCTGCGTAGTTTCTGGTGAGCCTGGATGACTGGAAGTCCTGTTCCCTGGCTGTCGTTTGTGGTTTTCTCTTGCTGCTCTCAAGACTTTCCATTTATCCTGCATTTGCAGCCATGTGGTTATGCTATTCTAAACCTGGTTTCTTTGTACTTATTTCTTTTTCGTGTGTGTGTGTGTGTGTGTGTGTGTGTGTGTTTAGTTGTAGGTGGACACAACTTTATTTTATTTTTATGGGGTACTGAGGATTGAACCCAGTGCCCCACGCATGCCAAGCAAGCCCTCTATCACGAGCCTCAGCCCCAGCCCCAGCCCTGTATTTATTCTTATTGATTCTGTGAATGTAGATCTTTCACCAAATTTAGGAAATTTTCATCTAAAAATACTGTTATTCGTGCATTATAGTTCCCCATAACAGTGGGGCTCATTTTGACACAGCCACACAGGCACAGTTTACTCCAGCTCAGTCCCCAGGGCCTTCTCTTTGCCTTCCCTCTTCCCTCCCACTGATTCCCTTCCTCGACTCTCCTGCTGTTCCTTTTGTTTATTTGTTTATTTAAATTGGTGCCTTATGGATATACACACAGGTGGAATTCACTGTGGCGTATTCATATATGCTTGCAGCATGATTTTATCAATTTCATTCTGCAGTTCCTCCCTTTCCCTGAACACAGGTTTCTTAGGAGGGTGGGAATGGCAGGTATGTATATGGCTTGTTGTTCTATGAGCTCCAAATGTGTTTGTAATAAAAATAACTTGATATTTCAAAAGGCTGGGAACCACTTCATAATTCAGCATCAAGGAGGAGGTGTAGACCCTAACTTGCGATATGACATTTTCTGCCTTTATTTTCTTGTCTGTGAAGCAGGTGTGGCCTACGTCCTCCGGACATAGTGTCGTCGCTGTGAATAAAATGAAGGATGCAGATAAATATAACTTAAAGAGTTAAAAGACATTGAAATGAAAGTTACAGTCTTCAAGAAAATTCTGAAATGTTCTCAATTTATATGATGCAGGTGGCAAAATCACCGGAGGAAGTGTCTTCCCTTCCCAATGGTGATGTAGTGGGAGAGGCAGAGAGCACAGCAGAGGTAAGGCCTTGGGCTGTTATATGGAACCATCTTCTCCCATGCCAGTGTCCTCAGAATGGCTGCTTGGTCTTAATGTTTCTCTGTGTCTGTCTACCTGTCTATCATCTATCCACCCATCATATATGTACATCCATCCATCCATCCATCATATCAATCTATCCATCATCCACCCATCTATTTATCCATCCATCCATCATATATATCATCCACCTGTCCATCCATCCATCCATCCATCCATCCATCCATCCATCCATCCATCCATCCATCCATCCATCCATCCATTTTCCATCTTGTCCACCTGTCCACCTGTTTATATCAATCCACCTGTATACCTGTTATCTTCATGATCCTTAAACGGGTGAATTGAGACTCCTCCCTCAGGCAGCTTATTACTGTAACGTCCATCAGTCTATTGACTTTTGCCCACAGACCCAGCCAGCAGTGTTGGTGTTTGGTGAGGTCATGCTTTCGCAGCGAAGTGAGCTCCTGACTAGGAGGACTCTGCTTCATTTCTGTATTGTGATTTAAATAAGAAAACCGCATTGGGGGTGGCCTGGATTTTCCTCAGGTGCTCACCTAAGATCAGTGATACGCTGGGCCTCTCTTATGACCAGGGGACAGAGAAGGCTGAAGAAAGCGGAGAAAGCGAGGCACAAGGAGAGGGCGCTGAAGGTGCGGGCGAGCTCCCCGAGTCCCCGGAGAAGGTGAGGACTTGCCTCTTTGTGGGTCTGTCTTTGGATTCAGTGCTGTCCTTTTCTTACTGGGCTCTGCCTGGAGCAGGAATTGTGCTGCACTCTGGGAACACAGTGGCTAGTGCAGAGCTGAGCGTGGAGCTGGGAGGAAGTAGGCCATTTTCATTCCAGTGCTGGCCACTGGGGACCAGGTGCGGAGTGGCTGAGGAGGACCCTGCAGCAGGCCTGGAGGTGGCCAGCCGGTCAAGGCTTTGATCCTGTGTTGGGTTGTGAGGGTGGGTTGGGTCCTGTCTTGGTCAAATGAACATCCTTAGCTCCTGCTCCTACTATATATCTCCTCAAGAGCCAAGGTGGGGTGCATTTGTGTGGTACTTAGAGGAACTTGAGAATAAAAGGGGGCCTTGGGAGAAAGCTGAAACTCAATTCAGTCCAATCAAGGGAATAGAAGGTCCCAGCAAATCCAAGGCACAGGTTTCCTTGTCAGAGCTAACGGGATGGGGAGTGGGGGGTGGGGGCTTAGAGCAGATAATGGGGGACCACATAGGACACTTATTTGAGGAGTTCAGGACATGTGACTTGGGTGGCCATGGCTGCAGATGGAGCCCAGTGGAGCTGGGGCAGGGTGCGGGCCTCGGGGTGAGCTTCCCTCTAGAATTTCAGGGGGGCATCATGAGAACTTTCTAAAATGTGGGGAATGTAGTCACTTGTCCACATTTGGGTTTGGCATTTATCAAGGTGAAATTATTTTATTGTAAGGTAACATTATTTGGAGGTTCATTCTTTGCCACTCCCAGAGGTCCTACCTGAACACCCTGGTGGGCTCCCCGGCTGCCTCCTCAGGCCTGCTCCCTCCTCCCCACCTCTTCCTGACACTCACCACCACTGACACCTGGCCTCCGTCTGGCTACCCGCCACCAGCAGCCTGGTCCCTGGCCAGGTTCCCAGCAAAAATAGCTGCTACAGGAGGAAGGTCCTGAGACGTCCCTCTCCCGAGGCTCCCCGGGGGCCTTCTCAGAACAAAGAGGTGCCGTTTCTGTGGTGTGCTTCCCGCATTAACGGCTCGCAGAGACTCCAGCTCTTCCGAGGTTGGCTTAAGTGACCTGGTGATTACAGTTCTCTTTTAAAACATGCTGTTGTCAGTATAGTTATTTGCCAACCATAAAGGTCAGTTCATGCCTTGACCACAGAGAACCATCCGCTGAATTCTGATATTTTCTAATTTTGTGAGCTGAGGCTAGTCGTTGGTTATTTTTATTTTTTAAATGAATATATCCCACCTCATCCTAGGGGGTCAGAGGTAGGAATGGCAACGCATACATGCATTCATTCAACACATTTTTTGTGTGGGGGGACTGGAGACGGGACCCAGGCTCTCCAGGAGCCCACCGCCAGCCCCCACCCCACGTTCTGTGAGTGACCAGATGGAGTGGTGCAGTCCCAGGCTAAGCAGAACTCTGGGGGCCGGAGGGGCTGTGAGACAGCAGAGCCCTGCCCCCACCAGCGTCTGCTCTGGCAGAGCCTGAGATGAGAACATCCAAAGCCCTTTACAGCTCATTTGACCTTTTGAAGCTATTTCTATCAGTTCTGTGATCAGTTCCTTTCTCATTTTCAAGAAATAAAGCTGAATTTAGATATTGGTAAAGAGTGCCAGGTCCCTATCATTGCTGCTAGTTTACCTTAACAGCCGAGACTAGTAGTTATTCCTATAGGATCCTGACTGCCCCCCCAGCCAGTTCTAAGGGTACCCCTACTTTTAATAATAGATTGTTTCAGCTGGATGCAGTTAATAAAAATAACTGGATTTAGGAAATTGTAAAGCTCTACAATAATCAATAGTTCTGTGCTGCTGGTGAGGCTGGGCCTGATTGAATTTTTGGTGACCCTGTCCTCTCTTCCCTTAAAAGTTTCTTTAACCAGGTCAGATTAAATCAGAACTTTGGTCCTCTATAGACAAGAAGAAAATGACTGTGCTTTGAGAGCCAAGAGTTAATGGCCGAGGAACCGGGCCACTTTACTCACACTGAGGGGGCTTTCTCTTGGTGCCAGACAGTGGCAGGCACTGGAGGTCCAAAAATGAACAGACACAGGTCATGACCCAGGGGCTTGCAGACCACCAGGAGACAGATGAGTAAATGGTGTTTGTGGGAGCTGATAAGAGGGACCTTAACTCAGTCTCGGGCTGGAAAGTCTGCCTTACAAGGGTCATTTTGAGCAGTGTCCTGTCCTGTTGGGGGGCATGTGAGAAAGTATGGCTGAAAGGGAGAGCAGGGAGTGGTGAGGTGGAGGGCCGAGGTGGAGGGGGAGACTGGAGGGGGAGGCTGGAGGGGGAGCCAGGGGCAGAGGACTTCTAAGCTATCTGGATCCTCTTGTGATGCACATTGCCAAACATGAGGCCCCACAGGAGGTTTGTTGTCTGGACCAACTCTGTGGCCACAGTGTGGAGAACAGATGGATAAGAGGATGACCGGCCGAGGGTTGAGGGTCACACAGGGGCTCCTGTCAGCAGCCAGGTGAGCAAAGCTGGCAGGCCTGGCAGAAGGGACGAGACACCAGCAGGAGTAGGCGGCATCAAGGGCTGCAACCCACAAAGGCCCTGACGGCAGCGCCTGGGTGTCTCAACAGACGCTCGACTCTATTCCTGGCCGTGACTTTTGCACAGACACTTGACATGTCACCACGGTGCTTAACATAGAGGCTGGTGTGGAGATCCCCGGTGCTGAGCCATCCTCTTGTCTGACTCAGCTTTGGCCGCTGTGTCAGGCGCTAGCGTTCTCTGCCTCTCCCTGAGATCTGGAGGTCTGTTCTGGAACTGGCCCCAAACGTGAGGCTGGCCCAGCCAATGTGGCAGTGTCCTGGATACTCTATAAGTTGCCCTCTGTGATTTTGCTCTTTCTGTTACTGGCCCCAAGAGGCTGCCTGGTAGAAGAGGAGGACACTACATTAGTAATCAGGAGACCTGGAGTGGCTCCCGATCATGCCACTTACTTGTCCTGACTTCAACTGGAAATCAGTGTTTAAATACTAAATGGTTCAGAAATGCTATCATTTTGTTCTTATAAAGAAAAAGTTTTTGGTCTGCTTTTATTCATCAGTTCAAACTGAAACAAAAGCATACTTGTAAGGGCAGAAGGCAGAAGAGACATATTTTTGTTAAAATTTTTAGGTCACTTGCATATATGATTTGAATTTACCAACTAGCTCTGCAGTCGCTGCCGTGCTTCTGTAGGAGTTCTGCAGACAGAACTGTACGTTTTAGTAAGCAGCACCACTACTCCATTGTGTTTTGTCAAGGAGTTTGATTAATGGAAAAATATCTTTAAGCTCAGAATGTTTCAATAATTTGAAATATGACCTGAAATCAGTAGAGATCTCCCAGTGTCCATGCCTTTACTGCTTACATATTTCATGAATTAATGAATATGTTGCTCATTTTGATGGGCTTCTATTTTAATACAATTTGCCCAATTTTGAGATTCAACTTAAAACTTACTTGAATTTATATTTTTTCCTTCACTTTGATTCACGGACCTAAGGAAGAAGAGGGAGAGACCGCAGCAGAAGAGGTATGTCCATCACCTTCAACAGTTGTGTGTCATCAGCTTGATACAAACATTTTTAGGTGACAGAGTCGAAGCTCTAGCCACTGTCCCTCTGTTCTTCATAAATAAGGGAGACGGTGTAGCCCACACAATCAGAAAAGTTCACAGGTGACCTGCTGAGAAGGGAAGTAGGTTGGAGGTGAATTCACATGAGGGAGGTGGACTGAGAAACAGGACCTGCCCGAGGAACCTCTCTAGCCTCCATGAGAGGTCCAGAGGTCAGGCTGGGCCGGGCCAGGGCGCTGGGCGGAGAGTCGTTCTCATCTTGCCCTTTCCCACCCTGTTGGACAGCGTGGTGCATGCAGCTTGCCCAGTGCTGGTGGTGGTGTGCATGGCCTCCTGTTCATCCTGTTGAGGAGGGAGGGCTTCCTGCCCTGTGCTATGGGGATGGACGTGTAACAGCAGGCACTGGACCCTGCAGTGGGCGTCTGTTAGCCAGGTGCCCATACATACTGGAGGAGAGGACACAGGCAGGGCAGGGCCAGGCTTGGGAGTAGGGCAGATGAGCAGGCCCTGGGAGTTAGCTTTCCAGTGTCTAAGGTGTGGGTGCCACAGGAGGTTGGAGTTGGTGTGCTGACTAATGCCAGAGGGTAGGCAGGCACTGCACCTGGCCCTTGTGTGCGGGGCTGTTAATCCAGGCTGTGAATTCATGGACCTAAGGAAGAAGAGGGAGAGACTGCAGCAGAAGAGTACGTCCCCTGATTTATGAAGTCTGCAGGAGCAGAGTGAGTGTGTGGCGGGGACGAATGCTGACGTCCTTTGAGCTGTCTTGCCTTCACCCGATGTCAAGGGGCACATAATGTTGAGTCTTGATTTTAGTACTCATACTGCAGGTCTCCGTCTGAGCTACCTTGACCTGCAGTTTTAAACAGCTGTTTATCATCAAGTGTCTGGACATTGTGTCACTTGGAAACCCTAATGTCATGCTTTAGGACACCGCCTAAAGAACAACTAAAATAGAAGAGAATAAAGTTTCACAAAGAGAGAAGATTAAGAATTGTATAAAATAAGGAGAAAGTATGAAAAATCAGGAGTACTGAGGACAGAGCTGTCAAGTGCAAGGGAAACATTGAAAGAAAAATGATAAGGCAATATTTGAAAGCCATTAAGGGCAAACTGTATAAGGACGTCTGTCTTCTGTGACATGTGATTGCACATTCTTGTTTGTAGAGGGGAGCCACAACCACATCCCAGGCACAGGGGAGAACTTCCCGGTCCATGTCTGGGGTTGGAGGTTGTCCAATTGAGGAATTAGAGTAGAAATGTCAAAAACATGGAGGCCATAAACACTGACTTTAATTAGAGATATACATTTGTATATCTCTAATTAATTAATTAATTAATTAATTAAGGCACAATTCACCAATTGTTTACCGATTAGAACAAGGACCTTTTTCTTTAAATAAGAATGCAGAGGGCTGGGGATGTGGCTCAAGCGGTATCGCGCTTGCCTGGCATGTGTGCGGCCTGGGTTCGATCCTCAGCACCACATACAAACAAAGATGTTGTGTCCACTGATAACTAAAAAATAAATATTAAAAAATTCTCCGTCTCTCTCTCTCTTAAAAAAAAAAAAGAATGCAGAGATTAGCAGGTCCTATTGTATTTCTAACATAATCATATTTATTGGTCTCTCAGGGAATTCTAGTTTTAGTTTCTATAAAATACAGCAGAAACTTAAAGCTGTGTGCAAAGCCATTTATGTTCACAAAGATTTTATGATTACTTCCTGCCACTCCAGGCTTTATTAGTGCCTAAAATGACAGATTTTTAAAGGTGATTTACATGTATTGAGTCTTTCCAAAGTATTCCATTCAATCCACATAATAAAAAAGTTCTTTCCCTGTTCCTATTTAATTAATTTCCATATTATTGCTGAAGTTATTGAATTATGATAAGGTTATAAATTGTACACACAAATGTGGGAACAAATGACCAATTCAGGTAAATGCAGGTTTGGTTGATGTTGGTGCTAACTCTACTAGAATGAATGTTATTGTTCTCTGCTCACATGTTATTTTAGAGAATACAAACCACAGCAGAGGTTCTCAAAATGGGGACCCCAGACCAGCAACAGCACCTTTAGAAATGCAATGGTTGACTTTGTCCAGAGTTTCAATCTCTTTAGTTTCAGTTATCCATTGTCATTGCAGTCCAAAAAATACTACATGGAAAATTCCAGAAACAAACAATTCACAAGTTTTAAATTGTGTACTATTTTGAGTGACTTGATAAAATCTTGTGCTATCTTTCTTATGAATCTTATGATTGTCTGGTGTATCCACAATGTATATCTTACCTCCCTGACAGTCACTTAGTAGTCATCTTGGTTACATCAACTGTTAAGGTACTGCGGTGCTTGTGTTCAAGAGACCCTTATTTTATTTTATAATGTCTCCAAAGCTTAAGAATAACGAGGTTAGCAATTTGTTTATGCCAAAGAGCAATCATAAAGTGCTTAAGTGAAAATGTGAAAGTTCTTGACTTAATAAGGAAAGAAAAAAAAATCATATGCCTAGGTTACTAAGCTCTGCTGGAGGAACAAAACTTTCTATCTGTGAATTGTGAACAAGGAAAGAAAAATTAATCTAGCTTTGTGGCCACACATCAAGCTGCAAAAGTTACAGCCACAGAAAATGATGAGCTAAGACAGAAAGGCACTGAACAGTGAATACAGGACTGGCTGCTACCTGAGGTTGCACACACCCACCAGGGTCTGGGAGCACTGCCTGCAGATCAGAGGGGACCACTGTGTACACTTTCAGGCCCTACCCCAGATCTACTGGGTCAGGCACTGAGGTGGAGCAGTGTTCTAGCAAGCCCTGGAGGTGATCTTAATGCCCAAGCAAGTTGGAGAGCCACTGGGTTGAGATCATTTGTCCTCTATAACTTGATGTGTGGTCAAGATGAAGTTAATTACTAGAGTTCCTGCTGTTAAAAGTTCATTTAGTTTCATAGACTATAACATTTATTTTATATTAGGAGCTTATGGTTGGTAAACAAACAAAACAAAACAAAATAAAACAAAACAAAAACCAAACCCAACCCAACTCTTCATTAGCTCTAAATTCAGTTTTAAGTTTTCCCATGGGAATCCTCTCTTCCCATCTGTTCCTGCTTTGTTGAAACCTCCCAAGACATCTTTTTCCTCATTGACAGATTTTTGTTGCACATCCTCCTAGGCCCTGGGCGGGGGGGGGGGGCGGGGGGGAGCATTGTGGTGATGCTGTTTTATGTCACTGATGAATGTGGAGGGGATGCACCTGATTAGAGGAGGAGGCACCACAATTCTTCCTCAGCGCCTGCTTGCTGAAGCTGCAATTTGTGACCTGGAATCTGGAATGTGGAAGTTTAAACACTAATGTCACCGGTATATAACAGTTGACGTCTGGACGAATCAGTTTGGAGAACTGCCTTGTTAGGTCCGAAGTGACATGCTCAGATTCTCCCTTCTCCTACCCCATTCCCCGTTATTTCCCAAGTCTCAGCTACTTAGGTTTTAATCAAGAGTTTTAAGGACATTATTCTTGGACACTTAAGGATTAATCATTTTAAAGTGCTAATCAGAGAACTACATTAAAATTGCAAACTCAAGGGTAGAGAGAATGATTCACAAAAGGCACGTGTGTTGTCTAGGTGTTTCAGTGCAGGTCACCAACATTAAAGACAGTCCCAAATGGCAGAAGAAATCCCCCCCCCCCCAAAAACAAACTTTTGTTGGTTTTTGAGACTACAAAATAATTTACAATCTTTATAGAAAATTTAGGAAATACAGATAAAGGGAGGCAATAAAAAAAGCTTATAGTTCCATTACTTAGAAATAACCACTAGCCACACACACACAAACACATGCACACGCACATACGTAACTATCAAATATTGGTTGTTTGTAATCTACTTTTTCAATATCTGTATTTTGCAGAGGCAATAAATATAAAGATGATTCATTATTATTTTTAATATATCAAAGATAACCCTATTTTTGGACCTAAAGATTATTTCTAGCTTATTTTACACCATGATTTTTCATTGTTTATATCTTTCCAATAATTATTCTTTTGTATCTCTCTTGCTAGGCAAGCTTGTTTTTGAAAATCCTATTTTTGATATCTAATAACAAGACAAAAACCATCCCATTAACTTAGAAGTAATTCTAGGTCTTATGTATGTGTAGGCTGTTGGTAGCTTTGGGTTGAAGAAATTAGCATGTTATAACAAAATGTAACCAGTCCTTTCTGACAAAGTTCTATTTTCTGAAATTCTTGTATTTTGTTCTTCCAACTGTAGCCTTTCTGAATTTTTAAAGCAATTTGATGAGACAGATGTCTACATGGGCTTGAGAGAAATCACAACCCATTAGAGCAATGTACTTTTCTGCAAATTAAGGAGTCTGTGTTTACAAGAACGATATTTCAGTGTGTTTTCGCAGGCAGTGTGTGTGGTTTGTGTGTGTGTGTGGTGTGTGTGTGTATGTGATGGGTGCGAGCTCTGTGTCATTGGGAGGCCACAACGCCCGTTTAAGATTTTGCCTTACCTTCTTCATTGTTGTCTTGGTCCCTAATGCTTCTCAGTAATAACATGGTTTTTGTTGAAATAAGGCCGCAGACGTAACCAAGGAGGGAGCAGAAGGGGAAGCAGAGGAAGAGGAGGCTGAGGCGGGAGAAGAGGAAGACTCTTAGGCCTCTTCCAGCCTAGTTCTTCGACTCTCCCAGGTAGCTCCGGAGTCCTGGCCTGTCAGAGGCATCCGCACACCTCAGGGGTGACAGGAGGGGCGTGGGTCGCAGCCCAAAGCCATCCTCTGCAAGGCCCTTCTGCAGCTGTGGGGCTGGCACTCTGCCCGTCTGCCTCTGGGCACGCAGCTGGGATTGGTAGGAGGACGTGGGGCAGAGCGGTGTGCACACGCCTCTCTGCCTCCAGGGGGTCTCTCTGCCTCCAGGGGGCCTCTCTGCCTCCACGGGGGTCTCTCTGCCTCCACCGGGCCCTCTCTGCCTCCACGGGGGTCTCTCTGCCTCCACCGGGCCTCTCTGCCTCCACGGGGGCCTCTCTGCCTCCAGGGGGCCTCTCTGCCTCCACACGCGCCAGGCGGCCCAGGGCCAGTGCTGCCTGGGTTCTGGCGCCCACGCCCCTGCGGGTCAGCACTCTGTGTCCCCGGGAGGTTGATGCACAACGGTGGCAGTAATTATGACCTTAGAAAGTGGACGCTGGCTGTTGATTCACGAACAGTGCACGCGGCTGCTGCACCCGCGGTCTTGGGTGCTCGACGCGCTGTTGCCCCTTGTTAGCCCTCAGCACCCACGGGAAGCTGGAGGGGGAGGGTGGCGCGCCACTAGGTGCCGGGGACAAGCTTGCGCTGCCTGCCAGCTCCAGACCTCCCGTGAGCACAGAGAAGTGGCCGTGCCCATCTCACCTCCCGGGTGGGTGGATGTGGTGCAGACGTTGTAAGGTGACGGAGGCGTCTAGTGGCCAGGGCCTGGAGGACTGGGGCTGGGGCCGGCTGAGACGGGACAGTGGCACGGGAATCCTGGGAAGGCATCTGGGAGCGCGCACACCTGGCAGGCCCCTACCTAACGTTGGGTTGTTAACGATGTCATTGATTTTAGGGCAGAATTCGAGGCAGCGGTTTATCTAGGGCAGTTTCATTCTGGTGCTGTCCGGGTTTTTAAAAAATTAAAATAACAAAATTTTTAAAAATTTTCTTCCTGTCCTTATTATACCTGTATTGAAAAATCTGAGACAGGTGTTTGAACAGAGCAGCTGAGGAAGGACATGACAGCAAGCACACAGTAGGTCTTCAGCAAGGGCTGTGGTAAAACTTGGCACTCCTGGGGCAGGTGCATGGGGGCTTCCTGTGGAATGAAGTGGGATTCTGTGCTCTGTAAATATTGAGGACACACAGCAGTGCTCTGTGTGACCACTGTGCACAAGATGGGCCTGCAAGTGAGAAGTTAATTTAAAAAACATATTTTTTAGGGCATCTTGGAGCTGGTGAGCATAGCTGTCACAGTCTCTTATTGGACCATTAAAATTTTATAACCCACTTAAACTACACACCGAATCTAGTCTGGGGTTGAAGTTTCCCCTAGCTGATTTCTTTCATATTGGGGACATACAGGTCTCTTCTTTAAGGACAACCAATTGGCTTTTTTATCGGTAGTGATTCAATTCCTAAGGAATGAAATGGGATCCAGTTTTGAAAAAAAAAAAAAAAAGTAGTAAATTTATGAAATTCTTCTACCTTCAGAGTGGTAGGAAATGAAAGTGTGCTGGGGTCTTCTACCAGAAGCAAAATCCACGGCAGGGGGCTCACAAGTGCTGTGAGAATCCACTGCATCCCCTCTGCTTGTAAAGGTCTTTAAAAATTATGCAATTTTACTGTGATTGTTGTAAAAGATACTGAATGTGAAGTGGCGCAGCTGAGAGAATCCTTAGTGCAGACAGATGGTTTTATAGGCCAATTCAAAAAAAAAAAAAAGTAACTGCAGCTGTGTCTAGCACAGTTTGCCTGTTCCTCTGATGGGTGCTAGTTTGGAATCTGGCCCACAGCAGTCTTTTGTGAGATGGAACTACCTGGTAGGGAAGACGTGAACCTGGCAGCACCCTAAACTTCACCCTGGAATCCAGGCAGATTCCATCACGTTTCTTAAAAAGTGACATGGCGATGCTATCAGGCATTCTGCAAACCATTTGGCTTTAGGAAAAACATGTTTCATAACTCACAGATATCCAGGCATAATATATATATACATACATATATATATGTATACACTTAATTTCTTTTTTCTGGTACTGGAGATTAATTTCAGGGGCTCTCATGGAAGTACATCCCCAGTCCTTTTTTATTTTTTTGATTTCATCCTAATTTTCTTGCAAGTAAGAAGTTAATTTTTTAAAAAACATATTTTTAGAGCATCTTAGAGCTGATGAGAGTAGCTTGTCAAGTTGTGAAGGCTGGCCTTGAGCATGTGGTCCTCCTGCCTCGGCCTCCTGAGTAGCTGGGATTATAGAGGCATGACGCTGTGCCCAGCCAGGTAGTTTATATTCTATTTGAAGAGTTGAATTTTGGATAAGCATAGCAATGAGTAAATTACAGGATCAGGCTCTAAATTCAACCTCTCTGTTTTCCCTGAACACTTGGGGAAACTAACTGGAGACCTTGTCTTGCATACGGTGTGATATAGGGGGTTCCTCAGAGAGAGGATAGAAGCCTGGGCTTGATTTTCCATGAGCAAAACTTATTTTCCTCTTCTTGTGCTGGGGAACAAATGCCAAGTGTTGGTTTATAGAATGAAGGCAATACTTTTTTTTTTTTTTTTTTTTTTTTTTTTTTACTGTGTTTTGTATAATGAAGGTGGTGGTAAACACTCTCTGTCTCTTTAACAGTCTTCTCCCTGATATTTCTCTTTTCTTTTAGAAAACCCACACCGAGAAGCAACATTTCAAATGTCTCCCCATAAACCCCATGAAGTGTTTTGGCCCAAAGCTAGCATACCTGTCCCAGGATGCCTGGGGTTCGTGGAGGACTTCTACTTCTGACATGGTTGATGTACATGAGTATCTACTTAATCATATCAATATGGAATTAAATGTGAAGATGATGTATGCATACTTTCATGTGCTTTGCCTGATGTTCTTGGCCTTGGCTTAACTTTTTCTGCTTGCATGAATAGACCTTCTTATTAATCCTCTGAAAAAAAATGATTTTAGGGACTAGAACTAACTTCTCTTTGTGTTCCAGCAGAAGATTTTGTTGTACGTGGCCTACGCTACTATCTGAGATTAGCTTTGAAAATGCAAGGCTTCCCAGAGAACTGTCATAAATAAAGATTGATAGCCAACATCTCAGCCTGTTGTTCCTTTATTCACAGTCCTCCTGTGGGTGCTTGAATTCAGTGTGTCTGTTACTGAGCCTAAATCCTGTCTGCACTGGGATGAAGGTTTTTTTGTTGCATTGATATTTGGTCCATGTTTTCAAACTGCACTGATTATTTTGTTACATCATATCTTGGGTTGTACAAACTGCTGGGTGCATTGTCTTTGAAGCTTATCTGACTGTCTCATTGATATGTGTGGGGATGATTGTAGGGACCAAGTCGTGCACGTTTCTGAGCTGCAGGGAACAGCTGCTTCTGTTTCTCCTGCTGTCCGCTGATTTGCAGCCAGGGCTGCCTCCAAGGGAGCCTGTCCTGTAGTTTAGCCTCCCACCGCCAGATGTGTGTGTTCCAACGGCTGGTCTGGCCCCTGTGACTGTGCAGCAGGTAGGTTGGATGGCATTTCTCTGTTCACCTGCCCACCTTAGGTCACTGTGGACACTTTTCTTTCTTCTAGGATTGTGATGAGCCCCTCCTCTTTGCATATGCCCTGTGCCCTGAATTTTTCTTTCAGCACACGTTGCTATTGTAAGTCAGCAGAGCAGGGTCTCCTGGCTGAGCGTTTCCCTATCTCGTGATCGCGGTGGCAGTTTCTCTTGAGTGGCCAGAAACGTTTCCCTTTCGAACCTGCCTGTGGATCTTGCCGCTGGATCTTAGGTGTCATTTGGGAATGTACTGCATGGTTACAGGAGTCATGTGGATCTCAGGGACTCAGGAAAACAGCTCTTTGCTTGTTACCCTAGTAACGAGACGTTTGGAAGAGAATTAAGGTTATTTTGTTCAAATTGTTGAAATTGACTGCTTTAAAAACATTTCTTCTTTTGCTAAAAATAAGGTGAAAGACTACAGTGATATGGAAAGTAATAGAATTAAAATTATATTCTATTTTATTTTATCGCACTAAAGTATGTCCTGTTTAAAAAGCCTGCATATATATATATATATTTTAAATTTAAGGTCATGAGAAAACTTGCATGTATTTTTAAATAACAACTCCACAAACAAAAGGTTCTTGAGCTTCTTGTTACATGGATTGACTTTTAGCTCTGTCATGGTGAAGTAGGATGGGCTAGATTTGGCTTGGTGCCAATTTCCCCTCTTAGTTCTTATATTTTTAAGTGAAAATAAGTATTTATGCCAATAGTAAGTAAAGATGAAAAACCATGCCACTTATTTAAACTGAATTTTTTTCTTACATTGTTGCCTATAAGTCAGAAAATTAACTTTCTAGGAGAGTTTTTTTTTTTAAATTTATTCACACTTCATTTTTTCCTTAAAGTGTTATTGAAAGGCAGAATCATTTAGGTCATTAATAAACCAAGAAGAGCCTCAAGTCTTTTCTCATGTTGGTCTTGCCCACCATGCTAACCTGCAGTGGTCAGTGGATCCAGGGGTACAGTGAGGAGCACTGCAAATATGACTTGTTTGATTTCAAAATATTGTTCAGAATCTGCCTGCTTTCTCTAGATAGGAAGTTTCTAGAACCTGAGCAGCATGGTGGATATGCAGAAGAAATTCAAAGCCTCAGTGAGCAAGTATATCACTTTGAAAAAAAAAAGGAGAAAAGAATGAAATACAGAGAAATGGGATAATTTTATTATAATTGAAACCTCCCAGAGGAAGTTTGGCATTTGATTTGTTAGTCTAAAGGACGCCTGAGCATTCAAAGTAATTTTTTTTTTTAAATTAGAAAAGCAACACCACAAAATCTCCAGTGCGTGTTCCCTAGCTAGATCCATATGTGACCCTTTCTGTAGGCTGGTCCCCCTCCCAGTTCCTCTGTTTTTTTGGACTGGAATCTTCCTTCGGGGCAAGGATATAGGACATGCATTAGGGGTGGTTTGTTCTTAGTTTTCTTGACTAAATATGAGGTGTACAGGAAGAAAAGGAACTGTACTGCCTGCAAAGGATCCTGGGGCGGACTTAGCAATGTTTTCTTCACCCTTTCCAGCCTGCGGGAGTGGTGGTCAGTGGCTCAAGTGCTTGTAATAATATAGAGCGACCATTAGGTGGAGACAAAGACAAACTTTTGGGCGTGGTATCATGGCCCCAAGGCCTTGGCCTTGTGTGTCTGTCATCTTGGAACTGCAGATTGAAATCAGAGGTTGGGCAGAAGGGATCTATCAGCCAGACAGAGGAAAAACAAAAGCCCCACCACCTCAATTGGTGCATTGATTAGTGTATAACTTATGATTTAAGAGAATTCCATAATTTGCTTCTGGCCAAGTGTTGTGCATTCTTAAAAGCTTTAAAAATGGGCAAATGATTGTTTGAATGAGGCACCTTAACATCATGCAGCAGGCTAAACTTGGCCAATAGTGGATTGCATGTTGATTGCATGTTTGATAAAGATGCAGATTCTTCCTGTAGCCTGTAAATGTCTTAACATAGAAGTATAAAAAAGCCCTGATTATTGAAGACTTTGATTGTTCTTCCCTGTCCCCAACCTTTTAGTCTCAATAGAACAAATGTCCAAATATTTGGAAATATATTCATGATCCTAACCAGAACATCTCTTTGTTTTCTGGGGTACTTGATATTTTTACCACTTTGGTTTGGAAGGAATTTTCTACCTTTCTTTTTTTTTGGGTGGTGGTGCTGCTGCTGCTGGGGATTAAACCCAGGGCCTTTGTGCATGCAAGGTAAGCACTCTACCAACTAAGCTATATCCCCAGCCTATGGAAGGAATTTCTTGCAAATAGAGAAATTGAGTTGCAAATATTTATAATGCACTAGAGTATTGGGTCATCTGCACTGTTCAGATATGGTAGCATTCTCCTTTGTGAGTAGGATTTTGAGTTGGAGGGCTCTGGTGGGAGTAGCGTGGAAGGCATGTGGGCCTCACTTGGGGGGATCCCTTTCAAGTCTACAGTTTGGAGACTCAGTGCCTGGGTATATATATTTTTTAAATCATTGATTCTGCTTTTCTCCTTTCTTATTTTTAAAAAAATTTTAATTGATTCTTTTTAGTTATATATTGACAGTATAGTCCATTTTGATAAAATTATACATTCATGAAATGTATCTCATTCTCGTTACGACCCCAGTCTTGTGGATGTACTCAATGTTGAGACTTACTGTGGTGTATTCATATATGAGGGGAGCCATGTCAGTGTCTTTCCACTGTCTTCCCCGTTTCCATTTCTCCTCCTCTTCATTCCCCTTTGTCTAATCCGTTCTTCTATTCTTCTCCCTCCTCCCCCACCACTGCCTTATTGTGGGTTAGCTTCCACATATCAGAGAAAACATTTGACCTTTGTTTTTTTGGGATAGGCTTATTTTACTTAGCATGGTAGTCTCCAGATCCATTCATTTACTGACAAATGCCATAAAGTCATTCTTTTTTATGGCTGAGTAATTTGTGTAAGTACTTTGTGTATACATACCCCAATTTCTTCATCCGTTTATCTGTTGATTGGCATCTAGGTTGCAGTTCCTGGATCTTGCCAGCACAGGAACGTAAAGCCTTACCACCATGGACTCCTGTGAGCCCAGCTGCTGGTTAGGGTTAGTCAGGCTACTGTGTTTCTTGTTTGTTTTATTCGTAACATTGATTCTGCACCTTCTGTGAGTCAGAATCTGTAGCAAGGATTTCACAGGGTTAAAATAGAATAACCCGCCGGGAGGTGGATTCCATCCTCACTTGACAGAGTGGGGCTGGGGCAGGGGACACTTGAGAGCTTGTGTAAGGTCACGCCTGCTGGAAATGGCTGAGCTAGGACTGAGATGTACTTAGAGAGATGAGATATTATACCTTATGAGAATCTGGAATAAGCATATATCTTTAGGCAAGACTTCATTCATTCACCAACCCCCTTTTAAATTTCATGATGCACTTAGAGCTAATGCCATCTCTGAGAGTGTACATACTCCACAGATATCAAAACAGAGGAGGCAGTTGTTTTGATAAGAATGAGCTCAAATCTTGGATCATAGCAAATGTTAAAACATCCCCAAAGGGTTCTCATCTTGAGGAAATAAAATTTAAATATATGTTAATGAGATGTGTGCACCCAGGCCATTAGGTGTTTGAAGTAGTAGATTAAGTTAAAGTGATAGTCATCCTAAGTTATTTAGATGAATGTTAACTCAAGGATCACCAGGAAATAAGTGATAAAGAGTTGAGTGTCATTTACTGTAAAAGAAGGTAAATTAAAATACAGTACTTTGTCATGAACTTACTTTATAGACAGGGATACGAAAAATTGTGCTCTATATGTGTAATAAGGATCGTAATGCATTCCACTGTTGTCGTGTATTTAAAAAAATAATAAAATCAATAAAAAACAAAAAATACAGTACTTTGAAACATTTAATCAATTCGGATTAAATTAAAAAAATCTGAAGTTCTATCACCCAGATAAAGCATTATTAGTTTCCTTCAGTGTGTACGCACACACACTCACATATACACACACCCACTCTCTCTCTCACACACATACACACACACACACACACACACATGCATGTGCTCAGAGTTTTAAGCACATGACACACATTATATGATATTTTGGTGGTGGGCACTCTAAACATTGTTTTTTGGTTACTTCTTTTCTTACCCAGGAGACATTTATATATTTTTAAAAACGAGAGTGTTATTATGAGACTTCTCTGTATTTTGCTTTTTCTCACTTAACAATGCATTGTAGAATTCATTACAGATTTGCTGGTAATATTCAAACCATACTGAAAATGGCTCCTGAGAGTTCACGGACTGGACGTACTTCTTGCTACCTGACCGCTGTCTTGCCCTATGCCCCTCCCAGGGTCTCTCTGCAGCATTCCACACACATTCTTAAAGCTGCTTCTTGGTATTATGGGTTGAATGGTGTTCCCTAAGGAGAAGTGTTGAATCCCAATCCCTGGCACGTGATTATGACTGTGTTTGGAAATAGGGTCTTTGCCTATGTAATCATGCTAAAATGAGGTTGTTAGGGTGGCCTTTATCTCAATACGACTGGTGTCCTTCTAAGGAGAAAAGAATCTGTGAAGTGAGAGGCTTTGGGAGGATGGCCGGGTGATGATGGAGGCCGTGACTGGGTGGTGGTGCAGGAGCAAGACGAGGAGCACCACAGACTGCCGGTCACCACTGGGAACTAGAAGAGGCAGGAAGGATTCCCGTCAGTCTCAGAGGGAGCATGGTCCTGCTGGACACTTTGATTTTAAACTGTTAGCCTCTGGAGGTGTCCAAGAATACATTTTAAGCCACTTGGTCTGGGGTTCTTTGTTTCAGCAGCACCAGGACACTCATACACTCAGTTTCTGTGACGCTTTATTTTCCTGCCTCACTGTTCATTGCTTCTCTGCCTTTTCTTTCTCTTTTCACCCTCTCAATACATTTCTGCAGGGCCAGTCCATGGCTCTTTATTCTTTTCCACCTGTATTTTCTCTTTTGGCAATTGCTTTCAATTTTATAGTTTTGTTACAAACTCTGATGGTTCTCTAGTCCTGTGTGTATTATGCAAACTGTTGCAAAGAATGGGGCCTCCCTCTGTCCACCTTTTAGAAAAAGGTGATCTCCGCCTTGCCCCATTAGGAGGCTGCTATAAATAATGGTATGCATTGGTGAGGGTGCAGAGACACTGGGATCCTTGTGGGCTGTTCCTGGGAATGGTAGTGGTCCAGCAGCTGTGGAGAACAATATGGACGTTCCAAAAAAACTAAAAATGGAATTTTCATATGGTCCAGCAACTCCACTTCTGGGTATAGACCTGAAAGAATCAAAGGCAGGGGCTGGGGATGTGGCTCAAGCGGTAGCGTGCTCGCCTGGCATGCGTGCGGCCCGGGTTTGATCCTCAGCACCACATACCAACAAAGATGTTGTGTCTGCCGAGAACTAAAAAATAAATATTAAAAAAATTCTCTTTCTCTCTCTCTCCTCTCTCTCTCTCTCTCTAAAAAAAAAAAAAAATTGAAGGCAGGGTATCAAAGAGTATTCCCATGTTGTTAGCAGCATTTTTTCACAATAGCTAAGATGTAAAAGAAACCTAAATATCCATCAGTGGATGAATGGATAAGCAAAATGTGGTCTATCTGTACATTCAGTCTCCAAAAAGAAGGAAATTCTTTCAAACGTTCCCACGTGTGTACCTTGAGGACATCATCCAAGTGAAAGAAGACAGCTATTATAGGAAAAATACTGTATGATTTCATTATCTGAGCTACCTAGAGTGGTCACATTAGAGACAGAATAGCCATGTTGGTTGCCAGGGACCACTGCTGTTTAATGGGTATAGTGGTAATTTTAAAAGATGAAAAAAGTTTGCAGGTATGATCATAAAAATCAAATAAGACTAAGGGATGGCCTTATGTGCGGGTGCTGGGGAGTTTCCAGGGCACGGGCTTAGGAGGCACCCCAAGTGCATCCACTACACACAAAGTCCAAAGTACCTGCTAGCTATCTCCCTGCAGATGCCTCAAGCTCAGCGAGCCGAGCATTTAGCTCACTTCTTGAGTCCAAAGCAATTTTTCTTCTTGGTGTCAATATCTCTGTTAATGTATCTATTCTTTCAGCCATTGTTCTTGAAAATTTGGCGCTTTCTTAAATTTTTTTTCTTATGACAAAACTAATTTATATTCATACTTTTAAAAGAAAATACAGATAAGTAAAAAGGTAAACAAAACCCATAATCTCTCTGCCCAGGAACAACCATGGATATAATTTTAATGTGCTTTGCTATCATTTTTCTAGATGTAATCATGCTAAAATGCCGTGTGCGTCTCAGCTCCATGTGGAGTCCATTTCACGACTCGGATCACTTCCACAGTTAGCCCTCTCCTTCGGGCCTGTGGCTTTTAACTTTTTTGAATGCATTTTTTCAAAAGGATCCCCAGTGCAAAAAATGGACAGAGGGAGACTGTTCCAATTGCACCTGTTTAGGAACATTGTTTTGTGATTTTACTTTTCTCTCATCCAAGGCTGTACATTGAACCAGCAACATCACATTTAATAACTACATAACAGTCTATTGTTTGCATGAACCAGAAATTTTAAAACATTTCTTAACCACTGGATATTTAGATTGGCTTTTTGAGGTTATGCACCGTGCTGCAGAGAATGTCCCTATAATGATAACTTTCTTTATGTTCTTGATTAATCCCTCAGAGGGAACTTCCAGAGGCAGAATTATTGCAAGATTAAAGGGCATGTACATATATATTTCTTGGGTAAAAGTTTTAATTTGCCTTCACTATTCTTTTAATGCCTTTGTTAACTTGAGAGATAATACATATTTTATTATTATTTCAATATATATTTCTTTAATTACTAAGGACGTCGAGTACTTTTTGCTTATTGTGTGTTTGTGATATTCTCCTTCTTTGACAATTGACTTTTCATATCTTTTGCCTGTTTTACTTATTGGTATTAGTCTTTTTCTGTTGCTTTCTTGGCATTCTCTTTAGTTCCTCTTTCCAGGCTATCCCACTCCCCACGCCCTATGTATCAACTGAGGTTCTCCAAAGAAACAGACCAAGATGTGTCTCTCTACATATGTGAACGTATAACAATACATATGATGTATTCTGTATTATGCATACACACATATGCACACATCTTATTGGTTTTCTATATAAGGAGCTATATAGTGTGACATAGATCGTCAATTATAACTACACATATCTAGAAAGGAAGACATTTGAAGGAATTGGTTCATGTGACTGAGGAGGCTGTCGAGTTCAAAGTCGGCAGGGAGGCTGGAAGACTGGAGGCCAGGACACCGTTGATGTTGCCCCAAGGTTCAAGGCCGTCTGCCAACACAATTCCCTCTTCTTCAGGGGAGAGCCATCTTCTTCTATGAGGCCTTCCACTGATTGGATAGAATCACCCTGGAGGGAGGTCTGCTGGGTTAACTGCTGATCTCATCTGCCGCACACTTTCACAGAAGCATCTGGAACCATGTTCGACCAGATTTCTGGGTACTGTGGCCCAGCAGAGTGACTGTCACGGCCTGGTAGCTGGATTCCACCGTGTCTCATTTTCTCTTGTTTCCTCTCACAGACCTTCAAAGGGAGCTTCTTCCCCTCTGCGGGGTTCTTGTGTGCCCACCCTCTGTGACACTGCTGTGAAGAGGTGCTGTTGAGTTCCTTTCCCTCCACAATGGTTGGCCTCAGTGACTTCCTCCCAGTGTCTATAATGAGGATGAGGTGACACCAGGCGGCCTCCCAGTTGGTTAGGAAGGCAGTGCAGTCCCCTGTTCCTCTCCCAGAGCACCTGACCTTGGGCCCGACCACCATGTTGTGAGCAAGCCCAGGTCCTTGGAGAGGTGTCCGTGGGATTCCAGTGGACACTCCCACCAAGCAGAACTGGGAGTGACGAGATTTCAGGTGACCCCAGCCTCCAGTGTCTGAGCCACCCCAGTGACACTGAGGGGAGCAGAGACAAGCTGTCCCTGCTGAGCCAGTGAACGTGCTCTTAGGTGGAGTGACTTGTTACACAGCAATCACACACACTGTCGCTGGGATGTCACACAGGCAGTGCCTTCTGGCCCATGCCACCCACGTCTTCGCTTGTTCCAGACGGAATGCTGTGTGCGTCTCAGCTCCATGTGGAGTCCATTTCACGACACGGATCACATCCACAGTCAGCCTCTCCTTCGGGCCTGTGGCTTCCAACTTTTCTGAATGCATTTTTTCAAAAAGATCCCCAGTGCAAAAAATAGACAGAGGGAGAGCCATTCCAATTGCAGTTACCCGGACCTTGAACGGCAAGGGACTTGAATCATAACCTTAACCCATAGGAGGCAGGGATTCCCTTGCGCTGAATCCCTGCCTTCACTCATCCTCAGTGTTCTCACATTCTAGATGAGATTTTCTCACTTTTTTGTGGCTGACTTTCTTTCTTCCCTGCATAGAGCGTTTCTGAGGCTCATCCATGGTATTGTACAGGAGCTTGTTTCTTTTTGTTGCTGAAAACAGAGTTATTACAGTTTGTTTCTTCACAGGCTGCTGATGGACATTCGAGTTGCCTCCAGCTTTCTTTCTGTTCTTCAAGGTTCTTCTTTAGTTATTTTCCCCACATTTTCACTGGTGCATGATGTTGTGCGTACTGACGGGCTGGTTGTTGGTATTCGTACATGCGCACAAGAGAACGGTATGATTTGGTCAGTATCACTCCCCGGCACGTCCCCTGCCCCCCTCCTTTTTTAAAAAATATTTATTTTTAGTTTCCGGCGGACTGTTGGTATGTGGTGCTGAGGATCGAACCCGGGTCGCATGCATGCCAGGCGAGCGCGCTAACGCTTGAGCCACATCCCCAGCCCAGCCCCTGCCCCTCCTTACCACCCTCCCTGGGTCCTCTTCCTCTGCTGATATCCATTTTATTTTTGGGCAATCATTACCAATTTGTGGGTATTTGGAATAAAACTGTGACAAACATTTGCAGAAAAGGCTTTTTTTTTTTTTTTTTGGTGCATAATTATCTTTTTGTTTCTCAGGAGAAATACCAAGTAGAGAATTGAGAGGACAGGTGTTTGAGGACAGAATCACATTCCATTCATTTTTGTGACTTAAGCCAAAGTTTAAAGGAACTTCTTGCTTAGAGAAGGGAATAAATACTTATGAATACCTATTATGTGCTAAGTGCTCCTTAAGAGATTTTTCTTTACTGTAATTTCCATGGGGGTTTGTTCCAGGAGCCCTGGGGATCCTAAAATCCCTGGATTTCGAAGTCCCTTAACTAAAATGGACATACCCCGCCCCCACTCCCCAACACCTTCCTGTATACTCTAAATCATCTCTAGACACTTGGGATACCGAATGTGATGTGAACACTGTGTAGTGTGCTGCGTCGTTCAGAGCACAATGGCAAGAAAGAGTCTGGGTAGGTTCAGGGCAGAGGCAATGTTTTTCCTAAACAATTTGATGGCCATTGGTTGAATCTGTGGACACATAGGGGCTGATGGCATTTAATCTGTTTAACAACTGTAAGGCATAAATGCTATTTTTACAGAATTTTATTTCTAGCTGGAGAGGTACTGCTTTAGAAGACTTCAGAAGCCTGCCAAGGAGCACGCAGCCAAGGGGCCTTGGAACTAGGACCCAGACCCTCTCTCTAATGCCA
This sequence comes from Ictidomys tridecemlineatus, assembly GCF_052094955.1. NCBI lineage: Eukaryota > Metazoa > Chordata > Mammalia > Rodentia > Sciuridae > Ictidomys > Ictidomys tridecemlineatus. The sequence goes on from NC_135479.1 coordinate 211,301,901, forward strand.
CAGGCCAGGTTGGTTCCTTCCTGTTGCCTTTGTCTTTGTCTTTGTTGCTGAAAACAGAGTTAAAACAAGTCAAGTTAGACAAGTCAAGTCGGCTGTTTGGCTGCACACCCAAACAGTTGACTAGACTTGTGGGGAATCTTAACTTCTCCCATGAGCACGTGTGAGTGTGTGTGTGTGTGTGTGTGTGTGTGTGTGTGTGTGTGTGTGTGGTGGGAGAGCCTCTCTGGCCAGGGAAGTGGTCAGATCCTGCAGGAGCAAAGCCTGAGGGTCAGTCCTTACTCGGGACACTGCTCTGTTGTACCCTTGACTGTTGGAAGTTAGAGAGCCAGGACTGGGATGTAGCTCAGTGGTACAATGCTTGCCCTCTAGCATGCGTGAGACCCGGGCTCTATCCCAACATCCTCCCACCTCTCCCCACCCAAGAAAGAAAGCAGAAAAATCACCATCTGGATTAAAGACATTTACCTACAGTTTCCATGATGTCAACCTTTTGCTGTTCAAGAATCAATGCCGTCTCGTGGGAATTTAGGCTGACCAGCGGGCTGTGTGTGATGCACAAACTACCTTCCACAAGACCCACATGCTCTTCTGGAGCCTGTTTCTTGAGCTGTGGGACTCTCGGAGAGCAGGAACCTCCTGGGGTTCCAGTACTCTTTAGACCTTGGTCTCTCTTTATCCCTCCAAGTAGGTGTGGGACACGGGGCAGTGGGCACTCAGGTCAGCATGGTGCTCAGCACTGCAGTAGTGGTGGGGGCTGGAGGGGCTGGTGCTCAGCGGGTGCACCCGCGTATCCACGTTAGTCAGCAACATTTCAACGTATTTCTATTTCCATGGGTGAGTAGCGTGCTGTCCGGGCTCCTCCCTGGGACACTGTTCTCTGTCATCTCATGAGCCAGCAATGAAAGGATTAGCACCCGTCTCTGCAGAGACTCCCAAGACCCTGTTTCAAAGTCTTGGCCACCATCCAGTCTCCCTGGTGGGCCTCAGGACACAAATTTTAAATACTTTGGATTTTAAATGGACAGGTTATCTTTAAAACTCTGTAAGTTCTCTTTAAAAGAGAAGTTTACAAGCCGGGTGTGGTGGCACACACCTGTAACCCCAGCTATTAGGGCGGCCGAGATAGGAGAATAGCAAGTTGTAGCCTGGGCCTGGAACAAAAAGGCTCTCAAAAAGGCAAAAGTGGGGTCAGGTGTGGTGGTGCAATCTCAGCGGCTTGGGAGGCTGAGGCAGGAGGATGGTGAGTTCAAAGTCAGCCTTAGCAACTTAGTGAGGCCCAAAGCAACTCAGTGAGACCCTGTCTCTAAATAAAATACCAAAAAAGGACTGGGGATGTGGAGCTTAAGGGCCACCAAGTTCAATTGACAGTACCAAAAAAAAAAAAAAAAAGTAAAAAGTAAAAAGGGTTGGGGATGAAGTTCCATGGTAGAGTGCACCTGTCTTTAATCTGTGATAGCAAACAAACAAAACAATAAACTCCAAACAAACCAAAACAAACAACGCTAAAAACAAAAGACAGAAAATGATCTAGTCATCAGTTATATTCTTACGTACTTTCTAGTATTAGAAGAAGCCATTTCAATCTTTCTTCATGATTCCTACACATTCTTTGAGCATAAGCAATTCAGCCAAAGTCTGTTTCTAAGTTCTTCTGGAGTAGGGGAGGAGATGATAAGTTTCTCTCTGCTCTCCGTAGTTCTTAGTTGGGATGACTCCTCTAGCAACAGACAGATTAACAAGAGAAAAGCCAAAGCGTGGACCTCATGTGTCCATGGGAGATACCCAGAGAAACGAGCAGACTCTGAGGAGCTGGCTTTGAGTTCAGGCTTAAAGACCACCTTCAGCTAAAACAAGAAGCGGGTGTTGTGGGCGCCGGGGTGGGGAGGGCCCCAGGAAAGCAGGCAGCAAATGAGGGGTTGCTGCCAGGCTGTGCCCGCCCCATTGGTAAGAGTGCAGCGACTGAGTCTGCTCCCCTCCCTCCCTGCACAGGGATGGACGCTCAAGAGGGACAGGCCCTCGGTGGGTGGTTCCCCTTGGAGAGGGGGTTTCCTTGTGTTTTCAGAGCTTCTCCGGTGACTGCAGTTTCTCAAAATAATCCTTTTGCCAAAAAGACATATTTTGGGGTGACGTGTTCTGGTTTCCTGGAGCTGTATTTTGGGGTGGTATTCTGGACTCCTACCGTGATCATGCTGTGGCCTACTACACATGATGATGTGACTGTTATGAGCAGTGATTTTGGGGTCAAGTCTGATTCGTCTCTGCCCCTTTCCTGGTACGGTTGGTCCCTGGTGAATCAAGGCAGGTCATACAACTTCTCCAGGCCTCAGTTTTCTCCTCTGTGAAGTGGGTAAGATGATATCTGTGTCCTCCTTGTTACTGTTAAACGAGCTCATAGGTGCAGAGTGTCCCCTGTGTGCGGGCCACTGTCCCAGGCTTCAGACGGATTCTTGTGGATTCCTCAGTGCGGGGTGTTGCTTTCTTGAGATGCTCCTGTGGTTTCCAGAGGTGCTTCCTTGTTCCTTAGAGTCACTTGACTTTGGGCAGGTTGACTTCAGCTCCGCCCACCTGTCTTCGTTCTCCTTCTTGCCCCTCTCCGTCCGCTCCTCCTCCCCCTCCTCCTCCTTCTGTGGGATGTGGCCTGCTCCATGTCTTCCTGTTTTCTATCTCTAAGGAGCAACTGACTTAAAATAGCAAGGAGTGAAGACAGCAGAGGCTGTCCACCTGAAAAGCAAGCGTCGGCCTGGGCTTGGATCTGTGGCCTTGCCCTGCTGCCCGTGCAGTCAGAGGGCAGCAGGTGGCGCTGAGGGCCTGGTGTGGACCTAGCACAGAGGCGGGCAGCTCTCCCGGGCAGGATGCACTGCAGGGCCTCAGAGTCGAGCCCTGGACTTGAAATCTTCAACCCGCGGCTCCTCGCCATGACTGTTTCCTCGATGAGGTTGAATTTTGAATCAAAAGAACACACAGGGCTCAAGGACCGAAGCATGGGGACCTTCATTCGGAAAATGCCAGGACAGGAAGAGGAAGAGACAGGCTTTGTGGAGTGTGATGTAATTTCATTCATTTGTTTGAAATAAATTTAAGTAAAAGAAAGAAAGAAAGAAAGAAGGAAGGAAGGAAAGAAAAGACCCATTCAGGGTAGGAAAGCTGAAGCACACCCTTTAACATGAATCTCTTTTGAAGCAGTCTCACGGCTGAATTTGGACTGCTGAGTCCTGGGGTGTCCCACTTGGCTCCCTGCCTTGTCCCTGTGGTCTTGACGAGTGTCTAGGTTAAATAGAGTTGGTGGCAGAGCTGTCAATCAAAAATGGAGACCAAAAGGTAGCACTCCCAGCTGGGCCTGATGCTGCTCCCAGGCCAGAGGGGAGGGGGATCTTGTCTGAGGGCCTCTCCTCCCTTCCTGCCCTCCTCACTCCACTGCCACCAGCCACAGCAAATCCCACGCCTCGTGGCTGCTTGCCACTCTGCTGCCTGCTTGCCACTCAGCCAGAGCCCAGGCCTTTCCTCCCACCACGCTCCCCCTGCATCCCCGTCACGCAGCGTGGGTGAGGCCTGAGTGCGTGTCCCCTGTTCTCTCCTGCCTCTGAGCCTTTGTCCCTGGGATCCCCTTCTCTGGTGGCTCTCCCGGTCGCGTGGCCTGGCAGCTCATGTGTTAGTGCGGAAGCCGATTCGCCCTCTTAACTCATAACCCAGGGCTGGCCTGAAAAAGTCAGGAGGCAGCTAGAGCCACCAGGAGACTGACACAAGGCGGCTTGTGGGGCCAGGTCTGGATGGAGAGCCTGTCCCCTCACCTGCACACCCCCCCCCCGGGCAGCTCTGCCCACAGCTGTGTCGTCCCTCCCACCACGGCTCTGACTTTCACTCTTTCTTTGCTTCAGGAAAAATCTCCTTCTCTGAGGTTTTGAAATGCAGCATAAATAGGAAACTCAAGGCTCACACGGTCAGCAGGTCGGCCCCTGAAATGACGGGGACTACTGTTCCCAAGAGGAAGGCCACACGAGGGGCCCAGGGCTGGCAGGAGGCAGAGAGGCAGGGGAAGCAGGCTCTGTGGGAAGGAACGGGAGAGGGGGTGAGCAGTGCAGGACTGGCTGGTGTGTCGTTCCAGCACGTTCTGGGGCTTGGATGGTCCCTGTGATTTGGACGCAGCCTGGAGTGAGTGGACGGAGGCCTGGAGTGTGAGAGCCGGAGGCTGGTGAGGGCTGGCCTTGGAACAGCACGCTCTCAGGCACATCGCAGACCATCCCTGGGACAGGAGCAGTCCCTCCAGGGCCTTCCAGGTCCTAGATGTCCAGGTATCAGGACACAGAAGGCAAGAGACACGGCCAACGTACCCGAAGCACAGAACGGTCTGTGCTTAGATCTTAGATCTTGAGAACAAGATCAGGTTGAAATGGTTTGCTTGGGAGACACAAAGATATTTAGGGGTTCTGCTGGAACGGGCAGAGGCCATCTCTGAAGAGGTTCCCACACCTTGGGGTAGCCAAGCATGGATGAAAAGCCATGGGGACAGCCAGCAGCGTCATCACGGCCGGAAGGACCTTAGGCACGTGAGGATTCTGATGCAGCCGTGCCTACAGTGTACCCAGGAACTTAAATGTCATCTGATTAACGCAAACTGTAAAATGATTGAACTAAACTGTGAGCTCCTTCCTAAAATTTTGGCTAACACCCAGGTGTTGTTCTCTAACTTCAAGTTAAATGGGAGGCTGTGAACGGCCACGGCGTTTTCTTCTCCGGGCTGGTTGGTGTCTTCACTGGAGACTAAGTTGGATATGTGTGAGAAGTGAGGCTTAGTCTCTAGCAATCTGTGGGCTGTACTTCAAATGCTGAGAGTGTGCATATAAACATACAAAGACACACTCACAGTTGGATCTGCCACTCCAAATTCTTAAAGTGGCAATGCTACCCTGCTCTTGTCATCAGGGAAGTAACCTTTTTCTTAGTTTAATGTGGTATAAATACACACTGGAATATTACTCAGCATAAAGAAGATGTCATGATGTAATTTGCTGGTAAATGGATGGAACTGGAGACTATCTTGCTAATGAAATAAGCCAGTCCCCAAATACCAACGCTGAATGTTCTCTCTGGTATGGGGATGCTAACATATAATCCAATGATTCGAAGTTCATTGGATTAGACAAAGGGAATGAAGGAAAGGGAGGGGGTATGAGAATAGGAAAGACAGTGGAATGAACTGGACATAACTTTCCCAGCCTTGTGTGACTCCACGTCATGTACAACCACAAGAATAGCATCCTAATGAGAATAAGTTATACTCCATGTGTGCGTAGTAATATCAAAATATACTCTACTGTCATGTATATATACAAAGAACCAAAAAAAAAATTGGGATGGGAGCCTTTGTTCCCCTGAGTCTTGTTTATTTGATGGTCTTCACTCCTTGCTCCCAGGCTCTGCTCAGCAGGCAGAGATCTTGGTTATGGTGGATTTTTCCTCACCTCAAATATTTCCTATGGCTCCTGATTCTACTGCCTGTTATGAGTCGGTGGCACTTGGAGGGACTGGTTTGGTGAGGTGGTGGCTAAGTGGCTGTGAGTAACCCTGGGCAACATGCCAGCCTCTGAGGTCCTCTTCTTGGCCATGCTCTGGGGAATGGTCTCTAGAGCAGGAAGACTGTTCCGCAGAGACTAAGAGGGGACTCAGGAAGGTGACCGTGTGGCAGCCACCCTGGCTGGAGCCTGGACTCCTATGTCATATTCCTATTTGAGTGGGAGGTGGTTGGCAGAGTCTTTCTTCTAGTCCAATGACAAGAGGTGAATCTGGTTCTATTCCCAGTTTTCCAAGGAATCTCTGTTCTGCTTTTCATATTGTCTGCACCAATTTGCAGTCCCACCAGCAGTGCATGAGTGTGCCAACACTTACTGTTGTTTGTGTTCTTAATAGCTGCCATTCTGACTGGGGTGAGATGAAATCTTAGTCTAGTTTTGATTTGCATTTCTCTAATTGCGAGAGATAATGAACATTTTTTAATGTATTTGTTCACTGATTGTATATCCTCTTCTGAGAAGTGTCTGTTCAATTCCTTGGCCCATTTATTGATTGGGTTATGTGTTTTTTGGTGTTAAGATTTTTGAATTCTTTATATATCCTAGAGATTAGGGCTCTAACTGACGTGCATGTAGTAAGAATTTGTTCCCAATTAATAGGCTCTCTTTTCACCTCACTGATTGTTTCTTTTGCTGAGAAGAAGCTTTTTAGTTTGAATCCATCTCATTTATTGATTCTTGATATTAATTCTTGCACTAGCTATCCCACTCCTGAGTCAATACCCAAAGGACTTAAAAACAGCATTCTACAGGGACACAGCCACATCAATGTTTATTGCAGCACAATTCACAATAGCTAAACTGTGGAACCAACCTAGATGCCCTTCAGGAGATGAATGGATAAAGAAAATGTGGCACTTATACACAATGGAATATTATTCAGCAATAAAAGAGAATAAAATCATGGCATTTGCAGGTAAATGGATGAAGCTGGAGAATATAATTCTAAGTGAAGTAAGTCAATCCCCAAAAAACAAAGGCTGAATGGTTTCTCTGATTTAAGGATGCTGATCCATAATATGCCGGCGGGGGAGGGGGGAGGATTAAATGAACTCCAGATAGGGCAAAGGGGAAAAGGGAAGGGAAGAGCACAGGGGTAGGAAAGGCGGTGGAATGCGATGGTCATCATTACCCTAAGCACATGTAAGAAGACATGAAGGATGTGACTCTACTTTGTGTACAGCCAGAGATATAAAAAATTGTGCTCTATATGTGTAATACGAATTGTAATGCATTTTGTTGTCATATATAGCAAATCAAGACTAAAAAATTAAAAAAAAGAAAAAAATAACCAAATTAAAAAAAAAAAAAGAAGTGAATCTGGAACGGGTAGAGATGTCAGGGGCCGCAAGTGTCTCCATGTTGGAGTCAGGATTTGAACCCAGAGCATGCCATGCGGAAAGCTCACGGCTCATTCTCCCTGTCCCTGATGGCACACAGCAGGGTGTTGTAAGTGTTGATCCAAAGTAGCCACACCACTCTGCACCACTCCGCCTTCCTCTTCCTCCCTCCTCTCTCTCTCCTCCTGCTCAGGGCTCCTTCTCCTCCATCTCCCTCTCTCCTCTTCGGCCTCCTTTGCTCCTCCTCCCTCTACCTCTCCTTTCTCCCCCTTCTCCCCCTCCTCTTTCTCCTTCTCTGATTTTCTCTCTCCTGTCTGTTCTTCCTCTCCTTTCTCCTCCTCACTGTCATCGTAGTGACCACTCACTCAGTGTCTACCATCCAAGCACCGTGTGGATCCCTCCACCCACGGTGGCTCAGCGCGACACGAGCTGGAGTCATTGTCCCTGCTTTACCACGACAGCCAGCCACGGTGCCTGTTCCCTAAGTTCTCATGGCCAGCAGAGGGCTGGGGTTGGGCCCCACGCTTCCTGGGCCTCAAAGCTGGTGCTCCTGACTGCCTGATATCTGCTTATCTGAACCTCAGGGCACAGAGAAGGCACTGTTTCCTCCTTGGTGTGCGTTAGTCCTCAGGGCTTCCTGCAGGTCCTGTTAAATTCCAGGGCAAATACGAACTGCCCTGGAGTCAGGCTGTGTGCATGCAGGTCGGGTGGCTTTCCTCTGCAATGAGCCCAGGCCCTGGTCCTCACCCAGGGCTGGTGGTTCTCTCTGCACAGGCTCTGCCCAGCTCAGCTCTGCAGGGCCCAGGTTCTGCAGACTCTCGGAGACCTGTCCTGGGCTATGAAGGGATCTACTATCCCCTCAAGATCACCACTTTCCTTCAGGGCCGGAGAAGCTGCAGCTGTACTTCATCTTGAGAGACCCTGATCTCAAAAATAATTTATGTCTATTAAATGTAAACTGTGGCTTTTAATCGGTCACCTTTATTTTACCTTTTGTATCGGTGATTCAGGTTTGGATAGTTGTCTTAAGTAAACTGTCACAGGATTATCCTAGCAGGACATGAAGTAGACAAATACTGCAGAGTATCTGGGTAGAGGCACAAATTCCATTTACAGAGCAAAACTCTCTGCGTGACCCTGGGAGGCCACACTCTGCTCAAGGACTTTCCAGGGTCAGAGGGTCGTGGTTTTGAATTTCAGAGTAAAACCAACAGAAACTGTGTGACCATAAACCAAGAAACAAATATTCTTAACAAAGGTCTACAGGAAGCATCCATTTCCCCTGATGAGCTTTGTCACTGAATTTAAAACCCACGTGGGTGGGGCCTGGGGGACATGCACGCAATCTCAGAGACTTAGGGTGTTGAGGCAGGAAGACCACAAGTTCGAGGTCAGCCTGGTCAAAAAATAAAAAGGTTTGGAGGTGTATCTCGGTGGGAGAGCATTTGCCCAACATGTGTGGGATCCTGGGTTCAAACTCCAGCACTACAAAAGACCCCCAAAGCCTCCAAACAATAACGACAACAAAATAAAGATCCAAGGGTTAGTAGTTAGAGATGGCTTGGCCAAAGTTCTCTTTTCTTTTCCAAAATGATTGTTTTATATTCGACATCAGCAACTGGCCATACAGGCCAACTTATTAGCATGTGGCTCAAATTGAAGCTGTATTCCACCACCCCCGCCCCCCCCAGTCCAAGCTTTCATGGCGAGGTGCACGGACCCACCGTGGAGGGCGAGCCTGGTAACCATGGTAACAGCATCGCCATCCACCCAGTGGCTCCCGAGCCTTTGCACTTGGCTGGGAGGCTAATTCTCACAACAAAGCCTCTACTGTATTCGAGAGGGCGCAGGAAAGCCGCTGGTGTGGCTGTGGCCACGGCAGACCTTCAGGCCAAGGACTCACCAGGGAGAATGTAAGTGGCCCCTTCCCAGCAAAAATTGTTTTGTGAACAGATGAATGAGATGCAGGCAAGGCTGGCGAATGTCCCTGTAACTTGGGCCTCCTGTCCTTGGCTGTGCCCTCGCTGCAGCTGCAGGCTCCTGCATGGCGCCTTCAGAGCTCCGGATCGGCTCTCTCCACATGTTCTTCAAAGGGCCCGGTGACCAGAGCGGCTGGGGTGTCTGGAAGGGCATAAGAGCTGCCCTGTCCTGGGAGCCTGTCTCAGAGCCAGCAATGGTGGCTAGAGCACGGTGCTGCTGCTGGTCAGCTGCTGGCTTTGCCATCTGCTTCCTGCACAGAAATGAAGCCGGAGGTAAACGGCATGTTGCTTCCAGGTGCAGGTCTCTGGGGTCATGGCTCAGTTGGTGGAGGGCCTGCCTTGCATGCACAAGGCCCTGGGTTTAATCCCCAGCACCCCCACACATACACACACACACACACACACACACACACACACACACACACACACACGATGCATGGTCTCTGAAGCTGTCACAACAGTCATCTTGCTCATTGTCAACTGATAAGTCATTGAATCTTAAAAATTCAAGACAAAGTGATCCCAGGTTGTAAAAATGTCTGGGCCTGGAAATAGTGAGCCCAAACAGAGGCTCCAGGCAGGAGGATTCTAGGGAAGGGGGGACGCGTGGTTGGGAGGATTAGTGACAGTTTAGGTCAGCAGCTGCTTTGGAGGTTGTGATGGTAAAAATCCCAGGCTTTGTGATCTCTCTCTCCTCCTTTTCCAAGCGCGTTCCACCTTTTTGGGGGCGATTCTTCAGTTCTTGAACAGGGATAAAGTAATACTTTGTAGAGTTGTGAGAATTAAAGGAGATAATTCATGTTTGGTCTTAGGGCACTGTGACAGTCACAGTTAGCGTGGCTTCCTGCACATAGGACTCCGCTGGATGGCTCAGTTATGGCTGAGCTAATCAGGCCCTGCAGGTATTTCTTTGGAAAATGTTGCCTCAGCATAGAATGCGTTTGAAGAAGTGTAGTCACAATGAGAGCCACCGACTCTTGGCTGGTGGATGACGTTGTTCAGATGTTGGTACCAACTTCTAGACTCAGCCGCATCCTGCCCTGGGGATGGAGGGACCTTCTCTTCCCTCTGAAGGAGTGTGCATCTGGACACTTCTACCAGCCGCCTTTGCTTGAGGTGAACCAGTTCCTTTGGCTGCTGCCTGGCTGGGTCTGACGCCCCTGAGCTGTGGTCACGGGGATCCCAAGGCAGAGCTTCTTGGGGATCTTCAGGTCAAGATGAGAGCAGTGGAAGTTTGGGGGGCATCTTCCAGTGGGTGGCTTGGTTTTGGGTTCCTTAAAGCTACAGAGGTGAGATCTGCCAGGGGCTTGTGTGGTTTTTCATGCAGCCTCCAACGGCAGGGCTCCCTGGCCCTCTGCTCCACGGCTGTGCGACCTTGAGCAAGCCTCTGGTGGAGAGAACTGGACCCACTGGGCAGGGGAGGGGAGGAGCCTGGGAAGATGCAGCCTCAGTGCCCAGAAAGCCCTGGTTCCACCAGGCCCAGTGGCTCCTAATTGCCTTCCGGTGCCTCTGTGCCCCACTCCCTCCTATCTCTGTGAATCAGGCCAGTTCCCTGTGTGCTGGCACAGGGCAGCTGTGGGGACCTGTGGGGGTTCTGGGCTGTAGCACTGTCTCCCTCATCCCGGGGCCATATCAATTGGTGAAGAGTTGCCCTGAGCAACTTGGGAAGGGCAATTAACTTGGTGAAGCATTATTAGGGTACTAAACCTTCCAAGGTCCCAGCTGGGGGGCCCCCCGGGGCCTCTCCAGAGCTGCTGGGGCTGCAGATGCCTGTGGTCTCTCTCTCCCCCTCCCTCCTCTCTTTTCCTGTCTCTGTATGCGAATCTGTCCAACATGGAGAGTCTTTCCACAGAGCATCTACAGAGTTTTCTTATTCTTCTGAAAACCCAGATAGCATTACTAAACTGACATCTCCAGGCTTGTACTATATACATCTTGGGGGTAGATTGTACTTATTTGCTATTACAAATAATGCTATCCTGAATATTTTTGTACAGACATTATTGTGATTTATGCAGAGATCCAGAAGGTAGGTTTTTCCACAATATTTGAAGGATTTAAGCAGTGTTAATTTGTGTTCTTAAAATGTATGGAACCGAATCCCTCCTCAGATGTTCTTGTATTCTAGCCCGCAGTGAGTGAGCAAACTTCTGTTTCCCATGCTTAAATTTAAAAATATGCCAATATTGAAAGTAACTCATTATTTTTGTCTTAGTGTCTTTAATTGCGAGCAGTTTACGGTCTTTTCCCATGCTTATAGGCCGATTTGTGTGCACTAAGGGTTCCAGGGCTGGTTCTTCCCACCTGGGGCGGCTCCTTGCTGGTTTGTGAAGGTTCTTTGTACAGTGAAGAAACGGCTCTTATTTACATGGTCAAGCATTTCAAAAAACCTGAATCACTTGGCATGTGCTCTCTGAGTTTGGTAAGGTGTTTTTTTTTCCCCCTTATGCAAGAGTTCCAAAGGGTTATGGAGTTCAATCATCAACCCTTTATAGCTTATGGGATCAGCAGAGTCATTAACTAGCAAGGAGTGCCTGACCTGGGCTTTTAGTGGTGGCAGTTGGGCCATTAAAGAACAATGGCTGCTGCCCTCACATGGCCCTATGACATTTCAGGAAGACAGATATATATCTATATCTGTCACACACACACACACACACACACACACACACACACACACACACACACCCCCAGACACATACCGGAATGCTGGTACTGCTTCCCGCTGTGCTATCAGCCCTACCCAAAGGACTCACACCCCACTCGATGCGCCAAGGGTCCTGGGACCTGGCCCGGTGGTCCCAGTGACAGGGCAAGTGCTGCTGGGTCCAGCCCCTGAGTTTTCTGCAGACCATCTCCTGGGTGAAAAGCAGAAGCACAGGTGCAGAGGCAGCAGCAACACAGTGTCCCCCGCCCCTTGCCCTGGAAGCTGTTGGGTCAGCCCTGGGTGCCCGTTAGGACTGGCCAGGGATCCCGCGGGCTCACCTCTGCTGAGCATGGGATGGGGGTCACCAACGCACATCCTCACTGGCGGGTCTCTGGAGCTTTCCTTATGCTATTCTTCTGGACTGACTGTGTGCTTCGGGTTGGAAGTGATGGTGTTGGTCAGGCAGGCTTGTGCTGGGTTGATGAGTCAGCTTGGTCAGTTTCCTGGTAACACATCGCCAAAAGCCTGGTGACTTAAAACAACAAAAATGTGTTCTCTCACGGTTCTAGGGCCCCCTGCCCGGGCTCCGGGAGGATCCTTCCTCACCTCTCCCAGCATCTGGTGGCCTCAGGTGTCCCTCAGATGTGCCAGCATCACTTTGGTGTCTGGCCCCGTCTTCATGAACTTCTGTCTGTGTCTCCTCACCTCCTCTCTAAGAGCACCAGACCCTGGGTAGTGCCAGCCCTACAACAGGGATTTCTCATCTTGAGCTCTTTAGCTTACTTATACCTGCACAATAATAATAATGATAATAATTATTATTGTTTCCTGGGGATTGAACCCAGGGCCTTGTGTGTGCTAGGTGAGTGCTCTGCCCCTGAGCTACATCCCCAGCCTTTTTTATTTTTTATTTTGAGACAGATTTTCACTAAGTTGTCGAGGCTGGACTTGAACTTGCCTTGAGTGGCTGGGATCCCAGGTGTGTGCCACTGTGCCCAGCTCAAATAAAGCTCACATTTTAACATTCCAAGTGGACATGGATTTTTTTGGGGGGAGTGCTTATTAAATGCCAACTAAGGCAAAAGATCTCCAAACTTCAGGCAAAGGTAGACTGCTTTTCAACACCAGGCCACCCAAGAGCTGCGCGTGCAGGGCTGACGTATTGAGCTGAAATCTGACCTTGTACCACAAGCCCCTGGAGCCATTTGATGAGGAACATAATGCCCAGCAAAACTTTCTACAAAATGCTGACGCAAAGGCGGTAAAGCCCTTCATCCAAGATTCTCAAACACTTCCCCTAGATGAGCAGGCCCCTGACTGAGGGCAATGCTGACCATGAGCCTCCGCTTCCTTAGGCATAAAATGCGGTGGCAACAGGATCTATCTACTGGAGTCATGGGAAGAAAATGCACCTGCAGTGTCTGACGGAGCTCTTGGAATATAGTAAATGCTCAATAAAGAAATCTTTAAAACCCTTAAGAGCTTAGAAAAGAGGCCTGCTCAGTATACACAGCAAAATGATTAGAAATATAGGTTTTCTTTAAAAAAAATCATAAAAAGAGCCGGCCTAAGGACCCTATCATAGAGGCAGAGATGGTTGGATCTTACCGTACCCACAGGGCACCAGGATCAGGGTCCTGACAGGAAGTAGACAGCACACTCGAATTCGGGACCCACAAGCATAGCAGGATGGGGTGGGGGGATAGGGGAGCTGCTGGGGTTACTGCAGTCACAGGGAGAGCCCTGAGGGCCAAAGGTCAGGAGGGAGGAGAGACCCCCAGCAGAGCCTGATAGACAGCAGGGCCAAAGCCCCCCTTGCAGGAGGGGGCAGGGCTACATGTTCTTCCTGCTTTTGGTCCCCTGCTTGGGAGAGGGGGTCTCAATTGGTGAGTTAGTCTTGAAACCACAGAGCAAGGGAGCTCGTTGGTCCCCAGGTGCCTGTGTGTGGCTGACCCAGCCCTGAAGAACCCAAACTCCCTAGGGCAGAGAACCAGGGGAGAAGGCTGGGTGACCCTGGGGGGGCACACTAAAGATACCCGACTTGGCCTCGTCCTCCTCTGAGGTCCATCGAGGTTCTCTGCCACACGGTGGAATGTCCCCTCAGTGGTGGTGGTGAGAGGCAGCCAACGGCTCAGCACCATGGGTGGTGGCTGCACACTGGCTCAGCTCTTGGTTTTACCCACCCCTGTCTGCGGAGGGCCTTATGGTATTTGCCACCTTTGGCAAAGGATAAAGGCAAGTCGTGTGGGCTGGGGGCGCTTGCTGGCACCTGCAGGGCCCCGGGCTGGACGACAACTTTAGGTGTGGCTGCACCACCTCCATGTCCCAAGACAGGATGCCCCGAGCTCTCCTACGGGGGGGGGGGTGGTGGTGGTGGTGGTGGTGGGGGGTGGTGACTGCTGGGCTTCTGTCCCGTGAACAATCAGAATTGCCTGTTGCTGAAGTTTGAGTTTGGTCCTCGTCCTCAGCCTTGGGAAACCTTCAGGATGTCATCTGTGCTCACTGATGGCATCTTGCCTGCAGAGCGGGCTCCTTTCAGCTCCATGAATGTGCTGCCTTCTCCACCCGATTTACCTATCCATCTCCTTCCTCTTCCCACCTCCGACCCTTCCCTCCTCTTCTCTCTCGTTCCCACTTGGACATCAGGTTCAGAAGGTTGACTGAGTCACCCTCCCGAATTCTTGGCACATTTCATTACTGCTTTGTGCAAACACGCCTTTTATTTTATTCTCTAATTCCCTTTATATCAGGAACACTTGTATTTGCACTTATAAACTTTTCCAGGGCTGCCTTTGGGCAGGGCTGCCCGAGCTTCCTTTCCGTGCTCCTTCCTTATGGCCTCTGAAGCCTGTTGAGCTCATTCCCACGATGGCCTCCAGCCTAGGGAACTTGCCGAGTCTCACCGGGGGTCAGGCTGAGCCCAGGGCTCTGCTCTACTGCCTCCCCTCCGGGTAACCTTCAATTAAATGTCTATCCTTTTGTTACATGCTCTTACAAGATGGGGATCATTGTTTTGTAGTCATTTAAAAAATATAAGTAATAGTAACTTTTTTTTTCTTTCTTTCTTTAGTGGTGCTAAACCCAGGGCTTTGTGCATGCAAAGCAAGCACTCTACCAACTGAGCTATAAGTGTTAGCAAGGATGTGGGAGAAAAGGTACACTCATGCACTGCTATTGGGACTGCAAATTGGTGCAGCCAACATGGAAAGCAGTATGGGGATTTCTTGGAAAATTGGGAATGGAACCACCATTTGACCCAGCTATCCCTCTCCTCGGTCTATACCCAAAGGACTTAAAAAAAGCATTCTACAGGGACACAGCCATATCAATGCTTACAGCAGCACAATTCACAATAGCTAAACTGTGGAACCAATCTAGATGAATTCTTCAGTAGATGAATGGATAAAAAAATGTGGCATATATACACAATGGAATATTACTCAGCAATAAATGAGAATAAAACCATGGCATTTGCAGGTAAATGGATGGAGTTAGAGAAGATAAAGCTAGGTGAAGTTAGCCAATCCCCCCAAACCAAATGCTGAATGTTTTCTTTGATATAAGGAGGCTGATTCATGGTGGAATAGGAAGCGGGAGCATGGGAGGAATAGGGTAGAGGGGTTGGAGGGGAAGGGAGCGGACACGGGGTTATAAATGATGGTGGGATGCGATAGACATCATTCTCCAAAGTACATGTATGAAGACACAAATTGGTGTGAGTATACTTTGTATACAACCAGAGATATAAAAATTGTGCTCTAGATGTGTAGTAAGAATTATAATGCATTCTACTGTCATAAAAAAAGTAAAAAAAATAAGGGCCAAATTATTGCCTCATGAATCTGTTCCTTTTTTTCAATAAGCGGTAAATCAGACCCATCTGTGTTAATGTGTGCAGCTAATCTGTGGTTGCTCCCAGTGGCTTCCTGCAGGAAAGCACTCCATTGTCCTCTCTCCCACTGGGGACGCTGGATGTCTTGAGCTCCGGTGCTGCACACAGAGCTGCCACGAGCGTCCGCCATGTCTCCATGAGGGGCTGTGCAAACATTTCTATTTCCGTATCAGAGCTGCTGGGTCCTAGGGAGGCTGAGACTTAATTAGGCTGAGCCGGCCAGACTGCTCCAGAGTGGCCCTGGCCTTGCCTCCCACCAGCAGGCCTGGTTCCATATTCCCACATCCTGCCAACTCTTGGCCCCAGCCGGCTTTTGAGTGTGTGCCAGGCTAATAGGTGTAAATGATTTGCTGGGGCATTAATTTGCGTGTCTCGGACTGCTAATGAGTCTGAGCATTTCTTGGGAGCCACACAGCTTTCCGTAGCCTGCTCCTTGGCACACTGCTTGGGCTCATGCAACTATTGGGTTGCTGGTGTTTTCTTGTGGGTTCTTGGGGATCCCTTCGCTACCTTTCTGTACCATGTTGCTCCGCCTTGCCACGGAGCCCCCCTCCTGCCTGCCGGGGATCATTTTGGTCCTCTGTGAGCTTTTCCCACACACACCCTCCATTTTCACAGAATCAAATTTATTAATATCTTCCTAGATTTGAAATTTTGTTTGAGAAGCCCCACCCTACCTGCAAAGCCACGAAGGTATTCTCTCTTACGTCTTTCTGATAACTTTGTAGTCCTACCTTTCTCCTGTGAGTGTTGAGCTTATTTGTAGCTTGCCAATATTTATGGATGATGAAGAACAATTATATTTTAATTGATGCGGCGTTTCCCACACGGTCTTCCCCTCTTTCCTTACAGGCCTTACCATCTTTGCTGGGTTAGACCCCTTTCTAGGCACAGGTTCGCCCAGCACTCTGTCTTCTGTCTCCTTGGCAGGTTTTCTGTACCATGTAAGCCGCCTCCTTTTTAACTTTGGAGACAGGGTCTTGCTATGCGGTCAGGCAGCTCTCGAGCTCCTGGGCTCTGGCGGTCCTCCTGCCTCAGCCTCCTGGGAGCTGGGACTGCAGGCACATGCCACCACGCCAGCTCACACAGCCGCTCCATCCCCGTGACTGTGAGGTGTGCCTCAAGGCCTGGTGGGACAAAGGTCCTGCTTCACTTGGCCTTTAAGACGTTGACCTAACTCTTTATAGATCTTTTTACCAAGTCCCCACAGCACTTAGCTGGAATGTTATGGCAGTGGACGGCGTTACGGGTGAGCACAGGGGAATGCAGCTGTATTGCGTCCAGTGGAAGTTCCTTCTCCCGTGGAGCCTTGATTTCGCATCCTCTAACAGGGGTCAGGGTATTCCCGAGTCCAGAGCGGAGCGCACCTCCTCGGGCGCCTTTTCTCCATCAGAGAGGGTTTCCAGTGGGCTCAGTCCTGGGCTGGGGGTGGGGCTCCCCCTCTAGGTCTCTCCCCTCCTTCTGCAGGGATGTGAGGGCACCCCCCTTGTCCATGCCCCAGCACCCCAGGCTGCACTTGCGCTGTCCGGCATCCACCATGACTCAGTCTGGCCCTTTTACCCACCTTTGCCACCGCCTGGTGCCCTGAGTTCCAGGGACTGCACTCTTCATCCCTAATCCGCAGGGGTGCGGGCCTCCCCGGTTCTCTGCTTTCCCATTCCTGCCCCAATCCTTGGCCATTTCCGGTGTGCTTTCTGGGAGACCCTCTCTGGACCTGGAGCCCCTCCTGCTCTTACCTTCCGTCCTGGAGCTGCCCAACCTGCTCAGCTCTGAGGCTCCTGTCGACAGACTCCCCGCTTCTCTTCCTCTCGTTGCCGTTCTCTCCTGATGCCCCATTTCTCCGTGACTTTGTCTCCTGGCTCAGGGTCTCTCTCCATCAGGGATCCAGCTTAATCCCTTGTGACTTCAGTACATACAGTTGACTCTTCCAGCCAGGATTTTTCTAGTTCCCTGAATCCCTCTCTTTCAAAGACCCTCCCTCCTCATCCCCAAACCCCACATCCAAATGGTGCATAAGAACCCAGACCTGCTCTGCCCAGTATGGTAGTCACCAGCCACTTGGGGCTATTGAGGTTTAGCCAAATTACAGTTAAGGATAGGTAAACATTTGGCTTCTTAGTTGTACCAGCTACAGTTTCAAGTGCGAGTGGCTCCATGCTGCCGTTTTGGCTGCTGTAGATGAGGTTATTTTCAACATCACAGGTGGTTCTACTGGAACTTTCTAGCCCTGCCCCAGGCTTTGTCATTACTAACCTGTGATTCCTCCTCAGTCTTGGCTGCATGTCCCCATCCCTGCCCACCATCTCCTGGCTTTATCGTCCATTTCTGTGGTATTGTTGCAGTTAAAGTCCCTTCCCGGGGTTTCATAAACTGACTTCCAGACCACTCACGTATAATCGAATCGAGCCTTTATTGAAGCACTCTGGTGGCGGCTGACTGTTCCCCTGATCAGCCCCAAACAATTGCAAGGGCGCTCCTTATAAGCCTGAAAACCGCAAAAGGGACATTTAGGGGTCCAAATGCAAGCCAGCCAAGTTACAGAAGCGGGACAGTGCAGTAGGCAAAGGGACGCTTAGTCAACCACAGTTAGCTCAGTCACCCCAGTTTCAGAAACAGAGCCCCGTTACCCTAGTTACAGAAACAGTGCCCCATTATGTAGTTCTGTGTTCTGGTTTCTATAGCAAAAGGAAAAGAACATCTTGCCCCAGTCAGGACCCTTCTACTTGGCCTGGTTGTTTTACAGAATGGAGTCACAAAACAAAATGGAGCCATTTTGGCTTGACTCTCACAGAATCAGGACTCTGCCGGGCTGATCCTTCAAGAACCTGCACACAACTTACTGATCCCACTCCCTGTCCCTGTCCCTGTCTTCCCTGCAGCTGTGACTGAACCAGTCCCCTCCTGCCTGCTGTGTGGTGCGCCTCTCACTGAAGTGTTGAATTTGGCAGAGTTATGTGTTCCAAAGGTGTTCAAGCATGGAAAAGGGGTCCCAAGCCCCCAGTCGACCTCCCCAGGGCGGGTTAGGGGGTGTTTATGGGTTAGGGGTGCAGGGCCTTCTGAGGGGTGGGGACGGTGACCTCCTGGTGGTCTGTGTACTAGGATCAATCTTCACGGCTCTGCGGGGACCCACGCTCAGCATCTGCATGATCCCAAGAAGCCGCTCGTCTGCATGACCCTGTGAAGTCGGTGGTTTTGACAAAAGTGGTCAGATCCCTGGACAGCAGCCTGTCCCTCCTCAGCAGACATTCCTCAGTCCCCCAGGCTACATGATGGGGTGTCCTCCAGGGTGGAGCTACTGGGAGGCATGTGACACATTGCCCATCTGTGTGGCTCCAAAGCTGGTGATTTTTACAGTCAATGAAAAGCCAGTGCAGCTGGAGGGTTTGTCCGGGTCCCCTTGGGTTCAAAGCCACTGCCCCTCCTCACTTGGTTGAGGTCACATGTCAGGGTCGCCTACTTGTGTGTTCTGGCCCTGGTCTCCTCCTGTGCTCCGTTTCCTCTGCTCACCTCCCAAGCCCTCAGCCTGTGAGCTGTGTGGAAGGCAGTGGCCCCGTCTGCTTGCCTGAGCTCTGACAGGTGGGCAGGAGAGGACTCATGACCACACGGGGGTCTCGCCTAGATTCATGACCGTGAACCTCAGCAGCCACTAATGCTCTCCTGCAGGTCACGTCCCTCCTGCTAGGGGATGGTCCCCTGGTTCCCCTCGTCCTCTCCTCCAGACTCACTCTCCTTCCTTGTGGAAAAGTAGGGATCTTTCCAGACCCCTGCTGCACACACGCACCGGCCAGCGTGGGCCTACACCCTCTGCTTCCCTTCTGTGGCGGGGGAGACCCGGCTGCACTCCTAGAGCACACAGATTCACCTGGTCAAGGATGTCGCTGGGTAGGCCACCCCTTCCTGTCCTGCACCCTGATTTCTCATCTCCTTCTCAGCTCGGAAGCACACAAACATACTTTCATTTGTTTCATCTTAAAAACAAACATTGACCAATCACTCATGCCGTGCCTCCCATTCCCAAGTCCTTCCCTCAAGTTCTGTTTTATGAAATCACATTTTAATTTGTGCATATTAATCACACAGAATGGCGGGTTTCCTGGTGGCATATTGGCACATGCATATAACAGAGTTTGGTCAATCTCACTGCCCAATGCCACCCCTGGCCCCACCAGCCCCCTCTACCAGTCTGGTGGTCTCTCTCCTACTTGCATGATGTGTTTCCTCCCCACTAGCTTCCACGTGGGAGAAGACAGGTGCTGATTCTCTTTCTGGGTTGGACTCACTTCCCTAACATGATGCTCCAGGATGGCTCTATTCATTTTCCTGCAGATAACATAAACTCGTTTCCATGGCTGAATAAGACTCCCTCGTGTATAAACGTCACCCTCGACCTCACCACCTTGTCACCTCCCAGAGGCCCCACCTGTGGGGTGTCAGGCAGAAGTAGACTGCTTTGTGGGGACACATGCTCCAGTCAGACTGCATGGCATGATTGGAGTAGAGCCCCTTTGAACCAAGGTCACCATCCAAAGGACAAAAGGCACCTGGGATCAATTCATAGCAGGAATGTCAGTGGGCATACACCCATCATGCAAGACCAACCCCCAGACCCCAGGGGAAAGAATAGTTCCACCCAATGAAGCACTCAGGGAAAAAAGATCAAGGACAAAAAGAAAAGAAAATGAAGCATGCAAAGATGAAAAGACATGGAAAAAACTGGAAGATTTGCAAAATAACCAAATAGAACTTCTATAACTGGACAATGAAGCCGCTGAAGTTAAAACTTGAGTAGGGCAAAAAAATTAACAAAGGCACTAGAAGCTATTCCTTAGGGGAGAGAGAGAGAGACAGAGAGAGAGAGAGAGAGAAAGAGAGAGAGAGAGAGAGAGAGAGAGAGGGGCCCACAGGTATTTTATGGCACTTCCAGAGAGAGATAATGGAGGAAATAGAGGCAATGCTGAAGGAAAAATGGCTGAGGATCTTCTGATCTCAATGAAGGAAATGAATCCTTACCTTCTGGACACAAGCATACATGTAAGAATAAGCCAACAGGACCTGGGCTGGTGGCTCAGCTAGAGCGCTTGTCTAGCACGTGCGAGGCCCTGGGTTCCATCCTCAGCACCACATGGAAGTAAATAAATAAAGGTTAAAAAAATTAAGCCAACAGCTGGAAATATGGGAACGAAGCCCCAGACATGAAGACAAAGACCCTGAGTCAGCAAGGGACAGCGTCAGGTCTCACAGAAAAGAACACACGTTAGATACCCTTGGGCTTGGCGGCAGCTGCCAAGGCAGAAGACAGCGGTGTTTAGGGCGTTATTGTGATCTGGTGCTTTACATGGATTATGTCATTTAATTGTGACAACTCGGGGAGAGGTGGACTGATTTTATTCCCAGGTTGCCAACGAGGACTCAAGGCACAGAGACTTGAGTCCCTTGTGGAAGTCAGATATGAACGGACAGAGCCGGGACGGGTCCCAGAGGCTCTGAATTCACATCCTGGTCTACAGCGTCTGTGCCATATTGGAAGCATTTTCAAATGCCCAAGAGGAAATAGCTATCAACCTGGAATCCGAGACCCAGCTCAGGGTCGCTGAAGGGTGAGCACCCAAGAGAGACATTTGCAGATGGATAACATGGAAACTAGCAGACTTCCCCAGAAAAGACTACTAAAGGAAGCCCAGTCTCTCGGAAGCCACAAGAATAATGAGGACGAGTTTGGGACAGTAAATAAAGATGAGAGGGAATGCCCGGACAGGCAGTGACAGGAGTCCACAGGAGCATGGGGGAGATCTGTGGAGCTGGGGACTCGGCCACGCACGCCTCGCCAGACTTGAAAATGACTGTCAAAGGGACAGAAAGAGGAAGCATGGTTTCCAAGCGAGTGCAGGGGAGCAGGGCGTGGAGGAACTTGATGGGCCTGGTGATTATTATTATTATTGTTTTAAAGTATTTTGGAGGGAAGAGTGAAACCTTTATTTTTTATGTGGTGCTGAGGATGGAACCCAGTGCCTCACACGTGCGAGGCAAGTGCTCCATCGCTGAGCCACAGCCCAGCCCCCTGGTGACGGTATTCATATAAAATTCTAAGTTGTACTGATGTTGTCATGTGGGTTCTGTTATTGGTGCCCAGAGGAGGACCCCAGGCATTTTGCTTATATTTTGGGGTTTAATCTGCACAGTAAGCCTATTAGCAAGTTGTAAATGGCCGACTGCTTATTCTGTATTAGTGTGGAATCAGTATTACCCCAGTTGACCGACGAAGAAACAAAGGCTTGAAGTTCACATATATTCCTTAAAATCATGTAGATTCTCTGAGCCAGAAAAATAGCTTCAAAGTCAACTCTCTGGACAGGGTTCAGGACATGTGCCCTCTCCCAGGATTTTGGGTGAGGACAGAAATCTCCGCAGAAGGGCTCTGCACACAGGCACCCCCAGCAGCGAGTGTCCAGGGCAAGTGTCTTGCTCTTGTGTGTTTTGATCTTGAGCGAATTTTACGTGCAGAGGCCCTTGTGAAACAGTAGGCACAAGTTCATTTGAAATTTAGAAGCTTGTCATCAGTGTTTGTCTTCTCAGGCAACAGATGTTATCACATGAGGCATCCAGGACACACTTTTTTTTTTTTTTTAAGAAAGAAAAGAAAAAGGAAAAAAAAAGAAGAAAGAAAGAAAGAAGAGCAAATAGTTCTCTTACTAAGGAAATGGGAATCCCTGAACTTGGCTTTTCACCAAGACCCCGAGGACCCCAGGACATTTGCACGAGGCTGGCTTCCACATGGCACTGATCCCCAGCAGAAGGACAGGTCTCAATTTGCACGGTCTTCTGAGAGAAAGCCAGTCCCTCTGTCCTTTCTGCTTCCTCTCTGTATGTTGTGGTTCCTCTTAAGTTTTTAGTGAGCAGTGAAGGATCTAGATCCCCCTGGCCCCACATCTCGTCCTGTCCTGTACGTGCTCATTCATCCTCTCGCTCATCACCTGCAGAGGACCACTGTGTGCAGGGCCTGCATCTCCCCTGAGGTCTGAGAATGAGCCAGGGTTTGCCCAAGGCC
Source organism: Ictidomys tridecemlineatus (assembly GCF_052094955.1). NCBI lineage: Eukaryota > Metazoa > Chordata > Mammalia > Rodentia > Sciuridae > Ictidomys > Ictidomys tridecemlineatus. The sequence goes on from NC_135479.1 coordinate 211,324,371, forward strand.
GTGAACTTGTTATGGAGGGGACTTGCCTTTAGACTTTTGTGCAGGGCTCCTCCCACTTTACTGGTACCCATATTTATTTAATCTCCTTTGGTGGTTGAAAAATTCTTATCTCCACCGACACTCCCTGCACTTTGTCAAGGGAAGAGTGTAATATTAACACATCTGTAACTCTAAGCAGCTCTGTTTGGGGCTGAGCATGGCCGTGCACCTAGTCATCACTGGACCCGGCAGCTGGATGCCCAGGACGGCTCAGGCTGGCTTCTTGCCATGGCAGGGTCATAGCCGAGGAACACCAGGCTCCAGAATGGCTTGTGGGGGATCTGGAAGAGAGCAGTCTCAGCAGCTCGGTGGCCACAGGCTGTCTCTGAGGGAGAAGGGATTCCAATCAGAAGAGAGCCATTCAGCCTTCAGACCCGGTGGCCGGCCCAGGGTGATGGGATCTGAGCAGAAATGGACTCAGTCCTGGTCGATGCCCACTGTCTTGACGGCCTGCGTCATGCAGCACTGCACCCTCTTTAACATGGACGGATTTGAGAGAAGACCAGTGATAAGCTTCCCTCCTGTTCTTGTCTGTGTTTCCAATGACAGCGTAAGGGCACCCCGCAGAGGGACTCAGACAGCGGTCCACTTCTCAAGTAGTGTCTGCTGCTGCTGCCCCTGCTGGCCACTGCGGGTAACTGCCAGTGGGCTGAGTCCCTAAGCCACCAGCATGGGGGTCCCTGGGAAGCTGGGACATTGGTTAGTTCATATATACACATATATAATGCTAAGTGAAGTGAGCCAATTAAATACTTTAAAATAAATAAATAAATTTTTATTTATTTATTTTTAAAATATTTAATTGATTTTATTTTTTAAATATGTGACAGTGGAATGCATTACAATTCTTATTACACAGATAGAGCACAGTTTTTCATATCTCTGGTTGTATACAAAGTATGTTGACACCAATTTGTGTCTTCATACAGGTACTTTGGATAATGATGTCCATCACATTCCACCATCATTGCTAACCCCCTGCCCCCTCCCTTCCCCTCCCACCCCTCTGCCCTATCTAGAGTTTGTCTATTCCTCCCATGCTCCCCATTATGGGTCAGTCACCTTATATCATTTGGCATATGTTTTTTGGGATTGGCTAACTCCCCTTAGCATAATTGTCTCCAACACCACCCATTTACCTGCAAATGCCATGGTTTTATTCTATTTTATTGCTGATTATATTCCATTGTGTACATATGCCACATTTTAATCCATTCATCTAGTTGGTTCCACAGTTTAGCTACTGGGAATTGTGCTGCTATAAACATTGATGTGGCTGTGTCCCTGTAGTATGCTTTTTTTTTAAATCCTTTGCGTATAGACCGAGGAGTGGGATAGCTGGGTCAAATGGTGGTTCCATTCCCAGTTTTCCAAGGAATCTCCATACTGCTTTCCACGTTGGTTGCGCCAATTTGCAATCCCGCCAGCAGTGTAGGAGTGTGCCTTTCCCCCTACATCCTCGCCAACACTTACTGTTGTTTTTATCCCTCACACATCAGATAGAGCACTAATCTCTAGGATATATAAAGAACTCAAAAATCTAAACACCAAAAAACCCAAATAACCCAATCAATAAATGGAACTAGGACATGAACAGATACTTGTCAGAGGAGGATATATAATCAATTAACAAATATATGAAAAAATGTTTGTCATCTCTCACAATTAGAGAAATGCAAATCAAAACTACCCTAAGATTTCATCTCACTCCAGTCAGAATGGCAGCTGTTATGAAGACGTTGGTTAGTTCTGTGTGACACGTGTGGGGTAGATATGGAGGGGCCCTGCTACGGAGCTCAGAGAGCAGTCTGAACTTGAGAGCTCTCTAACCCTGAACTAACAACCCTAACCCTAACCCTAACTCTAACCCCAGCCACCACACAGCCGGCTGCAGTTGTGCAGTGGCCCCGGTTGTCTCTGCCGGGGAGCCCCAGCTATGGTAGGCAGTGGTTTCTGCCGGTTAGTTCTCAGGTCCACTTTTCTTTAATATAAGCATTGACTTATGTTGCAAGTCAAGCAAGACTGAAGCCACGTAGGAGGCCTCACTGGGCTGGTCCCCTCTGCCACTTCTTGTTTGGAGCTGCCTGATTTATGAATTGCTGTTTGCTCAGAGAAACTATTTCTTTCCCCTTGTACTGGCGATAGAACTAGGAGCACTTTACCACTGAGCCACATCCCCAGCCCTTTTATGTTTTATTATGTAGACACAGGCTCTCCGTAAGTTCCTTAGGGCCTCACTAAGTTGCTGAGGCTGGCCTTGAACTTGTGAGCCTCCTGCCTCAGCCTTCCGAGTTGCTGGGATTACAGGTGTGCGCCACCACATCTGGCTTCAAATAAACTCTAAACATTTTATTGTGGGGCTGGGGTTGTAGCTCAGTGGCAGAGCATTCGCCTAGCATGTTGGGGGCACTGGGTTCGATCCTCAGCATGACATAAAAATCAAGAAATCAAATTAAGGTATTGTACCCATCGGCAACTAAAAAAATATCAAAAAATATTATTGTGCCTCCATTTACCTTTTATCAGAGGCCTCGGAAGAAAGCAGTCCTGCGGCCGCGTCCACTGCTGACCTCTAGCCTCCAGAACGGTGAGCAGTTAGTGTGTTCCTTAAGCAGCCCCAGCAGCCCTAGCACCAGCCTGTGGCTTTATTCAAACTCCCTCCACGTCCGCCCTCCACGTGACGCCCTCATCTCTGTGACTATGCCCCATCTCCACAGGACAGGTGGGGACAAGGTTGCTCCCTCGTCCTGAGGGGAAGCCACAGGGCTGAGCTTGCTGGTGACCAGAGTCCCAGAGGTACAGAAGTCAGGCTGGGCTAAAGAGGGCAGATGAGCCAGGGTCCGGCTGGTGGAGAGGAGGCAGGAGGGGCTCCCTGTCCAGCCCAGTGTGGGAGGGAGGGAGGTCTCCACGGGCAGAGCCTGGGGGCCAGTCCTCTGGCTGCTCCCTCCCTGGTGCTTACTGAGCTCTTTGGAGCCCTGATTTCCACCTTCTGGCCCTCCTCCCTTCTCACTCTTGCGCTCCGTGGGTGGGGACGCTCGTTTCTCAAGGACCCCCAGGACACACATCCCCAGCCCCGGGCCCAGCACTGGGCCCACACACAGCAACATTAATGCAGGAGGTGCTCGGAGTTTCCTGGCTCCGACTCCTCAGGCACCGTGGCTTGGGGGATGACTGGCAGGTGGCGGAGCCAGGCAGAATTTGTGGCAGGGGATTTAACCCTCAACTGGGGTTCAGTGGGAGCAGCAGACCTGAGGTGGGAGCCCTGGGTGATTCCAGAGGACACCCCAAAGTGCATCCTTGATTCCAATGTTTTAGGTGCTCTTGAGTCAGGCCAAGCACAAAGACTAAGGAAACGAGGGCTCTGTCTTTGCTTGTCCCATAGGAAGAATCGGGCAGAGGAAGTTAGCGGGGAAACTGGGTGTATCAGAACAGCTAATATAATCACCAAAAAAATAAATAGATTGTCATGAAATTTATAGAGATTTGAAATTCTAGCCATTTCTTAAACCATTTTCTCACACTATAAAATAAGATGAATGTGTGTGTTTTTTTTTAATGATGGCTTTTTTTAAGATTCAGGATGCCTTTGGTGTGGCGAGTGCTGGTCATCACCCTACTGGAGACCCAGGTGAGTCACACCACCCTCCACCCACGAGACTCGTGCTCCGCAGAGCCCCACCCGCCCATTGTTTGTTTTCCTAGGCTTTCTGGACTTATTAACTCGGGTGGTTCAGCTCATTCTAGAACATTCTACCTGACTGCGTGGCGCTGCACTTTCTTACACTAGGAGCTCTTTGACATCTGGCAATACTTCCCTCGGGACACGCTTGAACGCTTGCTAATTTGTTCTGCAGTGGAACGTGGCCCCACGAGGGCCTGCCTGGTTGTCTGAAGCCCCACTGCTGACCTGCTCATCCCACAGTGCTGCTTTTTCAGCAGTTCAGCAGCAAAGGTCCCTCAGAGGCTCTCCCCTCTCCCAGGGTCCTTCCACGTGACCAGGGCCTGGGCTGAAGTGAGATGATAAACCAGAGACTCAGCTCACCGCCCAGGCCCCTGTCCCTGGCACCCTCTCTGAGGTCCTGCCAGCTGCTCCTAGAACCACCGGCGCTTCCTTGAGGGCAGAGGCAGCTGTCCCAGGTGTCCTCAGCCTCTGCCCGCTATTGGAACGCACCTGTCCCAAGGCCCCGAGGATGAGGATAAAGTAATAGACAGTAAAATGACCAGACAGTCAGGATGATGGGCCCCGTCCAACCATCCTGGAGGCTAACTGGGAGACACATTCCCGAGCACCTCCAAGGCCTGCTTCAGAGGAGATCTGGTGCACTCAGGGTGACACATTGCCTAGACCCCAAGGCCTGTTCCAGATGTAAAAGACTCTGAGGCTCACCTTCGGGAACACCTCCAGCCAACTCCTCTGTCCCAGAGGTAGAAAAGGGAAAGTGGGGGTGAACCCAGATGGGAGGAGGTTGGGTACAGAACGGAGGGTGGAGGTGAACCTGGGTGGTGTCAGGGTGCCTTGTCAACACCTGCTAAACACGGCTTTTGCTCCATGCTCTGCCCAGAACCGTACACCATCTCCTAAGCTGGCACTCCAAAATGGGTCTTTCGACTTTCAGGCCCCGTCCCGCAGGGCAGGAGTTCTGTTCTTGGCACTTAAATAAACCCTGCTCCGTTTACTCTTGCCTTCTGTGATGGTCCGTGGTCTTCGAGTTCTGTGAGACAAGAACCCAGAGGAAAGTGGCGAAGCAGGGAATCTAGTCTCATCTCACAACTTCGGTTCACCAGCACCACCCAGCTGGGAGCTCCTCCTTGTGCACGTAACTCTCCAAATGACTGAGGCTGGCAGTTCCCAGCCGTGGGGCAGAAAAACCAAAGAACACAAAGAGGAGTCTACATGATGCCAAGGGTGGGCTTCCCGGGAGCACAGCACACGGGCAGGGATGACCTCGGCCCCCTGTGTGCTCTGGTTAACACTTACCTGGTTGGGGACATAGGTGACGGAGGTCCCTTCCCCTGAGTGGGGTGGCAGACACGTGAGCTGATGGAGTAGCCCCCACAGTGCAGTGTGGTGAATCCTGCTGCGGGGCAGGGCCACATGGGCCCCAAGGACAGCCACTAACTGAGCCAGGGAGAGAAGGTGGCGTGCAATACGGGTTTTGATAGCTGAATAGGAGTCTTCCAGGGACCTGGGAAAGGAAAGACGGGGTAGGACAGGAGTAAATAGTGACAAAGTGGTGTGTCCCAAACAGTGGACTGTGGGCACAGCTGGTGACGAGAACAGCTCGGCAGAGGAGAGCTAGGGAGCAACTGCAGGCCAGACGATGGACGGTCCTCCCTGGGTGCCTCTGGTGGCGGAATCATGGTTTAAGGCAGGCCCTGGCCTAATTAGACAGAATCCTACTAAAGCGGAGCCCAGAAGGGAGGCCAGTCCTGGGAGCGGCAGAGTATCCCTCAGCAGGCGGTGAGGCCTGGGCTGGGTTAAGGGCAGCTGGACTCCAAACACACGCTGGGCGAGGACGGCTGCCCTGGGGAGGGGGTCAGGGTGGACGGTGGTGGGTGGTGACGGTGCCTCCAGCCAGGCAGCAGCGGGAGCTCTGGCAGGTGGGGGTGCTGGTGGGAAGTGCCCTGTCCCCTTCTGTGCTTCCCACCCCTCGCCCTGCCCTCTGCCCAGCTCTGTGCCTTGGTGACTGTTAGGAGCTTCACAGGGAGGCAGTGCCACTGTCAGGGTCGCCCGGCGTGCCCAGGCCTGAGGAGACGCCGTCAGGAGGAGGCGCGTGGCCTGGAGTGACAGGGTGCATGCCCGCCCGACTGTGTCAGGAGCTGTGGCTTGTGTGGCATTTCCGCCCCTGTGCCGTCTTTCACCCTGGGCTCTGGTGGGGACAGACAACCTTTGCACGACTCTTCCCCCTGCGGTGTCCTGGGCTGCTGGCTGCAGGCTGTACAGAGGGGCCAAGGGACGCACGTCCTCCTGGGCCAGGGACAGAGGGACCCAGTCCCTGAAAAACAGGACACAATACCTGGCTTTGCTGCAAACACTTTTATTTCCAAGCCACCAGGTGTTTTCTGGGGACAGTAGGGTGTGGCTCCAGGAACGTCAAACACCCAGCTGTGTGCAGGGCGTCCACCTCCGGCTCCCCAGGCCCCAGCAAGCTCCCTCTGGTCTGAGATCATGAACTTGAGTGTCTCGAGCCAAATAGATCCCAGGTGAGGGCAGGGAGAGCAGAGGCCTTGAACCTGGGCTCGTTGGTTTCAGATAAACATCTAGTTTCAGAACACCACGACCCAAAGTGGGTTCCGGAAACATTACCATATGGCACTTTCTCTAAAAAATGCATTTCAGCATCAGACTGGTCAGGGAAAGGCGACATCCTCACGCCCTGCCTGGGCACGCACAGCTCACAGCTACGGCTCCGAGAAGGCCGGTGGCAGAACACTGTCCAGACAGGGTCTCCCCAGGTTCAGCCGTGAGACCTGGGATGCTGTGGGTTTTTTTTTTTTTTTTTTTGTGGGGGGAAGGGGGTACCAGGGATTGAACTCAGGGGATATGACCACTGAGCCACATCCCAGCCCTATTTTGTATTTTATTTAGAGACAGGGTCTTCCTGAGTTGCTTAGTGCCTCCCTTTTGTTGAGGCTGGCTTTGAACTCGTGATCCTCCTGGCTCAGCCTCCAGAGCTGCTGGGATTACAGGCGTGTGCCACCGCGCGCCCAGTGTGGTTTTGTGATTTTTTGCTACAGGTGGATTTTGAATATCAAAGGACTGGCTTTTGTACACACAAACCGTGCAAACCTTTGAAAGTCATGTTGTAGGTCTACGAAAGAGGACAGTGTGGAGGGCCACGGGAGAGAGCCCCCGGGGGGCCCCCCTGCTCTGCGTAGAGGACCTCACCCGCACCCATTTCTGTGTTCGTCTTCCTTTTCCATTTTTACCTGGTCTCCAGTTCACTTTTCTGTTGCTTTTCACCCTATTTCTTGATGTTTTGCATCAGATGAAAGTAGGGTAATTAGTTCCTTCTCTTTTTTTAAAAGGCATTTCATTTGGCTTCCAGCACAGTGGCTAATTATGGCTGTAGGGGTTTCCTCCTTTGAAATAAATCTCTGCCAACTACAGGCGGCTCCGCTCCCTCGTCTGGCGCCCCGTGGGCCTGATGCTGTCCCTGAGCTGTAGATTTGATGGTGGTGGAAAGCGAGGGAGGAAGCCGGTAGGTAGGCAGGCCATGTGCCCACTCCCCAGCTCCATGCCTGTCCTCTCTGTCCGGCTGGCTTCACCTGGACCAATGATCTCACCTCTCTGGGGCTCCGGTTCTGATCTGTAAAATGGGTACAAGAGCACCCACCTCACAGAGCTGCACTGAGAAGGAAATGAGTTAGTGGACGTCGAACGCCGAGAACGCCCATTGACACCGTTACCTTGACTTCTAAATAACTTTTCCCCAATTGTCTCTGACAAACCTTTCCCCAGGCACTTCCCAGTGAAACCTGTCGTGGAAAAGAGACTTCACCGTGTTTCCGAGCACTGCCAGCATTTTTTATTTATTTTGGAGAAGAAAACTGCTTCTGAAAAGCAGAAGTGACTGCAGGGTGATCACATGGCTGGGTGTCAAACAAGCAAACAAAAACAAAAACCTGCATCTGCCGGGAACTGAGACCGCCATGGATGCGAGGATGGCAGAGCGCGGGCGGGGGAGTCCCTCACGTCAGGGTTCTGTCCTCCGCACCTGCTTCCTACTGCTGTGCTCCTGGGTCCTTCACCGAGGGATCGGTCCTGACATGCTCAAGGGTGTACCAAGCACCAGGCTCCGTCAGAGCACATGTCCTGCTGTCCCACTGCAGACCTGGGACCCTGGGGTGACAAGGGCCACAGGTTTCTGTCCCTGTGGAAGAGACTGGGGATGCTCTCAGTTTTGTCTGTGAAATAATCACATTTGCAGGCTGCGGAGACGGTGTGCACCTCACTCTAGCCCTGGGTTGAGGTGTGCGCTGTCCCCGTTGAAGGGCAAGGTGCATTGCTGATGGATCCCTCCCCTGAGTGGCCTGTCCCTGCTCACCCACACTGCCCAGCCAGCCACAAGTCTTTCAGGGTGCCCAGAGCTCTGCGCTGGGAGCTGCCTGGTGCCCACATCCCATACCTTCCTCTCTGCATTGGTCCCAGTGACCAATGTGGTTGGTGAGAACTGAAGGGGGACTTCCGTCTCCACTGACCCAGGGACGTGGAAACAACTGTGGTCAGAGCTCTAAGGCTGCAGAGTGCTCTCTCTGCAGCAGGTGGGAAGGGGGCTCTTGAAGAAAGTCCCCGTACATCCCTTACATCCCTGTCCAGAGCCCAGCAAGGTCAGTTACTGTGAAGTGGCTCTCTCTCTTGCCCCTGTGTGCTCCCGAGGAGAAGGAAGAGTTTGCCTTTTCTGTGTCCCTCTCAAAGAATGATGAACGTGGGAAGCCAGCACCTCAGAATGCAGCCGCTTCAAATGATTACCGTCTCCTGCAAGTGGCCCAGCCCTGTCTCTCCTCCGTGTGCCTCTTTCCAGCTGTCTGCCGAGCTCTGGGCACAGGGAAGTCTCCTTCACAGTAGAAAACTCCTCGAGTGTGAACTTGACCTCCATGCATCAAAAACTCCTCAGCACTGGGTTTTTTCCACTGCATCATGTGGGCAGTGTGGTTTTTCTTCTTCTTCTTCTTCTTCTTCTTTTTTTTTTTTTTTTTTTTTTTAAGTCAGGGATTGAACCCAGGGGAGCTTAACCCCTGAGCTACATCCCCAGTCCTTTTCATTTTTCAGTTTCAGACAGGGTCACACTAAGTTGCTCAGGGCCTCACTAAGTGGCCGAGGCTGGCTTTGAACTTGCGGTCCTCGTGCTCAGCCTCCCTAGTACAGTGTGGTTCTTCTACACATAGGAGTGAGGTGCCACCCACATGCCAACCCGTACGTACCAACCTGGTCTCTATCAGGCACACCTGGTGGGTAAAAGACTGAGGGCCATCCAGACGTGGCCGATGATGTTTCCCTAGTCCTCTTGGGATGGCAGGGGTCACAGGTGTACTCTGAAGCCCCACCCACTGAAGGCAGGGAAGGGTCAGCTGTGCATGTGGGGTGGGTCAGCCTGCATGGGCAGATGTCCCCCATGAGCAGCTATGTGCCTCACAGGGCCCAGGGCGGTGGCCACACCACAGCGACACACAGGGCAGGCTCCAAGCCGCAGCCTCTCCCGCTGCCACCTCTCCGTTCCCAGGACCCTTCACCTTGCTCCACCGAGAGCTTTGTTTAACAGCTCAGAGAGCTGCTGTGGGCCCCAAAGCCTACCAGGCGCGTCACTCTAATTAGTATAGTGGCTTCCCTGGGAAAACCGCTTTCCAGGCTCCAGAGGAACACTGATCATTCTGAGTAAGTTTGCACGAGGATGCTGGGACTGGTGGTGCCACCCAGGTTCTTGAATCAGAAATGCAGGGGTGTCTGGCCAGCAGTGCTTGAGTTCCCTGAGATGAATGAGAGGCAGGCAAGCACCCGCTCCCACCCTCACACAAACCTAGACCACTAGCCTGGGGCGAGAGCCGGAGAAAGGGCCCGAGCTGTGCCTTTCCATGCTGCCTACATTATGCAAAGAGCCCCTGTCCTCTCTACCCATCCATCTGCAGCACAATGGCTGCAATCTGGCCACTACCCTACGTACTGATTCAACCAGCATATCTTGGGCATTCACACGAGCCAGGCCTCTGCTGGGAAGTGCACTCCAGAGTCTCCTTGGCAGAGGACACAGAAGCACAAAGAAGCAGCTGTCCATTGCAGTGGTAGGTAGCAGCATTGAACAAGGAAGCTGAAGGCTGTATTCATCTGCCTTCCATTGCTATAGCAAAATTCCAGGGCACGTACTTTATCAAGAAAAGAGGTTTATTTAGCTTATAGTTTGGAAGGCTCACAGTCCAAGAGAGGTGGCAAATCCATTTTGTCTTGGTTGAGGTCTGCCCTGGTTATATGGCATCCTGGTGGTTGGTGTCACGGTGGGAGCACATGTGTGAGCGATCTCTGGGCAAAACAGGAAGTTGGAGAGTGGGAAGGGGTGGTCTTGCTCTTTCATAACAACCTTCGGAAACTGCATTAATCCTTCCCCAGCCCAGTGCCCCCAGTCACCTCATTACCTATGCACTAAGCCCCACCTCTCAAAGTTCCCACCACCTCTGAATATTGCCACGTTGGAACCCTTGGGGAACCCACCAATCACATCCAAGTCATAGCAAAGGGACGGGGGTGGGGGGTGGGGGGTGGGGGGGGAGTGACAAGGTGCTGGAGCATACTCGCATCAGTCATGGCGTCAGGGAGGGAGCAGTGGGTGTCTAAGTCAAGAGAGTCCTTCTGGGAGAGGAGGAGGCGTGCAGAGGTCTCGAGCTGGGAATAAGAGGGGCCTGCTCAAGTGTGCAGGGAGTGTGGTGTGACAGGGGCTGGCAGCAGAGGACCTTGACCGGCACCTGCCATGAAGCATAGCCTTCGGAGCCTGATAAGTGGCCACTTCCGTGGAGCAGGCTTGACCCCCGTTTCCTGAGGCTGTCTGTGGGGCCTGATCCCAAGCCTTTCCACTGCGGCAGCTCTCAGTGGGGGATGATCTGCTCCCCAGGGGAGTTTCGGCAGATGTTTTTGGTGGTGGCAACCTGTGTGTGCACTTGTGAGGATGCTCCTGGCATAGTGAGAAGAGACCAAAGTGCTGCTACGCTTCCTACCGTGCTCAGAACAGACCCTCAGCCAAGAACTATTTGGCCCAAGGTGTCAAATGAGCTGGGGTAGAGAATCCCGTTCCGGGTCTCCGTGATGTTTTGATCGGTTGTCATTGGTACCAGGCTCTGGGGAGGGTTGGGGACACATGGGAAGGGGTGCAGTGTGCATGGCCTGCACGTGAGACCCACCTCACAGTGTCAGGAACACAGCAGTCCACACCTGACCTCTTATAGTTGAGCCAAGCACAGTGCCAGCGCTTAGGCCATGGGCTCCCGCTGGGATGCTGTCACTTTCTGGGCAGGGGTCTGGAGGACCAGGCCAGGCTAGCTCATCTCCTGAGGGCTCACTGGGAGGAGCAATCACTGCACACTGACCAACCTGATCTCTGCCACGGTGGGCTGTCTGCCAGGAGCCCCGGGGCCTAGGCAGGGCCTTTGCCTCTGCTGCCCTCTGCCTGGAAGGCAGCATTCTGGCCTCTCACCTGCCCGTCTTCTCATCTGGCAGCTCCATGCCGGGCTGCTGAGCTCCCCGCTGAGACCCCCCCTACCCTGCCCCTCAGAGCAGAGCTCTTTCCTCTGGGTCCTGCGCCATGTCACAGTCCCTCAGCTGCAGAAGTCCTGTGAACAGCAGCTGACAGGCACGGGGGAAGGCAGGCCAGGTGGACAGGGCAGCAGGAGGCCCCCTTGAGGGTCTGAGAGGGAGAGGTCAGGGGTGCCAAGGCAGCAATCTCCCCTCCTCCCTGCCAGAGGCTGCACCCTGCTAGGTCTGCTCAGCTGTGACTGCCAGGCACGCTTGGTTACCCCAGGAAACAGCTTCCGTAGGAAGCCTGGTGCGGAATGGCGTGGGAGTCTAATAATCGGGCTCCTGATTCTGCGGCACCCTTACTACAGCCCTCCTTCCTCCCCATCAGACACCTCTGGACCCCTCCCCCGGCCTCCTCCTTTCTCTGAAATGAGCCTACATGTTTTAGACTTTGGATTCTGATCTCTCTGAATTTTTGCTATATTCCCACAGCATCACGAACCCACTTTATTTGTGCAAAACCGATCACATGTTAGTCTCTGAGAAACAAGGACTGGCATTGTTCTGAAGCTATTGAAGATAGGATATTATGGAAAATAAGTCACGTTCATTTAGCTTGGCGTAGGGGCCTGAGAATTGGCCCCAGAGAATTTTATTAGGGGCCTGGCTGATGACCATTGTATCAGATGGTAAGTCCTCAACTCTTAAAAAAAGAATATATCATGTCTATGTACATATATATGAATACATACCTATAGATGTATAAAATATATGCGTTTGTTCCTGCCAGAGAAAGACCGAGTCCCGTTGGCATCCTCTTCTGCTACCCCCTCCCCCAGGCTATTCGTTTTCAGTTTGAGCTCTGCCTGTGGCCGTAGGACCCAGGACCAGCACCTTAACTTCTTTGTTTCTCTTTACTCATCTGTAAAATGGGACAGACCATAGCACCTCCTTCATTGTTGTCCCCGGGAATCACTGCCCCACTCACTTGACCTTGACTGCTGTGCTCAGAGGCAAAGCCTTTTGTATGGAAGCAGCGTCTCTGTTGGAAGAGACAGTGGCGAGGGAGGCGTTCTGGAGACGCACGGACCGCACCCTTCTCTGCACCTGGAGTATTGTCAAAGTTAACTTTGGGACTGTCCCCTGGGAGGTCAGGACGGCAAACTCCAAGAACCTGGGGGACCCGAGCAGTTCCTCCGAGGTGAATTTCTGGCGCTCGGTCAAAGATGCGCTCCCCGCCGCCGCCTCTCCGGGCTCGGGCTGGGTGGTCAGGCCGCCGACGCGAGCCGGTCCGCGGGACCCGGGCGCCCCCTCCCCGCGCCGCAGCGCCCCCGCCCGCCCCCGCGGCCTCCTCACCTATCAGATTTCCCGTGCGCATCGCCGCGCCGCTCCGCCCACCTCCTAAATGCCGCGCCGAGCCGCAACCCCTCCCGGGCCTGGACCGGCGCGCCGCGGACCGGCCGCGCGCCCCCTGCCTCCGCGGGCCGGGTGCGGCGCTGAGGTCGCCGGGCGTCCGGGCCGCGGGCCGCGGAGATGCCCACGCACGGTAGGACATGGCCGGTGGGGGCCGCGCTGGGGCCGCGGGGGCGTGGGGGCCGGCGCAGGTGGTCGCGCGCCCCGGGGGCCGCGCCCTGCAGGCGCGCCGTCCAGCGCCCCTTCTTCATTTTTTAATCAAGGGAGGAAAAAAACATGCTCCAGACCAAAGGTCGTGGAACTTGGTGTCGCCGGGTGTTCGCTGATGAAGTGTCCTCACTCGTCACGCCGCACGCCGGGAAGTTGGGTCTCTGGGTGGGCCACCCTGCGACTTCACGTGGGGTAGTCAGGGATGGCGCTGGGGCAATTAGGAAGCATAACCCAGTCCTCCAGAGCGAGCCGGCCCGCAGCCTGCGGCAGCAGCCCTGCAGAGCGAGTGGGGGCGGTGAGGGCTGATCGGCAAGATGGTGAAAAGCCATCTCTCCACCGAGGAGTGACAGGAGGGGTGTTGGCTGCGCGGAGGGGGACGACGGCAGGAAGGCTCTTAGGTCATTTCTCAATGCAGTGAGGTACCTCCAGGTTTGGCAATCAGCATTTTTTTTTTTTACAACATCTGCACTAGTGTGTGTGTGTGTGTGTGTGTGTGTGTGTGTGTGTGTGTGTGTATTTGCGTGCACACGCACAGATATCATATGCGTGTTAAATACGTGCAGGGAATATTTATATTTGAGCAACTTTCCCCCATCTTGTCCAATTTCGGTTTCACTCTTTGTTTAGGTGTCTTCTGACTTTTGGGGGGGAATGTCTTTGAAATTCCAAAAGCGAATCTGCAGTAATCAGATGTTGTGAAATTATTTTTCATTCTTCCTGTCAAACTTTAAGAATCTTTGCCATGTGTATGCGACTTCTTGTCAACATTGGCATTATCTCCCGTTTCTGCGTTTCCCTCGTTCCTCTGTTGCCCTGGGTTATAGAGAGGGAGGAGTAGAATTTAATAAGGAGGTCTGGGGAGGCTCAGGCTCCAGTGAGTGCTGAGTGTGACAGGGTGCTCTTTCCAGGGTTCGACAGAGGTAGGAAATAATTAGCTGCCTTAGTGGGTAAATGTATGCTCATCATCCCATCAATTTCAATTGATTTGTAGTCTTGGGCAGGGGACAGCTCGGTGGCCCTGGCTTCCATCTCCAGTGCCACCTACACACACAGTCTTGTGCATGCTCCATCTACATGCCCCATCTTTTGTGGTGTTTTCTTATTAGCTGTGTGTGATATGTAAATTTGGTTTCAAAGAGAGAACATTTCATATCATTTCTTAAAGGAATGCCTATGCATTTTCTATCTCCTTTCATTTCCCCCTCTCTTTTCAAGTCTTTTTTTTTTCCTTACGGGAGATAAAAAATAATTAAAGTCTGATGTTTGGGGAGGATTCCAGTGTGAGGCCTGAGGAAGGTAACTTCTGGATGTACATCCCTAAGAGTAAACACTCCCCTACGCTGTCACCTGAGTCCTGTCCTTGCAAAGGTTCTTTAAGCCCAGGTGTTCCTTCTTTTGTAAGATCTTAGGTAGGTGCTTTGAATAAACAAGGCCCACTTTTGGTATCGAATGTCGTGAGATTCTGCATACCTGCTGTCACCAGGCAGGCTCAAGGGTGACAGTCCTCATCCTTTCACCCAGGCAGAGCCTCCCCCTCGGTCCCCACCCTCCAGCCACAGGCACTGGACAGGTGCTGGTTCAGACCTAGGGTCCTGGAAGTGCTTCAGAGGCTCCCTCTGTCTCTTCCTGGGCACGGACTTTGCCTTGTTCTCTGAGCCCAGGCACTAGTGTCCCAAGGGAGCCTGTTGGCCTCTTGTGCATGCTTGTCTGTGGGGCTGGGTTTCTGATCGGATTTCCACTTGGTTTTTGTGCCAGGACTAGGTCCTGGTCTTGAAACCCAGTTCCAGTGGCCTTAAAAAGCCGTGTGGTGTTTATCAGCCTGTCTTGCCAGGTGAGTGGTGTTAGCAGACCCAGGTCTGGGGAATTCCTGCTCGGAAGCCAATACTTGGGAGCTGAGTTGATGGGAAGAAATCAGTTTATTCAAGGCCTGGCTCCTGAGAAGATGGACAAGACTATGGTCAGGTGCTCAGACACACCAAAGGGCTTTCTCGGGAGATGTTGTGGACATTGGGCAAGACGATGCATATTAAGGGGGTCTTCATTATCCAGGGTCTGTTTTCTCTTCTGCTGGAATATCTTATGATAACCACTTGACTTTTGTATCCTAGGCCAGCCCCTATACTCTTTTAGGGAAACATGTTATTTCCCCGAAAGTTAAACATTATTCCACTTTTAATTGAAGAACGGGATTTCTGAGTCCTCGGAGGATCACGATCTGATGTCATCTGAAGACCCGTCAGATGTCCCAAGCTCTGAAAATGAAATAAAGGTGACTGATTCAGAGGTCTTGGAACCAGTGTCTGTTTCCTTTTTCTGCAAGAGTTGACCCCAGCAGGTGGCATCGCAGCCATTCAAAGGTGGCTTTATTTGTAAAAGGGAACAACAAAGAATAATGCTATGAGGAGCAATTTGCAAAGTTGAGCTGATCCAAAATAGGGTGGCACCACAGGGTTGCTGTGGACAATGACTAGGATTGGTCTTCCTGGAACCCGACAGACCGTGGGCTGCCACACCCCTCCCTGACGGTCCTTGTTAGCCACCAGGAGCCTGTGGCATTGCTCCTGGTCCCACCCAGAATTAGGCAACTCAGCCGTGCAACTTCCTGTGGACACTGCTGCCGGTTGGATTTTCTCCTTTGTCCCTTTCTTCCTTCTGTGCCCTCCTGGCCCTCAGGAAGGGCGCCTCCCGGCCCTTCTAATGGCAGGCTCTTCGCCTTTGCCACCTGAGGATGGGGCTCCAGCAGCTTTGAGTCTGGCTGCCCCTGGGTTTTGACGACCCTTTACTTTGCCTGTGCAGGGAGGGGGTTCCTGGAGCCTGTGTCCCAAGGGAAGCCAAAGGTTAGGGGGATGACAGAGATTTTGACAAACTCGTGTGGCCTTCGGTGGAAAAGCAGGATCAGGAGACGGAGCAGCATGTAATGAGGCTCCGTGGATCAGTCGAGCGGGATTTTTGGTCTAATTCTGACCGCCATCCCGCGTCCTCAGTGGGAGACACAGAGCTAGAATTTGTTTTTTGAGTCTGAATTGGGTAAAGGAAAACTGATCATTTATTTTCTCATTCCCTAAATGTTCACATCATAGTCAAGAGCTCAGGATCTGGAGTGGGATGCCTGGTTCAAATCCCGGGCCATCCGGGCTCTTGCTGTGTAACCTGGGACAGGTCACTTAATTTCTCCAGGCCTTGGTTCCTTAGTTTTCCTCCATTGAAGCTGAAGATACCAACAGCCTTTGTTTCATCGGGGTGGCTGTAGGATCAGGTGGTTCTGAGTACCTGCAGCCACGCAGCGGGGCTACCGAAGGCCTAGCCATTACTGCTGTTGGTACTTCCCTGCTGTTGTCCAAGCACTTCACTGTGCCGAATGATATTGCTTTTGAACAAGAAGAAGGTGTGAAAATGAAGACACAAACTAGTTTTATTGAACTAAACAAACAAATAACAAACAAACTTGGTTTTAAAAGCCTTTGCCAGAAAGATATGCCCAGGGCAATCGAGGCCCGGCAGAATGATCACCGGGAACACACTCAGGCTGGCCTCTCCGCTTCAGTCCCTGTCCCGTCATGAAGCGCAGCTTTTCCGTGCTTTCCGGAAGCCATTCCTTGGGGTTGCAACTCTGTCTCGGTTGCTTCTGAGGGTTTATCGTTTATTTATTCATTCTGCAGAGGTGTTTTGTCATTGGAACTCTGCGAGCTCCCTTTGAAAGCTTGTTCTGTGCCCTTGTCATCTCTTGTTTTGCCGATTTTGTGTTTACTACTTCTGGTAGTAAATCATTTATTGTGAACACTTTTCTTTGGGGGGGGGGGAGATTCAAAAGACACTCCCAGAGTTCACGCAAAGTCCAAGGACCATGCCACGCACTGGAATCCCACGCAAGAGACTTATGGTCGGTAACAGGAGGCAAACCCACCAGGCTGTCCCTCCGGGAAGAGCAGCACTCACAGAGCAGCTCCATAGCCCGCAGGAGGAATCTCAAAAGCTGCTCAGGAGTCTAAGCTGGGAGGGGTCGATCCTTCAGCAGGCACTTTGGAACCTCTAGATAAAATGGATCCCGACCTCAAATGCTGAATCCGATGCCAGTATGATCTGGCGCCAATATTGATACTAGGGATTGCCAATAGGGATACTAGGGATTGAACCCAGGGGCACTGAGCCACATCGCACCCTACTTTGTATTTTATTTAGACAGGGTCTCATTGAGTTGCTCAGCGCCTTGCCTTTGCTGAATCTGGCTTTGAACTCGCGATCCTCCTGCCTCAGCCTCCTGAGGTGCAGGGATTGTAGGTGTGTGCCGCCGCGCCCAGCTGCTGTGAACACTTTCAGTCCACTCTGGGAGTCTGGTTTTTCCCGGAGTGACTTCTTCATCTTGCACATTGCCGTGTGCTGCAGGCCTGCTCCCTCGCCTGTGCTCCTGGGCCGTGGAGGAGAGTTTCCAGGCAGGGCCTGGAGAGAGAGGAGATCTTGTCCTTGGAGGACTTCTTGTCCCCGCCCTGTCCTCTCTCTCTGCTTCTCCTCTGCCACAGGCTGTCACTGTTGAGTTCTGCCTCACGCAGAAGCTGTGCAGCCTGCTGACCCTGGGCTGAGACCTCTGAGGCCATGCCGAGGTTCCATCTCACCCCAGTCAGAAGGGTGCTCATCAAGAACACAGGCGACAATACGTGTTGGCGAGGGTGTGGGGAAAAGGCACGCTCCTACCCTGCTGGTGGGACTGCAAACTGTCACCACTCTGGAAAACAGTATGGAGAGTCCTTGGAAAACTCGGAATGGAACCACCATTTGACCCAGCTATCCCACTCCTTGGTCTATACCCAGAGGATGTAAAATCAGCAATGATGCAGCCCACATCAATATTTATAGCACTTCAGTTCACAATAGCTAAGTTCTGGAACCAACTTCTGTGCCCTTCAGCAGATGAATGGATAAGGAAAATGTGGTATATATTCATGATGGAATATTATTCAGCCTTAAAGAAGAATGAAGTCATGGCATTTGCTGCTAAATGGCTGGAGCTGGAGACTGTCACGCTAAGTGAAATAAACCACCCCCCCCCCAAACCAAAGGTGGATGCTAATTCACAACAAGGTGGGGAGGGGAGGGAAGAACAGAAGATCATTGGATTAGACAAAGGAGAATGAAGGGAAGGGAGGGGGATGAGAATAGGAAAGACAGTGGAATGAACTGGACATTATTTTCCTGTGTTCCTAAATGAATATATTACGAGTGAAACTCCGTGAACAAACACAAGAATGGGATCCTAATTAGAGTAAGCTATACTCCATGTGTGTGTGGGTGTGTCAAAATACACTCTGCTGTTGTGTATATCTAAAAAGAATAAATTAACAAAAGCCCCAAACCCAAATGTCCCCCTGTAAGCTGATTTTGTGTGGTGTTTTGTCACAGCCCCAGGAAGCTGACTGACACCTGCCTCTCTGTGGTCTTTCTGCATACGTGCTCGGCTCTCTGCTGGATATATTTAAAAAGGGCATGTTTGGCTGGTCTTTTGGAGACAGTTTAAGTGAGTTGTCCTTCATTGCTTTTTATTTTATGTGAGTTTTACTTGTTTTCCTCACAGAGCTTTGTTTATTGGACATCATGGTTAAAATGCTTTTCTGTGTCCCGAGGGTATGAGGAGAGGGAGGCGATTGGGCATCCTGGATCACTGTTATTGGTGAATTGAGACTCTACTTGTTTTTCCCTATGATTTAAGTAAAAGTTGTTTTCAAGGTCACAGCCAGGTTTCACGTTGCCCTTAAATTCAGGGTGTAGCTTGGAGGCACTAAAGTCATTTTTTGCAAATGATAAAAGAGTTTCCTGTGGAACAGTCAGAGAGTAACTGCCGAGCCATGCGGGAGCACATCCCGGCTCTGCTGAGTCCCAATGTCTGCCACTCCCGCTTCCCTTTAAACAGTCGAGACAGCAGTAGAGCATCCTTGGCGCCCCCTGTCCCCTCCAGACCCCCTGCCCCTCCTACCCTTTGTCACTATTCCTGATTGCCCCTGATCTTTCCCATGTGAATTCATTATGGTTAATTATGCGATTGCTTTCTACTTTTCCAGTTTTCTAATGGTCTCATTCTGTCTCTTTATTGTTTTGAGCCACAATGTGGAAATTCTTTTTGTTTCAACAATCTTTATTCGTGCATTAGTGGGATGCCTGCTGTTGGGGTTCATTTTGACGTAACCGTACGTGCCTGGACTATGGTGAGCTCCACTTTAGTGCCCCGCCCTCCTCTCTCCTCCCTGCCCTGTCCCTTTTCCTCTGTCCCCCCATCTTTCTCCTGTTTGTTTGTAGTTTTTTTTTTTTACTTTAGTGCATTATGGATACATGTAAATATGCCGTTCGCTGTGGGATATTTATATAGGGACACAAACGTCCGTTTCATTCCGCGGTTCCTCCTCTCAGTCCCCTTCCTCCCCTGCTCGACTCACCTCTCTTGTGTTTCATGGGGTTCCCTCTAATTTCCCCCTTGATTTTGGTCTAGCTTCCATAGGAGAGAAAACATTAGACCCGTGACGGAGGCTGGTTTGTTTTGCTTAGCATGCTCTCCATTTCCTTCTAGCCACCAGCAAGTGACATAATGTCATTCTTCTTCATGGCTGAGTAAAACGCCAGTGTCTATATATGCCACATTTCCTTAAGCCACTCATCTGTTGATGGGCACCTGGGCTGGTTCCCAACTTGGCTATTGTGGAACGAGCCACTGTGAACCTTGATGGGACTGTAGTGCTACAGTAACGTGCCGGTTTTAGTTCTTTTGACGTGTGTTAAGGAGTGGGATAGCTGGTGGTCAGACTGTGGTGGTTTTGTCCCACCAACAACGCACCTTTCCCCCTCCTCCGCACCAGGATTTGTTATGGCTTGTGTTCCTGATCATTGCCGTTCTGACTGGAGGGAGACGAAGTCTTAGTTTATTCCGCTGATTGCTGCAGATGTCGAGCATTTTTTGCATAGATTTGTTGGCCACTGTATTTCTCCTTTCGGGAAGTGTCTGTTCGGTTCTTTTGCCCATTTATTAACTGGGGTCTTTGGCGTCAGGTTTTCTGAGTTCTGTGTGTGTCCAGGGCCTTAATCCCTGTCTCGGGGGCAGGTGGCCAGGACCTTTTGCCAGGTGGAGGCTCCCTCTTCGTGCTCCCGTTTCCTTGGCTGTGCAGAGGGTTTTCATTTGGTGCCTTCCCACTCTTTGATTCTTGGCTTTATTTCTTGCACTTTAGGAGGAAGTCAGTTCCTGTGCCAACTCCCTGCAGTGCTGGGCCTACATTTTCTTCCAGCCATTGTTGCTGTGTGTCTGATCTAATTCCTAGGTCTTCCATCCATTTTGAGTTGACGTTTGTGCACGGTGAAGGATGGGGTCCAGTTTCGTTCTTTGACGTTTGAATATCTGGTTTTCCCCAGCATCGTTAATTAAACAGCTATCTTTTCTCCCACGTATGTTTTTGGCACCTTTCGGGGTGTCAGATGATGCCAGTGTGTGGTTGCCTCAGTGTCTTCTACTCCACTGGTCTTGGTGTCTGTCTGGGGCCACCACCAAGCTGTGTTTGTTACTGTAGCTCGCTCACACTCCGCTGGATCCTCGTTCACTGTTTTGGTTTTGGATCCATGTGGAGACACAGCTCTAGTTCCCTCACTGTCTTTGCAGGGTTGAGCCTCAGTTGGCTCAACTGTTTTTTGCTGTGAATGCTTAGAAGACTTCCATTTTGGATGTAAAGCTGCTGTATAAACATCTCTGTGCACGTCTCCTTTGCCCCCTGTGTGAACTACCTGACAAGGATCAGGTACAAGGGCACGTGTGTCTCCATCTGTCCTAGCTCTGAAAGGGGAGGAAGGCTTTCTCATGGGGAGTTCTACCAATTTATAGCCCCACCACTGTATAATTCAATCCCTTGGTGCCTGGTCTCCACAACTTCCCCTACACTGACAATTATAGCATCTTTAAATTCTTGTTAATATGATGGGTGTGGATTAGGATCTCATTGTTTTCAGATGTATTTGCCTGATTCTAGTAAAGCTGATTGTCTACACACACACACACACACACACACACACACACACACACACACACAGGCTTCCTTTCCGGTGAATGGCTGCTCATGTGCTTTGTTCGTTTTCTATTTGGGGTGACTTTTTCTTATCAATTTGTAGTAGTTCATTTAGAGATTTTTGAGCCTTTATTTTAGTAATATAAATTTCACTTTCATTCTCCTTGTCTGTGGCTTGTGTTTTTACATTTTATTGAATGATCGCTTCTCAGTTTTAATTTGATGAAATTTGCTAAGTATCACTTTATGGTTTGTGCTTTTTCCAAACAAAAAAGCCTTTTGTCTTAAGAAATTATTTTCCGTGCTAAGGTTTTAAAGATCATCTTGAATGTTTTCTTCTAGAAGTTGTAAATCTTGCCTATCCTGTTTAGGTTTTTAGCCTGCTTTTGATTTATTTTTGGTGTGTTGTGTGTTGTGTGTGTTGTGTGTAGGAATTCAAATATAATTTTTCCATATGAATAGCCAGTAATCTCAGATCATTAATTCAATAATCCTGTTGATGTGCAATGCCATCTGTCACACGTGGGGGTGTTATGGTTTAAAAGGTCACGTGTGAGATAATCACAAGGAAGTTTAGAAGTGAAATAATTAGATGACGAGAGCCTAAGTCTAGCTGTAGTGGCACCCCCCCTTCACACACATACACACACAAAATCTTAACTGAGCTTCTCCAGAAATCTTCACCATAAATGATTTTAAGACTATAAGAAAAAAGAGTCTCCACAAAAAAGTGCAAATGTAGTAGAACTTCCTATTTTCCTGTTGCTGTATTTGACTTGGCCACAGGCCAGGAAGAAATTGGCACTCCAGGTGCTGAACGCCCGTTACTTGATTTCACAAACATGTATCCAGTATGGTGGTTTGTAGAAGTGTGTTTGCAATTGCAAAATGTGATAAAAAAGACAAATCCTTTAACAAGGCTCTGGCCTTGAGCTGGGCTTCACAGAGAGGTCTACATTTCTAAGGTAAGTTACAAATGGGCTCCATGGTAACAGCTGGCAGGGGAGGAAAGAGAGGGGAGAAGCAGCTCCCCCCTTCTCAGGTGTGGTCCTTGAAGGGTTAACGTGCCCAGAACAGTGAGAGAAAAAGCTGCTTTTATGTGAACTTCTGCAGACTGAACTTCTGAGCCCCTCCCCTTACACGCTGGGCATAAAACTCTGAAACTCCCTGAACTCAGGGATTAATTGATTACAGCAAAAGCTGTGCCCTCTGAACCTGGCTGCAGCCAAATAAAACTGTCTCCTGCTGTCTTGGTGCCCTGCCTGTCTGTCCCTGCAACATAACCAGTGTATTGTCACTGATAAGGATTACCTGGGTGGAAAGTGTAGGCAGGGGGGTGTGGCTGGAAGACACAGGTCCCTGGGGGTGTGTATTTTGTCCCTGGTGAGCAGAGCTCTCTCTACTTTTTGGTGCCGTGTGCTGAGCTGCTGTCCTCCTCTCCACCTGACTGCCCTGATGTTCTGCCTCCCCTTGGGCCTAGAGCCGTGGAGTGGACCACTTGTAACTGAGACCCTTGAAACTGTGAGCATCAAATAAACTTTTCCCCCTCTAAAATTGTTCTTGCCAGGCCTTTTGGTCCCAGGGGTAGATAAGCTGCCTAAAGCAGTGTGGATCTATTTTGGGGCTGTTTATCCTATTTTATGATCATCTTGGTCAGCTTACCCTGCTGTAACAAAATGCCACGACGAGGTGACTGCAGCAGTGGAAACGTATCCTCTCAGGGTCGTAGAGGCTGCATAAGCCTCAGACCAGGGGTCAGCCCAGTTTGCTTCTGGTGAGGGCCTCTTCTGGTTGCAGATGGCCACCGGACAGTGTCCCCATCCGGTTGGCACTTCACTTCCTTTTCTGTTGAATTAGGGCCCCATCTGTGACCTTGCCTAACCTTAATTGCAGCCTAAAAACGGTCTCCAGATGCAGTCACATTGGGTTGGAATTTCAACAGATGGATTTTTAAAACACGTTTTAGTCCGCGGCGTTGGTATTTTTGTGTGTACCTCACCGTTGACTTGATGGATATATGTCAAGGCTCATAGAAGACGACAAGGAAGAAGCTAAGTGGGATGATTACTCTACGTCTTGTTGCAGATCAACAGATCAACTTTCCCCTCTTGGTCTTCCTTTTCTGTTTTGGTACTGGGGATGGAACCCAGGGGTCTTCTGCCTGGGCTCTCTCTATTCTTGGTCCTTTTTACTTTTTGTGGCTGAGGCTGGCCTTGAACTTGAGATCCTCCTGCCTCAGCCTCCTCTTTGTTTTTTTAAAGTGACGTATTCAGCCATCTTTGGATTTTCGTTCTGTATCTGAATTTCAGGTTCAGTTGGCAAGTTGAGTTAATAAACTTGGCTGTTTCTGGAACTCTCGTTTGTGTCATGTCATGGTGTCCTGTGTTGGTTTCTGATCAAATACCACATTGCTTTCATTGTTGGGTCTTTATGATTCAGTGTCTTGAGTTGGTAAGGGAAGTTTCCTCACCTTGTTCTTTTTAGTCATTCTTATTCATGTTTTGGGCATGTGCAAAAATGACATCTTCAGGATTTTCATCTTTTGAGATGAACATGTTATTTCTGTACATAGTGCACGTCTGTTTTACTTGTTATTAATTATATTGCTATAACCTCGTTGTTATTATATCTTACCTTTATTTTATATTCATACATATCTATACTTATAAATACACACTTATATTTATTTATATTTCATTATACCTATCCTGTATTTATTTTATTGTTAAATGTCTTTCCATAGCATCTTGTAAACCAGCATATCTTTTGTAAGATTTCATTCTAGATGTCTTTAGTTCTTGATGTTCTTATGAGTGGGATTTTTTTTAATTTTTTAAAAAACTTTTTTATTTGGAAATAATTCTAGACTTACAGAAAAGTCGTAAGCATTGAACGAGGTATTCCTCTGTACTTCTCACTGAACTTCCCCTGGTTATCATTGTTCAGTTACTGAGATTGGGAAATTCACATGGACACGATATCCTCGATGTTCTTACCCTGCAACCTTGTTGACTGTTGCGTTTTCCTGATAATGTCCTTCTCCTGTCCGGGATCCCAGCCTCAATCACAGGTGGCCTTCCGTTGTCACCTTGGCTTTTCCACATTCAGTGTGTGACAGTGTCTCAGTCCGTCTTTGTCTTTGGCAGTGATGCCTGTAAATCCTGCCCTTCAGTGTGATGTTCGTTTTAGGTGTTTGGTGGATACCTGTAGTCAATTTAAGAAAGTTCCCTTTTCTGTTACGAATGCTGAATTTTATTCATTCATTTTTGGTGCATCTTTTGAGATGATCATGTGCTTTTTACCTCCTTTCGTACAGTTATTAACAAATACCTTGTCAGTTATTTAGGGACATTCTTTTTGTGCTCAAAAGAGGTACTGTGTAGAGTTTCCTTTTGCTGCCCTTGCCTGATATTGAGTATTCTCTTTTTCTGAAGCAGCTTGTGTAAAAATGCCCTTTTACGTTTTTGCTGTTGTTTACGGTTTGGAAAAACCCGTGTCTAAATCTTCCTGCGGAGCTACTCATGGTCATCTATTTCTCCTGCCCTCTCCCCTCAGGATTATCCACAGGTTGTCCTGCACTCAGGTTGGACCGACAGCTCTACTCCTTCCCACCCTCCTCCTTATCCCGAGTCTCGCGCTCACCTTGGCCCTGGGTTCCGTGGAGCCAGCTGCCATGGTCACCTCCTATCTCCTTCCTGAAGGCTTGGCATCTGCTTCTTGGATTTAACCACATAACTCGGCCGAGGCTGTGTCTGGCCGGGGGGCTTCTGGTCTCCAGACTTCTGGAGGCTCCCTACCGATGGCTCCCTTTGTCTTCTGCAGGCTCCTCTGGTCCCTGGGACGGCTAGACCAGAAGCCTCAAAAGCGGAGCTCTCGGAACAGCGACGGGCTGGCAGGAAGGGTCCTGTCAGCGCCACTGGGGAATGATGTGCTTGTCCTGCAGTGTCTTGAGGGCGTCTCCCCACCTCCCCTCCCCCGTGTGGCCTCTTGTGTTCTGAATTACTTTCTTTGTCCTTCACTGTTTGTTCCTAGACCTTGTCCCACTCTTGCCGTGGCAGTGTCTCTCCTTCTAGAGGTGGATGGTAACTAGGCCACCCCTGTACCTTAGCGGGCCACTTCTTGTGGCACAAAATAGTGCCACAGGACACATTTCCTGGAGCAAATTCTGACCTCGCTGGTGCACACACAGCCACGTCGGTGCCGCTTCAAAGATGGAAGAACTTGACCTTGCATCAGTTTCTTTGAATTGCAGTGTTTTGGAGGGGAAATCACAAATGTTGCTGTGCACAGTGGACTGAAGGGGACCACAGGGAGGAGTTACATCCTGAGAAGATGTGAGAAGGGACTTCGGGCCTCACAAGTCAAACAGATGAAATCACAGAAGTCTTAGGGACTGTCCAGATCGTTGCCTGAGTTCCTTCTGTGGTTGCTGTGTTAGTTTCATGTCACTGCAACAAAGTACATGAGACAACTAACTTTATAAGAGAACTAACTTTATAACTTTATAAGTTAGCTCACACTTTCGGAAGTTCCAGACCAAGATACAGTGGCCTCATCGGTTTGGCCTCTGGCAAGGGTGGCACATCACAGAGGGACACGTGCAGGAGCAAACAGTCGTGTCTTGAACTGGAATAGAGAGAGGGGACAGGCCAGGTCCTCTGATCCCCTGCCAGGGCAGTTGGCCTTAGACCTCAGGACTCCTGCTGGGCCGCCTCCCGCAGCCTCTGCACCTCCCAGTGACACTGCCCTGCAGACCCTTTGCTGTCTGTGGTCATCGGATCACAGCGCTGGGTCCAGTTCTAGAGAGGGTGAGTGTCTATAGATGTCAGAAATATTTTGTTTTAATATTTGAATTAACTGCATCCTACTTTCAGTCTTAGTGTTACTGCTGCTTTCTATAATTTTTGTTTTCTAAATTCTTCAACAGCTTGGTCATTTTATTTTTGAATAATGAAAATACTGAAGCTGGGCCCGGCGGTGCAGGCCTGTGATCCCTTCTACTGAGGTGGCTGGGGCAGGAGGATCGCTAGGTTTGAGGTCATCCTAGAGAATTTAACAAGACTCCGCCTCATATAAAAATAAAATGGGATGGGATGTGATAAAGCACCTCTGTGTTGAACACATAGTATCCAAAAAAAAAAAAAAAGAAAGAAAGAAAGAAAGAAAGAAAGAGCAAAAGAAAGAAAGAAAAACAAAAGAAAAGAAAATGAGAAGAAAGAAAACATTTAAGGCTACGCATTTACCTCTAAAAGCAATTTTGAATGCATCAAAGGGAATAGACCTAGTATTCTTATTTGCTTTATTTTATAAATAATGTTATTGCACATTTAGTTTTTCCTTTGATCTCAGAGTTAATTTTCTTCCTTTCTAAGTGGTTGGGAGTTTTTAGTGTTGATTCCCAGGAATTCCCAATTTATTGCTTGTGACTAGATGACGGCACGTTTCCCCTGCAATCTGCGTACAGCTCTGTTGATGTGCAGAAGTGCATGCAGTTGTAATGGCGATGTTGGTTTTAAAAGAAAATGACTAGAACATGGAAATAGTGCTTATTTTCGTATAGACACTTATTTTCGTATAAACTTGGAGTTTTGTTTTCCCACCTGATGTTTAAAATTCGAGTAGAATATGTGTCTTCAATAAAGTCGTAGAGCAAATCGCAGTTTTGTTTTTATGGGAAAACAGTGGAGCCTGTTCTGTAACAACCAGCCCGCAAAGCCAGATACCTGTGAAAAAATTAAGAGGCGTCTTTAAATGAAACAGGAGGACTCTCCAACAAACCTATCAATGTTTAACCATTTTAACGAGCTTTGAAAAAGTGTCATATGTTATAGCTGTGAATCATGTCACATTAGAATCTGTGGATTTCCTGCCAAAGTTATCTTAGGAAAAGCAATGTCTTTGCAGCCAGATCTGGAGGGAGTCGTGTGTGAGCGGAGCTGGAGGGGCAGTGTTTCGCTCCGGCAATACCCGCTTTGACCGTCTCAGCCACATTCCTGCCACCTCCGGGACTCACTCAGAACTGCTGGGAATGGGGACTTGGAGACCCCGGTGAGTGAAGTCTGTCTCCCTCCCTCTCCCTCTCTCCCTCTCTTCCGGCCTCGGTCGGTGGCATCTGTGCTGGCTTTGTGCTTTCAAGTGAGAAACAGGGAAAGACCCATGGAGGTGACTTGCGTCCCTCTGGGTGACATCTGCATGTTAGAGTTGCCTTTCCGGCCGGGCTGTCTTGGCTGCGGGAAGGTAGTTTGTGTGGATCAGCGCAAAGCTGTGGCTGGCTGAGGTGGCCGAGGTGAGCAGTCGGTCCTGGGAGGTGAGACCAGACAGCGACTGCAGGGGAAAGGGTGGAGGCTCAGCCCCTGGAAATAGCTCCCAGCTGTCTTGGTGCCTTTAATTTAACCGTTTGTCTTCTCTTTGATGACTGTCACCAGAGTGTTTCTAGACCCAAGTACAAACCTGATGAAGAAAGCTTATTGTGGGGAAAAAAAAACCCACTTTTTTTTTTTTCTTTAAAAATATTCCTAGAGAAGGGAGGAAGTGCTTCCCGACAGAATGGAATGTGCTGTCGAAGTCGCCGCTTAGAAAGTTGGCAGAAGAGATTCAGGTCATGACTGCTATGAGCCATTTATTAAGTCGCTCAACCTCATTGAATTTCACGAGTGTATCGGTTTGTTAGGGCTGCTGCAACCAACTGGCACAGACTGGGTGGCTTCACTCACAGTTCTGGGGGCCAGAGGTCTGGAGCAAGGTGTCCGCGGGGTCGTACAAGGAAGGCTCTGTCAGAGGAAACGGCTCCTCCATCTCTGCTGCCATCTCCACCTGGCGTTCTGTGTGTTCCCCTGATTAAAAGGACACCAGTCCTACTGGACGAGTGCTCCCCTCCAGTGAGACCTCTTTTAACAGATTATATCAGCAACCAAATAGGACCACGTAGGGAGGTGCTGGGAGTTAGGCCTTTGGCATATGAATTTGAGGGGGACACAATTCAGTCCTCAACAGTAAGTATCCGTTAATTCACCCAGTAAATTTTTATTGAGCATCTATTATGTGAAATGTACCATATGGGGTGTTGAGATTTAAATAAATGTCCTAACACAATTCCTGTGCCTAAGCCACTTGCAGTGAAGAAGAGAGACGTCAACCAGTTGTCTGCGACATGATGCACAACACAGAGGTGTGTATATTCCAGGAGTCCGGTTGTTGCCATGGAGAGGGATGCTGGTCAAGCCTACTTTTAGGGGAGATGTCAGGCAGATTTCATTGACGGGGCAAAGTTTGAGGTGGCTCAAGGGGATTAAGAGGAGACTACCGGGTAGACCTGGGGCAGTCAGGACAGAGAAAACAGTCCCAAAGTGTGAAACAAGGTGGTGTGTTCAGAGGACTTTAGCTCGAGGCTCAGTGGAGTGTGTGCGCTGTGGGCCGAGGGGCTGTCGATGGGAAGTTTCAGTGTTGGGGCGACACTGTCAGACGTGTGGAGGGAGCCGTTCTCACTGGCAGCCCGGAGGCAGGAGCGGAGGTGAGGGCGGGAGTGGAGGGTGAGTCTGCGGGCTGCAAGCAGCGGTGGTGGCAATGGGTGGGTCTGCTGCGTATGCCACTTGGTGGAGTCTAGGCCCTTCTTCCTGAAAGGAGGAGCGGGATTGGAGGTGTTCCTGGGATGCCCTTTGGATCTGTAGATGTGAGGTTGGCAAAGGGTGCCCAGGAGAGTAGGATTGAGGCTGCCGGATGCGTGATCGTAGCTGTGGGTAAGGGAGACATGTCAGCCAAGCAGAGAGACCAGCAGGAAGAAGAAGAGGCCACATAGGAGAGTTTGAGTAAAAATTCAGGGAGGAGAAAGAAAAGAGAAATTAGTCCACATAAAGCCAAGGACGTTTATAATCACAAGAAGAAAAGTTTGGTCCGAAGCATGAGGAAGACAGATCATGAGAGGTAAAGCTCACAGAGCCAGGCCTGGTGGCTCTCCCCACGTTGCCTCTTTCAAAGTCTCACCTGCTGTGTGTCCAGTCTGACATTCTAAAAGGCACTCATCTTGCAAAGAACACCAAAGACCATGTCATGGTGTGGATATGAGGCCTGTTCCCAGAAGCTCACGTGTGAGACAGAGCAAGAACACTCAGAGGTGGAATGATCAGGTTGTGAGAGCTGTGACCCAGTAGGGGGTTAACCCGCTGGAATGGATTGACCAGCGGTAACTATAGACAGGTGGGTGTGACTGAGGAAGCAGGCCACTGGGGGCTGGCCCTTGGGGTCTCGTCCCTGGCACCCCCTCTCTGCTTCCTGCTGTCATGAGCTGAGCAGCTTCCCCCGCCAGGCCCTTCCGCCATGATGCTCTGCCTCATCCTGGGCCCAGAGCTATGGAGGTGCTGACCGGGGACTGAACCTCTGAAACTGTGAGCTGAAACAAACCTCTGCTCTCCAAGTTCTTTTCAGACCTAAGTCCTTTGCAGTAATGGGAAACTGACTAAGACAAAAATGGGTATCCAGAAATGGGGCCTTGGCTGTGACCAGCCCGACCATCTGGACTGGCATTTGGAGCCAGTTTGGGGGCAGAGTTTGGCCAAGTCTGGAGACGCAGGCTGGAGGAGACGGAGACGCAGAGTGTTGTACAGAGCTTATCGGGCGATTCTGCGGGGACTCAGAAGACCAGAATGTCTGCGGGCCGACAGACAGTGAAGTCCGTGCGCCTGAGTTTTCAGAGGGGAAGGAGGACCACTGGAATGAACTAGAGGCCGTTCGTGTGATGTTCTGGCAAAGAAATTGTCTACGTTTTGCCTGGGTCCTGAGACTTTCTGTGAGGCTGAATTTCAAGGAGATGGACAAATTAATCTGGTAAAGGAAATTTCAAAGGAGCTTTTAGCATTTAGGCATAAGGATGGCTGTGGCTTTTAGCCAAGTTTACTGTGATAACCAGGAGTAGAAAGCAGAGCAAAAAAATTTTTAAAAACATTCAATTTGGCCAGAAAAATTCATGTAAAACTGGGGCACAAGAAAGTGTGGTCACTGAAGACTTTATAGCCACTAAAGGGTTCCTAAGTACTTTACATACAGACATTTGGTAATTTGGCTTGAGGGCATCTCAGGGATTGGCGGGATCAACCCATTGTAGACTCAAGAGTATGAAAGTAAGAGTTCTCTTTGAGAAGACAACATGGGAGCAGCTGCTTGCCTGGGGTGGGGGTGTCCTGGGGACTAGGAAGTTGTTTCATCCTGCTCAGCCACCCAGGCGGGAGGCCACAGTAGTCATGTTCCAAGGAGGCCTGGCTGCTGCTCAAGGTGTTGGCAGAACTTGGTGTCATCCACCTGGTGCAGGAGTGCAGGATGCTGGAGGTAGCAGGCATGAGGCTTCACTTGGATTTCAAAGGAAGGCCTGGGAGGCTGAGCAAAGGGCAGTGGGGTCAGAGTTCCTGCGGGTGGCCCCTGAGAGATGGAGGCCTAAATTTTGAGTGCTGCCGTCTGGCTGGGCACAAATAGCCGAGCCGCCACCCAGCATTGTAGGTCCAAACAGCAGCTCTTTATTCCCCAACTCTCACCGGCACTCTCCACACTGCCTCCACCGGGCTCCGTGCACGCCAATTCTCTCAGATCCCCAGGAGAACTCAACCGGGAACTCCAAAGTAGCGGGCTCCCCAGGCAGCAGGATCCGCCCTAATCCTGGAGCCGCCCTATTCCCAGCAGGATCCGCCCTAATCCCAGAGCCAGTCACCTTTCAACCATTCCCTCTAGCAAAAAGCCAGGTGTCATTCTGACTCAACTGTGGCTCTCAACATTGGAGAAGGAAGCCACTGTGGCAGTGGAGGCCTGCAAGATGAAGAGATGCCAGTAAGGTGGACTGTCGGCTGAGGAAAGCCACAGCAACAAGCTGAGAGAGAGTCCATGTGAGCTGCACCCAGCAAGGCCACAGGGGTGAGTTTTGCAGCCTGGGGGAGAGACTAGCAGGATGCTGGGGGTCCCGGGTGCTGAATGTGGAGCCCCGGGCTTGTTTGCCCAGGTGGAGTTTGGTCTTCCTCTGGTCTTATCCATTCTTTCTATGTGCCTATTTCTCCTTTTTGGAGTGGAAATGTTCACTCTGTGCCAATGTATGAGTTATATGTGACTTGCTTTTGATGTTTCCCTGGGGCTCACAGGAGTCTCAGATGACACTCTGGACTTGGACTTGTGTCACTGCTGAAGTGTGAAGCCTGTGGGGACCTTGGAGATGGACTAAACATTTCTCACTGTGAGATGGGCGTGATCTTTTGGAGGCCAGAGTGGAATGTTGTGGCTTAGATAAGAAGTGTTCTTCCAAAGCTCCCGTGTGAGAAAAGGTGAAGTTAGGAGACAGGAGAGCTGTAACCTGATCGGTGGGTTAATCCGGATTAATTGGGTGGTAACTGTAGGCAGGTAGGTGTGGCTGGAGGAAGGAGGTTACCAGGGGTGACCTCTGGGTTTGTCTTTCCCCCCTGACATCTCGCGCTCTCTCTGCTTCCTGGATTCGTGAACTGAAGCATCCTCCACCACACCCTCTGCCGGGACCTCTGCCTCACCTCAGGCCCCCGGCTGTGGAGGGGACCCTCCGTGGACTGAACCTCTGAAGCCAGGAGCCAGAATAAACTTTTCCTCCTCTAAGTTGTTCTTGTCACGTTGTTGGGACGCAGTAACGAAAAGCTGGCTCACACAGGTAGACGCTGGTCTTCACACCTATCAAAATCTTTAATCTATTAATCAAGTTTTACCTGCCCACAGTTGCCACCCAGTCCTTGCTGGACTTTTCCTTGGTCCTCATAGCTCTGTCCTATTGTGGCCTCTGCCCTTCTCAGAAATCTCTGTCCTCTCTGTCACCCTGTTCCTGTGTCTAGAACAGGCCAGCGCTCCTGAGAGATCAGGAGAAGAGGCCGTGGGTATTCCAGGGCTAGCTCCTTCTGACTCACAGCTGCTCCCTGACCTTCGGTGCATGGTCTCAGAGAAGGAATGGGCGTGGGTGGACACAGGATTTCACAGAGATTTCAGCAGGAGGCAGTCCAAGTGATGGCCGCAGGCTGTCTGTTCTGGAAGCTTGGTCTGGAATGGAAAGGAAGTAGGAGTGGGAAGGGTGATGGAGGAAGGGTCTCATGCATTCCGCAGTCAGGTCAGGTGATCGAGGAAGGGTATTTAAAACGCTTGCAGGGAGTGAATTTCTGAATTGCAGTAACTCCGAAAGCAGAAGTGCTGTAGGACGTGGCTGTCATCCACAGGAAAACCTGTGCCGTTTACACTGCTCTCTGTTAATCCATGTTGTCATTGGAACAGCCCCCCACCCGTCACAAACCCGGATCCCACAGGATGGGCTTGAGGATCCTTCTGAGCCCAGGGACGGAGGTGTCCTCCTGGGAGGAATGCGTGGGCAGGGCCCGGGAGCTCAGTGGTCCTGGGAGGCTCTGGCCTTCACCTCACAGTTACGAGGCTGAAACTGTCCGTTTCAGATGATTTATTCAGCAAGTATCTGCACACTCCCTGGCTTCCGTCCCCCTGAGCGAGGTCCTGGGCTTCCTGTACTCCTGAGGGTGGGTAGAAGGCAGATACAACACCCCGTCCTTCTAGGCCACTTCTTTCCTGACCCAGAGGTGGCCACTGGGAAGTGGCCATTGTGCTTTTCTGTTAGTGGGCTGAGTGGGCTCTGCGTAGCAGGAGAGGCTGCCTGGATCATCTAGAGCGGGCCGTGATGTGGACAGCTTCCTCCTTGAAGTTCCCAGGGTGGGCTTTGCCCAGCTCTTGCACCTTGATCCCTTGGTCATAGGGAGCCACGAAACGAGGGGTGCAAGGGGGAAAGGTCAGTTGAAATTCGTGCCATTGTTATGTGCGATGACAATGACTTTCCTTGAGTGTGTACTTGTATGAAACCTGGAAGTCCAAGGCGGTTAGCAGAATATTGCTGTGGGAGCACTTTGACAGGTCCTAGGCTGTGAACTGGCTACCAGTACCTGTAGCCTGCACAATATTCTTGCACAAGTGGCGATTATGAAATTGGTTTTCTATTAGCATTTGCTTTCTTTCTTTCTTTTAACTATTTGTTTAGTTGTAGATGGACCCTTTATTTGTTTCTATGAGGTGCTGAGGATTGAACCCAGGGCCTCACAGGTGCTAGGCAAGGGCTCTAGCACGGAGCCCCACCCCAGCCCCAGCCTTTGCTTTCTTAAGAGGACTATAGACACATCCCTGAAGCCCTTGCCATCCTGTGGGTGAAGGAGCCCTTCAGTGATCCTGGTTTCCTCCTGGGATGATGCAGAAATCCCTTTCTCAGGATGGAACTTTTTGTTCTAGAATCAAGGTTCCAAGTGTGCAAACGTGTTGATTTAAGGTAGGAAGTGTTGACATGAGAGGGCTTCTTCCTGCTTTAAAAATTGCTTTCAAATATGTTTGTTTACCTTTGCCCTCTAGGCAATCCTGTGGTTCAAGTATCACCTTCCGTGTTTTCTGTTTGAGGAAACAGAGGCTCAGGGCCTGATTCACGTCAAATGGTTCAGAATGGAGTCGGTGGTGGACCCCGGGCATGGGGTTACATCTTGATGATCAGTGGGCAGGGCTGACTGCACAGGGCTACCCGGGTGTGTCAATGGCTCTCGGCCCCTTTGAACCACGGTGAATCCCTTCTGTGTGGTGAACTGGCCCTCGCCTCTGGCCACCCCTCTTGGCCTTCCCTGGTCCCTGCGCTGTCTGATGTCTCATTTTCAGCATCTCGTCTTATTAAGTTGACTTTAAGACACAGTCATGGAATTGTGGCACAGGCTTTGAAAAAGTCTCGCTTGGTTGTTGTCCTGAGAAGTGGAAGAAGGTTGGAAATGGAGGACAATGAGAAAGGAATGTGGGTGTGAGCTCCCGGGTCGGATGGGAGGAAGGGGCTGGTCAGAGGGTGGGAGAATTTGGGGAGCAGGTGAAGTTTAGGGACATGGCTGTCTGCCAGATGCCATTTATCACTCACTTAGCTGCATTGGCCACCACTGGTTGTGACGGTTGGCTCCGCCTGCCCAGGGCTGCCTTCTGGGCCCTGAGCTGTCCGGTGCTGGCTGTTGTGCTGTTGACCACGCACATCTGCAGAGAAGGCCTGGCTTGGCCGGGTTGGAAGTCTGAGCGGAGTCTCTTGGCAATGCCCGGCTCAGATTTGAATCTGGCCCAGCAGAGAGGTCTCTAGGTTCAGGGTCAACGTCTTGGGTTCTTGCTCAGACTGGGACTATACCTTCTGTTTTCTCTTAATTTGTCCCAACAATTAGGATGGGACATTTTATGCTGGGGACCCGAGGAAGGGCTTCTGAGAATGCCACCTGTGGGGGTGACCTGTCATATGCCACAGCAGTCAAATACCAGGATGTTTACAGCTGAGCAGTTTCTGCTCCATGTCTCCAAGTTTCAGTGACTTATGCTTAAAGTCAGAGTGGAAATGACCCATGGAGTCACTGTGAAGTTCATTGAGAAAGTGCCTTTAAAATACTTAATGGTGCTTAATGTATAGGAATGACTGCATTACAGACATGCCAACCTTCTTAAATGATTAGTAGAGCGAAGATCTCGGGGATTAAAAACAATGAGAGACCACGCCCTGGCCCAGAGAGCTGAGAGAGGGTGTGCAGCTGAGAACCCATGAGAACCGCAGCTCTGCTGGGGGGCTCTGATGGAGGAACTGAGCGGAGAGATGTGCCTCTGGTCAGGAGAAGACAGGACAGAGGGAAGACAGAGGCCCTGACCCCTCCTGACTCTGGCCAGCCCCAGGTCCAGCATCATGGAGGATGGCTCCCTGGGGTTACAGAAGGCATGGCCCATGTCCTTGAGGGGCTGTGGGCACACCGGCTTTTGACAATTGCCTTTCTTCAGCCAGGGTTCTTGGTCCAACCAGCTCCTCCTTCTCTGCAGAATTGTGGGACCCTGGAATCAAAACTTCCCAAGAGGCCCCCCCCCCATCCACTGTCTTCCTGCGGAGGAGAGGAGGTCTGAGTGGCCTGGGGGGGTTGCTCGCTGCAGTTTTGCATCCTAAGGTGCCTGCAGAGAAAGGCACGGCACCTTGCTGCCGGGTCTGCACTTCCCCGTTCCTGGAGACTGGGGATCTGATGGCACACAGAGCGTGCCCAGGAGGCGGGTGCAAGGCCTTCCGGGCTCCCACAGGGTCAGAGCTGTGCAGCCGGGCCCACTCGTCCTCCCGAGTGGAACCGGCTCTTCTCATGACCGTCTCCCGCGGGTGTCTTCTCCCTAGTGCCTGTGCTCCTCGGGAGAGCCTTCCCTCGAGGGCCTGTGTCACGCTGCCCTGCATCTCTGGGACGGTCACTGTGGACTGAGTGCCCAGGGGCCGGCACGTACTTTCCAAATTAAACTTTGAAAGGGTGCCGCGGGAGGCTGCACTTTTTTCAAAGCCCTAAACCGAGGGCCACTGGAAGCTCCTCCCTCCTCCTTTCTAGTCATTGAGGGAGGTTTCCTCCTGCACTTCAGCCCCCTCCCAAGGGCCATTACCTGTCTGGTGCCTTCTGTGTGTGCTCCCCGCCCCTCTGAAGGGAGAGGCCAAGCCCTGCAGAGTGAGGGAACAGCCCGGTGACAGCTGGTGACAGCCGTGGCTGACATAAAACCCCCGTGGCGAATCTGGCGAATCTCGTCACATCAGTCAGCTGAATCTCTTCACAGCCCGGAACTGCACGTCTCCCTGGTTCCCTTTCTAGGGGGAACCCCCGCAGAGGTCCCTGGCCTGGCTCTCTTCCGCGCCCTGCGTTCCCAGGCTCCTCAGTTGCTGCCCCACCTGGGACACCTCTCGAGGCCGGCAGCTCGCGGACTCCTCCTGTGGGAGCCCTTGTGCCTGGCTTCCTCTTTCAGCAGGACTGGAAGGTGCTTGGAGCAGAGTGGATTTTCTAGGTTAGAAAAGGGGACATTTAGCCATCCACGATTGGCTGTGAGGGGCCAGACCACCTCTTTGGGGCTGTTTTAAAAAGGGGAGGATTGTCCTCGGTTGGGGAAGAGGGGCGCTGTCTGTCTGTGGCCTCCCGAGCACCCTGCCCCCTGGGGATCATCATGACACTGGACCCCGAGTGCTTCTTGGGGCCCAGTGTCATGATGATCTCCACGGGGGGCAGGGTGCTGCGGCAGGACATCTCACTTTGTGTCTGTTGTCATCAGGTGGCCCTAGCAACAGGGGAGGACCATGTTTGTGAGGAGCAGAGGACTGGGCTCCTCCCACCTGGACAGCCACCCCTGGTGAGCAAGCACCCTCACGTTGGCTTGGTTTGTGTCCAAGCATCTGGCCACTGTAAATAGTTGGCTCCATGTGATTTCTGGGTCCATGTCTGTGTGGGCTTTGACGTGAGCAGTGGCCAGCGATACTTCCTAGATGTGCTCCTGCTCAGAGTCTCTGCTGGCCACCAGGCGGGCTGGGGGAACCAGGCCATGACTTCACATAGACACTTGTTTGCTGAACCCAACTGTTCCAGCCAGATTCACACAGATGTGACAACCTTTGAGAAATGCCACCTGCCAAGGCAGATGCCCATCAAAAGGCAAAAATAATAGTCCCCTTCAACGCAATTGTCCTGATGGGCAGGTCCCTTGTTAGTGTTGTGTTCTCTGTTAAGCACAGTTCCCAAGTAAGACACACCTTCCCAGGAAAATTCTGGGCTCCGGTGCTGATCCTGCGGCCGCCTCGTACACAGTGGGGTCGGCAGAGCTGCGTTTTATGCTCGCTTCTTGCTCAGCTGGAGTAAAGAGCCTTTGAAAACACGTCTTTCATGGATTCTGCGTGCTTTTCATGATTCCGTTTCAAGAGAGAGAAGAGAGAGGGACTGGTGAGACAAAAGCGTCCCCCGCTGCTGCGGGAAGCCGGCAGCTGCCTCTGCGGCTGGGCACAGGCTCTGAAGGCTGCTGGTGCCCTCGCCCCCATTGCCTGCCCGCGTCCTCTGTGCCAACAGCAGGGGCGAAGCTTGGGCAGGGTGTCCCTCCACTGGACTTGGGCCAGGTTCCCTTTCTTCTCGGAAACCATTGACATCTTAAGAAACATGCAGAAGTCACAAATGCCCAACACGCTGAGCGTGGCTGTGCGACCGCTTGGCCCTGAGCAGAGGCCCAGGAGCCCAGAGGGTTTCCGCGAGGGGACACTCCACGTCTCTACGGTGCATCGTTTGGCTTCTGCAGGCCCGAGGGGCTTCACCTCTCATCTGTGCACTCAGAACTCTCCGCCTGGCTTCTGTGGGCCAGTCCTGTGCGCCGGCAGACGTTACCATGGTGGAAATAGAGATAGCAGGCCTCGGGGTGACCGCCGAGGGGACCGTGGGTGAAGACTAAGGAAGCGCCATCCCAGGCGTTGGGTGAGGATGGTGCCGCGGACGCCCTGGGCACCCTGGGCGTGAAGGAGCTGGCAGGGAAGGAGAGCTGGCTGAGCAGAAGGCCCCAGAAGATGGCCGGCGGGGCGGGAAGAACATGGCCAAGGTCAGGGAGCTGACAGGGAGCAGGCGTAGCCCGAGGACAGGGGGGGACACCTGGGGCAGAGGAGGGGACAACGTGAGCCAAGAGAGCGTGGGCTGTCATCTTAAAGGCTGCCAAACTTCTGAAGAGTTTGAGCCCGTGGAGTTGGGACGGTCCCACGCAGGGCAGTTGGAAGCTGGGTCTCCTTGTCCTGCTGCCTGAGGAGGGCACCTCCCGCTGCTGGAGTCTGGGTTGGCCACGGTTCCTGGTCTACCCCTCTGTTCCTTCCCCTGAGCCTGTGGCTCTACACCGAATCCCTGTCACCTCTGAGTGCCTTGTGGGACCCGACTCAAGCAGCCCGACGTCCGCGGCAATCTGATGAAAACCGCGAGATTCCAGACTAATCCGGAGGTGCTCTTTAAAAAGAATCTTGGGTTTTTGTTTTTAAGGTGTTTTATTTGTGGCTCAAGACACCCCCTTTATTTTACCAGACCAGGGCGACCAAAGAGCTTTTACAAAACGTTCATATTCTTTTAACGTGGCTGGTTGTGCAGGATCATTAGTAACCCTGCTAATGACATTCTGCTGATCCTTTTTTGCTGTGTTGTTATTAGTTTGGTTTCTTGTTTTTCGTCAGAAGAAACACCCCACTACTTTGATTCTTGGCTTATTGGCTTGATTAAAGCATGTTTTCTGAAAAATCCCATGGTGGATCGACCTTTCTAAATCTACGGGCATCATGTTATTTGGGGGGATACTGGGGATTGAACCCAGGGACACTCCACCACTGAGCCAAAACTCCAGCCCTATTGTGTATTTTATTTAGAGAAAGAGTCTCACTGAGTTGCTTAGGGCCTCGCTGTGGCTGAGGCTGGCTTTGAACTCGCAATCCTCCTGCCTCAGCCTCCTGAGCCACTGGGATTACGGGTGTGCGCCACTGTGCCTGACCTGGACGCCAGGTTTTTTCCTTTTAACACTATGCATAAAATTGTGCAGTAACCTTGTTCACTGTTATTTGGGTCATTCAGAAAAGAATACTTCAGGTTTATCAGGTTTCAGATAAATGCTGAGTTACGTTCTTGGACGCTCATGAGTTGGGAGTTGCAAGTAAAGGCACCTGGAAAATGGAGAAAGCTTCAGCCCAGGGTCAGTTGCAGCGAGGGCGGAGCCTGTACTCTGTACAGCACACTCATGGAATCCAGTCCAGGGCCAGGTGAGGGTGCTTTCTCGTGTTCAGGAGAGAACACGAATCTGTAAGGCCAAGTGTAGCTCCCCAGTAGGAGGGGTCAGGGGAGGTGAGTCGGCCTCCAGACCCTTGAGGGAAATCCAAGGAGATGTCCGTGAGGAGTCACCAGGACTGAGCGCAGAGTAGGAGCGCAACAGACTGAATTGTGTTCCCCCTGAATGCACAGGCTGAAGCCCTAGCTAACCCCTGAAGTGACGGAATTTAGAGAGGGGCCTCTGGGAGGTGACTAGATAGAGATCATGTGGTGGGGCCCCTGCAAAGGGATTAGTGCCCTTGTAAGAAGAGCGCTCTCTGTGCCATGTGAGGAGACAACGAGGAGACACCGCCCTCCCAGAGCCCGGCCATGCCGTACCTTGATCTCAGACTCCAGCCTCCGGAATTGCAAGGGAGTAAATCTGTTGCGTAAGCCACCCAGGCTATGATGTTTTGTCACAGCATCCCCAACAGAGTGGGACCTTCCTTAGGAGATCGTCCCTCTCTAGATTCACAGATTCTGGGAGCAATAACGTTTGCGCGAGTCTCTGGCCCTCTTCTTCACTGTTGGATTGATTGGAGATGGCATGATCGAAGATGAGAGGCCATTCCTATCACCTGGCTGCAGAGAGACGGATGCAGGACTTAGGGGCCTCTAAGCCCTGATAAGGACTGTGGGCCCCAGGTGCCCCCCTCAGCCAAGGTCCCAGCTGCTCATGTGCTGTTCCAGATTCCCCACCTCTGCCTGTCCGCCTCCGGAGCGCAGCTGCCCGTGAACATCCAGGCAGGAGCCCCCTGTTCCCTCCCTGCCCTGCTGCGGAGAACCCAGAGCTGGAGAGTGAATGGTCAAGCAGACTTCACTCAGTTGAGGAAGAGATCTCCGCAGGGAATGGGGCTCCCTTCTCCGGGCAGCGTGGGCCTGTCGGGGAGCAGCGAGGGGGCTGCTGCGGGGGTTATGAGGACGGCAGGGGCGAGATGATCCTGGCTGGGGTGGGGGATCCTGGCTAAACCAGCGTAGCAGGCTCAACACCAGGAAGTCACCACTTGACAGAAGCTGGGGACTGAGGCGAGGGCCGGGTGGATCCTTCAGGGGCATCTGCCGCAGGCAGGCTGTCTCCTCCCTGAGGGCGTTTTGCTGGCCACCCTGGTGTTCCCTGGCTTGTGGACACATGGCCCAGTCTCTGCTGTCATGTTCCCAGGACGTTCTCTCTGTGTGCAAGTCTGTGTCCAAATTTCTCCTTTTCGTGGGGACGAGCTCTTTCTGAGGCATCGGGGATTAGACGTGAGCAGGCGGATTTTTAGCGGGTGGGTGGCCACGGTTGAACAGGGGCTGAGCCACAGTAGTGGAGCCCATGACTTTGTCATGGAAGGAAGTCACCCGAGTTACCCACCGGGCTCTACTGCGACGGCAAACCTAGCGGCGGCCGAGGTGGGAGGATGGCAAGTTCAAAGCCAGCCTCAGCGACTTAGCAAGGCCCGAGAGCAATTTATTGAGACCCTGACTCTAAATAAAAACGTGTTAAAAAAGGGTTGGGGATGTGGCTCAGTGGTCGAGGGCCCCGGGGCTCAACACCCCCCCCACCCCCCCCCCCACATCATGGTGGTGTGGACATCCCCAGTGTGGGGGCGCTCCTCCTGCCTCCCAGGCTCAGGCCGTTTCTCCTGGGCACGGAGCTGAACGATGATCGGACGTGGTGGTGGAGAATGCTCTGCCACTCTGGGGCACCGTTAGAGACGTTTCGGTCACTTATTTCCACAGGGCCGGTCGTCTTGGAACCCCTGGGTTTCGTTCCGCGTGTGTGGAAACGGGGGGTTCCCAGGATGTAGCCACTGAGGAGGATGCTTGTTGGGGGCTTGGGCTCCTTAACTGGCTCTGGGAAGAACTCGCCTCCTGCAGCCACTGAGGGAGCCCAGTGGGCCCTCAGGAAGCTCCTGTGCTCTGAGGTGCCACCAGGTTGGCTCTCCTGCCGCGTGTGCCCCGGACCTCAGCTGAGACCTGAAGTGTGCACAGAGAGCCAGGAGCCAGGCTCCCTTCACAGGAAGTGCCCCCACTACGTGTGTGTCTGCTACCAGGAAGGGCGGTGGCCACGTTGGCCCTGAGGCGGAACTTGAGGGCAGAGGGCCCAGCGGACATTAACAAGTGTCACCACAGTTCTTTGGCTGTCAGGCATGACAGAACTAATGACTGTCACCATTGCAGTGCTCCCTGCCCGCCCCGGTGTGGAGACGAGGACATAGGTGCAGAGTGCTGGGCACGTGTCAGAGTGAGCCGGGATGTGGACAGTCTTCTGGTCCCAGTTCCCCCTGCTTTCCATCTCAGCAGCTGCCTGACGTGACCAAGGGGACTCCTGCTCTGCCGCTCGAGAGCTGGTATCAGTGGGCATCAGGGGAGGTGCCGGCGATGACTTGATCTGACCGTGGGGTATTGTCACGGTGCAGACCTCACCATGGGGTCAGGGGCCCTGCCTTCCATCTCTGGCCAGCTGGTGTGTGAAAGCAGCCCCCAGTGCTTGAGTGGACAGGGTTTCGTTTCCTGGGGCCTGTTCTGTGGTCCACTGGCCCATGAAGCGCATTACCAAACAAATCAGATTTGTGGCCATACAGTAAATTTGGGCAGTTCTCTGAAAGATGTCACCTGTTATGAGATTCATTTTCAATTAAACGAAACATGTTAATGAGGTTTATACGTACAGCAAAGCAGCGCATCCAGCGGGCGGGTTGCCTGGTTTCGTTTTAGGTGAATCTCTGCGTGCTGTCTGCCAGGCCTAGCTCTTCACTCAACACCGGTCTCCTCGGGGACTGACAGCGTGGTGTCCGTGGCCTGTGTCTGTGTGCCTCTCATTTCACTCACCAGCCTGCCGCGGATGGGAACTTCTCGATGACACTTGTGTTGTGTAGCAGTTCGTGGCCTCTCAGCTCCATGCACCCTTTTCTGGTGACGGAGAACGTGGATCTGGGCCCTTTGAATGTTTTCCCTGTGCGGTCCACCCTGCAGGCTGGTTGGCACAGGGTGCTAGAGAACTAGGGGAGGGTTTTCCCCTCCTGGTCCAGGGCCCTGGCTTAGCAGGCAGCGGCACCTAGCAGAGCGCCTCCCCCTGGGACGCCCCCTGGTGGTTTTGAGGCAGAGCCCACCCGCCAGATAGCATTCCCGGCCACGGAGAGGGCAGGTGCCCGGTGAGTTGCAGAGGTTGGAGGTCAAGTGCTCTGCTGATGTGGCTCCACAGGGACTTTCCCTCCCGTCACTGGAGTGGATGTGCCTGACCAGCAAGCCCCGGGGCTCAGCCTGCGCTTGGGGGGCTTTTCCTTGGTGGCTTCTTCCTGTGTGCTTTGGAGTTCTCTGTGCTTTTTTACTGTTACTCTCCTATTACTCAAGTCCTTTATCAGAGTAAACGACTCCCTTTTCAAATGACGGTCTCTCTCTCCTGTTCAGGCCCAGACTCAGGGAACTGTTTTTGGAAAGTAGGAGCCCTGTTGCTGTGAACGACTCCACCGTGTCTCTGGGTGGACACGGGCACTTGTTTGTTTTGGACATGGGCATGTGTAGGCCTGGTTGCTGGGTCACAGCGCTTAGGTCCACTGCTAACAAGGACACGGCCCTCCACAGCGCTGTCTTACTGCCGTGCCCGCGGGTGCGGAAATCGGGACCCCGCTGCTTCATGTTCTTGGCAGCACTTAGAGTTGTCTCCAGGTTCATTTTGGTCACGCTCATGGGTGACAGTGGTGGTTCAGGATTGCTGTGTTTGCCTTTCCCTGATGACTGGTGGTGCTGACCTTTCTTGGGCATGCTGCTATTTGGGTATCTTCTTTTTGTGAAATATCTGTTCACAGTTTATGTTTGTAAAATGGCGGGTGTTTTGCTCCTTTTCTTCATGATTTGTAGAGATCCTCTACATGTCTGGATAGTTGTCCTGTGTCAGATGTAGGGGTATCATCCCAGCCTGGTGTGTGTGTGTGTGTGTGTGTGTGTGTGTGTCCTGTTTGACATTAATGAACCAGTCCAAGATCAGAGTGTTTCTTCCGGAAGTCTTACCGGCATTCCTTTCAGCTTTAGTTATGTAACCTCTCCGGGTTTGACTGCTTCGTGTGGCATTAGGCCCATCTCTCCCTACATGGACATCCAGTTGCCCCCACGCTCTACTGAAAGATGGCTCCTTTTGTTATTGTGATGTGTTTGTTGTTTGTCAGGAGCAGCGTATGAGGGGGTGTGGGGACCCCGCGTGGGAGTGGGTCCTCGAGTGCAGATCTTTGCCTGTCCCTCTGACAGTTTTCTTAGAGGGGTCGGATGCTGGCGTCCCTGGTGAAGCCAGCTGTTGGACTCTGCTAATGACAGGTAGATAGCCTCGACCTTCATCCAAGCAGCTTAGAAGTCCCCCCTGGGCTGTGTGGCTGGGGACTCCGCTTCCCGCCTCTGCGCGCTCTTCTGTGGTAGGTGGGTGGCTTCCGAGTCCTCTTCGTGATTGGCACCTCTTCTGTAAGCACGCAGAGAACCTTTGCCACCTCGACATCCCAGGCTTGAACATCCTTCACAGCTGCCCAGGAGAGGCGGGGGCTCCCTGCACGCACCGGGGCGCACCAGGGCCCACAGGCCACGTGCCCACAAAAGGCTTTGTACGGGAACTGGCCACACAGCTGCCGAGGCTGGAAAGTGCCCAGGCCTGCTGTCAGCACGCTGGAGGTCCAGCTGATGGTGTGGGTTCCAGTCCCAAAGCCACCGGCCTGAGATAGAGACACTGACGTTTCCCTTCAGCTCTGAGGCAGGAAGAGCCTGCTGGAGCCCCAGCTCCTGGCAGGAGGAAGTCCCTCACCGGGGAGCCCTGTCCTTTTGTCCTCCTCCGGCCCTCAGCTGAGTGATGGATGCCACCCCCACTGGGAGGGCCATCTGCTCCCCTCCTTCCGCCAATTCAAATGCGATCTCACCCTCACACTCCTCCCAGACCTGGCCTTAGGTAATGTGACCCAGCATCCTTGCAAGGTCATTGCAAAATCGATACATAAAATTAACCATCACACCCCAGAGTCGCACAGCCTCCTGACCTTCTGGGGCCAGCAGCAGGGAGTTGGATGCCAGGCTGGGGTTGCCACCAGTGGACCTGGGCCGCTGGGGGTCTCACTGAGCACCGCTGCTCTGTGATTGCTTGGGGGGGCACTGGGGTGGCCTGCTGTGGCTCACCCTCGGAGAGTCCTTCCCCCTGCTTGATCCCAGCGGCAGACCCAGGGTTCGCATGTCTGCAGCCTCACAACTCGGGTGGACGGCCATCTTCTTTAAAAAGAAAGCAGTGGCCGCCAGCAGCCCTGGGCCTCGGCTCCCCTCACCTCATGGAAAACGGACCTCCAGCCTGTCTTCCTCGTAGGGCCCAGGCCAGCCTCGTGACTGGACTTGGCTGTGTGCTCTGCACAATGGACCTCTTCCCTTCAGGTCTAGGAGGTGACGCCCCACCCGTCTTGAATGGAACTTTCCAGAGCA
The DNA here is from genome assembly GCF_052094955.1 of Ictidomys tridecemlineatus. Lineage (NCBI taxonomy): Eukaryota > Metazoa > Chordata > Mammalia > Rodentia > Sciuridae > Ictidomys > Ictidomys tridecemlineatus. The sequence continues at coordinate 211,368,341 of NC_135479.1, forward strand.
CCCCTCTGGTCTTCTAGTCCTTGACCACGTGGACTTCCCTCCCTTTATCTCTGTGGACTGTAGGTCAGGCTGAAGGCTGGGTCTCCCCACCGGGCCTGGGAGGGTGCTGGACCCTCCTCCATGGGCTGTGGGGTTAGGACGCTGACTCCAGGGTTCCCTTCAGCTAGCCCTTCCCTGATGTCACCCAGCCCTTTGGGGCATAGGAGAGGTGCAAGATGCCCCTGACCCCCAGGCTTGCCCTCCAGGCACTCCCAGAGGCCAGCAGGGGGAGGGGGGCTGCTTTTGCGTGTGATTCCTGGGCGAGCTGAGGCTCTGGATGTGCTCCCAGGTTACAGAGCGGAGCCTGGACGCACAGCCTGCTGGGGGGACTGTACCCATGTTTCTGGCTGGCCAGGCTCACAGCCCCACCCAGGTGTGCTTCAAATGAGGCTTCCCTAGCAGAGGTGGCTCCTGTTCATGGCTGTGTCCCTGTAAGGCGGAGTGGCGTTAGGCTCTGGTGCCCTGCCTCCCAGCCAGCCCGGGATCGGCCTCTGGAGGCACACCCTGCTCCTCCCAGAAGCTGCAGTTTCAGTGCTAACTCTGTGCCTCCCAGAATCCACTTGTTAGCAAAAGCTCTGTCCTTGTTCCTGATGCCAATCCAATAATGAGAACATGGTTTTGAGAAAAGGGGAAAAGAAGTTTTATTTCTTGGCTAGTAAAGGAGAAACACAGGGGACATCTGTCCCAGAGCTGTGACTCTGCCCATCAGGGGTGCATCAAAGACCGCATTCCAGGTGTGCTGGGCCAGGGGTCCTTACTCGCTCGTGGCCCTGAGAGAGAGCCGTTTCTGAGATGTGCTGCCGGGCCAGTCCCGAGGTCCGATTTACTTTACCCCCCTGGTGTGTGGATGAAACTTCTTTTTCCCTCTTCTCAAAACCATGTTCTCCACTGGAAATAAGGGTGATCTTGTTTTCCCCAAGGTCAGGGAAAACAAGATCACCAACACACACAACCGCTGTCAGTTTTAAAACAATGTGCAGTGGCAGAGCAACAGGCGCCATGCCCCAGCACAAGGGACCCCTGTTGCACACGCTCATGGAAGGCCGGGTACCTGGGCCTCAATCAAAGATGCAGATGCTTGGTAAATGGGATCTCCAGCTGTGACTTTGGAGGTCATTTCTGGGTCACTCCACTGTAGGCAGAAAAAATATCCCAGCTGCTCATGGAAGCAGAGGACTCCGCTGAGCTTTGGCCAGTTGGGCTTGGCACCCACCCTGACCCCAGGATGCCATTTGATACCCAGCCAGAGGCCAGTGCAGTGAGGGGCATGCCTGTCTGTCCTTGGGAACTGAGATCCACAGGAAGAGTCTTGAGAAAAGGTCCACTGGCGATGACAGCTTAAGGGTCACCATTGAAGCCACCTGCCGAGTAGAGCCAGTTATCCAAGAAGGAAGCAAAGCAGAAAAGCCCCCCCACCCCTAAAGTGTAGGGAGGATGCGGCTAGGTCCCCAATGACCTGCATATCCTGGCCATGCAGGTGGAGGATCTCACAGAGAGAAAGGGGGCACTCCCGCATCCCGGGGCACGGAGCAGACGCTTCCTGCTTCCCTTTGACTCTGGCAGGGATTCCTCTTAGGTCACCGTGGCCTCCAGCTGGACAGGGACTCGGTGTCCTCTGAGCAGAGCAGGAGCTTGGCCAAGTCTGCCTCAGGAGAAGTTCCCTGAAGAGGAGCTGGTTCCAGAAGGCTCTATGATTGATTTATTGGTTTCATTTTTTTTTTGGAACCGGAGATAACCCAGGGTCGTGGAACACCGAGCCACACCCCCGTCCTTTTCTGTATTTTATTTAGAGACAGGACAGGGTCTTTCTCAGTTGCTTAGGGCCTCGCTAAGCTGTTGAGGCTTTGAACTGGTGATCCTCCTGCCTCAGCCTTCCGAGCTGCTGGGATTTCAGCTTCCTTTCTTTTAGAGGGAATATATTTAGAGTTTTGACTTAATGAAGTTTCGAGGTACTCTGTGGCATCAAAATGACTCCCCATCTTTCAGTCCACCGGCTTCTTTTCTTGACGGCCCTCTGGCCTCTCCCTCAAGATGAGGTTTTTTTAAGTCATAGCCTCTGAATTGGGGATTGATGGACTTCTCACCTGTGTTAAATTCTTGACGCATCAGCCAGACGCTCTGCTCCACAGAGAAGGTAAAGTGTTAGAAGCTGGACTGCAGTTCGCCAGGCCTCGGTTGGAAAGCTGTGAGGCGCCATCCCTGGACTTGGGAGCATGTGCAGCCATCTGCACGTGGTGACTGTTGACGGGCGGATTGGTGGTGGGCCTTGTTGGCTTCAGCTGTACCCATTCCACAGGCGATCACAGTGAGGTGGGAGTGAGTGGGGTGCACACGCTCAGGGTCACACAGGTAGGGGGCAAAGTGCAACTACAGATACAGCAAGCCGTGAGGACCTGCCGATGAGGCGCGGGGGACCTGAACCCTGTTCTTTTTTCCTAGCGATTGCTGAGAGGACGAGTCATCCTTTTGACACACGAGCCAATCCCAGCACTGGGCTGCGTGGAAAGTCGTACGGACAGCGCTTCGTGACGGATTTCCTCTTGGCTTCTGCCCCGTGACTCCGCTTTCAAACCAGAGATTCTCTGACCCAGTGACAGTGAGTTGCCTGCTTTCTTCATGTTATAATGTCAACATGCATGATCCCGAGCTCGGGAACAGCAGAGACCAGGGGGAGAAGAGGAGAGAAAACCAGATAGGAGATGTGAAAAGGCAGCGTAAGAAATCCCGGGTAGTGTGCTCCTCACACGCACATGGGTGTCCTCTGGGAGTGGGTGGCTAGGTGGAGGAGGAGGCGGTACCCAGTGCCGAGTCTAGGCGTGGGCGTGTGTTTCCCAGTCCTGCAGGCTACTTCCCACCCCGGGTCAGCGGGGGCAAGGCTGAAGACCTGCTGGGGACCTGGTCCCAATACCTTGGACACAAACCCGTGACTCCCGGAGGCAAAGGGCTGGCCAGCTGCAGAGCTGGACCTCTGCCCAGTGCCCTGCGCTCTCTGTCCAGTGCCCCGGGGCCGGAGTTGCAGGCAGTCCTTGTGCCTGTGTGTTTACATGCTGTTCCTCCTCTGGAAGCAGCGGGATGCCAGCGTTTGTAAACGCGGGTCTGCCCCTTCCTGTATCTCAGCCACCCGCCCGGGCACTCACAATGTTTAAAAATTACTTTTATGTTTTTAATTGCACACACTTGTGGGGTCCGGTGTGACAATTTGATACTTGTGTTCAATGTGTGATCCCATCAGGTGGTTAGCATTTCCGTCTCCTTAAACGTGTACGTTTCTCTGTCCCAGGAAGGTTCACACTCCTCTCTTGTAGTTTTTGTAAAATACACAGTCGCCTGGTGCGAGCCACAGTCACCCCACTGTGCTGTGGAACAGGACCCCTGCCTCGCTCTGTCTCGGCACGCACCTCCCATCCTCTTGCTTTGGGGGGCTGATGGCTGGTCTTGTTCCTTGCAGATGGCTTTCCAGAAGTTGAGGCTGACCTACTACGTGTGCCTGCTGTTGGTGGGAGTGCTGTGCTTGTATTTCAGCATGGCTCCTTTGAAAGAAGAGCCTTTCATTTTCAAGAAAAAATACGGGACGTTCCTTCAGCTCCCAGACATCGATTGCAGGCAAGATCCTCCCTTCCTCGTCCTGCTGGTGACTTCATCCCACAAGCAGGTGGCCGCTCGCATGGCCATCCGGAAGACATGGGGGGGAGAGAGGACAGTGAGCGGGAGGCAGGTGAGGACATTCTTCCTCCTGGGGACCACGGCCAACCAGGACGAGATGAGCGCGGTGGCCCAGGAGAGCCAGCAGCACGGCGACATCATCCAGAAGAACTTCAGGGACGTCTACTTCAACCTGACCCTCAAGACCATGATGGGCATGGAGTGGGTCCACTACTTCTGTCCTCAGGTGGCTTTCGTGATGAAGACGGACTCGGACATGTTTGTGAACGTCCACTACCTGACCGAGCTGCTCCTGAAGAAGAACAGGACCTCGAGGTTCTTCACGGGCTTCCTGAAGCTCAACGAGTACCCCATCAGGAAGAAGTTCAATAAGTGGTTTGTGAGTAAGTATGAATACCCCTGGGACAGGTACCCGCCCTTCTGCTCCGGCACCGGCTACGTCTTCTCCAGCGACGTGGCCAGCCAGGTGTACAACGTCTCCGAGAGCGTCCCCTTCATTAAGCTCGAGGATGTCTTTGTGGGGCTCTGCCTGGCGAAGCTGCACATCCGGCCCGAGGAGCTCCACTCCCAGCAGACCTTCTTCCCCGGGGGGTTGCGCTTCTCCGTGTGCCGCTTTAGGAAGATCGTGGCCTGCCATTTCATCACACCCAAGGAAATGCTGATCTACTGGCAGGTCCTGCAGACCTCCCAGGAAGACTGTCCCGAGGTCTGAGTGGCGCCCGGTGGCACGTGGGTCCGAGATCTTGGATGGCGTTGCTGAGGATCCTCAGGGGTACAGAGGGAGTGAGAAGGACGCAGGGAGGAGGACACTGTCCTTCAGGGCTCCAGACCCAAACTAGAATAGTGTGCGCTTAAACCAAGCTGCCCCAGGCGACACCCGCCCCACCTCTGGAGCACCTGGCCCCTCCCGCACTGGCCCATTTCAGGCTCAGGTCCCTGGGGGGTGGTAGGCACTGTCCTTCCTATTTCACAGATAAGGAAACAGTAGCCACAGAGGTACAGCTGCTGTCCCAAGGTTTATAGCCAGCAGAGGTTGACCAGGCATGGAAGCTGAGCGGGAATCTGGCTGGCAGCCCCCAGCGGGGACCCTCTGTCCCTTGGGAGAGGATGGTGTTGTAAAGGCTGAGGAAGGCCTGGCAGCTGCACCCGGCACCCTTTCCAGAGAGCCTGCCCCTCCACTCCTGGCCTGATGCTTTCCTTACGTCCCTGGGGATGACGGAGCTGGGCCCTGAGTCCTCATTAGTGACACCGCGGCACTCAGCCCTGGGCACATCCCAGAGGGTAGGCATGCCTGCGTGGCGGCAGCCCTCGCCCAGCTGCAGGTGGACACTGACTTGCCGACTTCATCAGTTAGACTCAGAAGCCGAATCCAGGGTTGCCCGTTGCGACTGGCCACACTGCTGATGTCCCCAAGGTTGTGATGCCTGTCCCCAGCCTTCAGGGACACCTGGTCTCTTTGCTGCAGGTCAGTGGGACGAGCCATAGCCCTGGAGTACTTTAGGGCCCTGAGTTTGGACTGAAGGCCGCTGGGCACGCTGGATTCCAGGAACTTGCTGGGCATTTGGCTAGACCACAGCAAGCCGCCTTCAAGGACCCCGTATTTACAAAACACTAAGGTGGACCCTGGTCCCAGGGAGTCTCCCTGTGTCTACGTCCCCCAACCTGACCCCAGGTCATTGTCACTGAATTTCCCACATGGCCAAGGACCCACTGAGTCCTGTGGTTTGGAATTTAACCTCTTTTCTCTCCCCCAGAGGATTGTGTGAGCCCACTTTGCAGGGCTGCGTGAACAGAGGGCACTTCTTTGCCAGGTCTGGGACCGTTTGGCCACTGCCAGTGACATGCAGAGTGTCTTGCTCCTCATTGAGGAACGTTGTGGTTTTTTTTTTAACTCTTTACTTTACCAGGCTTCATGCGGCTGTGGAACTGGCCAGTGCCGGGCTGAGCTCCTACTGGCCCTCAGGAAAGGCAGTGTGCTGCCAAGGTCTGGTGCCCGTTCTGCACGGCATTTCTCGTGTCTGGCTCGTGCTGTGGCCTCGTGGAAGTTCTCCTCGTCCTGGCTGCTCTGAACGTGCGGGCGTGTTCGGAAGCGCCTCCTCCTCAGTGGGAACATGAGGGACTGCAATGGCGTCGGGAGCCCAGGTTTTGCCAGAGCCTGGGCCCTCGGTTCCCGGGGACTGACTGCCTCTGATTTGTCAGATGATGGTGCTTTGGAGTGAAGGACTGTCTGGCAGGAGGCCAGGGCCTGTGTCCAGTATGTGTCTGTGGCCGCTGGTCTCGGTGGGTGATCTGAGGTTGGCGTGGATGGTCTGGCACCAGCCTGAGCCCTTGGCAGAGGGACAGGTGAGGACAGGTGTGGGCTCCTTCCACAGCCTCCGTGTGTTCTTCAAGGACCTTCTGCAACACCTTGACTCCCACTGTATTTCTTTATGGTTTTTTTCTGTAGGGGAAAGAATTATTCCATGATCTAGAACTTGCAGGGACCCTAGTGCTCACCCGGCCTTCCTCCTCACTTATGTGGGATGAGAGAAGCGCAGAGGGACCCAGAAGCTGCTCACGGCTCCCAAGCCGTGGAATGCAGGCTCCTGCTGTTTGGGGCCCAGGACCTGAGAGGAGGACCCCGTGAGAGCGTGGATGGGGGCAGAGTCTGTGCTTTCCCAGTGACACCCAATGTTCGTTTCCCGATGGGGCTGGAGAGGAGTGGGTTGGTCGCACAGTGGCTTCACTCACGGGCATCAGAGAGGAGTGGTCTCGAGAGCAGACGCGGTGTGCCAGGGCGCTGTGTGCTCATCTGAATGCTCACGACCACTGCCCGGGCAGCTGATGAGGAGGCCGAGGGAGAGGCCGAGCACCTAGCTTGAGGGAAGTAGCCAGAAAGTATCAGAGACAGGCCAGGACCCCAAGCCCCGGGGGCCACTGTGTGAGTCACAGCACTGCCCTGGGCCTCCCAGGCTGTCAGCTGGCCCCTCCCACAGTCCTGGGGCTGGCTGGAGCTCACACATCGACTGCTCCACCTGCACTCCTGGGGACCCTTCTCAGACTCCTCCGGCCACCACGTGTCACCCACCAGATCCTGGAGAGCTGCAGGGCTCCAGCGGCCTCTGCTTTTGTACTCAAGTCCCAGCTCGTCTCACCTGGAGGCTGGGCCTCCTGCTCTAGACCTCACTGTCCTCCCCTCCAGCCACCTCCCAATGTGGGATCACCCCCTGGGCACACAGACCAGCTGCCCCTCCCCGTCTAACACCCCGTCTAAGCAGCATGCCCCCGCCCCCACCCCCAGTCGCAGGCTTTGCTGCTCCTCCAGGGTCCTCCTGAAATCCCCCCGTCAGACCACGTCCCCCTCGCCCCAAGGCCTTGGCCTTGCTGGGGCAGGTCTCAGTCCTCCCCTGACAGGGCCCGGCAGGGAGCGGTCACTTCCTGGACAGTTCTAGGCACCAGCGTCCAGGATGCCTCCTGGCCTTGGCTCCTGTCCTCGCCAGTTCCATGTCTTCTGCCCGTTCTTCCTCTTGCCCTGGCGTCCGGGTTGCCGTCTGTGGGCTCAGCCCGGCTGCCCTGTCCTTGGGGAGACCAGTCCTCGTCCTGTGTTCTAAATGTCCTTGCTGTGTTGGTGGCACCTCGCTTGTCCCCAGCGGGTCCCCTCTGGTCTTCCATCTCTCATGTCCCCTGTCTGTATTCTGTTACATGGTGAGCACAGCCACCCCAGCCCCTCCCCGCTGCCTTCCCTGTCTCAGTGAGTGGACTCTCCTCAGTGGTCACTCCATCCTTCCTGTGGCTCCAGGCAACAGTCGTGCAGGTGTTGCTGGGCTGCGAGGCTGCTGGCTCTGCCCTCACCCTGTGTCCACCTGGTGCCCCTCACACTGCCACCCTTGCCCACCCGCCGCCTCTCACCTGCAGTCCTGCAGTGGCCTCCCGCCTGGACCCTCAGCCTCCCTCAATGCATCCCCTTAGTCTGTCCCCAAGAGCATCCGGAGTGAGCCTCCAAAAATGTAGAGCAGAGAATCTGCTATGACTTGACTGTGTCCCCAAGTTCTTGTGTTGGAAACTGAATCCCCAATGCAGTGTTAGGAGGCGGGGCCTATCGGAGGCGGGGCCTAACCGAGGCGCTTAGGTGTGGAAAGCTCCGCCCTCATGAGTGGATTAGTGTGGTTATTGCAGGACTAGGTTGTTAGGAAAATGAGTTGGCCCCCCCTTTGCTTGCTGGCTCTCACCTCCTCTTGCCCTTCCACCTCCCACCATGAGATGATGCAGCACAGAGGCCCTCTCCAGATGCTGGACCATGCTCATGGACTTTGCAACTTCCAGAACTGTGAGCCAAACATACTTCTTTTCTGATTAAGTTATCCACTTTCAGGTGTTGTGTGGTAGTAACACAAAATGGATGGAGTCACAGCATCTCACTTCTTTGCTCAGAGACCCCAGTGGCTTTCCATCTCCCAGTGAAAGCCACATTCCTCATACCATCATCTGCCTCTGTTGTTCCCTTGCATTCCCCCCTCACTCACTCTGGCTGTTTGCTGTTCCCTGAACAGCAGTACTGCTCCGGCCGCAGCGGTCTCTGTGCCCTTTCTTGAACATCCACCTCGGGGTCTTTGTGGACTGTTCCCTCTGCCAGGAAAGCTCTTTCCTCAGTTATTCTCATGGCTCACTCCTGTCCCCTCAAGTCTTCGTCAGATGCTACCTCCTCAACGAGGACTACCCCGACCTCCTTCTTTGCCCCACATCCTCCGTGCCCTTGTCAAACGAGGCAGGACTATTTATGACAACGAGCTTCCGTTGTTTATGGATCACTCAGTTGACGTGAGTGTGAGCTTCGAGGTCTCTGCTTTCCCGCGGACACGCACTGAGTTCTTGGCGGGTTCTAGCTCGGGGTAGATGATGACAAGTGTTTGTTGAGTGGAACCAAATTGACCTTCATGGGCGGTTTAGAGGGAAAAGGTGACTGGGGACTGGAAGAGTGAAGAGTCTCCGTGACACGAAGGCACTGGGTTCCAGCTGAGTCAGTGAGTGTGTCGTCATCGTCCCCCGAACCAAAGACAGGACATGCTCTACGGCAGTGCCCCCGACCTCTGTGAGGGGCAGCCTCACGTGGCAAGGCAGACAGGGCGCGGGGCCTGGAGGCCCGACTTCAGCCCCACGTGCCGCCATCTTGCCTCAGCCACGCCTGCCTTCCTCTCCTTGATGATTTTAGCGATTGGCCTCTTTGCCTCGGCCTGTGGACTCTTAATTCCTGGGGAGAGTGACCCAGAACAACGGCCCTGGGCCCCCAGATTCTCCAGCCTTCCTGTCCCGGGTGTGTGGCCCGGTCCCCCTCCCTGTGTCTGCAGATGCCATCACTGGAGTGAGCGAGGAAGCCCTCTCAAGGGCAGGTGGGGCTGCTGAGCTTGAGGAGCCGTGGAGATCCGTCCCTGCCCCTATTTTCTGCACGGAAAGCCTGGGTTTGGGGAGCTGGTGCCTCAGTTCTGTGCCCAGTGGCAGTGGAGGAGACTGGCCCTCCTGACCCTCATCTCTGCACAGTGGACACCTCGCTGTACAGCTTATGAGAAAATTCACTCCTGCTCGTCTAAACACACTGCTGTAGCCACACACCCCGCTGGGTAAAGAGGAGCGAGAATCCAAGAGCGCAGACACTCGCAGGTCCCCCCAGTCTTGCCCCCAGTTCAGACGTTAGCCTCAGGTCTCCTGGCTCCCGTAGGGAGGTGCCAGAGGCCCACCCCTACAGCCAGACTCACGGCCTCCCTCCCCCAGGCCCCGGCCTGCCCAGCTCTGGGTCTCAGGAAAGCTCCTCACCCTCCACCTGTCCACTCGCCTGGCCATCCTTGCACCGTGCCGCCCCCACCTTGCCTCTGCCCACGTCTGATGTTGCCAGTTCTTCAGGTCTGGCCTCTTGTTCGCCCTAGAACTTTGTCTAGGCCACCATCTTGGTTCAGCTAAACTCAGGCCACCTCCTCCTGATCCATCTCACGGGCCCTCCTGCCTCCTTCCATCTTCCACTTTACCTCCAGAGTGATTGTGTGTGTGCACGTGTGTGCACGTGTGTGCACGTGTGTGCGCGTGTGTGCGGGTGTGGTAATGCCAGGCTCTGCCATTGAGCTACATCCCCAGCTCCAGAGCTATTTTCAGGAACGGCAGGTCTAATGACAAAGCCCAGAGACCTGGGGAAGCTGGGTGTCTTGGCCCAGATGTCCCGAGGGCAGAGCGTCCTGGCCTGGAGTCAGTGAATGTGAAGGCCACACACCTGCAGGCTGCAGGGAGTGACGTGTGGCAAGAGCAGCAGCTGTCCCTGCTTCGGACGTCACTGCCCATTTGATGAACTTCACGGTGACCTCTGTTTGCAGTTACCTTCGTCAGGCCACCTATGAGCGGCCTCACAGGCGAGCCCCAGCTCCTGCTGGGTGTCCACCTCTGTCCCAGCTGTGCCAAAAGCCTGGCCCAGAGCTGAACTGAGCTTCTAAGCAAAATCATTTAATTCTCAAAAGTTTTTGATTCCTTTGAGTATGATCATTTTTGTGCAAAAAATATGCACATGCGCACTTTGGCTTTTAAAGTAATGTATTAAATTTTTTCCCCCCCTCAAGTTTTAGACTTCAGCTAAGAAAAGGAAAATATGAAGGGACTCTGGGTTTAGCAAGGATAATGTGCATTAATATACTTGTGTGCACGGACCCAACCTCCGTCGGAGTGAGTGAAATGGACCGTGGAAAGGACAGCTGTTGGGTATTTAGACTTTAGTCTGAGGCTCCAGCGTGGTGCTGGGGGACCCTTCTTCCCCAGGACCGTGTTGTCTGCAGCACAGTCTGCAAGTTCTGGGTCTGCATTTCAGCTCTCTCACCTACTTGCCTTGGTTTTCTCATTTGAAAAATGGTTCCTCCCTCTGGGGGTCTGGAGCCATGGAAGCATGAGCTGCAGGAACTGCTGGAGCCCGTGTCAGAGCCTTCCCAAGCTCCACCTTGGGGCTGTTTGGAGTGAGATAGTGAGGCCGACCCAGCTCCTCCTGAGCCCGGGGGGTTTCCATAAGCAGAGACCTCAAAGCGTCCCCTCCCTCACCGCTCCACCCACAGCTGCCATAGGAAAGAACCCCGGGCCTCGGTGGCTCTCCCGGACGCTCCACCTGGGTCCCTGGCTCCGAGGTGGATTAAATAATCAACAAGCCCAACGATGCGCTGTCACAGCCGCCGTGCATCATTTAAAGGTAGATGAGGTGCTGGTTGTGTTTTCTGGTGTCTCCCATTAGGAAGGACCTCTTCCCATCATGGACATATCAGGAATGGGTTTCAGCAGGATGGACGTGTTGGCCATTTCCGAGGCCGTCTCTCTGGAAACGGTAGTTCTTGTGGCCTTACTCCTCTCTCTGTCCTGGCTCCTGGCTCTGGCCTGGTGGAGGGGAGGTACTTGGACTGATCTCTTGGTCCTCAGGGGTATTGTGTTGTGTCTCTGGGGCACGAAAGGTCCCCTGCTCTGTTGGGAGGGAGGATGGAAGGAACTCTACTCCCGGCTGCTGGGAAGTTACACCTGAGTCTCTACTTTCCTGCTTTTGAAGTCTGATTCCAGAAGGGCCCCGGGTGCTCTGAGATTGACCCTGAAGGCCAAGGCTGAACCAGGCTGCCCTTGGCATGGTGAAGAGCCAGAGGGCTGGGCGAGCTCACACCATGGGGAAGACAAATGCCTCTGACCAAAAACTAGCTTCTGATTAATTAACGTATCCCCCACGTATCAGGCGGAATCCCTTCTAAGTACGAGTAGAGGGCGGGGCCGCAGCTCAGTGGTACAACACCTGCCTCCCTAGAGCCAGGGCCTGGTTCCAGCCCCAGCACTATCCATACATACTACATACCGCTACACTTACATACATGCTATGCATACGTACATACATGTGTACAGGTAGGAAGGACCGATTCCATAGGCCAATATGACTTTTTGTGCCATACATTTGGTCCTGAGTGCCCGGGTGTGGGCCCCGGCCTCAAGTGCTCATGCTTGGTCCACCGCTGAGGGCTGCCCCTGCCGTCACATCATGGGACCCCGCCCCGTTCCTACCTTGGGCAAGACCTCATGCCTGAGGCAGGCAGGCTTCTGACGATCGGCCATGTGAAGTCGACACCACTCGAAAATGCACCTGGCAAGTCCATGTGAGGCCCGCTGGCCCCAGGATCCAGCCCCTTAGTGCCCAGAGAGGCAGACCGAGGAAGTAGCGCCAGCCTTGGTCACAGCCTGCCCCGAGGACAGCCAGCCGGGGGAGAGGTGGTTTGTTTTACCTGGTCCCATACGACATCAAGAAAATCCACAGTGATTGGAAAGGTCACTAAGGCTGCGGCTCAGTGGTGGAGCGCTGGCCTAGCGTGTGTGAGGCCCTGGGTTTGATTCTCGGCACTGCATATAAATAAAGGTCCAAATAAGTAACACCAACTTTGTTTAAAAAAAAAAAAAAAAAAGAAATGTCATTAAAGGGTAATCGAGAAGACTTTGTGGTCAAATTTTGCTTTTTCTAAATGATTTGAAATTCAATTTATATGTCACTGAGGGATATTTGAAACTGTCGTCTCCTGAATATTAGGAGAATCTACCAGACCTTATGACGTCACACTTCGGGAGTGGTATGTGTGTTTATTTATGACTTGTCAAAATGGTGTTTATCGTTAATAAAAGTCATTAGCTTAGCGCAATGACTTGGGTGGCTCTAAGTTGTAGATCGAGATGATAAACTTGGGCTCCTTCTGAAAAGCCAGTGGTGTCTGGTCTACACTGGACCATCTTTTTTTTTTTTTTTCAAAAAAGTCTTTTCTCATATGAACGTTTTCTATATTTATTTTGTGTTTGGAGAAATATTTTTGAAATTTGAAAGGTCTATTGAGCAACTTTGCCATGATCCTCCTGGTAAGAGTTGGGGAGCCCTTGTCTCCCCTGGATTTTGGAAGGCCCACGCACGCGCAGCCCCGTCCGGGGGAGGGGAGAGGGCCAGGGCTGGACTCTCAGATCTGGGCCCTGAGGCCGGCAGACTTTGGGATTTTTTTCTCTCAGGTATATTTTTCTATCATTTCTATCAGTTTGCGAATTCTATGATGATACCTTTGGAGTCTGCAAGGATCACGGTGAGGTGCAGATGGACTCCTGATGTTTCCAAGTGTCATTTAAAAGGAAATAAAATGACGAAAGCAGGTGCGTTTTTTCTTTGGCGTTCGTTAGCAAGTTTGTCACAGTTTCTGCCGTACCGGGTGGGGATCCCTGTCCTGCGGGGTCCCTGTCACTGACACTGTGCATCCCTGGCCCACCTCAGAAACCAAGCAGGAGTTGGAGGTGGCAGGAGCCAGGGAGGGCTGCCGGAAGAGGTGCCTGGAGGGGCAGAGAAGGGGCAGGGACAGTGCTGTGCTCTTCCTCTGCACCCCTCCCTCCTGGGCTGGGCGGGGGTCCCCAGGAAGGCTGCGCCTCCTCACCTGGGGGCCTGCCTGGCCTCCTTCCCATTCCCTCTGAACCCCGCCCCCACCATCAGCTCCTCTCCTCCATTTGCACTCCAGAGCTCCTCCTTCCAGAACATTCCTGCAGCACCACACATCCTCACTGCCCAGACTGCTTCCCAGACTCTGCCCCTTCCTCAATCACTGCTAACCTCCCCCAACCCCAGAAGGGCTGCCCTGCTGCCTCGGAGGCTATGTCCTCAGCTCGGCCTCGCCAGAGTGCTGGGCTGACATCGTCCTGGTGGGCCCAGCCCCTCCCCCTGGGCAACCGGTCACCAATGCCTCTGCTGACCCCGGCCTCCTCCGATCCCGGCCTCCTTCCACCCAGCGTCTCTACTGCTCGGCCTGCTTTCAGCCTCCCCACTCTTCCAGCTGCTCGTCCATAGACTGTCCCCAAGCATGTTGGCACCTCAGTCCTCTGTGTCAAAACCGTTGAGTATGAGTTTGCTGGGGCTGCTGTAACAAAACCACAGACTGCGGGCCCACACCTCAGACACCGTCTCATGCTGGAGGCTGGTGGTCCCAGGTCACCGTGTCCCAGGGCTGGTTCTTCCTGGGCCCTCTCTCCTTGATCTGCAGATGGCATCATCCCTGAGGGCCTCGTCCCTTTGTGTGCCTCTGTGTCCTGGTCTCCCTTCTTATAAGTTCCCAGTTCTCTGGGAGGGGAAGGTGAGCTGGGGACTCCGTGGCCAGCAGTAAGTGGTGGGTGGGACTGCAGGGCGCCAACCAGGAGAGGGTGGAGGGCCGGAGAGCAGAGCGCGCCCGCTGCCCCAGCATCTTGGCCGAATGGCCCAGGGCCTGGAGGAGAGGGCGCATGGTGATGTGACCCGCACTTGGTCCTGAGTTCTCTCAGCCCAAGGGACCTGACTGCTTCAAAGGTGAGCTGGGATGGTCCCCGTCCTCTTTCCTGAGGCCAGATGGGAAGGAAAGGACCATCGCGGGCCTTGTGGGACTGTGGTCTCTCTGGTTGGGCCGTCACCATTTTGGGGACTGATACAAAGTCATCAGGTTTTGAATTTTTCTAATAAGTCCACTTAAAATATTTTCTCTTTTTTATGACGAAGTTGCGTTGACCTCTGCTGATACCACCCAAATATGGCCACCCCTGTTTAGAAACTAATAGTTAATAAAGGCGCAAAGTACATCTTGCATATAAGTGACGGAATTTGAAGAGTGCGCGTTAGGTAGGAGTTTTTAGCGGTAAGAGAAAGAAACTGCAATTCGCTCTAATCAAAGAGGCAATTTATTGGTTCGTGAGTTGGCCAGGTGCCTAGGGACCCCATGGGATTGGATGGGTAGCTGGTCAGTCAGTGGAGAGGACCCCAGACTCTGCTGCAGTCAGTCTGTCCCCTCTTTTCATTTGCAGGTGGCCTCAAGGTCTCCTGCAGACTCAACCCTTCCTCAATGGCAGAGACCATGGTGCAGGCGGAGAGGGCATGTTTGCCAACTTGCATGGCTCAGTCCCCAGTGAACTCTTGGGTCACCTTATCACAGGCTCCTGTCTCAGATCTGTCCATGCCACTGAGGGACAGAGGAGCTGGGATTGGCCACTCTGAATCATGGCCCTGAGGGGTTATGATCCTTGATGGGCAGAGTGTCAGGGGAACCACGTGGATTAGAGGAAGGGACGCCTCAACCTGGGGACAGGGTGCCACTCAGACCGATGGCCCCCGGGCAAAGCTCTGAGAACAGAAGGAACAGAGCTGGGGTGGCAGATGACCGAGAATGGAGTGTGTGCCTCTAAGAGAAGGTTCTAGAGCATGCCTCCCGGAACCTCCTTCGGAGGAGCTGTCTTCTTTCTCTTCCCATGACTCCTGGGAAGCCTCAGTGGCCCTGGTGACGAGCCTCCCCCTCTGAGCAGAGGTCATGCACATTATCTCACTTCATTCTCCTTGATGGCTGTGACAATCACGCATGCCTTATGTCAGTGGCCCTTGTGGGGTCTCTAAGAGGCCAGAGGAAAGACACACTGTGACATCACGACTTCTCGTTGCACGGCCTGAGGCTTGTCCCTAACCACGGGGATGAGTGATTGGACAAAGCCACATCCCTTTCCTGTCATGTTGTTCAGTTGTCCCATCCCTAAGCGGAGGGACAGGGGGGCAGGGAAAGGGACTGCTCGGGGGAAGCCACAGTGTGCCCCCTGCTGTCTTTAGGGCTCTGGGGTCCTATGTGCGTGTCCAGATCGCGGCCCGTGTCTACCCGCACGGCACAAGTCTCACCTGGCATCCTGGCCAGCAAGGCTGTTCAGGCCGCCCAGTTCCCGCAGGACAGCGGCTGCTGTGGTCTCGTGGTCTGAGCCCCGTGGAGCCTGCAGCCTCTTGGGGCACGGTCCTTGGCCAGTACAGTGGGAGATGGCAGCTCGACAATTAGATTCCTTCCAATGATGAGAACCAGCTGCACCTAAATC
Organism: Ictidomys tridecemlineatus; assembly: GCF_052094955.1. Classification (NCBI taxonomy): domain Eukaryota; kingdom Metazoa; phylum Chordata; class Mammalia; order Rodentia; family Sciuridae; genus Ictidomys; species Ictidomys tridecemlineatus. The sequence continues at coordinate 211,383,902 of NC_135479.1, forward strand.
AGATGATCCTTGTATTAGTGCCTGGAGCAGCGGTCCTCCTGGTGGTGCCTGCTCCTCCTGGGTAGGGGGCCTGGGGCGCCGGGTGGGGGAGGGGAGAGGCGCCATGGCAATGACCAGGTGCCGCTTCCCTGCTGTTCCGATGGCCCGACTGAGGAACAGCTGGCTTGTCTGCAGAGAAGGCCGAATCCAACGAAGCCTTTTTACTCATTTCTCTGAGATTTGAGCAGTTTCCGGATTTTAAATGTCACATTAATTTGTATCACTTAATATGTTAAAAAGCCAGCACCATGCTGGGCACAGTGGTGACACCTGTAATCCCAGCGGCTCAGGAGGCTGAGGCAGGAGGATCACGAGTTCAAAGCCAGACTCAGCAAAAGCGAGGCTCTAAGCAACTCAGTGAGATCCTGTCTCTAAATAAAATACAAAATAGGGCTTGGAGGGGCTCAGTGGTTGAGTGGCCCTGAGTTCAATACCTGACACCCCCTGACCCCCGCAAAAAGAAAGAAAGAAAGAAACCAGCACCTTTCTGTGTTGTTTGCTGATTCTGCAACATGTAAGAGAAGACCTCAAGCTTAAAAGACATTGAGAAAGTTTAAATTTTGTGCCCAAATCATGCAGCTAGTAATTATCTTTGGAGTTGGAACCCCCAGCACACTGCAATCAGGCCTGAGATTCAAATGGGAGCCGAAGGCCTGCGTCTGCACAGAAGCCCGTCCCTGGGCGCTGTTTTCCATCAGCAGGTTGGTGGCGGTTGTCAGAATTCGTTCAGCGCCTTTTTGCTTCCGGCTCATTGTGGCCAGAGTCTCTGCCCTCAGAGAGCTTATGTCCCATTAAACAAGGTTGTGACGGTGCCCTGAGATGATGCCGGGTGCATTGAGTGAACACGGACCAGACCCCCATGGGCTTCTAGAGGGTCAGCAAAGCTTTCCAGAGAAAAGCTCCAACAGGAGACTCTGGTTAGATGTCTGGCAGGGGCTGGAGCCTTCAGAAGGAGCAGCTGGTGTGCACACACCCTGTGAGCCCGGGAAGGCCTGGGCAGGGGACACTGTCCAACACAACAGAGCACAGCGGGGGGGGGTGCTGTGGACCCAATGTCTGTGTCCCCCAGAGCCACGGTGTTGAAGCCTAATCTGTGTGTGGTCGTATTGGGAGGGGACTTCAAGAGGAAATTAGGTCATGAGGGTGGAGGCCCCAGGGATGGGGTCAGTGCCTTTGTAAACAAGACCTGAGATGCTCGCTCTCTGCCGCTTGAGGATTCCGCAAGCCAGAAAGGTGTCTGTGTACAAACCAAGGTGGGGAGTCCTCTCCATAACCATGTTGGCCAGCAGCTGGACCTCAGGTTTCTCGACTCTGGCACTGTGAGAAAAGATGCCTGCTGTTTAAGCCCCCGTCCACGGTGACTGTCACGGCAGCCCACGTGGATCAAGAGAAGACTCGACCATTTAGGGCAGTGGCGAATGGCTTAGGAAGATGTGGTGGGCAGAACTCTAAAATGTCCCCTGGAGACGGCCTGCCCTAGCCCCCAGGACCCAGTGCAGTGAAGCTTCACAGCTGCAGTTGTGTCCCGTTGCATGTCAAAAGAGAGTCCGCAGACATAATTAAGTCTGCTAATCAGACTTTGAGCTAATCAAAAAGGACATGTTTTGGGTTGAGTCCATGGTATGAGCCCTTTAAAAGCACAGTTTTCTCCTGACAGCAGAAGGCAGAGAGATTCCGTGATACAGAAGGGCTGACCACAGGCTGCTGGCCTGCGGGGGGCCCTTGTGGTGGCTCTGGCCCCCGGGCAGGTGTCTGTCCGGCTCCCAGGCTGGCCAACACCGCGTTGGAATCCAGGTGGAGGAAGCCAGGCCTCTACCTTGTGCTCCCCTGCAGAATTAGCATGAGGTGAAGGTCACAAAGCCCCTCGCTTGTGCCCTATGAAGTGAGGCGTATGCCACACCAGGGCCCACTGGAGCCACATGGGGACTGGCCGAGGAGGGCTCCCTGGAACACCAGGAGCAGAGGCCCGTGGCAGTGCCAGGCAGCAAGTGGCAGGACCCCGCCTTCCCTGGTGTCTCCTGAACCTGTTCTGTCCCCCACTTTACACTGAGGCCTGTGGTGGACACGGCAGCACCCCTCCCCACCCTCCGCAGCCCCAGATCCCCGCGGCCATTTTCCATTCCTTCCAGAACACCCTCCCTTCGAGCCACACTGCTCTTCTGTCACCTGGCTTGCACACACCTGGAGTTTCTTTCCTACACATGGTTTTTCATTCTTTCCAAGGCCAGACTAAATATCTTCCAAATCTTCATGTCCTGCCTCCCTTGAATTATACGTCCTGACTTCAAACTGTTCTTCTCCTCTCACATTTTATGATGATTGATCAAGAGAAGCCACGCAGCATCCCGAGCCCTCAGATGCAGGGAGAGTTCTGCAAAACGTCCCAGCTCATTGCTCTGAATTCCCGCCTTTCATAAAGTCCTAAGACACGGACACACGTCAGCCAAGCTCTTTGTCACTTTGTAATGAGGACAGCCTCTCCTCTGTCCTCAGTGCCCTTGCTGGGTCCTCACCTGGTGGAAGGTGGAAGAGTCAAGAGATCCCCTGATGCTGGCACTGAATCTGGCACATCTAGCCTCCAGACTGGGAGAGAAATAGACTCTCTTCTTTATGCTACGCATCTGCAGTGTTCTGTGGATGCAGCACAAGTGAACTACGTACACGTGTCCCTTGAAATTATATGACTGTGAAAGAAAAAGAGAACAGAGAGTAGGGGGAAACGAACTGTCTCTTCCCCAGAGGAGAAAAAAAGTACTTGTGATTCTGCCTTTAAATGTGGAAAAAGCATTTAATGATATTAGACACCTTTTGTGTCAGGGTTCTCGAGAGAGACCAAAGTGGTCTGCAGTCCTACTCCACGTATTCACAGAATATTCATGTGTGTATGCATTTCTCGCTGTGTGTTTACATACACCTACATGCACACAAAAAGACGTCTTTCAAGCAACTGACTTCTTGATCGTGGGGCTGGCGTGTCTGGGTCTGTAGGGCAGACTGGGCGCCTCAGGCAGGGTCTGCCGAGCAGTTTTGAGACAGGATTTCTTCTTTCTCAGAAAACCTCAGTTTGCTCCTAAAGCCTTCGGCCATTTGGAAGGGTCTCGGCCACACTATGGAGGGTGACCTGCTGCTGTACTAAAATCAGCACCTCCGCAGCCACACCTAGATTGGTGGCTGGTGGATAACGGCCTCTTGTCTAGCTAAACGGACACAGCAAACTATCCGCCGTATCCTTCAGGCTGAAAGAGCAAATGCGGGCCGGAGAGTAGGTCCTTCATCTGGTGAAGGGATCACGGGGCATTCGGGTCTCCTGTGTCCACAGTTTTACAAGACTCAAGGCTGCGGGCATCGGAATCTCCCCCTTTCCCTTGGGGAAGGGGCTTTTCTGAGTCTCGGGGGGTCTCGTCCCTGCTGTCACTCCAGGACCCCCAGTTTACCCCCTGGCCACCGTGTGAGTAAGCCTCGCCCCCCGCTTCCACACCAGTGACTGACTGGGAGTGGGTTCACCAAGAAGGGGGCGTCTGGGCTCCTCTCTGGAGGCAGCAGCGGAAGCTTCTGGCCAGAGCCTCCGGGGCTGTTCTCGGATGTTCCCTGTGCTCTGGGCTCCACAGTGGCCGCCCTTGGCCCACGTCCACTCTCTGAGCTGCTCTGTCGGAGTGTGCATCGATTCTGTCAGCAACCTGATATCATTCTGTTGTCGCTGGTGTTATAAGTTTGGTCTGAGTCATTTCCTGTGGATTGTAACCATAAACTCTAATTGACATCTGCAGAAAGCTTGTAGCAAAAATCAGGCTTCATGGGGAAATGTTAGAAGCACGACTTTTACAGCGGCCTCTCTGAACCAGGGCCGGTTTTGCTTCCCAGGAGTTATTTGGCAACACCCAGAGATCTTTTTGGGTTGTCTCCACCTGGGGAGTGGGTTGCAGCAGGGCATCTGGTGGTTGGGGGCCTGCAGGCTGCTAACCTTCAGTGCCGTGCACAGGATGGCCCCTCACGGCGAGCAGTGGTCCAGCCCAGAACATCCACAGTGCTGAGGCGGAGAACCCCGCCGTGGAGTGAGCAACAGGATGAGGAGGCTTGCTTTCTGTCCCTCCCCCACATGAGACTGGAAGTTCCAGACAGCCCAACTAGACAAGTGGAAAAGAAAAGATAAAAGGACTGGAATGGACAAAAGTCATAGGGTTGGATATCTGCAGAAGATATCGAGAGCCACTAATAAAGCCATGATCAGCTCACCAAGGCCACTAGATACAAAGTCGATACACATGACTCAATAACATCCCGAAACGATCACTTAAAAAGTGATATTCCCGGGTAATTTTTGCAAGTCTATATTTAAAAAGAAGTTCTTTGAAAAAGTAGAACAGGAGATGCGGGGGTCAGGGGAAGGAGGAGAGGAAAAGGCTCTTCAGGAATGCTCTAAAGCACATCTGCAGCTCATGAGGAGGGTCTCTCTCAGGGTATTTTCTAATTCTAAAACAAATAAAAAGAGAACCTTGCTTTTCTACGCAGATTGGATGAAGTCACGTAAAACTGGAAGCAGGGAAATGCAGGGCAGCAATCTGTACAAGAGGAATGACACAGTTCAAATCCTACAGAGCTGGGAAATGTGCAAGAAGAGGTGTACAAACCGTGGTGACGATCGAACATGGGGACAAGAGAAGGAGGAAAGGGTGGTGCCCAGCCTCTCAGCAGTGGTAACCCGTGGATGGTGAGAGAACGGGGTGATCCCAGCCTCTCAGGGCTGGTAACCAACCGGTGGATGGTGAGAGGAGGACAGCGCGGTGCCCCGCCTCCTGGGGTGGGAAACTTGCTCGATGTTGGTTCCATTTTCTGGGATAGGCAGCACAGGCCGACTGGCATTTGAAAGAGAGGCAACAGTTGTGGGCGAGGCCTGAAGTCTGTTCTGGATGGAGACCTGTAATGAAGAGCCCGAGGGGAAATGGATCCACCGTGGGGGGCCCAGACTGGATACCTGGACTGGATACCTAAACCTGTTAGTTGGATTGTAACAAAGCACACAAACGGACGAAGGAGTAGGAGGAGACCAAGAGCCGACTCAGAGGCCACCAGAGGGGGCCAGGGAGTGAGGGGGGTGTGGAGGGTGCGGAGCCGAGGACCCGAGGGTGGACAGGTGGACGGACCATGGGGACATCTTGGCATGAAAGAAAAGCTTCTCCCTGGGAAAGCCCACCTCTGTGCCCATCCACCGTTGCTTGGCACAGCAAGGTTGGCAACCCAGAATGGCATCTTATACAGTGTAGAAGTGCTCTCTCTCTGGTTCCTGGTCTTCTTGGACGAGGTACCCTGTCAGAGATGGTCTAGATGTCAGTAAAGAATTACAGTACAAACTCCTTAACTTGTACCCAACTAGGGACGTTGTGGCCCACTCTTTTCTCTGCTTGGGATTTTAGATCTCATGACGTTGGTTTATGGTTTTGATTCATAGTAACAGCCGCTTGTGCTTTAATATGGTTTTGGACTGTAAGAGGTGTACTCAACAGGAGGGGGCTGGCGGGTGTAGACTCGCAGCCTCCCGCTGGCCTGGTGGGTCCGGACGGCCGGCGGGTGAATACAGTTTCCATCTCCTGCTTTAAGATCAGCTCGGTGACTTCTTGCCGTCTTGCCTTAACATTACCAACAGGGGAGGGAAGGAAGAAGACAGGAGCAGAAGGACATTCTAGAATTATATTTCATTTTATAGACTTGAATAGATAGTTTCACTCTATGACCATGTTTTACACAGTTTAACAAATTAAACCAAAGTGAAATAAAAAACAATTCCTGAAAATTGAAAACAAGTGGAGAACTTGACCCTCTCCCTATCAAGTTGAGGCATAAACATAGAGACAAAGACTTCTTGGTGTGATTTTAAAACCCAGTATTTTGACTCTACATCCCAGATTAAGATATTCTTGGGATTGAAGGAAGAGCAAATAAATCTTAATCTCTATTTGGTTGTCTTACTGTTACTAGTAATAATATTATTGTGGAGTTATATGTTTATTAGGTTAAAGAAAATAATATATTATTAGAAACCAAGATTTCCATAAGAGAAGAGAGACAGTCTACAGAATGGGAAGAGATACCTAAACCAATAAAGAAATGGGCAAAATATCTCAATCAATACGTCTCAAAGAAGACATGCATTTTCTTTATCCATTCATCTGTTGAAGGTCACCTGGGTTGGTCCCATAGTTTAGCTATTGTGAATTGAGCTGCTGTAAACATTGATGTGGCTGTGTCACTGTAGTATGCTGATTTTAAGTCCTTTAGATATAAACAGAGGAGTGGGATAACTGGTCAAATGGTGGTTCTATCCCAAGTTTTCAGAGGAATCTCCATATTGCTTTCCAGAGTGCTTACACCACAAATTATGAATGGATAAAGAAAATGTGTGTGTGTGTGTGTGTGTGTGTGTGTATATACATACATACATTCATACACATACATACACACACAATGGAATATTACTCAGCCACAAAGAAGAATGAAATTATGGCATTTGCTAGTAAATGGATGGAACTGGAGACTCTCATGCTAAGTGAAATAAGCCAATTCCAAAAAAACCAAAGGTTGAATCTTTTCTCTGATATGTGGATGCTAATTCACAATAAAGCAGAGTGTTAGGGAATAATAAAGGCACTTTGGATTAGACAAAGGGGAATGAAGGGAAGGGAGGAGGAATGGGAATGGAAAGGTAGTAAAATGAATTGGACATTACTGTCCTAGGTGCATATATGATTATATGAGCAATTTAATACTATATCATGTACAGCCAGAAGAATGAGAAGTCATCCTCTGTAAATATATAATATGTCAAAATACATTCTGCTATCATATATACTAATTAGGATGAATTTTTAAAAAAGGAAGACATGCATATGTCTCTGGAGGCTGTGGAAGATGGGTCCCATCTAAGGACACAGTCCCCTGCCTCTGGTGAGAATTTTAACTGTATTCGCTTAAAACACATCAAATCTACGGAAGTTCATGTATTTATTTTGACAGTTTAATGGGAATCTTCTCAATTTCCATTGGAAGTTAGTAGAGTCTGAAAACTGACAAAAGCGTGTGAGGAACAAGGATCATGGACGCATGAACTCTATTTCAGGGACCAAGGAGAGTGAGTGGAAGCTCTCTCTATAGAATTCCCGGTTGGAATTGGGAAACAAAGAATTGGGAAACTACCATTTTGCCATCTGAGGCAAAACCTCAGGATAAAAAGTCATCACTGCTCACTAAAGCCCTAGGAGACCAACTGAAGGGGAATTTCAGACCGCAGAGGTCAGGCTGAAAACTCAGATCCAAGTCAGCGTCCCAGAGAGCGGGACAAGCCGGTGTGTGACACGGACCCGTGTGTCACATGGACCCGGGTGTCACAAGTCTGAGTCAACCAACTGGGAGGAGACGTCTGTGACACTCGGGTTTGGCATGTGGACGGAGGGCAGAGGGTGTTGAAGAGCTGTGGTTGACTTTTCTAGGAGGAACAAGGCAGGTGGTTGTGCACAGGGTGACTGTACGGGGGAGAGGTGCTGTGGAGACAGCTGGGAAAACACCTCCGTGGTCCTGTGCAAAGCTAGTCAAGCCGAAGGGGGAGGAGATACGTGAAACAAACAGGCAAATGTGAAAAACCCGAGAAGCTGTTTCACAGTTTCTAAAACGCTTTCCAGACACAATCTCAATTTTAGGAGGTTGCTGCTGGACCAGGCAATGTCACGCGAGGTAGGTCTGTTTTGGTTACAAGAGACAGAAGCTCCTCTAAATGACCGTAAAGGACGATTCCCTCTAGGACTTCATGGAACGCAAGAGCAGGGAGACAGAGGGACAGAGGGACAGAGGGACAGGGGCCAAGCAGGGGCAAGGAGACTCCTGGTCCTCCAGGCCTCAAGTCCTGGCTTTCTTCTGAGCCTGCGGTGGGCGGGGGGGGGGGTGCATCCTGGTGGGAGGGAGGGTGGCTGGGGGGCAAAGGGGTCCTGATGCCCCTTCAAGGGCACGCCCCTGAGCCAACTTCCACCCATTAGACCCCCCTCCCGGTAGTGCCCCAGGATGGTGACCGAGCCCTTAACAAATGGGCCTTGGGGGGACACTTACCCAAACCCCCGCAGAGCCCAAGCAAGACCCAAGTCACTGTCCTTTGTAACCTGATCCCTGAAGTGACACCTTGTCACTCTTCTATCCTATCCCTTAGAAGTGAATCACCAGGTTCAGCCCCCACTCACAGGGAGGGAGTCGCGGAGGCCATGAGGAGATGCAGAGGCCGGGGACTCAGGAACGTCCTGGGAGGACTCCGAGGTGGCCTGTGTGAATAGCGGTGAGCCCGTGTGCAGGCAGTGGCCAGGACCACAGGAAGCTGTTGATATTTAACTGCTCACTTTTCGCCTGCAAAATGGCTTGCCTAATGTCAGGGACTGTCAAAAGCAGGGGACTGAGAGGGCATGAGATGGATTTTTAATTTTTTGGGGGAGCTGAGCCTGAATGGAACCTTGGATAAATGGCGATGGCCACTGGTGGGGGAAGAGGCAGTGTGGTCCGGCTAGGTCTGCACTTGGCTCGGTTTTCTGTCTGTCTGTCTGTCATCTATGTACCAGGTATTTTGTCCTGGTCAGCCGCTAGGCTCTATTTGGACACTTTTCAAATTCACCCCAAGGATACTGTTTTACAGATGTTTTAAATGCATTTTGAGAAATGAATGTGTTTGTTCTAAACTAGAAAAAGCATCCCTCTAGCCCTCCTGGCCACAAGGTAGTAGCAGAAACTGTTGACCCGCCCTCCTCTCCCTGCCCCAGACTCTGGGAAGGGTGGCCCCCTTGCAGGATGGCCCCCTTGCAGGGTGGACCCTCCACACAGCAACCTGCGGTGAGGACTGAGCAGGGTGCTGTTTCCTTCCTAGTGGGAGCTCCCCACCCAGCCAAGGGTGACCCTGCGGGAGACGTAGCAGGGCCCAGGCAGCCAGGGCCAGACGGCGAGGGAGAGGTGGGGGCAGGGCCAGGACACGGGAGCACAGAGGGGTGCTCAGATGAGGCCACCTTCCTGCTTGACGAAAGTGCTCGTGGACACAGCGGGGGTCCCGACCAGATGGACCCTTCCACACTCATGCTCCTAAGTGGGAGACCCAACAGAAAAACTAAAACCGTCACAGGGACACGGGGGACAGCAACCTATAACAGTGAGGAGCCGTGGACAGGGAGGAGAGCAGGACGGGAGGAAACTCCAGAGACCATAGAAGGAACAGGCCCCGCGCCCCAGCAGACTCCCAGCTCTGGGCCCTTCTCTCCAGAGGTCTCCCTCCGCCTCTCTGTCGCTTTTCAATAAAACCTGCGTCTCACTGCTGCCTCTGTGTCCTTCAGTTCGTTGCTGAGCTGAGACAAGGAACCCAGAGCCCCTCCTCCACAAAAAAGTCTTAACTGGGCCTCTCCAGAAATCTCCACCATGGCTGACTTTAGGACTGTCAGCAAAAGAGCTCAATGTAGATAAACTTCCTGTTTTCCTGTTGCTCTATTTTACCTGGCCACTGGCCGGGGAGATACCAGCACTCCAGGTGCTGGACACCCCCTTACTAGTTTTCACAAACATGTATCCAGTATACTACTTTGTAGAACTGTGCAAACAAGGCTCTGGCCTTGAGCTGGGCTTCACAGAGATGTCTACATTTCTAAGATAAGTTACATCTGGGTTCCATGGTAATAGCTGGCAGGGGAGGAAAGAGAGGGGAGAAGAAGCTCTCCCCTTCTCAGGTGTGGTCCTTGAAGGGTTAACTTGCCCAGAAGAGTGAGAGAAAAAGCTGCTTTTATGTGAACTTCTGCAGACTGTGAACTTCTGAGCCCCTCCCCTTACACGCTGGGCATAAAACTCTGAAACTCCCTGAACTCGGGGTTCAGGGGGTTAATTGATTACAGCAAAGGCTGTGCCCTCTGAACCTGGCTGCAGCCAAATAAAATGCCTCCTGCCATCTTGGTGCCCTGCCTGTCTGTCCCTACCACACCTAGAGGGTAACAACACTGTGAGGAACCCCCATGAGCAAGAGGTCCCCCTTAGGATTGACGGCTGAACACCTCTTGGGAAACGGAGCTGTCAGTCTTAGTGTCTTCAAGGCCAGGAGAGGGGAGCCTGGAAGGTTGGCTCAGCTTCTGAGCCTGCGTGGTCAGCAGAAGCGCCAGCTGCAGGCCGATGGACCAAATTTGCTCTATTCTGAAAATAACGCAGAGGCTTCACCAGATGCAAAGGGCTGCGGGGGTGAGGGGAGACACATGTGAGAAGGGCCACAGAGAGACCCCGTTGCCTTCACCTTACTGCACAGCCAGGTGCACCCCAGGTGGAGACTCCAGATGCTGGTGGCACAGGCGAGGCAGGCGGAGGCAGGACGAGGAATAGGGACAAGGAACAGCATAGGCGCAGCCAAGTCCCACATCTATAGGGGGCGACACGAAGAGACCCAGCTCCTGCCCACCCTGCAGATGCCAGAGAAGCTACCCTCCTCCTGCTGTGCTGAGTCAGCCTGGATTTCTGCCCCTCCTGGCTCAGGCAGGAGTCCCCAGCAAAGCCTTGTCTGTGCCCAGATTCTTTGTGATCTAGTGTTTGTTTCCCCAACTCTTGATCCCCAGACCCAATTTTGGTAACAAGGGCACCCAACCTGCAGTGGACAGAGAAAAAGCTGCTTTTATGTGAACTTCTGAAACTCCCTGTCGCTTTTCAATAAAACCTGCGTCTCACTGCTGCCGGAAGCCAGCAGAACAGACTGTCACTCCCAACCACCTGGCCATCTGCAGCGGGGGATAGATCCGCTCCCACCCTCCACTTCTCCTTTCTCTGGGAGTAAAGGAACTTTGGACTGAAGTTCCAGAGTCACTGAGCAGGAAGGTGGAACTGTGATGAACACAGAGGTTCACTGGAGGGATCACACCCCCCGCCCCTTGCTGGGGGGGGGGGCGCTGGAGAGACAGAGCTGCCAATTAGAGAAGGGCCACCAGCTGCCAGTCTCAGAAACTGGGCAGGTCAGCTGGGTGGGGACCTGGGACAGGCAATGTGGCGGGAAGCCGCTGTAGGTGTGTTTGTGACTCGGCCTGTGGAGGGGCATGGAGGAGAGAAGCCGATGGGCGGCTGAGGGAGGAGGAGCCCAACAGCAGGTCTGTGGCTGTGGTTCCTGTCGCTGACCACAGGCCGGAAGCCAGCAGAACAGACTGCTCTGCTTATCTTCCAGCGTTGGTACAGATTCCGGTTTAGATAGCTCTAACCTGGAACCACGCAGGGAAAGGAGTTCTGGGAAACAGACTCTGGTGTGGCCAGGATGGCACCGTGGAAACCACTCTGGACATCCTAACTGGGAAGCCCTGTCCTGGAGACCACCTGGTGAAGGTGAATCTGAGCATCCTCCCACATGGAGGAGTGGTACCTGGCTGGAGGAAGTAGGCCACTGGGGCCTGGAAGGGTCACCTTCTCCCCGCCTCTCCCTCTCACGGCGTCCTGGCCGCCCTGTCCTGAGCAGCTGACCTCCTCCATGCCCTTCTGCCATGACGGTGTGCCTCACCTTGAGCCCTGAGCTATGGAGCCAGCCGCCTGTTGTGCTGAAACTCCTGAAACCAGGAGCCAAAGTAAATGTCTCCCCCTCAAAGTTCTTCTTGTCACAGGGATGAAAACTGACAACAAGCCCCTGTGAAGGACGACCTGTCGCTGTCTGGCAAAATCACAAAGTCATTGTCCTTTGATCTGGAGGCCCTGGTTCTGGAGCTGTTCTGGAGAGCACAGAGCGACCAAGTGCTTTAAGATCCAGTGATTTGACCCTTTGTTCTCCTGGGCTAAGCCCTGCTACAGCAATCAGCTTGACAAGAACTTGGCTGGGTTGATTCTGTAGCGATATTTGTTATAGTAAAATACTGAAGACGGTACTACTTTCATGGAAAAGGAATTACGTGAATAAACCATGAGCACTGGGCACCTGTCAGAGACATGGGAAGGGTCTTTAGGAACTGCTAAGGAGTGAGCTCCCACAAGTTAGGAGACAGAGAATCTAACTTCTCAGAAAGCCCCGTTTTGTGAATTTAGCTTTATAACCATATGAGTACATTTAAGACTATGTACTAAAATAGAATGAAGATGTAATTTCAAAAATTGAAGAGAAAAGGAAACAAATGAACTTTGCCGTGGGTAGATTTTTGTAGTAACGTGCTATTGACCCGACTTCAAGTGACTTGAAAACCCAGTAATTTGACTATTCATCCTCACTGGGATAAACCCTTAAAACAAATCCTGCGAGATTGGGGGTGGGGAGGGAAAAGAAAATGCTTTTGGTGGCCTTATTTGGAGGTGGTGTCGATGTGGGTGAAATGAAGCCCAGGAACTTTTAGCGTGCTTGGAGGGAGATGTCAATTTAAGATCCATGAGGTCTGATGGAGGCTTTTTTGTTCTGAATTTCATTTGGAAATATCAGGCTCAACTCCTCTCTCTCTTAAAAGCATTTCCTTGATTTTGTCTAGGCTAAAAGCCAAGAAACAGTGAATAGTGGAGAGTCCTTTGGCAATGAAGACCCTCACTATCCACAGTGTGGTCTCTTTAAAAGAAGAAGAAGAAAAGCAATTAGAGATCCTCAGAGAGAACCTGAAGGCAGATCAGAAGTAGAAGATAGAGGAGAGGAGCCTGAACTATGCACTGTACCAGAAAGCAGGTTTGCAGCCGGGCACCACTGAGACAGCATCAAAAAGACCCAGGAGCCAGGGGCAGTGGCACCCGCCTGTGATCCCAGCGGCTCAGAGGCCGAGGCAGGAGGATCGCGAGTTCAAAGACAGCCTCAGCAAAAGCAAGATGCTAAGCAACTCAGTGAGACCTTGTCTCTAAATAAAATACAAAATAAGGCGGGAGTGTGACTCGGTGGCCCAGTGTCCCTGAGTTCAATCCCCAGTATCAAAAAAAAAAAAAAAAAAAAAAAGACCCAGGAGCCAACAGCAGTGAACTGTAATAAGAGCAGTGACCACTCTGACATCCATTAATAATGATACTGAAACACATACCTGTGCAGAGTGCTCACATTTAGAAAATGTCACTGTTTTGGGAACTGGTACACAGAGGGAAAGATGAGAGCATTTATTCTTTTTCTGTACAAAATACAGTTTTCAGCTGGGGTCAGAAATCCCGGGCTTTTGTCAATAATGTTTAATTGGAACCCAGCACATCCATTGTTTGTTTGGATTTGTGACCCACAAAGCCAAAACCGTTTCCCACGTGGTCCTAGAGTTAACCCCTGTCTCAGGGCACCCATTGGGAGGAGGGGAGCTGTCCTTTAGGAACCACATTAAATACAGTGAAGGAAGAAGTGCTAGCCGATTGCAGCCTTAATACAAATAATAGAACAAACCACTGAGCAAACCATTGAGCAAAACCATAAAGATAACTGGCTACTGATATCAATCACAGAGATACTAAGGGGTTTCAGATAAGGGTGATTGACACCACCTCTGAAGACTTAAAACAAGGCAGATTATGTTGTTGTTCTGTCGGTCCCAAGTCTAACGAGGGTCTCACTGGAGAGAAATCAGGGCGTCTGTGGTGTGTGGGTCCCTGCTGTGCTGCTATAACAGAATACCTGAGACTGACTAACTTATAATGAACAGAAATCTACTTCTTACAGCTCTGGGGACCGGGGCGTCCAAGGGCCTTCTGGCTGTGTCGTTCAGTGGCGGAAGATTTAAGGGCAGGATTGGTAAGAGAACAAGAAACAACTGAACCCTTTATAATTGGCATGATCCATGCTGAGTCTAAAGCTCCCCTTCCACCCACCTCCTAATGTTGGGGACTAAGTGTCTGACACTTGCTTTGGGGGGACTCATTCAGATCTTAGCAGTGGCTGGGTGCTGGCCTTCATTGCTGGTCCTCATTGCTGGAGGCCCTGGGGGGCTGTTCTCCCACCTCTCCCTGCTCCGGAGACGATCTCTGTTCCTAGCTGGGACCCCTTTCTTTGTCCTCAAAGCCTTGAGGCAGGTGGAGCCTTCCGCACGCTCCACCTCTCTGCCTCTGGCCATCATGAGATGCCCTCTACCTGGGCTGAAGCTCCAGTGCGTGCCTGGGCCACGGGGTCATCCGGGACTCAGGGTCCCAGCTCAGGGTCGGCCGATCCGCACCGCGATCGCCCCCACCATGTGACTCAACATGCCCACAGGCCCCAGGGATTCGGCTCTGGACACTTCGGGGCCCCCTTCTGCCTACCTCACACCATGTTAGACATTGTCCATGATAAATAGAAAAAAAACCCTGAAGAAAAATGTCCTTCACTGTTTCTTTGGACTGTGTTTTTGAGTGAGCAGGAGGACCAATTAGGTGTGGAGCGGAAGCAGAGTTTCAGCGGAACGTAGACCTTGATTGGCCGTTGCAGAGCCCCGGGGTGGGGGGAAGGCAGATTTTGCGTTCTCCTCCCTAGGTGGGTGCTTCTAGAGCATTAAGGAGCAAGAGGAGCCACTAAAGTTAATGCCCCAGGGAAAAACTGGTTTCTCTACTCTGTGGACTCATTTTCATAGAAAAACTGTGGTGTGGTGGTGAGTTATATGAGAGAAAAAGAAGCATCTAAGACAGCATTTGTGCTCATTTGCTCTGCACGTCCCAGCAGCCTGGAGCTGGACAGACGGGTGCATCTTAGCCCCTGAAGCTGGGTCTTCTGAGTGCACTGGACCAAGCCTCCTCAGCCCCTGGGCAGAGCCACACTGTGCTCAGAAGACTGTTCACTAAAGGAGCTCTGCGCACACCAGGTGTGACGTTGAAAGCATCAGTTAACAGTCACTGGCTTGGGGCTCTGCAGATTTGCTTCAGCTCTGCAGATCTGTGTCCCCAGTGAAGCTTCAGTTCCTCACTGAATCCCGTCTGCCTTTCTCTTCCTGGTAGGACAGGAGAGGGTGACTTACAGCCTCCCCACAGGTGTCGAGGCCAGGTGAGCAGTTCTACCCATGGGCCTCCAGCAGAAGCTGGGCCTGGTTTTGGGTTGAGGCGCTGTGCCCAAGGTGGGTTCTCCGTGCCTTGTCTTCACCTTGGTGGTGATTCCTGAGGTCGCTTGCTGACCTGGGGGAGCCCCAAGTAGAAGTGGCCCCGGTCTCAGGGAACCCCCGGGGACTACTTCACAGCTCTGTGGGAGGTGTGGACACTGTAACCAGAGCGGTCCTGACACTGTGTGTGCTTCCTCTGCCGAGTGCGAATCCTCCAGGTGCAGCCTCAGGCCAGACCAGCTGGACATTTCTGCTCTACAACCCGGCAGCTGGTGTGCTGACCCTTCTTAGGGTGTGGACCCTTATCACCATTAAAGAATCAACGCATGGCAAAGATAACAAAGAACAAGGCTAAACAATACCTGTAGCTTTCGAGAATTATAAAAATGGGGCCAAATACTAATCATGTAACCGGGAAAGATGGGGTGCTACTTGTCAGCGGTGCTGTTGGCCATGATGCCCTAGAAGGGACAGGTGGCCGCAACCCTTCCCCTGGGCCACCCGAGGGAGGCTCTCTTCAGTCGACCGTTGTACTTCCTACCCTTCCGTCAACGCCTTTGTAAACACTGTGATGATCAGGAAATTCCCCAGCAATAATGCAATATGCAGCACTTAATGTGTTTACAGAGCTTGGGTTTGGCAAGCGCACGCACCTCCACCTACGATAGGCCGACGTCGAGTGTGCGTTCTGTTAAAGATTCACAGAGCGCGATCCTCTTCGTGCCTCTGGATGATGCGGGTGGGCAGATGCCCATTTCCTCGGGGGTGGAGGAGATGCCCGCTTTCCCCCTCCTGGCTCCCTCACTATCTCCTGTGTGTCCGTTGGCAGGTGACCCTGGTGGCTCTCCTGTGGCCAGTGTGCTAATGCTCCCTGAGGACCCACGGAGTGCTGTGCCTCCAGCCGTCCCTGCAGGTGTCCTGGGACCAGCTCCCCCTGGCCAAGATGGAAGGCGGTCGGGTCTCATCTGCCCTCTCTGTGGGGGTGACCTTGAGGCCACGTGTTGGGTTGGCAGTGTGGCCCATGACCTCCTCGGGACTTGCCTCCCGTGAGAAGAGAGCGTGACGTGTGGGGCCGTGGAGCCCAGGTGTGCTCCTGCGCTTCCTGGTGAGGTGTCCTTTCCTGCGTCATAAAACCATTCTCCTCCACCCTCCTAGGGCACCACGGAGAGGTGTTGGCCAAAGCCTGCATAGACATCGCCACCCTGGGACTGGGATGCCCAGCCACTGTGGCCAGTCAGAGACGAGGCCTGAGAAGACACAGGTGACCTGCAGTCCCTCTCGGGTGCCACCAAGGGACCGCTATTCAGTCATCCGTCCAGTTTACAGCCCTGAGGCCAGCGCCTTGGAAGACAAGATGAATGGCCGGGGACATGCTCCCAGCACCTACGCCGGATACTGGCAGGAAGTGCGTTTGCTTAATTTTAAATGGGATACAAATTAACTTTACAATTTTAAATTTGCATCAATTTTAATTAAATGAGTTCAATTAAATGAGTTTTTAAGTAAAGGAGTTTTAAAATTTATACTTTTAAATTTACATGATTTTTCCTGTTTGCAGAACTTTAAAAGTTAACCATTTGAGACCCAATAAAACATATACCCAGGGTCGAGTGTCCCGGGGGCTATGTGGCGTCAGAGGTGGGTGGCGGTGCTCTCCCGGGCCCTCTCTCCCTGGGCCTGAGCCCCTCCGCCCGGTCTTCTGTGGTCATGTGGGGCGTCATGATGGGGATGAGTTCTGGGAACCGCGGCGTCTTTCTGCTGGCAGACGTCACAGGTGTACTCACCCACACCCACTGGTGTGGCCCAACACTCGACGTGGCTTGTGCCACAATTAAGACACACAATAAACTGTCACCTTGGTGCCTCCGTGAGCGCGTGTGTGGAGGGTGTGCCTGAGCAGGGCGTGGCCGTGACTCCTGTCTCTGGGAAGGGGAAGTTCTGCTCCACTGAAATCCCAGATGCCACCCTGTGGTGTGCCCCGTGTTCCTGACAGTACTCTCTCTGTACCCCTCGCCACCCCGTGTCTCACGATTTTGGGGTTAAATCTGAATCTGCTGTTCATGATCGTGTAAATACTAATACTCAGGAAAAGTGATGTACCATGGTTACGTTTTTGTTCCTGTGAAATTTCCTCCTATCCTGCTGAAGCTGATACTTGTCTATTTTTGATTCGCTTGTCTTTTTTTTTTAATGTAGCCGTCAATAGTTCTCCCCTCCTATTCAACCGCCTGTCTGGTCTGCTTGCTATGTGGCCAAAGGTTATGGATAATTCTTCTGAGGTACTGAGCTGGAGGCCTCTGAGGAGCTCTTGGTCCTGCTGGCTGGATCTTCAGGCTTGCTGCCCGCCGGCAGCCTGGTTATATTCCTTCTTCTTGGTTTACACTCGAATATGGGTGACCCCAGAGCAAAGTGTACATGGAAGGTGAAATTTTTATACCTGTTGGTCTTGGTCTATTTTCTGTTGCTGTAACAGAATACCTGAGATTGAGTTATAACGAAAAAAAGTTGGTTTAGCTCAGGGTTCTGACGGCTGGGAAGTTCAAGATCCGGCAGCAGGATCTGGCTACAGCCTCGTGCATCATGACGCTGTGGGAAAATGTGGAAGGGCAGGCAGGCTCATTTGGAAGAGAGGAGGGGGGCTGGACTCCTGAGAGAGCTGACTCCGTCCTCCAGGAAAGCGTGAATGACCACCTCCCCACACCTCCTGGAGGCCCCACCGTCACCTGGTATGTGCCATTGGCAGCTGTGTCTCTGCAAGAGTGTGGCCAGAGCTAAGCCACCTTCGGACGGAAGGGCTCGCTTGCTTGAAAATGCCTTGGGCTTATTCATGTTACTGTGGGCCGTTCGTCTGGGTCTGAAATGCGACCCACCGCTCAGGCTCCGTCTGGACACCCTCCAGCCAGCTTGCTGCCCTGGGCTTTTCTTGGACTTTCCACAGAATGGAACTGTGCACAAGGACAGCCTCTCAAAGGACAGTGTAAAGCAACGGCGGTGGCATTGGCCGAGGGCTGAACTGCAGTGACATCATGTCACACCACCTCAGGGTGTGTGAAAATCTGAAGAGGAAAGGCTGATTTCCTAATTTTTGTGATTTATTTTAAAAAGTCTTCAGCCTTGGTCCCAGGCTTGGCTATTTAGTTTCACAAATATTCTTTTTTTAAAAAATTTGTTTTAATTAGTTACACATGACAGTGCAATGACCTTGACATTTCATACATTTGAGTCAGATGGGACATGGTTTCTCATTTTCTGAGTGTACGTGTTGCAGAATCACATTGGTCATGAGTCACATATACACACAGTGATAATAATGTCTATTTATTCTACTGCCCTTCCTACCCCCCAACCCTTGCCCTCCCCTCCCATCACTTCTCTCTACCTAATCTAGGGTAACGCTATTCTTTTTTTCCTCACATCTTCATACATGTGTTTGTATAACGATGAGGGTCTCCTTCCACCTTCCATGTAATTCCCCTTTTCCTTCCCTTTCCCTCCCACCCCTCTTCCCTATGTAGAGGTAATCATCATATTCTTTAGTATTTTTTTCCCTGCATTTCTCAATAATTGTGGAAAATTGGCCAATGAGGAGCCTTCTGTGGGCACAGACACACAGAGCGACCTGAATTCCCGTGACTGCCTAGACCTGTGGGAGGGAGCTGGTCCCCCAGGCCCAGGGCTGCTGTGTCTCCTGCGGTTCTGCCGTGGTGGCCTGGCCAGCGCCTGGGAGGTGGGGCTTTGCGAGCTTGCAGGTGGCTGTCACGTTCGTCCAGCCCAGAATCGCTGCTCTGGGGCGGCCGCTGACCCTCAGGGATGGGAAGTGGAAGAGGTCCTCGTTGGTCTCTGATCACTGGTGATCTTTCTGGATGCGATCGTCTTCAGATGCTTTATTTATTGAACAGTACAGATTCTTCATTAGTTTTTTTTGCCATTTGATAGACTTTGGTCTTTAGAGAAGTTTTAAGTTCACAGCAAAATGAGCCCCAAATGCAGAGACCCCAGCCACCCGCTGTCCCCACAGCCTCCCCACCGCACATCTTCTACCCCCCAGTGCCCTTGCTGTAACTGGTGTCCTGCATCTATAGTGAGCGTCGCCTGGTGTCTACTGTTGGTTAGGGACAAGTGGCTACAATGTGTGTCCACCGTGCCAATGTCCAGGAGAGCACTTCCGCTGCCCTGGAAGTCCTCTGTGCTCTGCCCCTGCCTCCCTCCCGCCCCCTCCCTCCCCAGCCCTGGCAACCTCCCATCTTTTATTGTCTGCATACCTCTGCCTTTTCCGGGTGTCACTGGTCATGACCTCAGCGTGCAGCCTTTTCAGAAGGGCTCCCTTCACTAGAGACGGGCACTTAGGTCCCCTCCCTGCCTCTGAGGCTTGTTAGCTTCCCCCGCCCTCCCTTCCTTCCTCTCTCTCCTTCTTTCTGTTGGTGATGAATAAATTCCCTGTTGGAAGATTCCACAGACTATTTACCCATTCTCCTGGAGGACATCTGGCTGCTTCCAAGGTTTCACAATTGTGAATAGAGCTGTTCGGTTGTGGGCAGGTTGTTCTGTGGACAGAGGTTTCCCGCTCCTCTGGGTGAATCAGAGGAGCACAGCCCTGGGGGGGCCTGTGGGAGGAGCCTGCCGAGGTCTCTGCTGGATGGCTGTAGGAGCATGCTGAGTCTTGGGAGCACCTGCAGTCCCTGCTGTCCAGGGGCCGGGCCGCCAGAACTACTCCAGCAGTGGACGAGAGCTCCTGCCGCTCCACGTCTCCCCGGGCTTGGCCGCGGTTCCTGTTCTGGTGTGGGTCTTCTCCTAGTTGTAGAGCAGGGTTAGCTCTTTACTAACTGGTGCTTCTTGGTTTTTATTTCTGCTCACCAAAGTCGCGCAGGTTAAATGCTCCCAGTTTTGATTATCATTGCGTTTCTGGTGTATGTTCTTGGTCTCTCACCTGATTTCAAAGTGAACTCAAGAAGCACAGTCTGCTCTGGGAGAGTCTCTGGGGCACCCCCGAAGAATGCCTTGATTCTTTAGATGATCAATTTCTCGACTTTCTTTTTTTCTTTGTACCAGGGATGGAGCCCAGGGATGCTTTACCATGGAGCCACATCCCCAGCCTTTTTTTGTTTTTTATTTTGAGATGGGGGTCTCACTGAATTGGTTAGGTCCTCACTAAGTTGCTGAGGCTGGCTTTGAACTCGAGATCCTCCTGCCTCAGCCTCCCGAGCTACTGCGATTATAGGCATGCTCTATGGAGCCCAGCTTGGCTTTCTTTATAGTTGAGTGCCTATGTATGTATTTCTGAATGATATTGCTGAGTTTGTTTTTTCAGCTTTATAACCAGGTTTAACTATTTCCTTCGCAGTGGCTGCTCCACTGTGTGAATTCGCCGTGGACCCTCCCTACTATTGAGGATGTTTCTATTGTTTGCATCCATTGACTGTCACCAATTCTGTGCTGTGGACACTCTTGATTTTTGACCTCCAGGGTCCATTTCTTTAGTGTATGTACTACTAGCATGGAGTTGCTGAGCAATTCATATTTTCAACTCTAATAGGAAAGGTCAGCTTGATTTCCAGATGGGTTGCACTAATTCAGTCCTATAGGTCATGCATGGGAGCTCTCATGGTTTAAATACCCCCCTTGCACTCGGTATAAGCAAGCTCTTCAGTATTTACCAGTGAGTAATCATATCTCCTTGGAGTTCTAATTTAAGTTTCCTGAATTAATAGAAAGGCTAAGAAGCTACAATGGTCTCTATTGCACCAGAGTATAGCCCGGTTGGCTTTTTTTTTTCCTTCAGTTTAATTTGCTCTTCCTTTTCTTAATCCTTGAGATAGATTCTTAGCTCATTAATTTTTAGCCATTGTCTTTTATATATGTATTTAGGATACATGTTTCTTTATATGAACACCTTCAGTTGCAACCCATAAATTTCAATATGTAGTGCTTCCCATAAACTTTCAGCTCAGCATATGACCAGGTTTACTTAGGAGGATTTCCTGGATCACATTTAGATCTGAGATTATATTCCCTCTTCATGATATTTGTTTCTACCATTTTTTTTGGAATTTTTTCACTGCCAGTTGTACCAGTTCCTCAAAGAAGACTATTAGAATTCCACCATTCCGTGGTTTTGCTTTGCATGGTGGGAGGCCCAGGTACTAGGGACACATTAGTTATAAATTGCTGCGTCATCCCGGTCTGTGGAGCTGCACTATTGTGAGGGAATCATCTCCAACTCTCGAAATGCTTTCACCTTACACTCCTTTGTTGATTTTAAGAGTCGTAGCACCTTTATCTATTCTGTTTTCTGCACAATAATGTATTTATGCTGGATTCTGCTGTATCCTTATATCTTACCTGCATCTTTTGTAGGTAGCACAATTGGGTTTTTAAAATGAGCTTTATGCCTTTTAGTTGGAGCATTTGTTTATATTTAATATAATACATCTGGGTTTTCCCATCAGAGCTCTTTTGTACCCTTCTCTCTGTTTGTCTCCTCGGTTGTTTCTTCCCCTTGAGTAGTTTGGGAATGAAAAGCCTGATCCTGTGGTTTTGGCGGTGACCCTGGAGACCATGAGGCCTGAGGCGGAGCTGAGGTCGCCATCGCGGTCCTTTTCTCACGGGTTCTCACGATCACGCCCCTTCACACGTGCTGCTCCGAGTGCAGACAGGAGCTTATTAAGAGGGATGTGAAAAAGGAAAAGGGGACACTCTCAAGGGGGGTGTGGCTCCTCTCAGAAGGATGGTGTGTGGCTCCTGTGTCCAGTTTTATTGGAGATCCCAGAGAAGTTTCCAGAAAATCCCGCCGGATCCACCTCTTGACTTTTGACTGGCAGCAGGATGACATCAGACTTTCAAGTCCCCACTGTGTGTGACCACTCTAAGTCACCGCGGCCCCTGCTGGCCACTTCTAACCGGAGCCCGTTCTTACAGATTTATGGTTAACGGGAATTATTCTTGGCTCCCTGGGATCTGGGGTCTGGTTTGCATAACTGTCACCAAAGTCCCTGCACTTCAGGGGTGATTTGTGTTCTTTTCCTCAGCATTTTTGGCCTGCGTTTCTCCTGCAGATGACAGGTGGTTTGCTGGCAGCACAGCCTATTGACCTAGACCTGGCAGGTAAATTGCTTTTTAAAAGAAAGCATGTGGGGGTCAGCAGGGTGGGCCCCGTTCCTGGAGTCACCCCTTGACCTCACATTCCCGCTGCTCACGCTGCCGTCCACTAGTTGTCTCTGTCTCTCGGAGGCTGGTGGTCTCTTGCTCTCAGGAGCTCACACCGTCCCTCTGGCGTCCCTTTCCCTCTGCCCAGGCCCACCCTTTAAAAGGAGGGCATACTCTGAAGCTGGCAGTTATTTTCTTTAAGAGCAAAAGGGTTTAATTGCAGCCTGCTTTGGCGTCCACTGTTGCTTCTGAGAAGCCGGCAACCGTTCTAACTGCTTTAAGACTCCCCCACCCCAAGCCGTCTGACTTTCTGCTATTTCACTACGGGGAGGGGTTTAAAACATCTATCCTCTTTGGGAATAATTGGACTTGAATGTGCTGCTGCTCTTTCTAAGACTGTTTTGTTATTTAGACACGGGGAGGGGGGGTGGGGGGGTGGGGGGGGTTCTGTTGAACTGATCTGTGTGCCGCACCGGATTCTCGGGGCCTGCTTTCACCCTGTGGTCCCCACCACAGAGCCTTGTGTTCTTGTGAACCGACTTCCCTGGTGATGTGCAGTCGTTGCCATTAAAGTTATTCAGGGATTCCCTGAGCCTGCGTGCAGGCACCTTCTTTTTGCAACCATGTCCTTTACCTGGGCTCCCTGTGGTAGGCTTCGTCTTCAAGGTTTTGGGGGTGAGCCTGTGGTGAGTCTTCAACACGGTGCTCTACAGACACTGAATCAATGAAGATATTCTGAACCTGATTTCCAGAGGCGGTGAGAGCTGAGTGAGCGTTGGGATTCTATTCCCTTTCCGCCTTCTCTTCTCTCTAGGCTAGAGGCTATACGATACACATATTAATTTTTCCAGAGACTTTGCAGCTAGCGGGCTGTTTGTGGACTTCTGGCTCATGAGATACAGGCAGAAGTCCCCAGGACAGTCTTGCATTTCCCCTCTTCTGTCTGTCTCAAATGCAGATGCAATGGCTGAGGAGCATGAAGTCATAAAGTCTTTGCAGACATGATTTTGGGAGGGTAAAAGTATAACATGAATTTTGGAAAAATGAAGTTTAGCATTAAACTTCATGTTACATAAGAAAAATGTGCTTTGCTTGTTCAGGCTCTTCTTTGTCAAGATTTCTGTTTCAAAAAAATGCTGACATCTTCGTCTGGGGGGCGGGTTTAAGAGACCCCCTCCCACACAGCTGGGAGAGCACTCTGAGGCTAGCCTGCTTCAGGTTGCTGCATCAAGAACCAACACGCCCCGCCACAGCAAGCAGACGGTTAACGAGGGCTGTGCTTCCTGCAGCTTCTTTCTCCTGCCTCTTGCCGCCCTGAACTCTGGCCTTGGGAGCACTTCCTGTGAGCTGTGCTCTGGAGTTGGCGCGAGCCAGCCTGTGGCCCTCCGGACAGAGGCACGCTGGCAAGTGTCTGGGGACCTGATGGGTTGGACAACCTTCCCATCAGGGTGATTCCAAGCTCCCGGCAGAGAAGTCACTGACGGCGGTCTTGGAGAGGGGTGTGTGCAGACAGGCTGGCCACGGCTAGTGGCCGGCATTTCCTGTGGCCCCCGAAGTTGTGGCAAGGGCTCTGTGGTGTGCCCATCTCCTTTCTTTTGTGCAACATGTTACTGAACACACCGTCCTCATTCTAATTTGTCTGGGGGCGTGGATTTCATTTTTTTCTGACGGTGGAGTCTGATCATCAATCCCAGGCCGATGGGATGTGTTCAGAATGAAGACGAAGTTCATCTAATGACTCCTCAGAGCGGGGAGAATCCAACGGAAAAGGGCCAACCCCCTGGTACTGGGTGGACATTGGCAGTGCTGAGTCAGGGCCCTGCCCTCCCTGGCCGGGTCCACCTGCTTGTACCTCTGTGTGTCCAGCTCCTGCTTTCTGTAACACTCCAAGTGTTTGCTGAGCAAATCAGCACTGTAATCAAGATCCCAGAGAGAAGGCACATCACAATAGAGTGTGATCGACTATTAGGTAAATACTACAGGATTTCTCTCTCCTAATTCAGCTCTCAGTGGATTCACCGTTTGGCTCCGAGCCCTTGTCGTGACCCCCTCACTTCCCCAAAGCCCCACCTTGGACCTGGCTGCACTGGGGACAAGCCTTCAACACTTGAGATCTTGGGGGACACTCTGGATTCAAACCATAACAGAAGTGGTGAACAGAGGGCTCCTCTGCCTTATCTAAGTGTCTGGATTTTTTTTAAAGCGCCTGGATTTTAAGCTGTGAGACTGCATTCGAAGTGTTACTAATAATATTATTGATCATTATTAACTATTATTAGTATGACTGATAATAACTTTAAAGAACAAAAGGCAGATCACGTGGCAGAGGCAGAGAGGCCCAGACTGTCAAGAAGTTGAAGGAGAAACAGAGACCGAGGTGCCCAGGGAGACGAAGGGCCTGCTTCTCAGACACACTCGGGCGCCCTAGCCTTTGCACATGGCCCTGCCCGTGTCTGCATCCTGCGTCTGCACAGCTGCCGGCTGGTTCAGCAGCTTGGCGCCCCAGCCTTGCGGTCGTCTGGTGATGCGCGTGGTCTGGGGAGGCTCTGGGGAGGCTTACTGATCAGAGGCTGATGTCAGGGGAGGAGTTTCTTACATCACTACAAAGCATGGAAGGGAAGCCGTTCACTCCCACCAGGCTCCGAGAGACAGCAGGGCAGGGAGGACCGTGAGGGCACTGAACTCATTGCTGGCTCCTCTTGCTTCTATGACCTTGAGAGGTACCTCTGCGGGACACGCTGAATCACGACAAGAATATGGTTTATTAAGATCAGTTGCACTTTGGTCTCTAGGTCACGTGCTCCTGCAGTGCCAGCCAGGATGCTGGGGGCAGGTCACCTTCGAAGCTAAGGCTGAAACGGGTGCCACTTGAGGATGCAGACCCCAGATAACCCAGTGACGCCACAAGCAGATGCTGAGGACTGGGGCAGCACGCTGAGGACTGAGGGGCACTGTCTCTGATGCCCTTGGCTGGCTGGAGATGAGGGGTCACAGCAGAGCCACAGACACGTGCATATCCACGAGGAAGCGCACCAGTTAAAATCAACCATGACCAGCACCCAGGGCCGAAGCCGAGGGCTCATGCCGGTGACATCTGCCTGTGGGGCTAGCTGCCTTCCTTCGTCATCTCTTCCGTCCAGACAACCTTTACCAATAAGGAATCTAAAACTAGGAAGTTAAAATCGATGATCCCAAATCTCACAGTAACGGCAGGGCTCAGACAGCCCCAAAGCCTGGTTTCTAAAGCAGTGAATCCGCCCTCAGGAAGCAACAGCTCAAACTGTCAGAGGCCACAGGGGACGCAGACACCCTGGGTGATGCTGGCCGCAGACAGTGGGCATTGTGTGTCCCAGCAGATGCCAGCGCTGGCAGTGACACCCGAGCCCCTGGCTCCCTGCTCCCAGTATGCCATCTAAGACCTGTGGCTATCGGATTCAACCGGGGTGTGAGCCGGCAGACATTAACCCCTGGTTGACGGAGCTTGCCGGAGACAACAGGGCTGGCCCTCAGTGATGGGTGTGGGATATCTGCTAGGAGGGGCTGGGAGGGCTCCAACAGAAATTGAATTTACACACCGGAAGCACATCCAAATAAGGGGCTGCCCACCTGAGCTCTGTAGATGGATTCGCTGGTGCCTCCAGAGCCCTTGCCACACTCGAGGACTTGTGCTCGGTCATTGACACCTGTCGGACCATTTCAGTTACAACAGACTCGGCCGTCGGGGACTGCTTCATCGTTTTAGATGAGGATCGCAGGAGAGTCAAGCAACCTCCTCTAGATAACGCAACTGGCAAACGGGAGGTGGGCGTGTTGGGGTTCCTTTCATGTCCTATGGCAAACACGATCGGTTGAGCAATGTCCCCAAGTGTGGAATAGGCTGCCACCTCAACCCAGTGGGTCCCAGGGTTTGCTTCCAGGGGACAGTGAGCTGCTTCCTCGCTCCTGGGTCGAGCCGTGCCTTGGGCAGATCAGTGGCTGCACAGCGGATCAGGGCTAGAGTCTAGGGAAGTGTTGGGTTTGGGGCTCCTATGGAGTCTGCAGCAGTTCGTTTTCACCGTCCACCATGTCTATGGTTGGAGGAAACCCACTTGTTGAGGGCAGCGGGGAGAAGATGGAATCCATCCCCTGCTCTAGTCTTTATGGGTCTGCTGTTTCCCTGGAGATGCAATTTTGTTTTTGATTCATCATTTCCCCACGGTGATAGTATGACCCCACAGAACAAGGGCCCTCCATGTGGTCCGTTAGCTTATCAGGGCTGACGTGACACAGTGTCATCTCACAGTGCTGGGGCCATAGCTCTGAGATCCCAACGTCAGCAGGGCTGGCTCCTCTGGGCGGCGAGGAGCACCCGCCCAGGACGCCCCCTGCTGGTGGTTGCTGGCAATCTGTGGTGTTCCTTGGCGGTAGGAGGGTCAGCCTGACTTTGCCTTCATCTCCACAGGGCACTGTCTCTGGGTGGCTCTGTGTCCCAATTTCTCTCTTTTATGAGGACACCAGTTCTATTGATTAGGACCCTCCCTCATGACCTTGTTACATCTATAATGACCCCGTTTCCAAGTCAGTTCACATTCTGAGGAAGAGGACTGGGACTTCAATGTATGAAGTTTGGGGACGCACAAGTCACAATCACATGTACCATGTTTGTCCATTCCAGTTACAGGGGTGGGTGGGAAATATCACTGCGTGAGTCTCGGGACCCGATGGATCTGGGCTGGGACTCTTACCTAGTCCTGATGTGTCCCCACTCTGTGGGGCGCCAGGAGGCTGCGTGGGACCTGAGTTCTAGGGTTCTGCATTGTCAGGCCGGCTGGGTCCCCTTCCCTGGGAGTGCAGTCACCCTGCAAGTGTCTGGAGAACCCTCAGGGGGACAACTACCCGATGAATTTGCGGTGGTGCTGCAGGTCCTTCTTCCTGAGAATGGGCCCTCTCCTTCAGTCCACGTGCTCAGGCACAGGACTGGCTCAGGTACAGGGACTGGGCAGCGGGTTGTGACTTCCTATTGGAGTGGCAGCCTGGCCTCCTGCTCATCCGCCCTTGCTTCGGGCTGATGGTGTAGCTAGGGCCGTGGGCTTGTTGGCTGCTCCTCTCCAGGGAGCACTGTTCTGGCACCATCTCCAGCACTGTCTGCGGGTCAGCTCCTCTGGCTGCCCCTCCAGTCTTGCACCTGTTAGATAATCGTACCCTCCTGGCCGCTGATGGCGACACGCTGCCACCTGGCCTGGATCTGTCTGGGTTTCTGCTCCCTGCTGCTGTCGGAGAGCCCAGCCCTGCCACACGTCTCCACTGGCGGCCACCACCTAACTGCCCGACAGTGCTGGTGGCATCTACCGCCATGTAAACAGTGTCTGCAGGTCCTTCCATGGACACAGGTGCTGATCGCTTCTGGGACTTGGGTGTGTATACTTGCTGGTGTGCACACTCTGTGTGCTTTCGGATCCTCCCCCTTTGTCCCTGCAGTTCTGAGGTCTCTGCCTGGCTTGGTGTGGCCATTGCTTCTCCAGGCTCCCAGGAGCCATCCCTGTTGGCACGACTCCTGGAGGCCTTCCGGGTGTTGAATTCCACATCACTGGAAGGTGGCAATCTTCGGGGCGCCCTCCCTTGGTCCAGCACTCTTGGGGACAAGTTCCATACAGTGGCCGGCTCCTGCTGGCATGTCTGTTGCTCCCGAGCTCTGGAGGGGTAGAGGCCCTTCTCTCTTAGCCAACCCAACGCTCCTCCAGCAGTTTCCTGGTGCACGTTGGTCCCGGTTCCTGGCCTGCTGGTGAGTTTGGGGTTGATCCTGGGATGGGCCTGGAGTCATATTTTATCCCAAGGCAGGGACCATGCAGTGCCTGGGAGCAAGGTTGAGGGGACGCCTTAGTCAGGGGAGCATAAGCCACTTGAACAGGCCCAGAGGGCTTAGGATTTCGGTTGTACTGAGCCTGCTGTCACCATCCCAGCCCTGAGTCTTGGCCCTTCGGGGCCCTTCTCTGGGCGTAGGCTTGCAGGGCTGAGCTGTTGGCCTTCCCTGGAGCTCTGTTCCCCTAACTGAGTTCTTGGGCCTGGTGCTCGGCTTGTTCCACCCTGCAGCTGCGGGGGACGTGAGTCTCTTGATTACTGCAGGGAGTCCCTCTGGCTCTCCGTCCTGGCTTCGCTCATCCTCTGGCTTTCCTGTGCATCCGTTGCACCAGCCACAGCCTGCAAATCCGCAGTCCTAATGTGACTGTGTCCCAAGCCCCCTGCTTCCCTTTCCTGGTTCATCCCTGGGAAGACGTCACATTGCACCTGGAGTGGAGCTGTCCAAGTACAGGGAGCCACCCTGGAACGATGGGGTCAAGTCCTTGGGACTTGCCGGGCCGTGAGGACTCACACTCAGCTCCGTCTCAGAGCCAGGGTTCTCAGTCCAGCACTGGCACCAACTGCATCCTCAGTGGCTGACGGGATTTGCATGCTGACTTCATTGGGTGGGTGGCGGGACGGGATGATAGCGGGTGGGGACACGGGTTGGCTAAGGGAGAAAGGGAGCAGCGGCGTGACAGTGCTCAGCTGGCCTGTGGGAGCTGGGAGCTGGGTGGCCCCTCAGAGGCAGCCTGGGGCGGGCCGCTCTGCTGTCACGCGGGTGGTCCTGGGCCTGGGCTTCCCCGGAGGCTGAGTGCAGGCTGGGCTTTAGCTCAGTTTGTTCCTGGAGTCAAACTCAACCAGGAGCCATGAGACCGCAGTCCTGGGGGTGGGCCATGTGAGGGTCTTGGTTCTGGAGGGGGCTCTGGGCAGCTCAGTGCAATGTCCACCATGGTCTTAGGGCAAAGGCAGGCATGAAAAATGACCTTTCCTGTCCAGTCCAGGGAAGGGGCCTGTGGCGCCTGCGGCCCTGCCTGTCAGAGCTGCTCCCGCGTGCCAGGATGGAGTCTGGAGCCCTGGGGCATCTGCCTGACTCCTGTCCAGGCGGCCTCTCTGAGAGAGGACAGGAATGTGCAGGGCACGCAGGTGCAGGGTCAGGCCTGCCTGGAAGTGTCTGGCTTGGTCTGCCTTCTCTGCCTGGTCTGCCACTCCCAGGGAGGAAGATGGGGAGAGGTGGGGACAGAGGAGCGGTGCCTCCTGGGTGCTTCTGTGAGGGGAGGGCTGTGCCCCCGGAAGAGGGGGAGATGGGGAGAAGGGAAGGAGGTTCTCTGTCATGGTGCCGTGATGATGTTTTCATCATCCCACATCCGTTCTGACTTGTGTTTTGCCACGTAACAAAAGTTCCAGTGTTACAGTCATCACAATAGTGAATTCTTTTTTTTTTTTGTACCAGGGATTGAACACAAGGAAGCTTAACCACTGAGCCATATCCCCAGCCCTTTAATTTTTTATTTTTATATTTTTTTTTAGATTTTGAGGCAAGGTTTTGCTGAGTTGCTAGGGCTTTGCTAAACTGCTGAGGTTGGTTTTGAGCGTGTGATCCTCCTGCCTCAGTCTACCCAGCACTGGGGTTACAGGCGTGCGCCACTGCGCCTGGCTGATGGGATTCTTTTTGACATATTCAAAAGTGCTCATAACCGTTTGCTCCATTTCAATCCCCAGTACTTCCCCTTTCCCTGCCCAACCCCCCCATGGTCTCCTCTTCTACTTATTGGTATTCCTCTGTTTGTTTATTGGTTTTTAAGTCAGTGCAATGTAGTTTAGCTACACACAAAGTGGAATTCATGGTGATTTATTCACACGAACATAATTGGGTTGATGTCATCCTGCAGCTCCTTCCCTTTCCTCTTCCCCCACCCCACCCCTCTGCTCCTCTGTTCTCCCTTTTGTTTTCATGAGATTCTACTCCTGCTTTTTAATCCCGTCTTTGTCTCTAGTGTCTGCATACAAGAGAAAATTCTGACTCCTGACTTCCTGAGTCTGGCTTGTTTCACTTAGAATGATGTTCTCCGGCTCCACCCATTTACCAACAAATGACATGATTTCATTCTTCTTATAACTGAGTAAATTCTCTCTCTCTCCCCCACACACATACACACACTTCACATTTTCTTTATTCAATTGTCTGTTGATGGGCACCTGGGCTGGTTCCATAACTGAGCACTGTGCACCAAGCTGCTATAGACATTGGTGTGCCTATATCACAATAGGATGCTGATATCAGTTCTTTTGGATAAATACCCCAGAACGGAAACTCGACATGGATCTAGACCTAGGCATTAGACCAGAAACACTGCAACTGCTAGAAGAGAGAATACAGGGTCAACACTGCGACATACTGGCACAGACACTGACTTCCTTAAAAGGACTCCTAAAGTGGAAGAAATAAAACCAAGAATCAATAAGTGGGATGGCATCAGGGAAAAAGCTTTGCACAGCAGAGGAAACAATTAAGAACTTGAAGAGAAAGCATACAGAGTGGGAGAAAAATACCAGAATAGATGAAGAACTTGAAAACCTTAACACAAAAACAACAATAGAAAAACCCGAATAATCCAATCATTAAATGGGCAAATGACCCAAACAGACATTTCTCAAAAGAAGAAATACAAATGGCCAATACATATATGAAAAAAAAGTTCAAGGTCCTTAGAAATCAGGGAAATGCAAATCAAAACTACTCTGATATCTCATCTCACTCCAGGACGTGGGGAAAGTGTTCACTCACGCACTGTTGGTGGGACTGCAAATTAGTGTAACCACTGTGGAAAGTCGTTTGGAGAGTCCATTCTGACTTCTTACAAACACCGTCCTCTGTGTTGGAGAAGTGCTTGGGCCTAGTGTGGCCTTGCCGCAGCTGTCAATCAAGCTAGCCCATGGGCAGGCAGGCAGGCAAATGAGTGGCCCAAACTTGGCCAGGTGGGGACTTACATTTCAGCAGGAGTCACAGCACAATGAGAAAAGGTCGTGGGTTCACTCCTTCCAGGAAAGTGGGGCTGGGCTGGAGGGCAGAAGGACTCCTGCCTGGGTCCCCCCCTCAAGTCTCCTTCTCCAGGAACGTCCATTCTTGGAGCTTCCCAGAATCTCCCCACATTTGCTGTGACTCAGGGTCAGATGCTGATGCTCCTAAGGGCCAAGGGGGCCACACCTGTAGAGCAGAAGGCAGCCCCGGACGGGCTCCCAGCCACCAGCTATTGGCATGCTGGCTTGGAGTGCACCCCGCGTTCTCCGTGCGGGGTCCCTGAGACTCTGGGTGTGTGGGGCCTTCCTTCACTGACCCCAGGTGGTTTGGTAGAAAACACGTTGCTGATCCGGCGAAGGCAGTGAGCGAGGCAAGTTTTCTCAAAAGAGAGATTCAGACTGGGGGAAGTCATCGTAGCTGGACAAGCCATCTCCACGAAGCACTTCAGCTTTGATGATACATTATTCATTTGATTATAAAAACTACTATTCAGGCATCAACACGAGGCAGTGTTGGCACTGAGCTTGGAGTTTAAAGTGCATTTCCATCAGTGTTGACTTTCTTGGATGCCATGGGGAAGTTATTATGGATATTCCTGGGACAGTGAACTGTGAGATTATAATCACATTTTTCTTTGGCATTAAAAACTACCCACATGATTCTCATGTGAAAATTTCTGTCAAAATTCAAAAGAAGAGTGTTTGAAGTGCTTTTCTGAAAGGGAAATGGAACTTTCATTTTCATATCAGGGAAGAATAAGCAAAATGAAGCTGCTAATAATTTTAACCATTTATCTTATTCTTTTTTTTTTTACCTAAGAAGAACATTTGATTCTCTCTTTGAAGAAAATTAATATTTTCTGATGCTGTGAAGACCTTTTCCTAAACATAAATAAATATGTGCTTGTTTTCAACTGGATGCCATTCCAACTTCCAGAAAGTTTTAATCCTAAGCAATAGAGGTCCATATGTTTATTTTCTTAATGCTCATCCCTGGCATACATCAACCCATCCATCCACCTATCTACCCACTCACCCATCCATCCCCCATCCACCCATCTAACTATCCATTCATCCATCCACCCATCCATCCACCCACCCACCCATCTACCTACCCATCCATCCATCTATCCATCTATCCATCAATCGATCCATCCATTCTCCCATCTACCTACCCACCCATCCATCCACTCATCTACCTACTCATCCATCCATCCATCCATCTACCTATTTATCCATATATCTATCCATCCATCTATCCATCCACCCACCCATCCACCATCATCCATTCATCCGTCCTCCACCCATTTATCTACCCATCCATTTATCTATCCATCAACCCATCTATCCATCCATCCAACCATTCTCCCATCTACCTACCCATTCATCTACCCACCCATGCATTCATCCACTCATCTATCCATCCCTCCAGAATCCATTGAGCTTCTACCTATGACACTTTCAGGGATGATCCGTGTGTGACTTGGCTTTGTCACTACAGTGACATACCCATCACAGGCCACTGTGGTCATAGAGAGGCTTCCTTTGGTTCATGGTCCTGGAGGCTCAGCTGCAACATTGGGTGACCCCATCTGTTTGGTCCTCTGGCAAAGAAGGTATATCAGGAGCCAGGAAGAAGAGAGAGGGAGAGACGGGGGTCTCTTGGTTCCTCTTGAGAGCCCCAATGATCTAAGGGCCTCCTGCTAGGCCCTGCTTCCCAACAGTCCACAGACCTTCCAATATCTACCACCAACCCGGGAGACTAAGCTTGCCACAGGAACGTATGTGGATGCTCATCCCACCCACAGCACCAGATACTAAAGAGACACTATAAAGAAGACAGAAAATAGGTTCCTGCTACTGTAGAGCACAAAGAGTGTTCTGGTAATTGTAACCTGAATTTTGGCAGTAAAAGTACAATTTCTTTCTATTAAAAAATAAAGCCTGACTGGAAGATAATCATTCATGGATTTTATACTTAGTTGTAATTTACAGTCTTCTTTATCTGTGTTCCAATTTTAGGGTGAGCATTCATAGATGCCCAAGTCACACCGTCACACTGAATAAAATGAACTGCGATGGTGTATGTGGATGTTATTGAAATAAAATTCTACTAGGATCCTACTCAGTGTACCACCCTGCAGTGCCACCTGGTGGTACCAATGATGAACTACATGCAACTCTCACTGATGACAGAAATGTTGGGTCCCTGCACCTGTGGTGACCACGTCACTTATCATCCAAACCTTGTATGTAGAATGGGAGCTATTGGTAACTTCCCAGAAGAGCAAGCATAAACCAAGACCCTCAAAATCAGACTTACCCTAGATGGAAGAGTAAAAATTCCCTTCGACATTCATGAGGCAGCAAGGACTTAGGTATACACTTTCATAAAATCGTCCAGGTAACCTACCTCCTGGAAGGCGAGTTCAAGACTTATCGTCATTTTACTGATGAAGATGTGGAACTTGTAGGGTTTCCAGATAAATGGAGGACAGCCAGTTAATTTCAGGAAATCAGCAATCATGTTTTTGTATAAGTGTGTCTCAAATATTCAGATAAGCCAGAAATACCTTTTAGTATAAGTATGTGCTATGCAAATTTGGGGCATATTCATATAAAAAACTGTTGGCAGGGAGCTGGGGTTGTGGCTCAGTGGTAGAGCACTTGCCTCTCACAAGTGAGGCGCTGGGTTCGATCCTCAGCACCACATAAAAATAAATACATAAAAATAAAGATACGGTGTCCATCTACAGCTAGAAAAAAATATTTTAAAAATTGCTGGCTGTTTATCTGATATTCAAATTCAATTCAGGGATAGATCTTTTACTCTGTTTTCTCCTGAATCTGGAAGCCCTAGACTGGAGAGGTTAGGTGCGGGGGCTGAAGACGATAGAGCTAATAAAGACAGTGCTGCCGTTTGAAGCCAGCTCTTTCTTAGGATGACGCTCAGGCTCTTAATGGTGTGGTCGTCTCTGGAGACCATGGTCCCCACCTGGGCCAGAAGAGCAGTTTGTGGTGGAGGCTGAGCTGTTCCCTGTACCAACAGTGTGCGCAGGGAGGACTGTGATTACCAACAGCACAGCTTGTTTTAATTTAGTGAACTGCACAGAAACCTGTGAGACGGTGCATCTGGGACGTAAAAGAAACTAGACCCAGGCACTGGAAGGTACCTGCAGATGTGAGATTCTCTCTGGGAACTTTGAGCGCCAGCCATGCCAGCCTCTGGGGGTTGTGCCGGCAAAGCACAGGCAGCACTGTACCCAGAGCTCAGAGACCTGAGTGTGGAGGAATCTGGGGACTCCTGGGGGACTCCCAGGCTTGTGTGCCAAAGTGGAGTCATAGAAGTCGACCATGGAAACCCCTTCCCACCCCCAGCAAGGGGAAGCTTATCTGACCAGGGCAGAGGTGAGACACCAACTCTAACATGGGCTTTGAGGGGTCTTGTGGTCCACAGTCCTCTTCTGACACCTGCCCTCCTACCCCAGAGGGGTCCTGGAAGCCATCTTTGAACCTTGTGGCTTGTCCCCAAGGCCACAATAGCAGGAGGTTGTGGGAACACCAGACCAAGGAGGACCAATCAGAGCCCATCCTCTGGGAACTTGGGATCAGAGTCTGAGGCACTAGTGAACTGTGGTGGGCATGGAAACCTGGGAGCTGGGGAGGAGGAGGGAGAGGAGGACGTGTGAGAGAGGCCGAGAAGGAATCTGAAGGAGAAGCGGAGCCCCTGTGGCCGGTCGGCACACAGAACCCGGCCCCAGCTGCAGTCTGGAGCCTGCAGTCCCGCTGAGCGTCTAGTTCCGGAGCTCCTGAGACCCCTCCGCCTCCGCAGCCCCAGCAGCCCCTCTGCTCCCCGTCCGCGTGACACCAGCATCACCAGCATCCTGGCTCATGGCCAGGGGCACCCCCTTCCTCTTTTATTCCTGACACAGAAACCCTGTGCATCCCAGATGTACCCCAAACAGCTCTCTGGAGACTGCTTCCCTGGGACTGGACTCCCTGTAGGTGGATTCTGTGACCTGGCTTCAGAACTGTTCCCCGTGTACCCCCAAGGAGGGGCCAGGCCACAGGGCGCTCCCTCAGGCCCTGCCTGGCTGCCCCGGCATCACCCACGCCTTCAGCCAGGACGCTCTGTCACATTCCTGCTGTGCCTGCTGTCTGTCCTCCTGTCCTCCTGGGTGTCCCTGGCTATGGGCTGGCCAGCATCTGTCTCAGAGGGTGGAGGCTATGAATTCTGTCACCACCCATGGCCAGCTGGGGCCAGAATGGAGGGGGTCTGTGGCAGCCTCCTGGGGTCTCGTGAAGCTGCAGCAGACTGGGGGACCCCAGGGGGTTCGGAAGGTCCCTGGATAGGAGAGAGACCGTAGCCATGAGAGTCAGAGAACACGAGGTCACATCCCTGGGCCCGTAGTCAGCCAGGGCAGAACTGCAGGCTGACCGCAATGGGCCTGGGCCTGGGCTCAGCCTGCACCTCTCCCCTTGCCCGGGCACTTCCTGCTCACTGCCCCGACCTATGTGGAGCTGCCACCCCCTCTCACGACTTGCTGGACGGGCCACTGTGATTGCCCTCGAGCTGGACATCTGCTCTAAGATGGGACACTCGGAGCTTCCCTGGAGCTCTAGAGGGGGGCCTGAGGGCCAAGCCAGCCTCTTCCCAGGGCTGGAGGTGGCATGTCAACGGCTGAGCTCCTGAGGGCCGTTGTGTGGTGTGATGGATAGCAGCAGGTGCCTGTCATCCTGGACTGGTGAGAGGGGCTTGTGGGGAGAACTCGGGAGTCGGTATTTTTCTTGAAATGACACACACTGGATTCCTGATTCTGGCTACTGACCAAAGGTGAACACAGGCCCCTTTCCACCCGTACGTCAGCCTTGCAGTGAGCAGCCTCAGATCTGTCTGTGCTGTGTGGTTAAGGAGCCCAGCAGCACCCAGAGTCCACCAGAGTCTGGGACAAGCACCATCCAGGCCTTGAAGAGCTCTGCCCTGTGACCAGTCAGTCCTCAGTGCAAACTCCTCCCCGGAGGGGTCAGTCCCCGCCCGTCCCCGGTGTGGACTCTGCATCTGCTGCTGGGCTTGTGTCATGGCTCATCCCTCCATCGGGTTGGCAGCAGGCCGGGCAAGTCTGGGAACTGTCACAGCTGAGCGGGCCACGGAAACAGGGCCACCAAGTGTGATGTGGTGTCCTGGACGGGATTCGGGAAAGGAAGGGACATCAGGGAAACCTGGAGAGCCTGGAGTGAAGCCTGGCTCTGGTTAATGATCGCATGTGCCCAGGACAGCAGTCCTCCACTAGGGCCTCTGAGGTCCGCAGGTGGGGTTCTCCCCGGAAGCCCCCCTCTTCTCCAGGACTTTCGACAGGTGGAGCCAAGGCCATTAGAGACCTAAGATAGAATAAATAAATAAAACTAATATGGCCCCTCACAAATGCCTGCCCAGGACACTAGCTAGTGCCTGGTGGAATAGTCGGGGCCTAGAGGCTGGCCACTCACCCTATCTGTCACCTGTCAGCTGTCTGTTCTCTATCATCTCTCCAGATACTCTTTACTGGATACTCTTTTATATGAATCATGCTCCTTTTATGACTATTTCCCTAGCAGTGGGAATTACTGAGTGAAGGGCCGCACTCATGTTTTTAAGAGGCTGAGTCACATCGTGGGAGTCAGCCAACTTTCTCTCCTGACCTTGCTCTCCAGGCGGAACCCGAGCAGGCAGTGGAGCACCTCCGGTGCCAGGGGTCAGAAAGCAGAGGGGTGGGCCCTGAGGTGAGAACGGGAATTTTGTTCCCCTCAGGGTCTGAACTGGGCTCCTGACTGAATACACATTCTCTCTTTGCCTCTCTCTCTCTCTTTGATGAGGATGGAACTTTAAGTCTTCCTTTAAAAAAGAAACTGGCTGTTACTGACATGAAATCACCAAACTGCTTGGACCTGGGCGACCTGGTCCCCCTGGTGTAGTGCATTCCCGATCCGGGTGGACAGAAGCTGGTGGAGACACTTCTGTCCCATCCCTCTGCATCCTGAGCTCCTATCTGGGGGTGACGACGTGTACAGTTAAAGAAGACTTTTCTCACCCTTGGTGGCAGCCGTGTGAACATCTGGTGCAGACTAGCCACTTTGTCACGTGGGGCTCCCAGGAAGAGTCCCCACAGCAAGGGATGAGCACCCAGCATTTGCGGCTGTCCCTCTTCCTGGTCAGCTCCGTCTTGGCGGTGCAGGATTCTGAGAACCAATCTTCAGGTATTTTGGCTGAGAGGGGTGAAGGGGCCTGTGCCCTGAGGCTTTGTGAACTGGCGCAGGATGCTGGCCTCAGGCCCCTTTGTACAGTAGAATAAGCCCTATGTGTGTGGCCCCTGTTTTATTTTGTTTTCTCTTATATGTATTTGGACTGTGTGTCGCTGGACTAACCCTGACCCAAGAGGCACTGTTAGCCCACAGAGCGGCACCCAGGACCTGTGGCCACCTGGGCAGCTGTGAACCAGGCAGGTGCTGGGCAGGTCCCACTGGCTGCCTCTCTTCTCTGCCACATGTGCCTCACTTATCCTCTGTGACGACTCATGGCCCAAATAAGTGGATCAGGGTCCCTTGCCCCGTGGGGTGTTACACTCAGCTTCACTCATCGGCCATGTGAAACCCCGAAATGTAAACCCGCACTGTTTCCCACGAGAGCCGAGATGTGCGCTGTACTCCTAGCGCTTTTGGGAAACCATAAAACTCGGCTGGGGCAGGACAGGGGAGCGGCTGGTAAACACTCCTCAGTGCCAGTGGCTCTACGCGGGGGACAGCACCTTTCTTCTCTTCTGTGTAAAATCAGGTCGTTTGTTAACAGTGCAGAGCCCCAGAGGGTTTCAGAGTTTGGAAGCAGCCAGGGCCTCTTCCTTCTCAATGCAGTGAAAATAAGTATCACTGACAACCTCAAAATGGGAGCCACAAATCCAGGGCTTCCACACCTCCACGGGTCCAAAAGAAGCCTGGTTCCCAGCTCCAGAGACTGAACAGGGCTCCGTCTACAGGACCTGGCTTCAGAATGGAGGACAGCTCTTCCCACAGGTGGACACACATGATCTAGGAGACACACGATTTGGATCTAAACCGTTAGGATTTTGTCTGGATGTGTATCAGGAAAGACCATGACTAGCTCATGGTTAATAAGTTCAGGGGTCTTGTCACTTAGGGTAAGACTGCAGGAGGTAAGTGTGGCCACTGTATTTGTGGTGCTGGAGACGGAAGCTGCACGGTGTGTTGTGTGCTTCCTGACTCCCTCGCACCACAGCCACTATCACTGTGTGTGTGTGTGTGTGTGTGTGTGTGTGTGTTCACCTCCCGACGACAGAACAGGGCCAGAACAGGATGAGAGACCATGAAGAAAGATCTTGATTCATTGTTTGGACCTTGAAAAGGGCATTTCCCTTACTTAACTTGGGGTCTGGAGCAATTTAAAACCTTAAGCAGTTTAGAAGCTGGAGGGCCCTCTAGTGGAGGCTGCGGGAACAGGGTTTGGAAATTAGACTCAGCAGCAGGGGGAGGTGAGGGGCCGGTTTTTCTGGGAGTGGCAGGAGATCCCTGGGCCTCACATTGGTGTCCTCTAGGAGACTCCAGGGTACTAGGAGACTGGTCTGGAAGTGCCAGCTGGCCCCACCCTTGGGCACTCACTGCTCATGCAACGGCGGGGCGGGGGGTGGCCAAGATGGCGGGTAGCTTCTCTGAAGCGGTTCCTGCTTCTGCTGAATGCCCGCCGTGTTTCCCGTGTGGCTGGGCCTGGGGAGCAGAGTCACCTGAAAGGTTTATTTCAACTACAGGGGAGGAGATCTTTCATTACTGGAACTGACACCTGCTTCTAAGTCAGATTTACCTTTCTGTCTGCAGTTAGTGCCACCATTGGAGGCCTCCGGGATGAAGGGGTTCTCCATCAGGAGCCTGCACAGCATCAGCCCAGGACCTTAAGTCAAGGACCTTAAGCAGTGTTATGGCTCACATCCGTGAGGTGTCCCCAAAAGCTCACCTTTGAGACAGTGCAAGTCGGTTCAGAGGAGAGATGATTGGGTGGTGAGAGTCTTGGCCAATCAGTGAATTAATCACCTGATGGAATTAACTGAGAGCTACCTGAAGGCAGGTGGGGTGTGGTCATAGTAGGTGGGCACTGGGATGTGGCTTTGGGGCATGTATTTGTACCTGGTGACTAGAGTCTCTCTCTGCTGCCTGATCATCTGTGAGCTGCTTTCTCTGCCACTCTCCCTCCTGATGTTCAGCCTCCCCTTGAGCTGCAAGGAATGGAGTCTGCTGTGTATGGATCGAGACCTCTGAAACCGTGGGCCCGAGAGAAACTTCCCTCCCTGCTGTTGATCTGGGTGAGTGCTATCGTCAGAGAAGTGAAAAAGCTGACCAAAGCGACCCATGTACTGTCAGGAGGCGTGTCATGAAGGCCCAGCCCCGGGGTCCACTGTCATTACCCGGCCCTGCATCACCCAGGAGCAGTCGGCATGGAACAGTGAAAATGTCCCCACAAGGCTCGGTGACAGTTCCAGCCCAGGGCTGATGCGCCCTGGGGTGGGCCCTGCTCGTGCCCTCCAGCATGGCCAGTTCAGGTGCTGCGCCTGCCACCAGTAGGTGACGCCTCGTCACTGACCATCGGAGTAGGCAGGTCTGTGGACTAAGCCCGGGAGCAGGGCTGGCTACCCTCACAGGTGCTCCTGGGCCTCCTGGTGGGACTGAAGCCTCATGCTCTGCAGGTCTGGAGAACCATTGTGGGGTGGAGTGGGGCAGCTTCCCCTGAGTGTGGCCTCCGCCTGGGCACCCTGGGCATCTCCACCAGGCAGCCACTGACCCCCACACGGCCACTGGCGTGTTGCCGAGGCGTGGCTGGGCTTCTCGTTGCGCTTCCAGCCTGGTGACAGGGTGGCTGGTTATTTGCAGCAGCCGTGGCCTGGCGAAGGCAAGGTGACTGAGCTCAGAGCTCCAGGGTGGCGGGAGGGGGGAGTGACCACACCACCCCTGGCCCTGAGGAACTGCAGGTGGCTGGTTTACTTCACCTTGTGCATGGAGTCTTCCGTGGAAACTGTGGCTGGCCTGATCAGGGTGACAGTGGAATTGCCTTGGAGCAAGAATGACCTGTGGCCTCACCTGAGCGCTGAGTGGCCTCCCCTGAGCTCTGATTTCGGCAGGTTTCTCTCTGATTTCTGCATTTCTGTTGGGTTACCAGCACGAGATGCCTCCTGCTGATAACAGCTCCCTTCAAGCCCAGCCGGAGCCTGGGGTGCAGGCTTTTCCTCCTTCTTTGGACTCCTCTGATGGTAGCCGGGGAAGCCCTTGACTGTGGGGAGTTAGCTCCTCTGGAGAAAAGGCTGGAGGGTGAGTGCGCAGGCCTCCCGTCCTTCAGGTGGGCAGATCTAGGGCAGCTTCGTTTCTCAGGAGGCCTGGACGTCCTCCTCGGCCACATGGTCCTTCTTCCTGTCCTGACTCCTGTTATAGGTCGAGGGGTGTCTCCCCAAACGATCCCTTCAGTCCTGACCCTGGCACCTGTACCGGGACCTCTTTTGGGAACCAGGCCTTTGCAGATGAGCAGGTTGCGAGGAGGCCACGCTGGAGGAAGGTGGGCCTCTACTCCAGGGTGCCTCGTGTCCTGGGAGGAAGGCGAGGTCCAGGCAGAGGAGAAGCCCACGTGAGGACAGAGGCAGCGAGGAGACATGGCCACAAGCTGAGGCACACCGAGGACGGAGGGGCAGGGAGGGATCTCTCCTGCAGGGTTCGGGGTGCGTGTCACTGCAGCACTGTGACAGGGATGTACTGCCGCCAGGACGTGAGGGAAGAGAGTCTGCTGCTGGACACCTGGTGTGTGGCTGCAGAGCCCTGAGGGACCCACGTGCTCCTGTCCCACTTCCTCTCTCTTGCTGCCCATATCACCTCCCCAATAAACCGCCTGCTCATGGATCTTTCCACCGGGCTTCCTTCAGGAGCCAAGCGGAGGCACCCCGTGCTGTGCAGAGAGTGTCCACGGAGTCCTGAGTCCCCAGTGAACACTCATTTTTGTTACAACAGTGAGTGGAACCATCCTGTCCATTTTCTGCCCACCTGCTCTGTGCTTGGTACTTGACAAACGAGTCAAATTGTTCACGACCCCGTAGTAGATAGCACCATCATGACCTCTCCTTTAAGCAAGGGGGAGCCTGAGTAGCTTGCACCCTTGGGACCCTGGATGGGCTGACTACCCAGCACCCAAATGCTGCCCAGTCGTTTCTCCACAGAGTCAGGTTTTATCTAGCGTCCACCTGTGCTATTTGTGTGTATCAGTTGCTTGACAGAGACCCAGTATCAGTGGCTTAATTACCAGCAAGCTCCCTGTGGGGCGCTTCGGCTCTGGGAGCCCCTGAGGGCTCTGAGTCCTGCCACCTGCGTGCTCGGCCACATGGGGTGCAGGTACAGCATGCATTGCCAAGCCACCTGCAGCCAGGGGTAGGGAGGGCACAGGGAAAGAGGAGAAGGGACTCTTCCCAGCAGGAGCTACGCACATTCCTTGGATCTTGAATGCCCCCAAAGGCCACGGGTTGGAGGCTCAGTCACTGGCCTGAGGCACTGTTGGGAGGTGGTGGAAGCTTTAGGCCTGTGGTAGGAAGTTGGGTCGTTTGGTCATGCCTTTAAGAGGGTGTGGGGACCCCAGCCCCCCCTCTCTTTGCTCACCGTGAGGTGAGCAGCTCTGTTCCCCACGTGCTCTCTGCCATGATGCACCATCTCCCCATGGGCCCTACACAGTGGCGCCCACCAGCTGTGGGCTGAAACTCCCAAATTGTGAGCCAAATTAAACTTTGCTTTTAACTTGGTTCTCTCTGGTGTTTTGTCACAGCAACGGAAAGCTGACTCACCTGCTATCGATGGGAATTCTGACCCCTGGTCACACTTAGATGCAAGAGGCGGGGCAGGCTGGGACATGCAGCGTGTATTTGTTCCTAGACGTTGCCATAGAATGGGGGGAAGGGGGTGTGGAGATAAGCCAGCGGGGTGCTCTTGGGCCCCGTGCTGTGTGGCAGGGACATGCACACAAACGCACCTGATCCTTCAACTCAGAAAAGGCGCGTGATGAAGGCAGAATTCCCCAGCAGAAGAGATGGTCAGTGGGTCTGTGTGACGGCGGGAGCACAATAAGGCAGACAGTGATGTCCCTGTGACGAGCCGGCAGGCCCTGAGCAGGAGGCTGCCCAGAATGCACAAGGGAGGAAGTAGAGGGAGAGGAAGGGTGTCAGCCTGTCCAGGACTTGGTGCAGATCGCCAAGGCAAAACAAGCAAACACAGCCCCAAGAGTCCCACTGCCCCACGCCGTCCACCTTGACCTTGGAAGTGGGCTGCAGTGAGAGCAGACAACGCCAGCCGGACATTGGTCTTCTGGGGCCCGAGCAGCTGGAGGAGGAGGCCGCAGGCAGCTCACGCTGTCACCAGCTCCTCCTGGCTGCTGGGTGGAATACACACCTCCTGGCTGCTGGGTGGACGCTGATGTCAGAGGTCGGGGGTCAGCCGGGCCAGGCTCCCTCAGACCCGCAGGGGAGGGCTCCGTCCTGGCCCATCCCTGCTTCCGGGGGCCCCAGGGTTCCTTGGCTTGTTATCCCAGTGGCCGGTTGACCCCGTCTCTCCTCCACGTCTCCTGGCTTGTCCTTGTCCCTGCACGTGTCTTTGTGTGTCTCTGTGTCCACATTTTCCTTTCTGAGAGGACGACAGTGAGCCTCCAGTGTCCCCATCCTAACCTGACTCACCAGTGCAGGGCTTGTCTCCACCTAAGGCCACACGCGCAGGTGCCGGAGGTGAGGCTCCAGCATGTGCTGTTGGGGACTCGGCTCGACCTATGGTAGCTAGTTGATGGACGTTCACACCTGAAGCCAAAGTACATTCACACCTCACTCTCGGCCCTGGAAGACTGCCCCCCAAAGCTAACAAAACATGCAGGGAGTTTTGTTTCCTGAGCAACTAGCAGCCCCTATGCACGAATGGATTGCCAAAAAAGGACGCGTGGCTCCTCGTCCCCTG
Source organism: Ictidomys tridecemlineatus (assembly GCF_052094955.1). Taxonomy (NCBI): domain Eukaryota; kingdom Metazoa; phylum Chordata; class Mammalia; order Rodentia; family Sciuridae; genus Ictidomys; species Ictidomys tridecemlineatus. The sequence goes on from NC_135479.1 coordinate 211,426,885, forward strand.
TGCGTACCCACGAGGAGGCGAGCTTCTGACACGCCCAGGACAGGAATCTGTCAGTAAAAATAGAATCAAGTCATGACGTCCCAAAGGCAACTTATATTTCCTATGCTTCGTTTTCAAAACACACTTTTGTGTTTGAGGATTTCAGTTCACTTTCAAGGACCACTTTAAATTGCTTTTTGTTCAGCCTTTTGTGAGCCGCGTGAGGCACAGGTCAGCAGCCAAGCTGGGGGACTCGTGGCCGGTAGCCCGGTGCCAATGGAAGGCCCCGACTGATGGGAGTGCTTTGAAAAGGCTGCACATTTTAACCCTCTCACCTACCAGCAAACACCACTTCCCCAGGCACAGCACCTGTCCCCACGGGGCTTCTTGTCACCTGGAGCCAGCTGACAGCCGAGGTCCAGGCCCGGGGGAGGAGCTTGCCAGGTGTGCTTTGGCTGTGCTTTGTCTCCCAAGGGTGCACGAGTCCAGGCTGGTCCTCCGTGTGCTGGTGTCGAGTGGTGTGGGACCTTCCGGAGGGTCCACTGGAGTGGCCTCAGGAGGGACTGTGGGGTCCCCGTCCCTCTGGCTTTCTGTTTGAGTTGTGATCTCTTTCTCCCAAACATGCTCCTTCTGGCTGCTGGGCCATACCTCTTGAGTCCCCAGAGATTGAGCTGATGCCACTGCCAGGCCTTGGACCCGGCTGTGGTTGGGGTCTCAAGTGTCCCCAAGGCCATGCGTGGAAGGCCTTGTCCCCCACTGCTCTACCTGGAGGCAGAGGCACCGTGAGGAGGCGGGGCCTAGTGGAAGGAGTTGGGCCATCTGGGGGAGCTCTGGGGGTGTTGGGGGGCTCTGGTCCCTTCCTCTCTTCTTGCTTCCCAGCTGCCGTGAGGTGACAGCTTTGCTCTGCCGTGTGCTCTGCCACGAGGCTCTGCCTCCCCACAGCCCACAGCAGAGGAGCCATCTTGGCTGACCCTTGATTCTGGTCTCACGAGGCCCTAAGCAGAGAGCTTAGGGCTTCCCACCTCTGAACTGAGGGAGAGGAGCGAGCAACGTTCATGTCCCTCTGTTTGCAGAAAAGCAATACTGTGACATGTGCTGCTTCCAGGTCCCTGCTGTACAAGACCAGCAGCTTCCATTTCTGGCTCTGGGGCCCTGTCCCATGAGGCGGCTCCAGCTGCCCTCTGGAGCGACCCCTGTGGGTGGTGGAGCCCCTCAGCCAGCCCAGCCGAGCCCCTGACCATGGCCAGGACCAACTTCCCGGGTCTGTTTGTGAGCCTCTTTGGGGGTGACCGTCCAGCCCCACTGCCCCGTCCCAGCCGGTGTGGGGAGCCCGGCCAGAACACCAAATAGATGCTGGGTGTTGGGAACCACCGAGTTTGGGGTGCTGTGAGTAGAACACATTTCTGCTTCTCGCTCTCTGTCTCTGAGGATGAGTCGACATGAAGATAACTTGAGCAGAACCATTCCAGATGGTACATGTGACACTCCGACCCGGGGGAGAATCGGCCCCTGAGGCTTGAAGGACACTTATTCTTATGTATAGAGGGAGTTGTCAACGTTGTGCCCAAGTATGCCACACTCAGGAAAAGGACAGCATTCATGCTGCCGAGGGCTTGGGGACAGGAGCCATCTCAGACTCTGCACGTGGGTGGTGAGAGGCATAGTTCTGGGAGCCGATTGGACTCCACCTCTGATTTCAAAGTGATCAATGTCTGGATGTCTGCACTGAATTAAAGAGATCAGACTGCCCAACGCTGGGGAGGTTAATAACAGCCCTGCGTGCAGGAGCGCACCTGTCTTCCTCTAGCTCTCAAAGCTAGCGGCGCAGGCGGCCTGACGGAGTGGGTATTCTTTCAGTCCTTATGATACATTATTATGATATTGTGCATCATCGTGTAGCATGTGATTATGAAGCCATTAAAACCATGTTCACGAGTGGTTTTTAATGATATGGAGCAATGTGCATCGAACAGCAAAAAATTTAGAAAGATGCAAAATTTCATGTACAACTTTATATTCTACTACATAATATGTGAAAATACGTATGGTCGCCGGATTCACATCTCCCTAAGAGTTGAGACACGGGCACAATTTAATATTCAATAATGAAGAATTCTTTAAATAACTTGGTACATCCATAGAACATGATAGCATTTAGCCCCTTAAAATTATAACAATGCAGAAATGTACGGAAACCCAGTTCGGCCACTTGCTCAAGTGGGTATGTTGGTTCCCCTGGGAAGCAATCGGAAAGAGCCGCAGATCAGCCGTCTTAACGCAGCCCTGGTTCCTTATGCAAGGTTCTGGGGCCCCGAGGTCTGCAGCTGAGTGTCAGCCTTGGGAGGAGCCTTCTTGACCCCTCCCAGCACTGGCCAAGACTGGTGGTCCTGGTGGTCCTCACTCTGGCCTCTCTGCTGTCATCTCCGTGTGGCTTCTCCTGGGGCTCACACCTCCCTCTGTCTCTGCACACACACCTGTCTCTCCCTAAAGGACCCTGTCATACGGGGTGGAATTCCCACCCTGACTTGAGGGTGACCTCATCTTAAGTGAACTCTTGACATCTGCAAAGACCCTTTGATCAAATAACCCCCCACTTGGGGGTTCTGGGTGGACTCTTCGACCCGGTCGGACAGGGGATGAAGTGAAAGAAGTAGAATTTCAATACGAAACTCCATGTCATACTTCAACCACAAGTTAAAAAGGAAGCGCAACACACTCACAGGCACATGGGTGTGCACACATGCGTGTGTGTGCTTGCACACAGGCAAAGGGGTGAAGGCTGGGTAATGAACACTTTCCTGGGGGGCTTTCTGGGCCGAAAAGCTGTGGATTCTGCTTCATGACCCCTGTGTATTTTTTGGAATTTTATGAATTTTCTACATTGATAACACACCACCCTTGTAATTAAAATGCTGATGATATTTTTTGCCAAGTTGTCAAAATACAATAGCTGATGGTGTTGAGTGCCCTGGTCACTCCCTGTAGGGGGACAGTGACCATCTTGCAGAGGCCTGGCTACACTGCAGACTGCTCCAGGTGTGTGTGGCCTCTGATCCAGCGAGTTCATAAAAAAACAGACTGCTTTTTAGAGTAGTTTTATGTTTGCAGTAAAAAGAGGAGAAGGTGCAGAGGGCTGTTATGTCCCAACCCACACACGCATGGCCTCCGCACATCGACACCCCCCCTGCAGGCCCCTTTGTCACAGTGGGTTGACCCCCACTGGCCAGGTACCCACCCCCAGCATCCACGGTGTGCACTGGGGGTGGCTCTTGATGCTGCACCTTCTGTGGGCGTGTCCAAGTGTGCAGTGATGTGAGTCCACTGCAGCGTCACACAGAGGAGCTCGCTGCATGCCCTGAAAGGCCCTGTCCCCAACTCTCCTCTCCCCTAACTCCTAGCAGCCGCTGAGCTTTTTGCATAACAGCAATTGCATTTTCCAGAATTGATCCCCGGCTGTGGCCTCCTCTCTGGTGGGCTGTGACAAAGTTCACCACTTACTCTACCAAGCTGCTGAAGTCCAGAAGCAGGAGGCCACCCCCTGAGAGAGGTCACTGAGAAGTGTGTGTGTAGTCACGGGGAGTGGCAGGGGTTTGTAACCCACAGGTGACTCAATCCTGCTGTGAAACAGTAGGCTCAGCATGGACGTAAAAACACTCAGGCCAGGCGGTTGACCTGTGGACCGTGCTGTCCCTGCATGGTGGCCTTAAGTGCATTCTGTGTAGAAACTTTCCTCCTTTTTGCTTTCCTGTATTTTCTAATTTTTCTATAGCCAGTATGTTATTGCTTTCTTCATAAGGAAAACAATTGAATCTAGTTATTAAAAATTCATGGTGCCTCTGTTGAGATTATGGATGGTTTTTATTTTCTTCTTTATATTAAATTGAACCCATATGAAATTGCTTTTTTCTGAAGATGAGGTTAAATATCGGCCCTCTTAGTCACTGCTTTCTCTATTGTCTTCAAGAAGTCATGTGCTTGAATTCCTTATATACCTGAATTCCTCAAGACGATGTTTCTAAAGTTGAAATCATGGCTCTCCTACAAATCTTCAATGTACAGTGTCAAGGACTGTACTGAGTTCATTCACCAGGGAGGGAACCAGCAGGAGGTAACAGCAAATTCGGGGAGAACCCAGGAACATGCACACATGTGCCATCGTGAGTGATGGGGGACTTCACAGTTAGAACGTGTCGCTCTCCACAGAGCCAAAGTCCAGGGATCCCCACTCCACAGGGGTCATTTGCACTTCTGCGGCCAGCAATCATCTGTTTTACTTTCAGTTTCTCAGAGCCAAGGGCTCCAGGATGGCTCAGGCCCTGTTAGCCACAGCCTCACCACCTTGGCCCCATCCTCGTTTCTCCACGGCATTTCCCACTTTCCTTTCTAGAGGGGAAGGTAAAACCCAAACCTCTGGCCTACCCTTTGGTCTGGCCTCACATCTAAGGCCACCCACCGCTGGCCCCTCTCTGCACTCAGGCCCCACCAGCCTCTCCCACTTCAGGGCCACCTGCCCTGCTCTGCGGCCTCTTGCACACAGTCCCCTCTGCAGTGAGGTTGCTGTCCCACCTCACAGCTTCCTACCCACCTGACAGCCAGCTCAGTCCCACTTCCCCAGGGCCTCCTGGGCTATCCCAGGCCTCCCAGGCCTCCATTGCAATCTGAATTGCCACATGAATCTGCGTTATGTAAATTTGAACTTTGCAGTTTTAAAATAGCAAAGGCTAAAAATATCAGTAAAATCTCTTTGTGCTCAAATTTGGAAATAATGCAAGTCTCCAAACTTAAAAGAAAAAAAAGTCGCTCGGGGCCACACTTTGCTAGCTACCTTTCCAAAGACCTGCGAGCCTGTCTGCAGGTCCTGCCTCTGGTGGCCTCGCAGCAGCCAGTGAACAGATGCAGTCCAGGCCCCAGGCCACCCGGGGCCCCGGCCCTTGCTGTGGGACCTCTGAGGATGGTCATCAGGTGTGCATACCACACAGGTGTGCGGTGGTGCTCACTGTTGTGAGAGTTCTCCTAGAGGCTCTCGTGCGTGGTGTTCTCTGGTAGCGATGCTGGGGTTAGGGCTGGGACTGGGAATCTTGGTGATACTGAGGTGGGAAGGCCAGTCCTCAAGACACCTGGTGCCAACTGATGTTCAAAATGGTAGAGGGAGGCCAAGAGGAGAAAAGAGCCGACGGGGACAAGAACGTGCCAGGCTGGCCTGAGTTTTACACTCCTGTGGCACCTTGTTCCGGAACTGAGTTCTGAATCATGTTGGGCCACAGCTCATCAGTAAGACACAAACCCTGTGTGCTATCTCTGTGATTATGTGACTCCCCGAGACTCTCCATTTTTTCCCCCTTTAGAAATGGCAATTTTGCTTGATGTTCCCATTTTGATTTCTATGGGCATAGAGGCCTTCATAGAAGGTGGGGTCCCTGATAAGTGGGGAAACTCAGAGCTGAGAGGTGCAGGTGGGATGAGACAAAGGAAAAGGTGTCTGGGCTTCTACGGGTGATAAAGTCTCGGAAGGCAATTACATGTTTGAAAGTAACAGAAGAAAGGGGTATGTGGGAAGGCTCTGTCTCAGCCAACTTGTCTTCTTGGCACTGTCTCTGGTGATGAAGGTCACTCTCTCTCTGCTGTATGAGAGACGGGTCACGGTCACAAGGAAATGTGTATTCTGCTTTTGGGCCGACAGGGGGAGGCAGAGAGCTTTTCCTGGATCTGTTTTTTTCTTAACTGCCTTCAACACAAAATCATCTTTGTCACAAATGCATGTTTTGGGGTGGCACATTCCATATTCTATCCCCTTCAACCTAGAGCTCCAAGTAGATTCTGAGTGAACAAAAAAGCAATAAATGTTAGCATTAAAAACAACGTGTCTGCTCAGAGGGCTCTTCTGCAGGGCTCCTCTGGCCCCAGTCCTGTCCCTACAGGGCAGCCAGCCTCAGGGGCCCTGGGAGGCGCTGCTGAAACCCCGTCGGAGACTGAGCTAGGTTCTCGGCTGCTGCAGGCAGGTGGGTCTGGGTATTTGCAGGCCTCGCTGGTTTCTTTCTGGTTTCTTCTCTTATGAATTTGAGGAATGAAATCCACGGGAAGTGAGGGCTGAGTGTAAAAGAGGAGGATTTATTCCAGTGATAAAACAGAAGCGGGGCTCTTGCAGCAGGAGCGAGGGGCCAGGCGGCAGGTTTCACGTAGGCGTGCTGGTCTGGGGGTAATATGGCTGCTGGGTGGAGTCCTCGGCCCATCTGTGCTAACCAGGTACTAGAAGAGCGTCAGGGCTATGGGTTGGGCCCTGACCCTCTGATTGGCTGTGACTTCCCTAGGCCTTGACTTTCCTGTAGCCTCTATTTAGATGTGTCTCTACTTCTGCTTTCCCACCACTTCAGGACAAACGGCCATTTTATCTCTTCTCTGGGACCAAGGCGTGGCTGGAGCATTTGGGATATTTCTCCAGGGACATTTCCTGGAGCCCTAATTGGTGCGGTGGCTCACACTTATTATCCCAGGGACAGGGAGGCCGAGGCAGGAGGATCCCAAGTTTGAGGCTAGCGTCAGCAGCATAGTGAGACCCTGTCTCAAAATAAAAAATAAAAAGGCCTGGGGGTGTAACTAAGTGGCTAGGCACCCCTGGGTTCAATCCCCGGAACCCCAAACAAACAAAAAGACAACACAATACAACAAACCCCCCAAATGCCCCAAACAAACCAAACCAAAACCAAAACCAAAACAAAAAAACAGCCTCAATTGGGTCCCGCTTCCGTGACTGTCTGAGGGTTTTACCGGGTCCTGTCCTCTTCCCTGTGAGCTCTTTGACTGAAGACTGAGTGCGCTGTAAGTGTCCCACGTTGGCCGTGGCTGCTGCCATGAGTGGTAACTACATCATCGCGATGGCCGGTGTCACCAGTGTTACCACACCCCTCTCCACCCTGCAAGCAAGTGACACTGTTCCCCAGCCTTGCTGTCAGGAGCAGCCTTGGGAAGCCGAGGCTGCCTGTGAGGCCCAGGGCTGAGGCCCAGTGAGTGGGCCTCATGTCTCCCTGCCAGAGGGTCCATGTCGTGGGGACAGGCACCGTGTGTGGTCAGGAGCCACCCTCCTGTGCCTAGAGGACTGTCATGGAAATACTAGGTACTTCTAAATGTTTACTGCATGATATTTGGCGGGTGATACGTCTGCAGTGGCCACGTGGCCCATGGGTTCTGGAAACTCTGGACTGGACTTGCTAAGGCTCTGAGGGGAGGCTTTCTGAGACCCTGAGTAGCAGAACTATGTATTAGATTAATTACTAGAGAAGGAGGACGTTACCTGCACATTGGTAAGGGTTATGGAAATTTATTTTCTGCATGAACAGACCTCAGAACGGGCAGAGGACCCCACCTGTTAATCCAGAAGTCGACAACTCTGGAGGAAGCCAAGAGGTGGGTATAAAAATGGGTGGGTGTGTGATTTTGGGCTGCGGATGTGGCTCAAGTGGTAGTGCGCTTGCTCTGGGTTCAATCCTCAGCACCACATACAAATAAAATAAAGATGTCGTGTCTGCCGAAAACTAAAAAATCAATATTAAAAAATTCTCTCTCTCTCTCTCTTAAAAAAAAATTCACTTTTTAAAAAAATGGGTGGGTGTATGATTTCAAATGAATAGAAGCGAGAAGTTTAGATCCTGAACCTAACTTCTGCGCTCAGTGTGTTTTCCAAGTGGATTCACACTGTGTCCTTTTCCTGATGAGGTTGACCTAGACACGTTTGAATGTGTGACATTTCCAGGCACATGCTGGTGCCCAGGACGAGGCCTCCAGGGAGCAGGACTTCAATACCACAGCACTGGACGGTAACGTGCTCAGGATTTAGACTGCGATTGCACCAGTCGGAATGCAGGCGTCAGACGTGGTCATTCTCTGTGCCAGAAGAAAGGGCTAGGGTCATGGTCAGTGTGCATTACTACGGCAAAAGGCCACACGCCACAGCTCGAGGGCAGACAGACTCTTCCCACGGTTCTGGAGGCTAGCAGCCTCTGATCAAGGGCCGACGGTCTTCCTGGCTTGTAGGTGGCCCTTCCTGGTGCACGTGGGAGGAGAGGGATGGGGATGGAGATCTCACGTCCTCAGAGGACACTACCCGCCTCAGGCGTGCCATCCTGGGGAGTTCGCTGTGGCCAAAAGCTCCACTTGAGGAATTAGGACGCCAACATATGATTCTGTGTCTCTCTCTCTCACACACACACACTTCAGTCCACAGCAGCTAGAAAACAATGTCTGGTTTGTGAAAGGGAAGGTGTTTCTAGGATTTCTGCGCTGAGTCGGAAAAGGGAAGCCAGCCTGCCCGCCCTCCTTCTCTCCTTCTGCAGAAGGTTGAATCTCCAGCGTCTTCCACTTAAAATGATCTTGAAGTCAAAGTGACACGCCGGACCCCCTTCAACAGTAAGGAACAGCACCCTGCCCCTTCTCCCCACTTATTTGCATTTGTGCCTTTCTTTAATATGTGCTTTCTACCCCTTGGGCCTACTATGTGCACACAGCCTGAATTCTGCGTCCCCTGGGAATGTTAAACTACAGTAGGAGAGACAAGATCAGATAGTCACAGAAACTCTTCTGTAGGCAGACGGTTCAATACCGGGTAGAGCAGGGTCTTCTTTAGAAATGTCACAGCGCTCTGAAAAGGCCAGGGTTTTGTGTACCTCTGAGGAGCCGGGTAGCATGGAGGCCCAGGTCTGACCTAGTCCCTGGGGGCTGGTGAGGTTGCAGGCTGAGGTGGACTTGGTTCTCAGGCAAAGGCTCCAGGGACACTGTGCCTCATTCCTCAGGGCTGGCATGTGCCACCTCAGGTCACTCTAGATTTTATTTTTCCCCAATCTAGCTGCTCTGTGTTGGATGCGAGGTGCCCGCAGGAGCAGGAACCGGTTTCACCAGCACCTGGGCTTCTGTGAGGCCGGGAGGAGCAAGGTGGTGGCCAGCCAAGGTCCTCGGAGTCTGGGGGAAGGGGGCTGACAGCCTCGGGCTGGTGGAAAAGCACCAGGACCCAGGCTTTGGCCTGGGAGGTTGGGAGGGCTGGGCGGAGGGGAGCTGAAGAGGCCGGAGCCTCTGGATCCTAGGCCCGGCCGTGCCTGCGAGCAGTTGTCTAATGATTAATGCAGAAGGTGCGGCGCTCACCTGTGTGCGTGTGGCCCCGCCTGTGACAGGACGGGGTCATTTCAGGAGGAACTTCCTGTTAGCTGGTGAGGAGAAATCGGAGTTCTGTGGCCGCCAGAGGATCAGCTCGCGCGCCCTGTAGAGAGGCCAGCAGCCTGGAGTCTCCGGGAGAGGAACCTTCCTGGCAGCCCGAGGTAGGACACTGCGCTGGCGCTGCAGTTGACCCAGGTCTGCCGGGGTCTCTCCTGGGTCTCCCATCAGGGCCTGGACGTTCACCCCACCTCACGTTTGCCTTCCAGCCTCCGCGGAGTTAAAAATTAAAGGACAGGCCTGCTCGGAGGAGTCGGTGAGTGTCCCTGTCACGGGAGCTGCTCCTGGGAGTGTGGAGGGCCCTCTGCCGGGACTTGGGAAGGTCCCAGGGAAGCGGTTCCTTGGGCACTTGGAGAGGCCGTGGCTCCCCCGTGAGGAGGCCCACGTTTTGTTGTCTTGACTTTCTAAGAAGCTGGGCCCCGGCAGGCAGTCCGCAGGGTCCAGGGAGAGGCGGGCCCTGCTGCGGGGCACTCCTCCCTGCCAGGCCCCACTCGGTGCTGCTGGGGTCGGGCTCCTGGAGCTGCCTAGACCAGGACGTTCGCAGGTGCTTTTGGAAGTTACGACATCCAACTCCTCCCGATCCCTAGAGGGAAAGCCGGCTCAGACCTCTGCTCTTCCCGAGCAGGCAGCTTGGCGGTGCCTGCCAGAGCTTTCCCAGGGCTCCTCTGGCCAGTAAGGAAGGGGCAGGGGTCAGGCCCTGCCTGAACGGCCTGTCAATGCAAGACGGAAGAAGACTTTGCAGTTTTTCAACTACAGGTGCATCATTGGGATCCTTCCATAGTGGGATGGAGGAGGAGTCACGCCTCAGGGCTGCTCAAACTCCCCCGAGCAACTTGTCTGATTTAAGTTGCACTTGAAATCCGCGGTGTGGTCCTGCCCCAACTGAACCCAGCCTCTGAGCCCTGTGTGTCCTCACCAGCCCATGACTGTAGTGACCGCACTGGTCCTGCTCTTGGACTCCCCCCATCTGCTGCGCTGCCCACCCCAGACCTTGCTGGAGCATGAGACAGCCATTTTCCGGGGTGGAGAGCAAGAGAGGGGGACGGCATCTCCCAGGGGACCTTAATCCGTTGCTGCGGTTTCCATAACTCTGGGCCACCTCCCCAGTGACTGCTTTTGGTAAAAACGTCTCACTTCCGTAACCGGCAGGGTTGATTTCTCCTCATTCTGTGCCGGGCCTTGCATTCCAGGCGACTGTAAAGCCATCAGCTGTCCAGTGGCGCTAATTGATCCTTGACAACTGGTAAATGATTGATGGGGCGCTGGGTGGCTGAGGTGTCGGAGTGATCTCAGAGCCGGGATTTCATTCTGGTTTGTGCCTGGCCGAGGCGAGATTTGGTGCTAAGACATTTGCTGGGTCTGTTTGAGGCCAGCGCAGGGGGCCGGCTCCTGCCGGGGCAGCGTGCCGTGAGATGTTTGAACCTTGAATCAAGGGGAGGAGTCGTTGCAGTTTTCTTTCCGAAGAGAGCAGAGAAATATAAGGCCGAGACCCCCTTCCTTCTCGGGAGCTCTGAGGACCTGTCGTGAGATGAAATGTTCCCTGAGTCCCGGGCTGGAGCCGCTGGCTGCCGGGCACACGGACCCTGGGCAAAGCACAGCGGTCGCAGCCCAGGCGGGCCTGCTTGGGGTCTCGCACTGCTGCCTCTGGGTCGGCTGTGGGGTCTGCCTTCTTAGGCCAGCCCTGGCCTGCTGTGCCCCCACACCACAAGGTCCCAGCACAGGGTCTCTGGTGGGACAGGCTGTGGAGTCCCGTGGGTGCTAAAGCTGAGTGAGAACCACCTGCCTCTCTGCACACCTGTGAGGGTGGGGGGAGGGCCAGGAACACCCTAGCCCCAGGCACAGGGTATTGCTCCTGCAGGGTGCGTTCCTGCCCAGGTGTGCTAGCCTTCAACTGCCCCGAGGGACCCACAGTTCTGGCAGGTGCCTGGAGAAGGAAACAGCAAAGGCAAAGAAGCAGGTGGGGGGTGAGCCAGGAGGCCATCAAGGAGAAGGGGGACTTGGAGGAAGGGTCGAGGGGTGTACATGTGGGGCCTGGAGTGCGGCTTAGTCGACCCTGACCTCCTGGACCCTGAAGGTACCCCTCACTCAGCCACAGAGCTCTAGGCTCTCTCTCAGCATGCCTGGCCCCGCCCACCCCAGGGCCTTTGTACCTGCTGTTCCCCTGCCAGGGGAGCTGCTCCTGCAGAAGTGCACACAGAGGTTGCCTTGCTCACTCTCCTCCTCTTAGGAGCCTGCGCAGCTGGCGAAGATGATAGCTAGACCCCACCCCACGCACACCCCTGCCCATCCTATTTTCTCCTCACCTCTTGCACCTGCAGGAGATGACGCGATCGATTGATCTGTTTTGTCTTCTCTGCCTTTGTGAGAGTGTAAGCTCCTGGAGGGCAGGACTTTTTTCTGACTGACAGGGAGGGTAGGAAGCCACACTGTACCTCTCAGTGGGCCATGCAGGGCTCGGGCTGCACCAGCTGCACCCCATCATTTAAGGGAGGGCTGGGGTAGGGTCGCTCTGTTCATCCGGTGACTCTCAAACCTGAGCTGCGTCAGAGCCCCAGGGGCTTGTGTGGACGCAGGTGGCTGGGGCACCCCTGAACAGCTGGTCCAGCGGGGTGGGTGGACCCGAGAATGTGCCTTGCTGTCAAGTCCCCCGTGAGCCTTCTGTTTCTGCGTGGACGCCAGGAGCTGCGAGGGCTCAGGCCGTCTCTGGGTGGCAGGTGCCTCTTGGCGTGGGGTGTCACCCACTTGCCTTTCTATTCCAGGGTGAGGAAGAACATGCGGAGATGGAGGGCGGCTGGAGAGAGGTGCTGGCCGTGCTGCTGGTCCTGGCTGGGCTCGCAGGTAGGGTCACAGGGCTGTGGACTGGTCACCGTCTGCTGCAGGCAGGGTGGCGGGCACACAGCTGCCCGAGGGCACCTCCCAGTGCACGGCTGTCCCTGGGCCTCCCTCTCGGTGGGATGCTGTTCCTGCTGGGAACTGACACCACAGCCCACGTCGGGGCTGTGGCCGAGAGTTGGGGGACCACATCAGGGACCTTCCCGAGGCAACGGCACTGCTGAGATGTCCCTCTCACCCCCGTCAGTGGACCTGGCTTTCAAGGAAGGGGGCCCAGGTGTCACCGCCTCGGGGTGCCTGTGGTTTCCAGGGTGGGTGCCCCGGCTGCCACGCATCCCCAGGTGAGGTCCATGGTGTGACAGTGCCCCCTGGGTGTGGCTGCTCCGGGACATGGTGGACGCGCCCAGGTGGAGCGGACTCGGGTTGAGGCCCAGCCTCCGTCTTGCTCACTCGCTTTGGTCTAGCTGGTCTTGTCTGGCTCCGTGGCTCCCGGAGGGCTTCAGCTTGTCTCCCTGACTGGTCAGATGTCCCTCGGCATCCCTACAGCAGGACTCGCAGGCGTCATGCAGAAGGACAGTGCGTGTCCAGGAGCGCACTGTGTCGTCCAGGTGCAAGGCCAGGGTTATCAGGGCTCGCGCCTCCGTGCCATCCGCTGGGCATGGGGGCCTCCCTTCGCTCCTCCCCAAAGTGGCCGCTGTTCTGACCTGTCACTGCACGGACAGTTGTGGCTGTTTTTTAGGTCTCTGTGTTCTCTATTTTGGATGCTAGACACAGCCTTCCAAAAATCTGGTCATGTCAGCATCAAAAAAAAAAAAAGGGGGGGGGGATAGAACAGAACAGGAAACGTGGGGCGTGTTCCACGCAGCAGGGGCGCTGCGAGAGGCTCGACTGGGGGTGATTTGCATGTGAAGTCTAGGGGCTCCAGACTGTGGTGGGGAACGCACGCGGGGCACAGGGGCCGGGAGACCCTGTCCTATGGCGTGCGGGTGAGTTGGTCGGAAGGTGCTTGCCAGACGTTTGTCTGCAGAGTGGAGGGGGGAAGAGAGCCCCCGGCGGGCTGAGCCCAGGGCTGGCCAGCCACCCTCAGGACTCGTTGCAGGGACACGGCACTGTGTGGGCCTCTTCTAGCCATGGCCGCAAGACCCTTCAAAGGTTTGTCCGGCAGTGATGAACTCTGGCTTGGATTTTCTTAGAGTTTTTTTTTTCCTGGTGTAGCTGAGCCTCGTGCACTGGGTTGAGGCAGGGGAATCTGGCTGATGTCTTGTCTAGGAGGCCGAATATCGTGGGCTAATTCTAGAGCCCTGGGGAGGGGCCCATCCTCAAACTGGTGATGAATACCAATTTGGAAATGCGTTGCGATGCTTCACTTAGGCTTCACCTGCAGGGACCTCTGAACACCTGGGGGCAGCGCCTGGGGACACCCAATCCTCCCTCTCCACCTGGCCCGTGGTAGCTCTCCTGATACGGAACTCGACCCCTTGATTTATTCACTAGTAACTGTGCACAGAACTTCTGTTGTGTGCCACTTGTTTCCGGCACTGGGAGCATGGCCGCGTATAGCCAGGCATGATCCTTGTTAACACCGAGCTTAGAGCCTAGTAGAGGAACAGGATTTGAGATCCTGTGATAGGATCATTTAGCCTAAATTGGGTATTCTGAAGGTTTCCCTGAGGAGGTAGCATCTGGGTGTGGAACTGAGGAGCAAGTGAGACTGGTGTTCCAGGGTGGACAGCATGTGTGAAGGCCCTGGGGCTGGAAAGAATTGGTGAGTCTGATAAACTGAAGGTCCAGTGGTCCGAGGTGGAGTTGGGGCGAATTGAAGCAGCTGTGGGACTGTGAGTTCAGTCTTCAGCACTAGTTGGTCTGTCCTAAGAGGAGAGAATCACTGAAACCAAGTCTGGGGTGTGGAGTGGGAGGTGGGGCAGGGTTGCCCGATCAGATGCGTGACTGCGGCATGCACAGCAGCTTTGCGGGGGACTGGTGGTCTACGGGTGATCTCGACTCTTCCTGGGGACCTATCCCAGGGCCTGAGCTGGGAGCTCACCTGCCCCGGGCCCTCCTTGTTCTGGCTCCTTTCTCGCCTTCCAGAGCTGCGTCCCAAAGCAGCGCTCTCTCTGCCCGCCCCTGTCTGTCCCCTGCTCCTCCTGGGGGAGCCCCACCTCCAGCCCTGCTTTCCCATCCATCCCACGTTTTAGGTAGGAGAAGAGGGGACGAAGGGGCTGCAGGTGTGGCAAGGAGCCAGAGAAGAGGAGCCTGGGAAGATGGAGGGCGGTCCACAAGGCTCCCACAACCTGAGCCGGGGTGGTGGTGACGGCCCCTCCAGGGAGCAGAGGAAAGGCCTCCCTCCGCAGGAGTGACGCGGAGTTGAGGGTCCCTTTGTGGAGGACAAGCGGGAGCCGCAGAGGCTGCGAGCGTGCTGCCCCTGTTTCACCTGGAGGTGCCAGGCCGGGGTGAGAGGGTGGGGAATCGGGTCACTCTTGGGTGGCAGCTGGTTCTTGTCCTCAGAGCAGGAGAGCAGCCAAGGGGCCGGGGCTGGGAGCTGGGAATTGAAGAGCCCAGGGGAGAAGCTTCCAGGAGGATCAGCTGCTGTGGACGGAGCTAGGACCTGGCCTGGCTACCAGCCGCAGCTGGGCTCTCGGGCAGGCGGGCGCCTGATCTTTCCCAGTTTCTCTTTGCTCTTAGGGGAGAGGGCCAGCCGGGGAAGGGGAAGGTTCTGAGCAGAGGTTCTGTTGGTTAAAGGTCTTATTTACAGTTTTCTCCCACTCTTCCCAGTGGGGCAGGCTCGCACACTCAGCTGCAGGTAAGATACGAGGCCACGACCAGAAAAACAGCTTCTGACTCAGGAGGCCTGGCCCGGGCGGTGGCTGAGGGTTCTAGCAGGACTGCGGAGCTGTCAGGGGAATTTGGTGCTTAGCATTTGGTCCCTCCTGTTTGTGATTTAAAGGCCCATCAAACCCAAGGGGATTCCATCCCACACAGACCCCCTTCCCCCTCTCCCCATCCCCTTCCCCCCTCCCATCTCCCCAGCTGCACCGGAAGCCTCACCCCTGGGTGCTGGGTTCTTCATCGCGGTGCAGGCTGACTTTGGAGTGAAATGACGTGCCCGCCCCGTGCCCAGGGCTGGGAGGAGGTCTGGGTTCAGAGGGGCTTGCTTGGAATTGCCTGCTGGGCTCCTGGGGGCAGGCTTGGTTCCCTACCCCACTGGGCACGTCCATCCCTCGTCCACCTGGCCAGGTGAGGTCAGGAGGCCTGTCATCAGAGTGTGGAGCTGGGGCTGAGCTTGCTTCTTCCCTTGGGGTGAGTCTGCCTGTCCTTGAAGTGTGGCTCAGGGCTCAGGGGAGCAGGGGGCTCCCGCGTGGCTTCCCTGGCACTCATGTCTGATCCCCCCTCTTGTGGCTTTTCACTTCTGTAGCTGAAGATCAAAGCTGTGGGCCGAGCGTCTTGCCCAGGTCAGGGAGGGGATCCGACCTAAGTGTTTAAAGTCACGCTTTGTCTCTTTTTCTGTCATGCTCCCGTCAAAACAAAGAATGGTGACTGTTTTCCCAGACCCTGGATGAGCTTCCTGGGCCCTGACCTGCCCCAGCTCTGCCCCAGCTCTGCCCTGGGCCAGCAGGTCCTCCTGGTCTCCTTGCCTGGCCCGCAGCGCTTCCCTCCCTCCCTCGCGTGGTTCCTGCAGGAGGCAGCGCTGTTCCCGCAGCGCCTTCTGGGTGCTCAGTGAGGTGCCCGTGGCAACGTGTGTCCTTCAGTGTGGCTCTTCCCCAGGAGCCGCAGGGCCGCGGGGAGACTCCTCTAGAACCTGCCTGACACTTGACCTCTACCCGGGACACCCAGTGCACACGGCAGGCCACCTGGCTGACTGGGGGTGGTTCCTAGGACACCAAAAGGCAGCAGGAAAGTCCTGATGGAGAGAAACTAGGTTTGGGGTGCGCCCCGGGCCAGGCTCTTCCTCTAGTGGCTTCAGAGGCAAAGAGCAGGGGATTCAGAGTGGGAAGGCCCGAGCTGGCCCAGGCCCACCACTGTGACTGCGAGTGCCGAGGGGTTGCTGGTGGACAGGGCTGGCTCCTCTGCAGTGTCAGGGAGGACCTGTTCACACCGCTCCGCTCCCAGTGGGTACCAGTGACCGTGGGTGTCTCTTGCTTGGAGGCCCAGGGCTCCATTCCCGGCCTCTATCTTCATTCTGTCCTTTCTCTTATGGGGGCACCTAGGATTGGACTTAAGGTCTGTCTCAAATCCAGGCTGATTTCACCTGGAGTTCCTTAACTCACCACATCTGTGAAGGCCTTATTTAAAAAGGTCACATTCTGAGGTGGACCTGGTGGACATGGACTTTTAGGGGACAGTATTCCACACAGGGAGGGGAGGAGACTGGAAAGGAGGATGCGGTGGTGGCCTGGTGTCCACGGGGAGCTCCTGGTCTCCTGGGGGCGCCCTGGAGTCAGGACCAGTAAGATGGGGTCCGAGCCGTGGGGTGGACGTCCATTGGGGGGGGCACAGCTGGTAATATAGCGGGTCACCACCTTGAGCATGGGTTGTTTTCCAGCTCCTGGATCCGGTTATCAGATCATAGAAGGTCCCCACAACGCGACCGTCCTGCAGGGCTCCGAGGCTCGCTTCAACTGCACCGTGTCCCCGGGCTGGAAGCTCATCATGTGGGCCCTCCAGGGCACGGTGGTCCTGAGCGTCACCCCCAGGGAGCCCATCATCACCAGCGACCGCTTCACCTCCCAGAGTTACGAGGACGCGGGCGGGAACTTCATCTCCGAGATGATCATCCACGACGCACAGCCCGGCGACTCGGGGTGGGTCAGATGCAGCCTCCAGAACAGTGACCGGGAAGGACTGGCTTTCCTTGCTGTCCAAGGTGTGTGTCCAGGTGGCCCCCACGCTGGGAAGCTGCGGTCCACTGGGTTGGCCATCGGAGGGTCCGAAGGGGCCTTATGAAGTCGAGGCCACACAGGGTGGCCCTGTTCTGCCTTCGGCTGGTGTCACCCTTGCCCTTGGAGAGTGTGGTGTTTGTCACTGTCCTCCCTCCCTCCCTCCCCCGTCCCCATACAGCCCGGCCTTCAGTTTGCAGGGTGTAGAATCGCCCAGAACTAATATTTACTGTTTGTTCTTCGTCTCTCTCCTCCCTCCCTCACCTCTCCCTTTCCTTCTTCTTCCCCTTTCTCCTTCCTCTGCTTTTTTAAAAAAGACTGTTGGGATGGGCTTTGTCATTCTGGTCCCTTCCTGTCTCTCCCGGCCTTTCTGGACCCCATCCCTGCATCCTGCAGGATCAGGGACAGGCGCTCTCTCTGCTGCGGAGATGCGTGACGATCACGGTCCCTTCTCTGGTTTTCCCTAGACGTCACCGTCTTCCTTTGCATACATTATTGACCAACTTTGAACATGCTTCAAGTTCCTTCTCTTCCTGGCTGAAGTTCCCCCACCTCGTCCTCTCCCCGCCCCTACTGCAGTGGTTATTACAGTCAAAGGTGTGTGTCCATCAGATACACCGAGCCTCTGAGAGAGAAGGGACGTAAACATAATGTGTCATGATGATAACTTCTTTTCTATTCTTAAAGGTGATGCTGAGATTCTGAAGATCATGTTACATACTAGGGGAAAAAAGTAAAGGGATGCTTGGCCAAGGATCTAGAATATTCTGATCCAAGCTCAATCCCTTTGTCGTCTTTCGCAGTATATTTATGTACTGTTTATAGAGGCACAGGAACTAGTGGGGTTCTGGGTTTCCACGTTAGCACTACTTACAAGAGACTGTGCCATATCTTCAAAATGATTTCCTACATCCATTTACATATTTGCCTCAGGGAAATTCCCAAAGATTCTGTCTATGTTCATGTTGCTGACATATCAGATTTCATAATATTCGATGGAGAGACATGTCTATTTCTATTTGCTTTTTTTAAATGATTTTTTTACTGTAGAAATTGGTGAGCTACTGCAGTGTGTCATTCATTTTGTGTGGTTTAATGAGAGTCCAATGACATTTTCTAAGTAAGTGATCCTCTGAGGCCACCTAGGACCGCTGGCCTTTTGCACGAGCAGCTTCTTGCGATAATGACTTGTGGTGTAATGGAAAGAACACAGGACGAGAGCGTCAAAGGCACGAGCTCTGCGTGGCTTTGTCTCCCAGGAGACAGCTACCTCATCTTTTAAAAACCGGGATGAGGCTTCCCTGCCCACATCCTAGGCCTGCTGTGAAGACCAGGTGCACAAATGACTCAGGATGGTTTGGGGACTCCAAAGTCCCTTCCCTTCAATAGATGACAGCAGAGCCAGGGCCACAGTGCCACACATTACTGTGACTTGAGGCCTCACTGCCTGGGGTCACGGTTCAGCTCTATGGCTAACCCCTGGTGTGACCCAGGACATGGCGTCCAGTGACCTTGTGCCCTAGTTCCTTCGCCACAGGGCTGTCGTTGATGGAGGATGGATAAGGCTGGACACCCAAGGAGTTTTCAGGAAGCAGGTTTACTTAGGCTGCAGTGCTCCAGAGGGGCTCATGCCTATAAATATCTGGATTTCCCAGAGTCTGGAAATTCCTTTGGATTAGACAGTGGCATCGGTGGGAACATGACAGCTACTCTCTGTCCCATACTCGTAGGCTAGACAGAGGCTTCACACGTTGTGTCTGCAAAGCTGACATTTTACAAGAGCGAGGAAGCTCTGAACCACAGTGAGCTCTCTGCAGATCTCCTGTGAGATCCTGTTGGCGCTCTTTGTAAAAATCTTTCTGACAAGAGGAGAAGCTTAATTCTGGTGTGGGTGGGGGGTCTATTGGGTGGGGGTACCCAGTCTGCCTCATCATGGCATCTCAAAGGCGGGTCTGTGGAAGGTCTTCAGCACAGCGCTGGGCTCAGCGTGGCCCCAGGACCATTGGCTTCGTATTTATTGGGTTCCTAAAAAGGGCAGGCGCTTCTGTGCGGCTCAAGATGAAAAGAGGAAGACACAGCTCCTGTCCTCAGGAGCCCCACAAGACCAGGGAGAGGCAAGTGGCCACACAGGTGCTGGCAGCCGTGGGGGAAGGAGGACAAGATTGGGGACCCACAGGGAAGGAGGTGACGGGCTCGTCCGCGGTGTGCCTGGGAGGTCCGCGGACCTGGAAGCGGGAGCGAGAGAGGAGGAGGGAGCCTGGATGGGGAGTGGAGCATGGAGGCTCCTCTCCCAAAGCCGCGAGTCCACAGGGATGTCTGAGTACGCCCAGGGCACATCCTTCTGTATGGTAACTGCTGTCATTTTTGGGTTTTAATACAAACGAAAGAAGAAGCTTCTAGGGGAGGCAGAACTTTCTCCAGGGTTGTGCAGAGGAAACCCACAGGGCTGGGGCTGCGTGCCATCATTTCACCACGGCTCCATGGGTCTGGGTGGCACTTTGTCGTTGGAGGAACAAATGTTCTCTGAGCAACAAGGTCTCCTCGAGGGAGAAAGGCATCTTGAGAAAAGAGAGGACATGCCCACCAATTACCCAACGATGCTCATTTTCCCTGCACGTAGCAATAAGGAGCACGAAGAGTGGATGGAGCTCCAGCTGGAGTCATGCAAACTCTGTGGGAGCGCTGCAGTCATCCTCCTGTGGACAGAGTGTGTCCTGCTGCTGGATAAGCTCCGTGAAGCCAGCGGGGAAAGTGGAAGTCCAGCTGGGCACAAAGAAAATGCTCCGGATGGCTGTGTGGGTCCTTTCATCAGCCGTCTACCACTTGACCCTTCCCAAACGGCCCTGGTATTTTGAGGACCACTTGGCCCAGAGTTCCAGGTCCTCCGATCTTGTCTGAGGCCATACTGTTCCTTCCAGGGTCTGCATCTTAAGACCCCTCTCCATCAAACAAACAACGGACAGACACAGGACAAGTGCAAAACCCTGTGGACATAAGGGGCAGGCCCTTTCCCTGCTCTCGTCGCATTCACAATGGCCCTTGAATTAGCAAAGGAGCCTTCTTACTCCAGGGAATATTCAGGAACGGAGGAGTTGGAAGTCTCAGAGTGGGCGGGTCAGGCCGAGCTGCTCTGGTTCGCGGGGCCTGGGACTGCTCAGCACCCAGGACCTCTCCAGGGCGTCAGTGGAACCACTGGTGGTCTCAGAGTTCCCAGATGGGGGCTGAGTCTCTGCTTTCCGTCTGGCAAGTGCACAGGGAGCTTTTGGCTGGGCACTGGGAAGGTGTACAGGGCTCAGCAGGCCCGCGCTTTCCCCAAGTGAATAGGGACAATGGTACAAAGTCACGCGAGGACAAAAGGCCCCAAGTGCCCACCGGAGAGGAGGAAAGTCCCTTGGTCCAGCTTCAGAGTCCATGGTGCCACCAGCCTTGAAGAAAGCTGAGCCGCTGAGCTTTGGTCTGGTATCAAAGAAGAGCAGGATGATCTACAAAGGCGAGGAGCTTCTCCGCACCATTGCAATTACATTTCAGTGTGAAGTGAGAGAGTCTTTACATCTTTCAAACAAAGCAATATATTGCAACAGATGGAAGGAAGAAGCAGAGTTCCCGGCCAGACACCGAGATTTTGTATAAGTAGGAAACAACGTCACCCTTACTAATTTTTACTGGTTTAAAAATTAAGTTATTTTTAATGAGATATGTTGATCTATGTTGGCATGGAATAGGCTGTTGTTTTTGAATAAGTATGTTAAAGTAAATATTTAATCTAAGTTTTAAATATGTTAACTATCAATAGAATCCATATAAATGAAAAGTCTTTGGAGTCCTCAGAGATTTTCAAGAGTTAAAAGATCCCAAAACCAAACTGAGAACCGCTGACCTGGTCAAATCATCTGACTGACAGGAGGAAGACAGCACCAGGATTTCGGTCTGTTTCTGAGGTGATGGCAATTTTTCAGCAGAGCCAGGAGCGAGGGCAGAGCCTTTGATTCCTAGTCCAGTGTTCTTTCCATTATATTACGTGGAGGGGAGTTTCAGCATGTGCAATTTGAATATTTCAATGCTTGTGTATTTCGCTAAGGCTGTGTCTTTGCTGGAGCCAACACTCAGGTTGTGTTAGCAATATCAGCAAAAATAAGCAACATTTTCCCATGGATCATTTATATTGTGAATGCTGGTATAGGCAAACGGGTTCTCGATGAAATTTTAAAAATAATTTATCTGAGTAAATAATTTTAATACATGATTTGGATTCATTATTTCTATCATTACCTCAGATTTGCAATCATATTCTAAAGGCCATGTGGAAGATAGTAATGATGTCTCAGCATTTGTGATCCCCACAATAAATGACACAAATGTGGTTGACCCCACGTCAAGGACAGGCTTGTTTCCCGGGAGGCTCCAGGATCGGGCCACCTTGAAAAGAATCTGGAGGCTGTTTCCCTTCCTGCTTTTGCTCCCGGGGTGGCCCAGGACAATCCTGTGGCTCACTGCAGTGACTCTGTGGCCATGCATCTGTTTTCTCTTCCCCATAAAACGGTTCCCCAGAGCATCGTGGGCGATCTCACCTTCTCTTGAGAACCTGGCAGGTATAGAAAGGGACACAGGTGAAACCTGAGCTGGGGTCTCCCAGGACAGACACAGCCTCGGGGCTTTGGGAAGAAAGGCTCCTGCCCTGTGATTGGGAACAGGGATCCCCGCAGGGGAAGAGGAGCTGGCATTGACAGCCACTGCGGATTCTCCGACTTTCTCTCTTCTCTTCCTCAGTCATGGGAGCGCTGTACATTCCCAATGACAGCATTGTAGTCACTGAGGACGAGCCTTGTACTGTCACTTGCCGCGCCCTGGGCTGGAGCCCACTCCCGAATATTTCCTGGGAGGTCGCCGTCCCCGTAAGCCAGTCGAGCTATTACTCCTTCCTGGAGCCGGGCGAGCCCCGCAGCACGGTGAGCGTCCTGGCTCTCACGCCGCAGGGCAACGGCACCCTGACTTGTGTGGCCAACCTGAGGAGTGTGCAGGCCCACAAGGCCGTGGCTGTCAACCTCACGGTGGTCCCGTCTCCATCTGGTGAGTGAAGACTCTCTGCCTCATGTCCAGGGAATTGTGCCTTCCAGCTTCTGTTTTCTGTGTGGGGCTAAAACAATGCCTGAGGAAATCACAGGGGACCTTGGTTTCTAGCTGGGGATGGTCATGAAGACAAATATCTTGTGCTGTTGGCTTAAAGATCCTGGGATCTCTTCTGCACTTATAATTCATCTTAAGGTTTTTTTTCCCCCCCTGAATTGCACATGAAAACCATTCAGAAGTCTTGGCAATCAATGATCATAAAAGAGCATTGGATTCAGAGACAGATACTTGGATTGAATATTTCCTCTAGCCTCTACTGACACTCTTCCAGGACGGTCCCACTCCTGAGGAGAGGAAGCAGGTCCCAGTGTTGGGGAGGGTGTTCGGGTTGCCTTGGGAGAATCACGAGGTTTGATCCAGTTTGCCCAGCAAATCCACGATGCGCCATGTTTCCATCGACTGTTGAGCTGGACTGAGGGATATGACTTTCAAGTCTAGAGCCTTCAGTGGGATCTACATGGGGTCCTTGACAGGCCAGAGACCCTAACCAGCACCTTGCAGAGCCTGTGAGCTCCAAGTGGTGTGGGTGGATGGGAGTGCAGGGGCGGTGGGGTTTTGGGTGCTCAGCCTGGAGATTCTCTTTCATGCCTTTGTTTCACAGAAGACGGAGGGAGATCTGGAAAAGTGCTCTAATCAGGAGCACTAGCTGGGCGGGGCAGAGTGAGTCCTGGAAGCTAAGGAGAGTTTTTCTCTTGGTCCAAAGCTTTTCCCACCATGCAACCACCAGTACTTGAGGGTTTTCAAAGGTCAGAACAAAGCTCTAGCCAAAGCAAAATAATAATAATCATCCAATAATAAACAGCACTTTCCAACCACAATAAAGGGGCACTGTCCCAAGCACTTCCCAAGTATTTTCACCACTGTGACCAAAAGACCTGACAAGAACAATTAGAGGAGGAAGAATTTTTTGGAGGGCTTATGATTTCAGAAGTCTGAGTCCATAAAAGTCCAATACCACTCCTTGGGGCCTAAGAGGAGGCAGAACGTCACGGCGGAAATGTGGGGCGGAGGAGAGTGGCTCAGGACGTGGTGATCAGGAAGTAGAGAGGACTGAATATACACTGGAAGGCCTGCTCTCAGTGACCCGGCTCCTCCAGCCGTACCCTGTCTGCCTATGGTTCCCACCGGGAACTATCAGGGATTGATTCACTGACTGGGTCGAGGCTCTCTAACACGGTCATTCCACCTCCAGACTTTCTTGCATTTTCTCATACATTTTTGGGGACACTTCACATCCAAACAGAACCTCAAATATGAACCAGCTTCACCTGCACAGCAACCCTAGTTGCTGTAAGGTGAGGTGACAGGGACAGTGTTGACAGGATTTTGACCAGGCCGTAGAGACAGTAGACAGCAGGGCAGTCCTGGCAGTCTGTCCCTAGGATCTGACCACCCACTCCACCCACCACCGTGTGAGTGCCACTGAATTGTGTAAGGGCTTCCTGTGGCCGCTGTATGAGGTGTGGCAGATGACAGGCGGGGGCTGGGAGGACCAAAAGCAGGAGGTCACTGTCTGGTCCTTCTGGAGGCTGCAGTCCCAGGTCAGGGTGTCGCAGGGCTTGTTCCTCCTGAAGGCTGGGAGGGAGAATCTGTTCTGCTGCTCTCCCTTCGTTTCTGGTGTTGGCTGGTGGTCTTTGGCCACGTGTCTTTAGCCATCTTGATGGAACTCTGCCTTCAGCTTCCCATGGTGTTCTCCCTGTGACCAGACCCCCCAGTCATATTGGACCAGGGAGTCAAGTTACTCCAGAATGACCTCAACTTACATCTGCAATGCTTCTCTTTCAAAATAAGTTCACATTCTGAGGGATTTAACGTGAGTTGTTTTGGGGCACAGTTCATCCCATAACAGGAATCTCTGAACCTATCAAAAACTCTGAGCCTAACCTGTTGTAAGCACCCACCATCTGTGCTCCATGCTACGTGGATTGATCCCCAGGGCAGTGTTTGCTCACTCCCCTGATGTAAGCCTTCTTGTTTCCAATTCGGCTGTCCCCAGAGACCAGGCAGACAACAAAAACGAACACAGAAATGAATATATACATCAGCTAGAGGATGGAGTGGTAGGGGAGGGGGATCCAGATCATTCTTCCCCCCTCCACACAGAGCAGCTCACACCAGCTCCAGCCGATTGTTGCTGAGAGTATGTGGACCCAGTACTGCTATCCATGACAAGGTAGAAATCTGGAATTTTATGTGAATTTCTGTGGCTTTTGAATGTTGTAGCTTCTTAAACCATTTGGTAACTCTATAGGCTAAGCAAACACAATGACCTTGTACTGTCCATTCCCCAGCCCTGTGTGATGTCTCCCTGTATAAACAGGCCCTCACTCTGTCACTCGGAGGTCTGTGGACTAGGAAAATGGTACTGCAGAGTCAAAATCTATCTCCAAGAGAACTAACTTGTAGCTATTATTTTCCAAATTCCAAGGAGCAGAAGTCTATTACAAGGATCCCTCCTCCTTTTCCCTCGTCTAGAAGGTTCTGGAAGCCCTTTGTTCTGGAATAAGAAAGAGCAGGAGAGCGGCTCACAGGGGCAGCTGTCTCCCCTCCTGCTTGTTTGGGTGCACACACTTCAGCTCTTCCTGAGCTGGCGGTGGGATGTCACTCTGGGTTGCTTAGGCCTGGTTCTGGTGCAGGCAGTGTTTCCAGGGCCGGGAGATGAACCTTGTGTTTCTTGGAACTTCAGTCAAGGCTAGCTTATTCTAGCTGATTAAATTCAAGGAAATCTAGCTTTTCCCTACCAAGACAGTAGGTGAGGATAAGCTCGAATCCAAACCTAGTTTGCTTTTCTTTCTCCACCTTACTTTGAACATTTGTAAAACCTTGACAGCAGTTGTGGGGACGGTATAGGGGATACCCATGTTTCTTCATCTGGGTCACTCAATGTTCCCTAGATGCTTGCCTCCCTCCTTTTCTGTCCCTCGACCTTCCCCCAGAGTATCTGAGGGTCACCTGGAGATGGGATGACACTGTGTCTGTCATACAGGGAGACCACTCTCCCACATGACGCCACGTGGTTGGCTGCCAGAAAGCTTGACCTTCATCCAGGACCGTTGCACAGGATGGGGTCTGTACTTCCACTATCTCTGATAATGTACTATGTAGTGAGTCGTTTCCCCCAAACTGGAGTCAGCTTTGGGTGTCAGGGTTTCCGTCTCCTTGAAGTTCAAATGGCTCCCCTAACTTTTTGCCTCTCAGGGTCTAAACATTTTTGAAGGGTCCAGTCTACTTCTGAAGGATTCTCCCCAATTTGGATTTTTTTTCCTAATTTTTTCCCAGCATACTTTGCAGTAGGCTAAATATAATCTTGTAAGATGTAGGTAATGCCACATGGGCACACGGGGACAGTGTTCTCTATCATTGGTAATGAGTATGTCTGTCTGGTTAAGGTGGCATCTCCTGGATCTCTCCAGTGAAAAGCTACCCTTTGGCCTTAATAATTCACGTCGGATCCATGCACACCGTGGGAAGGTGCTGTTTCTCTAGAGCCTTCCACCTAATAACTTTTGCATTTATTGCTAAGTCCCTGCTGGAATGTGTTATTTCTATGCTGGCTGTAAACCAGCCTCTCTATATTTAGTTGTTGGCATTCTTTTGTAAAGAAGAGACCTTCTTTTCTTCCTTTCGTCTCTCTTTTCCTTCCCGTTTTGGTATGGACTCATTTTTCCCAATCCATTGTATTCCACTCTTGTCCTTATTCCTTTTGACGCTCAGCTTGGTCCCAGGGTGGCCTGCAGGAGTCCTTTCAAGCTGTCTTGGTGTCTTTTTGATGTTTCTCTCTTACTTTCTAAGCACTTGGTCCAGTCAGTGTTCCAGACTCACTCTGCACCTCCGTGTCCCAGCCTGGAATCGGCCACGTCGGCACGGAGCTGACCAGCTTGCCTTTTCGCTACTTAAATATGATGAAGTCTGGTCCAGGCTTTGAAAGGAAGACTGGAGAAAAATGCATAAGCCTTCTGTATTCTGCAAAGAAGTGTCTGTTGAAGCATGCAGTTTGCAGGGTAGCAGGGCAGCCAGGAGCTCTTGCAGGACCAATGGTACCCTATAGAAAGGGATTTTAGAGATTAGGTAGCCAGCAATTTTTTTCCTGCTCTAGGGGCAGGGCAGAGGGAGGGCATTTAATGTCCCTTGTAGGTTGACTCAGTGGAATTCTGCAGGGACCAAACGAGTGCTTTACCTCCAGTGGCTAGAGGCAGGACGGCTGGGTAGGAGGTTTAGTGGGTGGGCAGCAGTGAGTCTGTCCTTATTGGACTCATTTGGAAAAGGGTCATTAGTTTCTAAATTATTCATCCAGGTCTGGAGCAGCTGGTGCTGGCAGTGTGTTGTGTGTTTTGTGCAAGTTTTATTGGCGGAAGTCTCCGTCCCAGGCTTGGCTGGTGCAGCTGGCCCGAGGCTGCAAGTGGCAGAGCCAGGTTTCCAGGGAGCCGAGAGGGATCAGCTCTGCCTGTCAGGCCTCTACAGCATCAGTCCTGATGCCACTTCCCCAAGCACAAGGAATCTGTTCTCATTTCTGGAGTGATCCCTGTCAGTCACTGAGGGAAGGACAGCGGCAGCAGAGGAGCTTGGAGCAGATCAGGCCACGTGGCACGGAGTTCTTCCTACTGGTGTGTAGCCCAAAAGCCTTCTTCAAGAAAAGTGAATTGCAAGGCGAATGCTCACCTTCAGAACTGTTTTATAAAAGCTGATTTTCTTGCTGACAGAAGAAACAGAAACTTAGAGTATCACGGACATCCTTGAGACGAGCAAGCCACAGCCCTCTCGCCCCTGTCTTGAGACGCTGTGGGCCTTCATGCCACTCTGGGCTGTTTTCTTTTTTTTAAATTTGTTTTAATTAGATACACCTGACAGTACAATGATCTTGACATACCATACATTTGAATCTCTGGGTTGTTTTCTTTGCATGTGTCTGTATACAGCTTGGGAAAGGATGGAGGTGACACATGACCGTCCCCGTAGGAGGGCGTGACTCCTGTCCACAGTGCATGTCCACGGAAATTCAGGGGCAGAGAAGGGCGGTAGGCGTGGCAGTCCCTTCGCTCTGCAATAATGGTGTGATTCCGGGCTCCGGTGTCTCACCTGTGACAAGGGCAGGAGAAGAGCAGAGCGGTTCTCCCTTCCTCTGTGTGTCGCTCACCGGAGGAGCCTGGACGCAGACACTGAGGCTCAGGCCTCTCCCCAGAGGCTCTGGTTTAAGTGGTCTTCTTGGAGCCTGGAAATTAGGATCTTAAAGTTCCCAAATCATCTGTTGGGACACTGTTCTAAAAAAAAATCTCCAGGTGCCCGCCTTCCACCCAGCCTTCAGGAGCTGTGATCCATGCAGGTTTGATCATCAGCCACGGGCTGCCCCGGCTCACTCACTAGACAAGTGGCCGCTGGTGGTGGTAGAGGGGGTGGGCTGAAGCGCCTGCAGCACCGGGGTGGCCTGCCCAGGCAGGACGCAGAGCCAGGGCTGGCGTCTCACTGGTCCAGTGATCCCCTGGGTCCCTCCGGTTCACCAAGAAGCGTGCTTTGTACATGGTGGCGGGGAGATTCTGTATGAACACAGTTGGCTTCAGGAAATTCTACGCAGCCTTTGACAACTGCACCTTCCTTTGGGAGCACCTGGGAGATAACATCTTCCAAGATGGAAAGAAAGGAAAAGGACACTCTTGAGGCTGAGTAAAGCCCGTCTTAGGTCAGTCACGCAGCCCCCGCCGTGGTGTGGAGACCCTAGGGAGGGAGGCGGTGCTGACCGGGAGAGGGCCTCTCAGGCCCCATCTGTGGTCGCTCAGGTATGGCACCTCTCTGCCAGCGAGCCTACCACCCTGGAAGCAGGCACACCCCAGACTTCTTAAAGACGTGTTTATTTCACGTCAGGCCTGGGTGGTGACTTCCCAGGGGGATTGGGGTAACTCACAGCGGGCTGCGGGGTGAAGGACGAGCCTCTCCTGTGTCTTATCCTGGATAAGACCGTTCCAAGACTCTGTGTTTTCTGGGCACCTTTATGATTTTTTGATTTATCAATATATGACTGTTATTATTTATTTTTCCCATCTACCGTAATTGTATCCATTTTAAAAACTGGCCTTATACTGAACAAAAATATCCAGTGTGTATATGATACATGTGTACATATACAGACACACACACATGTCTACACATGTGTGTAACATATGAAAAATAAGATCATCATTAAAACAAAAGAGGTTAACCTGTGGAGCTCCAGGACGAAGCCCTCCCCACCCCGGCTCCTGTACAAGGCTTTGTCCTCCCCTGAGTTAGAGGGAGACTAGAGCTCAAATCTCTCCCAGGTGTAGACTTCCAGCAGCATGTGGTCACCACCAGTAGAGAGCCGAGGAAGAGCCTTCTGGTTCCTGAGGCCAGTTGCCATTTGGTCAGAGCTGGGGGCTTTTGGGCAGGCATCGCCTGGCTGACTGGTGAGCTAAGGAACAAGGAAGTGGGTAATGCCAATATGGTCCACTCTCCTCCTTGACTCTGTCACCAGTCTCTGCAAGGCTGCTTCCCCTCCTGCAAGCAGGCACGCCCAAGGGCACTCCCAAGGGCACTCCCAAGGGCACTCCCAAGGACACAGCAGGCAGTGGCTTCTAGGTCAGAGGAAAGACTGTTAAGCCCGAGCTGGCAGGGGGGTGGGGAAGGCCACGGCATGACGTCTTAGCAGGTAGGGGTCCTGCCGATGGCTGACATACTGAGCCAGACCTTACTGTTTAACCTGAGCCAGCTCCCTTATTGTGAAAACGTGTCATATTTGCAAGCTGAGTTTTGTAAGAGCCCATCAAACTGGATGGATGCAGGGTGACAGTGGCAATCTCAGACATGTGCCTTGGAACTTAGAGCCTCTTCAGAACTTTCCCACACAGTTTTTGAGTCTCTGGGCCAGAATTGTTACTGGTGAGTGAGATGGAGGCCAAAGGGGACATAGCAGGTACACGGTGGCATGAGACTGACTGGCTACCCCAAGTCAGGCCCCAAGAGAAGCCCGAAGCTCTTGTCAGTCATAAGCCTTCCCCACAGTGCTGATTTTCAACCCCAGATTGAGAACAGATTGATGAAGTTCTTGACTTCATCCTATTCTAATGGATTTGTGGGAGGGGGCATAGGGGAGCACCCTCTAATGAATGGAGTCACTCTTGGGCAGTGTTTACATTTTTGTGACATACCAGGGATTCTCAGAGTGTGGGTCCTCAGCCACCTGCATCTCAATCACTTGGGACACTATTCCAAATCCCTTGATTCTGCACATCCAACAAGCATTCCAGAGGATTCTTGGGGTTTTCCATCTGTGGAACGAGGGGATGATTAGCTTGCTCTCTGGAAATGAGGAGCTTGTGTTAGTGTTCCAAGTCTGGGGGTGGGAGGTATGGTAGAAGAAGGTATAATTCTATTCTCTCCCCATCCCAATTTTTGGGGGCCCTTTTCTTGTCTTTTTCTGTCCTATCTCATTTCAGAAAGATGATGAGTAAGGTGGAGATAGATGACATTAGAAAAACAGTTGACTTTCTCTACATTCCTACAATTCTGTTCTGAGCATCCCAATATGGACAGAAAGGTGAGTTCTAGGTATGACTTGGCTACAGCCAACTGCCTGACTTCTCTGTGTGGAGACAGAAGGGAACTCAGCATCTTAGTCATCCATCCATCCATCCATCCATCCACCCATCCATCCATCATGCCTAAAATGTTCCAAGTGCTTGGAGTATAAGAAAAATAAGTCAGTCCTTGACCTTGAGAAAGGTAAGTCCTGTTTGGACATCATAAGCTATATAAGAAGAAATGGAAGCAACAGTTGAATTCCTCAATGTTTGATAGGACAGTAAATGTGAGGTGTTCAAAAGAGAAACTGTCAAAATTATTTTAATATTTCTCAATTTCCTAGAAGAAAAATTAAAAAAAATCCTTTACAGACAAAGCAGAGAATCTTTGTGTAGGAAGGCAAGACACATTTTTTTTATATTATATAATTCTTCAATGTATAGATTTCCCAGAATTTCAGCTCTTGTTTTTAGACAAGATGTAGATGATTCTGCAGCTGGATCCTGACCTGCCCATGAGTCAGCCTCCAGGTGTTTGGAGGTGTTAGACCCAAGGCACAAGTGATCATCTCTAGCCATGCCACACTCGTTCTGAACATTTGGCACAGACATGGGAATGGCAAACTATAATTGCAAGGTCAATTTTCAAGGAAAGCTCTAAGGAAGAACATCCAAGAGTGATTTTCAACTCTGGCCTTTGGTTCCAAAGTGCTGAATGACCATTAATTTCAAAGCCAACTCCATGTTCCTTCAGAGGAAGCCTCTGTTTTAATATTTTCTGATGTCTAGCCTCTAATAAAGTAGCACATGTTTACATCAAGATGCAACTCACTCACTCAGGGCTGAGTGACAATTGTTTGTCTAGAGCAGTTCACAGTCGGACAGTGGTGGTTTGGCTTCCATGTGGCTTGGCAGGGAGAAGCGAAACGCTGGACCAGGCCCTCCTGGGAGCATCATGGCCGTTCCCACCAACCATGGGCCAGTCATGCTGCCCGGTAGGACTTTCTGTCATGACAGAGGTATCCCATAGCTGTGGTAATCAAGCACTCACGATGGGACAGTAACGGAGGCACTGAATAGTTAATGCACCTAATTTGAATTAATTAAAATTTGAATTTGAATAACAACATAAAAAGCCGGGATTGGAGACCTCTGAAACATGGCAGCAAAAACTCAAAATAGCCTTTTTCTCTCTCTCCTGCTCTGCCCGCTTCCTTTAACTTCCTGCCCGTTCCTCCTCGGCTGGCCATTTTTCTCTTGTGACCCGCTGACTGCCTTGTACACTCAGAGGGCAAAGCAGTCCCCAAGGAGGGCGGCTCCTGAGAGCTATGGGAAGGCAATTTCAGCCTGAGAACTAGATCCTGAAGGGGTCTGGGTGGGGCTGCTGCGAAAGCCCTGCACTTGGCTTCCTTGGCAGTGACCGGCTCTGTTCCTGTCGGCTCTGGAACCTCAGAGAGGCCCCCAGGAGCGAGACCCCCATCATTCTCCAGTCTTGCCCGGCAGCAGCTGCTTAGGATGATCCTTGAGTGAACACAGAAGGTGCGGGTGTGATGAGAGTCTTCCGCCCCCGGCCCAGGCTTTTGCCTCTCAGGGCGTCAGGTGCTCCCAACTCACACCTGGGCTGGGTTCCTCAGCAGTTATTTATGGATAACAATAAATATGAGGATGGAGATGCTGACCAGTGCTGACTAACCGAACTCACGGAAGGGATGCTGGCCTCTGGTGCCCGGCCACAGCAGGCTCCCTGTTGGCATTAGTGGAAAACAGACTGTAATACAGAGCGAGGCAGAGTCCGCGATCCGAGGCAAAGCTCACTCAAATGTCTCCTCTCCTTTCCACCCTGCAGACAGCATGGAAAAGTCAGGTGCATCGTTGCCCACCTGGGCCATCGCTCTGCTCGCAGTGTTATGCGCGTCCGTGTTTATCCTGATAGTTGTTCTGATCATCGTTTTCTGCTGCTGTTGTTCCTCTCGGAGAAAGAAAAAAGGTAACTTTTTCCTGTGTAAAATTTTTACGTAGTTTTGAAGTTTGGTATAAGCAGAGGAAGCTGATGAGCTCTTTTAAATGACCCACTGAGGGCGAGCAGATAGAGCTTCCCACCTGCAAGAGTGGCTATTGTCATCTGCCATTCTATTGACAGATGGCCAGTGTTGGAGACAGTGTGGAGAGAGGGGCCTTGACCACTGGTGGGAATGCAAATAGGAGGGGCCATTATCGGAACAGTGGGGGGGCGCTCAGACAAAATGAAGCCCAGGGCCTACTGGGTATGTACCCAGAGAAAGCGGAATCGGGATGTCCAAGAGATGCCTGCTCTCCACGTTCATGGCAGCACTATTGTTAGCCAAGAAGGGGAAACCGTCCAAATGTCTGTCCATTGAGGAATGGAGAAAGAAACTTACACAGAGTCCAAGGGCAGCTGCCAGGTGGGGGCTGAGGGGATGGGGACACGTAGGTCCAAGCAGACCAGGTTTCAGTCAGCCAGGACGGATGAGTTATGGAGATCCATTGCAAAGCAGGGTGTCTGTGCTCATCATACTGCATTGTGTGCTTGGAGATTACTATGAGAAGAGGTTCCAAATGTTCTCACCATAAAAAGGTGATTAGACGTAAGAGGCGAAGGATGTATTGAAGAGTCTTTAATGAGTTCACGATGCACACATGTCAAAACGTCATACCACACGCTGGAAGTAGATACAATTTTAACACATATAAAACTGATGTATCTATAATAGATCAATATCAGTTATACTTAATAAAGTTGGGAAAACAGTAACAAAAAATGAGACAAAACGCAAAACAGAAGAGCCCTTGACTCCAAAGCCCTTGGAAGGAGCTGGAGAGATCCCGGGGAAGCTGAGGGTCCTCTGGGAAGGAGCTGATCCGTAGGAGCTGTGGGGTCTTCCCTCTGCCGGGAAGCCAAAGAGGCAGCGCCTTTCTCACCAGAGACACGGATTATTTGAATTTTGTGCTTTTTTTCAAGGGTATGTAGCTACTGTGAAGCGTCATTGAATGCTGTAGTTTTTTTAGGATAAAACCTACCCGTTTGGGCACATCAGAAAGTTGTTTCCTGTTGTGTGAAGTTAAATTTCCCTTTGCAGGAAAATATTAATGTACTGGTAGAAAGAAAAATAAGGTCTCCTGTTACAGTCTGGATTTCCCCATGAGGATGATTTCAATGCTTCAAATGACTAAATATAATTTTTTCCCCCCAAAAGTATTTTTTGGTACTTGACTGGTACCTGCAGAATTCTCCCTGTGCCAAGTGGTTGACAGTGGAGTGACTGAGAGGGACCCAGCGGAGTCCTAAAGAATACAGGCTTGAGAGACAGGCGTGGGGACTCGGTCTGTGGCTTGTGACTCCCCGTCTTCAGATTCTAGATTC
This sequence comes from Ictidomys tridecemlineatus, assembly GCF_052094955.1. Taxonomy (NCBI): domain Eukaryota; kingdom Metazoa; phylum Chordata; class Mammalia; order Rodentia; family Sciuridae; genus Ictidomys; species Ictidomys tridecemlineatus. The sequence goes on from NC_135479.1 coordinate 211,459,806, forward strand.
ACTGTAGTTCAAGGGTCCATTGATTAGAGATATTAGCAATTTAATGACAGCTTTGGGGGTACGTGTGTATATACCAACCGTATCTACCATTGGCACAAATGAAACTGAGAGAAAATGTATCTTAGGATAACGTGAGAGGGTAATGCTACTATGGTAATATCTAGTCTATTAAATTTGGTGACACTAATAACTACTCTTGGGTTGTTGCAACAATTAAATGAGGTGATGCTTTGTACAGTTCTGCCCTGGGGCTCATACATTGTCAATACTGATGGATGACAGTGGTGATTGGTGGTGCCGGCACTTCTTGTTGAAGGAGTCTTTTATAATATTGGTAATCAAACTCAGAATCACTGAATACTAATTGGATACCCACTATCTTTCAGGTTCCTTAGGTTTACTTATTTTTCTATTGGTTAAGAGTGAATTCTGCTTTCCTCATTCTTGGAAGCCTTTGGATGATTTGGTGTGGGGGTCACTTCTTAATGCCTGCTGGGTCACCCATACTAATGTGAGGGTTAGTAGAATCTGGGCGTCTGTAACAATCAGTGAGATTTTGTTTTTAAAACTAGTATTCTGATTTTTCTATTTTTTTTTTTTTGCAGAGTCTGTTTACCAAATTAAAATAAGGTAAGTTTGAAATCATGTCAGTTTTTTGAAAACCAAGCGAACTACCACCACCAACAACAGCACACATACCCATAATTGTGCCATTTTAGGGTTTGTGTTGCTCAAAATTAAGTCCTGAAAATAGGCGACACGGCAGAGCACATGTGCCAGCCACAGACTCCCGGGGCGGCCCTCGGGGACCAGCGCAGGGTGGACGACGGCTGCCCGACTTGCTCTGGCTGCTTAGGGCTGGAGCAGACGTGTTGGTGCCTGGCATTTGCAGCTCCTTCCACAAGAGGACACTGTGCACCAGGACTGTCCCTCCTGTTCTCCGTTGAGGATGGGGACACCAGAGAGAGTACGCTGGGATTTCTGGGGCGTTGGAAAGCCAGGCCTCCAAGAGCTGCAGGAGGCCCTGCTCAGGAGCACAGAGGAGGCAGCACAGGAGGCAGGACAGAGACTCCCCTCCTGCCCACACTGTCCAGCAGTAGCTGCAAGCACTGTAAAGGTGACCGTGTCGAGACCCACCGGAGCAGTGCCCACCAGTGTGGACGCAGCACTCGGCAGGCAGCAGTGCCCTGAGGGGGGCGCTGTGGACACAGGTGGCTTCCCTGCGGGGCCCTGACAGTCGTGGCCAGCTGTCGCTATTTACCTGTTAATGCTAAGATTTAGACTATCCCTGGCTGCACTCAGTACAGTGGACAAATGGGTGTCCTCAGGAAGGGACAGGTGCTATCCATCTCCCCCCGCCGCTGGTGATAACGCGGTTCTGAGAGGCGCCGTCTTCTGAGGATGCCACCGTGGAGCATCTGAAGACAGGTGCCCATGGGGCCTGACTTAGGGGAGGGAGGAGGAGGGGACACCACCCTGATAACCTTTCTGGCCTCTTTTCGACTCTGCCCCTCAGCGGGACCACAGCATGGAGGCTGGCCTCGCCGTTGTTGACCATGGCCACATCTTTGGTGTCTGTTCGGGGGCCTTAGGTGACCTCAAAGCATAGTAAGATGATCAAGAGCCATTGAGGGTCCTGGGCAGAGAGCAGCCACAGCCACAGTGCAGTGACTGTGGGTCCACGGGACAGCTGGCCTTGGCTGAGGGCGTCCCACGCACGTCAGCTTCTGACCTCAGCCCTGTGGAGCTTTGCAGTCTGGATTCTCACAGTGGCTTTATGAGGCCACTTTTTTCCATTTCGTAAATGAGGACCCTGAGCTAGAGAGGTTAAGCAACATTCCTGACGTGTCCCCTGTGGGCGGGGGAGGGTGGGAGCGAGAACAGGGCCGCCTGTTCCAGGGCTCAGGTCCAGTCCTGTGTGGGCTGCTCCCGTGCTGGACCAGGCTCCCTGTCCGGAGGTGAGGACAGGGTAGCTCGCTCGCTGACCAGGGTCTCCTTCCAGTTGTCCCCGGGGCTGACTCCTGCCATGCACGGCACCCTTTGCATCAAAATCACATGTGCGTTTTAAAGTTTTTTAAATAGAGTCAGTGCACGTTTATTGTAGACAACAATTAAACAAATATAGGTATAAGAATTGGTGTTCAAATCCCTTACAGCTCCATCACCCAGGGTAATCATGTCCTCTACACATGTGTGTACCTACGGGCACACGTGTTCACATATGCACACGGGTGTTCACACACACACGCACACAGTTATTTTATAACTTGCTCTTTTCATTTGACTCCATCTGGAAGTCAATTTTCTATCAACAATTATTTGTCCACCATATATATATATATTTATATTTTTGTACCAGGGATTGAACCTAAGGGTACTTAACCACTGAGCCACATCCCCAGCCCTTTTTATGTTTTATTTTGAGGCAGGGTCTTGCAAATCTGCTATGGCTTAACTAAATTGCTGAGGGTGATGATCCTCCTGCCCCAGCCTCCCCGTGCGGGGTTACAGGGTGTCCTCCGCCCTGGGCTTGCCCACAGCATTCTTGTTTGTTTGATGAAGTCTTAAATGGTCGTGTGACTACAGAAAAGGGCACAGACCATGCCCGTGGGGCTTGGCTGGTGTTCACAGGGCACTTGTGCCAGGGCTTGGCTGCTGAGATTCTGAGCTGGAACATCCTCAGTGTCCCGAAAGTGCAGCTCAGACCCCGTCAAATTGTTGTCTGCCCCTTGTCACCAAAGGCAGCATTCTCTGGCTCCGGTCCCCACATCCCCAGACACTAGACTCCTGTAACTGTCACAGAGTGGACTCATGTCACGCGTACTCATGCACATCTTCCTGCTTGAGCTCCTCACTCGGGCTGAGCCACACTGGCGTGACATGTTGATGGCGTGACAGTTACACAATGTCACCACAATGTCACGGTGTGCAATTTATTTTTCCCCATGGCTTTAAGTGGGCGTTTGGGTAGTTTCCAGGTTGGGGCTGTTCTGAATGGAATGGCCCCTCTCTGAGCGGCTCATACGTCCTTTTGTGAACCTAAGTGCCCACTCCTGTTTGTCCTTCTGTCGGGCGCACCTCTAGCACAGAGCCCTGGGCCACAGGGTAGGCCTGACTTCCGCCACAGCCTCCAAAGGAGCTGCTCCAGGGCACAGGGCCCCCAGCAGCTCTCGAATGTCCTCATCTGTCGTGAGTTTAGCAGCAGCTTGGAGCCATGTCCTAGAGACACTCGTCATTCATTTTACCAAGTCCCTGCTGCTGGCCACCTGGGCTGTTTGTGGGTATTGCTATTATACATAGCCCACGAGGAATACTCTTTCTAGAACTAATTCTTAGACATTGAGTAACGTATTCCAAACTTCTGAAGCTCAATATTTCTGATTCTCCCTCTAAGCATTGCCAGACCTGGTTCCCAGCATGCTGCCCCCCTTGCTGTATTTCCGAGGTTGACGCAGGGTTTCCATAAAGGGCTGCATTGTAAGCGGTTTGGTTCTGCCAGCCATCTGGTCTCTGTCACAACATCCAGCTCTGCTGTTGTAACACGAGAGCAGCCCCAGACCACACGGTGGCCTGTGCACAGGTGTGGCCGTGTTCCAACAAAACTGGTGGCTGCTGTTACTGACCCCTGCTTGACTCGGTGGTTCCTGAGAGTGGACACCAGGTGGGTCTCATGAGGCCCATGGGGCTCTGGTGAACAGGTTCCATCCCTCCCGTCCTGAGGACGTGAACTTGCGGACCGTGCACACCTGCACTGTGAGCCAGGCACGTGGCTGAAGCTTTCCTGGGGCGGGACTGCATGGGAGGCTGAGGGTAGCCAAGCAACCCGGGTGTCCGTGGCCGACTAACGTGTGACTTTGTAAAATGTTCTACTTCTAGGAATTCTGAAAAGGACAACACAAAGAAAGGAACTTCTGAGACAAAGTTAAAAAACGAAAATGAAAACTATGCATTCAGTTCAGATGAACCAAGGACCACCCGTGAGTAGCTGGTGGGGCAGGAGAGAGGCAGCCAGGAGACGGTGCTGACGCAGGGCTGGCCGGCCGGATGCCGCTCCTGGGGAGCACAGCAGCCACAGCGGTAGCGAGTTCTTGGATAATGTTTAGAAGGAGAAAGTCTAGAATCGGGAATATTCTAGGACTAGGTTATTAGTAAAATCCACCTGTTTATCTGAAACTCGTCTTTTGGGTTCTTTCCCCAGGATTTTTCTATAAAGCCTTCTGCTTTAAAAAGTGTGGGGAGGCATTTTAATCCTTTGCAGGAAGTTTTCTCCAAACCCTACCAGACCCCGCCACACTGACACTTGGCAAGTAGTCTGTGCCCGTTGGTTGGGCAGGGTGTTGGAGAACGGGAGACCCCCTCCACTTCTGAAGCTTCGTTCTGATTATCTCATTTTCACAGAGGCTAATGGGTGGCAGAATCTTTGAAGGCTGCCTCCGGACAGTAGGATTTGTAAGGCTGATGATAAGGAGAGTCAGAACAAATCCCGCCCCAGCAGTCTTCGAGGAAGACCCAGCAGAACAAATCCCACGGGAAGATTTTCAGCCATTCAACCCGTGATGAGGATTTTTATTCTTTTTTCCTAAAATTGGAACTCTATCTTCAGAAACCCCCATTCCAAATAGTAGGCTTCAGATCTTAAATAATTCTACAAAGCACAAATAGCTTCCATTTATAGTGTAACCACAACTTCCTGCAGTTTCTTGTGAATGTTTATTCATTAGTACTTTGAGCAATTAATCAAACATCTTGACGAAAATCTTGGCTGAAATCTAAACCTCTGTTTTTTTCCCCCCATTTGCCCTGTGTATATTTTTCTTGGTCAGCTATTCATCTTGTCTCTAGATGAGGCTATTATGTCAAGAAAGGAATTGATTTTAAGTCAGTTTTTAAAATATTTTTATTTTACTAAAAGAATACAGTTCTAAAATTATATAATCTCAAAGGAATTTTGAAAAACAGTATTTATAGTTGTATTAGCTTTCCGTCACTATAACGAAATGCCCGAGATGAAAAGCTTATAAAGAGGAAAGGTTTTAATTTTGTTCACAATTTCAGAAGCTTCAGTCTACATTGGATTTGTCCTATCACTTTGGTGAAGCAGCACATTTGGGAGGGGAGCACATGACAGAGCACAGTCCCTCATCTCATGGCAGCCAGGAAGCAAGAGAGACAGAAAGGGGGCCAGGGTCCCAATATCCCCTTCAAGGACCCATCTCTAATGATGTCTCTTCCTTCCAAAGGCCCATCTCTGAATGGTTCTCCCACCTCCCCACAGAGCCAGACTGAGGACCAGGCCTTTAACACATGGGCCACCAGGGCACACCCAGACTGAAACTGTAGCAATGGCTAGGGTTACTGGGTTCTGGGGCTCTCCATAGGAGCAAGCGCATCTCCTTGTGCATCATAGCCTTCAGTGCATGTAACTCGGTTTATTTTCTAATCACCAAACACACTGAACTCATTCTTCTATTGCAGAGACGGCGCCTCTCCCTCCCAAGTCCAGGGAAGCCCTCGCCCAGGGACAGCCGAGCAGCAGCCCTGCTCCCCAGGTGACCCGGACGTTTCTTTCTCTATCACCCTGCAGTGTGAGATTCTAAAATGGAGCCTGTTGAACGTCCACGCGGAGGGAATGGGGGGCGACCTTGAGTATCTCCTGTCCCTCCAGCAGGGCTCCAACACCAAAGCTGACATGTGCAGTTGTCCATGAGCCCATTTTGAGAGAAGGTGACTTGGCTGGGGGACCGGCCAGCAGGGTCAGCAAGATCACAAAGGCGCACAGCTTGCCGTGTGTTCTCCAGGACTTAAGTCAGCCCTGCTGACCTGATTACCTGGCCCCACAGGGGGCACATCTGTACTTGCACCAAGGGTACTTGGCTCATGGAAGGATGCTGGGTGCTGGGTGCAAGACATAGTAAAAGCGTCTGTCTGTGCATGAGAGATCTGTGACAGGAGCTGGGGAGCTGGGGAGGCCCTTGTGGGACTAGGGTTGAGGGGAGAGCAGAGGGGCTACGATAAATCCAGCCAGGACCACAGGACCCTCGAGCTGCTCTTACTGAGAGGAGGGATGTGGCTGGCAGAGTGGGTTTTGGGGGGAAAGAGCAGACATTTGGAGCTTGCAGATTCTGAGGTCTCACTTGGATGTGCACGTGAATCCGTTGGGTGTGCAGCTGAATTCATAAGCGTGGCTTCCAGGGCGCGTCACATGCTGAGGCTACTGTTGGATGTTGAACACAGCTGGGATGGCATCCTCGGGATGGGCCAGCTGGGAGCCGGGGAGCACAGTGAGCTATCTCCGATGGAGAGTCCTTGGCACTTGTTATTCCCATGAATGAACTAGAGCTAATATGCAGAAAATGAGATTTATTTCTAAAATCACATTGGGCGTAACCGGCGCCCTTCTCTGACCTGGACAAATGCAACCTCAGCTGAGGAGTGTCTGGAGTGTTCCTCGCGGGGCCCAGGGCGCATGGTGTTCTCCCCTGCAGCTCTCGGGAGAGCGACCCCACGGCTGGGCTGCAGACGGTGCACTGCACTGGGCGGTCCTGGTTTGCTCTGCAGCGGAGGGTTCGTTAGCCTGCAGGGATGGCGCCCGCGTGGGCCCTGGCAGAGGATCACTCTTTTCTGCGTAGCTCCTTATTGGATTGCTAGGCAGCCAGGCTGTAATTTTCCTCCTGCAATCAGGATTCAGCTCTCCACATCCATCCTGCCGGGGACCTCGCCTTCCAGGCCCTGGGGGAGGAAGGGAGTGCTGACAGATGCTCCTGTGTATCAGGAGGACTTCAGCCATGTCATTAGTGTGACCCAGGTGGCCACGCAGGAAGACATACGAGGGGACCGTGGCACCAAAGAAGCTGGGCCTAGTGACAGACTGCTAGTTCCCGGCACCAGCTCTAGTCATGTCCTTGGCTGCATGGCAGGAAAACAGAGAGGTCAGTTCTTTCCATCAAGGTCCATCTCCTTGGCACATGTATCTGCTGATGCATTTAATCTGAGAGATGACTCCGGAAGGGCTGCACACAGGTTTCCTCTGGAAGCTCCAATCTGCCGATGAAGAGGTGCAGTGAGGGATGCTGTGTGGACTCCCCAGGGCAGGGAGGAGTGGCTGTGAAGGGGTACGCCTTGCTGAGGGGCTCCACCACCCGCAGCCAGGCACAGACATTCCAAGAGCACGTTTCAGCAGCCGTTATTTCCACAGCTGCCTGTGGCCACCTTCTGTCAAGCGCGTCTGCACTGCCAGGCCCGGCGCTTGGGAGGAGATCAGGATTGGGTTGCACCAGACAATTCTCTAAAGGCAGGTGGTGTGAACAGGGAAAGGGGAACTCCGGATGACTCTGGAAGCAGCGATGGAGAGTGAAGTTTCAGAGTTCTGAGTGGATGTTTCTTCAAGCTTGAAGTGCTGTCTTGAGAATACACAAGGAGAGAAATTTAAGAGGTTTCTGCTAATGAGACATGCAACCAGCTAAATAATTAACTGGTGGAAAAAGAGCAGCAGCCGTGGAGGGGCTTGCCTGTGGCGGGGGGTGGGTGGTAACATGCCCTGGGGTTTCCCAGGTGTGCACAAGGCTTCGGGAGCCCAGCACCTCAGCAGAGGGCATCGTGGTCCTTAGAAACAAGTCAGGACCCCAGAGAGAGGGACCGTCTTCTCTGGGCTAGAAACTGGGAAGGTGTTTTAAAGAGCTAAGTCACACTTACAGGAGGAGAGAGCGTGCCAGATGCATATTGGAGGGACTGGAACTGGAAGCACATAGTTCCCTCCTTGGTCCAGAGAAGACCCAGTCTTCAATGTTGTCCACAGGGTCACTTGGGAGCTGCCACTTGACGGAGACATAGCTTACAGCCACAGGTCAAGGTGGCCCTGAGCTCCCAGGTTGTGGGGCCTGGCCTGTGTGGCTGTGTTCTTGCTGTGGAGGTGACCTCAGAGCTCTTTAATCCACGGTAGACAGCACAGCCCATGCCCCCTTCCCCAGGCCCTCCCCCGTTCTGCAGCTAGCCAGCTTTCTGTGGGCCAGGATGGGCAGCCGGGAGAGTCCAGAGCCTGTCTCAGTGGCCTTTCAGCCTCCTCTCTGCCCTCTTCAGGGTGACTCCAATTTGTCACAGAGCTCCCGTGCCACTGGGCGTTTCTGTGGGCCCTCTCTGGCCCCTGCTGGCACCCAGCAGCCTCCTGCCCTAGGGCAGGGTTGTGGACTGCAGATTGCACTACTTTGCAGAGACCCTCCCTAAGCCTGAACAGCTGTAGACCTCCAGCTGTGACCTGGCTGCAGCCTCAGTTCTTCCTAATGGCAGCTCCTGGGGAGCTCACTGGGCCAGATAAGTGGCCCGTCCATGGAGAGACGCGTGCCCACCAGCGCTGGGTGGAGCCGCCTGCTCTGCTCTAGGAGGCCTGGGGCAGGGTGAGCCTGGCTTTGTAAGCAGCAGCAGCAGCCCAGCTATGAGTGCCCTCTCTGTTCAGGCCAGTGCCTTCCTCTGCACACCTGGGTGATCCGTGGACCTGGGATTTTCAGGTGTTAACCGAGGGATGGTTGTGGCCCACCCTATCTAGAACAGCTCTGTACTATCACAGCAGGGCTCTAAGAGGAGCATGTGTGCAGGGACAGTCCCTTCACTGTGAGTCACAAGCTGTGGCGACAAGCAGCATCACTAGGACCCACCTTAAAAGTGACATTAAGGTTGGGGTCACTGCCAATGTTAAATGACTCCGTGTCACATTGCTGCTTCACTCCCCTGGGGTCAGGGACATGACAGCTTTCTCCAAAAACCCCCTATTTATTTATTATTTATTTATTTTTGAGAACCCCCTATTTAAATCAGGAGCAGCCTGAAGTGCCCAGGTCACCCACAGGACTCATCAGTGAGGCCTTGGGGAAGCTCAAACTCTTGGTCCCCCCTCTGGGCCTCCTGGCTCAGAAGGCTGGGGAGGCAGCTGGGCACCTCTGCTGTCTAGAACAGCCTGGTGTGGCTCCTACCAGCTGAGGGTGCCCCTACCTGGTGACCTTACAGCAACATGGGAAGAGGGTGGCTGGAAGGGAAGAGCGGCCAGTTGCCAAACACCAGCTCACCCCCTTTGTAACTTGGCCCTGCCTGTCGGGCGGGGGCTCCATCCTGTCATTGGCTCACTGTCCTAAGGCGTTCACGGTGCCCTGTGCTAACTGCACAGGGGAGGGTTTATTCTGGACCTCTCCCAGGGGTTGACGGTGCTTGTCCTCTTGTCCTCTCTGCCAGGAGTCATGTGGACACCCCTGCAACTAGAAGAGGGTCTAAACACTGGCTCCGTGAGTTTGGGACAAGAAGCAGGTGGTGTGGCTGGGGACCCGTGACCCTTTGTCATGGACCTCAGGCCCAATTTCAGTTACAGCCTCTACTCAGCTAACTAAACATGTTGCTATTTGGGAAGGGGTAGGCACCAGCATCCTGTCACTCTTGCCCATTGCTTTGGGTGGAGATCCACAATGCCAGAAGCTCAAGCCACCATGGAGAAGAGCAGGACGAGCTATAGCAAGGTCCCTGTCTTGTCAGACCTACAGCATCTCCTGATGCTTTCAATGAGGCCGTCCCTGGAAAACTCTAGACGTGCGGGGCTTGTCTCAGGGACAGCATGGAAAGTGACAGGCTGTGGCTGGACATTTGCCCCACAGAAGTCAGCCACGGTGGCCCAAAGCCACATGGGCAGGGTGGCTGGTGTAGGTCAGGGCCACCGACGATGCTGGGTGAGGACAGTGGGACAAGGCACAGGTTCCCAGGGTGCCTGGCCCCCAGGCTTCCTAAGGCTCCCTCCCTGCTACCCCTGTTCCCTTCTGGGTCTGCCCTGAATGTAGGAAGTTTTATTTGAGGGATGGGATGACCTTATTCCTGCCATGATCAGGTAGAAACCAGGGACATGTTTTCCTGGATGCTGGATGCCCGACCAGATTGCTTGGTCCACAGAGGTAGGTATGTGTGCATGTGTGCACGTGCTCCCTGGCACCTCTCCATCCCTGTGGTGCGTGGTGCTCTGCCCATGTGGGTGCCCTGGCACCTCTCCATCCCTGTGGTGTGTGGTGCTCTGCCCATGTGGGTGCCCTGGCACCTCTCCATCCCTGTAGCATATGGCTTGGCACATCTCAATACAGCAGAGGCATTTGGGGAATTTATTAAAGTGCAAATTCTTGGGGCTCTTGCAGACTTTGTGGGCATTTTCTCTGGACAACATTCTTCATCATGTTCTGGCATTTTAAATCATGTTCCCCCGGGATCTGCTTTGAGGAAAATATTTTCATAGACATGGGTAGCATCATTTCTAAGGCAGAGGACTCTCTGAATTCTTGGGATTTTCTTAGAATAATGCATTTGGAATCACTGGGCCTCTCGTGTCCATGGCACCAAGCTTGTTCCAAAGCACAAAGAAGTTTGAGATGCTTTTGGGAGTGCAGGGAACCAGACCAAGTGCAAGGTCATGACACTGAAATGCTTCCGCTTCCACAAGTCTGTGCCCTTGTTAAACCTTCTGTGGATCCTGAGGCACACTGTACCCAACGTGGGTAAAAACAACGGGGTTTTAGGCTATAGAGACCTCAGGCCATGCATTAATTCTAGGAAGGGTCAGAAGGGAAATAGAGATGGATTTCAAAACAGATACCAAACCACGACATGGCTTCATGACCGCTTCTGGTCTGGCAGAATCCACCGTTGGGAGGTCCAGCCGGACCAACGCTCTTCTCTAGACAGGGCTTTCTGCTGCTGAAGTGGAGTGGCCCACATCACTGTGGCCGAAATGTGTTAGGACAAAGATGGTGAATAAATTTGAAATTTTTAATAAAACTTGCTGTTAACAGGAAAGGCAAGTTCTCTTCATTTTGACATGAAGCCATGGGGTGTGAAAACGTTTTGCATCTTGATGAGGTTTTAAAACAGGTGCCCATCTTCTCCTCTCCCCTTTCTCTGCCTCCATTCCTGATCTGTTAATTCTTCTGGTTATATTAGATGTTTTTTCTCTTTCTCTGTCATTTTGGAGGGTGACATGTAATTGTCTCAAAGCTTAGATCAAGCCTTCCCCTCAATCCCTCCTCCTGTTGAGATCAATAAATAAACTGGTGATACACTTATTTTTTAATTAATTTTTAAAATTTACATATGACAGTGGAATGCATTACAATTCTTATTACACATATAGAGCACAATTTTTCATATCTCTGGTCGTATACAAAGTATATTCACATACCAATTCGTGTCTTCATACAGGTACTTTGGATAATGATGTCTATCACATTCTACCATCCTTGCTAATCCCCTGCCCCCTCCCTTCCCCTCCCACCCCTCTGCCCTATCTAGAGTTATCTATTCCTCCTTTGCTCTCTCTCCCTACCCCACGATGAATCAGCCTCCTTATATCAGAGAAAACATTCAGCATTTGTTTTTTGGGGGTTGGCTAACTTCACTTAGCATTATCTTCTCTAACTCCATCCATTTACCTGCAAATGCCATGATTTTATTCCCTTTTATTGCTGAGTAATAGTCCATTGTGTGTATAAGCTACATCTTTTTTTTTTTTTAAAATCCATTCATCTATTGAAGGGCATCTAGATTGGTTCCACAGTTTAGGTATTGTGAATTGTGCTGCTATACACATTGATGTGGCTGTGTCCCTGTAGTATGCTGTTTTTAAGTCCTTTGGGTATAGTCCGAGGAGTGGGATAGCTGGTTCAAATGGTGGTTCCATTCCAAGTTTTCTAAGGAATCTCCATATTGCTTTCCATATTGTCTGCACCAATTTGCAGTCCCACCAGCAATGTGTGAGTGTGCCTTTCCCCCCCACATCCTCACCAACACTTACTGTTGTTTGTCTTCATAATAGCTGCCATTCTGACTGGAGTGAGTTGATATCTTAGAGTGGTTTTGATTTGCATTTCTCTAATTGCTAGAGATGATGAACATCTTTTCATATATTTGTCGATTGGTTGTATACCCTCTTCTGAGAAGTCTCTACATTTAGAAAACAGCAACACATCCATGCAGCCAGCAGTGGAGACAAAGGCCATAGACCATAAACATCTCAGCGTGTGCTCAGCTGAAGGCGCCATCCTGAGAGCTCTGCTGAAAGAGTCCCGTCCGTTCCCAGGTTCCTCCTGCGGTTGGGGGTCCATACACTAAAGTCAGGAGCCAGAGTGGCTGCAGGCTCAGGACTCACATCCCAGTGCAGCCTGAATAATTTATCCTGCCCAGCTACATTATTTAAGATGTTCAAGGCAGCTACCGAGCCTTGGAATCTGAGCCAGCATCCTCCGGCTGGCAGGGGAAACACGTGGTGGTGCATTTTTATAGGGCCGTCCTACCAGGCACAGGCCCCATCGGCAGGATTCCACCATTTGTTTGTGAGTGTTTCTGAATGTGAAGAGCAGAGAGGGGGCTCCTTCCTGATAGGAGCCAGTGACACCCACTGCCAAGGGAGACAGATGGGGGAACCTATTTAGAGTCGGTTCAGTCTTGTCCCCTCTCTTTTAGAAGGGATGTATGTTATTTGAAGAAGTTTAGAAATATTGTATGTGTTCATAAAAAAGCCATCTGGAAAAGCAGGAACTATTTCTATAGGAAGATTGAAAAATAAAACAAACCAGGCAATCTTTGCATTTGTAATTTACCTTCCACTGAATGAATCTTGGATTTTGGGATTGCTCTTGGACCCTGGACTTGGAAACTCCCTAGAGTGTGTGTTGTGGAGAATAACGGAGTCAAGGAAGAGCACGTTTCCACACCGTGTTCCCCTCTGCAGCCTAATGCCATCTCCTCGGGGAGCGGCGGTTCCTGCTCAAGGTTCCATTCACAGCGAACTCAACCGATTAAATCCATTCTTTTTCCTCTGTTGCCAGGAACCCAGAAAACAGCAGCCGGCCCCAGCAAGCCGTCCACAGGTCTCTTTTAACATCGTCAGTCCTCAAAAGGTCAGGAGCGCGACTTTAGTATAGCGGAGGCTTCTCTGGGGACCTGTTTTGTACCTGCTGACAAGTGACGTCACGGGGCCTCCATCCGTCTGCCAGCATCACCTGGCCCCGTCGGACAGTTGGAGCGGGAGCAGTCTGGTGTGGACAGAACGGTGGCAGGAGCAGTCTGTTTTCCCAGAGGCCATGGAGAATGTGGCCTCTGAAATGTTTCATGGTTTTATCGAATGCCTTAAAGTTTCCAAGCAGAACCCTCAATGCATCATGTTAATATTTATTGTCACTCCCACTTGCTCATCTAATAAATGGCACTGGACTCTATTCTACCACAACATTTTTTTTGTTTTGTTTATCATAGAATTTTTAATAAGATCTAAAGATTACAATAATACGTTATTTATAATTCAGAAGGTACCCCAACTTTTAAAATATTTTTATTGTTCATAAGATGGTATTTATGTGTGTTTAGCAGGGAATTATTGCAAATGATCAGAGAAGTAGGAAGAGAATGACTAGGATCACTCAGAACTCTGAATCCACTGGCACACTGGAGCTCCATGGGTTTGAAAGTCTCAGGGTCGAATGTTACAAGACCGCGGTCCTGTCTGTCTGCTCCCTGAAGACTCCTCCCACTCCCCCAGTGAGTCACCTGTGGATTCTGCCTGTTGGGGGCAAAGATCACACATGCAACCATCACGGAAGTGATCACGTGTTCTTTAATAAACGAAAAAGAAAATACCAGTATCTCGTATTGCCTTCTTGAAGCTTTACTATTTGGGTGCTGTTTTAAAGAGTCACATGGTTAGAAATCAAGCTTTTCCAAGAAGGAACGCAGGGACTTTTGGAGAGTTCTCATCTTCACGCTTGCCCTTTGCTTCTGTGTCTTTGTCCCACTCAAAGTCAATGGGGATGTTGTGACTAGAAATGGAGGGTCTGCCTTTCCCGAGGTCCCTTTCCCTCCGGGGTGTTCAGTGAATGTCACCACCGGCTCGGCCTCTTCATGTAACCTAGAGGTAGGACTATGTTTTCCTGAGCTCTGAACTGGCCGCTACAGATTTCCATGCCAGTTGGCAATTAGCCACTGCACGGAGGCTCCCATACCCCCAAATGTTAGTGCTAAAGTAGAACTTGACTTCTTAGGTACGTCATGATTTTAGAAAGTTCCTCAAAGTTACTAAAAGATGCAAATTCATAAAATGATGAGGTTTCTCATCATGCACCACTCTGCTTGTTAATCCTGTAATTGGCTGACAAGTATGACACCCTCATGATTTATTAAGTACTTTTATGATCTTCACTCACATTCAGCTCCTACTCTGGACCTTCTTCCATGAGCCAACGATTAGCCCAAGAACTATTCCCTAGCACTATGGCAGGTTTGTGTTCTGATTGGCTGTTGTTTGTACAGGATTCATTTTGATTGGCTGGTGTCCATATAGGCTCCATTCTGATTGGCTGGTGTCCACACAGGGTCCATTCTGATTGATTAGTGCCTATACAGTATCTATGCTGATTGGGTGGTGTTAGTACCTTACTAATTGTCAAATATCCTTTTTAAATATTACCATAGCTTAGAGGATTCTGGAAAAACGTCATCTCTTCCAATACTGACCCAATGTGGGAGAATTGGCTGCCTATTTTTTAAAACTTTTTTTTGGTATACATTATAATTACACATAATAGTGGAATTTGTTACATATTTGCACATGCACACAATATGTCTATTTTTTGAGAGTAGAACTAGAATGCAAACTCTCAAATATCCTTGAATATTGCTCTAGCATGTTCCTAAGAACCCTTTCTATGGAAAAACTTCTGATTTAATTGCTTAGAAATGGTGCTCCTGTGTATTATACTGATTTATTTACTCCTTGCTGGTGTGGTTGGGTCTCTCCCTACCATTCTTGAATGGGTTCAGGAGAAGAGAAAGACAAAAAGGTTTGAGACCCTTTCTGCAGAGCTAGTGAGTGAACTTGGTATTCATCACCTAATAGTTACCCTCCCTAAGCCATCCTAGGATCCAAACCCAGAGACAAAACAAGTCCCCTGTGCTTTGTGGCTTTTGAAGCTTCCGCAGCACCTGCTACACACAGTGTTCTGTAACTAGGACACCAACAGGTCAGTACTGAGAAGGGCAGTCTCTTGACCATAGTGAGCATCTCCCACCAGCCTGCGAATCACATTTCTGTGGCTGTTTTAGGAATCAGAGAGGTTGCGCCCAAGAATACAATCGAACTTCAGGCTCTGACCTCAGGAGGACGATGCCAAGTGGTTTGTGTGGCCATTGTTCCAACGTTGAGCTTGTTTGTTGTCTTGTTCTCATGGTATCTTCTAGTTTCTCAGATTGTGGGAGCTGTGTTAGTATCACTGCTCTTTCTTGAAGATGTTTTGTTCCCCTGAAATCATGCAGGAGCTTAATCCCCAGGTTCTTATATTAAAGGTATAAAGAGGGTGAAAACTTCATTCCTACATAATGTCTAGAAGTAAGGCCTTTGTGTTGTAATGAGATCAGATGAGGTCATTAGAGCGGAGTCTCCATGATTGAATCTTGGTGGCTAAGAAGAGGGAAATAGTCCACACAGACACACATGTACTCCCTCCATGACGTGATGCAGCCAAGGACGACCTTGGCCAGAGATTGTGCCATGCTGTTTGGATTTCTATCCTCCCAAACTGTGAGCAAATAAACCTGTTTTCTTTATAAAATAACTAGCTACATGTACTTTATTATAACACCAACAATAATAAAACAACAAAAACCAGATTAGTACAGTCCCCAGGAGCACATTCTTACTCCATCTTCTTATCCCAAGAGTGAAGTTTCTCAAAGGGGTCCCCTGGCTAGTTTTTATTTTACCAGAGATAGATATATTATTTGAATAGAACTCTCTAAAACCATATTAAAGCCACAAGGGACTATTTGAGTTTAAATTATTTAGACTAAATAAAATATAAGATCCAATTTCTAAGTTGCATTAGCCACGTTTCAAGTGCTCAATAACCCCATGTGGCCAGGGGGCACAGGTTGCACAGTGGAGATGATAGGTTTCTAGTGTTTCTGAGAGTTCTGCTGCAGTTCTGACCTGGAGACACCACCTTGGGAGTGACCTTGATGTGTCAAGGACGGCTCAGCTACACAAACACACAATCTGTGTTTTCTTCAGCATTACGACGGCACTCGCCAGTTTCTATTTAGGAATCCTGCAAACCCCAGGGCAGCTCTCAGCTGAAACTGGTGTTCTGCTGATGTGGTAAAATCATCTCTCACTTTGCAAAACTGAGAGCTGGGGCAGGCTCAGGGGGCTGAGGTGACTCCGTCACAGCAGAACGTTATGGCCAAGGTTGTTTCTCAGAAAGACTGATGGGGGCCACTCCTAATAAATGGCTGATGAGGCTCAACATTTATTTAAATGTCCCTCAAAGCCAGTCATAAATCCTAGCCAGGGAAGCCACCCCATCTGTCCTCCTGGCTAGTCGGCCAGATTCCCAGTCTTTCCCACAAGTGAGGATGGTCTAGGGTTTATTTAGAGTAGAACTCAAGCCCATGTCAATATGCTGGAGGTAAGTGGGAAGCTTGGAGCCAAGTCCTTCCCCCCGGGGCCTCCTGGCCTTGGAACGCTGTCATGGGCAGTGTGTGGTTTAGATGCGAGGTGTCCCCTGAAAGCCCTGTGTTAACGCAGGAATGTTCAGAGGGGAAGGCACTGGACTGGGAGGGCTGTGACAGTCAGTCCACGCTAGTTTGAATGGACTGACCGGGTGGTAGCTGCAGGCAGTGGGTGTGGAGGGGCGGTTGCTGGGGAGGTCCTGGAGGGTGCATCTCCCTGTGACCCCTTCCCCACCTCTGCTCCCTGACCTCCAGGAGAGGAGCAGCACTCTGCTGTCACACCCTTCCTCCACGATGTTCCCTCACCTCAGACCAGAGCAAAGGAGCTGGCTCACTGTGGACCAGACCTCTCGCACCGTGAACCCAAATACCCAGTCCCTCTTCTAAGCTGTCCTTTTTGGGTATTTTGGTCACAGCAAGGAAAAGTGGGCCCATGCAGGCAGGAAGCCCGGCTGCATGTTTCTAGGGGTTGGATGGCATAAAAGATGCGTGGTGGTCGTGGGGCACAGGGACATGCTCCAGTTTAGATGCCTATGATATCTTGGGGACGGAGTCCATCCTGTGAAAAGATGGAGAGCATGCTCTCCGTGACCCAGGTGAGTACTTGGAGAACCCCAAGTGGGGAAGAAGATGAGAACAAGATGGAGAGCAAGGGTCCAGGGAAGCAAGGCCCAGAGAAGCAAGGCCCAGGTGAGCAAGGACCCAGGTGGGCAAGGACCCAGGTGAGCAAAGATCCAGGTGAGCAAAAGCTCAGGGAAGCAAGGACCCAGGGAATTAGAGTCCAGTTAAGTAAAGACCCAGGTAAGCAAAGGTCCAGGTCAGCAAGGACCCAGGTGAGCAAAGGCCCAGGTAAGCAAAAGCTCAGGGAAGCAAGGACCCAGGTGAGCAAGGTCCCATTAAGCAAGGAGCCAGCTGGCAGGGCCCAGGACAAGGTACACTGCGAGGACAGTCGAGACAGGGCTGATGCACAACACTGCAGCAGTATAGTAGGTGGAAAAGCTATTGCCACCCTCAGGCTGACAGGGCGGGCAGAGGTTGGACCCCTATGGAGCAGACTCCCAGACGTTGCTAAGTAGGGACACGGCCAAGTCTTGGAGACCTCGAAGGGAGGGAGCCAGAGTGCGTGGGCTCCAGCCTCCCAGTCTCTCCTCTCAGTCTCCGGCTATTGCCTCCCGCTGACCAGACCTGACCAGAAGCCAGACGCCCCCAGAGTCCGCTGATGTGGCCTGCAGGGGCCAGTCCTGGAGAGCAGCTAGCGGATGAAGAGTGGACAATGGATGTGGAGGGGCAGGCAGGACATTAGGAAGCAGGTTCCCGGCAAGGAGGGCGTGTTTGCGGGTCAGAGGGGAAGACGTTCCGCCTGGTGGCGGTCCCCCACTTCCCTGCCTGATGGGTGGGGCCACCTACACAGAGAGGACATTATTGGGAGGAAGAATTGGGCTGCCTTGAGCCGCTCAGAGCTTTGGTGCCCATTTCCAAATCAATAGGATGAGGGGTCCAAATGGCGGACCCTGAGGTCTCTGCAGAGCTGCTCATGCGTGTGGACGTGCACAACCTGCCTGTGCCCTCACCAGTGTGGCCAGTGCTCAGGACTGTGCTGCTCCATCTGCGGATGTGCGGCCACCCCTCAGGCCTGCAGCATGGAGGGAGCTGTGTTTTTGCAGATGGTAAATATTTAATTCTCACCCGGCACAGCCTGTAATTCACGCCACAGGCGGTGATGGCCTTGGGGACCTCACCCTGCAATATTTATGAAGCAGGTGCTCCTTCCATAGCGCAGCCTTGATGAACACAGAGGTCGCGGCAGCCCAGGGTCACCTTCCCTCTCCTGGGAGGTGCCCGTCATTTCTAAAAACAAAGAGAACCCTGAGCCTGCAGGGACAGGCAGGGTTGGTAAAAGGGATAGACCCGTGGCTGCAGGTGGAGGGATTTATGCCTGCTTCGTGATAATATGGAGTTGACACAGCAGAAAGTTGGTAGGGTTCCAGTAGGTTCTTTGATGAAATGGAGCGCAGAATGTATCAATTCCATTTCTCTTTCGAAACCTTAAGAACGTATGGTATTTCACCAGGTAACTTGATTTGGGAACAATTGGATAATATGCTTCAATTTCATGGGTAATAAAGGCTGTGATGGTTCAAATAATTACAAATTATTATCTAAATCAAAAACTAATTTTGAACACTACAGTCGATGGAGTACTTTATTTTCTCAGGAAGTGCAAATTGGACAGGTTAGGTGCACTGGAGTTGGGCAGTAGCAGCCAATGGAAGGTTCCGCTGCCCTCCACCTCTTCACAGGTGTGTGCTGGGGGTGTGCAATAGCGTGTGCCTATGGCATGTCTGGCATGTTGTGTGTGAATCTCCATGTGCCATGTGTGCTGCGTGGTTATGCGTGTGTTTGTGTGTGTGTGTGTGTGTGCGTGTGAACATGCCTACGTATACGGTGTGTGTTTATTTGGAGGATGTGTGTGTATGTTTGCCAGAGCTGATGTCTGTGTGCACTGTGTGCATCCACAGATTTGTGCTTGGGTAAAGAGTGCAGGAAGGGGGTTGGCTCCTCAGGAATAGCCAACTATAGGCTGTGAACCGAATCCAGTCTGCTGTTTATATTTTATGACCTGCCAACTGAGAGTGGATTTTGCATTTTTAAGTGGTTGAAAAATATTGAGTGAAGACTGTTTCAAGATGTGGGAATGGGATGGAGTTCTCATGCAGCGCCCACAGGTGAGGTCACTGGAGGCAGGAAAAGCTCATTCACGGATGCCCGTGGCTACTGTCTTGCAACACGATGGACAGAGACCGTGTGGCCCATAAAGTCTAAAATATTGATGACTGTGCCTTTTGTAGAACAAAAGTGTGCTGAGCCCTGGGGTCCCCCACAGCCCCCTTTCATGGGTTCTCACTGAATTCTCACCCAGTGCAGCGATGCCTCCGTCTCCACTTGGCCTGGGAACAGGTGAGCTGTGGAGCCTGCAGCTGCGGCAGATCTTCTGACGGGTCTTTCTGACTCCAGAGCAGGGTGTGTCTTCTTCCTCGCACAGTGACACTGGCCCACCTCCATGGGCCATGTGGGGCTCCCTCCTTATGAATCCCACTCTAGTCCTGGGGGGCGGGAGGGTCTGCCACCCTGCTCTCCCAGGGCCTTGGCACGTGCTGGCCCCTGCTCAGAACACCACGACGTGGCCCTTCCTGACTACTCTGCCTAGCACCAGCTGGGGACTTTCAGATTCTGTGGGGTGAAGACATCTGGAAGTTTCTCCTCTACAGGGGCTGCTCTTTCCCCTGTGCTTCTGGGTGGGAGCTGGCTGTGGTGAAGTAAAGCCAAGAGGCAGAGCTGAGGCCTCCCGACTTTACGTATGGAGGGTCGTGCAGCACCAGACCCAGTGCTGCTCCTGTGTGCAGGTGGCCGGCCCGCTGGCTCGCCTGAGCTCCTCTGCTGGCCTGGGACCTGGGCGGTTGGGAGGGCAGCTCAGTGGCGGGGTGCTGACTCTGCCACTGCTTGTACAACCAGGGTTAGGAAATCTGGGACAAATGCAGGGGCTCCAGTTTGAGGTTCCTGCTTTGTGCTCAGTGTTCCTTTGTGGCCACCATGACGACAGGCCCCTCTCTAGATCAGAGGTGGGAACGGCCTGCGCTGCCCATCAGCCGCCCGTCCTACCTCCTGGTTAGGGGCTTTTCATTGACCTCTGGTCCTTCCCTCTGATACTTTATTTCCCAGCGTGTCCTTGAATGGGGTGACTTGATGGGGTGACGTCTAATTCCTATAAAAGGGCCACTTGTATCACTTCCCTAAGGGGACCCTAACGTCACACCCTCCCTGTGCCCTGCCAGCTCCCAGGCTGGCTTGGTGCCTCTGCTGTGTCAATGTCCCCTGGGACTTCTCCCTCACGAGCTGCCACTGGTGAGCTAGCTGTTGCCTCAGTAGGTCTTTGGTGCCTGTTTCCCATGTGAGTCTGGGAAAGGGGGCCAGCTCTGCCTGCCAGATGCTACTCAGATGGGGACAGGCACGTTCCTCATGCTCAGTGAACACTTGTAGAACGAATGGTTTATGGCAAAAGCAGAGACGAGACATGAAGACGGATTTCGCTTCTAGGTGGCTGCTAACATTGTTTTCAGGATCTCTGGGCTGTCCAGGCCTGTTGACCAACGTCCAGCAGTGGCCAATTTCCACTTGTTGGCTGCCCTCGGTGCCAAGCATCTCAAGCCAGGGGACAGGAGCGTCCACCTGTGCCTGGAAGACGCCCCTTAGGGTAATCACCTTGAGGTTTTTCTGGACGGGGGTCACTGCAGAGTTGGATTTTTCCTGGTTTGGAGTCTGGAAGCCCCAGAAGCATGTTGTGGAGGGAAAATCCTGGAAAGAAGACTCAGAGCCTGGGCCCGACTTGCTGTGTGGTCTCACGAAGGTGGCTCACCTGACTCGTCTGAGCAAGGCGCTCGAGAGGGAGAGCTCTGATTCCCTTCCCAGGGTGCTTGTGAGTGCCCACATTTCTCAAAGGTTAAGGTGCGCTAGTGACTCCAAGCTGATGTCCCACCATACCTGGAAAAGGCCTGGGAATCTTCCAAGAGTCCCAGAGACCTTGATGTAAAGGATGAGCCTGGTCACCTGTCCTACACGTCACCTGTCCTATGTGTCACTATGATTATTTCACTATATATGAAATAGACAATCTGCTGGCCATGTATGTAAGGAGCTCTGAATTTTCCATGAACGTGACTGTCTTGAAAGATGGAAGCTCGTTTTGTTAGGAACTGCAACGAGGACATTTTGGGAAATGGTGACCAACACCCCTACCCCTCACAGTCCCTGAGTGGCTACAGGCAGAGATCCACTGGATCCTTTCCTGCTGCATTTCCGGTGATTCTCAGTGCAGATTCGATGACTTCTCGTGTCCTGTGCTGGGGTCCTGCAGAGCACTGCGTTCGCTACCTCAAAAACAACTTCTTCAGATCACACGCAGGGTATTCTGATGACGTTTTTCTCTTGAAGTTTGGAGGTATAGGTAAGTTAAATGATCTGTGGATTTAATTTTGGGTTAGTAAAATGAGCTTTGAAAGTTAATCGTCATTCAAAATGGAAAGGGTCTGGGGCCCAGAGACCATCCAATTGCAAATGTCCTTTGAGCCTTAAAACATTTCTGCATTTTCTCCTTCCTCAATGCCCCGTCTGACCTGAACAAGAGGCCTGGCAAACAGCGAGGGGAAGAAATGACTCCCAGCGTGTTCAGGTTTCTCCTCTTCTGTGGCTCCTGGTGGTTTAGTGAGGAGGATCCGTGACACCAAGTGGCACGGGGACTGCAGCACTGTGCTGGGCCTCGAGTGGGTTGCAGAATACATTTGGGCTGGATTCAGCATTTAAATACACAAACAAACTCGTCCTTTAAGAAGGGAGATGGGTTCCGCTTCTGCCGAATGTGGGGAGCTGGAAGGAATGGCACAGACTTTGATGATAAACTGCCCAACCGGGGTTTTCCTTGACCCTCGGAGCGCTTAGATCACGGAGCAATCAACGAGCAGGAAATCTAAGTGGGGGGGAGTGACGGCAGACAAGACCTCCCCCAGGAGTGACAGCACACGCACCACAGGGGGTGCCTTGCCATGCAAGGGCTTTGAAGACACCAGCCACAGTTTCCTCAGCGGCCAAGGCCTAGGGGGACAGTCTGGCACGGGGACTCCCACTCACAGACTCTTCTGTGTGATTCTCCCAGGAGCCCACCAGGAAGACCCAGTGGGAGGCTGGGGGAGCGTCCTGGTCAGTGTAGGTCTGGGGGCCGTGATGGGGGGAAGGCTGGTGGGGAGGAGGGATCAGGAAGCCCACCCGTCTGTTCCTTCCCGCATAGCAAAAGCTCAAACTGCTGGGAGAGGTGCTGCAGAATGTGTCCCCAGCGAGGCGCAGGCATAGATCCTACTGTGGCGGGAGGGCCAGAGGAAAACCCTCCTCCCCGGAGAGGGCCACAAGGCCCAGGGTCAGAATCCTGCAGCATGGCTGCTTGGGTGTCCTGTCCCTGCGGAGCAGGCCTCACTGAGCACATGGCTTTCACAGGCGGGAGGGGCAGGGCTCTCCAGGAGGTCCCAGGGGACCCGAGTATGCCACCCCAAACTTGCCTCTTCAGCACATGGATTTGGGGGTGTTAAGGACTAAGAAGAACCAGAAGATGCAGAAAAAACTCTAAACACAGCAAAGCTTTCTTTTCTAAAGAAAATTGACACTGGTAAAGGAAATTTCCATCTGTGAAGGTGTTTCCCTCTCCCTCCCACATCACACCCTGC
Source organism: Ictidomys tridecemlineatus (assembly GCF_052094955.1). NCBI lineage: Eukaryota > Metazoa > Chordata > Mammalia > Rodentia > Sciuridae > Ictidomys > Ictidomys tridecemlineatus. The sequence continues at coordinate 211,482,587 of NC_135479.1, forward strand.
AGAGGAGGATTCTCCACGGCTCCTGTCAATGGGGGAGGCGCTGCTGCCTGACTCTCCCTAACAGATCTGCGCCGTGGCCCTTATTTGCTGTGCTCCCCCTGGGCACCTTCCTTGAACTCGCTGCCTCCTGCCCTCCCAGAAGCTCCAAACCACTTTTTCTAAACCTCAGCCATCTGGCTGCCTCTTCCTTGAGGCTCAACGCCTTCTTGGTGAACTCCTGTGCATGCTTTTGGAATTAATCCTTTTCTCTTGTTAATTTGTCTTTTGCCTGTTCCATTCTGAAGGTCCAGCTGTTGAATCTAGGGAAGATTCTTCCATAAGCAAAGAGACTAAAAAAAAAAAAGAGGTTAAAATAAAAGCAAGGGAAGATCTTGTGGGTGTTCAGACTCGCTACAGGAAACACAGGCGTGGCGGGGCTGAAGCCGCCGAGCAGAATTCAGTCAGGTGAAAGCAACTTGCGATGCACCAAGGCCAGTGGTGGGAAACTGCTGCCCATAAGGGTGATGGTCACTTCTGCACATCCATTGGATTGTCTGGGTCAAGTGGCAAACTTGGTGACTCTCATAGTTCTCAAACCTTGCAAGGTACTGTTAAGTCACAGGAAATTGTTCCCTCTGGTGGATCCAGTTCCTGGCAAGGTTTTAACACAAATCATGGCAGCACCATGTGTCTGGTGCCGCCTGTTTAGATGAGCTCTACTTTGCATATTGTCCCTTGAAAAGTTATTCTTTATCTGCACCCCACCCTCTTTCCCAGTGTTGTAAATTTAAAAACAAACAAAAAAACAAAAACCAAAAAAACTGTCTTTGACTGATTGAGACACTAACTGTTGGCGTCAACTATTGCAGGCAGAGGAGCTGGGTCAGCAATGGCCCCAGAGCCCCAGCTGGTAATCCTCCCCTAGCCTGGGTCACCTGATGGTTTTCAGATGACATTGAGGTGTGGGCCACGGATTTGCGAATCTTTTTCTTTAATTAAAAGTGGAATCATGTTTAACTTGTAGTAATGTGTGTGTCTAAAGAATTATAGGGACTGACCCAGGAGACAAAAGTTGATCGTTATCTTTTGGATATTCTGGCAGAGGAGAAAGAAAAACTCGGACCCAGGATGATGAAGCAAGTGTCCTTTCTGCTCAATGAACCATGCTGCTACTTTTCTTCCCACAAAAGCCTTTTGCCTGCCTGAGCCCCCAAGCTGCTCTTTGCTTTGTGGACAATGGCTTCCCTCCCATTTTCAGGATTCCAGCTCTTGAACGAGCTGATGTGCTTCTCATTCTCATCTCTCTGGTATAGGCTTTTGCGTGGTGAGCAGGTGGAGTTGGATCCAGTAACATTATTTCTTCATGGCAATTTGACTCCTGTCCGTAAATCTCTAAGGGTTGGGAAAGGTTTTTTGCTCTTTTTAATCTTATCTTATGCACCTATTTGACACCATCATCGTCATAATTATTTGGTATTGGATCAAACCCGGGGCCTAGTATCTGCAAGGCAAGTACTCTACCACCTAACCACACTTCAACCCCCTTTTCAACCTTTATTTTATCAACCCTTAAGACCCAAGCACATGAGGACTACCTAAGGCAGATCGTGGCCCATGAAAACAGAGTCTGCAGACAAACTCCCACCAGCCTAGGAAGCACTGAGTACTAAGCCCAGCCTCTACGGCTGGGGAGGGAGAAGAGCTGGGAGAAGCATCCTGTGGAGTCAGGGGCCAAGCTCTGAGAAGCAGCCGAGGTGGAGCGGGAGCTTTGAGGAAGGTCTCTGGGCCCTGCACCTCCCACCCTGAGTCACAGCATCAATAGTGGGAGGTGCAGCCTTTGGCTCAGTAAAGGCCACTGGAATCCTTTCCTAGGGCTGCCGAATTGAAGAACCACGGGAGCTTAAACAATGCACGCCCGTTGTTTTGCAGTTCTGGAGACTGCACTTGACAGCGGGGTTGATTTCCTCTGCGGCCTCTCTCCTGGGCTTGCAGATGGCCACCCTCTAGCTATGTCCTTATGTGGCTTTTCTGGGCCGGGGATGCCTTGTTCATCTCTGCGGCCTTGCCTCTTATTGAAAACATCCTTGTCGGGTGGGATGAAGGCCCCGCCCTTATGGCCTCACTGAACCTTTAGCGATTTCATCTGGATGTAGCCAGTTTGTTGCTCAAGGCTTTGACATGCGACTTGAACAGACATAATTCAGTCCATAACAGAAACCATAGTGTGTCGGTCAGGGCTCTAGAGGGAGAGATCAACAGGAAGGATGATTATAGCAGGGGGACTGATTAGGCTGGCTCACATGACCAGAAGCTGGACAGTCCACAGTGGCCGTCTGCAGGCTGGAGAGCTGGAGGAACCAGTAGCTGCGCAGTCCAAGAGGCTGAAGCCCCAGAACAGGAGGGATCAATGGTGCCACTTGTCTGCGACCTAAGCCTCCTGGAGAATCACTGAAGAGTCCCCTTTGGAAGAGAAGAAGGGAGAGTCCTACATCCTCAGAGGATCCTCAGCAGCAATCAAGGACCCGTTCAAGAAGAATGGAGCTTGCATCTGCTGCCCTCCCTGGTTCTTCCACCTTTTACTCCATTCAAGCCTCCATCCTATTGGCTGGTGCTGCCCATGCTTAGGGAGGGTCTCCATTTCAGTTGGCTGTCCCACATGCCAATCACTCCTAGACTCACCCTCATGGACACATCCATAATCCTCTTAATCCTTGGCATCTCTTATTGTTGACAATTCAAAATCAAGTTGGCAATTCTAATTAACGATGACACATAGCTAGACAAAAGCCCCAAACCAGTTTGATCCTAACCAGATTTACTCAATTTGCCCCCTTTAAATATCGCTTATCATTGTAAGTATCTTTCCTATTGATGCATAGTCCTCACAGCTGCCATTTTTAATGACCATATAATCTTTATTTAAGTGAATTTATCATATTTTACTTATGCCGTTCCTATTGTTGCCCATTTCAGGTTTCATTGTTTTCTTTTCCTGCAAGGAAAAATCTTTATGCACATGTTGTTTCATAGTTGGGAATATTCTCTAAAAGTAGATGCTAAAAAGAGAAATGATTGCATCTAAGAGTATGTTCCCTTTATGAGTTAAAATGTCTCCCTTGCAACATTTGTATGCTGAAGCCCCAGCCCCCAATGTGATGGTATTTGGAGTTGGGGGGCTTTGGAAGGCAATTAGAGTTTAGTGAGTGGCGGGGGAGAGGGGCGCAGTGGCTAATTCAATGGAACTGCTGTCCTTACAAGAGGAGGGGGAGGTGCCCCCCAGAGTTCCTGTTACCCCATGAGAATGCAGCAAGAAGGTGCCCTCTTCAGGCCAGGAGAGCCCTCACCAGGAACTGAGTTTGATGACATCTTGCTCTTGAACTTGACGGTGAGAAAACACATTTCTATTGTTAAGCTGCCCCGTCCGCAGACCCGTGTACCCTGTGAGGCTCATGCTTTGACTACCCATGGGGGCATCAGCCTGCTGAGCCAGGGGTAAAGGCACATAGCCTTTTTTCTGGATGCTTATATAAGCTTTTCTGTGCCTGCCCTTTCTAAATTGATTTTTCTGTCATCTTTAAACTTAAGAGGTTCACTGTACTCTCACTTCAATAATTTATGAAGCTACATGTCAGATCCTAGCACTGATATCTAGTAATGCAAAATCACGAATTTTGTGTCTTTAAGCCTGTCAATAACAAAGACAGTTTTTAAAAAGTTATCCCTCACGTATCAGGAAACACAAAGTAAAAATGACCAAGCAATAACAAACCCCAATCAACCAAAATCAAGGCCCTAGCTAAAAACACCTCCAGAACCTATAGAAATTCACGTCAAACCCCTTTAAATACTTTTCCCAGAGCATTTTTATCATGTATCTTAATAGACAGGAGTGTTCTATGAGTACCTGCCGGTGGATGATTTGTGTGGCTTAGAAATAGAAAATAGAGAGGAAAACTACAATAAAGGGCCTTTCTGTCATGTGAGTCAGCAAATTCTGGGATAAAAGCTATAAAAATCAAAAACAAAGAAGGGAGCTGCTGCAGGTGGGGGGTCTGGCCCAGGGTCGGGGTGGCCCTGCTGGGACCACAGAAGCCTCGGGCTCACGGAGGCCGAGTTTGCTTCAGACCCTGCTCTGTGACTGTGTGGGAGCTTTGAAGTCAGCCAATGAGCACTTGTTGGTCTTCCAAGTCCCTCAGGATGTGAAGAACGCGCTCTGTCCTTACCAAGTTGCTTCTCATTTGTGGCACGCGCTGTCCTTGCAGCTTCTCAGTTGTGGTGCTGTCTGAACTGTTTCAAGGTTAACTGTGGCTTACTGTTTCAGTCAGCTTTTTGGCAGCTGGGATTAATATCCTGACCAGGACGACTGCAGAGAGGAAAAGTTTATTTGGGGGCTCACGGTTTCAGAGGTCCCAGTCCATAGACAGCCCATCTGAACATGTCACTAATATCTGAACAGGCCCATCCCTTGGGGGTCGAGTGGGGCTGCACATCATGGCAGAAGAGTGTGGTGGAGGGAAGCAGCTCACGTGATGATCAGGAAGCAGACAGACTCCTCTGTCCAGATACAATATATACCCCAAGGCCACGTCCCCAGGGACCCCCCTCCTCCAGCCACACCCCACCATCTTCAGTTACCACTGGGTTAATACCCATCAGGGGGTTAATTCACGAATTGGGTGAAGACTCTTATAACCCAACCATTTCTCCTCTGACCTTCTTGCATTGTTTCACATATGAGCTTCTGGGGACAACTCACATCCAAACCATGACACTTCTGATTCTTCCCCCGTGAACTTGTCTTTGAGTCTCGTGTTACTGGAAGGTTGATGAGCTTTGCTTCTCGGGTCTGTGCACATTTATTCAAAGTCTGGTTATATTGCAGTCAACGAACAGGTCAGGTCTTTTTGAGATATTAGTGACATGTTCAGAGGATCCCAAATTGTCACTTAAAATTGAAATTGTCTTATAAATTCAGTCCCCCCCCCGCCCCAATGTCCCGATTAGACAAGGATCCAGTAGTAGCATCCCTGATGGGGGTGGGGAGGGCTTTAGCTTGAGCTTCTTCCCCCACAGAGAAGAGTGATTCCAGGAAGCCAGGGAGTGGGAGACAGAGCCGGGATAGGAAGAGCCGATGGCAGAGTGCGTAAGTCATAGTGCAGGATGTAAGGCATCAGGGCTGCTGCTGTGGGCCCCCTGAAGGACGGCATGCTGAAGGACGGGAGGCTGCAGTGTTTACCCACCTTCTCCCACTTCCGATGACGGGGAAGAGTAATATCCCCCTAACAGAGAGGATCCCACAGCCAAGTAGGAAAGACGGCGGTGTCTGCCTGGGAGGGATGCTACGCTGGGCAAAGGCGTCTCTCTCTGTGGACCCTGCACCGCCTCTGTGGACAGACGCAGAGTGGACCCAGGGCGTCCGTGGCATCTGCTTTAGGGAATGTCACCTCCTTTTTCCTTTTCCTACTTGGCTCCATGTTCAGGAACATGTCAGGGGAAGAGAGGAGGATTTGACAGCCCAGACTCAGTGCGACCACCTCTGGCATCATGAATTGACCACATCTTCCTGGCTTACAGGCAAACTGGGGGGAAACTGTAGTGTTCGCAGCTGCTCTTGAAATTGTCTTATAAATTAGGAGAGCAAGTTAAGGAAGAAGCCACGGGATGGAGGAGCATTCTTCCACGGTCTCTGGGGCCCAAGGGGTTCTTCTCTTACAGACCCTCAGAAACGACCAGCCTTAAAGTTAATGTGTGCCACGTGCTTGACCTTCTTCATCTTCTCAGGGCAAATGCGGGCAGGTGCAAGAGGGACCTGCCCAATGCAAACTTTAGGTCTGCTCTTTGGAAAAAGCACAGCTCCCCACTCTGCAGACCAAAGCACATTGTGGTCGGGGCACTGACTATGGTCGGCCATGTTTACGGAGAGCATCAATGTTTTATTTCATCATAAAGACAAAAATGGTAACATCTGTCTAAGTGTGACACAATATAAAATAAAGCTGTGAATTATGGCTTCTTTCAAGCCTAAAATACAGAGCAGATTACTGAAGCGAGAGACTGGGCAAACATTTAAGTGATGTTAAAAGCAGACTTTCAGCTTCATCATCACCAGGTATTGAGGAAGTGAGATGAAGAGTCACTCTGCAGACTGAGAGATTTGGCCACTGTTTTTATAGAGTAGAAAGTTCTTGAGAAGAAACTCATTTCCAGGACTGCTTAAATTCAGCAAGGGATGGTGATGAGATAGAGGGTTGAAGGGGGCAGCCTGGAACCCCAGGGACTGCTTGGGGATGGGACTGTGGTCAACAGTACGTTCTGGGCGCCTTTTCCCCAGGAAGAACACACACTTTGGGTAATTTAGAGGGTTGCTTACGAGGATAGGCTCTTAATAAGGTCGACAATATGTGGGGGAGCTCAGGACTGTGAGGGTCCTCCCAGGTGGGTATCATCACCCCTCAGCGGAGGAAGCTGAGGATTCATGCTAACAAACAGGCCCCGGTGGCCCAGCAGTAACGGAGCTGGGACCTGAGGCCGGCCGGCCGGGCCTGTCCGCTCTGAAGAACTGGTCATTAGGTGGTATAAATACGATGGCCACATCCCCTTCCTCTGCTCAGGCTCCTGCACCGTCTCCTTCTGGCCTCAGGACCAGGTGCTGGGCAGCTGCTGGGAACAGAGCACTCCTCTAGGGAGTGAGGTGCAGCACTTCCCCTTGTACCCAGTCCATGCTGCAGGGTAAAGGGCTGTCCACGCCCTGCACACTGTAGACAGGGCTGGCCCGGGGAGGTGACCTCAGAACATCCTGGCCTGGGCTGGGGCCACTCCAGGCAGCCCAACAGTGTGATTTAGGGGCACCTTGGGCCAGGTTGGATCGGCTTGGTTTCCCAAGGGGCTGGAGGTCAGCCATCATCCATGTCTACGCAATCGACCTGAATAAAAACCCTGAGGACCGAGGCTGGGGAGCACTATGCTGCGTGGCAAGGCCCCCTGTGTGTGGTCACATGCTGCTGCTGGGAGCACTGAATACTGCCCACGCCTGTGTGGGGAGGGAGCCTTGGAAGCTTGCTGGTGTCTCCTGGACTCCGCCCCGTGCGCCTTTCACCTAGGCTGGTTTCAGTCTGCATCCTGCAGGCAACAGGTTGGCTGTGAGTCTAGTTCTTGCAGTCCATCTACCAACTCCCTGGACTGGGAGCCCCAGCAACCCCTGGGCATCTTGCATGGACTAGCTGGGCTCCTGGAGATGCCACCCCGGTGTGCATCTGCCTTCTCAAGCCAGGCTGCACCCAGCCACATTTCCAGTAGTGGAATGTGGGATGGGGAACTGGTCAGCCTGGCAAGGCCAGTGCCAGACTGCTGTACCCACAGAACAGGCCAACAGGCAGAGCAGAGAGGACTGCAGGGAGCCACCCTGACCACTGGAGAAGCTGTCCAGTCCTGAAGCCCAGCCACTTCTTGCTGGGACACCACTAGATCAATCTGTCACTCTCTTCAAAGATGAGTGGACAGAGGCAAGGTCACTGCTTTGTGCCCTGAGGGAGCCCAGGACACCTGATGACAAGAGTCAGATTCTGTCTTCCTCCCAAGGCCTCAGTTTCCGTGTTGGTAGAGTGGAAATGAACTCGCTAGGGGCAGAAATCAAGCCTGATTCCAAGGCACCTGCAAAGACACAGGGTGTCGACAGGAGGCTGCTTCTTCCCCAGGCGGGCTGGGCGGGCCGCTGCAAAGCCAATGCCGAGCCCCAGGGCCTGTTTGTCTGTTTTGAGCTCCTGCTCATGGAGGCATTTGTGGAAAGGCTGTCCCCAGCCCTGATTCAGTCATCCCTGGAAGCCACCTGCTTGTGGCTGTGTCACCTCTCACCTCAGCTCTGCCACCCTGTCTTGGTGGCGGAGTCCAAGTTGATGGCAAACTCCCCAGAGACGTGGCGTGTCCACTGAGGGAAGAAATACCACCATGGGTCCTGCCTCCTGCCTGAGGGCCCCACCTCGACCAGGCCCACCTACAGCGGTCATTTTCATGGAAAGCTATGGATCAGAGGCTGGGTGCTCCCAGATGGGGGACATGGTGTGAAGAGTTGCTAGTGTTTTGGTCACAGCCACAGCAGCTCAGGGCTCTAATCCTGGCTCTGCTGACCACCAGGGACATGTCCTGGAGCAAATGGCTCTGCCTACGACCTTAGCATCCTCATTCTAATGAAGGTGGGTACCTGAGGGTGCCGGTGCGGCTCCGTGGAGCCCAGCAGAGGGTCTGGCAAGTCATGGCTATTTACTGGCACACCAATCTCACCCCTATTTTGTGGGTTGGAGCTATATGTGGAGGCTTCATCAAGGGTCTGGACCCTCAGGGGCCAGCTTGGAACCACAGAGCAAGGAAGAGCTTCCTGGTGACGTCATATGACCTCTGCACTTTATAGGAAGAATCCTGTCCCCAAATGGAAAGCAACTCAACAGAAGCAGCACCAGCTCACTCGGGTCTGTGGGCTCGAACTGCCCAGTGGCTCAGAAACCAGGCTCCAGTCACCAGTGTCAGATGGCAGGCCTGGCTGTGGGCCACACTGGGGGACAGGGTCGTGCTGGTGTACGCTCAGGGGGAAGCCACGGGCATGAAGCAAAAGCCCAAGGCCCAGAGGGCGCCTCCTCCCCAGCAAGAGCGCCACCCCACGGGCAGAAGGTGACTCAGGACTCAGAGGAGGTGCAGCGGGAGAATGCACCCCGTCCACGCCAACAGGTCCCCCAGGTTCAACTGGAGCAAATGAACTCAGGCGGCCCACAGGGTGGCCAAGAGGGGAGGAAGGAGAGACCAAAGAAGAGGGCTCCAGGAACGAAAGGAGCCCCCTCAAGAGTGAGGCGCTGGCCACGGATTTAGCCATCCAGCGTGGACACATGGGGGCCCTGAAGCAGAGACCAGCAGGAGGGAGCAGGAGCTCCCAGGGGGACAGGCGGGGCTCTCCAGGGGCTCCTGGTCCTCCATGCTTCCTGAGGTCATCACACTCTGTGCTCAAGGTCGCCCCCTTTCCTGCCGTGTCTCACACACGTGTCTCACACACGTGTGGCTGTAAAGCAAGCAAGAGCCCCCAAAGTAAAGAAGTGGATCTGCAGACCAGAGAGACTCCTCGGGTCCGGGGACAAGGGAAACGCCACCACCACGTCTGCTGGTTCTGACACCCAGATCCCAGGACAGGAGATGGGCCCTGAGGTGGGTCAGTGTCCAGGACGAGGACCCTGACCCTGGTGAGTCTCCCTGGGGAAGGCAGGCGGGGCCCAGCTGCCCTGGGTAGGGGGCTGCAGAGAGGGGACTCAGGGCAGGAGTGCAGCCCCAGTCACAGGCCTGGCAGGTGGGCATGGGGAGATGGCACCTGCAGGATCCTTGTGTTTGTAGGGGGAGGGGGACCTTGACCACTCACAGGTCCCCAGAGACCTAACCTGCTGTTCTGGGCTTCGGGAAGTTTCCTCCTGAGTGTTACTTAGGTTGGAAGGAAGCACACAGATGCTGGCAAAGGGGCCCATAGGTGCCCTGCCTCATGCTCTGCCAGCCTCCCTGTCCTGCGGCCACTGTCCCAGCCTCCCATCCTGTGGCCACTCTCCCAGCCTCCCTGTCCTGCGGTCACTCTCCCAGCCTCCCATCCTGTGGCCACTCTCCCAGCCTCCCATCCTGTGGCCACTCTCCCAGCCTCCCTGTCCTGCGGTCACTCTCCCAGCCTCCCATCCTGTGGCCACTCCCCCAGCCTCCCTGTCCTGCAGTCACTCTCCCAGCCTCCCATCCTGTGGCCACTCTCCCAGCCTCCCATCCTGTGGCCACTCTCCCAGCCTCCCATCCTGTGGCCACTCTCCCAGCCTCCCATCCTGCGGCCACACCTGCTTCCTCTCTATGGGTCCCTGTCCCTCGTCCTGAAAGGACTGGGGCCTCAGAGGACGCTTGAGGCAGGAGGGTGCTCCGGGATTCCTCGCTGATACTGTACGCACTGTCCTCCAGGTGACATGGTCATCGCGGGGATTCAGGTCGGCACTGAGCTTCCTGGGCCCAGCCAAGTGGAAGCTGCTGTCAGGGCAAAGACCAGCAGTGAGTGACATTGCAGCAGCCAATTCCCCCTGAGGAGGAGGCTGGGCACTGCCTCAGTTTCCCCAGCTGGCCCTCCCAGATCCGGGCAGGGCTTCCTGCTGGCTGGAGCTGCGGCCCACTCCCCTCCTGGTTTTCATGGGGAAAGAGGGGACCAGAGCCCCAGGAGAGTGTTAGGATGTCAGCGTGGGGTGAGGGGGCTGGGGTGCAGGCCCACATTTAAACAGAGACGAATTCTGGTAGCTCTTCACCCCAGACCTTGGAGGGAACCCTCAGGAAATGACCCCAGGGGACAGTCCTGCAGGAATGCAATGGCAGTGCAGAATACAGGAGCAGGATTCAAGGGACAGCCCACGGGAGCCCAGGCAGCCCGGGGACGTCCCTGGGTGGGGCACACGCTCAGGTCACGCCTGTTGTTGACCATGTTCCTGCACACGTGTGGAAAGTGTGCCTGGGCCCCGAGGAGTGGACAGCTGGGAGCCTGTGGCCAAGGCAGGGTCTGATTGCTGGGAGTCTGCACTCTGGAGCAGACATTGTGGATCTAGTCCCGGGACCTGGGAGCAGGGACGTGGGCGAGGAGACACCTGATCTGGGGTGCCGCTGTGTGGCTGGGGGGAGGAGGGGAGTCCACTTCAGGAACCCCCAGGACTGGGTCGCTGTGTGGTCTGCTCAACACTGAGCCCCTGCATAATGTTCAGGCTTCTTGGACCTTGTCCAGAGCCACCAGGCAACCGTGCAGTCCTGGGTGACGTTCAGGCCCATTGCCATCCTCCCCCCAGCCCTCCCTGCTCCCCTCTCTCCCAGCCACCCTTGCACCCCACCCTAGATGGATGATGCTGGCTCTTCCCAGGCCTAGGCCAACAGGGGCGGCTAAGTGGGGCAGGGTGAGGTCGCCAGTTCAAGTCCCTGACACGACCAGGAGGTCCTGGTTAAGTTCCAGTTTCAGGTAAGAAAGCAAACCATTTTTGGTGTGTGTATGTCCCGCATATCACACGGTGTCTTATCTGGGGCTGCTGTGACGACCCTGTGGATTGGTGATATCAACCGTGGGGACTTATTTCTGACAGTGCTGGAGGCTGCAGTCCAGGGCTGGGTGCTGTGGGGCCAGTCCTGTGAGGCCTCCTTCAGCCGCCTTCTCCCTGAGCACTGGCAAGAAGAGGGTGAGAGAGCTCTCTGGAGTCCCTTTTCAGGGATCCCCCCCCCGCATGCCCTTATTATCTCCCAAGGGACCCCTAATACACCAACTTGGGGGTGAGAGTCCAACCTGTGAATCTCAGGGGACACAGACATTCAGTGCACAGCAGATGGACATTCTTGCTCTGGGAAGTCTGTGTCCTTTGCCTGAATTCAAGTCTACCTGGGCATCTTGTGTGTCACCCAGAGCCCCCACGCGAGAGAGGATATTGGGGGACGGGGGTTGGTGCCTGAAGGCACCCTGCACAGGCCCGCAGTGCCCAGAGTGAATGGCCCTGTAGAACTTGCTGGGCTTCTAGGATTGGAGCGTTGGGAGAGGCCACCATGGCGATGGCCTCACCATGCAGGTGGTGACCTGCATCATGTGTCCAGGCTGCCCCTGGTGGTGTCCAGATTTCCAGAAATCAGCTCTTCCCAAGTTCCTTCTGAAACCGGTCAGAGTTGCCGCTCAGTTGCAGCACATGCCTGGAGGTCTTGTTCATGATGGACCCCAAGCTGGAGGGACACATATGTGGGGCTGGGGAGTCCAGGGTGGCAGGAGGTGTAGGCTGGCAGCCTAACAAGGCAGTGAGCCTGGGGGCCTGAGGCAGAGCCTTGGTTTCCAGGTCTCATAGCACAGTGAGGGAGAAAGCAAGGGGGTGCGTGTGTGGGTGTGTGATGGTGTGATGTGAGAGCGTGCATGTGCACATGTGCCCCCTGTGTATGTGTGTGAGCATGTTCATGTGTGGACATACCTGGGCCACTGGGCAGTCAGGTGTGTGTGTGCTCGTGAAAGTGTGCAGCCTGTTCGAGTGTGGGTGTGCATCACTGTGCAAGGAGAAGCAGAGTGCCCGAGTGGGGGGCGTGCCTCTTTCCCTGTCCTTGTGGGTGCGTGTAGCCAAGGCTGTTGTCAGCACATTGGTGACTGCCAAGTGCCAAGGCTCCTGGGCTGCTGCGTCTGCTGTCACTTGTGGGGAGCCACTCCAAATGCACGCACCTTTAAGTCCTGATGCACCAGGTGGGCTGAAAGATCACCGTAGTCTGGTGCTGTAGTGCCATGGCTCGTGACTCAGTCTTTTCCCTCCCTGAGATAATAAGGTGTAGCCCTGGGAGTGGCCCTAGGTGTAGGTGGCACCCAGAGGTGCTGAGCTACACTCACCTGTTCCCTTGTAATCCTACCTCTTGCCTCATTTGAATGGCTTCTTCCCAATAAAAGAGTTCAGCACGTGCTCCTCTCTCTTTCCACAGACCTCTAAGGTCAGAGGAGCCGTTACAGGACCCAAAGAAAAAGGTACTTCTCTGTCTCTGTGTGATTATTTCGTGCAGCCCAGTTCACCTGGAGTGACCCTGAGTGTTTTAGTGGTGGAAGGTGACAGTCACTATTTGTTTAATGCTACGATTACTGTGCCTTCTACGTACTTTTATGTTCTTTGATTTTTAATAGCACTTCAAGACTTTTGTATTTTAAATATATCAAAAGATAAAAGAAGGAGGAAGAAGGAAGAGGAAGCTAGGTGGAGGGCGGGGTGATGTCTGCCCGTCTCCAGGGCCCGGGATCCCACAGGGCCACTGGTGGGATGCAGACGTGACTCCCGCCATGTGCCTGGAGGTGATCACTGTGTCTGGAGCCCCTGTGTGTGGGTGGCAGGTTGGTGAGGTGGCCATGGGACTCACCAATGTGGCCGGACTTGGTGATCTACGGGGGACCTAGAGCAGGTTGCCACCTGCGTCTGGAGGTTGGTGGTGTTGCTGAGCAAGGGGTCAGAAGGGGCCAGGAGGGTGCAGAGGTCCATGGGCTGGCCTTGGGTCTGCTGGAAGGTCGTGTTGAATGTGGAAGCTTGACCTGTTGGTGGGGCGGGAGAGAAGGAGTGGCACTGCGGGGCTGTGCAGGGTGACTTTGGCCAGGGTGGAGCAGGCCTTGTGAGGATGACCCTCTCCAGAAGCCACCAACCCCTGTCCCCCACTTTCCTCTCTCACTGAGGCTGGTGTGGGGGCTCTGGGTGTCACACAAGATGCCCAGATAGACTTGAATTCATGCAAAGGACACAGACTTCCCAGATCAAGAATGTCCATCTGCTGTGCACTGAATGTCTGTGTCCCCTGAGATTCACAGGTTGAACTCTCACCCCCAAGTTCATGTATTAGGGGTCCCTTGGGAGATAATAAGAGCATGTGGGGGGGGATCCCTGAAAAGGGACTCCAGAGAGCTCTCTCACCCTCTTCTTGCCAGTGCTCAGGGAGAAGGCGGCTGAAGGAGGCCTTCCAGGACTGGCCCCACAGCGCCCAGCCCTGGACTCCAGCCTCCAGCACTGTCAGAAATAAGTCCCCTCGGCTGATAAGCCATCAATCCACAGGGTCGTCACAGCAGCCCCAGATAAGACACCGTGTGCTATGTGGGACATACACACACCAAACTGGAACTTAACCAGGACCTCCTACCAGGACCTGCTCCCTGCCTCCTGCCCACCTCCCCCCACCCACCTGCAGCTGTCCTCACCCAGCTTTGGCCAGGTCTAGCCAGTGCACACCTGAGCTGGCTCTTTGAGGGGCTCTGGCTGGTCAGTCCTGGGATACGGAGGGCTGATGGCACAGAGAGCAAGAGTAGCCTCAGTTCACCCCATCGCTGACCCAGAGTAAGATAACGGACAGATTGAAGGGAAATCAAAGCTTGAGGAGGACAGATGCATGGTGAGTTCCCGTTTCCCCTCCTGTATCTCCTGCTTAGACTCAAAGCAGCCAGAACCTGGGGCAGCACCTCAGGCAGAGCCAAGAGAGGCCTTCCTTCCTGACCAGGGCTGCCAGGGGGTCCCTGAGGCTGGAGTGCACAGGGGGAGCCCCATCTTAGTTTCCTTCTCCTGGTCGACCCCAAGGCAGAATCCTGACCCACAGCTGCTCTTCCAAGGTGGCAGCAGCAACAGCCACAGCAGCAGAAGTGACAGCAAGAGTCGCTTTGTCCCAGAGGTGAACCAGTTACAGGAAGAAGGGCAAGGAGGCTCATGCCCTGCGTTGTGGGTGGAGGACCAGGCAAGGGTCCTCAGAGCCCCAGGAGTGTGGGGAAGGTGGTAAGGAGGAGACCAGGAGAGGGAACCAGAAGGCTGTGTACAAGTTCCAGGCTCGTCCTGAGTGGGCAGGTGTGGAAACCACCCAAGAGTTTTGAGAACTGCTGTGGGGTGGGCCTCCACCAGGGTTGCAGACTGGACTGGAGGGATTCAAGTGTGAGGTGGACACAGACACCCTGCCAGGCTCTGAACTCACCCTGAATCACTGCCCCCGAGAGGCAGGTCTGGACCTGTGGCCCAGCCTAACCAGACTGATGGCAGGAAGAGAACGAAATGCCGTTCCAGTTCCACGGATCCTGATGACCAGTCTGGTTGAATGACGTCCAGAGTGCCCAGACCACAAGTTAGGACGGTTCCAACAACGACAGAGAAAACCCAGAGGCCTTGTGAGAGAAAAGATGACCGATAGACACCCACATGCAGATGACCCACGTGTAAAAATGCTCTCACTGTCTGAATCGGCTGTGAACATGGCCGTGAAGAGAGACAGGCACTCTTGAAATAAATGCAAAGGTAAAAATTCTTCCCATATGTGGTAAAAATACAAACGTACAGATTCAAGAAGCTCTGTGAATGTCAAAAAGGATACACTTGAAGGAAATCGAACTTACATACATCATCTTCAAACTACTGAGAACTAAAGATAAAGAAAATGTCTTGGAATCTTCAGTAAAACAAAGACATACTCCACCCAGAAGAGCTGTGTGAACTGCAAATTTCTCATCAGAAACTGTGGGGGTCAGAGACAATGGAGGAACATTTTATAAATGCTCAAAGAGAAGAAATTTCAGCCCAGAATTCTATATCCAGCAAGATTGTTTCTCACCAATGAAAGAAACATACAGATATTCAGGTGAAAGGAAATAAGTCCCCAGCAGGCATGCTCCAAAAGAAAGTCTTAGGCAGAGGAATGATCCCAGAGGGATGCTCAGAAACTTTGCAATGAAGATAGAGAAAGAGAAATGGTAAATGCCTTGGCAAAAATAATAGATTTTTGTTAAGTTATTTAAAATATGCTGAAAGCAAAACTCTTAAAACTGCCCAGTGGGGTTTCGATGTATGTAGATGTGAAATAAGTGGCAACTTCAACATAAAGATAGGAAGGGCGGTAAAGGAGCATACATGGCTGTAAAAATTTCTCTACGTTTCACTTATAGTGAAAAATATTGATTTTTAAGTATACAGTGAGGTATTTTTGGAGAAAAGTTGACCACTTTTCTCTCTTGCCGAACCTATCATTTTCTTCAAATTCAGTAATTCTACGACTTTGGAACATACAGAAAAACCAAGGTGTCAGTCATGGCTCAAATATCTGGCAATTGCTATTGTTAAGTCAACATTTCCATTTTCTTAGTGTAAGATTCCCAGTTCATTTATTTAATTAGCATTTAACAAGAACATTTCATATAGCAAGCACTGTTCTTGGGGTGAATGAAAAGAATGAGTTAGAAATCACCACTGACCTAACAGAACTTGCAAATGAATGAATGCATAATCCTAACAGTGTGTAAGGGCTGTGGGTTATGGGAGCACAGAAAATACTGGGTATAACTGAAGTCAGAAATGTCTTGGACTGCACCGCATGAATCAGAAGACTCGTACAGATGTCAGTGTATTGATCTGTTTTTTTGTTGCTATAACAGAATACCTGAGAATGAGCAATTTATAAGGATTAAGGTTTATTCAGTCATGGTTCTGGAGGCTGGGAGGTCCAAGGTCAAGAGGATGCATCTAGTCAGGGTCTTCTTGCTGGCAGGTACCTTCTTCAGAGTCCTGAGGTGGCACAGGGCACTACTTGCAATAGGAGCTCCTGCAAGAGACGGCGTCAAACTCGCTTTAATTACTGCTCCACTCTCTAGTTGCTCCATTAACCTATTGAGTGGAGGACAGTCCTCAAAAGTGAATCGCTTCTTCAAGGTCCCACTTCTCCTTGACTCCTGATCCCTTACAGTAGGGATAACTTCCACTTGAGTTTTGTGGGGACCTTCAGCCTGCAGCAGTTGCTCTGTCGGATTATCACTAGTTGGAATCAGATAGAAGCCCATTTGTTTCAGCCCGCTTTTTGCTGCTGTGACTAAAGGACCCGAGCAGAGTAATTGTAGAGGAGGAAAAGTTTATTTAGGGGCTCACAGTTTCAGAGATCTTAGTCCATAGACCGCAGGCCCCACTCCTCAGGGCTAGAGGTGAGGCAGGACATCATGGTGGAAGAGTGTGGCAGAGGGAAGCAGCTCACACGATGACCAGGAAGCAGAGAGAGACACCACTCTCCAGATACACATATGCACCCAAGGCCACACTCCCAGGGACCCACCTCCTCCAGCCACCGACCCACCACTTCAGTTACCACTCAGTTACTCCCTATAAGGGATCAATTCACTGATGGGGTTAAGGCTCTTAAAACGCCATCATTTCTCCTCTGAACCTTCTTGCATTGTCTCATGCGTGAGCTTTTGGGGGACACTTCACATCCAAATCATGACGCCATTTGTCCTGCATGTCTCCATCCCAAAGTGATTGATTGCCCTCCCTTAGAAGCCTCGGAGTGGACAGAGAGCATGGTGCGAACCTCATGAGGTGGACATCACCACTGGTCCATCTAATCAGATTGAGCGCCCACGGCAAGCCCAATATTGTGACAGGAAGGCACAAAGTGGCCCCCGACCTCCATGTCCCCCTCATAGGGAGGTGTGGGAGCCAGTCTGAACGATGTGCAGTCCCCTTCCTGGAGGGGAAAGGCTCTGGCCACCACTACGTCTCGTAGTGACCTGGACATTGCCTGGTCCCGGAGGTTGAGGACCCATCTTCAGACGTAGGTGTGTTGCCCCATGGATGGAGCTGCGCTCACCTGCTCCTTTGTGATATTACCCCCTTGCCCTGTTGGGGATAGAATGTTCCATGGAACCGCCCTTTGAGTGTCCCCTTCTCTTGCTCTGCCCTTGGGTGTGGCCTTCCTAGATGTCAGTCAACCTGCTGACAGTGGACATCATGAAGCTAGACTCAGCCCCCAGAACCCTGACCCCTCATTGGAATGGCCTCTCCACTCTCTCTCTCTCTCTCTCTCTCTCTCTCTCTCTCTCTCTCTCTGCAGACCCTTGAGGTCAGAGGAGCCGTCCCAGGACCCCAGAGGAAAAGGTCTCTCTGTCTTGTGTGGTTATTTCATGCAGCCCAGTTCCCCTGGAGTGACCCCGAGTGTCTTTGTCGCGAGGAACGCAACAGGGAGGGTTGCCAACAGTATGGAATAAGGGACCTTGGAGGACGTCTCTGACTGATGATGGCCTTTCCCCACATAGTCCAGGGGGCTCCACAGCCCAGGACTCAGGAGGATGGTGCCAGGCAAGAGGAGTCATTGGAATTCAAACCCATTTGCTGCTTTGGCTGCTGAAGGACTCTGGGTAGGAGCACTTCAGGCATCTCCACCAAGGTCTGTGCTGCGGGGAGAGAAAGCGCGAGGCTCAGGGGTGCAGTCCAGGCCACATGCTCCTCTCTGTGCCTGGATGCCGCGAGTCTGGTTTAAGGACTGGAGGGTGAAGAGGGGGTGCAACGGTGCATCGCTGCCCTGCAGCCCCTCGCGGGGCCCCGCCCTGCCACACTCCCTGGTGGGAAGGACCTGAGCAGGTGAGTGCTCTGCACGCTGAATTAGAGGACCCGGTTCTTACAGAAGGCTGCTCTCCAGGGGTGCCTGGTGTCCTCTGACCACGTCACTGCAGCCCGTGTGGCGTCCCGGGAGGTACTTTCCAACATCATTAAAATTTCAGCTGCTGAGACTTTGGTTCCAAAGAGGCAATAAACGAAATATTTAAGAGATCCCAGAATTAAAATTGACAGTATGAGTTGGAAAAGTGTGTATTTATAGGGTTTATTGGTTTCTAGTTTCTTCTGCTGTGTTTACCAATGGCTCAACTCAAGCCAAGCCTTCAGAGCTTGGATTTTTATAAATTCCATCAAAATAATGATTTTATTGTCCATTTAAAGGCTCGATTTTTCTCTGATGTTTAATGAAATGATGGGCCAGATTTCAAACCCTGATAAGACCCTGGAATTCTTACTGTATGAGACTGAGTCTCAATCTCCCTCTTTCTTTCTTTGCAAAATATAGAATTTGAACCCTCAAATAAAGACTCTAACAAAGAGACTCTGGATTCTCTTTACTAACATACCCCACGTATCTGGTTATCCATAGGAATGTCGTCAATGAGATCATTAAGAAGCCTATCAATAGGATGGCATAAGACGAGACGTTCTTGAAGATCTACACCAGCATTCTCCCTTCACCTGGCTATCCTGTTGATTCCCAGGAAGTCAGTACCCAGTCCCCTTTCCACGGCCCTGTGTGCAGTCCCAGGGGGTCATCTGTTTTCCTGTCTTCTGCTGGTGGCTCACTCAGTGTTATTGGCTCTGGACAGTGTTATTCCAAAGTTATTCTCAGGGTGTTCTTTGCTACAGACGGTGTCTTTCCCTGGGCTACTGGGTGCTCACTAATGTCCAGAATGACCTTCCAAATGCTCAAAATTCTTGTGAAATTCACAGTTCTACATCACATTTTGTCTGAAATTTGCATCCTGATTGTATTCCTACTTATTTTGTCATAGAATATCTATCTTCAGGAGTATCAGTGCCCTGGGATGCGGGATCAAGCACATTCACCCAGCCGCTCTGTGTCTGCGCAACACGGGGCCCTCGTCCAGATGAGCACTGTGGTGTCAAGGGATGAGACTTAGCGCTAGGCTTACCAAGCACCCCGTGAGTGAGGGTGAACACCAGGGCTGCTCAGGCACTAGCCGACTGTGGGTTCAACTGTGGGCACAATTCTAGTCCTAGCGTCTTCCTGGGTGACTCCCCACGGGTGTCCACGCAAACTAGCAGGTGTGCATAAACACCTGGGGACCAGAGGCCACCTAAGCCTAGCCCAGTCAGGACACCCTGTGGACATC
Organism: Ictidomys tridecemlineatus; assembly: GCF_052094955.1. NCBI lineage: Eukaryota > Metazoa > Chordata > Mammalia > Rodentia > Sciuridae > Ictidomys > Ictidomys tridecemlineatus. The sequence goes on from NC_135479.1 coordinate 211,501,776, forward strand.
CATTTCCAATGTGGGACAATGTGAGAAACGGTAGAGGGGAAGCGCCTGGGTTCTGAGAGCCCTGACCGGATCAGTGGGCGCGAGGGTGTGGCTGGAGGGTGGGTCTGGTGCATCTCCAGGGCCCCCTCCTCCTTCGGCTTCCTTCCTGGCTTCTGCTGGAGACACAGCCTCCTCTTCCCTCACGTCCAAGTGGCAAAGGCCAAAGGAAGAGATGGGATTAGATGGGAAATGAGGAAGGAGAAAACCGTCCTGGGCCTGGGATGGGCGAAGCTCATGGGGAGCGAGCGGGATGGTCCCAAGTCTCACAGGGTCCCCAGGTTATGAACTGATTACCACGGAAGCTCCTCCTCTCCATGGAGAGGTCCGGGGACACTCAGTGCAGCCATTGGTCAGCGTCATGGTGACTGGAGAAGCTGACATCATGGGCTACCTGCTCGGAGGCAAGGGGACCCGCTCAGCATCAAATATTCAGCATCGAGTCTTCGACTGAGTCTTGCCAGAAGGGCACTCCGTGTTTACCACCCACACGGAGGAGCCATTGATTCTCCTTTGAGGTCACTATTTCTGGTCCTGGTTGACATGAACAGGGAGTTGGAGCTCAGAGAGGTCCCACAGAGCCCAGAGCCCAGGAAATTCTGTGAGTTTGGCGGGTTTGATCCTCTCTCTTCCTGGGGACAGCACGGAGGTCAGCAGTGTGTGGGTAAAAGCATGAGAAGGTCTACAACCCAGAAAGCAAGCCTCTCTGGTGATGGCTGGCACAGACGCGAGCCCCAGCAAGGTGGCCCAGTACAGGCTCCTCCCAAGGGGTGGCAGTGGCTAGGGAGGGGCGGGAGGACACTCAGCAGGTTTTGAGGGCAGCTGGACCAGGCCAGGGTAGCCCCAGGCTGCGGGAGGCCCTCGTGTACACAGGGCCCTGGGCAGTTCGGAATGCCAGCCCCCCACCCCTTGTGAGGCCAGAGCGTCTTTGATGATAGGGGGTCAGTACTGTCTCTGCTTTCTGTAACCTTCTTTGTCCTGTCGGGTTGGAGCCCTGGTGAGTCCTTGGCTGTGTGACCTTAGAACATGCTCGTGGCCAGTGGAGTCTTTTTTTTTTGGTCAGTGGTATCTTTGGAAGAGCAACTTTGGGGTCTTTTGGCTGAACACACACACATAAATAAATAAATAAAAATAAAACCCCGGAATAAACAAAAGAGCTTTCCTCGCTCCACTTGCCGCGGGTCTCAGTGCGCTCCGCTGCCCTCCGGAGAGCACATCTGGCGCAGATGTCTGGGGCAGGACTTCATCCCTGGAGCTTACCGCCTCTTGATCTGCTCCACTTTCCACTCTCAGTGGCTGAATAATTCAAGCAGGCACCTCCAGTTCAATTTTCTTTCTGAGGAAAGGGAGGAAAGAAAGAAAATGACTGTCCTGGAAAAAGTGGGAGAATATCTGAGAACGAGGTCTTGGGGAGAAAGATCTCGTGGGGTATAAATAAGCCGGCCAGAGCGGGAGAAGCCGGGGGTGAGCTGGAGGGTGACTGAGAACCTCCACTAACATGACCTCCCTTAGACTGCGGTGGGAGACCCTGTCCCCACCTTTTGGGGACATTTTTCTCTGAGCCCTAATGACTTTTTGTTTTGTTTTACTATTTTAATTTTTGATTGACACATGATATGTGAACATATATATGAAACACCGCATGGTGTTTCGATTCGTGTGTTGACAGGGTGATTAGTGTATTCCTCACCTTTAGGCTTTATCATTGCTCTTTGGGGAGTACATTCAGAATCCTGCTGCTGACTCTTTGAAGACATATAATGCACGGTTATCATTTCTTGCTCTCTTTCTTTTTGTGGTGCTGGTGCTGGAAGCTGGGGCCAGGGCTGGGCAAGTGCCCTACCACTGAGCTGCATCCGGCCCCTGGATTACTACCGTTTCGTCATGGTTTGGGTGTGAAGAGCCATCTTGGCTTGGAGGTGAGCAGCTGCTCTCTGTGCTTGGGAGGTCTGTGGGGGACAAGGCAGGAGTGTACTGCAGAGGGGGTCTTGGGTGGGTCCCTGGCTTCCAAGGTGACTGGCCTGCAAACCCCTTCCCTCGGGCAGGGCCACATGCCCTTCCTTTTAGAGTTCTTTATAAAGTGGCCCTTCACTGGGAGCCCTGTCACATGGGAGCTGGGGTTGCTGGTGCCCACACCTGTTTCCCCAACCAGAAGAGCGTGGAGGGAAGAGAAGTACTTTCATCTCCACCCAGTTTCTAAACTTTAAGAAATAATTATTGAGGCCTTTTTTAAACACACTAATTCCCATGTCTGCGTAGAGATGGAAATTCGTTAACTGATAATTAATGTCTTTTTTCCCCTTTTAATTAAAAGTTAACTGCCAGAGGAAAGTACTGAGGACGGAGCCGGTGCTGTGCCCAGGCAGCTCCCCTCCCTGTGCCTCCCAGGCCTGCAGGGGTTCAGCATCCAGCCAGGTGGGACCAGAGGGTGGCCCTGTGCACAAGTGGCCGCAGGGCCCTGGGGAGCTTGGGTAAGAGCCATCTCTCTTATGCAAAAGGCAAAGTTGAAGCCATTAAGAGCGATTACCCCCGCAGTGGACCTCTCCTCCAGCTGGATCCCGGTGCCCACCTCCAATTCCTCGCTAAAGAGTGAGGCCTCTTCTCCCCGGGGATGACGTGAGTCACAGCACAGGATGGCTTTCTCCAGCACCTTCCGCCAGCCCCAGGCAGCTCGGCCACCGGCTCCCCAGCTCCCCAGCTCCCCAGCTCCCGCTCTTCCTGTTATCATTCAGCCACTTCTCTCTGAGCCGCCACAGATGGCATGCAATTAAAGTCTCCCCAAAGGACAGCTTCTTCCCACGTGGCCTGGGTCTTGGTGTGGCCTGTGGTCTCCGGTCCAAGGTCAGGGTGTGCTGGGCCGCAGCACTCTGAGGTGGAAGCTGCTTTCTGCATTGTATTCTGCTCAGCCCAGGCTTGTTCACATCCTATGCTGCCTACCTCCACTCCTGAGTTCTCACTAGGTACCAGGCACCGTGGGAGAGCCACGGGTACCAGCTTGACCTGGGTGAACTTGAAGGCCTTCAACTGTTTACCGACAACAGCAGATGTGCTTGTGGTTCACTCTGCTCGCAGACTTCACCTCCTCCTCCCAGTCTCTGGGGAAGGATCATTCTGTGCCTTTCCTGGATGGGGAGGAGCCAGGTTCAGGAGGTGGCGGTGTCTGCTAAGGTGGCACCTTGCTCTGTGCCTTGGGGCCTACCCCGTGTGGGCCTAGAACCGGGTGCGTTTCCCCAGGATGCAGCACAGTGCTCTGAGGGCACGTGGAGAGGGAGAGCTGGTGGGCGTCCCCATGTGGGCACCAGGGTGTGTGCGGTGTCCTGTGAGAACAGGGCTCTGTTTCAAGGGCCCGTTTCCTCCTCTCTAGAACCATGGTTCATGGTCTTCAGTAGAAGTGAATCGCCCAGAGTTGTCACTCAGCTCCTAGCCAATGTGGGACCTTGTTTCTATGGGTCACTGACCGATTGCCTGCGTGGCCCTTCTGGAGGCTGTGCTCCGCCCCGCAGGCTCAGGACCTGCTCCTGGGCTAGGATGCTCGTGTGCCCGTACCCCAGGTATACTCTGTCACCTGGCCCTGGGCAGCTCACCACGCAAGGCCGATTCCTGAGAAGTCTGACCACGTGTGCACGCAGCATCCACCGCCGTAAATTTAGGGGTTGAGGGTGGTCACCTGCCATGTGGCCTGAGTGATGGGGAGGGGTCACCAGGACCTCCAGGACCCTCGTCCAGCCCTCCCAGGGCCACCTGCTTCCTGTCCCTGGCCTCCAGGAGGCTGCCCTGCCTCCCCGGCCACCTCCCTCTTCTCTTTGGCTTCTAACTGGGTGTGCGGGTTGTTTTTGAAACTAGATCAGGAGTTCACCAAGCGGACCCTGAGCTCTCCTCCTCCTTGCCCTTGAGAGAGTGCGGAGAGGGAGCGAGCCTCCACCCCCCTCTGAACACCCAACCTGGTGCAGATGTAGAGATGCCCCTCTCAACCCGACTCCACAGGGGATGAATGCTTTTAGAGCAGAAGAACAGGGCTTCATTGTTCAAGGTCAATTTTCCCTAATTAAAAAAGCAAGTTGCCTGTGAAACTGGAAGTCTTGTTAATTAAAAGTAATTTCTATAGGAACGTTTCCTGGTTTCTCAACTTTTCAAGTCTTTTTCTTGTGATCCTACTTTGAAATTGGTCTTGTCATTTGTCTTGAAACCTAACGGGTATCTACTTATTTATTGTACAGCTAATTCTAATAAAATGAAAATGCATTACCATAATTGAACCATATTTTAAAGTAAGAACATGAGAACTTTCTACATCAAATAACTATAACCAGGACTGCTTTTCATACCCTGTATTTTTCAAAGGTAATGAGAGCAGCTATTTTTCTTGTATTTGAATTGTCACTGCTTAACTATCCCAGTCTAATTACCTTCAAGGTTTTATCTTCATAAAAGTTACAGAATTATTTGAAAATAATAGTTTCGGCATCGACTAATAGAATTATACATGAAAAAAGTTCCATCCTCTGAAGCTAAAAGGAATCAAGACAGCTTTAGACATCTCTGCTTCTCTCTTTTTATTTTTATAATTATAAGTATTAGATCCCATCATTATGAAAAAATAATACACTTAATTTATTAGGAAAAAAACGGATTGTGTCTGCTACACAATGAGAATCCGATTCTCAACTCATTAGGCACTTGGGGAAACTCTTTGAGATGGCAGAATTTCCAGAAACTTTCTTGCCAGAGTTGACTTTCAAGGTGAATCATCCACATTCTGGATAACTTCAAGTGCTTTGGAACCATAACCTGCTTCTGCAGAGGTCCCAGCCTACCCCAGGCCTTGGTCTGAATTTTTCATGTGTGAAGGAATCCACTTTATTAATTTATTTTTCCTTTTCAACCAACTGTGACCCAAAGCTACCTGTTGGTGAACATGCATGTGTGGCTCGGGGGAGAAAGGCAGGAGAAGGGCGGGTGGGCTGCCTGAGCTCCTGTCAGCAGACATCCCAGTGCGATCTCCCCTCCAGAGCCAGGTGTCCAGCCGAGGGTGCAGTGGCCCCCACTCTTGCTTCTGAGCTGTGGGACTCAGGCATGTGGTCAGTGGAGTAAGGTTTCCCCTGTGCATCCCAGTCCTCAGAGCCCGTGAACGTGGTACCTTACATGTGAGAAGGGACTTTGCAGCTGCAATTAAGGATTTTGAGGTGGGTACAGGGTCATTAAGAGTGTTCTTAAAAGACAGAAGAGGGGGCAGGAGGGTCAGAAGAGGAGAGGAGGCAGCAGAAGCCGAGGTTGCGGTGACAAAGGGCACCAGATGAAGAACGCAGACAGCCTCGAAAGGCTGGGGAGGCAGGAAAGGAGTCCCGTCCTGCGCCCTCCGGAACGCAGCCTTGCGGACCCACGTTAGCCTCCGACACCCCGGACGGCATGATGACAGATCTGTGTTTTAAAACCCTAAGTCGTGCTGATTTGTTAGAGTTGCCCCATGAAACGCAGACAGGGACAGTTCACGAAACCTCACGGGGTTTTCCTATTTAAAATGGGCTAATTATGCCTCCATCACGGTAGGATAAACGTCCAGTGGCAAAATGTGAATGTGTTTCAGAAACGGAAGCAAGACGTGTGCCCACCAGAACCCCCACAGCCCCTCTCCCTTGATGCCTCAGAGGCCATTAGGCGTCACCGTGATGCCCAATCCGTGGCTTTGAGGGCCTGGTATCTGACTCTCATGCCCAAGCAGTTGTCTGGCTTAGCTCCCTCTGCAGTCAGCACTCAAGTAGGCAAGACGAGGTTGCTAGGTGGGTAAGTCCCTGGGGGCTGCTGGGAGGTGGTGGCAGCTTGAAGCCGTGTGGACCCCCGAGAGGGCCCAGTGGGGCCTTTGGGGGTATGTCCTTAAAGGGGACTGGGGGAGCTGGACCCTTCCTCTCTCTTTCTCTCCCGCTGTGAGCTGAATGGCCTTGCCATGGGCTCCTGCCGTGGTAGGCTGTGCTGCCCCAGGCCCAAAGTGGTGGGGCCAACTGACCAGGGAGTGAAACCTCCAAATCTATGAGCCAGAGTGATTTTTTTCCTTTCTTTAGTTGATTATCTCAGGCACTTTGTTATAGAAACAGAAAGTAAATGCACTCAAAAACTCTAGCAGCTGAGAGGGGCTGGCCAAGGCAGTGCCCAGGTGGCGAGTTGAGGCTTCTGAGCACCCTCTGGCTTCAAAGCCCAGGGCCACCTGCTGGCTCTGAGGCCACGAAGTGTTTACCAGCTGTGAGCCACATTCCCTACCCATCAGCACCACTTCCCTCCTGTGGCTATGGGGAGGAACAACCCAACAATTCATAGGCAGTGCTCAGAGGAGCCTCCTTGATGCAGGGCACAGCCTGTCACCCCATCCTGGCCAGGGGTGCAGGTTCCCCACTTTCTCCCCACTCCGCTGGTCTCGAGGATTTGAGGGTGGCATGGGGTCGGGGGTTGAGTCTGTGCTGCTGTCTCCCCTGGGGAGTGGTTGGCCTCTCAGGGCACAGCGGCAGCTATGAAGGACATGGCACCCTTCCCAACAAGATCAACTGGACCCAGAGCCCGCAGGACACTGGAGAGGAACGAATCTGCACCTCCCCTGCCCTGGAGAGTGCTGCCTGGGCCCGTGGCCCCTCTGCTCTTCAGGTGTCCAGCGTCCCGTCTGTAGGTAAGGATCCTGTCCTGTCATCTCCGTTCCTCAATGTTCAAAAGGACGGCTGAGAAAGCTGCTGGAGTCCCATGGGAACACACCGGAGGGACAGGGGCGTCATCGTCTGCATCGCGAAGCTCTTCAGGGGAGATGTGCAGGACTGCTCCCTCCTGGGGTGTCCTGCCGTGGCTGCACACACTCATGCCAGGCTCGGGACTTGACACTAGAAGATGTCTTTGCAGTCCTGGGTTTTGGCCAACTCATCCTCTCCAGTCTGGCGGCTAGACATGGGGGCCTGTCCCAGTGTGCTCTGGGAATTCCTGGGAGTCCCTGGAAGGACAGACTCACATCCCAGCTACACTCACGGACACCTGGTCCTGTGCTCACAGCTGCGTGGGTGTGTAGCTGGTCTGCTTCTCCTGGCCTCTCCAGCTCTGGCTCCTCTTAGCCACAATGGCTGGAGCCGGTCTCAGTTCACCACCTCCACTGCCGACCGGGGAAGACCAGCGTCCAAGCAGATCCCTCCAGATGTGCCCAGGGCACCAGCCCCTTGACTCACCGGCTCTGCACCCAGGCAGGGTGGCCCCTGTGCTGGTTCTGACCATGGCCACGTGGCTCTTGGAGCAGCCCTGCCCTGCTCCTGGCCTCACACGCCTTCTCAGAGGGCTGCTCCAGGCGCTTGGTCACCACGCCCGTGTCCAGGTCCCCACCACAGGACTTCCTGGAGAAGAAGGAGAAGCTCACGCAGACAGACTACTGTGCAGCTTGACAAAGGTCCTCCTCGAACAGACTCTGAGCCCTCCTCCTGATGAGGCTCAACCTTGGCCTGGGCCTCAGACTCAGCTTGAGCCTCTCCACCCAGCCTCCACGCGGAGAGACTCACAGGACACCAGCAGAGCGTCCCACAGCTCGAGGCCCTGTCCTTGGGGCAGTGACCCCAGCTCCCTTAAGCTCCTTCCGGGCTGCCAGGAAAACCTGCCGTGGGTGTCACCCACATCTGGTGGCACGTGGACGGGCTCCTGACGCCCTCTCAGAGCAGGGACTGGAGAGTGCTGGCCACTGTAGGTCCCTGCCTCTCTGCAAGGCCTTGGCCTTTCTTCCCCCAGAACTGTCTTCTCTAGGACCGCTGGGCCGACTCCAGAACCAGGGCATAGCTCGCTCTTGATCCAGTCCCAGGGGCATGGCCGAGGCCTGACCTGGAGGCTTGCTCTAACTCCTACCACTTCTTCCTGTCATCAAGACACCAGGAGCTCATCTGACCTCTGGACAGGCACCAGTTAGCCCACGCAGACAGCCCAGTCACACGGAAAAGCCCATCTTAGCACACTCCAGGCTTGGAGAAGGCCCCTGGTGATCCTGTCGGCAAAACGGAGCTGAGTTCGTGCCGGACCCTCTTTCCCGTTGCCCTGGTAGCTGCTGAGCAGAATCTGTTTCTCCCACTCACGCAGGGTCAGGACATCCTTTCACGAGCTCATGGGGAGAACAGCACAGCTCCCTGGGTATCTGGTTCTCACACCCTGACCATCAGAGCTGCGTGGGACCAGAGAGGGACAGACTCACATCCCAGCTGCTTTCCTGGACCCTCTCTTCCTCTTCCCTACAAAAGGCCTCATTTCCCTGAGCTTCAATCCCAGGCCCTCCGCACACACAAGGGAACAAATGACGCCCTGTTGAGAGGGAGGCAGGGACTGAGATGGCTAGGCACTGGCCACTCCTCCAGTGAGGTTGCCCTTGGTCTGCTCCCTGGTTCCCCTGAGCTCCTGGCTGAGGACCTGGAGCTGTCCTACCACAATGCAATAGCCCACCATGCCACACCCAGAGAGACCTGGTGGCCAGCTGCAGGCCACTCATCCTGGCAGATGGCCCTGGGGCAGCTCTCTGTAGTGGTGCCCACGAGTACCCTCCCAGTTAACCTGCTCCTTGGGCCCAGTTTTCTCCTGTGAGAATTCTCCATGCCCCAGAGGACGGCCCAGGGTCTTTACTTCTTGGAAGAGAGTTGCCCCCCTCCCTCCAGCCCCCCTCTTCCAATGCAGCCTGGTCCCTGACCTGGAGCTGCTGAGCAGCTGCGCTGCCCACGCCTCTCACTTGAAGCACAGCTCACTTCTCATCATCCAAGGGCACTGCCGTGAGCCCCAGGACACTGCAGAGGATCGTATCTGCAGGGTGCCTTCCCTCCCCTCCCCTCGGTGGTTCTTGGGGACACCTTCCTGGGAATCTCCGTGGGCTCTTCACTTCCCACGACTCTTTCTTTCGAGCCATCATGTTGCTTCCAAAATAGAACACTAGAGAGGGAAAGGGAGGGAGACCATCCGAGTCCCAGGCATTCCCGCCCGTCCCTGGCTTGGCTTGGCTTTGGGTTAGTTTTTGTTTTCATCCTCTCTGCACATATGTTCCACATTCTGATGACAGCAAGGTTGATCATCAGGAAGAGAGACTCTGACGGAGCTGTCGGTCACACTCAGATTGACCTGGCCAGACCCACTCTCAGGGAAGTATTCAAGCAAGTGCCCCAATGCACGTGTCGTCTCATACATGCCACGGTGAGCGCATCCTCTTTTTTTTTTTTTTTTTGTCAAAACTTATTGGATGAAGCAAAACCCTGTCCAAGAAGACTTTGCATCCCGGTAGACATCAAGAAGTCGTGCCCCTTTCTGAACACTGCATTTGTGATCACACCCACATTCTCCATAGCCCCTGACTCCTCTCTTCACCTGTCTTTGATGAGACACTCCTGAGAGACTCTTCGCGGCGTTCTTGTATGTCTTTACCCTCTCACTTACTTTCTGTTGTTTCTTTCTCTAAGAAAGTCAAGTCCCTCTTTAAGTTCTTCTCAAGAAACTACTTCGTTTCTTTCCAGAAACATGCTCAATCTGTCCACAGGCTGTTTCTTGACTCATCCTCCTTTTCTGTGGTCTCTGTGCACAGGTGCAAGGCCCTTGTCCATTTCCATGTCTTGACCCCACCCTCCCACCAGCCCCCACTAGGCCTGGGTCCTCCCAAGGCCAACTCTGGAGAGGGTGGGTGCCCGTGACCTCCGGAGCCTCCCCTCTCTCCAGTGCTGGGTCCTCCCTTCTCCTGAGGGCACAGCCCCTGCCTGCAGCTGTTCATCCAGTCCCTGATACTCTGGATGGTCGGTGCTCTCCTGCGTCTGGCCCTGCAGAATTCTAGCTCCCTATGGAGTATGAGGTGTTTTTCCTCGGCCCTGGAGACAAGGGACACACAGGACTGGATTTCCCATCCCTATGGATCTTATTAAGGGCCTTGTGATCAGTTAAGGGACCTGCATCTCTGTCGGAGCTGGTGGTGAGCTCTTTGGCAGTTTGATGTCCTGGGTAGGAATGATGCTGTGGGTGAATTTCTGATCCTTAGAATGTTCAGGCCAAAATAGGGACAGTGACAGAATGCTCCCACCCAAAGTGTACCTGGCTGCAAAAGCTCTCTTCAGAGGAAGGATGACAGCTCTTCTCCAGGACCCAGTGGCCCTGGCTGTGGGGTCCCTATTGTGTGATGACGTTTGTGCATTCTTCAGTCTCATTTTCCACGATCACGCCTGGGCTGAAACATCTCTGCTCTGAGGCTCCCAGCTCCAACGCTGCTCTGGAGGGCTCACTGCGTCCCCACCTCTCGGCTGCTTAATTAGGGAATTAAATTTTTCTAAAGACTTTTTAGTTCACTGAATTTAGTCGACTGAGGTTTTTTTTTTTTTTTCTTTCTTTCCTGAAATTGCTCTGTTGGTAATAAGGTCTTCAGTAGGATTTAGTATTTGGAATTGTTTAAAGCAAGTATTCTTGTTAAATGGAATTACTTCACCACTTTTTATGTTAATGTTTTACAGTCTTGAAATGATTAAAAAGATGCCACTGTTTGGTAGGACATCTGTTTGGGAGTCATGTTTGCTTTTGTTTTGAAAGATGGTAGCATAGTTTCCCAGCATTTCTTTGGCATACGCGTAGGACCAGAGAGTGGCAGCTACTTAGAGTTCTTTTGTGACCCTCTTAGATGATGAACAGGTCAGTGGAGTCAGAGGGGCCGCTGGGAAGGCCTGTGGCTGTTTGCTTTCTGTCTACCCACCCTCCAGCCCACTCCACACACACACCCTTGTTTATTTGCCTGGCTCAGCTCCTAACATGGGGAAGGGACGCCCCCATGGAGCGTGAAAACAATCCCATCATATTCACACACCAAGAAGGTGAAACAGGACCAGGTGTTTTTGCATCGTGACCACACAGACTGCTTCCCTGGAGTTGCAAGTGGCGGCCACTGACCACCCGCTGCACTGGGCTTCTCACGTGACAGAGATTGCAGTACACACGCCTCTCAAGGCCAGGCTGCTGTCTCCTGGAAGCCATGTGGCCAGGGGTCACCTCTGATAGCTACTCTCTCCTCTGTAGGAGCTGAGCGAGCCTCCTCTCTCGCAACAACACTTCCCGGTAACCTCTGGGACCAGGGGACCGTGACTAACTTCTCTGAACCACAGTTTAAAAATATTTGTAAAATGAGGTTAATAGGCCCAGCTTCCTCGCTGGGTTCTGGGAGCATCACCAGAGTAAGGTGTGCAGGAGTGTGTGCAGGCCCACCAGGAGGCAGAGGCCACCCCAGCTTTGGACCAGACACAATTCAATGCCATCATTGATAATGAAGTATAAAGTTGTCCACTAGTTAATCAAAGGGATACAGAGAACTCCAAGGTTTCACGGAGGTTGTGCTACAGTTTATATCTGGAATGTCCTTCAAAGGCCCCTGTGTTGAAAAATACTTCCCATGGCCCCTTAAGGAGGTGGAGTCCAGTGGGGGGTCTTCAGGCCTTGGTGTGTGCCCTTGGAAGGAATTATGAGATTCCCACGCCCTTCTTTCTTTTGCTTCCAAGTCATGAAGTAAAGAGTTTGCTCAGCCTGTGCTCTTGCCAAGATGCTAACCATAGACTCAAAGCAAAGGAGACAACAGATCATGAACTGAATCCTCTCCAGCTGTGAGCCAAAACCCCTTCTCTTTTTAAATGGATTATATCCAGCATTTTGTTACAGTAACAGAGACCTGACTATCATAGCCAGCAATTGCAGGAAGCAGCTACCATCTTTTGAGCTGGGAAACAAAGGAAAGAACACTGGGGTTATTAAAGTTTATAATCTAATAGAAAGACATAGGGAGCTAAAATTCCCAATTCTGAGTCAGGTGCAGCTTGGCTGGTGCTGATATCTTTGGGTGTCTTGGCTGTTGCTGGTTCTGTGAATGTGGGGAAAACCACAATTAGTTTCAGTGGGGATGATGCTTCTCCTTCCTCCTCCAGCCTTCTGGATTTCCACCCTGGACCCTCTTAGGAGCCTGGAAGTGGCTGGCCAAGCTGAAATGTAATTTGTAGAGTCTGAGAGTCAGGATCACAGAGCAGAAGCACAGGAGGAAGACTTTACAAGACCCCTCATCTCTGCCGTTCATTTGGGTGTCAGACATTGTGAATGTCATGTTGTTGGGTGCTACACTTCATTGCTCTTCTTTAAAGGGGGTTGGCTTATTTTTCTGGCAGGCCGTCAAGTGACCTGTGAACCTGTTGGGTTCTGGTAAGCCTTGCTCTTAGGCCTTGTTTTGCTGAGTCAAGAGCAGCCTTATTTCTGGGAATCATTGCTCCTGTTACCAGGGCATGTGGGCCTTTACTCAATGCCTGAGTGTTTCGAGGTTGCTTCACTGTGAATTATTTTCAGATCCATGGGAGCTCTGGAAATTATTCAGGACGTTTTCCTGGCCCGGGGAGGTTTTAGCTTCAGGGAATTTTCTTGTATAGATCAGTATCCAAAGACTCCAGGGAATTCTTCCTTCACAGGCCTCTGCAGTTTTCTCTGCAGCTCCTTCCTCCGCCCTTCAGTCTTGCAGACCTGAGTCTCCCTGGTGCCCAGGTATGGGTCACTCCTTGGCTGCGTCTTCCAGAATGAGATGGCGTGTCCGCCTCAGTCACACCTCTGTTGACACAAAACGGGGCCCTTGTCCCAGGTGATGTTGCACAATATCTTGTGTCAGTGGGCCCAATCCTCTAGGCCTTCGGGGATGGGATGGACAGAAGCTGGGAGAAGAAAAGGAGCTCACCCACAGGGTGTGTCGGTTCCAGTTAAGATGAATTATGCTCTTCAGGGTCGAAGGGCTCTAGTGACTTCATCTGGCAACCCAGTGTCCCACTGGTCTCCTGGAGGCTGGAGTTGTATCAGCAGGTCCCCTCTGGTCCTCCCTGATGATGAAGGGGAAGGAGAAACTTCCCAGATCAGTGGCCACAGAGCGTGTTCCATGTGGCTTTCCTCTAGGAGATACCACACTGGGCACAGGAGGTGAATGGGGGCTGCTACTCGGTTGAGTGTGAAGCTCCCTGTGGATGTCTTCCGGGGCCTTCTAGGGTTAGGTAGAGAGCAGACAGTGAGTGAAAGAAGTCGGTGGCGTTCCCACCCCAGCATCCTCTAGGTCTTGGAGCATGGCACTATTTTCTGCCAATCCACTGGAAGGTGACTTGATTTTTAAAATTGATGATTGCCATGGAAGTGAGCAGTTTTAGAACTTCTGCTCGACCTTCCCCTCTGTGAACTCTCAGGCCAAGGACCCAGTGTGGAGGCTCGGCCCATTGCCCAGTGTGTCCATTTCCAGTGGACCCTTTGTGTGGTGAACCTGGCCGCTGCATTCCTGCACTCCAACAGGGAGGTTGATGCTTTGGGTCCCCGGTTTCCACAGGGACTCTGTAATCAGCAACTTCCAAAATATTCGGGTGCTCTCCTTTCCCAGTAACGGACACTCACGCTAATGGTTAGGGGTCCTCTTGGGGAATAACTGGGAAAATAACTGCACACAGTGGCCTTCATGGAGGTAGATCCTTGCTCCTGGGGACCTGGCTGCCCTTTCTGTCAACTGCTTCTGGGTCTGAAAACTAGCTCCACTCTGAGAACCCGGCAAGGAACCTTGACTGACTACTGACAGGGCCGCACTCACCCCGTTGATCATCCTACTTCAGTGTTGGTGTAGGATAGATGGGTTCCTCTGCAGATGAGATTATATAGACCAGGGTTTCTCAATCTTACATTTTGACGGGCAGTCTCACCCCCTGTGGCCTGTTTAGCAGCGCCCCTGGTCTCGATGCTTTAGACCTACATAAGACTCCTGATCTGCCTAGGCTGTAACAACCAAAGACGTCTCCTGGAGAACCACCAAGTGGAGGGAGGGCTCTCCGGGCTGGTTACGCTCTGGCTTTCCTCCCTGGCGCCATGGCTCACCACACCTGTGCCCATGGGGCTGTGCAGGTGAGCCTGCTGGCTTCTGTCGGTGCTTTCTGCTCTTCCTGGTGATTGCCCTCACCTTCCTTTTGATGGTTGGATGTTATTTCTGGATCCTACTGTCCAGTTGCTCTCAGGAAGCCAGTCGTGTGATGGCTTCCCCGCCCCAGTCCTGGCTGCAGAGCGCAGACACATGGGGCCTCTCAGGGACGCTGGGCCCTCATCAGCACGCCCCTTACTGCTTCAGCCCAGGCCAAGCCCTCCCTGCGGTGGCCCAGAGTGTGCCTGCGCCGGAGCACGCCTTCCTCAGCCCTCTTCACTTCACGCCATAGCGGTTCTGGCGATTCTACCGCAGCCATTGCTACCTCGGCCTTTCCCAACCACGGGGAGATCAAATGCCACTGCGGCAATTGTGGGTGTCACTTCTGTGAGAAATAAGACAGTCCATTTCAGCCAACGGAATTGAGCCTAAAATGCAAAATTACTTGGGGAAGGCAGCAGGAAGGGAGAGCAGAGAAGAAGGTTACAAGCAGGTTAACCCCAGAGTGGGAACAATTCACATCCCCTTGATAAAAAGGAGGGGAGCGGGAGGGGCCGACCAGACCACTGCTCTGCACCAAAAGGCTCTCAATCCAGGAGAGCAAGGGAGGTGGGGTACACAACTTGAAATAATCTGAAGGTGCACAACTTTAAATAATCCAGTAGGAGGCAGTAAGGCCCAAGTGATGTTTGGGAAGATGCACCCCATGGTACTCAGTCAGTGAGGAACTGGGGGGGGGCTGTGCTCTAGGGGATAAAAGTGATTGTAACCACTCTGGGGTGTGCTCGCTCCCCGGACACCTGATCTGGCAATGCTGTCAGTAAAGGCTAACTTTTTGCGGTACCCTGTGTCTCTCAGCCTATTCTTTGGGCTGGGCAGGTGAGCAGGTGTCTCAAAACCCCCCAGGGTTTTCCAAGAGAGTTGAGCCTGTGTCCTGGGGTGTTTCCCTGCTGATTGACATTCTCTTGTTCAACTTTATGTTCTCTCCTGCCAGTGCCTCCCCGCCTCCACCCAGTACCCTGACAATCCAGCCCCGTCCCATTCTCCTGGCTTCTGCCAGGGTCTGTTGGCCGAGTCCTGCGGCTCTTTTGGGCCCAGCCCTTGATGAGCTTCCCTCGTCAGGCTTAGCCAGTGCATGTAGTGGTCTAACCTCCTGATGGCCTGGTGGCCGGGAGGGGAGATGGGCAGCTCCTGGGCCAGCTATGGTCTTCCTAGACAGAAGCCTTCATTTCTCTCATGCGGTGCAGCGGGAGCCTGGCCTGCAGCAGGAGGAGGAAGCTGCCCTACAGGCCCCGGGGAGACAGGGAGCTGAAGGCTTAGGGCATGTCCTCTCCATCAGACCCTGAGGGTGCAGAGCGCTCCCCACGCTGAGTATCCAGCTTTCTCTGGGTTCCGCTGAGCCCACGGAGAAGGGCTTCGGCTGCCTGTGGCTCACAGCAAATGACCTTTGGCTCGGAGGCCCCAGACTTCATCCTCGGCCTTGAGTTCTCCACGGTCACCCCAGCCTTGCCTTCTTTCTCTCCACAGCCTTCGTTTCCCCACGGTCCTCTACCTCCTCCTTCCCGCCTACTTCTCCAGGAGTGGCCTCCTTTCCCTCCATGCGTGGGTGTGCCACCCACTTCCCCAGGCGAACACCGGAGCAGTGCAGGCTGCTGCGCTCCACGGTGCCTCCAGGGGGACGGCCACCCAGCAGGGGCCCAGCTCCAGGTGTGCTTCTCCCTCTGCCCTGGGCATCACGGGCAGGTCAGAGCACCTGGAGGCAGATGGAGTCGAGGCCGTGGGGTGAGCCTGGAGACGGCCGTACTGGACCCACGTGGGAGTGAACGGGCAGGACAGCCGGAGGAGCTGGGCCCTGGTTCTCACAGATGAATTAGCCTGCTGACCGTGCAAGCTCTGGAGTCAGGGTGGGTGACTGGAGTGTCCCTGCACTGGGACCAGGGAACACTCTACCTTGGGGCCAGGCAGCTCCCTCAGGCTGAGAACGGTCTCTCTATCAACAAGCTGGGAGCTGTGTCCATGAGCAACATTCTCCGTCATTGAGAGAATGAGCCCCTCAGTCCTGAGACGACGGGTTTGGTGGTCTACCCTGTGTCCACTGTGGAACCGACCTTGGTCCAGATGCCTTAGTCAGCCTGGGTGAGGAAGAGAGCACGCCACACGGGCGTGCTGACCAGCAGAGATTTGTGGTCTCAAGATTCCAGAGACTGCAAGTTCAAGATCCAGGTGCCACGTAGCTGATCCCGAGGCCTCTCCTCTCTTCTGGGCCTGGAGGTGGCCTCTGTCCCCCATGTCCTCACACCCCTCTTTGTGCATCTTGATGTCCAGATCTCCTCATAAGTACACCAGTCATTTGGGCCGGGACTCGCCCCGTGAACTCTTTTGACCTTGACTACCTCTCCAAAGGCCCTATCAACAAACACTGTGAGGTCGGGCCAGGACTTGAACACGTGAAACGTTGGGGAAACAATTTAGTCCACAACACCTGGGGAGAAGGCAGGCTCTGCCGAAAGGCTCATGGATTGGCAATTCTGGAAAGCACTGCGGAGAGTGGGTTGGAGGACTTCGCCTGTTTGAAAGTGGGAACAGGAAAAATAATTAAGGAACGCCACAAAGCGCAGTTCGGAAAGCTGTCAGGGCTGCTGGAGTGGAAAGCTTATCAGCAGGTACTCGGCGTGGCCTTCAGCGCCAGCAGGCTTTGCCTGCAAGTGCCCGCGGGGCTTCTCCTCAAGGTCCAGACAGTCCTATCAGTGGACCGGCCTGGACAGTTAATTGGGCTGAAAGGAACTGCATGTTGTAAAATGACCTTTTCATCCAGAAACACAGACAAATTTAAAGCTTAAGCACACAGCAGCTTCAGGTAAGATTGTAACATTAAAATTAGGAGAGGAGACGAGGCTGAGGTCCACCCAGCCATGAGATAGATTTGAATTGTTTGCGTCTGTCTCCAAATCATTTCCTTCTCTTCTGTTGGCTGGTACCTTTGAAGAGAAAGAGTGACCTTGAAGACTTCAAGGAACGCAAGACGTTCACCTCTATTATATGAGGTGGCCAACAGCTCTGCAGGGGTGGGCAGGGAGTGGGGCAGCTGGTCTGTGAGCAGTGTCATTTGCTAACACCCCACCAGGCCATAGCTCAACCTTTATGCTCATCTGGTTTTCCTTCAAAATGTCAGTAAAACCCCATCATCTCAGTTTAAAACACGTTCATTTTGTTAGAATTTTTTTTTGACATTTTAGAAAGCTGGATTCACATTTGACAGCAGAGATTTTTGAAAGATGCTTTTCCTCACTTTCAAAAGAGAAAATTTTTGCCTGTTGGGTTTGAAGTGAATCTCATGTCATGAAGCAGGAGAACTCTTTTTCCTACAGTGGTGCCATGGTAGTGATCACTGGGATGTGGTTCCCTGGGTAGTTTTGGGTGACAATTCTGTGCTGGCACCATGCCAGGTATGAGCAGCGAAAGAGTGACCAGGGATGTAGGTGGTTGTAGGTCTTTCAAGGGCTTAAAGTCCGGGAGGGGAGACAAGAGCTGAGAAAACCACTGCACCCATCAGTGCGCTGTTAAAATAGATGCTCCACATCCGCAGGCAAAACCTGGACACCCCGTGGGAGGCAGAGGAAGGGGTGAAGTTCACGGCAGCAGGAAAGATGAAGCATCAAAGACAGGGGTTCACAGCTCCACCATAGGGTTGGGGAGGCTGGGACTTGGGGTCCGTAGGTACCCAGAGGTTGCTTCCCTCAGCTGTGGGTGAGTGAGGGCAGGAAGGAGAAGGCAGTCAGGAAGGTGGGCCACGTGGTCTCTGTTCTAGGGAAGATGACCACATCCTCTGTGCTGAGGCTTCTGGTTCACGTTCAAGACAACACTGAGCACTTGCATGGTGGGCACCTGGGGCCACCAATCAGGAAGATCTGAAGCTCCAAAGCAGAGGAAGGAAGGAGGAGGCGGGTTCTTTTTCACCCCCAGTCCCCAAACTGTGTGCAAACGATGCATTTGACACAGAAGTCTTAAGAGAGCCCTGGACCATCAGTGCACAGTGTCACTGGAAATCCTCCCAGAGATTGCCTGGTCCAACTCTGCCCCTTGTGGCAGTGTGGTGCCTGCAAGAAAAGGAAAGGAATCTGTCCCTATTATATAGACCTTTTTTTCATAAATTCTAGGACCACAGGTCTGTATTTCAATTCAATGAGGGTGAAGCATTCTGTGAGATCTAATGGATGAAGTCGTAGATCTGATTCTCCTGAAGTTCCTTCGGCATTTATTCCCCAGCTTAACATATTTGGAGCATATATTTTGCTGAGGTTGGCAGACGCAGGGTTTAATATTTCTGTATTACCAGTGGAGGAAATCAGACACCGGGCAAGGGAGAGGCTGCGTCAAATTCAGGCATAAGACTCTGCCTGTGTGAGCATCTGGTCTAGGTTGCTGGTTCTCGATCCCATCTGCTGTAACACTGTGTGCATGATCTGATGGGCATCAGATTATGGGGCATGTTGAAGTTGTTTAAATTAAACACATACACACACATACACACATACACACACAGTCCACCCCTTATATCTACCAGTTCCAAATTTGAAAATTCAATCAACTGAGGTTTGAAAAGATTCCAATAAAATTCTGTCCATGCTGAACATGTACAGACTTTCCCTTCTTTCTTAAACAGTACAGTATGACAACTGTTCCCACAGCATTTACCTTATTAGGTGATGTAAGTCATCTTGAGGTGACTTAAAGTCTATGGGAGGACCTGCAGAGGTTATATAAGGGATGTGAGTATCCACAGGGGTCCTGGAACCCACCCCTCTGGGACACTGAAGGACCACAGCATGTGAAGTAAATAATACCAAGGGATCTCAGAGAGGTGGGAGATGGGGAGTGGGCAGGAGGCAGGAGGAGAAGGACGCCTGTGGAGCTCGGAGGAGCAAAGCAAGCTCTGTGTGTGTGTGTGTGTGTGTGTGTGTGCATGCATGTCTCAGCATTGCTTCAATCTGTGCTTCTGAGACTCGACCTTTTGGAACCACATGGGAGAGTTAAAAGCCATTTGTTGTCCTTGTCCCTGGGGAGTCCTTCATTCCCTGGACTGAGGGCTGGGCTTGAGGGGCACCACAGCCCTGAGAGCCCCTGGAGGAGCTGGTGTGCTGGGGGCCAGCCTGCAGGTGGAGCCTGCCCGGGAGCACAGTGGGGGGCCACGGGGTGTACACTCAGTCTCGAAGGTAACCCCAGACCACCAACCACACGGGGCAGTGTAGCTCCACTGTGTGGCCACCCTTGATGTTTGCTGTGTGTTCTCGAGCACAGACGCAGCTCCCCATGCCCAGCGGGAGTGATGGACCTACTAAGGACACCCGGGGAGGTCACGTGGTCTCAGGGCCGCTTCCTCCTGGCCTCGCTCCCTCCGTGGCTTGCAGATCACATCCTCCTGCTGTGTACTCATTGGTCATCCTCTGTGTCCTGGCCTCCTCTTCTCAGAGCTCAGGCATAGACTCAGTGCCCAGGAGCAACTCTGAGTTAGGAGGACTGACTCCCACGGGAGCCGCAGGAGAGACCCAGCTTCTGCTTTGAGCTCCCACGCTCCTGTCTGGGGAGAGGAGGCAGGTGACGGGTCAGCATGAGGCACTGCTCTGCACAGGGAGGAGGGACATGGGGGAGGGTGTCAGGGACCCTCGACGTGGTCTTGCCCGTCTCCTTCCTGGGCTAGGAACCAGGATGCCCGTGTTCATTGTGTCTCAAGGTGTTCCCTTGTGTCTGTTGAGGGTCCCACAGGTTCAGGAATGAGCCAAAGGGCTGAGCCTCTTCCTAAGAGGCTGGACCAGGAGGAGGCCAGGAGGCTTTTAATCACGTCCAGGGCCCATGCTGAGTCTCCTTCTCCGAGCTGAAGAGGTGTGACAACTACAGATAAAGTCAGCTGCTCTTCTTTCTTGTCACAGCGTGACTAAAAGCCTTGAGAATCCACATGCATGTCCAATCCTGCTCTGACACCACCTGCTGTGTCCTTGTAGCGCGGCTGTGAGCAGGAGGACAGATGTGGGGCAGGGGACGGGGAAGAAATGCCAAACGCAAAGGCCCAGGCTCATGGCATCAAAGAAAGGGAGGGAAAAAGCTCCTGGGAAAGCCAAGAGGGACGGGGACAGCAGGTGCTCCCCTTCCTGGAAATGCAAACCTCCATCACGCCGACATTGGAAAGCATTCTCCCTGTGTGTGTACCTCGTGTCCCCAAGTAAGCCACCGGTAGCACCCCTGGGGCCACCCTGCGTCTCTCTGCCTTTCCATCTCTCTGTGCAGAACTGGAGCAGTGAGCTCCCTGCCATTCTCCTCTGCTCCACTAGGTGGCTCTGGGTGCTCTCAGATGACTGCGGGCGCTCAGACAGGTGAAGGAATCTCATTGGCTCACGGGAGGCGTGATGCCACCGGGCAGCTCTTTTTAAGAGAAAAGCCAGGACCTGAAGCAGCGACCCCTGAGCAGTGCTCTCTGTGCTTAGCGGCGGGGACCCGGCTGCTGTGTGAAAGCCAACATGAGTGAGGTGAGTGATTCTTCGGCTTGCAGGGGAAACTTGGGAGCGAGGAGAAGGGGTCTTCCACATGCCGAGTCTCAGGAATCCTGAAGGGTTTAGGAGCGGTGCCTGAGAGGAAATCAGCCCTGCAATTATTTGCTTGAGGACCGATGCTCTGCATGTCTTGGTTTGAATGGCAGCATAGACATTGGATAACTTTGCAACTTTTAAAATCAGCCTTACCAAGAGGAAGGGATGAATTGTTTGCTTTTGATTTTATTGTGACTTTGGAAAATGCTTTGGCTTATACAGGGAGCGGATGGTTTTATTCTCATGGAGATTTGTGCTTCTCCCAGCAAGCCCGTCTTCTCGTGTTTGCCTGGGTGGACACCTTAGCTACCTGGGGGAGATCAAGCCTGGGATGGCGGGGAGCTGGGGTGAGGATGCGTGCTTGGGTGCATCTCATGCAGGCACACTGCCACTACAAAGTGCACCTGCAGTTAATCACAGCACCAGGGACAGACACAGACAGTAGGGACCGTGGGAAGCCCAAGGGTGTCAATAAGCTCCAACATGGGGGGAGGCACTGGCGGAAGAGCAGCTAATTTCAAATGGAAAGTCGCTTCTGCATATGTGTACACGGAATGTTTTGTTGGGGCAAACTGATAGCTTGTGTATTTTTTAAAAGACTATAATCGCTTTCTCTCCCACAAGGCAGATTTGGGTTGTAAATACCATCCTCATTCAGTCTGATAACCCGGCCAAGTCCTCCTCGTTTCCTCTTGGATGGCACTTTAATGATTACTTTTAGAGAACTCTTATCATCTTTGTATTTTTTAAGAGATCTGTTGGACAGATGGGCGATCTTTTTTTGGAAGTTTAGAGTAAAATTAACTTCAGGAATAAAATGCCTCCCCCTGCTCTTATCTCTCTGCTGGGTGACTTGGGATATTGACATGGTGGGCAGGAGGTCAGAGCTCTGACAACTTAGGAACTGGGCTTGGGATGAGCCAAGAGCCTGAGGTAGGAAGGCAACGTCGGGTGGGAGATGGACCGTCTCCGGCAGGCCACCTGGCAGGCTGCCAGGCAGATGTGGTGACAAGGGTGAAGTGCTGGGCACTGTCCCCGGCATTTCTGCACCTGCCCCTTCTTTGAGCCTCCCAACTCTCCTCTGCAGTAGGTGCCGTTTTTATTCCCAGTGGACAGATGAGGAAACTGAGGCTCAGAGAAGTGAACCAGCTGGCTCAAGGTCACCAGTTAGGGACCATCAGAGCCAGGGCTTGGACTGCAGTGCTGGGCTGTTGGCCATCAGGTGCATGCTGGTGTCCGAATGTGGGTGGACTCTCTGAAGAGCTGGGGCCAGAGGAGGGTGTGAGGCCAGGAAAAGGAGGGTGGGGCTCTGAATTAGGGCACTGCCTGCCTGCTTAGGGGAGGGGCTTTGCGTTGGACCCTCGGGGATCTGAGGAATGTTTGCTGTTGTTGGTCGGCTCACCTTGCTCACCACATGAAGGGATGGCAGTGCAGATGGGTTTTCCTTTATACAAAACCTAGTGGGTAGAAAGGGCCAGAAGCCACATAGCCCTGGGCCCCTCTCTTGGGTCAGGTCAGCTAACCTGGAACACGAGCTCAGTTGCCCATCTCCTGCTGAGGCTCCTTCCCTATGTGGTCCTCATGAGTTCTGCAGGGTGCTAGGCGGGGCAGGGCCACGTACCATAAGTCTCCAGGGAAGAGTATGCATCCCAGAGCTCACCCCACAATTGGGATCATAACCTGGTTTCTGTTGAATGTGTAATTAGGGCGCTCTGCAGGTCCCGCTCCGCCTCCAGCACATCCCGAGATGGAGTGCTCTGCCTTGCTCCTTGAGTGTGGCAAAGCCCCCAGAATGTAGACCCTGCTGCCCTGCTCACCACCTGGCCACTCCTCCCCGTTCTCACCCTGTCAGTCACCTTGCACCTTGCAGCCCCACCTTCTGACCTCGGCTCCTGGCTGCCCTCCAGGCTCCTGGGCATGCATTCCTTGGACAGCAGGAATTTGTCCTTTGACTAAAACTTAAATCTGCTTAAAACATTTAATAAAGTGGAACAGAAGTTGCTTTCTGAGGACTGGGTCCCCCCTTCCAAAAGTTCTTAGTTGGATGAATTAAAAGTGACTTTTTTTTCGTTTTAATAACTCTCGGGCAAGGATGGATTCCAGATGACCATTTATTTGCTCCTGTGACTAAGAGTCAGAGGCCGGGCAGTGGTTTTATCCGTTTCCTCCGACCTCAGGCTTTTGGAGGGTCTGGTGGGCAGGTAGTTCCCGCTTGGCTCCTGGAGCTGGGCTGGCTGTGCAACTCCCAACGCACTAGCTGTTCCCTGGGGCTGCATGGGAGCCGGGCTGGGCTCAGAGACCTGAAAGGGGCAGAAGGGTCTCCAGTCTGGAGGACAAAGGCAGAACAGCAAACTGAGCCTGGAGCTGGCTTTAAACTGGGCAGCGTTACGACACGACATCATCTTCATCCCCTGGGACAACATTTTTTGGGGGATTGACATGTGATTGAAAAGAGCAGCTCAAGTATTGCAAAGAAATAAAGTCCAAATTTAGGGCAACGTGAGAGTGGGGAGGTGGTTTGTGGGGGCGTCTGATTTACATTTCGGTATTAAAGTGTGTCAGATGTGCCTGGAGCAATCTATGAGATGACTCGGGAGATAATTTAGCAGGGATCAAAATGCAGGCTGGAGTCTGCTGGCTGGATCAGAAGCCCAGCTTACAAAGCGCGGCAGCATCTCGTCTTTGGTCTCACCACACACAAGAGAAAGCCTCCCTTTGTTTTCAGCCACCTTAAGAAAAAAAGTCCCAGTTTGTCACTTAGATATGTTTTTAAGTTGCTTTTCTTGATGAGATCTTGATGGGGCCAGGCGCACGTCTGGAGAGGGATGTGAACCTTGGCTCACCCGTTGCCCTGCGGGGCGGCGGCGGTGGGGAGACTGTGCCCATTACATAACCCATCAGCTGGCAGCTGTTAGGAGACTGGAGACCACTGGGGAAAAGCCCCTTCTAGGCCCGAGCTTCCCGTCCAGAGGGCTCTCTCCCGGCTTTGGCCAAGGTGGGATGGCGTGGCTCAGGGTTGTGACTCAGGGTGGTTTTCCATCTAGACCTTGGCCACAATGAAAGGATGATGCCTGCCAAAGGCACCGGGCAGTCAACACTGGCAACCTTTGTGGGCGAGTCTTTAGACACGTCTGTCGTGAGCCTGAAACACGACCTTCACTGCTGTGTGCTCCAATTATACAGCCATCTCGAAGGAAACTCGGGAGCAGGGGAGGGCCTCGTTCTGGAGGGACATTTTTCAGGGGAGGCTACCCGCACTTAGATCTTGGGATGAAGGCTTAGAAAAGACAGGAAGTTCTTTTTGGTTTTGATCAAAAGTAGACCTTGGTTTTAAAATACCATGCCACATTGTTTTAGGGAGCAGGTGCTTAGCTATCAGGGTGACCCAGTGAGGGGACAGACAATTAATAAAACAGTGCTAAGTAAGAATTATCATTGTAGTTTGGTGTTTCTTATGGTGTCACAGGGAACTGAAAGGAATGCTAATGGATGGTCAGGTTTGTAAGGAGCCATGGTTTGAGAGCACTAAGTGCGGATTCTGAGGGTAACTACATAGATTTGCAAGTGGGCCCAAAGACCCAACGATAGACGGCCAGTGGCAATTCACATCCTGATGTGATTTTAACCTCACTAAGGGGTGTAACTGGTGTAACTGCATCGGAGATACAGGAAGGCCCATAGGATCCATTTGATTTTGCTGGTCCACACAACGAGGGCCTCTGCTCTAATTGGGGATATTAAGACGCTGACTGCAGCTTAGATTCAAAGCTTGACTTTTCCTAGCAGGGAAGAGGCCAAAACTGAGCATAAAAAATGTGTTTTCTGGGCTGGTGACTTTAATGGAGAACCATAAAATTTATTTCCCCATCCCGCATTTCATTAACTGATGCCGCAGGATTAAAGAATCTCATTGTTTTTCTTTTGGATTCTAAGAATGACAGAGCACAAGATGTATTCTTACTTTTCCCCAGAAAGAAAAATTGAATAAATGACTCACAGTTTTATTTTATTAAAGGTTTATTGGAGTGGAGGGATCAAGACGAAAGGGTTTTGTAGCGGCAAGTCCTTTGAATCCGAGACGAACATGCTCTCGGCATTACTGATTAACATCCTGTTTCTTCTCTGTGTTTCATTAGAGGTGTTATCATAGGTGGGAGACGATTTGTTGATCTCCCTCTGTTCCCAGCCAGCTGGGCACACGGAACTATCTGAGCACACATGGAAGCCTCCAGCTTGGGGTTTTTCATTCATTTCAAATGGCTTTCTGGAAAGGGCTCACACTGGGGGAGGAGAAGGATTTCAGGTGCTGCAGAGACACTGGTTTCTATTATATTTGAGTGAGACGTGGATACCACACAGCTTTTAAGAGCATGCTGTGGAAGGGTTACCAGTGGCACGCCATGGATCAGAAGGTCCCGCCCCAGGCTGTGAACTTCCTGGTGGGGACAGTTCTACGTGGTCCACAGGCCTAGACCCCGGATCGCCTCCTGGTTTAGGTCGAGTTCCTGAATGAATTGATGAATTTCCAAGAAAGGATTTGTCGGTTACTGTAACAGATGGGCCAGGCCCCCTCTCCTCCAAACCCTGAGACTAGTGGTCGAGGCACGATCCGAGGGATCCAGGGCATCTTTTGATCTTTCTCTTGGGTGGAAGCCTGGCTTTGCTGTGCAAATCCTTTAGAGTGGGAAATGGGTGCATGAGCATATTTGCAAAACAAATGCTTTCATGGCCGAAAATGAGAAAAAAAATGGGAAGTGCCTCAGCAGAAGCAACTCCTGACATTTGGGAAAATGTCAGAAAAAATACTAGGGGGGATGCTAAAATTCTAGTGTCTGTATTTCATGTCACCTTCTCCGAGACCATTTCACTTCAGGTTCGTCTGTTGGATTTCTAATAAGAGAGATCATACTGAGATGCAGAACTCTGGACACCCATAAAATCAGAACACTTATGAAATCATTGAAACAGAAATGCGGTTTGACCGTAATTAAAGGAGAATAAGAAAGAGTCTAAGCAGATGTTTAGTAAGAGAGCTTCCAGCATCAAATCACAGTCAGCCAGGAGTAGATTCTGGCACATCATTGGAGGTAAAATAGATTCCACATCCAGAAAGCAAGTTGCACATGTAAATATTTAACTAGCAATTAAATATATTATCAATAATTTTCATATTGTTAATAGTGATTAAAATGATTACTTCCCTTAAATTATCTGTGAATGTTAGTTTATGTTTGGCCTAGGACTATATGGCGGTTCATACACAAAAGGGGATCGATTGAGATTGGTTCTCTGGGGATCTGAGGATCCCGTGGTGACCTGCATCCTATGCAGCATAATAGGATCTCTGCTTCTCTGTATCCCAGCCATGCACCATTTACTATTCTTCTCCCCATTCAAAATGAACCGAAGCACAAACAATGAATAAACATTTTCCATTTGACGGGGAACGGGTGCCTCTGAGTGCAGATGTGAGGAAGTTCTGCAGGTCTTATTTTGTGCCACAAACAAAATGCCCATCAATGTCTCAGACCTATAAATTCACCGTACATTTCTGACTTCTTTACATGGACAATTCAGCCTAACTTACACGTTCCAGGCATCACGGTGCTTGTGAATTATTTGTGCCTTGCAAATAGTTCTAGATTTATGCTTCAGAATCTCACTGAATTACTTCTCATTCCATTTGTGAAAGGGAAACGCTTGGCTGTATTTATGACATTGTCCGGGATAAAAATCAATCGCCCAATAAATGCCATCATTTTATATTTTGCTCTTAACCTGCCACCTTCTAAATAAAAGTGTGACAAATTAGAATCATAAAGCAGGGATGTGATCACCCAGAAATTGCAGGCTCCCCCCCGCAGAACGTCCAAGGGAAAGGAAGTAAAGTGAGAGCCATCAGGCCACTCAAGGAGGCCACCTGCCCACTGCCAGGGAGGGGACCAGAGAGCAGGGGAGCCTTCTCTCAGCGAGGCTTCTGCCCTCACTTTGCAGACAGAGTTGGACTCTGACGAGACTAAAATGGCCACAGTCCCACACGCTTCTGTCCTCCACCCAGTGGCCTGAGTCTCAGAGCTGATTACGGCTACTTGGGGGTGCTGAATTCCAAACCTGAAGTGGAGTTGTGAAAGAAGACCTGGTCATCTGTCCCACAGCACCACACCTTTTTTGGCTTGGCTGACATTCTAACAAAGTGACTGGTCCTCTTAATTTTTACCCCCCTGAGAGGAGGACTCCAGAGTCGACCTTACTCATGGATGTTGTCTCAATCAAAGGAGAGGAAAAATATAACAAGGAAATATGTTGTCTCTTTCCTAAGATTTTAAAAAAACTAATACCTAAATCCATCCATCACATACCTAAATTCCAATACTTACAAAACAAATTAAGGAATTATTCATGCTTTAAAATTTAAGTTTCTTATGCGTATGATTTCCTTATTCAGTTGTACTGTTTTGTTAGGGATTTAGAAAACTATCACTTTTTTTTTTTTTCCTTCTTGAGCCTAGCAAAAGTCTACCTGTACCGAGGGTTTTCTGTTTCTAATTGTACTTTTCTGATGTGCAAAGAAATTCCTGATTGCATCGACGGGTAGAAGGCTGAGCTGGGGGATGGCCCTCTTGGAGCATGGGGGGCGGGGCTAGTGAGGGGTGAAAGCCCATGACAGACACCAGCATCAGCACCAACCTGTCACATCAGGACAGGGGACAGGGCTAAGCCTTCCTTCAAAGAATCATGTCTCAGGGGTTTCAGGAAGTTCTGGATGGAAAGAACAGGGAGCACAACTCCATGATGCTGCCGCATTTCCTCCTCAGAGCAAGGAGAGGGGTTAGAGCAGACAGCGGCCTCTTGGCCCCTGAGACGGAGTCCTCGCCCTGTCCTTCTCTGGTTCTCCGTAGTTAGCTGTCATTGTCCTAATGATAAGCCTCCCATCCAGCCTGTAGTTGGGTGGCCCTCAGCCCACCTACAGACCTGGGACAGGGCAGGGCCGTGGCTTCAATGCTCTGGAATGGGGTCCCCAAAGTGTTTGTTAATAAACCCCGTGGGGGCAAAGAAAATCTCAAGCGTGTGCGCGCAGTAGATTTTTAGATGTATTCTTAAATTACACATATGTGCTGCGGTGCTATTGAATTAAGGTGCAGTTCTAAAATACACTAAAAACACAATTTTAAAAGAACCCGGGATTGATGGGACGCACTATGCTTTGAGCTCTTGTGTGGATCACGATGGTTCATTAGCCCAAGCTTCAAGAGACAGCGCGCGCCTCCAAGAGCGAGTGGTTTGCGGGAGAGTGGAGAGCCGTAGCCCAGGTCCTCTCTTGGTAGCCGCACTTCTCTCTGGGCCTGCTGCTGGCTGTGGTTCCCGAGGTTGCGAAGGGCTGGGGACGTCGCTGTGACACTGGAGGTCAGCTGGGCTCTCTCGGCGCCCGCTGTGTGCTGGCAGAATCCACATCATTTTCCACCTGTGATTCAGGCAGGATTTTTTAAATTGTGGTAAAAAACTTGGAACTTGCCTTCTTAACCGTTCCAAAGCGTGCGTCCAGCAGTGTCCAGTGTGCTGACACTGTCGGGAATCCTGTGTCCAGACCTGCCCAGGCTGCAGAGCCGAAACCCTGCACCAGAGGAACGCGGCCTGCCCTTGCTCTTCCCAGCCCTGTGGACCCCTCTCTAGTTCCAGGCTCGGCTCCTGGGGCCCCTCGAGAGGCCGTCTGTGGGAGGAGCTATGCTGCATGTGTCTTTGGCTTCCCTTACTTGGCTTGGCCTCTTCAGGGTCGCCGTGCAGTGGCAGGTGACTGTGGAGGAGGAATATAGAGCCCCTTGTCCCCTGTGGGAAGGCAGGCTCCGGCGGGTCATGGAATCTGTGCATCCTCCTAATGGAGCCCAAGGGACTGCCACCCAGTGCACAGTGACATTCCAGGAGCACATCTTCAGTGAGGGCGGCGGGACGGTTCCTAGCTATGGGTTCTCACTCTTCCCGGCCCATAAAGTCCTTATCCACCTGGACACTAGCTCTTCATGGAATCTGATTCCTCACAAACAAATGGATCACAAACACATGTCAACAGAAATTCTAACTCTTCACTCCACGAGGCTGCGACCCTGAAGCACCCTCCACCCTGGAGATGTGTCCACTGTGGTTTGTGCTGGTCTGGGGCCTCCTGGAGTTGTGCTGTGCACAACCTGTGTAGCCGAACATGGTGTCCTCCCTGTCCTTGCTGGGCTGGAGTCAGCCCGCTCAAGGACCATTAACCTGGAGAAAAGTGGTGGTTTGTATGGCCCCACTTCGATGTCGGGGACTCGAAGGGGGCTTTCTCACTTCATCCACAGTGATCCTTCTATTTATTCACCCGAGACAAGCTTTGCGAGGCTGCCCCGGCTGGCGTTCAATTCCTGGGCTGGAGTGATCTTGCCTCAGCCTCCCAACAAGCTGGGACCACAGGCGTGTGCTGCTGTGCCTGGCTTCAAAGTGTTCCTTTAAAAATTGGGACAAGTGACCCAAAATTAGTCTTGCGAAGAAACCACAGAGCTCTTTAGGAAAAGCGGGTCCCCGTTTTGCTTGCGCTTTTCCCATCCCATTGAAGCTCCAATTTGCTGTCATGTTCTGGATACAACCCGATTTCCCTTGCACCTGTCCCAATTCCATCAAGACTTGGACAAGAAACACATTAAAAATAGACTGGCCCTGGGTATTTTCCTTGTCTTGAGTGGAGAGAGAGCAGAGACGTCTGGACACGGCCATTCTTTCCCTCCCCGCGTCCCTGCCCTGTTTTCAGGATTCTGGTTTCCACCCTGACCTCCTCCCCTCCGTCCCCCCACCCAGGTGAAGGCGACAGATGCCCGTGTCCCTGCTGCATGGCCTGTCCCCATTCTCTTCCGCTCGCCTGGAAGCGTGTGCTTGACTTTTGAGCCTTGTGCTTGCCCTCCACTGCTCTGATTGAATCAGAGAGCGCGTTCTGAAGGCCCCAGTACAGAACCCCGAGGACACATCGGCCTGGAGACCGTCAGTCCTTGCTGTGGTCAGTGCTGTTGCCTGCGTCATCAGTAACCACATGTGTCGGGGGCATTTCTTTCTGTCTGCTACGATCATGAAATTTTAAGAGACTGTGTCTTCTGTACCTTCCCATGTCCCCAGCACACAGCAGGAGACACACGAGATGTCTTAGGATCCGTTATGTGTGTCCTTGCCGGATGGAAGAGTTTCTGGGTTAGTGGGAGAGACAAGGTCACAGAAAACTAGCTCTAGTGCACACGGCACAGGTCTGGTCTGTGGATAAACCAAGTGCCAGGGATGCGCTCATGGTACAGGCTGGGAAGGGAGGCAAGGCAGAGACCAGCAGACACTTCCCCAAGCAGCCATGCTCACAGAGCTAGGGAGTCCACACACTCCCTGAAGATCGGTGCCACCAGCCCTATCGGGTAATAATTAATTTATTTATGTGTTTATTTATTTAGGTACCAGGGTTGAACCACTGAGCCACATCCCTAGCACTTTAATTTTTTTTTTTTTTTTAATTTTGAGATAGGGTCTCATTAAGTTGCTTAGGGCCTCAGTAAGTTGCTAAGGCTGGCTTTGAACTTGCAGACCTCCTGCCTCAGCCTCCCGAGTCGCTGGGATGCTGTCAGGTGATCTTAAGACTCGTGCATTTTAGCACCATCTGAGAATTTAGCAATCTCTTAGGTCAATGGATGCCTGCACATCAAGGCTGATGCTATAGTTAAGTTTCAACTGCTCAGTGTTAAAAGCGGCTTGGAACGTACTGGACATTTTTTTTCCCATTCTTATTAATGAATATGGAGCTCTATTGACTTTTCATATCTCCCTTTAAAAGTGTGAAGTGAAAAAAAATCTCTTCATTACATTGGAAATAGGTCTCACGAGGACAGCCACTTACTTTTTTTTTTTTTTTTGAGTTATACACATGACTTTATTTTAAAATCTGCATGTTCTAATTGTGAGAAATGTGTAGGCGAGTTAGAAGGTCAGTGATTGGCCTTCCGGGGTCCTGGCATCTATCCACGGCAGGATATCACGGTGCTGTTTAGACCTCAGGGTCCCTGGAGGCTTCTTGCTATTGTTATTCTTTTTTCCTCTTTTAGTCCGTTCAAGGAATGGACTCATCCTGTATTTATAGCTCCCTTTTCACATCTGCTGAAGTCCTGTCAAAATACCTAGATAATACAGTTCCATGTCTCCAATATTATTTCTGGCAATGTTCTCTACCCCAGAAATGTGGGCTATTTAACTCTTCTTGAAGAAAATTTCTTTAAATAGACATAGCGATTTGTCAAGCACCTCCACCAAGTACCTCCTCCAAGTTCATAGCTATCTTTTCATCTGGATTTAATCTTCCCATCTTTCAGCCACTCGTCTCATTGGGGGGCCGTATTTTATGAATTTCCACGTCATGGGTTTTCTGCTGAGTTCTTGCCAAAAGCCAGATTGGCTGAAATTCATGTGAGAGTTCCCCCAGGGTTGAATTTTGAATGAGGATTTTAGATTTTCAAATGACAAAAATACAAATGCAGCCTAATGTAACTCCACTGCTAGGAGCAGTGGCCTGGGGGACCTTTGTTCTTGCTCCTGGGCTCCGGGCTCTGGTGGTGTTGCCCCAGGGAAGGGGCATGGGATTGAGCCTCAAGGATCTCCAGATCTGTCAGAAATAACTGTGTGAGAGCAAGAACTGTCCTCATCCTGTTCTCTTGTGCACCTGTGCCACAGACCTCTCTTGCGGGGACAATGCTCAGAGGTGGGGCATCTAAGAAAGCTCACGTCCTGGTCAGGCAGGACCAGGACAATATGTGGGGCCCCCGGATAAACATTATTAAGAATTTCAGGACAGTGGAAACAGATGGGAAGGCCCAGCTTGGGGCTCTTCTGAATGTGGCCAATGTGACTGCCTCAGTCACACCCCCACGAGGTCAACCCTGCGTAAAGGCAGGTGGCCTGATGGCTTTTGAGGGAAAAAAGAAACAGAGAGTGGACGGAGCACAACCCTGTCACTCTCGGAGCGCGGAGCCTCGTATGTGCAGAGAGTATCCTCCCTGTCCAGCGGGGGCTTTGTTATGGCCTGCGTCTGGCCCTGGTAGGAGAGGGCTGAGGGTCTTCCCCAAGTCTGGCACCTCCAGGCTGGTGTGGAGGAAGCCCACCTGCAGTGAGCTTGAAAAAGGAGTCGTCTTGGCCGAGGGTGGGCTTGGTTGACCCTAAGAACCGGCGACGAAATAATAAAATCAATTAAAATGCACTCAGAACGTGTGGGTTTATGTACACTTAAAAGCATCTAAATGCTAAATTCCAACCTCAACGTGAAAATTTCCCCTTATTCTGATTCCTAAGATCCTTCCCGGGTATTGGTTGCTTATTCATGTGAAGGGTCACAATGACCAGTTTTGTCCCACGACTTTTTCTGTCCTCACATCTGGCTTCACCTCCTCTCCTTGAGCGCCCCGTGGGCAGGGGGACACAGAACACAGATGCTCAGGCTTGTTCAACTGAAGAAGCGAGCTTACTCCGTGGGCTTGGGAACAGTCAGCCTCAGCAACATAGGGTCAGTGGGTGCAGAATGCAGTGATCTGGTGGTGGAGTGACCCTGTCCTTGGAAGACAGCCTTTACCTAAATCAGAAGTGGCTTTGTTTTGCAGCAAATTAAGTTGTTCTGGATTTCAGAGGGATGCAAAATGAAATACGGAGCAAATGTCCATCATGAAGGGCAGAGCTGTCTGTTAGAGTGGGCAGGTGGTGGGGCCGTGTGCATGCTCTCACACAGAGTGGGAGAGTTTCCCCTCCCCAGGAAGCAGCTGGTCAGTGGCTCCGTACCTTTTGGCCAGTCTCCGGATCCATCTCATGGCATATCTTGAGCCAGAACAGTTGATTTAGGACCAAACATTCCCTTTACTTCCAAAAGAATACAGCCAGGCTTCTAGCATATTCTGAAACCACTTTCATTTTAGTTGAGTGGGAAAAAAAAATCTGTTCCTTTATTACCAAAAAAGCAAATCTCCAGCTTCGGAAGCTCGGAACAGTCCTCCTGGAAACTGTTCTCTGTGGTGCCAAGTCAGCATCTGTGTTTCATCACAAGAAGTCACTGCCCAAGCCAGGGCTCCAGCTTTTACAGCAAGAGTGTCCATAGAGTCGTGCAACTCACGGACGGAAAACCAGAAAACCCACAGAGCGAGTGACCGAGGGAGAGTTGTTTTTTTGGTACCAGGGATTCAACTCAGGGGCACTCGGCCACTGAGCCACATCCCAGCCCTATTTTGTGTTTTATTTAGAGACAGGGTCTCCCTGAGTGGCTTAGCACTTCACATTTGCTGAGGCTGGCTCTGAACTCCCGATCCTCCTGCCTCAGGCTCCCGAGCCCCTGGGATCACTGGCCTGTGCCACCGCGCCTGGCTGGGAGGCCTGTTTTCATGGTCCCTGTAAACCGTTCTCGCAGGTGCAAGGAGTGGGCCAGCGGACCTTGCGATGGAACAGAGTCAGGACAGTGAGCTCTGCTTCATCCGGTGCCAGGACCACCCTGTGGGATATGTTCCTCCATCTTTTACCTAAAATGGCCCAAAGGGTCTCACAAGCAGACTTTCGTGTGATGTCATGAACGTCCACACGGGTCCTTTAAAATAAGGAAGGGCAAGAAATGAGGTTCCTACTCTGCGACCAGATGGACTGGGATGGTTGCACAGTTGGTGGCAGAAGGTGTCCTCAAAGACAGGGCCTCCGTCTTCCAAGCCAACGTTTCCCCCTCTGAACAGGCGAGAATAATGGCGGGTGCCCTCAGTTCCAAGCCAGCCTGCCCGGGCTCAAATTCCACCCCTCTGACTTGGTGTCCTTGCTCTGACACCTCCCGGCGTCTCAGGTTGTGCCTGGTAGTAAGCGTAGGGCTGTTCCTATAGAATGGAGAGTCACTGTGTCGTGCTGGAGAAAATGTAGCAGCTGGCATTTGAAGACTGAGCCTGGAGCCTGGGGGAGAGGGAATGGAAGAGTCTACTTACTTGGCAGCCATACTTGGGGCTCCTCTTGGACAGCCCCAGGTGTGCTGCGGGCTCTTTCTTTCTTGCACCCCTCTTTTCACTTAATGAAGAAGCTGAGTGCAGCGCCTACGGCTCCTGGCTCAGCCGTGGTGGAGCTGGAGGGGCCAAGCCCAGATCAGGCCGCACCCAGGATGGGTGCTGGGGCCTGCAGGGTGAGGCTCTCCCAGCCTCTCCCAGCCCCAGGGCTTCTTCCTTCCATTGTCTGAGGTCTTTCTCTGCCTTCTCTTGACTGGACTCAGCAGAGGCTTTGCAAGCTGTGTTGGCAAGGGGAGCAAGCTGAGCGCGGGGCTGCAGGTCATTGAAAAGAGGCATCTGTCACCATGGCCAGTTCCTGTCCCAGGGCGACCACATGTGGGTTTCTAGGCACCCATGAGCTTCTCTGGCCCGAGACACAAGAGTGCTTGAGAGACCACATGGTTCCAGGAAGGCAGCTGCCCTGGTGCTCAGATCGATTCCCTTGGATCAGAGGTTTCAGTGACTTCCAGAAAAGTGGCTCTGCCTGTAGCTTCTCCCCCTGCTCGTCTCTAAAGTGAATCTGGCCTTCAATGGTGAGGGGCAGCTGTGTCTCGTCTCTGCTGTTCCCTGGTCTTTGGTGGACAGCACTCCATCCTCTCCCGGCTCCTGACGCTGGCTGACTGGCCACCATTTCTAGGAACAGGGAGAAGGAACAAACCTCTCCTGCCCTCTCTGCTCCACCCAGTCTGGCGCCTTCTCTGGCTCCTGTGAGAACGTGCCAGTGATGTCGGGAACCCTGTGCCTCTGCTGAAGGCTCCGGCCGTGCCGCATTGGCAGGCCTCTGGGCTTCCCACCAGCCGCCTTTACCCTGAGGAGGATCTGAGGGAAGGACACACAGGATGCAGGAGGTGGAGGAGAGGGAGAAGCTGCAGAAGGTGAGCACGGACAGCCACGTGCCTGCAGCCTCCAGACTCACGGAACCTCGGGCTCCCTTTGGCCGAGGGCAGGTCAGAGCAGCGGCTGCCGTGGTTGGATC